>NC_139142.1:49178379-50659210 GCF_964270905.1 Leucopleurus acutus
CAGATTTGTGTCATATGTATGAACTCTGCATTTAGCAGTGTTTTGGATTCTAGATTGAGTCTCCCCCTTTTTGCTAAGGTTATTGCCAACTCTGAGGCTTTCCAGAGCTCTCTGCAAGCCCCCAGTGGGCCTAGGAGGGAGATTATTGCATTCTAGAGATTTTCCTGACAAAAAGTAGAATTTCTGTAGGTGACCACTGCTGGAACATGGACTGTTGTTCTTATGGGGTCTCACATTTTATTGGCAGTTTTACTTTTTTAAAGTTGTCATCTTGGGAATTCCCTGGCAGTCCAGTGATTAGGACTTGGCACTTTCACCGCTGGGGCCCAGGTTCAATCCCTGGTCAGGGAACTAAGATCCCGCGGCCAAAAATAAATAAAAATTTGAAATCAAGTTTGTCATCTTTTTTTAAAAAAAATTTATTTATTTATTTTTGGCTGTGTTGGGTCTTCGTTGCTGTGCGCGGGCTTTCTCTAGTTGCAGCAAGCAGGGGCTACTCTTCGCTGCGGTGCGCAGGCTTCTCTTTGCGGTGGCTTCTCTTGTTGTGGAACACAGGCTCTAGGCACACGGGCTTCAGTAGTTGTGGCACATGGGTTCAGTAGTTGTGGCTCGCAGGCTCTAGAGTGCAGGCTCAGTAGTTGTGGCGCGTGGGCTTAGTTGCTCCGTGGCATGTGGGATCTTCCCGGACCAGGGCTCGAACCCATGTCCCCTGCATTGGCAGGTGGATTCTTAACCACTGCGCCACCAGGGAAGCCCCAAGGTTGTCATCTTGATGACAATAGTGCAAGATCTAGGGACCCTGACTAGAGCTATGGTGACATTACCACATCTATTTTATTTCATGTGAGCATAGGTAACATAAGCTTAAATTCAGTGTTCTTCTGTATTACCATAATATGGGTTTGACACAGGCAGTGCTACCACTAGTTCACGTGGTCCTTTTGCTGCTCTTTCTTCAAAACCTCTCCTGTCACCTGCCAGAAAAGTGTCATAATAAATGTACAGATTGATGTGACCACAAATGTGAAGGGTGCCCCATAGAGGGCTCTGAATGATGGGGAGGTAGACAATGGCTGGCTGAGCTTGGTAACAGCTCGGAAGTAAGGTTTATGAATTCAGCTCCAGGCGATAGTTTCAGAGTTATGTATATGCCTCAGTGCTGTGCAGGCTGAGGGCATCATTTGGACAAATCTTCCAGGGGGACACGCAGAGGGACTTTTATAGGTCACCGTGTGCTCCATCCTTTGGGTGGGCTGCAGCAAACCTTTGTTACTGAGCTACCCCAAATCAGTGTAATGAAGCAGCAAAGTAATTATAGCATTGCATCCAGCGTGTATGCGACTTCCTAAGGTTTGGCCTGGCAGCGTAAAATCCAGGATTGAGCCTGTGCCTTAAGAGTGTTTTATCTCATAGGAGGCTGGGAGTCATTCCTTCTTTGTTCCTGAGAATCTCTGCTTCTTCTATCTTTTGCCCATCGCTCCCTGGCCCTTCCAGTTGTTTTTGGGGATCATGTATTGCTTTCCACTCAGATGTTCTCCCACCCACTTGAAAATGTGACTCCACCCCCATAGGCTGTCTGGCTTGGCCGGCGAAAGACAGAGAAAGAAGGATCAGGACTCAAATGCTGTATATCGAGAGGCCCCTTGAGTTCACCCCCTCCTTCCCCTTTATGAAAATAACTCTCCCTTAACTCATAGACCATATGATTGTAGGGCTGGAGCAAATGCTGCCATTTTATTCATGAGCAAATTGAGGCTCAAAGAGGGATGTGGCTTAATTGAAGTCTCACAGATAGTAGCAGGGGAGGATGCTGACACTGTATCACCAAGGGATGGGACTCCAGGAGGCTTTGGCTTGAGGATGTTAACCCTCAGATGGATGAGCTGGGGGCAGCAGTCCTCAGTCAGTGCAGCCTGGCCCCAAAGATTCTGACAGGCGGCCAGAGGCAGAAGGAAGGAGCAAATTAAGAGCAGGTTTCACCTGATCATTAGTGACATTATTTGGCTGTTCAGGACTTAATTCATCTTCTGCCGTAAGGGGCCAGGGCTGTTGTATTTTTGTCTTGCCTTTTCAAATCAGTGGACCTCCTAGACTTTGAGAGAAAAGGTTACTCTTCAACTATGGAAGGTGACTGCAAAAATAGGAGGGCCATGGTGCACAGCCTTAGACATTGAGTGGGTCATGAATTGATATTTTATAACATCCAAGATTTTTATAAGTTAAAAATATCAGGTGTTGCACCTGACTGTAATACAGAAAATCCAGCTTGATGAGGTAGAAAGACCCTTGAACCAGGACTTACAAAATACTGGCCCTGCTCCTCTAATCGGGTGGCCTTATACATCACAACCTCTGTGGTCTTCAGTTGCCTCATATGTGAAAGTAGTTGTGCTGGAAAATACTTAAAATCCATTCAGCTCCAAGATTCGGTTGTGTTGTCTCCTAATATCTAAATGACATCTACATTTAGCAGAAAGCTAGCTTTGTGTTTCTATAAAATTTCACCCAACATAAGTTGACACTATAAGGGTCTGCTTCCTAAGGACAAATGCCCAGTATAGTTCATGCTTTCATATTCTTCTAATAAAAGGCAGTTGTATATAAATAATACAAACACAGAGCTATAATAGGATGTCAGAGGAGATGGAATTAAGTCATTATTTATGTAGTCTTGGGTTGTGCCATTTATAACGTCTCTGCGGTACAGTGTCTTTATTTTTAAAATTAGAGGGTACGAACTAGATGATTTCCAGCATCTTTTTAACGCTGATGTGTATGATTCTAAGACTCCTAGGAGAGAGTTTTTTCCCTAAAACAACAATAGTACACAATGAAAAGTACTGAAATTCAGATAAGGTCAGAAAAATGGGTTGGGGATGTAGAGAGTCCTTTGTAAATTCCAAACTGATCAACGTCACCGATGGCGTAGCTCCCTCATGTCTATGTGTACAATTTAATTTTTATAATGGAGATGCTGGCACAGGCTCTAAGTTACGTGGTACCAACATGCTGTCTGGATCTGTTCTCCGGAGATTTTGTCCTTGTTTGATGCATCTTCATTAGATTTGTGTTCTGTAGTAGATGTTAGCATAATGCAGGAAGCTCTTTCTTTCCCTCATGCGGTTAATGTAAAATATCTCTCCTTTGTTTATTTGGTGAGGGAAAACTCAGGTTTGGAAAAACCAAATCATTAGAAAAAAAGGCACGGCAGATGGATGATTTTTTCTTTTTTTTTGGTAATAAACATTACTAATTCCAGAAACTGCCCTATTTCTAGTTATTTTCCTTATATTTTGGGAAGCTATAAATATAATAAACAAATATCTCTTCATTCACTCAGCAAGGCAGGTCTCATGGCCAGACAGTGGGCTAGATCCTGGTTTGCAGTGATTGAAGGTTTGTGTTTGCAGCTGTATTCAGAGTTGAACTGAGCTCTGGCTGAGGACCCTGTTTTTAGGAGATATACACAGATGGCCCAACAGGCATGTTCTCTTGTCCTCTCTCTGGTTGAGTAAGGGCTTCGTCCTCGGTTCCTTTGGTATGCATGAGATGCTAACAGTGAGCACCAGAAAATTTCTTCAAAAATTAAAAGTAAGGTAAAATCACTACCACTAACCACTACCACTATCAAAAGAGGGTGTGAGGACCCATTTCCTAAGGTCAGAGGGAATTGGAGACATTCACGCCCACTGGTGGTCATGTAAACTGATAAAACCTTCCTAGAATTATGTAAAACAATGCCATAAAAATGCCTTTGGCCAATCAATGCCACTTTCAGATTTTATGCTATGGAAATAATTATGGATGTGCATGAAGATGTGTGTGTAAGGATAGTCATTTAAAATAGTAAAACAAAAAACCCAAAAACTATATATATATATCTCAAGAGTAAATATTTGACAGTGTATTTTGGTTAGGCAAATTATGATGTATCTGTGGAATCAAAGACTAAGCAACTATTCAACTGTCCTATAGAAGAATACTTATTGTTATGATTTTACAAGGAGTAAGAAGGCACTCTTTTAAAAATATGTGTATGTGCAAAAAAGATACTCCTGTTATTTAAAATTAAATAAATAGGGCTGGTGCGAATGTTGATAATGAAACAGTTTGCTTGGGAGTTGTGCTGATGTAAGTTTATTTCAATTCCAGTGTATGAGAAGGTTTCCAAACTGGGGACATGAAAATGGTAGTTTTCTGCAGGGAGTCTTAGAGAATTGGTGTGTCCTCTCATGTCAGCCCATTGATGAAGGGAAAGGAGATGACAAGGAAGAGAAAATTAGGGCATGAATGAGTTGGAGGCAGCCTCAGTTTCTGAGATGACAGACTGGATGTCGTCACTGTGTGTTTGCCAGTAATCTCACCCATGGCGACAGATGAGGTCAGGGAATCTACTGTGGGACTGGGGGCTGTGAGGCTCTCCCTGACTCTGCTCTGCTGGCTTTGAGCCACCGCTGACCCCCAGGAGTCTGGGTGGGAGGACACTACCTGACAGAATAGTGACCTTGCCCCACGGAACTCCTGTTGTTTTCCCTTCCTCCGGATGAGGAGACCAAGCCTCAGGACGTTAGGTCCTCCTCACCTTGATAAGGACAGAGGGTCCAGGTCTGTTTGAATTCAGAGCCCACAGGCTCTTTCCATGAAGCACGGCTGCCCTGGAAAGCATTCAGTCTAGCTGGGTAGGTAATTCTAACATGTAAAATGCTTTTAGAAAAATATGCATGATCGTTATTAAATCGGGAGCTATCAACAGTATGGGTCGCGCTAAATTCACAGAAAAAAACGTTCCGTGAAACTTGTGCCAAGCAGTTACTTGAAAGAAATGAGTTTTGAGTTGAGCCTTGAACAATGGGGAGGACTCAGTTAGGTGATAAGTGAATCTCTGCCTTTATCCCCCAAATGGCTCAAGATGCAGGCAGGCCGATCCTCCTGGGAAGAAGGTTGGGGAACAATCACATCATCATTATCAACTCGAAGAGTTTTTCTTATGGACGGACCTTCACCTGCTCTAGGGCTTAGATAGACCATCTGATCAGACCAGTCAGCCCTGGGGGTTGCCAGACCACACCCATCCACCATCCTCAGCACTCTTGCGGGGTGCTAACCTTCCGCTCGATGCTTCCTTCCAGGCAAGGCTAATCAGAGCCACCTTATTACCTTTGTGCCCAGAAGCCCCTGTGTTCGTGCAGGAAACATCACTCAGATTGGTAAGAAATGATGTGAAGACTGCTCCTAAAATTCTGTCATTGCATCCGGGGAGGACCTGAAAGCTCCAGTTGACATCTGCATCTCGTGTGAAGATTCTGGAAGAGAGGCGTGATTGGGGAGTGGGGTGCTAGTGGCTGGGAAGCAGCTGCCTTGGCAAGGGCTGTGTGCACACAAAGTGTTGGGGTGGGGAGCCTGCCTGCTGACGGTCCCTGCAGAGGCGGGGCACCCTGGGAGGCAGAAGTAATGGCCGATAGTGTCCAAAGGCTTTCTGGGTGTCTTTTTTTATGTCGTTCATTCTCTCTTGGCTTCTCTTCTCCCCTCGCTTCCTTGGGACATCTCCCTCCCCATCCCTTCTTCTTTCTATTTCTCCAACTCACCTCCACCCTCCTCTCCTCTCCTTCTTGGCCCCTCACTCCATTCTTCTCCTACCTCTTGGTCCCCAATCCATCAGTTCCTCCTGCTTCCCCTCCCCCATCCCCACATAGGCCTCCAGCTCTCTGCCTGTCTTCTGTCCCTCACCCCCTTCCCTTGCTATTGGTCTCAATCTCTCTGTCTCCTTCTGTGTTGATAATTTGATGATCAGCAATTGATTTGATTCTTTTCTTCCCTTTTCTCTTTGATTTGATTCTTTTCTTCCCTTTTCTCTTATTTAGTATCAGGTGTGGGTTTGCGCTCTGACTGTGTAAGCCCTGTGCAACGGTGCGTTCAGAGTAGGCGAGGAGGTGGGAGGTGCAGTGGGGCTGGTGGTGCTCATTTGCTGCGTGACTGCCTCTCGTGGGGGGCTCGTCCTGAGGTTTACACGTGCTTCATTTTTGACTCCTTATTTTCAGAGGGGTTTCAGGAATCCCGTGAGTTCAGCAGAAATGTAGTATAGACAGGGCCTCAGATGATCCCCCTGTGCCCAGGTCCTTTGGAAGGGGGTGCGGTCTCTGGGAATGATTTCCCAGGTTAACGAAATGGGGCAGGAAGGGAAGTAGAAAGCAAGGGGGTCTACGTGAGCAATTCCAAAACAAGAAGATCAGGCACCATAAAGGCAGGGCTTTCTTCTTCACCCTGGAAGTATCCTCAGGTCAAACAGGGAAGTTTGAATCAAAAAGTGTTACAATATCCATCTTATCCCTCAACAAGTGCGATAGAATGCTTTGCCCACGGCAGGTGTCTGATAGATATAAGTTAAATGAATCCACCTAATACTGGAGTGCATCTTTGAAACTCTCCTCTAACTTCCCATGTATGTGCTGAGGATGGTACCTCATCCCATGTCCTAAGCCTTGTGTTTTTCAAGAAAAACGTTGATGGAATAAATAGTGTTGAGGTTTTTGGGTAACGATTTCACCTTCCTCTTGGGTCCTCATTGCTTTGCCTTTGGTCATTGGAAGAACTGCGTGTTCCAAGTGGCCATTCACATCACACAGGTGGCTGGGGCAGTTCTGGGAGAGAGTACAGAGTGTGAACTGCCCTGCTCGGTTAGAGGGGGGAAGGCAGGGAGAGGCGGAGGGACAGGTGGGGGGCTGGTTGTTTTCCCTGGCTGCAGCTGGCCCGTGCCAAGTGGTCATTCTCATTAACATTGACTTTCAATTTTTCTTTTATTGTAAGTGCAAGACCTTCTGGTCACAAGTCATACATGTGCACTGTGGTTCATCCTGGTTCTGGAAAGTGAACATTATCACACCTCTGGAGTTTCTCTTCCTGGTGCATCTCATTGTGAGCTCGCCAGGGGCTCCAGGAGTCTAAGACTCCTCTGGGCAGGCCAGGCCTGTCTGCTTTCCTTCAAAGCTCATTTGTATTTTTATGTAGTGATGCCAAACAGGGAAAATGGAAAATAGGAAAGAAGGGGAAATGGCTCGGAAGCTTGACAATCTAGGTAGAATCATAAATATACATTCAAGGAAAGAAAATACCGGAAGTACAAGCAGTCCTTTATATCTTGGTTTTTTTTTTTCCACTGGCATTTCATGTCCCTCCTTGGAGCTTATGATTGGTGCAGTTACTTACACTTACGTTAAAGGAAGCTGTGTGTAAATAATTTCATTTCTTAATAAATTAAATAACCCTATATTATCTGGCATAGATAAAATTGTTCCAGGCTAAACCCCTGAAATACATACATCACATCTGGATGTGCCCATAAAGACAAGACACTTTGCCCCAGGGCTGTCGTTTGGCAAGTCTTTGTTGGGCATGGTAAGGGAGGGGTAAGGCATTCTTTAATTTGGGTGGGCAGGAGTGTCTTGAAATCCCCACTAAGGCCTCCTGTTTGGTGGACTGCTGCTGTGCACTTGTAAAGCCCTGCTTGAAATTCATCAGGAGAACGCTGGAGTTTTCAAAGGCTTAGCACAACAGTGGCTGTTGACCATGAATGTTCTCTCTGGATCTCCTTACTTTTAATGCCTTTCTTCCCCTTCTTATCTTGTAAATACAATGAGGCTGATGCTCTAAATAAAAGAAGGCTGTAGGAGTGTGTTCACGTCTAAAATATAACTATTTGTAATTGGTGTGATTAGTCTAATTCTTTATTGGATGGAAGTGTTGTGAAATTTCTTACGAGGAAACTTTAATGCCCCATTTTTCCTTTGTGCTAATATCTTTATTCAAAAAGATTCTACATTTTAATAGATTTCTCTAGAAATTGACTTGGTGATGTATGCACATGCTGTGAAAGATATTAACTTCGAGTTTTAAGAATTAATTTAAAGTTCCTGGCAATGCAAAAATAAGTAAGTGTATAAATAAACCAGAACTCCACAGGATCCCTAATGTTTCATAGTCTGTTATCTTTCATTGCTTAGAAAAAGAGCTATTTCAAATCTACCACTGCTCCCTACACAGCATGAAACATTTAGTAGTAAATATTTCATCCACAGGTGGATTTTGGATTAAATCACAGTGGGTTGTGGGTTTTTTTGTTTGTTTGTTTGTTTTAAGACTGTGGCTTTTCCCCACTGCTTTTTTTCCTCTGAAAAAGTGCGGCATGCATTCAGAGTTCCTCTGCCACTTCCTTCCCCAGACCATGACTTATGTTCTCATACCGGGAAAATCCCACGTTCCATTTTCTGACGTTATACATTTTCCCTTTAATCTTTTCCAAACCCCCATCATCACTAATGGTGTATCTTGTTGTCTGCCACTAAAATTTAAGAATATGTAATAAATTAAGGATGGTTCTACATTGCCTTTTATCTGACTAGCATCTGTGGGTGTCAGCTGCCAACAAGTAGCTCGGGTGTCTGGGCCGCTCCTGAACGCTCACAAGCTGACACACTGTCTTCTGATAAAAGGTACCTTCAAATATGCATGCGACTTTCAATATAACTTTTGTATGCTTGAACACTTCCTGTAAGAGAATCGCTCGACCTAATAAAATGACTTGGCTGGGACTTTGGATATAAATATTGCTAGAAATTATAGAGCAAGCATAAATACTTCACTCTGAGCTTTGCCGAGCATTTTCAGGATGTTTCTGACCACAATTGTGAAACCTAAGCTTATCCCAGAGGAAGGGCATGGGAGCGGGGAGGACAGAGTTAGTCACGCAGGATCACCAGTCCTCCCAGGGAGACTACAAAGTAATAGCTACCCCCAACATGGTTTCAGTGGTGATAAAGGAAAGGTTTTGTTCTTTTAGTTCTCATCTAATCAGTTACCCTTGTTTTGATGATCTGTGTACAGCCCTCATCTAAAAATCTACATGTCTGAGTTCAGACATACCTTGTTAAGACTGTCATGTTCAAACAGAACACATATTATGTTCTCCAGAGAGACAGTATGTCCATGTGGGTGATAAGAACTGAAATCAAAGCATTGCCAGTTTTATATTTTAATGGAATATTTTGTTCTCCTGATTCTGTTCAAGGTGCTAAAAAAAGTGTGTCTCTAAGCTGACATTTCTAATGAGTGAAGTATTTATTTTATTGCTCTAAAGCTACCATTGTAGAGAAAGGTTAGTATGTGGTGGTGATGGTGGTGGTGGTGGTGGTGATGTTGGTGGTGATGGTGGTGGTGGTGATGGTGGCGGTGGTGATGGTGGCGGTGGTGCTGATGATGGTGGTGATGGTGGTGGTGGTGATGGTGGTGTGGTGGTGGTGATGGTGGTGGTGTGGTGGTGGTGGTGATTGTGGTGGTGGTGATGATGGTGGTGGTGGTGATGGTGGTGCTGGTGATTTTGGTGGTGGTGGTGGTGATGGCGGTGGTGGTGGTGGTGGTGGTGGTGGTGATGATGGTGGTGGTGGTGGTGATGGTGGTGATGATTGTGGTGGTAGTGATGGTGATTGTGGTGGTGGTGGTGGTGATGGTGGTGATGATTGTGGTAGTGATGGTGGTGTGGTGGTGGTGATGGTGGTGGTGTGGTGGTGGTGGTGATTGTGGTGGTGGTGATGATGGTGGTGGTGGTGATGGTGGTGCTGGTGATTTTGGTGGTGGTGGTGGTGGTGATGGCGGTGGTGGTGGTGGTGATGGTGGTGGTGGTGATGATGGTGGTGGTGGTGGTGATGGTGGTGATGATTGTGGTGGTAGTGATGGTGATTGTGGTGGTGGTGGTGGTGATGGTGGTGATGATTGTGGTAGTGATGGTGATTGTGGTGGTGGTGATGGTGGTAATGGTGATGGTGGTGGTAGTGGTGCTGGTGATTTTGGTGGTGATGATGGCGGTGGTGGTGGTGATGGTGGTAGTGATGATGGTGGTGGTCATGGTGGTGGTGGTGGTGATGTTGGTGATGGTGGTGGTGGTGGTGATGGTGGTGGTGGTGGTGATGGTGGTGATGGTGGTGGTGGTGGTGATGGTGGTGGTGGTGGTGATGGTGGTGGTGGTGATGGTGGTGGTGATGGTGGCAGTGGTGGCGGTGGTGGTGGTGGCGGTGATGGTGGTGGTGGTGATGGTGGTGGTGATGGTGGTGTTGGTGGTGTTGGTGGTGATGATGGTGGGGTGGTGGTGAAGGCTGAACCTGAGACATGTTCTGCTGAATGCTGAAGTCCTTCAGGGTCAAGAGATGACTTTCCCCTTATACACATTCCTTTTATTTTGTACAACACGAAGCTCATGAAGAGAAAAGAACATAATATATGATTTTCTTAATGCAGTTTTGCATTTGCTATTTTATTCCACAGCTTTTAATTTTATAATGAGATCTTGATGACAAGTTTCATATGAACAGTGAGCTGTCATTAATTGATTAGGATCCACTATGTCAGTTTCTTTGTTCTGTCTTCCTGCTTGTCTGATGGATCAGAAAGTGGGATGGTTAACAAAGGACTCACTAAGGTACTAGAGGGGTGTGTTCCAGACTAATTGGTGTGAATGCTAACTTTACAGTGCTGATAAGGTGTTCTTTTTAATCATCATTTTCCAACGTGTCTCTGGTAGTATGATCCTTCCCTCCCCTGTTCCCTCTGTCTGCAAAACAGAGCTTAATAAACTGAAGAACACATACGACCGCTTGCTTTGTCCTGTTCTTAATTCCCTAGTTTTAAACAAATCCCTCACTGCTGGCTCCTCATCTCTCCCACCACATGCTGAGATATACTCGGGGTGCTATAAATCATTCGGAATTAGAAGCTGTGCTCTGCATCTGACTTACTGGCTCATATACGCCCACGTCCACCGCAACTGGCAAACGGTGGTGGTTTATTTTGGGGCTGGTATAAGAGGCTGTGTCCGAAGGCTGTGTGTCAGATAGGGGCTGAGATTGTCATGTAATGTGGCCTCAACTCTTGTCTCCTTGCCCAGACTGCACTCTCGAAGCTCAGCCCAAATATGTTAGAGGTGGGAAGCGTTACGGACGAAGGTCCTTACCCGAGTTTCAAGGATCCGTGGAGGAATTTGCAGAGGTGACAGTGATTGAGCCACTCGATGAAGAAGCAAGGCCTTCACACATCCCAGCCAGCGACCGCGGTGAGGTAAGAAATTGGACAGGCACATCCTTCTGGATCACAGGTGCGGATAGCCATGGATAGCCACATCACAGTGGTGCAGAGACAGGAGAACTGAGGGGTTTATGGCTTTTCTCAGCCATTTTTTTCAACTACTTGCTGATCTTATTACTTGCCTTTTGGATATATGTGACTACTTTTTCTGTTGTTTATACGTTTCATCTGTTTCAACTTTTGGAGAGCTGACCTTTCTGTGCATGCTTTATGTTTATACATTTTTGAATTCAGTTATTTTTATACTCTCTGAGGTCTGCCACTTCTAGCTCTTCTTGGGAATATCTCTCCCCTCCACAGCACTGTTATTTTTAGTTATGTAAAAAGCTAACCAGCTCCTTCCCCGCAGACTATAAGACAGCCGCCGTGACAGGTAAGAAATGAAGGCAGTGTGGTTAGGCATTTCAAGAGCCAGCATCTTGTCTTCTGTGGTGGGACGAAGCAGCTCTGCCACTTCATCCTTGTCCCAGTGCCCGGCAGTTACCAGGGTTCTTAGTGGTTCTGTCCCACCTGGCATGTCTGTCTCCCCAGCAGTCAGAGAGTACCCTGCCTCCCTCATCTCCCTTCTTTCCATTTGACACGGTGCTGTAATCTACCAATTAAGGAGAAGCAGTGACATTTTCTTGTTTCTTTACAGCTCATTTACCAGCATACCATTTATAGAACATGGTTGAAGGTGCCATGCTGAGCACGCTCTAAATATTTCTTGTAAATCCCAGCTTAGACTGGGGATGCAGATACTTCAGATGCTCATATAAGCTGGGAAGGAGACAAAGTGCCTCAAGTTTCTTAAAGTAGTCTGTAGATCGTAGGTTGATGGGGGGGAATGAGTGTTTGTTGCTGTCTCAAGTCCATGTTCAGCTTGCTGAAATCTACAAGAAGCTTGCTCCAGTAACGTCCCCAGCAGTCAGACATCTGGCATCTTCACAAACCCAAAGATACCTACAAACCCCACAAACTCAAAGGCAACTGGAAAGGGCTCAAGTATTGAGCAGAAATGAAAACAACCACAAGTACTGCGATTTAGAAGACACGTGACTGGTCTGCTGATCAGATCACCTTTTTTTTTAAAATCCAGTGATACCTATCCTCACAATACAAGTAAAGGAGCACTGGCAGAAATGTGAGTGAGAAGAGAGGAAGAAAAGCAGCTAGAGGGGAGAAGGGAGACAGAAACCACAAAAATGGTGTGAGTAGTGCGGGTGAGAAGTGACAGCTGAAAACAGAAAGACCATGAGAAGCAAAGAGGAAAACATTGCCTAGAACATCACAGCACTGGGGACCAATGGGTCTGGGGCAGAGGCTACTTCCCATCTTGGTCAGTCGGTTTGAGACCCTTTCTTGGGTCCCTTTGAGAATTTAGGTAGGGCCCTTTCCCCAGAAAACACATAGACTCACATGCACAAAAGTGTTATATGTACTATTTCAGGGAGGCAAGTAATTTGCATACTTCAGTTATTGCAGTGTTCATAATATCTTGCTATCAGGAAGGGTATCATTTTATAACATTAAATCTGTTTCATAACCCTAAAGAGTGTGGAATGTATCTGAGACATTTCTCTGTGAAAAAAATGGTTAAAATAGGTCTCAACACTTTACGGGGGAAGCTTTTCTTATACAGAAAACACCTTTAAGTCTAGTATCTCCTTTCTCCAACTATTTTCAGTACCTGAGGCACTGTTACTTGGTGCTCACAAATTAAATGGTTGCTTGTTTTTTTGAGAAGAGAGTTTCTAGTTACCACCTGGGGATACTCAGGAATCTTCTTGGGCAGAGCTGATTTTGTTGCTGGCAGGATATTTCTTATATCCTTATTTAATCTTATTTACTGATTTCCAGGGAGATGTACTGTTTAAAAAGTGAGGCTTTGGTTTTATGTGTAAATAAAATGAAGGGTTGAGGCCTGAGTCTGGGCAAAATCTTGCTGCTTTTGTCTTAGTGAAAGGGTATGTTGGGAGAATCATTTCACCCCCAATGAACTTCAGCTTCCCTAACTCCTCCAGAAACCTCTTAGGTGTGACCTTTTTTTTTTTTTTTTTTTTTTTTTTGCGGTACGCGGGCCTCTCACTGTTGTGGCCTCTCCCGTTGCGGAGCACGGGCTCCGGACACACAGGCTCAGCGGCCATGGCTCACGGGCCCAGCCGCTCCGCGGCATGTGGGATCCCCCCGGACCGGGGCACGAACCCATGTCCCCTGCATCGGCAGGCGGACTCTCAACCACTGCGCCACCAGGGAAGCCCAAGTGTGACCTTTTGACACTATCCACAGAAGCTTTAATGTAACGACCCACCATCAATAGAGAGCAAATAGAGTGCTGTAGAGAGTCATTTATCTCTGTGTCTGCTCTCCCCAAGGACTCTACTGACTTGACTTTGAGAGTCTGTTATATCCCAACCAGAAAGCCTCTAGTAGAATCACATAACACATTTTTACCTCCCCCCCTTTTTTTAATTGCTGAAAGTGGACTCAAACCAAAGTTCATCCAGCTGCTTTCTTGCCTAAAAATGAAGTGTTCTGCTAGCTGAATGGAGCCTGTCAGTTTTCAAGTTGATTCATCACTTTACAAAGTTAATAGAACCATGTGTGATGTTTTTGATGTTCCTCTTGGCAGTAAGAAGGGCCAGCCCCAGCTTCATGCAGTAACCATGGCCATGGGTCACATGCGCTGCCCTCACGGGCTGTGGCACAGTTTCTTCAGCGTCGGTCTTGTGGCATCCTGTTGTGTCAAGATAGCGCTCCTTTTCCTGGCCAGTTTCTGCAATAGCCTCAGCAGTTGAGGGCCACTCAGTTGGCCAACACAGTTCACGCTCTGGGCAGCATGGCCTTGCCGTAGAAACCCTCCTCCCTTCTACAGAAGCTGTCTAGGGCTCAGCGGAGTGCCAGGTCATCTTCCCTATTCTAGAGTGGCCCTCAGGTGGGGAAGATGAGGAGAGCAAGATTCTCAATGAACTGTGGGATTTATTTGTTCTTAACTTACAAGGAGTTCAGAACCTGTCAGGAGTTCTTTATTGAACTTCTGGCTTTTTTCCTCCCTTTTGGTTGCTTCAGGCCCATTTGTCTCCTGCCCGTGGGTGTTAAGAATTTCTTCCTTGGGCTTCCCTGGTGGCGCAGTGGTTGAGATTCCGCCTGCCGATGCAGGGGACACGGGTTCGTGCCCCGGTCCGGGAAGATCCCACATGCCGCGGAGCGGCTGGGCCCGTAAGCCGTGGCCGCTGAGCCTGCGCGTCCGGAGCCTGTGCTCCGCAACGGGAGAGGCCACAACAGTGAGAGGCCCGCGTACGGCAAAAAAAAGAAAAAAAAGAATTTCTTCCTTGGGTGTGTTTGTTATCAGGGACTCATACCTCATCTCAGTGCTGCTGGGCAGTATTGAAGGTGGGAGGGGGCTGGGTCTCCCATGACATGAATATTTCATCAGGAGTAGTGAGATGGGGAGCTGGAGACAAGCCTTCTTGGTTTGACTGTGGGTTTCTTTTGACTCCTGGGTCCTGGCTTAGGGGTTCCTAGCTTGCCCTGAGACTGCAGTTTCTCCTGTCCTCAGACAGGCCTCATTTTTCCTGAAGACCGAAGGACCTGAATCTGTTGTCAGAAGGTCTGTGGAGGAGAAGTCTGGCTGTTGCTACCCAACAGGAGACTAATTTCAGCCCTCAGATGAATCAAGTAATTATCTCATGTGTCTGAGGACTTGGGAGGGGTGCAGTGCAGTGGAATGGTGTCACAAGCCACCTATACACGCTGTCCTCAGGGTGGCTCGCTTCCCTCTAGGAGCTCATCCTGTAGGGATATGTGAGCAGACAGTCATCTGAAGGGATAAAAGAGTAATCCCTTCCCTGCTTCCCTCTGGGGTTGTTCAAGAGTTGGGGAATTGCTAAGAGTGGACATTTCATTCCTAGGCTCCTGGACTAGTGGTTCACGATGTTCTTTTTGCATCCTTGTTTGGAAGGCCTTCTCCCACACGTACAACAAATTTTTATTTATTTATTTTATTTTGGGCTGTGTTGGGCCTTCGTTGCTGTGCACGGGCTTTCTCTAGTTGTGGCGAGCAGGGGCTGCTCTTCGTTGCGGTGCATGGGCTTCTCATTGCGGTGGCTTCTCTTGTTGCAGAGCATGGGCTCTAGGCTCCCAGGCTTCAGTAGTTGTGGCACGTGGGCTCAGTAGTTGTGGCTCGCGAGCTCTAGAGCGCAGGCTCAGTAGTTGTGGCACACGGGCTTAGTTGCTCCGCGGCATGTGGGATCTTCCCGGACCAGGGCTCGAACCCATGTGCCTGCATTGTCAGGCAGATTCCTAACCACTGTGCCGCCAGGGAAGCCCATGTACAATAAATTTATAGGTAATTCTCAGTAGTCATGATTCTCTGTAGTCTACTTGTAACTCCACCATTTCTGTCTCATCCAAGAAAACAGAAACGCAGGCAAGTAAGAGTGATGCTATTGTAGAGATTGCTTTCAAGCACCTAAATTTTTAACGTAAGTTCCATGTGAGGATCCAGTCTTCTTTAGTTACAGCAGTTTGGAACTCCCCCCATGACCATTCATGGTGCACCATTGTGATGGCTTGGGTGAGAACCCATGTTGTGACTGTGGGATCGCAAGTGCTCCACGCTTTGGCCTCATCCGCTGAATAGAATATATAAGTCTTAACCTTGTTAGGTGGTTGTGTTCGACTTTTGTTTCAGTCTGCATGTTAAAGCCCTAACATAAATTGTAAACATTTTAATCATCTCCACCCTCCCCTCCCCCCCAGCTTTATTCAGTCAGTTTCTTTCCTGATGAACCAGAAAATATCTAACATAACTATTAAGTGTGTCTCCCCTACCAAGTTTACTTTACAAGGCCATAAAGCCTTTGTACAGGGAAAGACCACTGTACTCTTGCTAAATTTTCAGCACTAATATGTGTATTTCAGAATTTCATTTAGAAACCCCGAAGCAAAATGTGCTAGTTCGCAAGTGACAGGTGGGTTCCACTGTCTGGCTGAAATGTGCGTCCACCTTCCAATTTACTGTGTTTACCTGGCAAGTGGATCCCTTGGGAGTCTGGCCTCTCATCGGGGGTGGTATTGAAAGGAAAGTGGTGATTTTTCTTTGTCTGTGGGATCATTTTCACTCAAGGCAATTCAGTTAGACATTCTATTCTGGATTACTCCAGACTAACAAAGGGCACATTCTGGAGTTTTTAGATTCTGAAGAGTATATATTCCCGCCCCCCATATATGCATATATGCAGTGGCTACTGAACTGACCTTGAATTTTATAAGGGTTTCTTCTAAGGGTAGCTGGAAGTTGGGGACAAAAACAAAACTAATTCTTGGTTTTTTTCTGTATTACTTAGACGTGGTAGGAAAGGTTGACAATGAATACAATTGGGGCAGGGCCACTTTGCTTTCTGCCCTTGTTCAAAACAGGGGACACCTTGTTAACTGTTTTCCTCCACAGGGAATAAATTGGGTCTAGTAAGATTCTTATCAAGAGCCAGAGGCTTTAAACAATGATTTCTTCAACTGTAGACAATAGTAGTGTAAGCCAAAACCATGCAGTTTAAGTGAGGACCTGAGAGAAAAGTTAAAGCCAATTGCTTCATTCAGCGGAGAATGGACAAGCAAACCAAGCCCTTGTGTCGGACTGTGAGGGTAGGAGGATGAGTGGTCGTTATTTAAAAACAAAAACACAAACACAAAGAACCCCCAAACTGATTTTACTGCCCTCCATAAAATCAATCTTCTTCCAGAAGTGCGAAACTGACTTGTGTCCCCCTTATTTCCATTTTTATATATGCATAACTTTGCGGTTGAACTTCATAAATTATTCATTTACATTGTATAGAGTAAAGATTTCATTCTGGCGCAAACTTCTTAATGACTGAGAGAAGTTTTTCTAAGAGCTTTTGTAGTTGAAATGCACCTATTTTCCAATTACTCACCCGTTACATTTTTTGTTCTAGTCCTTGACAAAGTAAGCAATTTCATTACTGATGTCATTCGTTTCCATCAGATAATATGACATCATCAGGATAGGTTTTTTATTAATGGAATTCCAGTGTTTCCCTTTATATTTCTTGAGTATTATTAGATCATCTCTGGCTATTCTCAGAGATGAAACACTCATTCAAGAAGCAACTATGAATCACTTGAAAGTGATATAAAGAAGCCCCTTCAAAGCTAATATGATGTTTTCATTCTAACACAGATTCAGCTTTCAGACTTTCAGCCTTTGCTGTTCTGCTAAGTCCTCCTGTCTTGGCCCCAGAGGAAGTTCCCTTGGAGTCTAGCCCTCATTCTCACCTCCTTGCAGGTCAACAATTTCTAATATTTATTTTCCAACTAGAAAATAAAATAGACAACACATCAAAAGTTAACAAGTTAATTTTAATGATAATAGTAACATTTTCCAACTATACCATTAAGTATTTTTCAAATAGGAGAGCAGTATTCACTATCTGTTGAGGGCAACTCTGATAAGCAGGATACCACAAGCAGATGTATGAAAGAATCCCTTTCCTTTAAGGACTTTAAAATCCAGTGGACTTTAAAATCCAGTGAAACAAAACCAGTCCCCAACCTTGGTAGAAGAGGCTTAAGGCTCAGATTTCTTTAAATTCAGCATTTCTTCACACTGGCAGTACTGAAGGCTGTTTGGCACCGTAGCGGGACTCATCTAAATGTGTGTACATTTAAAAGTCATACATTGATTCTTGTTATCCCCAACACTTACGTGTAGCTTTTAACTGCTTTTAAAGATAAAGGAACTGATTTGCATTCTAGTCATGACAGCCCTGCGACTGAGCAGCTTGTCCCTGGGTTCAGAATAGAGAGATTGGGAGCGGGGCTGTCAGGCCCCCTTTCATCGCCCCTTTGCCTTCCTTCAGATGCGGGAGAGGTGGAGATGAAGTCCTAAGAAGCGTGTCGCTGCAGAAACAGTAGCCAGCCTTGCTGGGTGCACTTAGCTTCCCTGCCCAGAGCACGGGCTTTATCGGTATTTAGGATTGTTAGTTAAATATGCGATAGATGCTGTGTTTTTAAAAGTCCTAAGGTTTCCATCGTAAGTATCTCCTAAACGGATCCTGTTTTTCTGCAGAGACTTCCTGTGCTTACTTAAGTGCGCTGCTCTTGTAAAATGGACACCATGGCTCAGTGTGCTGGGGGAGCTTTGTTGCTTTAATAAATTTCTCTTCTCTCTGGGCTTGCAAGACTTTCCCTTTTACAAAAAAAAAAAAAAAAAATCTGCTTAAGGCTGCTGAGATCAGTTCAGCAACCTCTGCTGGGAAAGAATAGCCCCGTGTGCGCCCCCCGTAATCGCTTTAATTAGCCGAACATTCTGAGGGGCACAAAGGTCTGCGCCAGAGCAGATGGCTAGTGGGTCTGCGGCTGGGCTCTTGTGGGAAGGGGCTGCACCAGACCCGCAGTCTGCAGATGCTGGCCCGGCCTCGGGGCTGGAAGCCCCGGGATCCAAGAGGCTCGGGCCATCTGTTCCACCGTCCAGCGAAGCAGGTGTCCCTCCAAAGAAAGCATTCCTGAAAGCAGTGCAGCCCACAGGTGCAGGGCACCCTCGTCCAGCTGTAGGACAGCCCGAGAGTTGACCACAGTGGCCAGCGTGACTGAGACGCACAGCCCACGGCGGCGGTGTGTGGGACTCCCTTTGTCAGCCTACCTGGCGGTGCTGGGCACTTCTTTCTGCAGCAGCCTTTTTAGGACCGGGCAACCTCTGACCGCCTCCCCTCTGTCCGCTCTCACGGGGCCTGTTGGCCAGCACACATAGCATGGTGGGCCCTGACAGATGTGGCCACCCAGGGGACACTGTCCACAGCGCGGAGGGCCCCAGGGGAGGCCCTGCTCCTACGTTGAATCAAAAGTTGATTGCTTCATCAGAACTAACACACTCAAAGCTGGAGTTTCTACAGAGTTTATTCTGGGTTTGTTCTTAAAGCTGACACTGGTCTGTCTGCTGTTTCTTTCCTCTGCCCTTGTCCTAGTGTTGAACACCCAGGTAGTAGGAATAGTAATTATAAAATTTATTTACTTAACAGACAGCACTTAATTCGCAGCAGGCACTGTTTCAAGTGCTTTCCAAATACACCCTCGTAGGTAGGTATTATTCACTTACCCCCGAGGAAACTGAGGCACACAGGGATTAAGTAACTTGCCCAAGCTTGCACAGCCAGTAAGTGAAGAGTCCGGCTCTGGAGTCTAAACCCTTAACCACTTCATTGTTCTGGCTGAAATAATAACAAGAGCTAACATTTCCTAAGAGCCAGGCATATGCCTCCGTGTCCCTATCAGACGGGTCACTCCCACTTGGCAGATGAAGTAAGGTGTCGAGGGGTCACACAAAGTGGCAGGGCCAGACTTAACCCCGGCAATCTCCCCCGGCTACCATTTTGCCTCCAGAGTCAGGAATTGCTGAATGATTTTTAAAAACTTATTCATATCCATTCTTTCTCCAGTGAGAGGCTACATAAGATTTCAAAGGAAGAAGTTGAAAATCCTTTTACTCTCCTTTTATGAATAGTATGGAGAACACATCCCAGCAATTGCCACCCCCTTCCTCTCCCACTTTTCCGGAGATGTTCGTGATCGCCCCCCTTCCAGTACTCATGGCTGATCTGTGTCTAGAGGCCACCTGCCAGGCTTTAACTGTGCTGGGTAAACCCTCAGCAATTAAAAGACCTTGTTCCAGAGTGATGCCTCCTTTTATTGGTGGTGTTCCAGTAGCCGAATGATCAGATCCCCCCCCAACCTTCTAACCTGCCTTCCCTTCTCTCTCCCCCTGCTTTTTAATTGGAACTACCGGCCCCAGGCAGTGAGAATGAAAATAAAAGAGCTGTGAGTGAATTGAATCTGCTCCTCCCCACCCCCCACCCCACCGAAAATGCAATTTAATAACAAACATTCAGCCACCCATGTGCTTACCCCTTCTTAAAGGAATAGGCCCTTGGGGGAGATGGGGAAGAAGCATAGCAAAACATCTGGGTGGCAAACTCAATCTCCGGTTGAAGTGGTCTTGGAATGAAAATGTAGCCCTTAGCATAAGCTTGCTTCTCCTAGCAGGGCTGGTCTTAGCTGGATCTAGGCTTCTTACACAGGGCCATGGAGAAATGCTTGGGAAATCGTTACCCTTGGAGATGTTAAAATAAGTTATCCCTTACCTTGCCACTACTTGCCCTAAGAGTTCGTGTGAAATCACTTAAACTGCTGTACCTGACGCCATTGGGTTAGGCTGTCTGAAGAATGCCTCTTTGGATGGCTGTGGTCACAGTCCCTAAGGCAGGTCTCAGACGAGTGTCCTTGATCTTCCCACACTCTGCTAAGGTTAGGAGGCATTGGCACAGAGCAGCTTTCACCCTCCTGAAAGTGCCTGGACCTCCCACCAGGCATGGTCTCTCCATCACAGGTCACAGTACAGGAGGACGTGGCTGACTAGCAGAGTGGTACATACCAAGGGGACAGAAGTTTCCCTTTGTCCCCACCCCCAGGTCACAGGGAATTCATTTAGTGAGAATTCAGGGGCAGGTGGGCAAAAGAAATAGTGAAGTTGTACCTATTTATATGGTATAAACAACATTTATAACAGTAAAGGAAATAAAATGGTTTCCCATATTCCCTCAACCAAGTGTATATATATATATATATATATATATATATATATATTTATTTATTTATTGTCTCTGTTTCCTTCCAGTCTTTGTCTAATTGTATAAATATTTTTTTCCAGTGGTAATCATAGTGTTGATGACATTTTTGTTGTGGTCTTTCATTTAACATTTCATGTTTTTCATGCTCCTACATGGTTTTATAATTATACTTTTATCGACTACATTATGACGTATCATTATACTTTAGGCCCCACTGTTGAATATTTAAATTGTTTTCAGTACTGTACTTTTACAAAAAGTGCTAAATGTACATATTTACATATATACTTTTTTTCTTTCTTTGATTTTATTGCCATCAGAAATCATATGAAACTGGATCAAAGAGCATGAACATTTTCATGACTTTTGATACATAAAGCCATTTTCTTTACTAAAAGGGTAATATCCATTTACATTGTTACCAGTAACATAAACGGGCCTATTTTAAATCATAACCTTGTTGGTAATAGGAGTTATATTCTTAAATACTTTGCTAATTTAATGGGAACAAAAAGATTCCTTGGTTTTAATTTATACTTCTTTGATTGCTATTGAAATGAACCTTTCCCCATATCTGTTTAATTGTGTTGCCTCTTATGTGAATTGTCTGTTTGTATTCTTTGCATATCTGCTGGATACTTGGCACTTTTCTTACAAATTTATATAAATAACTGGTACTCCCCAGCGTCACTCAAATTAATGCTTTAAGTTTGAACATGGTAATGAAAAAAACCTGCAAATATAAACTTAATATATACTACATAAACATGTGTCCAAGAAAAATAATATCAAAATTGATAGTGCTTATTAGGTGCCAGGCACAATTCTAAACATTTTACCCAGCTCTGTGAAATATGTACTACTTTATTCCCATTTTATAGATGGAGAAACTGAGGCAAAAGAGGTTAAGAAACTTATCCAAGCTTAACCCAGTAAGTAAGCCAGGATTCAGAGCCAGGCAGTCTGGCTTCCACCCTCGATTTCTTACTAGTTAGAGGTGAGAATCAGGGCAAGAGGGGCATCCGGGAAGAGTGGATCAGATAAGGCACCCAGTTGCATAAACTCATGAGATGTTGGAAACAGTATATTGGAGCCTCTTGCTCCTTTGAACTAATTAATTGCTCACTAGTTTCAAATGAATCAAGAAGTAAGTGAGCAAATATAAGAAATAAACTTTTCTGTAGCAATATAACCTTGTTGCTTTCTTACCAAGGATTTTTTGAAGGTGTGTGTTTGCATTTTTCCAGCTGTGTATCCCAGCAGGGGCTTGTCCAGTGATGCATATTCTCCTGCCATTTCTCATGTCAGCTTGTGCTGTTAAAAATCATCCCGTACTAGTAATTTGGTAGGTTTTATCTTGATGGTTCTTAGATGATAGAAACCTATTTTTTTTGTTTTCTTTAAAATTTTATTATTTTTTTTTAATTGAAGTATAGTTGACCTACAATGCTGTGCCGATCTCTACTGTACAGCAAAGTGACTCAGTTATACACATACATTCTTTTTTTTAACATTCTTTTCCATTATGGTTTATCACAGGATATTAAATATAGTTCCCTGTGTTATACAGTAGGACCTTGTTGTTTATCCATCCCATATATAATAGTTTACATCTGCTAATCCCAAACTCCCAATCCTTCCCTCCCCCTTTTTTATGGCTGAGTAGTATTCCATTGTATATATGTACCACATCTTCTTTATCCATTCATCTGTCAATGGACATTTTGGTTGTTTTCATGTTTTGGCTATTGTGAATAGTGCTGCTATGAACATAAGGGTGCATGTACCTTTTTGAATTATAGTTTTGTCTGGGTATATGCCAGGAGTGGGATTGCTGGATCATATAGTAATTCTATTTTTAGTTTTCTGAGGAACCTCCACACTGTTTTCCATAGTGGCTGCACCAGCTTACATTCCCACCAATAGTGTAGGAGTGTTCTCTTTTCTCCACACTCTCTCTAGCATTTGTTATGTGTAGACTTTTTAATGATGGCCATTCTGACTGGTGTGAGGTGGTCATTGTAGTTTTGATTTCCATTTCTCTAATAATTAGTGATGGTGTGCATCTTTTCATGTGTCTACTGGCCATCTGCATGTCTTCTTTGGAGAAATGTCTGTTAAGGTCTTCAGCCCATTTTTCAATTGGGTTGTTTTTCTGTTGTTGAGTTGTATGAGCTGTTTGTATATCTTGGAGATTAAGCCCTTGTCTGTTGCATCATTTGCAAATATTTTCTCTCATTCCATAGGTTGTCTTTTCATTTTTGTTTTTGTTTTCGTTGTTGTTTTTATGGTTTCCTTTGCTGTGCAAAAGCCTGTACGTTTGATTAGGTCCCATTTGTTTATTTTTGTTTTCATTTCTATTGCCCTGGGAGACTGACCTAAGAAAACATTGGTACAATTTATGTCAGAGAATATTTTGCCTATGCTCTCTTCTAGGAGTTTTATGGTGTCATGTTTTATGTTTAACTCTTTAAGCCATTTTCAGTTTGTTTTTGTGGATGGTTTGAGGGTGTGTTCTAATTTCATTGATTTACATGTAGCTGTCCAACTTTCCCAACACCACTATTTTATTTGTGTTAGGTGGACTGACCGAATGGATTTCATTTTAGGGTGTTTCCAACTTATATATTGAATACTGAATTTTCACCATTTTGGGTGCCAAAGTAGTACGAGCATTTCAATCATTTGCTCTGTTGGGTGAGGAAATAAATGTGGAGGGACAGACAGGATGCTTTTATTAGTGGGGTTTTATTGACTTAAACTTTAAAAATAAAAACAGGAGGGGACCTTCAAGATGGTGGAGGAGTAAGACGTGGAGATCACCTTCCTTCCCACAAATACATCGTAAATACATCTACACATGGAACAACTTCTGCAGAACAACCTACTGAATGCTGGCAGAAGACCTCAGACTTCCCCAAAGGCAGGAAACTCCTCACGTACCTGGCCAAGTGGCTGACAGAGTCTTGGTGCTCCTGCTGGGTGTCAGGCCTGAGCCTCTGAGGTGGGAGAGCCGAGTTCAGGACATTGGTCCACCAGAGACCTCCCAGCCCCATGTAATACCAAACAGCAAAAGCTCTCCCAGAGATCTCCATCTCAACGCTAAGACCCAGCTCCACACAACAACCAGCAAGCTCCAGTGATGGACACCCTAGGCCAAACAATAGCAAGACAGGAACACAACCCAGCCCATTAGCAGAGAGGCTGCCTAAAATCATAATAAATTCACAGACCCCCCAAAACACACCACCGGAGGCGGTCCTGCCCACCAGAAATACAAGATCCAGTCTCATCCACCAGAACACAGGCATCAGTTCCCTCCACCAGAAAGCCTACACAACACACTGAACCAACCTTACCCACTGGGGGCAGACACCAAAAACAACAGGAACTACGAACCTGCAGCCTGTGAAAAGGAGACCCCAAACACAGGAAGTTAAGCAAAATGAGAAAACAGAGAAATACACACCAGATGAAGGAGCAGGGTAAGAACCCACCAGACCAAACAAACGAAGAGGAAATAGGCAGCCTACCTGAAAAAGAATTCAGAGTAATGATAGTAAAGATGATCCAAAATCTTGGAAATAGAATAAACAAAATGCAAGAAACGTTTAACAAGGACCTAGAAAAACTAAAGAGCAAACAAACAATGATGAACAACACAATAAATGAAATTTAAAATTCTCTGGGAGGAATCAATAGCAGAATAACTGAGGCAAAAGAAAGGATAAGTGACCTGGAAGATAAAATAGTGGAAATAACTACCGCAGAGCAGAATAAAGAAAAAAGAATGAAAACAATTGAGGACAGTCTCAGAGACCTCTGGGACAACCTTAAACACACGAACATTCAAATTATAGGGGTCCCAGAAGAAGAAGAGAAAAGAAAAGGGACTGAGAAAATATTCGAAGAGATTATAGTTGAAAACTTCCCTAATGTGGGAAAGGAAATAGACAATCAAGTCCAGGAAGTACAGAGAGTCCCATACAGGATAAATGTAAGGAGAAACACGCCAAGACACATATTAATCAAACTATCAAAAATTAAATACAAAGGAAAAATATTAAAAGCAGCAAGGGAAAAGCAACAAATAACATACAAAGAAATCCTCATAAGGTTAACAACTGATCTTTCAGCAGAAACTCTGCAAGCCAGAAAGGAGTGGCAGGACATACTTAAAGTGATGAAAGGGAAGAATCTACAACCAAGATTACTCTACCCAGCAAGAATCTCATTCAGATTCAACGGAGAAATTAAAACCTTTACAGACAAGCAAAAGCTAAGAGAACTCAGCACCATGAAACCAGCTTTAGAACAAATGCTAAAGGAACTTCTCTAGGCAGGAAACACAAGAGAAGGAAAAGACCTACAATAACAAACCCAAAACAATTAAGAAAATGGTAATAGGAACATACATATGAATAACTACCTTGAGTGTAAATGGATAAATGCTCCAACCAAAAGACATAGACTGGCTGAATGGATATAAAAACAAGACCCGTATATATGCTGTCTACAAGAAACCCACTTCAGACCTAGGGACACATACAGACTGAAAGTGAGGGGATGGAAAAAGATATCCCATGTATATGGAAATCAAGAGAAAGCTGGAGTAGCAATTCTCATATCAGACATAATAGACTTTAAAATAAAGACTATTACAGGAGACAAAGGACACTACATAATGACCAAGGGATCAATCAATCCAAGAAGAAGATATAACAATTGTAAATATTTATGCACCCAACATAGGAGCACTGCAATTTATAAGGCAAATGCTAACAGCCATAAAAGGGGAAATTGACAGGAACACAATCATAGTAGGGGACTTTAACACCCCACTTTCACCATTTCATCCAAACGAAAATAAATAAGGAAACACAAGCTTTAAATGACACATTAAACGAGATGGACTTAATTGATATTCATAGGACATTCCATCCAAAAACAACAGAATACACTTTCTTCTCAAGTGCTCTTGGAACATTCTCCAGGATAGATCATATCTTGGGTCACAAATCAAGCCTTGGTAAATTTAAGAAAATTGAAATCGTATGAAGTATCTTTTCCAACCACAACGCTGTGAGACTAGATATCAATTACAGGAAAAAAACTGTAAAAAATACAAACACATGGAGGCTAAACAATACACTACTTAATAACCAAGTGATCACTGAAGAAATCAAAGAGGAAATCAAAAAATACCTAGAAACAAATGACAGTGGAGACATGACAACCCAAAACCTATGGGATGCAGCAAAAACAGTTCTAAGAGGGAAGTTTATAGCAATACAATCCTATCTCAAGAAACAAGAAACGTCTCAAATAAATGGCCTAACTTTAAACCTAAAGCAATTAGAGAAAGAAGCACAAAAGAAAACCCAGAGTTACCAGAAGGAAAGAAATCATAAAGATCAGATTAGAAATAAATGAAAAAGAAACGAAAAAACAATAGCAAAGATCAGTAAAACTAAAAGCTAGTTCTTTAAGAAGATAAACAAAATTGATAAACCATTAGCCAGACTCATTAAGAAAAAAAAGGGTGAAGACTCTAACCAATAGAATTAGAAATGAAAAGGGAGAAGTAACACCTGACACTGCAGAAATACAAAGGATCATGAGAGATTACTACAAGCAACTGTATGCCAATAAAATGGACAACCTGGAAGAAATGGACAAATTCTTAGAAAAGCACAACCTTCCGAGACAGAACCAGGAAGAAATAGAAAATATAAACAGACCAATCACAAGTGCTGAAATTGAAACTGTGATAAAAAAATCTTCCAACAAACAAAAATCCAGGACCAGATGGGTTCACAGGCGAATTCTATCAAACATTTAGAGAAGAGCTAAAACCTATCCTTCTAAAACTCGTCCAAAATATAGCAGAGGGAGGAACACTCCCAAACTCATTCTACGAGGCCACCATCACCCTGATACCAAAACCAGACAAAGATGTCACAAAGAAAGAAAACTACAGGCCAGTATCACTGATGAACATAGATGCAAAAATCCTCAGCAAAATACTAGCAAACAGAATCCAACAGCACATTAAAAGGATCATACACCATGATCAAGTGGGGTTTACCCCAGGAATGCAATGATTCTTCAGTATATACAAATCAATCAATGTGATACACCATATTAACAAATTGAAGGTGAAAAACAATATGATCATCTCAATAGATGCAGAAAAGCTTTTGACAAAATTCAACACCCATTTATGATAAAAACCCTCCAGAAAGTAGGCATAGAGGGAACTTACCTCAGCATAAAAAAGGCCATATATGACAAACCCACAGCCAACATTGTTCTCAATGGTGAAAAACTGAAACCATTTCCACTAAGATCAGGAACAAGACAAGGTTGCCCACTCTCACCACTACTATTCAGCATAATTTTGGAAGTTTTAGCCCCAACAATCAGAGAAGAAAAAGAAATAAAAGGAATCCATATTGGAAAAGAAGAAGTAAAACTGTCACTGTTTGCAGATGACATGATACTATACATAGAGAATCCTAAAGATGCTACCAGAAAACTACTAGAGCTAATCAATGAGTGTGGTAGAGTTGCAGGATACAAAATTAATGCACAGAAATCTCTTGCATTTCTATACAGTAATGATGAAAAATCTGAAAGAGAAATTAAGGAAACACTCTTATTTACCATTGCAACAAACAGAATAAAATACCTAGGAATAAACCTACCTAAGGAGACAAAAGACCTGTATGCACAAAACTATAAGACACTGAAGAAAGAAATTAAAGATGATACAAACAGATGGAGAGATATACTGTGTTCTTGGATTGGAAGAATCAACATTGTGAAAATGACTATACTACCCAAAGCAATCTACAGATTCAGTGCAATTCCTATCAAACTACCAATGGCATTTTTCACAGAAGTAGAACAAAAAATTGCACAATTTGTATGGAAACACAGAAGACCCCAAATAGCCAAAGCAATCTTGAGAAAGAAAAACAGAGCTGGAGAAGTCAGACTCCCTGACTTCAGACTATACTATAAAGCTACCGTAATCAAGACAGTATGGTACTGGCAAAAAAAAAAAAGAAATACAGATCAGTGGAACAGGTTAGAAAGCCCAGAGATAAACCTACACACGAACGGTCACCTTATCTTTGATAAAGGAGGCAAGAATATACAATGGAGAAAAGACAGCCTCTTCAATAAGTGGTGCTGGGAAAACTGGACAGCTACATGTAAAAGAATGATATTAGAACACTCCCTAACACCATACACAAACAGTAAACTCAAAATGGATTAAAGACCTAGATGTAAGGCCAGACACTATCAAACTCTTAAAGGAAAACATAGGCAGAACATTCTTTGATATAAATCACAGCAAGATCCTCCTAGAGAAATGGAAATAAAAACAAAGATAAACAAACGGGACGTAATGAAACTTAAAAGCTTTTGCACAGCAAGGGAAACCATAAACAAGACGAAAAGAGAGTCCTCAGAATGGGAGAAAATATTTGCAAATGAAGCAACTGACAAAGCATTAATCTCCAAAATATACAAGCAGCTCATGTAGCTCAATATCAAAAAACAAACAACCTAATCTGAAAATGGGCAGAAGACCTAAACAGACATTTCTCCAAAGAAGATATACAGAATGCCAACAAACACATGAAAGGATGCTCAATATCACTTATCATTAGAGAAATGCAAATCAAAATTACAATGAGATATCACCTCACTCCGGTCAGAATGGCCATCATCAAAAAATCTACAAACAGTAAATGCTGGAGAGGGTGTGGAGAAAAGGGAACCTTTTGGCACTGTTGGTGGGAATGTAAATTGGTACAGCCACTATGGAGAACAGTATGGAGGTTCCTTAAGAAACTAAAAATAGAACTACTATATGACCCAGCAATCCCACTACTGGGCATATACTGTGAGAAAACCAGAATCCAAAAACGTCATGTACCACAATGTTCATTGCAGCTCTATTTACAATAGCCAGGATATGGAAGCAACCTAAGTGTCCATCGATAGATGAATGGATAAAGAAGATGTGGCACATATACACAATGGAATATTACTCACCCATAAAAAGAAATGAAATTGAGTTATTTGTAGTGCGGTGGAAGGACCTAGAGTTTGTCATACAGAATGAAGTGAGTCAGAAAGAGAAAAACAAATACTGTATGCTAACACGTATATATGGAATCTAAAAAATAAATGGTTCTGAAGAACCTAGGGGCAGGACAGGAATAAAGATGCAGATGTAGAGAATGGAGTTGAGGACACGGGGAGGGGGAAGGGTGAGCTGGGACGAAGTGAGAGAGTAGCATTGACATATATACACTTCCAAGTGTAAAACAGATAGCTAGTGGGAAGCAGCCACATAGCACGGGGAGATCAGCTCGGTACTCTGTGACCACCTAGAGGGGTGGGATAGGGAGGGTGGGAGGGAGACACAAGAGGGAGGAGATATGGGGATATATGTATACATATAGCTGATTCACTTTGTTATACAGCAGAAACTAACACACCATTGTAAAGCAATTATACTCCAATAAAGATGTTAAAAAATAAAAAAAAAGTAAAAACAATTGAATTCTGCCCAGAATCAATAGTAAGAAAATCTAGAGTGCTATTTCATCCATTGCTCCCTCCCCACCCTCACACCTCATATCCATCCATCAGGGTTGAGATATGTCTTTATGGGGAAATGTAGCCTGATAAAATTGTAATCACAAACAAGTAAAAAATCACACTGTGCACCAATTCATCTTCCATAGATATACCATGTATATTAGTGACTTTCAGTTGTAATCTGAATGAGTTGTAGTGAGCTAATATATTTTGAATTATAGCCTTTTTAATGTCTCTCTCTGGCAAGAATAATTTATCTCAGTGCTGTCAGTCTGGGGTTTCAGCTTAGTGTGGCAAAGTTTGTTGAACACTTTGAACTGGTGCTGTCTTCAGTATCTTTCTGAGTGAAATACGGAACTGTGAAATCCTGGTAGATAGTTGTCCTTCAGTTAAGAGGAGAGCAACAAAATAGATGTGCCTAGGTTGCCTGAAAGAACTTCAACTCGTATCAACTTGAACAAGCTACTGAAATATTTAACCTAAGAATTTTAGGTTGCACACTGTCTGCCATGAGGAATCTAGGCTCTGGAGATGGGAGTTAATTAGGCTTATTTTCCTGTTGAGTTCATTACAGGATCTAAGAAATCAGTTCACCTTGTACAGTTCAGCCACCCTGGAGAGTAGGCTGGTTATTTGTTATCAAAGGCAGCTTCATTCATAAAGTTGGATCTTTGCTGAGACACCAGCAGGTTTTAAAAGGGGGATACACCTTTTCTCAACAGAGTTTCCTGCCTGAGATGGTTGTAGAACCTACCAACAGGAGTGATTAGGAAGCTTACTGATGAGGCCGGAGACCACTGTGGACCTACTCGTTGCCAATGGTCGGAAGCAGATCTTTGCATGCTTGCCTGTGGAGCATGGGCTGGATTTTGGTTCTGACCTGTGCCCTGGGCTGGGTGCTTTTGTGCAGTACACAAGCCACAACTGTACGCTGTGACTTGGAAAAGACCCAGTAGTAACACAGCACGATAAGGGGACAAAATGATCGAGTTCAGATCAGTTTCACTGCTTTTAATATAATTTACTGGTATTGTACATTTTACTTAACTTGACCTTTCTAGCCTACCTGCTTTGGGTTGCATCTCTGTCTCCTCAATGTGCCAGAAACACACCGGGCTCACTCATTCTGGTCTCCACATGTCAGCAAATAGTAACTGCTCCTTTCTTTCCACCTGGCTGTCTCCAGCTTATCCCTCAGGTCTCAGTTAGACCTTGCTTCTTGCAGGAAGTCTACCCTGAACTCACAAGGCTGAAGGACACCCCAGTTAGGTACCCCTTCTCGAACTCCCCCATAATCGCACTTACTACATTACAATATTGTACTACTCTCTGTTTTCTTGTCTGCATGTCTTTGTCAGCGTATAAACTTCTTGAGACAAGAAATATGCTTGTCCTGTTCGTAGCTGTATTCCAAAGATATAGCATAATACCTCACACCCATTAAACATTTATTGAAGAACACATTCATAAATGCATGCGTACAAACTCCTGTTAGTTGATGGATTCTGAATATTTGCTTCAGCCTGATTTTATTGGTTGTGATAGGTTTTGCTGTTGAGTAAGTGATGCCACCTCACAAGTGTGAAAGGCAAATCCTTGGTGCGATGCTGCAGAAGGCTGTGGCGTGTTTCTCAGGAGTCTCCTGTTAATTGGCTTGTTGACTGAGGAGAGCCAACCTGGATGAATGCACTGAAGGGTCCCGAATCACATGACTCACTCAGATGACGATTTCAGAGCCAGAGAGTGATCGGGTCTTGGAGAACAGAATTAGTTCTAAAACACACTCATCTTCTCTTGCCTCCCCTAGAACTGGAAGACGCAGCGCAGCGAGGAGTATGAAGCAGAAGGTAGGAATTGCATGTGCATGGGGCCTGCCTGGGAAGGAGGGGCTGCCATTCACAGGGCACTCTCCACATCCCCTTCCTGCATCCCTTGCCTTCTTACTAACCACCTTGCCTGCTGGAGGCCAACTAAGAAATAACCTGAAGAACAACAGCAACAAAAAATTCATTCCCAGTTGAGAGCTCATAGTTTTAAATCCTTGCATTTAGCATCATGCAAGATGTGGCAACTAAGATGTAGAATTTCACTTATGGGTTAATTACTCTCTTACATAGACTTTCACATTAATCTATGAACAATCCAAAACTAAATAGTTACCTATTAAAATGTATCCCTTGACAGGGCTTCCCTGGTGGCGCAGTGGTTAAGAATCCGCCTGCCAGTGCAGGGGACACGGGTTCGAGCCCTGGTCCGGGAAGATCCCACATGCCGTGGAGCAACTAAGCCCATGTGCCACGACTACTGAGCCTGCGCTCTAGGGCCCGTGCTCCGCAACAAGAGAAGCCACTGCAGTGGGGAGCCTGCGCACCACAACCAAGAGTAGACCCCGCTCGCCACAACTAGAGAAAGCCCGCGCGCAGCAACGAAGACCCAACGCAGCCAAAATAAATAAATAAATAAGTTTATGTTTAAAAAAATGTATCCCTTGACAAGTTTCAGATGTATTTAAGATAGATCAAAACACGTTGATCTTCTGGCCAGCAGATGGCACTGTGGTTCAGCTGACGGAACCTCAACCCACTTCACAGCCTACCCTGGATTAACTGTACTTAAGTGTAATTACACGTTCTCTAGGTTTCCAACCTGTAAAGACACAGCGGTGATGGGCTTAATGTCTTTGATTAATAGTAGGGGTAGCACTAAATGCTCTTCTCAACTCTCTGAGGTTCTTCCAGGCACACACAATCTTGTCAGTAATTAGCTCATGTTTAAGTAATGACTTTACAGAATCTCTAATATGGAAGTAAATTTTAACTAGAAGTGAGAACTTTTAATAGAGGATAAATAAATTTTTATTTTTAAATAAGCAGTTTGATCCTTAAATCTTCAAATAGAACTTATCCTTAATATTACCAGTAATTAATAGCTTGCCCTGGCAAACATTTATTCTTTCAAGTTGGAATCCTTAGAGGTCAGAATATTCGTATGTGTAAAGATTTGGAAACAGGCTAATCTCGCCTTTTATAATCATTTTATGATCTGTATCATGAAATTATTTCCTTCTCAGTAAAAGCAGAGCTTAGACTAGAAAGAAAGTGGAGATAATAAAGTCTGGTAGCTATAGCTGAGGTAGGGCATATAAAAAGCTCCTTAGAATGGCTCTCAACCAGCCTTCCTTCCGATCACACCAAAGCCTAAGCCTGTGCATATTTTCCTTTGGAATAAAATGAGCCTAGAACCTTGGCATTACTGCACAGGAGATGGTATCTCTTACATAGGTATGACTGCCAATGAACAAAAAAGTGTCTGTTGGCCCTAGTTGCAGCCTAAGAACCAGTGGTTCCGCTTCATTTGAACTTCAGGATCAAATCAAATCAACATCTGTAGTCTCTTTATTATAGCATTTATTTTCAAAAAGCACATTTTTCTTTGAGAATAGGCTCTCAGTTCCTTTAGGGACAACACACGGTATGCTTTTATTTTAGGCCAGTTAAGATTTTGGAACCCAGATGATTTGAATGCCTCACAAAGTGGGCCTTCCCCTCCCCAAGACTGGATAGAAGAGAAACTGCAGGAGGTTTGTGAAGATTTGGGGATCACCCGTGATGGTCACCTAAACCGGAAGAAGCTGATCTCCATCTGTGAGCAGTATGGTTTGCAGAATGTCGATGGAGAGGTAAGCCTTGCATCACATTTTTATTCAGGAATAGTAATCATGATAAAAGCTAAACTGGCCACAGGCTAGGAATAGCCATATTTCGGTTTCCTGCAGCATGTTACAGAGACTCCATTCTCTTTTTTTCCTGGGAAGTCAGCCATGAAGATCCTGTCTCTGAGGACCTCATGTTGTATTGTGGAAAAGAAAAACTGACAATAGCTGACACTTACTGAACCCGTACTGTGTGCCCCTCACTGTGCTAAGCACATTACCCCACATTACTATCAGACACCAGTTCAGTGTAGCATGATGTCAATCTATGTGTAGATGTGGCATTCACAGAGCAAAATGTGGGAAAGGTGTCGAGGAAGGACGAAGAGGGGAGTTCAGGAGATTTGAGTTGGAATATTTTGAAGGCCAGGCTGATAAGTTTAGTTTGTTGGAGAGCAGATCTCAGTATCAGCCCTGGGTTCTTAAGCAGATTAAGTAATAATACGTAGGAAAAACTTACTTAATGAGGGTGGTCTGAACTTCTTTTATGGGGTACAGTGGTGTAAAGAGAGTCTTAGATTAGGAGACCAGCCAGGAGCCATCACAATAATCTGGTCATGAGGAAAGGGAAAAGGGTAGGTTGGTGGTTTTGAAAATGTACAACAGAAGAGTCCTGAAGGAGCCCCCAAAAGACTTGCTCGGTAAAATTCTGAACTTTACATTTTCTAAAAAATTAAGAGGGGTGGCAGGACTGGGTGCATGAACAGCCATGAAACATAAGAATGTAATTAATTCCAAGATATGTCTTTCAAAGAGCTGAAAATAAGGTTTGGAGGGACTTAGAGGTTAGGGCTACAGTGGTAGCTTTGGGAAACTTTGATTATAATGATATTTGAAACCATGTTATCTGCTAGCTCAGAGGATAAGTGGTATTATTTTCCTAAACCAGAAAGAGGTTTATTATCAAAAGCTTCCAAGTAGTGTAGCTTGCCGAAAAGTTCTTTCCCGCCCTTCTCCCTTGTGTATGTGACCATTGCACACCCTCTGACTACATTTTAACGGCTCAGTCGTCATTTATTTTTCAGTGATGGCTGTTGAGTCATAAAATTAAATTCATCCTCCTAAATTATAAACCAGCGCAGTATGCAGAACCTTGGGTTGTTCTGCCAAGAAATATTGCACAAACTTGGATTATTTATCTAAGAACAAATCTTGGAATAAACTTAGCTATTTGTGGGGAGTTGCATTTTCTTCTGTGGTGGAGACTCCAGAACCCAGGAAAAGAAGCAGCACATTTATTTTCTTCTGATGTGAGGATGAGTAAAGGATTGCTAATTGAACGTAGCTTTTACTTAGTGTTTTTCCTCCCCACCAAAATCATGAAACACCATAGTACTTTGTATTACTAGCTCTAGACCACAGCGGAGCTGAAAGTTCAAGATGATCTCATCAGCATACAACTTGGAATCCTAGAATTTTACGACTGAAAGCAATTTTAGATCTAGTCACCCCTCATTTTATAGATAAAGAAAGAGATCACTGCTGCCTGTTGCCATCATCATGAAGGGAAACTAGATTCACTGTCTTAGGGCTAAAACTAGTGCCCTGCTTTCCAGAAGCAAGGACGACTGTAGGGCAGGGATGGCAAACTGTCACCCTAGCTGCCAAATATGACCTAAGGGCTACGTCGCCTACCCAATGTTTAAAAATTGAATTTTTTGCTATACTTTTTAAAATCAGGAGAATTTTCTAAGAATCAGAAGATTTGGCTCCATTTTGCTGGCAGTGAGAAGCAGCTAGTCCCTTTGGACAGGGCATGCACTCGTGTTCCGTTCGCTGGTTTAAAAGGCACCACTTCCTAATGGCTCAAGACCATCCTGCCTCATTTATTTACATCACCTTCCTGGCCCCTCGAGGTATTTGTGATCCCTACTCTAGTGCATTATTTCCCAACTTACACATTGGGAAATCAACCATCCAAAGACCTGGCTGGTGATGGGGAGTAAGAATGTCCTCAGGGTTCTAGATTCAGCTCCTGCACAGACTGCAGGGGGTGCCCTAGTTGCCCACTAACTTGTATTCTTGTCAGCCCAGCCCTGCCCATCCACCCTCTTCTGAATCCACATCCCTTTATTCACTACTTGTCCACTCCCCCATGTACAGTAACTGGCGGGATTTACTTACTCCACCACTTCAGATGGATCAGGTGATGGGTGTTTAGGCAGTCAGGAAGCTGTGCATTGATTTGGCCAAGGTCACAGGGCCAACCCACGTGGAGCTAAGGTTAGAGCCAAATATGCTGATTCACTTCAGTCAGCACACTTGGATTTTACTGTGACTTCTGGTTTGACAGTCCTGAAAGCCTAGTCCTCTACGAAAGTGTTCTTTTGGTTGATAAGAACCAGACGGAGAAGCTAAGGGAGCTTGGCAACTTCAGAATTTTGCCCCAAATACCTTTCCATCTGTTTCATCATATGCTTCTCTATTAGGAACTGTTGCTTCTTCCCAAGATTTCCACTCTTTAGAATGATTTTCTTGTTTCAGAGTCCTCTCCAGAGGAAGTGGTATAAAAACAAGAATAGAGACAGATGTTTCCTATTGGGTATGAATTGGAAAAAAAAGCACTGCATAAAAGAAATGCCTCAGGCACTTAGATGAAGGATAAAATCAACAATCATGAGATGACAGGAGTCCTAGCCATAGTCCGGACTTAAGAAGTGAATATTGAAAATTTGAGGATTTGTTACAAAGAGGCCTTTGTTAGAATGGAACCAGGTGTAGGCTCAAATGCAACGAGAGTAAGTTTGTTGCTTGTTCTATTCCTTGCTACTCAGCAAACTGGGCATCACCTTGTTAGAAATGCAGAATCTTAGGCCCTCCCCCCAGATTTAACTATATCAGAGTCTGCATTTTAACAGGATTCTCAGGTGATTTCTATTTTGTACACTGGGGGCATGTCCTATAGAAAAAGCTTAGCCCCCCAAATAAAGAGGAAGCCGACTGTGAGGGTGGAGGTCTTCGCCTTCCCTCCCTGTTTTGCGGTATCCATGATTCATGCTGCTTATTCCCTTTTCCATTCCTCTGTTAAGCTAGGGAACAAACCATCTCCTAGGCAAGCCTCTAGAAGGGACTGTATGTGGTGAGGACTACTTGATTACTGTCACAGGGTGCAAAGTAGTCAGGCAAAATTCCCTTTTCTTTACATCTCTTGGAGGGACCCTTCTATTGCATACACATGAAATCCTTCCTATCCAGTCCTCACTTCTCCTGTGCTAAAGCATTAAAAGAAATAAAGACCCCAAACACGCAGTGCTGTTCCAAGTAATGTTCTAAATCCCAAGTCATGGGTTTCAGACCCCAACTATTAGATCATTGCCATCTGTCCCAGACCCAATTCTGCCGTGCTAACGTACCAATTTCCAAAATTCAATAAGCAAAATATCATGTGGAGTCACCGTAATATAACGGCTTAATGAACGTCTAACTATCTTCTGTTGTTACAACACTGGGAAGCTGTATCTTTATATTTTTAAGTAATTCTTTAATTCGCAAGAATAACGTGTAGTAACATCAAAGATTACCCGTTCTAACAGTATGAGCAAAAGAGAAAACAGTTAAATGCTAAATTGCATAAAACTATGAAGGTGTTGAAAGTGAATTTTATTTAGTTTATGTGAGGGGGAAGGACATATTACTAGAAAGGAAAAAAATTCAGTCAAGTGAGAATAAAGGGACATGTTATATTTCTGGAGTCCTGGGATCAAGAGTGGTGCCAATTTCTGTTGGCTGGAAGTGTACTCTGGGCCTTTGGGGTTTTTTGAGTGAAATAGTTAAAATATATGGTTGCCCTTTTCTAGATGCTTGAAGAAGTCTTCCATAATCTTGATCCTGATGGTACAATGAGTGTAGAAGATTTTTTCTATGGCTTGTTCAAAAATGGAAAATCCCTTACCCCATCAGCATCTACCCCATATAGACAATTGAAAAGGCACCTCTCCATGCAGGTAAGAAATAGGAAGTGGTTTCTTTGTGAGTAGAAGTTAAAATCCATTTGAATAATTTCTAATGAATTAATCTGCTGTCTAAAGAAAAATACTGAGGAGAAAGAGAGGCAAAAGAAGAGTAGTAAAGAAAGACTGAACCATTGGGGAAGGAAAAGCTGGGTTTGAGAAATGACCATAAATTACAGTAGGAAGACCACTAATTATGCCCCTTCTTGTTGGCTGTAGGTCAGAAGAAACCTGGTGTTAATTAGAGGCACATTTCATCTATATGAAGGAACTCTTGGCCAGGTCCAACTGTTGATAAGCTTTGCATTCTAGGCTGACTTAGGAAAGGGAGATCAAAGGGGCTGCGTGACTTCTTATCCTAGCAGTATAAATTAGAGAGACATGCCTTTTGCTCCTTGTGGTCAGGACTGACCAGTTTTGGTCTTGACCAACACCATGTTGCAATGCCTGTGCTTGCTTAAGTCTCTTTCTTCTTCCAGTCTTTCGATGAGAGTGGACGACGGACCACAACCCCGTCTGCGATGACAAGTACCATTGGCTTTCGGGTCTTCTCCTGCCTGGATGATGGGATGGGCTATGCATCAGTGGAGAGAATACTTGACACCTGGCATGAAGAGGGCATTGAGAACAGCCAGGAGATCCTGAAGGTGTGGCAGCTAAAATGAGAGAAAAATGACGAATTGGGGCAGGGTTGAAAAATTCCATTTTTTTGAAACTGTGATTTGATTCGATTTCTCCTTAATGATTCTTCTATTCACAAGATCTCAGACGTAAGAGGTAACTTTTCCTACCCACTTCAACCAGGATTATCGATAACCTCTTTCCATGTTTTTAACCCCTAAATTATTGATAAGAAATTTCTTAGCTGATCTCTGGTTGGTAAAGATTAGAGCTTTACCGTTGTGTTTATTTACAGTGCCAGATAGCAGTTTTTTTAAACATGCAAATAGTCACGTTATGTTTTTCTTAGAGAGAGCTTAGTTATGCTGTGGATTGAATATTGTTTCTAAGCAATCACTAAAGAAATGTAGCATCCAGCCTGGAGACTGTAAATTCAGCTTCACATTTTCTGCTTTCACAGGATAGAACTTGTGATTGTCTTGAACTTGTTCTGATTTCTAGGCCTTGGATTTCAGCCTTGATGGAAATGTTAATTTGACAGAACTGACGCTGGCTCTTGAAAATGAACTTTTGGTTACCAAGAACAGCATTCACCAGGCAGCTCTGGCCAGCTTTAAGGCTGAGATCCGGCATTTGCTGTGAGTTAAGCAGAAGGTTCACCTGCTCTATTCCCTTTCCTACTTGTCGAGCAAGTCATTCAGATGCCTGTGGCATACATTCTTCCATCCTGTACGCAGTTGTGGCTAATCGCCTATCATCTCACTTCTGTGAAAATGAGGTAGAGCTTAGATTTGCATGTAGTCTGTTGAAGAGGAATGTCTCTTCAATGTCTGTGTGGAATGTCTGTGTGTTTTTGAAGGGTTTTGGTTGTCTTGGTTTTGTGTTTGTATTGAAGCAAGCCAGATGAGAGCTTTTTGGGGTCTACTTGTTGCTTAGAAACAGTTTCCCTCATACTTGGTTTCTTTCTGATTCTAGGGAGCAAGTTGATCAAGTGGTCAGAGAAAAAGAGAAGCTACGGTCAGATCTGGAAAAAGCTGAGAAGCTCAAGTCTCTAATGGCCTCAGAGGTGGACGATCACCACGCAGCCATAGAGCGGCGGAATGAGTACAACCTCAGGTACGACTGGCTGGGCCAGGACCCTCCTTTCCCACCGCCCTGGCCCAGGGCAGTGGGGCTCAGCCTGCCTGCCCGCTTGGCCACACCTGGCCGGAGTGACTTAGGTGTGGCCAAGCCTCAAGGAAAGCAGGATTCACTAGACACTTTCTCAAGCAGCCTCCCATGTCTGTGACTCTGTGTTTCCATTTTTGGTGGATCCACGTAGGGACCTCTGAGGGATCTGATGGCAGCTTGTCAGTCTTTCCTCCTCACAGGAAACTGGATGAAGAGTACAAGGAACGAATAGCAGCCTTAAAGAATGAGCTTCGAAAGGAGAGAGAACAGATCCTACAACAGGTGGGCAAGCAGCGTTTGGAACTTGAGCAGGAAATTGAAAAGGCAAAAACAGAAGAGAATTACACCCGGGACCGCCTTGCCCTCTCTTTAAAGGTAATTATCCTACTGGTTGTACAGTCTGTGTCCCTGCTGGGAATACACGTGGAAAACCACAGCTCTGTAAGAGGACAGGTCTGCACGGGGCTCATAAGTCTGCCCAGCTGGGTCATGACTGGACATGGTAGAGCCCCCACTGGGAGCTAGATTTCAGGGGTGTCTAGGCTTCTGGTTTGCCAACAGCGTATCTTGTTCTTACCCCCGGAAGTTGCACTGGGTCCTCAGGGCTCTTTGGCTCCTGTTTGATGCTCTGTTCCTTCCTCGCACTCCCCCTTCCTCATTCTTAGCAGATGACTTTATTTCCTGCCACACAGAGGCCATCAGCTTTGTTTCTTTGCTTCCAAATGTACCTTTTTCCTTATACATCCTCCTGTCCTTCCCTGTGCCTCTGTAGAGGAAGTGATCCTTCTCTTTATTGGACTCTGACACCAGATAATATGGTACAGTGTTATCTAGAGATAAAGGGTGGGCAGGGTAGGAGGGGGTCTGGCCTCGAGACTGCCTGGTTCCAATCTGGATACCACTACTTACAGAAAACCTTGATCAAGTTACTCAAACCTGTTTCTTAATGCACAAAAGAGGCACCATCGTAATACCTACCCCCATAGCTTTGATATGGAGATTAAATGAGTTGCTACATATTACAGTATCTAGAAGGTAACAAGTACCTATGGAATATTCGCTACTGTTGAAGTTATAAAAGGTTCCTGAAACTCCACACATCAAAAACTGAGCTAATTCTCACTTCCTAACCATCAAACTGCTTCCTCTCTGGAATCTTCTCCCTAATCTACATCACCACCTGTGCTGAAAGTCATAGAAGCTGAAGTCCTCAGTCATCCTTGATTATCAGTTTCTGAGTCCCGTCGATGCTCTGAAATGCTTCTCAGATTTATCCCATCTCTCCATTTCCACAGCCTCTGAAGAGGTGCACAATTCATCACGATTTCTCAGCTGACCTACGTGCATCCTTTTTTCCATCTATCCAACCTCCATATTGTCACCAGAGTTACCTTACTTAAGAACACTTAAAATCATGCTGTTCCCTCTATAAAAGTGCAACATGGCAGCACTGAAGGGCCCTGACAGGGAGCTTGTCCTCATGCCTTTCTAACCTCAGATCCTGCCAGCAACCCCCAGGGCCATGCCCTCAACCCTGCTGCACCTGCCATCAGCTGTCTCAGTTCCTCAGTAAGCTTTTAGGCTCCTTCACTGCTTTCTCCAACACTGCAGGCCAACCTACTTTTTCATTCCCATTACACTTTTTTTTTTTCTTGCCAGAAGATAGCATATTTTCTATCACATCATAGATAATTGTATCCATATCTGCCTCCCCGGCCGTGGTCCCGATTGTGTGTTCCCTGTGGTCAGCAACAGAAGCTGATTTGTCAGTTTCCAGAGCATCAACACAGGCCCGATAGTTGCTCTTGATCGGTTGTTTTTTTTTTTTTTGCGGTACGTGGGTCTCTCACTGTTGTGGCCTCTCCCGTTGCGGAGCACAGGCTCCGGACGCGCAGGCTCAGCGGACGTGGCTCATGGGCCCAGCCGCTCCGCGGCATGTGGGATCTTCCCGGACCGGGGCACGAACCCGTGTCCCCTGCATCGGCAGGCGGACTCTCAACCACTGCGCCACCAGGGAAGCCCTGCTCCTGATGGTTTTAACATCTAAATTTAGACACACTTTGGAAGATTAGAGTTGTAGAACTTGCATTTTGGGGGAAGGTAGTACTTTTCAAAAACACTTCAGGCACATTCTTCTTCACTCCATGTTACTGTGTGAGGGTGTGAACAAGAATGTATTTAAGATATATTGGCTCTGTATTCTTTTGGCAAAATATACTTTGAAAATAATGTTCTTCCAATTATCCTATAGCATTGGAATAGAAAATATGTCAAATGGCACATTTATTTTTTTAACAAATGTGGGTGGAAATCTTACAAGTGTTTTATATACAGAAAAACCCCACCTTTTTTATTATGAAAAACCTGTATGTATAGCTTTTACATCTTTAAACCAAAATAAAATTGCAAATTAAATATAACATATCTATATCATCATTAAATGAAAATTGTTAGAGCTATCCTACTTTTTAGAGTTTTTTTGAGTTCTCTTTTGCTGTCAGATGAACAAGGTATTCTGCAACCAGTCTTTCATCTGACAGTTTATTGAGAATGTTTTTCACCTCATTAAATTTTCTACTGCAATGCTGTCGAATTGGAAATACAATGCAAGCCATATATGTAATTTCAAATTTTCAAACAGGCACATTAACAGGTAAAAAGAAACAGGTGAATTTCATTTTAAATCATTTTTATTTAATCTAATATCTCCAAAACAGTATCTTTTTGACTTGTAATTCATCTACAGAAATTATTACTGAGTTTTTGTTCTAACTCTTCAGTATCTGGTGAATATTTTATATTCACAGCACATCTCAGTTTGTGCTGTATACATTTCAGGTGCTCCATAGTTACCTGTGACTGCTTGTGACCACTGTTGGGCAGCATGGTTCTGTAGGATCAAGAAAAGCATGCCTCCAGGAGGCATGCTTTGAGGTTATAAGATAGATATCAGTTTTTTAATATTTACTTTTTCTGCTCTAATGTACTGAAACTTTCAAGATGAACACATTTTCTCAATCTAGAGCATTGATGTATGTGTGCTATAAAATGGTACAACAGTTTATTTCTTAATCTGTGCCCACTTAATTTCCCCAAATTTCTTCAGGAAAACAGTCGTCTAGAAAATGAGCTTCTGGAAAATGCAGAGAAGTTGGCAGAGTATGAGAATCTGACAAACAAACTTAAGCGAAATTTGGAAAATGTTTTGGCAGAAAAGGTAAGTCTTTAAATTTGATTTCCTGATATGTAGCCCCAAAGTGTAGTTCACTCAAAAGAGCAGAAGCTATGCCACCAAGAAAATTTCTTCTATGGAATTATTTATGTGACTAAAGGAAGCTGTCATTTTTGCAGGGATTTAATTTATACGAGGGAAACATGGCGTGGCACTGAGAAACAATCTCTGCTTTGACTGAACACATCACTCTAGAATCTTCTCCCCATCATCTAATTGATGGTGTTTCTGCTTAAATGTCACATTCCTTTCATACTCCAGACACTGGGTGAACACCAGAAACTTGGGTCTTTGGTACATTATAGGTCAAAGAAGGACACTTGGAAAAAATGACAACTTTGCCCTTTTCATTTTCTAGTTTGGTGACCTTGATCCCAGCAGTGCTGAATTCTTTTTGCAAGAAGAAAGGCTGACACAGATGAGAAATGAATATGGGCAGCAGTGCAGGGTGAGTGACTGAAGAGAACTTAGCGGAGGAGTGCCTGGGTTCAAATACTGCTTCACCATTTACTAGCTGTGTGGCCATGAGCACATCACTTAATCTGCGGGTGTTTCAATTCCTCACCTATGAGATAGCAAAAATAAGAGTACCCACCAGATAAGGTTGTTGTGGAGAGTCAATGAGTAAATATATGTAAAGTGCTTAGAACAGAGCCTGAGACACAGAAAACACTTAACCTACGAGCTGGTTGTTAATGTTATTGTTTAGTATCCTGAAATACGAGAGAATCATGCAAACTGCATTTGTCTGCTTTATCTGGGTCGGAAATTGCCAGTAATTGGAGGAAAATAAAGTTTTATTCTAAGAGAAGGAAAACGTGGTCATGTTGATGTGCTTATTCCAAAACTAGTCTTTCCTGAGCGATCAACGCAGGCTGATATAATTTGCTTTTGTTCTGTGGTTTTTTCCCCTGAATACAGTCCTTATTTTATTTACAAAATGCAAATGGAGCAGAAACCACTCAAGTCTTTAAGTAGTAAGGCATTACAAATTCCTACCAGAGGACACAAAAACATCCTTATAAATAATAGGAATCTTTGATTTTTTAAAAAAGTAACTCTCTTGAGCTCAGGAATGTGGGGGTTTTTTTTTCCTTAAGCCACAGACACTTGTTTATTTTAACAAGGTAGGCATAACTGAGTTCTAACTGCTTTAGGTGAACATTGTACTTGGGCAAAAATGAAGAAAACAATCACCTCCTTATGAGGTTGTTCATAGCCTGCCTTCTCAGGAAATACACGTGCACGCTTTGAGAAAAGAAACGAAACATTTATGCCACTCTTATAAGTAAGTTATGGCTCTTGACTCTAATCAAGTAGAGGTGTTTTCTCCTATGCTTTTAGTTATTTCATCAGTAAAATCTGTCAGCTCTACCTCCAAAAATTCCCCAAATTTGTCCACTTATTTATTTTTTTAAGCAGTTTTTCATAACCATACAATTCACCCATTTAAGGTGTATAATTCGGTCTCTTTTAGTATATTCACAGAATTGTGCAACCATTACCATAATTCATTTTAGAACATTTTCATCACCCAAAAGGAAACTACCTCTCCACCTAGCTGTAATCTCTCCCATGACCCCCAGCCCTACACAACTAATAATCTATTTGCTGTCTCTTTGGTTTTGCCTATGCTTTACATTTCCTATAAATGGAATTATACAATATGTCATCCTTTGTGACTGGCTTCCTTCATTTGGCATACGTTTTCAAGGTCCATCCATACTGTAGCATGTATCAGTAGTTCATTTCTTTCCATTGCTGAATAATATTCCATTATATAGCTCTACCACATTTTATTTAACCATTCATTAGTTGATGGACATTGGGTTATCTTGAATATTGTGAACAATGCTGCTGTGAACACTTGTGTGCAAGTTTGGTTTTGTTTTGTTTTTTTTAAACAGAAACAGACTCACAGACTTAGAGAACAAACTTATGGTTACCAGCAGGGAAGGGTGGGAGGGAGGGATAGACTGGGAGTTTGGGATGGACACGTACACACTGGTTTGTTTATTTATTTATTTATTTATTTATTTTGGCTGCTTTGTTGCTGCGTGGGCTTTCTTTAGTTGTGGTGAGTGGGGGCTGCTCTTCATTGCGGTGTGCGGGCTTCTCATTGCGGTGGCTTCTCTTGTTGTGGCACACGGGCTCCAGGCACACGGGCTTCACTGGCTGCAGCACACGGGCTCAGCAGTTGGGGCACACGGGCCGTAGAGCATGTGGGCTTCAGTAGTTGCAGTGCGTGGGCTCAGTATTTGCGGTGCGTGGGCTCAGTAGTTGCAGCGCGAGGGCTCTAGGGTGCGCGGGCTTCAGTAGTTGTGGCTCATGGGCTCAGTAGTTGTGGCTCATGGGCTCTAGAGCACAGGCTCAGTAGTTGTGCATGGGCTTAGTTGCTCCATGGCATGTGGGATCTTCCCAGACCAGGGGTCGAACCCGTGTCCCCTGCATTGGCAGGTGAATTCTTAACCACTGTGACACCAGGGAAGTCCTGTGTGCAAGTTTTTGTGTGGACATACGCTTTCATTTCTCTTGGGTATGTACCTAGGAGTGGAATTCGTGGGTCATATGATCACTGTATGTTTAACCTTTTGAGGAAGTGCCAAATTTTTTCCAAGATGTTTGCACCATTTTACATTCCCACCAATATGAGAGTTGCAATTTCTCCACATCCTTGCCAACAGTTGTTATTATATGTCTTTTTAAAAAAATATCTTTATTGGAGTATAATTGCTTTACAGTGTTGTATTAGTTTCTGCCGTACCACAAACAAAGTGAATCAGCTATATGTATACATATGCATTCCCACCACTGGGCATATACCCTGAGAAAACCATAATTGAAAAAGAGTCACGTACCACAATGTTCATTGCAGCACTATTTACAATAGCCAGGACATGGAAGCAACCTAAGTGTCCATTGACAGATGAATGGATAAAGAAGATGTGGCACGTATATACAATGGAATATTACTCAGCCAGAAAAAGAAACGAAACTGAGTTATTTGTAGTGAGGTGGATGGACCTAGAGTCTGTCATACAGAGTGAAGTAAGTCAGACAGAGAAAAACAAATATTGTATGCTAATGCACATACATGGAATCTAAAAAAATGGTACTGATGAACCTAGTGGCAGGGCAGGAAGAAAGACACAGATGTAGAAAACAGACTTGAGGACACGTGGGGGAGGGGAAGCTGGGCCGAAGTGAGAGAGTGCCATGCACATATATACACTACCAAATGTAAAATGATGGCCAGTGGGAAGCTGCTGCATAGCACAGGGAGATCAGCTCGATGCTTTGTGACCACCTAGAGGGGTGGGATACGGAGGGAGGCTCAAGAAGGAGGGGATATGGGGATACATGTATGTCTTTTTTATTTTAGCCATCCTAGTGGGTATTAAGTGGTATCTCATTGTGAGTTTGATTTGCATTTCCCTGATGGCTAATAACACTGAGTATCTTTTCATTTGCTTATCTTCTTTGGAGAAATGTGTCTTTGGATCCTTTGCTGAATATTGAAATGTGTTATTTGTCTTTTTATTATTAAGTTGTAGTAGTTCTTTATATATTCTATAATCAAGTCCCTTATCAGATATATAATGTACAAAAACTTTTCTCCCATTCTGTGGGTTGTGTTTTTACTTTCTTGTTGGTATCCTTTGAAGCACAGAAGTTTTTAATTTTGATGATGTACAGTTTATTTATTTTTTCTTTTGTTGCTTGTGTTTTTGACATCACATCTAAGACTTGTATTGGTTTTTAAACTCCAGCTATTACAAGACCAAGTAGATGAACTCCAGTCTGAGCTGGAAGAATATCGTGCACAAGGCAAAGTGCTCAGACTTCCCTCGAAAAACTCACCATCAGAAGAACTTGATATTAACAGTGGTTGCGTCGAGCCTGACCAGGGTAAGCCATTCAGACGCCATCTTTTCAGAGTCTCTGCCTTTGACTTTTGTTTTTAAAACCGTGATTGAATGTAGAATTGCAAAATGTTGGCAATCCCACCCCACCCCAGCCCTCCCCCCGTCAAAAAAAAAGACTTTGGCAGTGCTGTTTTCTTGAGCTGTTTCACTTGTGGTCTGTTTTTTCATTTGTCCTTGAAGTCTTTATGAGAGTATTTCCATCTGATTTTTATATGCATCAACAAAGAAATGGAAAAATCAAACCACAAGGGTATTTGCTTCGTTTAAAAAAAAAAAAAAAACTGGCCACAAGTCTGAGAATCCAGGCCTTGGGAGTGTTAGAATTCAGTCACTGAGTTATTGCTGAATCCTCCCTTTCTAAAAGAGTGCCCAACTGGTATGACAGTGTTTTGGAGAGCGAGCCAGCCAGAAACCACAACATTTGATTTCCTTATGCTGGCTGTGCTAAATGTCTGCAAAACAACAAATAAGATAAATAAACCTTGGTTGCCTGTACCTTTGAGGAGGATTTTGAGTAGCAAGGTTGGAAGGCAGAGTCATTTGGGAACCCTCCTACATTCATTATCAGCTCTTTTCCTCCCTCCTGGCATCCTGCCCCTTTCCTCCAGTGTGTTGAATTTCAGTTTCAGAAAGGGTTTATAATAAATTCTTCATCGTAAGTAGTTTTCCCCACTGCTCCTTGGAACAGGAGTACAGGTTCTTACAAGGGTTGTTTATTCTTCTCCTTACCTATTTATTCTGGAATAAATAAGGGATTGGGGAGGGGACAGGGACAGGCTTGAACACCTTTCCTCTGATTCTAAGTCTGTACTCTGTAGCCTTACTGTGGTATAAGAATGGAGCCCAACTGATATGATGTATCTCAGAAGCTTTTCTGGGCTTTTCCATAGATGACCAAGGGCTGGGAGTTCTCCTCATGGGTACATGAGGCTGTGTCATCTTGGGGTGGTTTACACCCCAGGTATCACTTCTCAGTTGGGGATGTGCCATGATAGATGAAGAGAAAGCCCAAAGCAGGACTGTCAATTCCAGATGCTAGACTTACGCTCTTTCTTGCATCTGCCTGTGTATCTCCACATGAAAAGCTTTTTTGTGTCCCCTGCCTTAAGAGATTTCTACGTAGTAGTAGATGTAATCATTTTGTCTTTGTACTAGCTCAGCCCTCAGCCTATGCTTCACATTTCAGTGTCCTTCTCAGTCATCATCATGGGCAGTTGCAGAGGTGAACTCATAGGAATGAGTCGAGAATTTTCTATCGAATCTGCCTATATCCAGGTTCCTAACCTATGCCCTATTCTTTAAAAAATTTTAGCTGATAATTTAAGGTAAGGCCCTATCTGCACTACAGGAAATTAATATTACAATACTGAATCTTTTGTAATGTTGAGGGGTGGGTTGGATATCTTGACCCATGAAGTTAACACCTCAAAGCATAGCAAGTATGCTGGCCGTTCATTCTCCTGCCACATTGCCCCTCTGCTACTTTGTCACTCAGTATTCATTGGATGGAAAGAAGGCTGGTTGGTTTGACCTAACTACCTCACTCTGCAGGATTTTCATTAGGAGGAGGTCACCTTTAAGCAACAATTTCCACATCTACTCCCACCTCCTATTTTGTTGGATTCTATTTAGGTTTGGTACATTGCCTGTACATGAAAGAATCTGTTCACCTTCACTTTTTCTTGTTTCCCCTAATACTTGGCTTCTGTTGTTTCCTAGTAGATCTCATCTGTAGTAATTTAAGCTAAAAATTATTCCTCAATTAAACTGGATATCCTTCCTTAGATGCCAGTTGTGTTAGTGAAAGAACCTGCTGCAGGGTCAACAGATCCGATGTGTTTTCAGGGCTTGGTTCTGAAGAATGCAATCCATTGAATATGAGCATCGAGGCGGAGCTGGTCATCGAACAGATGAAAGAACAACATCACAGGGACTTGTGTTGCCTGAGACTGGAGCTTGAAGATAAAGTAAGACCTTTTTATCAATCCTGTTCTCCGATTTCTTTGAGCTCTGACAAGCGTTTGCATGTAGGACATTCTCAATTCTTTTTCCTCAAAGAGCAGCACTTTCTATACATTTCCTCTTGTGTCCTGTTGGCTACCAGGAACGCACTACCTCAGCATGGTTTCACAGGCCAAGGGTGAGGCCTTTTCCTCATAGGAGAGAGTTTCTTAAAAATGTCGTACCTTCAGTCCTAGCAAGCATGGAACTTGCAGACGATTACATTATTTCCAACTCACTGAAAGACATCTTAATAAAACTAAAAAGCCCTTTGATATAGCATTACTTCCTAAATTAGGTACGAATTCTGAATCTTGGCCTTCAAAACCCTTTACCGTGTTGCTTTAGGTTATATTTCCAGTCTTCTCTTTTACCATTCCTTTGAGTTACCTTATCTTCCAGCCAAACTAGGTAGTTTGCTGCTCTTCATCAAACTGTCCTCTTTTGCTCATGCTATTACGTGCTGTGTTATTATTTCTTTCTACCTCTTGAAAATCTACTTAACCTTGAGAGCTTATATCAAATGCTACCTCTTACATTCCTGAATTCTTCCAACCAAATGTGATTTTTCCCTCCTTTGAATCCCAGGTTACATTGTAACTATTTTTCCTATATGTTTTATTCTGACTTGTAGTATATGTTTTATATGTTTTATTCTGACTTGTAGTATACTTTTTTGTAGTTGTCATGAGCATGTCTAGAGTGGTTTTTCCTTAATGACAGGGGCTATGTCTTACCCAACTTTGTGTCCCCACGAGGCCTGCAGGGTACCTGACAGGTGTTAAACAAATACTTAAATTTAATTAACTATGTTAAGGCCCTGAGTTTGCCCGCAGAGACAAATGGTATCTCTGTGAAGGTCTAGTCAGTTTTAATAGAGTTGTTCAGAAACTAATAAAATTCAACCAAGTTAAAAAGGTAATCAAACCATGCCTGACTTAAAAATATCTTATTTAATGTGTTTTTGAATTGTTACTTTAAAACAAAAAATGGGAATACTGAGGAATGTCTTGTAGGAGAAAAGTAATTACTGCCCCATCACCTTTCCATGGCCTTGAGTTGAATAACATTGGGGTGGTTTTACTTTCCGGCTTTAGGTGCATCATTATGAAAAGCAGCTAGATGAAACCAAGGTTGCCTGTAAAAAGGAGCAGGAGAACGTGAAGCAAAAGTATGAGAATGAAGTGCACATCTTGGAAGAACAAATAAGTGACCTTAAAAATGAAATTGCAGAACTTCAGGGCCAGACAGTGGTACTCAAGGAGGTACAACACACGGCTATCTGCAGACATGAGGAGGAGAAAAAACAACTGGAAATGAAGTGGGATGAGGAAAAGGCTCACCTGCAGGAGGAGTTGAGGCTGGAGCATGAGATGGAGCTAAGGGCTAGGCTGCAGCAGGCGGAGGAAAGCTTTAATGAAGAGAGGGGAAAACTCATTCAAAATGGTGCCTGGACAGAAGAGAAGGTGAGAAGCTTGACTCAGGAACTAGAACAAGTTCACCAGGAGCAGCTGAAAAGCCTGGTGGAGAAGCATACTCTTGAGAAAGAGGAATTGCAAAAAGAGCTCTTGGAAAAACACCAAAGGGAACTACATGAGGGAAGGTAAGAAAATGGGGGAAATGGAGGAACCTGGGGCACCATTCCTTGGGGGCACCAGAAATCCCAGTCAATTAAGGAGACTTTGAAAAATCAGAAGACATAATAGCCCACTGACTGACTAGATTCTTTTTTAGTTTTTCAGATTGTTTTGCCGTTGTTTAGATATAAGCCTACCTTGGGGTATTGAAACTTTTTTTTAGAAAGAGGAAAGTATTTTTTGTATCAGGCATGTACTTTTTAAGGTTCCAGATGAGGATAAGATTATCACAAATGTGATTTCTTCCTAGTTCAGTCTTGCTGTTTTCTGGGAAAGGCCATTTATAAGCTAGATTCTGGGCAAAGTTACATTTCCTTCCGGAGTTATGAAACACCATTTTGTGCTTACTTTCCTCACGTGAAATCTCAGGTACTTTTCAGGGCTTCAGTGCTTCATACTTTAACCCGGTGCTACTTTATTAAATAAAAAGCAAAACATAATGAATTTGTTAATATGTGTGGTTTATATGACTATTTATCCACCAATGTCTACTTAAGTAAAATGGAAGAATTTTATGTATTTCCCAAATTAGGGTTTAGGCTAATATGCATTTGAACATTTAATGTGAAATATCAGCCTACGTTTTTGCTAAAAATCCATAAACAAATACGTCTGGGAGTAAACCAAAGAACTGGGTTTCTAAATTTTCCTTCTAAATGCAGAGAGAGGTAAGTAAGTCTTTTAAATTAATTATGGCTGCCAGCATTGGCTCTCAGAAATGAGATCCCTTCTCAGTATAACTGAATCACATAGGAATAAGTGGAGACCATGTTTAGAAAATATTTGAATTGTTTGCTTGGCTGCTTCTTCTATGCATGGGAAAATGTTTTTTGTTTGCTTCTGGAGTTGATGGCAGTTTCAGTAATGCTGTATGTTGACCACATTTAGGGAAAAAATGGAAACTGAGTGTAATAGAAGAACCTCTCAGATAGAAGCCCAGTTTCAGGCTGACTGTCAGAAAGTCGCTGAGAGATATGAAAATGCTCTGCGAAGCCTGGAGGGGCACTACCGCCAAGAGCTGAAGGAGGTCCTGGAACAACAGCGCGAGGAGAGATCCCAGTGGGAGTTTGAGAAGGATGAGCTCACCCAGGAGTGTGCAGAAGCCCAGGAGCAGCTTAAAGAGACTCTCCAGAGAGAGAAAGCGACTTCTCTGGTCCTGACCCAGGAGAGAGAGATGCTGGAGAAAACATACAAAGAACATTTGAATAGCATGGTTGTTGAGAGACAGCAGCTACTCAAAGACCTGGAAGATCTAAGAACTGTGTCGGAAAGTCAGCAAAGTCTGCTGTCCAGCCAGATACTTGAGCTGAAGAGCAGTCACGAAAGAGAACTGAAGGACCGTGAGCAGGTCCTGTGCCAAGCAGGCGCCTCGGAGCAGCTGGCCAGCCAGAGGCTTGAAAGGCTCGAAAGGGAACGTGACCAGGAGAGGCAGGAAATGATGTCCAAGCTTCTGGCCATGGAGAGTGTCTACAAAGCGACCTGTGAGAAAGCAGATCGAGAGAGGGCTGAGATGAGCACAGAAATCTCCAGGCTTCAGAACAAAATTAAGGAAATGGAGCAGGTGGGATCTCCTCCCTCCAGGCTTCAGAATGGCTGCCAGGCAATGGGAAGGGAGGAAGTGGAAGGAAGTGGAGCCATGTCCCTGCTCCAGCAAGGAGAGCAGCTGTTGGAAGAGAACGGAGATGTCCTCTTAAGCCTGCAAAGAGCTCATGAACGAGCAGTGAAGGAAAATGTGAAAATGGCAACTGAAATTTCTAGGTTGCAACAGAGGCTGCAAAAATTAGAGCCAGAGTCCGTAATGTCTTCTTGTTTAGATGAGCCAACTGCTGGGTTTTTTGGAAATTCCGTGGAACAAACAGAGCCATTTTTACTGCCAAACCGAATGAAACAAGTAGAAGGTGGAACCGTACAGCACGTCCTAAGTGACCTGCAAGGCGATGAGGTCCGGGATCTAGAAAGTACGGGGACAAGCTCTGGTCAGAGACAGGAGGTCAGAAGAGAGGAGTCTGAAGCATCAATAGAGAGTTTTTCTGAGCTTGAAAATAGTGAGGAGACCAGGACTGAAACCTGGGACCTAAAGAATCAGATTGGCCAGCTTCAGGAACAACTAATGATCTTACGTGCAGACTGTGATCGAGCTTCTGAAAAGAAACAGGACTTACTTTTTGATGTTTCTGTGCTAAAAAAGAAATTAAAGACGCTTGAAAGAATCCCTGAGCCTTCCGCCAAGTATAAATTGTTATATGAAGATGCTAGTAGAGAAAATGAGTGTCTTCAGGAAGAGCTGAGAGTGATGGAGACGCGGTACGACGAAGCACTAGAAAATAACAAAGAACTCACTTCAGAAATGTTCCGATTACAGGATGAGCTAAAGAAAGTTGAAGAAGTGACTGAAACATTCCTTAGCCTGGAAAAGAGTTATGACGAGGTCAAAAGAGAAAATGAGGAACTGCATGTTCTGGTTTTGAGACTTCAAGACAAGATGGAGAAGCTGCAAGAAAGAGCAGTGCTGCAGTATGACTGCTTCTCCTTATGGGAAGCCCATTTAGATAACCTGGAAGTCGGACCTGATGAAAAGATCCTTGAACTAAATCAGACGCCGGAAGAGTGTGTACCAAAGATTATGAATGTACACCATATTATAGAAGAACACTGTCAAGAAAACCAGTACCTAGAGCAGGAGAATACAGAGCTCTTAGAAAAAGTTAAAGCACATGAAATTGCCTGGCTACATGGAACACTCCAGACACATCAAGAAAAGCCTGGAGTACAGAACCAAGTAATACTGGAGGAAAACACCGCTCTCCTCAGCCTTCAGGACAAACATTTTCAGCGCCAGGCCACAATCACAGAGTTAGAACGGGAGAAAAAGAAGCTGCAGGAGCTGACTAGAAAGTTGAGGGAAAGAGTCACTGCTTTAGTTAAGCAAAAAGATGTACCTTCTCAAGGAGAAAAGGAGGAAGAGCTGAAGGCAATGATGCATGACTTGCAAATCACGTGCAGTGAGATGCAGCAAAAAGTTGAGCTTCTGAGGTAATGTATGTACCTTCTACACTTCACGGAATCCCACAGAGCACCTCACCAAATCTAACTTGGCTGCTTGCTGTGCCTAGAGAAACTAACCTGTTAGTCTTCAAGAAGAGAGCAGTACTTTAGACTTCCTTCTGCTTCTGTGTCGTATTAACAAGTAGAATAACCCTGCCTAGGAGGCACTGCTTCCTCTATAGGACATAAATGTCGTTCATTTAGGGTGTGAAAGTTCATGACGGAGAGTGTTAGTTGTTTAACCATGTGCATCATCAATGTATGTCAAGTCTTTAACTCTTCTGTAGCCCTTCATTTGGATGGATAGTTTTGGTGGGGTTTTTTTGGCTAAATGTTGGTTATTTTCTTCATTTTGATGAAACAAGTTATATGAGAATGAATGCCTTTCGTGTATCATTAACTCACTTTGTAGATAAGGAGTCTCTTCTTACACTAATATAGAAAAAGTGTTGTGTCTCATGGCTTATAGTTTTTCACTTATATCACTTGAAGTGCAGGCTGATACTCTGTAAACATTGGAAATTTATCTTAGAACATATAATTTTTTGAGGAGCTATCAGATTCTAATAAACGTGCTTGAAGAACAAAGACAAAAATCATACTAATTTGAACCACTGCTCACTCAACTTTATAAAATATGATTGCAATAGCCTTCTAACAAATTTGGTTCCAAAAAAAACTTGTAAAATACTACATCATGTCTGAAATATCTTAAAGATACGAAAAAACAAAATAATTCTCGGCGTAGTTTTTCCTCGTTTTACTTCAGACCATATTTAGTTCTAAAAATCATAATGAGATGAAAGAAATCACAAAGTAAACATTAGTGTACATATTTTGACATGGCCCTTTCATTTATGTAGTGAATCTCCTTTCTCTAGGTACCCTGGGGTTTAAAACTGAAGCTCATACAGCTTAGTAATATGGCTTTTGTCTTTTAGGAGCAGGCAGGACTTCAGACTGAAATAAATAATTTGCTCAAAGCATATGCTTGCCACTGAGAAAGTCAGCAACCAGGATGGGCATGGAGTCTCCTTTCTGTCTCCATGCTCAGGTGTTTCAGTCACACTTCCCTAATGTCTTTTAGTGAAATTCTTACATCCCAAAAGAAATGAGTCAATATGTCGTAGCTTGACTTCCAAGCACCAAGAGACTACTAATTTAGGCTTTTCTTTTTAACTGGCATGGAATACGTGTTTAATTGGAAGTTACTATAAAGTATTTTCCAAAGATGCCAGATGACTGCCTTGTTATAACTATTTTTTTAAAATCTCTGTACTTCAGATATGAATCTGAGAAGCTTCAAGAGGAGAATTCTATTTTGAGAAATGAAATTACTACTTTAAATGAAGAAGACAGCATTTCTAACCTGAAATTAGGGAAATTAAATGGATCTCAGGAAGAAATGTGGTAAGACATATATTTAAATGTTCTTAAGGCATTTTTGTGAGGACTAAAGCTATTTTACTTCAACTGTTAAAGCCCAACTCTTAAGTTATATTTTCATTGTCCCTTTAGGCAAAAAATAGAAACCGTAAAACAGGAAAAAGCTGCAGTTCAGAAGATGGTTGAAAATTTAAAGAAACAGGTAAGGAGAGAATATTTCCCAATGTTTCCTGATTCTAAAATTTTCTTTTTTTAAATTTGAAATTTAACAGCACATGCTACTGGAAACATAGCTAATAATGGTAAGGTTGTAAATCCTGAGTTTCAAAATGGAAACTCACCTCATGCTAATTCTAAACTAGGTTTCTGTTTTTTGTGAATATAATAATATATATATTATTTCTAGACTCTGGTGCTGAATACTAGCTTTATAATCAGTGGGAGTGGGGAGGTGATAACCTCTAAAACCGAACCTGTGAAATACTAGCTCTATGTTGGTTTGGTTTGGTTTTGTTTTGTTTTGTTTTTAATTAGATTCAGTTGTGCTCTTTGTAGCAGATGGCTTTTTTTTTTTTAATATTTATTTATTTTGGCCGCACCAGGTCTTAGTTGCAGCACACGGGATCTTTGTTGCAGCATGCAGACTCCTTAGTTGCAGCATGCATGCATCTAGTTCCCCGACCAGGGATCGAACCAGGGCCCCCTGTATTGGGAGTGCACAGTCTTATCCGCTGGACCACCAGGGAGGTCCCCACATGTGGTTTTGATTCATGTTAGCTCCTTCCTCTTTCCTCACCACAATTAAAAGCAGAAAGTTAAGAACAGCATTTTACAGATATAGAATACTAGTTAATCTGTGTATATTTTCACAGAATTATGATTTATTTAGATAGCTCGTGCCGTTCGGTGCCCAATTTATATAATCTCAACAATATGCAATTGTGTGGGGAAAAGCCATTTGAGAATCTATCTGAAACAGTCAAAGGCAAGGACATCCTGGGAAAAGACTATTTTTAGCACTTGAAATAGACAAGGTGTTAATGTCCAAAATATATTCTGTACTGTTACAAACAAATTGCAAAATGGAGTAGAAAAGTGAATAATTTATATGATTGGTCAAGTCAGAAAAAAAGAAGAGAACATATAAAAGGATGGTTAGCCTCATTAGTAATTAGGGAAGGGCAAATTAAATGAGTTTCTTTTTTTCACCTGTCAGATTAGCAAAAATTAAAGATTGATCTGGTCTAGTATTAAAAAGGGACTGAGGAAACAAATATACTCATACATTGTTGATAGGACTATAAATTGGTAGTCTGTGAGGAAGACATTGTAGGGATATCGATCAAAACAGTAATGTATATGCACGCCTTCTAACCCAGCAGACCTACTTCCAAAAATAAGATCCTGAATACAAAATGCTACCATGTGTAAATGAATTTTCCAAAAGATTGTTTTGTTTCTTCATAATTAAAAGAAAAAATGATAATAAACCTATATGTCTATCAGTGTGGGAATGGATAAATACAGTATGGAATGTCTTGATACATGGAATACCCTATAGCAGGGGTCCCCAACCCCTGGGCCGTAGACCACTACCGGTCCGCAGCCTGTTAGGAACCGGGCACACAGCAGGAGGTGAGCGGCGGTTGGTCGAGAGTGAAGCTTCATCTGCCGCCCCCCATCACTTGCGTTACCGCCTGAACCATCCCCCTCCCCTGACCCCACCCACCCCCCACCCCTCCCCAGCCCAGGTCCGTGAAAAAATTGTCTTCCATGAAACTGGTCCCTGGTGCCAAAAAGGTTGGCGACCGCTGCCCTATAGCCACTAAAAATATAGCATGTGGTGGTTTCTGAACGCACCGATTTGGAAAGGTAAGAGTCTGTAAGATATTATAAGTGGAAAAAGCATGTTCTAAAGAAGGAAAAAACTACACGTATATAGGTCTGTGTATGCATAGAAAACAATCTGTAGGGATACGTACCCAGCTGTGAACAGTGGCTACCCCTGTGGAATGGGATTGGACAGAGTGTCTGTCACTTCTTCATACACTTCTGAACTGATTGACTTTGTAATAATGAGTATGTATTTTTTCTGTTATTAAATGTGTGTGTGTGTATATAACTTTACATAGAGAAGGTAAAACAATTAGTCTCTAAATATATTTTTAGCAGAAGTAGGATAACTAGTTTTTAACACTTATTTCAATTTTAATTAGATTTCAGAATTAAAAACCAAAAACCAACAGTTGGATTTGGAAAATATGGAGCTTAGCCAAAAGAATTCTCAAAATCAGAAAGAACTGCAAGAAGTTAATCAACGTCTGGCAGAAATGCTAAGTCAGAAGGATAAAGAGCCAGGACACAGTACATGTGAGGAATGGGAACAAGAGAAGTCTAATCTAAAAGAAGAACTGGAACACTGTAAAGTGCAGGTATGGTCTACAGCCACTCTACAGCCTTTCTGGAGGAAATCCCAGTAAATTAAAGAAATGCTTGTATTTAATTTCTTATACATAAAGTCCCAATTATTAAAACAGTGTGGTGTTCGCACATGAATAGACAGATAAGTGGAAGAGAAAGTCTAGAATTAGACCCAAATACATATGGAACTTAGTATATAACAAAGGTAGCTTCTCAAATCACTGGGGTAAAGATGGAGTTTTTAATAAGTGGTGCCTAGATAACTGGGTAGACAACTGAAAATAAAATTAGATCCATATCTTATACCATACATAAGGGTAAATTCCAATTGGATTAGGAGTCTAAATATAAAAGGTAAAACATACAAGTACTAGTAGAAACTGGGCAAATTCATCTTTAGGCTTGGTGTAGAGAAAGGCTATGTAACTATGACTCATAAACTAGAGGCAAAAAAATGACCTGATTAAATTTTTTAAATTTTTGCATGACCAAGAAAATACCATAAACAAAGTCAAAAGACAGCTCACAAACTGGGAGAAAATATTTGCATCATATACCACCAAGAGTGGAGCTAATATCCCTACTATGTAAAGAACTCTTAAAAGTCAAAGGGCTTAGGAGCAAAATCTGATAGCCAAATAGGAAAAAATGCATGAACAAAAATTCACACACCAAAAAAAGAGATAAAAATGGCCCTCAAACCTTGAAAAAAATGTTCAAAATTACTCAGAATTAGAAATGCAAATAACGCTGATATCTCATTTCTCACCTATGTGATTGGCAACAATTTAAAAATATAACAACATATTCTGTTGCCAAGGGTTTGGGAAAACAGGCACTTTCATACATTGCTGGTGGAATATAAACTGATATTGTATTTATGGAAGGAAATTTGGCAAATCTAACAAAATTACATATGTACTTACCTTTTGTCCTAGCAGTCTGACTTCTAGGAATTTACCCTAAAGATATTCCTCTAAAAATATGAAAATTCACCGCAAAGCGTTGGTTATTCATTGCAGCATTGTTTGTAACTGCAAAATATTGGAAACAACCTAGATGCCCATACATCGGAGAGTTGTTGGATAAATGTGATGGGTATAGCCACACATGGAGTAGTATTATACAGCTATAAAAAAAGAAAAAGAAAGAATGGACAAATGAGAAAGATCTCTTCGTGTGAAATGATTTCCAGGACATACTGTTAGGTGAGAAAAGAAGAGCTCAATAGAGTATCTAAGATAGTATGTCTCCGTCCATGTAAGAAAGAAGGGGATATTAGGCAATACACATGTATTTGTGTAAAAGAAATACAGAAATTTATGTAAAAAAAATATGGGAATGATAAACCAGATAACTAAAGAGATGGTTACCTATAGAGGGCGAGTGGGAAAGGGATGGAAGAGAGGAATGGGAATGTGATAGAAGGAATGAGGAAGGGAGTGACACTGCTGAGAACATTTTCACATAGCTCTGATGCTTAGAACCATAGTAATGTTTTACATACTCTTCGCATACCCCCTCAAATAAACACACAATTAAAACCAATCCAGAAAACAAAGATGGGGGGGTACCAAAATGGAACACAAACACTAACAAATGAACCTAACTGTATTGTAAATGGATAACATAGCTACAGTGTGGAAGAAAATAAGTAATTTAGAAATTAGTCTCTTGACTGTATACAGTAGGGTTAAGACAAAAAGAAGTGTACATAAAGGCAATAATAATCTAGTGAGTAAATGTGTTTCTCATGGGGGTGTATGTTAGTAATTCTGGAACTACTCTGTGTATACTAGAATTGAACAGATAAGTAAACGTATTGTAGATAATAAGAACTGTGTTTCTCATTTTTGGAAAAGGAAGTTGCAAGTGGGGAAATTGAGAAGGCTAAAATGAACCCTCTGATATTGGATTGGAATTTGAGGTATTAGTATAAACTCGTATTTCTTAATATATAAACAGATAGATAGATATAGAGATGTAGATGTGTGTATATGGATCGAGTACCCAGATCTTGGTTTCTAAACACTATTCTCGTATAAGAGGAGCCCGGGCTACTTGGAAAAATGGTTGCTCCCAAGGCTGGGGCAGGGTCAATTCAAGATGAGCCTGGAACATCTCATGGTGTCAGAAAGAAAAAGGTGCTCCCCAAAAGATGGGGCATGTCAAAAGGACAGGGCACACCCTGAAGAAGCTCCTAATGGCCAAAGCTGGAATAATTTGATCAACAAAAGAAAACATAGCATAAAATAATTATAAAATGCAAAATAAAATAAATATCTATAGGTCCATACTGTTATTAAAAAATTGAATACATAAATAACGGGGGGAGAAACAACAGCTCTTCCTTACAAGAGAATTCCAATTAATAAATGTATGAAGAAGGAAATAGAAAGTCTTCATTAGGCAAACACCAGAGTAGTAATTGTTGTAGATAAAATCCACTGATGGACACTAAAATCAATAAGCAAAAGCTTAAGGAAAAACACTATTTGCATGGTCTCAAAGCATCTCCCCCCAGAGAAAGATAGTAACTTTACAGTGAAGAAATCTTCAAAAATGAACTTAGAAGTCATGTTCATGCCATTTTAGTGGAAAGTCTATTAAAAGATAGTTTTTGTTAGTTCCACTGAGTATAAGGACAAATGATATTAAACAGTGTGTCACTGAATTTGTACTAGTGTTTCCTTAATGCTGCCTTTTGTGAACTTACTAAGTTTCCCCAGGCTAAATGAGTATGTGTATTATATGACTTCTTAAATTTTTTCTTAGTCTTCCACTTTAGTGTCTTCTCTGGAGGCAGAACTTTCCGAAGTTAAACTACAAATTCATATTGTGGAACAGGAAAACCTCCTTCTCAAAGATGAACTGGAGAAAATGAAACAAGTAAGATCGTGTGTTGCTTAGGTGGGGACAGGAGGTATGGGGGGGCTCATAGAATAATATGCACCTGATGGTCTGACTTTTCTAGCCACCAAATGTCATTTTTACTGAGTCCTGTTAACTAGCTTATTAGTAAAGTTGAGGGCTTGCAGTACAAGTCTATTTATAAGGGCTCCTGTTGCTAATTCTCTAAATGTTGTTCTAGTTATGTAACTTACATGTTGTAGACTGACATTCTGTTACTAGAAATGAACCATAACCACTTCAGTTTAAGAAATTTGGGCTTCCCTGGTGGCGCAGTGGTTGAGAGCCCGCCTGCCAATGCAGGGGACACGGGTTCATGCCCGGGTCCGGGAAGATCCCACATGCCGCAGAGCGGCTGGGCCCGTGAGCCATGGCCGCTGAGCCTGCACGGCCTGTACTCCGCAACGGGAGAGGCCACAGCAGTGAGAGGCCCGCGTACAGCAGAAAAGAAAAAAAAGGAAATTTGTTGCTCTACCTTCTCCCGGCCAGGTGTTAAATAATACAAATTTGTCTAAAAAGATGGTGACTTTCTTACTCATAACTTTAATAACTATTCACCCAGATTTGTGAGACACAGGTGAAGCTGGTCCCTCATCATCCCTTTTTCTCATAGTGAGTTTGAGGCATCTATCTTGGGCAGAAGAGTAGATTCTAGAACATTATCAGGGATGCAGTCTCACCTATGAATTTGGCTTTAGGAAGCACATTTCAAAGTTTCAAACAAAGACCTAATTTTAAGTATAAAAGAGGGTTCACCTACAACAAAAAAAAAAAAAAAAAAAAAGAGGGTTCACCTTAATATATTCTGAACGTTGTCCAATTTTATTCTTTATTCTGAATTTTTCAATGAGCACGTGAATCCCTCAGTTTGAGCAATCCTGATTTACACTAGGAGAATTTAGTTTTTCCATTTTATTTATTTGCTTCACCAAAGGATTACTTTAATATTATGATATCCTTAGATTATAAAATTCTCTTATACCTATTCAGCCTATGAGCATAAAGGTGTCCTTCTCTGAATGCTGAGTCTGTACCACTGAGTGTGTTATGTTCATGTTGATTCCTTATTGACACCTGTAAGTCTTGGTTTCCTAATAGGATTATAAGACTCTCAGGGAATTTGTATCTCTTACAGTGCTTAATACAGTACTGGTACCCGGTAGGTGCTTTATAAGAACCTTTTCAAGCCAGATGCTGCTATGCAAAGTTTATCTGTTCTGCCATAGCAGAAGCTGTCTGTCCATATAAACATTCCAGAAGTTAAAAGGCTCTTCTGTGGTATATAAGTATTCCAGAGCTGTTATTACTAAATTCATCCTAATTAACTTGGGCATACTTTTCTCCTTTATCATTTTCTGTCTGTTGTTCAACCTTTCAGGTGATAATGGTGGATTCCAAATCCATAGCATGGGAAATGTATGCTTTGTGATTTTGCCAAGCTAGGGATCAGAAGAAAAGGAGCCAAGTTGGGAGTAAAATAGTATGATGAGGACATCATTTGGCACATTTTTATTGCATATTTTTTTGAAGCATTGATGTAAATAGTGAGATGGAAAAACAGTGAGCCCTTTTGCTTTTGGTGGGCAGTTGTTCAAGGCACCTGGACTCTTGGATCACAAGGGTTAAGGTGGTGTCAGCCCATTGTTGCTTCCACACAGCTTGGACCTAGAAAGCCTGTGCTGCTCTGTATGACATAATAATTTCTTGTTCACAAAACATTTTTATTTGTATTATCTGTTGCATTGAAAAGAAACACGAATAGCATCAGCAGTAGTCACATACCAGTCTGTAGACACCCAAAATGGTACCAGGCTTTGTGAGGGTCTGGGGATGGGGTAGTGAGCAAAGGAAAAAAGGCCTTTGTTAACCAATGCCCAGGTTCTTTACACTTTCCTTCATCCTTCTGACTTGTTTAGATTTGTAAATTATGCTGGATTTGTTGCCAGTTGAAGACAAGATTCAATCCTTAAAGTCCATTTTGTCATACTATTCCTAAAGCTAAATGTAAAAGAACTTCAGGTAAAAAGTTGAAAGATGGCCGTAAAATCATAATGACGATAAATAATGGAAAATTGAAAGCCAAGTGAAGTAGAGGGAAATTGAAAACATATGAACTATGGGAAGGGTTAAGAAGTGTAAGAAACAATCAGTCTCCTTAAAGCAGTGGTTGTGGGGAGGTGGAAATTGCTCCCCCCACCCCAAGACGTTTAGCAATGTCTGGGGACATTTTGGGGTTTCACACCCAGTGTATGGGGAGGCAGGCTGTGCTACTGGAATCTAATAGGTAACACCAGAGATGCTGCTAACCATCCTACAGTGCATAGGACAGTCTCCCACAGCAAGGAATTACCTGCCCCAAAATGTCAGTAGTGCTAAGGCTGATGATGAAAAGGAACAAAAAGTTTTCCGTTTGTCTTGATGCCATACAGTGCAGAGGAAGAAGCCGGTGTGTCCATACCAGCAACCTTTTTCTTAGCAAGTCAATTTAGGCATCTTCCAAAGGGAAGGGTATGCAGAACGTCCTGAAAAACACTGCTTGATTTATCTTTAAACTTGCCCTTGGGACTTCCCTGGTGGTCCAGCGATGAAAGACTTCGTGCTCCCAATGCAGGGGGCCCGGGTTCGATCCCTGGTCAGGGAACTAGATCCTACATGCCGCAGCTAAGACCCGGCACAGCCAAATAAATAAATAAATATTAAAAAAAAAAAAAACTTCCCCTTTTGTTGGTTGATACATTGTACTTGGTTGATGCCAATTCCATAGTCTTGATTGAAAAAGATTTTTTTCTAGTTAAAAAACATGGGGAAAATGTTTTGTGCTATATGTACACAAGTTAAATTCATGACAGGATGGCAGTATGTTATTTATTTTATCCTGAAGGTAAAACAGAAAGCTAGGACCATTACTTAATGTCTGGTTGATTTTGTCTAAGCAGACATTTCGGCAGTCAGTTGAAGAATAGAGAGAAGCCAGCAGGGAACATTTTGTTAAAGTTAATTATAGTCCCCTAGAGTTTATATGTCCTGGGAAATATCTACAGATAGGGAAACAGCAGCAGCCATGAAAATGTCCTGTTTATAAATACATCTTTTTAAATACAACCATGAGACGTGATGGGTGGGCTTGTTTATCTCTTACAGCTGCACAGATGTCCCAATCTCTCTGACTTCCAGCAAAAAATTTCTAGTATTCTAAGCCACAATGAAAAACTGCTGAAAGAAAAGGAAGCTCTAAGTGAAGAATTAAATAGCTGTGTTGATAAGGTAGTAAAAATAAGACTTTTTTACCATCATTGGACAGTGTGTACCATAATGAGCATTTCTCTAACGCCAGTGGCACGTGGGGGGCTACATGTTAGCCTAAAAGTCTCCTAGAACAGCATTTTGTGACCTTACAGCTCCTGAAGCCATGATTTTTTTTCTTTTATTGAAGTATAGTTGATTTACAATATTGTGTTAGTTTCAGGTGCATAGCAGTGATTCGGTTATACGTGTATGTGTGTGTATGTACTGCTTTTTTCCCATTCTTTTCCATTATAGATTATTACAAGATATGGAATATAATTTCCTGTGCTATACAGTCAATGCTTGTTGTTTATTTTAGATATGGTAGTGTATATCTGTTAATCGCATACTCCTAATTTATCCCTCCCTCCTCCTCCTCTTTTGGTAACCATAAGTGTGTTTTCTATGTCTGTGAGTCTGTTTCTGTTTTGTAAATAGCTCATTTGTACCATTTGTTACATTCCAGATATAAGTGATATCATGTAATATTTGTCTTTCTCTGTCTAACTGACTTCTCTTAGTATGATAACCTCTAGGTCCACATTATTTCATTCTTTTTTATGGCTGAGTAATATTCCATCGTAGGAAGGAACACTTAGGTTCCTTCCATGTCTTGGCTGTTGTAAATAGTGCCGCTATTAACATTGGGGTGCATATATCTTTTTTAATTAGAGTTTTTGTCTTTTCTGGATATATGCCCAGAAGTGGGATTGCAGGATCATATGGTAACTCTATTTGTAGTTTTTTAAGGAACCTCCATACTGTTCTCCATAGTGTCTGCACCAATTTACATTCTCACCACAGTGAAGGAGGGTTCTCTTTTCTCCACACCCTCTCCAGCATTTATTTGTAGACTTTTTGATGGTGGCCATTCTGACTGGTATGAGGTAATCCCTCACTGTAGTTTTGACTTGCATTTCTCTAATTATTAACAATATTGAGCATCTTTTCATGTGCCTGTTGGCCATCTGTATGTCTTCTTTGAAGAAATGTTTGTTGAGGTTTTCTGCCCATTTCTTGATTTGGTTGTTTAGTGTTTTTGTTTTTTTGTTTTGTTTTGATATTTAGTTGTATGAGTTGTTTGTATATTTTGAAAATTAATCCCTTGTTGGTCACATCGTTTCTGCATGTTTTCTCCCAGTCTTAAAGTTGTCCTTTTGTTTTGTTGATGGTTTCCCTTGCTGTGCAAAAGCTTTTAAGTTTAATTAGGTCCCATTTGTTTATTTTTGCTTTTATTTCTTTTGCCTTGGGAGACTGACCTAAGAAAATATTGCTACGATTTATGTCAGAGAATGTTTTGCCTATTTTCTCTTCTAGGAGTTTTATGGTGTCTTATATGTACGTCTTTAAGCCATTTTGGGTTTATTTTTGTGTATGGTGTGAGGGAGTATTCTAACTTCATTGTTTTACATGTAGCTGTCCAGCTTTCCCAATGCTGCTTATTGAAACACTCTTTTTTCTCCATTATATATTCTTGCCTCCTTTGTCCAAGATTAAATGACTGTAGGCGTGTGGGTTTATTTCTGGACTCTCTGTTCTGTTACATTGATCCATATGTCTGTTTTTTGTGCCATTACCATACTGTTTTCATTACTGTAGCTTTGTAGTATTGTCTGAAGTCTGGAAGGGTTATGCCTCTAGCTTTGTTCATTTTTCTCAAGGTCGCTTTGGCAATTTTGGGTCTTTTGTGGTTCTATATAAATTTTAGGATGATTTGTTCCCGTTCTGTGAAAAATGTCATTTGATAGGGATCACATTAAATCTGTAGATTGCTGAAGCCATGATTTTAACAGGAGTCTAGATTAGTTGTTTAATAAATATTAAGTACGGTAATATAAAGTTTGTCTTATTTTAATAAGTAACTATGCTACTTAATATATATTATTTAAATACATCACTATTCTACTTATATATAATATAAATATTATGTATTTAATAATCTGAAATCCATTACATGGACACTTTTTTTTCTACTGTATTTTCCCTAGCAAATCCAAAAACACTGCCTTTGTGCCACCTGCCTTAATAGGCATTCCATATTTTCCTATTATGGCACACTCTTGGGATTTCTAATTGCCTTCCAGCCCACCACGTCTCACCCAAAAACGTGAGGCAATGAGAAGGAAAAATTGAAATCCCCAAAGAGAAGAGACTCCTCAAAATTAAAGGTACAAAGGGAGTCAAGGAAATGTCTCTCTTTTACCTTGTCTTGACCCCCTTTGTAGAGAGATGGCACTCGGTCTTTTCAGTATAAGTGAAGGCATGTGACATGAAGCTAGACATGTTTGTAGAAATGCTGTTACCTCTTTTCTTTTCCTGAATCAGTTGGCAAAATCAAGTCTTTTAGAGCACAGAATTGCTACTATGAAGCAAGAACAGAAGTCTTGGGAACACCAGAGCGAAAGCTTGAAATCACAGCTAGTGGCGTCACAGGAAAAGGTATGTGGACAATTCTTATTTCATCTGCACAGTTAATATTTTCCTATATCTCCCAACAGAACTCCAAGTGGAAAGAATGTTCCAGGTGGTTGTGGTCTAAGAGGGCTCAGAATGATTCAATTTAACTAATATTTGACACCTTACAGTATAGTAAAATAATTTGAACAGTGTTTCTCCCAAAGTTCATTATTATGAAATAATCATAAGATTATCTCATCATTATGAGATTATTTATTTGTGAAAGCTTGAGAATAGTGTGTAAAAATGACTGCTTATTTCTAATTTAGAATTAGGATTTCTAAGGCAGGTTCATGCCCTATTTATAGTTAAAGCTCTCTATTAACATTCTGTTTACCAATTTAAATTTTTTAAAATTGAAATATATATGAGCTGTTAGCATGGAGTAGGGTTCTACAAAGTATGTTTTTATTTTCATCTAAGAGGTCCTTTACAAACCAACATCACAGTCTAAAACGTAATTTCTACAAAGTTCAGTAAAATCATCTGTCGTGATGCCTGTTGGTATTCCTTGGTTCTGTAAGATATCACTTGGTAATATACCAGATGACTATACCAGCAATACCTTGCTCTAGGCGTAGTTCATTATTGTCCTAAATATAACTTAACATCCTGTAAAGATACATAATATCCTAGATTTGCACTGAGCAACTGAAAAGACCTGGATATAGTAAGTAGAAGCAGAAGGGACCTTGGAGTTCTCTTGTCTTAGCTCATTCATACATGGACATGCTATAGGTGAGACCATGAGGATTTGTCGCAGTGTATGACTGTTCTCCTGATGCAGGTTCAGAATTTAGAAGACACCCTGCAGAATGTAAACCTGCAAATGTCCCGAATTAAATCTGATCTACGAGTGACTCAGCAGGAAAAGGAGGCTTTAAAACAAGAGGTGATGTCTCTACACAAGCAACTTCAGAATGCTGGTGACGAGGTGATTGCTTTTCTTCTTTATTGAGATCTAACTTTATACAGTAAAGTGCATAAATTTTAACTCTATAACTTGATTGTTTTTATACACATATATGTATGTATATGTAAATATACACAGTTATAGGTAAAATATATATGTACGTTTGTCTTTGTGTAACCACCACCTAGCTCAAAATAAAGAACATTTCCAGCACCCAGGAGGCTCTCTTGTGTCCCCTTCAGTTGATAACCTCAAGGGAACCACCATAGGTTAGGGATGCTTGTTTCTGAACCTCACATAAATGGAACTATAGTGACAAGGTAATTGTGCAAGTCAGAAGACCATGGCTGAGTTGTTTTGTAGTAATAAAAACATTTTGATGTTGTAGAAAGTAAGTCTCGTTTTAATATATCACAATGCTGTTTCACCTATGTGCAAATAAATTAAGAACAATGTATGTATGTCAGTCTTGGGTAGATGTTAAGACTTTGTCCTACCATAAAAGTAGGCACTAAATTCAGCTACTTTATCTCTTGGTGATACTTTTTTTTAAACTGTGTTTTTTTTAAAAAAAAAACATAATAGTTGCTTCCATTTTTAAAAAATTACTTCTGGGCTGAAAATTTTTTCAAAATGAGATTGTACCTTTTTTTTTTTTTTCCTTTTCATGTTTTGGCTTAAAAGGCAAAAACGTGAAAAAGAAAAAACCCTAACCCTAACCCTTTTTTTACCTTTAAAAAAAATTTTTTTAAAGCATTTTTCAGGATCCAAAAAAATCACCGTGGTAGCTTAAAGCATATTCCTGAGTTCAGGCCTCAATTATGTGGATGATACGTGCTTTGGATTCTAAAAAAGGATATGATTGCATATGTGAAAATGAAAGTAGAGTTTAGCAAGGGAAATCTTTCAAGTTAGCAGTGCGTTTCAGAGTTCTCTGTGTTCTCTGTTAACCAAAAGAATAGTTATTTGGGTTCAAAGCATAACTTCATAAGAATGAGGTAATTTTTAAGGTCCCCAATCTCTATGCGCTTGGGTCCTATACGGAACTGGGACTTGCCCTACAATCATCTTTGCTATTAGATTTGACGGGACTATTTTGCCAAAGATCATTTTAAACAGAGAGTTTCCAAACCTTTTTTTTTAAAATCAACATTCAAGAATATTGTTTTACTTATATCTAGATATACATGTGCTCACTCTCATTAGAAGATGCTCAAAAAAGAAATCAGCTTGTTTTTAAGGCTTAACTCTACAATTCTCTCTTAAGAACTGGGCCCCAGAAATAGGCACCCATCCATCAGGATTCCATAACCAACAGCAAAGGCTGTCCTGGGACAAGTTGGATCACCTGATGAATGAGGAACAACAGCTGCTTTGGCAAGAGAATGAGAAACTCCAAACTGTGGTACAGAACACCAAAGCAGAACTCATACACTCCCGGGAGAAGGTAACTTGAAAAGTTGTACATGGTGGCATATGTTTGTAAATGAATGTTTGATACAGTGACTCTAGGGTATGGATTTGAGTATTCTGGTGTGGCAGACTTATTTTAAGAATGTATAATTTATCATTTACTTGCAATATAATTTTATCATGCTGTGTTTATATAATATTTTTCATTTTGTATAAGCAGTTCTATATTAAAATCTGTGATCTTATGAATGGAAATTATGTTAACCATATATTCCTCATTCAAATAGGCTATCCGCCAAGACTGGTAGTATAAAAATGGCAAAACTAAACTCAGTTCTTGTTGGTCTAACTTCTTGTAAGAGAAAAGGTGCCCCTTTTAAAAGACAGCATTTCAAGGCTAGAATGGTCTTTAAAGATCATCTTTTTCATCACTAAGCTGATGTTTAAATTCTTTACCTCTGCTAAGTAGTTGACCAACTATGTTTAACCTATGCTTAAATACCTCTTTTGAGGAGGAACTCTCTTAGGAGTCACAGATATTCATTTAGAACACCTACCACGTGCCAGAAACTCTGCTATCACTGAAGTTGCAGTGTTGAACAGACTAAACATGGTTGCTGTCCTCGTGGAACTTAGTTGATGTAAATGCATTGTTTCAGGTGTGAACAGTCCAATACAAAGTCAATGGGACTGTCACCCCCTTCACTCCTAAAAGTTATGCTCATGTCAGAGCAAAGGTGCCTACAGACTATGTTTTTTTGGCAGCCACGTCACACTATTGACTCCCAGTTGTTTGGCTGAGCCAGAAGTCCCTTTGTCCTTCTCTGATCCTCAGTGTTGCATCAGACTAAAAATAGATTTACCTAGAAAGGATCTTTTGAAATCCAAAAATGTAATAAGCTTCAAGAATTGGCAGACTTGACTGGAAAAAGTTTTCTTAATACAACAAAACCCAAGCACTGAATACAAACTTTCCTTATGTTCGCTTTTTGTTTTTCCTGGCTGGGTGGTTATATTAGCATTTCTTCCTCTTATACTGGTTCTTGTTAGGTCCGTCAACTGGAATCCAACCTTCTTCCTCCTAAGCTCCAAAAACATCTAAACTCATCAGGTACTGTGAAGCCCACAGAGCAGGAAAAGTTGAGCTTAAAGAGAGAGTGTGAACAGTTTCAAAAGGAACGATCTCCTGCTAATAGGAAGGTGAGTTTTTGAGAGTTAATACCAAGTGGCTGTGTTCTGACTATGATAAATCCCTAAGTGTATGTTTCTTCCCCTGCATGCTTCCAGGAAATGATTACAATGGCATATTTTGGTTCTTCCTTATATCTGTGCTTTTGTAATCTTGTCAAAACAGTATCATAGTTCTTTTTGATTGAGTGACCGCTAGAAAGGAGCAATTTAAGTTTTTATAAAGAAGATGGTTAATTATCTTCATTAGTATCATAAGCTTCTATAAGTTAGTAAAACATATATAGCCTGAATATTAGGAACATCTTAATATGGTCTGTATTAGTTAACTATTGCTGTGTAATAAAACAACAAACATTTATTGTCTCAGTTTCTGTGGGTCAGGGATTTGGAAGCAACTTAGCTGAGTGGTTTTGGCTTAGGGTCTTTCCTGAGACTGCAGTCCAGATATCAGCTGAGACTGCATTTATCTGAAGGCTTCACTGGTACTAGAGAATCCGTTCCAGATGTATTCATATAACTGTTAGGAGGAGGCTTCTGTTCTTTGCTAGCTGATCGCCAGAGGCTCAGCTCCTCACCACCTGGGCCTTTTCTCAGGCTGTGGCAGTGAATGATCCAAGAGAGAGAGGCCCCAAAAGACCAAGATGGAGGCTGTAGTATGTTTTATTTGCTAATCCCAGAAGTCACACACAATCATTTCTGCTGTATTCTATTGGTCACACAGACTAATCCTGGTGTAGTGGGGAGGGGACAAGGCAAGGGTTTGAATACCAGAAGACAGGGATCACGGGGCACCCTCTTGGAGGCTGGCTACTACGTGGTTAAACCTCTGTAGCATGACTCAGTTTGTTTTCTATTCTTGGTTCCATGAAGTTAAGAGTTCTAGGCCAGTGTTAGCGTGGGAGTTCTTGTTGTTACTTGTTTTCCTTTCTTTTTCTAAACTAAACTCAGAGTTTTCACTACAGGCACACCTTGGAGATATTCTGGGTTCAGTTCCAGACCACCACAATAAAGTGAGTCACACAAATTTTTTGGTTTCCCAGTGCCTATAAAATTGTTTCCACTATACTGTAGTCTGTTAAGTGTGCAATAGCATTATGTCTAAAAAAACAATGTACATATTTTAATTTAAAAATATTTATTGCTAAAAATGCTAATAACCATCGTCTTCAGCAAGTTGTAGTAGTAACATTGAAGATCACTAATCACAGATGACCATAACAAATATAATAATAAAAAAGGTTGAAATATTGTGAGAATTATGAAAATGTGACAGAGACACAAAGTGAGCAAATGCTATTGGAAAAATGGCACCAATAGACTTGCTCGACACAGGGTTACCACAGACCTTCAATTTGTAAAAAACTCCGTATCTGTGAAGCACAATAAAAGCGAAGTGCAATAAAACAAGGTATGCCTGTATTACCTTCCTCTTCTGAAAATTATGGTTTGTTTAAAAATCTGGAAAGAATGATGAACAGTCATTTCCTTTTGTTATAAATATTTCAAAAAAATTTTTTTCAGTTTGTGAAAGTTACGACCATTGGCAGTAAGGAGACTGGTTGTGCTCTAAAGCTGAAATGTCATTTAAGTTTAGGTACATTCAAGTAGACTTTTCAGAAAGACATTGGGTTTCATCTAGCTGCTTACCAAAGGAAAAGTCTAATGATAGGTTTTAAAATAACAGTGAATTTAAATGTACTTAGAAAGATTACCCTTAATTCCATTTAACAATTCTTGCTACCCTCCTCAGTTTTTTTTTTTTTTTTTTTTTTTTGCGGTACGAGGGCCTCTCACTGTTGTGGCCTCTCCCGTTGCGGAGCACAGGCTCCAGACACGCAGGCTCAGCGGCCATGGCTCACGGGCCCAGCTGCTCCACGGCATGTGGGATCTTCCTGGACCGGGGCACGAACCCGTGTCCCCTGCATCGGCAGGCGGACTCTCAACCACTGCGCCACCAGGGAAGCCCCCTCCTCAGTTCTTTTTGATAGAAACAAAAATCAGCACTCTAGAATAGTGTCATATGTTTTCTACTTAGCAATATTCTGAGTCCCAGTGTCCTCTAGCTCATTAGATTCTCATAAGATTCTGTAATAAAGAGAATTCCAAAAAAGGATGCGCATAAAAATCTTCAAATTTCTTCTTTAAAATTGAGAAAGGAGTTAAATCAGGTTATATGTATTCTCAGTTCTAAACCTTTAAACTTTGCCTTAAGACATGTTTTTCCCTACTGCAGATCCATAGTAGAGGATCACGAAATCAATCTAGTTAAATAGCAGCATTTTAAGTTATTAAATTATACTAGAAAATATCAGAGTGCATGGCTCATGGTAAGGATAATTTCATGAAATTTTTCTCTCAGTGATATATGCTTATAACTGATTACGTATATATATTCACACACACACACACACACACACACACACATATGTGGGTGTGGGTGTTTGTACTGGGTTGCAAGAGAAAATGTGCTTCTTACAGTGAGTGGCATTGAAGTTTGAAAGCTACCTGCCTTTGGAATCTGTTCTATGTGAGGAGTGGTGATTAAAACTAGACTACCTAAATATAATCAGTACACTGAATTATATTGTTTGTTGTTTTCCCTTGATGAATGAACTCAGTTTTCTTCCAAGAGTTGAGATTTGTGACTAGCGTAATTTCGTCAAAATAAAGTAGAGCAACTCAAGTGTTTTGTTTTTGGTTTTAAGGGAGTTTTTTGTTTTTTAACAGGTTAGTCAGATGAATTCCCTTGAACGAGAATTAGAAACAATTCATTTGGAAAATGAAGGCCTGAAAAAGAAACAAGTAAAACTGGATGAGCAGCTAATGGAGGTAAGTTTTTAAGCAAATGGCCTTAGCTATGAAGACTATTTTAATCCATGAATGAGCCATTTGTTGAGAGAGACTAGCATAGCATTAAATTCCTATTATGAAAACAGTGAAAATCTAAGTACATTGCCAAGCTGGATTCTTTGGTCTGTCTTACCAAGTTTGATAGATATTTTTGCTAATTATACAGCCATAGGAATATATACTGCTTCACAGAGGAAGGAATAATGTTGACTATCCTAAAATGCAAGGACCTGTACCTCAACAAATTCAAGTGGCAGGGACTCTGTTCAGTACTGACCAAGAGGCTCAGAGCTCTCTCGCCATTGCTGTGGTTTGAACAGTTTCCTGATACCTCCCACAGTGTAGTGTTTTATAGATGTGATTGCTCTGTAACAACCTGTTCAGTTGGGAAATGCATGCAGGGAATTTAAGGGCATTAGCATTTAGAGGTTTAATTTTCAAGGGCTGCTGTTGTTCATTACTATATTTGTAACTCAGCACTGCCTTGGGAGAGGTACATCTGATAAATATAAAAGTGGATTTGTAAAACCTGTCAGCTTGGACATTGAGTTTCCAGTCTAATAGATTGCTTTCTGAATACCAAGCACAATTATAGGATGTAAAACAACTTATGTAAAATCCTCCTTAATAAGTAAAAATTTCATTGAGATACCTTGCTTTGGGTAATGAAAATATTAATTAATCCAACATTTTAATGACCTGTAAAATTTATATAAGGTATAGAGGCCTGGGTAGAAAATGTCTTTCTGTGCTCTTAAAAAGTACTATGTATACAAATATTTTTAAGCCAGAATTATAGGAAGGAAGAGAGATATGTAAATATTTTCTTTCATGAAGCTGGATACATGCAAAGGTAAGTTTGATGCTCGGTTTTTATATATGAAATATGGGCAAACATATCACATTGACATTTAAATGACCGCTAAGGTTTCTGTCAATTTTATGTTCTCTGATTTATCCACTAATAGGGAGATTAGTGAAACTATAAAGAGTGAAATCCAAACCATTTTTTATTTCTCTGACAGCGTATAATAAATGTGTTTAAAACCTTGGGCTGCAGGCTGTGTTTAGATGTAGGTATGCTTTTCTGATGAAATAATTATATACTCTAATGAATAAGATATCTGAAGCTAAGCGTGACATGTCTGGTACCTGATTGAAAAGTAACAGGGTATACTTAATCACTGTCAGATTCTCTCTAAATGCTCTGCCAACAGGCCAGTTCTTCTCCCACCATTCTCTCTGGCCTCAGAAGCCCCCTTCTCTCCCAATCCTACTTTACATGATTAATCATCATAAGCAATTTCCCCTCATTACTCTTCTCCCTGATCTAGTCGTAAATATTTGCTAATGGATGAGGGAAATTGAGTGTTCTTGGCCCTGGAGCTGGAAAAAGAAAAAGCATGAATTTTTAATTGGAACACTGAAAAGAACATCTCATACACTATTCTAATTAAAGTTTCATTAGAAATAAGACTGAGCTATGAATTCTGTACAGACATATAAATTCGATTCTTCAGCAGCTTTATTAAATGTAACTCACACACTACACAATTCATCCATTTAAAGTGTCTAATTCAGTGGTTTGGGTATATTACATTATTTTAAAAATTGTGCTAAGTATATAGATAGATAGATATAAATGGTTAAAATGGCAAATTTTGTTAAGTGGCATTCGGTGGCATTAATTACTTTCACAATGTTCTACAACCATCACCACTACTTCCAAAACTTTTTCATCACCCCAGACAGGAACACTAACCATTCACCAGTAACACTCCATTCCACCTTCCCACCAGACCTGTAAATTGGATTTTTATTTATGTTATGATATCTATAGATGAGGCCAAATTTGAGGATGAACAGTGGTTTTCACACCATTTTTTGTGCCCACCTGACCTGAGGGATAGGTACATGCCTCTCACTCTGGCATTGATTCTCATCGGGTTTGGGGGAGAGGCAGTGAGTAGGCAGGGAGATGTTCCTACATCAGAATCTTTGGGATCAAGAAATTTAGGGAAAGCTTTCTAGGTGATTCAATCTGATGTATGCACCCCCTTGGGGGAAGGGGTTTCTCCTCATCCCTATATGCCAGTTTGAAAGTCACTGATGTAACATAATACATAGCCCTACCCCAGGGTAATTAAAGATCCCAAATCACTAGACAAGAATATGGAAGAATCTGCCTCCCACTCCAGGGTTTTTTCCAACTGTGTGAAGCAGGGTTCTATAAGCAATTCATTTTGATCACTCAAAAAACAGGGTTATAGACTATTAGCAATTCTTAAAGTCTGTTGTGTACCTCTTAGCCAACAGTTCAGACACTTGAACAACAAAAATGTTTTATAGTTTATATTCTGCATCTCCACATGGCAAGGTGTTTAACATCAGGTCCATTCCATAGTGGACTTGAAATCTTCTGAATTATTATATTGGGATGGGTGGAGGTAAAGGTAGCAAGCTCGTAAACCAACCAAATTGCAATAGATGAGGAAGTGGCTGCAGAATTAGAGCTGTGAGACATTTTAATATCTGTAAAATTTATATACAGAGAAATGTAAATGTTGGTTCTAAGTTCCTACTGACTAGAGCACATGTGGTCAGGTATATAATATACCCAATTTGTACTGTTCTTTCTCTTTATAACTCATATTTTCTTCCTCTTTGTATAACTCCTTAATTCTCTTTTGTTTTTGTTTTATCTGTGGCTAACCTGTACCTAGAACTCTGTGGTTGGAACTAGCAGAGAAGGGTGCAGTTCTCTGCCTGAGATAGTGTGTGAAGGTAGAACATTCTTTCAATGAATTTCATGGCATGGAGACATCTCATTAAACTCCTTGTTCATGTAATCATTTCTACCACTATGACAGTTAATAAATACTTAAGGTAAGAGCCAATATTCATTTTCATTTTGCTTTAATTTTGGAATATATCTGTTTACATTTACATCAGGATTTTCCTTAGTATTTGAAGACGTGTGTGAAGAAAATCATCCCACTGATATAAAATCGGGATCATAATTCTCCATATTCTTTATTCTTAAAAATAAAGTGGTGGGTTTTCTAAATCTATAACTAGAAATATTTCAAAATGGGTAACACCCCACCTCAGAAATTTAGATTTAAGGAAATGGATAGTGGCTCTGAAGTTTCATGATAACATTTAATTATAGATGTGTCTTAGAGGGCCTTTTTCCCTTCTCACATGCCTGGGGGTGCTTCTTCTTGAGTTTAGTACTTGGTCATATTTGTTGCATGTCTTCCATTGAGCTCTGTGTCTGCTGAATGTGTTGACAGATGTGAAGTGGCATGCTTCACTAGCCAAATACAGTGCCTTCTCCTTTCCCTCGCCCCAACTTTGACTGGCTTGTGATACACATACCATTTCCTCATTGTCTTGAATAAATACTTTCATTCCATGTACTTCAATTCCCAGATGTTCTGGGGTATCACCTTATGCCCCGGAATTGCCTGTCTGATAAACTAAGATAGGTTAAAATAATCTGAGATGCAAGATGAGAATCTTGAAAACAAATTGCTAACTTGGAAAAAATGTAGTCATTGAACATTCACTCTTAAGAATCTTTATGAGTGGTAAGTGGCAAAACTCTAAAGCATAATCTCATTCTCCCCTTTGCCTATTCCAACCATTTTTTAAAAAAAAAAAAAAAAAAGAGGGATAATTAAATGTTCTAGTGTAAGAAGAAAAAAGGAGAATTCAGACATATGTACATCATGTACCTCATGTCTTATAGTCACTTAAGAATGAGGAAGTACAGTTTAAGTCTAAAACTTTTAAGGCCTGCTTATGCATTAAATGTATTATCTCCTAAGCAAAATGATTCTTTATTCTTACTCAGGATCATGTGCTGCCTGCTTTCAAGTTACCAGTGAGTCTGAGAGGCCATTAATGAATTCATAGACTTCATTACTCTCTGCTTGCCACTTTCAAGGGCAACTCTCTGATTGAAGGCACTGCAGCTGACCAGGGCTTTGCCCTTATCCTCTAGATGCAGCACCTGAGGTCCACTGTGATGCTTAGCCCATCCCCTCATGCTTGGGATCTGCAGCTGCTCCAGCAGCAAGCCTGTCCAATGGTTCCCAGGGAGCAATTTCTGCAGCTTCAATATCAGCTGCTACAGCCGGAAAGGATAAACCAGTGCCTGCAGGAGGAACTTGAAAACAGGACTTCTGAGATCAACACACCACAGGTATGAGGATCTTTTTCTAATAGTAAACTCAGATCACCTAATTTAATTTTACTTGCTTATTTGAAAGTTATACCAGTTCACATGTGGGGATGAAGAACCTAAATCTTTTGTCAGGCAGTTACACCTTACCTGAATTACAAATCCGCAGAACTGCAGTGCTGTTTTGGTTTTGGTTTTTTGCAGTGCTGCTTTTGAGCTCTCAGCTTCTAAGCTAGGTAATTAAGTGTTCTGGGTCTCCTTTGCACATTTGTAATCGATGATGAAGTCTCAGGATCACTTGAGCATATTGCACAATTGACCTAACATTCTTGTCTAATGCCAAAGATATTACAGAATTCAAGTGCAACTCTAGGATATGTATTACTAACAGAGCATCCTGGGTTTTCTTGTACCAGAGGAGTATAGCCTGCTGAGTTCCATGGAATTCACAAATGGGCACTTTTCTCAACTAATAAAGTAAAATGTGTCATCAGTGACTCTTTTAGTTGACATAGTTCATTTAACTTATTTTTTTAATGATCTAGTTTGAAAAACTCTATCTTTAAGAAAATAAAGATCTTCTTCCCCTTCCCTTTGAATTAGCATTATCCCAGCTCACTACCAGACACAATCTTATATTACCTAGGTTTTCAAATAGTTATTTCTCTTTAGTGCTTCATTCATGATTCTCCTCTTTCAGAAGTCTCTTGACTCTTTGGTCTTGTCCATTTATTCAGAATTAGGAATAAAATTAAAACTACTCCTTAGTTTGTAGAATTCTAAATTAGTTTGTTCTAGTTTGGATGCTCTTCTTCTGTTTTCAAATACCTTGCTTTTCAGTTGACGTTTGACAAGGAATTTCCCACCTCTCTTTCTGTAATCCCCTCACCCTCGCTTTGCAAAGTCACATTAGCACCATAATTATACATTGTAACAACTTGGTTTTCTTCTCCTACTAGTATATATCTGTGCTTTTGCATGATGTACTTCTGTCATCTATTCTTTCTAACAAAGGCTTAAAATCCATGTTTTTGGAAGCTTCCTACACTCAATTTCCAAATACTAAAATTTAATTCCAGAATTAAAATTGTGATGGTGGGTGTTGGACAGATGCTTCAACTCTTCATTAAAAACTGAGTGACCTCAGTTTTTAATGGACATTTAAAACCAAATGATTAGACTAAGATCCTACTCATTGCTCTTTCATAGACACTATTTTCAAAACATGCTCTTCCCAACCCACCCACCAGTGTTTAATCCTTTTACTTCAATTATTTGAGGATTAGATAGACAAAATTTAAGACTTTTGTACTTCAAAAAAAAAAAAAAAAAAGAAAGAATTTCTCCAGATGGCAGGGTGGACTGCTTATTGCTCTCACTAGAATGCCATGGCAGGCTCTCCTGTTTCTGGTAACTAAGCTGACACTAATTTTAAGAATATAGAAAGCTATTAGAATCTGCACGTTGTCTGTGTGTGTGGAGTGATGTGATTTCTTCTGCCTTGTGTTGCTTTGCTTGCATATGTAGTATTGATGTTTGCTTTTAAAAATTGTTTGCATTATAAATGTGTGAATTTAGACTCCCCCAAAAAGCATAATCTTGACATCAGGGTGAAGTGTACCACTTGCCTTCTTTCTCTAGGCCTTGCTACCGGAGCAGCGAGCAGTGCATGCAGATTCCTACAGAAGGATTGGGCACCTGTGAACACTGGGCTGTTATTGCTGGCATTTCTTACCATGGCAGATACTCAAATGCACACACCCACACACACCACACAAACAGAGACATAAGCTGAGAAATGTTTTGGAATCAAGTGCTCTTTTAAGTTTATTATTATTATTGTTGTTAAGCCTTTGCAGTATTATGTTTCCTATTTATGTAGAAATGACAGATTTTGTGAATCAGATTCACAAATTTCAGCTTGTTACACGTAATTATTTATACGATTTAAAGAGTGTGGACTTGAGATTCTTGAAAGGATGTATTCTATATATTTTCTCATTCCATATGTTGTAACTATTTTTAACAAAAGGTACTACTTTTATATGTGAAATTTGAAGAAAATCAGGGTTATTTATACTGTTTTATATAAGATGTATAATACATTTTTGACAGGAAAAAGGAAATTTTTGATGAAATAAAATAAATTTTAAATATATGACTGCTTTTGTTTTTCCTCTTTCCCCACTCTTTTGCCATGCCCCGTGTTCTTTGAATTAATTATCTGGGGTTTTTTTTTGGTTTGCTTAGTAGCTTTTTTCTTTTTTTTTTTTTTTTTCCTTTTAAGGCAAGTGGAAATCTGGCATTTTCCATTTATGTTTGAACTTTAAAAAGCCATTATAACTTTTAAAATATAGGATTTTAGATGTTCTTAAGACCTGGTTTCTTGAAATTTTGCATTAGTCTTTTGCCTACTACAATTTTTCTCTTCAAATTAGTCTCATGGCTTAGTTGTTTCGTTTATGCTTGAATAAATGTTATTATTTAATATCCAAACACATGTTGGCTTTCCACTCACATTTGGTCATTCTTTTTGTGCTTTTTAAAGGACACCTTTTTGGGAATATTTTTAAGGACAGGTTATGCCATCAGCCATTAATACCTGAGTCTTGCTTAAACATTTGAAGAACCTTCTTTTAAAATCTGAAATTCTTTTTTTTTTTTTTTGGTACGCGGGCCTCTCACTGCTGCGGCCTCTCCCGTTGCGGAGCACAGGCTCCGGATGCGCAGGCTCAGCAGCCATGGCTCACGGGCCCAGCCGCTCTGCGGCATGTGGGATCTTCCCGGGCTGGGGCACGAACCCATGTCCCCTGCATCAGCAGGCGGACTCGCAACCAGTGCGCTACCAGGGAAGCCCTGAAATTCTTTACATGAACATTTTGGTGGACTGGGAGAAAGGGCCGTCAGTTGCACTCTAAATCTTGTTCCAGGTCACTCTGCGCTCGAAAACCCACACACTCCTTAATCCATCACTGTTGTATGAGGAGAGAAGGAGAAGCCAGGGTCCTTTTTCTGCCCTATTGTTTTGTCTAGGAGTTTTTTTATGGGGAGATTTTCAGTTTTAAATCTGTTCTAATGATAAATCCATCCTCCAATTCTGATATGTGCTTCACACTGACAGGTCAAATTAGGAAACCCATAACCAGAATAACTAGCAGGAAGAGGCTATTAGAAACACTAACACCCTCACAGTAATCAGCCATTTCAAAGGAAAAACAGACACATACTGCAAGCTAATTGGAAATGTTAGGTGATCCTAAATAAACTCAGTTTTTGATTATTTTGTTGTTGAGATGCCCACAGTATTGCAAAGACCCAAATCACAGATGAAAGGTTGAGAACCATCTTTTAATTTACTTTGGATACCTATTTTACTATAATAAGTACACACAGATCTTAAATTATGGGTTTTAAGAATTTTGCTTTATCTCAGGGGAAGATGGTAACACAGGTAAGATTCTTCTTTTGTCTTTGATTCTTTCTCTAATAGGGTTACTTTTCTAACATGTGCAACCCATGCAGTGTTCAGAGCTCCCATTTCATCAGAAATCCACCCTTCCTGTTCAAAGGCAAACATTTGCTGTACTTTCTCTAGGCATTTTATGGGGAAAATTAACTATTAGTGCTTTTGTGTGGCATGATTTTCAAATGATAATACAAATTTTTTTCTTTCCTTCAGGGAAACCAGGAACACCTGGTAACTGTCATGGAGGAACGAATGATGGAAGTTGAACAAAAACTGAAACTGGTGAAAAGGCTTCTTCAGGAGAAAGTGAATCAGCTCAAAGAACAAGTGAGCCTCCCAGGTCATCTCTACCCACCCACCTCATATTCAACTTTAACTCCAATTTTACATTCCTCTATTGCTATTAACTTGTTAACTTTTGTTGTCTAATAAAAGCAAATTCTATCATAAATGTTTAGAAGAATTTAGGAGTCACTCTTTCCCATACCACTTCAAAAATATGAATTCTGTATTCTACATTGTTTTTTTCCAAAGTTCTTTTGAGTCATATGTTTGTCTACAATTTAAAAAATGTATATTTGCTAGCAGTGACTCTCATGGACCTAAAGCATTTCTAATGAGGTTCAATTTAAATTGAATTTTTATAGATTTTTTTCCCCAGAGAGGAAATATTCCTATTTAAATAAAAAGAAATTTTATATTGGTAAAAAATTGGGGGATAATAAGTGTAACTTTAGCTTTCCTGTTTGCAACAGCTATGACAGCCTCAAAAACAACCTTATGGCTATAGCCAGACCCCAAAAGGTTGTGTTTTGAATTAGAATCTGGACTCTTGAATTCAGGACCACTAGTTAGCCTGATCCTTTTTTCCTGCTGGTGGCAGGTGTGGCCTCAGTGCTTAGAAATTATTTGTGCATCCACTGAAGAGACATACAAGAAGGACTACTTTCTAGGAAAGTTTTATAACTTCTCTGGAATCTGAGATTGAGACAAACTGTGGCGGGAGTGGGAAGGTGGAAATTGCCCAACCTGGTTTTTCAGATATATAAAATCCAAGAAGAATAATTCCAAGGGAAAGTCTAAATGCAGAGGTAGACAGGAACTTTCCTCAGCCCTATATCTTAATACACAGAATGGAGAGAAAGACCTGTATTTACATTTATTGATTCAATCCTTTAATCCTTTATTCAACACATAGTTACTACATGCCAGGTTCTGTTCTAAGCACTAGAAATACAGCAATAAACAAAACAAAATCCTGCCTATATGGAGTGTAGTTCACTTACTACAGCTACTAGTGTAGTTCACAGTACCAAGCATTTGGCCAGATAGCAGTTTCAAAAATAAAGAAAATGGGTAACGTGGGGTGTGGTCATCTGCAAACACTGGCATTAACTGTTCATCCTGTCCTGGGAGAAGAAAAAGAAATGAGAGATAGGGAAGAGCAGACAGTAGAGGGTCTTAGTGCTAAGCCACAGAGTTTGAATTTCATTCGGTTGTAGATAAGAGTCATCAAAGTGTTTTTTAATGGCAGGAAAGGAGGAAAGTTTGTATAAAAACAGTTCGATAGAAAGTATGTTAGTATTATGTTAAACTTGCCAGTCACTTAGGTTCTGGGCTTCAGTGTGATAGTCTTTATCATTGCCCTTTGAAATGCTATTATGTAAATTAATTAACCACTCCTTAGTTTTCTTTATTCCCTTAAACCTTTATACTTGTAGATACCCTGCCTGAAACTGGGTGTAAAATGAGGAGTTAAAGGTATAATGAGGGAAAGGAGATTATAAGATATTAACTAACAGGAGCAATAATAAAATTATCCTAATGCTGCTGACAAGTTTTCCTGCCCTAACCAAGACTGTATATTCTAACTATAAAGATTAGAATATCTCTTCTAGACAAGGTTTTATACAAAGAGGGAGAGTTAAGGAAAAGTAACTGCCAAATCTCTCTTTATTTTAAAATTTGGCTCATGTATTTTAACAATCAGTAGGTTGTATGTGGTTATGAATGGGAAACTCAAGCACCTATTGTTAGTAACAGTTAAACAGTTCACACCCTCAGAAATTTAAGTTATAAAAGTATTTTGGTATTTTTAGAGAATGAATAAAGAAATAATACCTAATTTATCAGGTTGAAAAATACCTTCATTTTCGAGCCCTCAAATATCAATTTGTTCTTTTTATTAGTGACTTCTACAAACATATTATGCAGAGAAACAGCTTGGAATAAGTGGATTTGCTCTACTTGTATCCCTGGTGCCAGGTCTGATGTTAAAGCTGTATTGTAAAATGAAAGAATATAATTGATAGAAGCCATTTGCCTTTATAAACAACTGTCCTATGTCAGACCTTAAATTTAAGAGAATTACAGAAATGGAGTCAAGATGTTTCTGGTTCTGTTTCTAGCTCTGCAAGAATACTAAAGCAGATGAGATGGTGAAGGATTTGTATGTGGAAAATGCCCAATTGTTGAAAGCTCTGGAAATAACTGAACAGCGACAAAAAACAGCAGAGAAGAAAAATTACCTCCTAGAGGAGAAGATTGCCAGCCTCAGTAATATAGTCAGGAATCTGACACCAGCACCATTGACTTCTACACCTCCCTTAAGGTCATAGCCAAGCCAAAGGATAAACACTCATAGTTGTGCACTTTACTGAAATGGATGGAGCATTTCAGTATGTTCTCTCAACCGTTGTTTTTTTGTGGGGTTTTTTTGGGTTTTTTTTTTTAAACTTTAATGGCTTAAAGTTAAGCCTAACGTAAAACTTCCAGCAACAGAATTAAAATCTCCATTCATTGTAATTAGTTTTTCTAAATAGACTATAATGGAAGTTGCAAACAAATACATATTTCACTGTTTGAATTATTCCCAAGCTTTGAATTTTTAAAAATATTCTAATAGCCACGAAGAAGGTGATACAAAAACAACTCAAGAATCTTAAAACCCCAGTTTTGAATGAATTTTTAAAAATTACTATTATGTATAAGTTTATATGTAAATTGCAGATATTTAAAAGTTGAGAAATTATTAGCTGGCTGTTTTGATCTTTATTTTATAACCAAATGTACATCTTCTCATACATTTACATATGAAAAAGTCATTCCGTTTCTAATAGTTCTGGTTTTTTGAATTAATTGTTAGACTTTCTGTTTGGTAAGAGAAGCTGGTATTAATAACCACTGAGGTCAGAAATGCCAGAGTCCATAGAACTCTACCTTCTAACACCTATGACAGTATTACCACTCTTTATGTATTACAGATCTAAAACTCATTTACTCAACTGCACTGTTAACTAATGTTAAAACTTTACCTTCTTTAAACAGTCTTTTTCTTTTTTTTTTCCTTCTTAGAAGTTTCATTTGGGAGCTTGTCTTCTAAGAAATGGATAAAGCCACATTCTTAAAGCATTTGAACTATAGGGTAAGCACTGAACAAACTGCTTTGGAGTAAACAGCTACTCCTAGAAGAGAGAGAAGTAAACCATGTGGGTTTTTCTCTCTCTAAAGTCTTGGATTTCATGAACTTATATTTGGGGTTGCCTCAAGAACTCAGGGAACAATACTTTAAGACGTCTTCCTGAAATACTGTAGGGCCTCGTTAAGAATTTGAAATGTATAAACCATGTGACCTTATTTATTTGTCATATATTTAGAGCCATAGTGGGATTTTTATTTCTACATTTTTAGTGAATTTAATTTTCTGGAAAAAGGCCTTGATTTTAGAGTTAAAAACCTCTTCTAACATGTGGAAGAGTTATTGTTTGCTTGTTTGTTTAATATAGGTCAAAATTTCCATGCTTCCTATTCCTCTGCACCTCAAATCTGATAAGAATTTCTTACTGTGATAAGCATTCGCATGCCATCTGAGGTAAAGGAGTGCCAAATAGGATTTTTCCATTCAGTCTCAAGACTAGAACACTATAGAACAGTAAACATTTTGAATAACTTTTTTCCCCAGGTAAAATCTCTGCTTCTAGCCTACTTCAGCCAGGAGTTGGTTGGTAAAGAACTTACTATGTGGGACACAAACAGAGCTCATCACAGCCACCTACAGAGCTCATCACAGCCACCTGTTTGTTTTTGTGGAAGAGTAATTAGATCAGAAAAATTCACTTTGATAAATTCCAGGAAAGCCAAGCCCATCAATTTATAAGAGGTATCACAGGAAAATCAAACACTGCCTTATGGGCAGGAAAAAAAGATGAAGCAAACGGCTTAAGAAGCCACGTCAGAAACTCAATATCAACAAAATAATTTGCATTAAGGAACTTTAGAGTTCCTTGGGCCTATCCGTATACTATTAGTCCTACCTGCCAACACAGGAGTCCTTGCTACAAGAGCCCTGACAAGGCAAGGTCATTTGTGGGACTGGGAGTTCATGCTTCAGAAGCAGACTTTTTCACATTTGAACAGCTCTTATTATCAGAAATTCCCGATTTTCCCCTGGAAAAGAATTAATTTTAATCCCTCCCTACAATTATACTTCAAAACATTTGATATCTGCTGTCATGCCTCCCCTAATCATTTTTCTCCAGTGCAAACATTACTAGTAAACTCAACTACTTGTATGGCATTGACTTTAACACTTAAAACTGTGGATAGGCCTAGGTTAAGGTCATAAATAAACTAAGCACCTGTGGTATATTTATGTGATATGCTTTAAGTTATTCAAGGTTTTTGCCATCAGAACTGAACACCAAGCACATTTCTCAAATAGATGGCTTACCATATGATCACACATGTTGTGTTTTTTATCTTTATTTTTTACATTATGAAAAGTATAGATTAATTTGTTTCTTATAAATCTGTATGTGTATATAAAGTGTTGTACAATGAATGTAAATATGACTTCTGGAAAATTTTAGACTACATTTAGAATCCCTTTATCTAAAATCAAAATGCTGCTCAAATGAAAGTTAATTTAACTAACACCTCGGTGCTTACTTCTTGCTTCACTGCACTCATAAAATTGGAAAAAAGATCAATACAAGAAATATATAGTTACCTTAAATTATATATTTGTGCAGCAGATTATTTTTGTAGACTAGAGTGGGAATTTAACTGGCAATTTCTAATATAGCTTACAGCTTTTAAAAGGCCTTTTAAAGAGATTAAATGTAAACTATTAAATGTTTAGATTTTGCTTTCAGACTTTATAATAGAACTCTTTACAGTCACCTTATATATCTTATAGGCATTTAACTCCTCATTTATTAAAAGTACTGGTTGTTAAATTCTCTTGATTTCTTAAGAACAGTTATTTAAATAAGTCTTAGGAGATAGGATCTTCATTTCAAGGAAAGAAAATCAAGTTTGCCTTTGTGATAATGTTACCCTTAGAAAAGGAAAGTGTGGATAATAAAACCTACATTGTTCTATTTTGCTTTCTTCTGCTTTTTAGAAGCCTGAGCTATTAAGTTCAAATTTGTGAAGGAAGAGAAGTAGAAGAGGAGGGGTAGAACCAATCACCGTATTTATTTTTCTAAAACTTAATAAACCCAGATTTTTTAAAAACTATTTTAAATATGAATTCTTCCCAGAAGCTTCAAATGCATTGTTTATATATTTAATCTTAAACATAAGTAGATCACAGTCGTAGGCTTTCAAGGTTTATGAGGAGTTCTTACAGGTCTAGTATTTCAATAATGTACCAATACCCAGGGCAGGTATTATGATGAGGAACTTTTGTTTTTTTAAGAATGAATAAGACTTTATGGTGGACTTTAACGTGTGAAAATGATTTTTTTATCTTTGTGATTTCTTTTTTCTGAGTAAAGGAAAAGAGAAATGTGTTGCTATTGTCAGCATCTTAAAGGTAGTCCCACTCAAGGCAAGGCTAAGTGCTTCTTGATAGTATTAAGCAAGTCTTGTTTTGAACGGATTACCTAATGACTCACTAGAATGATATAAATTATACAAGTTATGCCAAAACTAAGTCAAAACCTAATAACCAAAGCATTCGTTATTTAAAACTTATTCACTATGTCATGTTTGGACCTATTCAAACATCTCAGCCCTGTAAAACAGTTTTGGTTTTATGACATATGGATAGTGGTTTAATAATAAATCCAAGTTAGCTTTTTGTTTCCCAGCTTTTTTTGAATGATATTCATTAAATCTGTTCTTATTGGAAGACATTATCACAGCATGATTGAAGGGAACATTGGTTTTATAAAGGAAAACCCGAGTTCACGGATAGCCATCACTAAGATTCTTTTCATGTAAAGATTAATGCTTATGTGTTTATATCGACTTTGTATATTTCATCTTAGCCATTCTATCCTATAAAGATTTTACCATGAGCTTAAGATGTAAATAAATAATTTTGCAAATATGGCTCTTTTTTTCTATACACCTTGAACTTTTATAAACAGTTTCAGTATGTTTATCATTGGTTTTTAGAGTGAAAGCATCAAAACATTGCACTAAACATATTTTATAAATGCAAAATCTCTGGAGCATTCACTCCAGACCTACTGAATTAGAGTCTGCATTAAAAAAAAAAAATCCCCAAATTATGTGTATGTGATTTAGAGCACTGGGACTCCATTTCTGTAACAGAATTGATGACTTTCACACCAGCCAGTTTGAGATCCCTGTACCCTGTGGTGGTTCATAATTTACTTCTAAAATCCTGACAAACTCAGGTGAGGCCCTGCTTGGGAGTTTGGGAGCTTCAGAGGTGGCTTTATTTCACTTTGCCGTATTTATGGGTGACTCAGACTATTTCAGTTGAGCTACTTGTAAATCATGAGATATATGCAACTATCGGTATAAAAGTTAACCTAAAAGCACATTAAGTTAATATGCTGAGCACTGAAATTTAGAATGGAAATACTGGCCAAACTAGACTTATCTCACAAGGCTTGTTTTATTTGCAAAGCTTTTATACCAATCTCACACTGCCTTTATGAGGCAATAACTATTATTAACCCCATTTTACAGATAAGAAAACTGAAACTTAGCTAAGTTATGACTTAATCAAGGCCACAGAGCCAGCTAAGTAGGGGACTCAGGACTCTCTGAGCAGGTTTGTCTGTATTAATATGTTGCAACAGGTATCCATTTCTCTTTCCGGCAAACAACATTTAATTGGTGCTATTGAATACTTACCTTGTGCACTGCACTCTAAAGAAAAATATTTAAAATTCTTGGTTTTCTGTTTACAGACTTGGGTAGAGCAGTAAGATTTAGGTACAAGAAGAAATTAGAAAAAATTACATCGATACAGAAGACAATCAAGTTTTATTGATGGACTCAGTGCTATAGGCACTAAGATATGGAATATTAGTGCCCTCAGGTATTTTAATACAGGAAATGGGAAGAGTTCTTAACCTAGCATTAAGTATAATTCTGCACTTATTTGAGATTAGTGTAACCTGTTTGTTTTGTAGTCTCTTTTATTCATTTTGCATTGAAAAAGTCTTATTTTTCTAATATATACCTGATACACATTTTCCCATAATAATGGTCAAATTTTGTCCAAAAGATCAGAATTTTGACCTAATGCAAAATATCTATAATCTGTAAAGTTAAATTTAATATAGTTAATATGTTATAAGTCACAAAATTGTTTATTCTTTGTTTAGTTTTGCCTCTTTCGCAATCAGGAAAAATGGCTAATTTTGACAAATGGACATGTTAAAAAAAATTAAAACTTCAAAAAAGGAACTATAAACTGAATCAGTGAAATGCTATAAATTAAAGAGTAGGCAACAATGTAAAAACAGAGCTGGAAACCCTTAGGTTAAAATAATATTTAATTCTGAGAAATGATTACATGAGATGTGCTTTACTAGTTAAGGCAAAGTAAACAACTCTGAACAGTCCTTACAGCCCAGATGAGCATTTACCAGTCATTTTTCTTTCCTGTTTGAGTATCTGTCTTTAAGATCTTAAGCAATAAATAATCATTAGAATATGGATGGTAGATTAGAAAACAGTATTGTATCAATGTTGATTTACTTAAGTCTATAAGTACTGTGTTTATGTAAGATTATATTCTAAGGAAATACACACTGAAGTATTTAGGGATATGTAACCGTAATGTACACAAATTATTCTCAAATGATTCATAACAAAATTACAGAAAGATATAAACAAATCAATGAAGCAAAATGTTTTAAAAAATAGGTAATGGGTATGCAAGCATTATTTGCATTATTCTTGCAATCTTAAGTTTGAAACTATTTCTAAATAAAACATTTAAAATGTTATAGATAGAAATTTACTAAGTGTGGTACTAGGCACTTAACTTTACCTTCCTTACCCTCACAGCAATTCTGAAGAGTAGACGGTATTTCAATGGTACAGAAGAGGAAACTGACTAGAAACCATTTATGGCAGCCTATCCGCATGCCTGTGGTCTATTATGAAAAGTTCAGCATAATCAGACATTTTTCCTATTTCCCTGGGCATGTAGAAAATGGGGAAACGGGAAACTGAGGCAGTTGGCAGAAGAGGTAAATGCCAAAATGAAGCATTAAGGGGGCGCATAAGGAACAGGAGGGGCTGTTAAGCAAATGAATCCCACACACACATGCAAATGACAGTCATGAAGCAACACCTAAAGGTCCAGTGGGGGCTCAGGATATCTCTAGTATACACTGCCCCCTCCTCTATCTCTACACCTGATAGCACACAAGTATTTTTCTTGAGGTAAAAGAGACACTTTATCCATGTCTTTTACTCTGTTGCTAACTTAGGAAGAATTTGACAAAGAAACAGAAACCTGTTCTGACTAGTCCATGTGAAAGGGGAATTACATAATAAAATAAGGAATTATATTTGGTTCATGGAACCAAAGGGCAGGAAATACAGACTTCACGAGGCATTAAAACAAAGACCTTTGGTGCTCTTCCCTACTCTCCCCCTCCTTCTCTATCCCTACTTCTCATCACTTGGTCTCTTGTTTTTCCTTCTCTGCACCTGTTTGTTGAGGCTGGCAGGGTTGGGGGGTGGAGTTGTTGTTTGTTTTTCCTGTCGTATCTCACTTTCTTGTTTAAGTGTCAAGTGGAGTCCAACAATTACTTCCAAGTCACAATTCCAAATTCTCAAGGAATCTGATTGACCATGCATAGTCTTTCCATAATCCAATCAACTATGGCGAGCAAGGGTCATGATCTTGGGATACAAGCTGCAGAGGCCACCACATCACAGAGAATACCCTCACAAATAAGGGGCTGGAGCAGTTAGTGAGGGAAATTTAGACTCAAGATGTGTAGACAGTAGATAAAAATGGCTTTAAAAGGTAGGATCTCAAATAAAGATTTTCATGTTTACTCACATTTTTATGGAAGTGTACTATCTATTCAAAGGGAAGCACCATTTTAAAATGCTGCCTGGTGATAAATGTCACTATTACTCCTGTTACCCTATCTTTTGTCCCTGTCCCTTGCCCATACTCCTTTGTCCTGATTCCTACATATTCTCTAGATATCACATATAGAGTTTCATCAAGGTGTCCATCCAAGTCACAGTGGGTATAATAAATGCCACCCATCATATCCTACTTAAGTGGCATAATCCTGAAGTAACTTATTTCAAATATTGCCAGAGAAGGTAAAAGTTAGAGGTCTTTTGAAAAATATAATTAAAAGAGATTTAAATTTTGTATTAAGACCATGAATAAAAGAAATTCTATTGAACTTTTTCAAGATACCTTCCCTTACTCTTGAAGAATGGGGTAGGAGCCCCTACTATGTGCTCGCATGAGCACCCTGCACATTCCCAGGTAAAGCAGATGCCACTCTGTGTAACTGCCTACTAACTTGTCTGATCTCCATTAGACTCATCTTTTAAGACAATGATTGCTGTCTTATCACCATGCTATTCCCAGTTCCCAACTCAATGCCGAAAAAAAAACTGGTGGTCAATATTCATTATACAGATGGAAGAGTATGTACATTTCTATTTTGAGTTTGTCATCCTGTTGTGGCACTCACAGGAGAGTATGTATGCTAATTGTTTTATGCATATAATTTAATGTTTTCAGTCTTTATTATTTTTTAAAAGATCAAAAATTTTTAAATGTATTAGCAAGCAATTGAAATTTTTCCAAGTAATTTAAGGAAACATCATCTTTCAGTGTGATAAAAATTAAGTGCTATATTCTAGCAGTTGAAAGAGTATATATACCTTTTGGGCCCATAAATCACAATCTAATAACTCTGACAATAAGTACTACAAGCTCATGATATTTACTCAGATTAGTGGTTTGTAACAACTGAAACAAATTAAATATGACATTTTCTAAAGAAAGAGAACAAAATTCTTGTGGCTTTTTTTTGGTAGTGGTGCTTGGCTTATGTTATCTCATATAATGTGATGTTTCGTTTTTGCTATTCAATAAATTCCAACATTATCATTTTTTCTGGTGGAAGCAAAAACTTGAAAGTTGATTTATTTTCCAATGTCAGGAAGTGGGATGAGCCTCTGCCTCTAGGTTTGTGCCTAGATGTGATTCAGATGTCTTCCTGCAACAAATTTTCACCCACCTGCTTAAATCTAATAATCCCATGGTACAAGAAGACTAAGTCACTTCCCATCTGCTCCTTATTTCTGTTCTCCTGCTCATTATACATGTAGTTAAATTGAAGATAAGGCAAGGACCAGAGCCACTTCAGAACAATCCATTAAAATTTTCTCCCAAAATGATAAGTAACTTTGCATCTTCCTAAATTCAAAGATGACACATATTTTGAAAGAATATTCAAGCATTTAAAAAAGCACTATAAAAAAGGTAAAGATTACCCAAAATCCTACCACCCAGTGGTAGCCACTATCAATAGTTTGGTGAACTCTCTTCCAGACATAATTTTATGCTTACAACACACATACACACATTCACACACAATTTTATATAAATGACAGCATACACATACATGTATATACATATTTACAGACACATACATATAGTTTCTTCCACAATGGTTTTCCTCCCCCTCCCTCTATGTAAAGAATGCCACATTATTTCCCTTAACTAGTATAAATCTGGCTTCAAGCTCCTCATTCTGATATCAGTGATTAGTCATAATTGAATGGTCCTTCTCCTCTTTAAGACTGTACAGCAGTCCCATCTCCTGACCTTTAGGCTATCGCATTCCTTTACCCCCATTTATTGAAGAGTTTAGCACCTGGGTCACTGTATTCTCAACAAATATTCCTATCATTATCCTTGGTGACTTCAATTTGCACATAAATGACAAGAGCAGAGGAAGTAAAGAGTTTAGGCAGCAAATAAGTTGGGCTGTGAAAGGGAGGAGGGAGAGTAGGTGGTAGAGGGAGATATGGCCTAGAGAAAAGACTTGTTTTTCAGATAGGAGATGCTTGAGTTCAAATGCTGTGAGAAGATGCCAGTGGAAAAGGGGGGAATACCAGAAATAATGGTCATGATAAAGAGAAAAGGACAAGAAAATTAGGGATGTGTCCAGGGCAGAGGTTTAGTGAGGAGCATGGAATCTAAGCTAGGTAAAGAGGGCAGTGAGGACAGGAGTTGGATATGGGTAAGTGGTTGATATACAGAGGGCCAACTGTAAAGGAGGTGAGCATCTATAGATTTTGGTATCTGAGGAGGGGTGAGGGAGTGTCATAGAACAAATATCCCGTGGAAACCGAGAGATGACTGTATGCTGAGAAGTGATAGAGCCAGTGTTTTGGAGTAAAGACATTTTGAAGTGAGGGTGCTAAAGTAGACGAGTTTGGAAGGTAAAAAGTGATGTATATAAGACTTCTGAGGTGGTCTACATAATGGTGGTAAAGTGGGTAGAGGAAAAGATCAGGAGAAATGAGATCAAGGATCTGAAAGGCCAAGATTTGGGACTGCTTTCTTCTCAGATGCCTGTTCCCATTATTTCACCAAATCTGCTTGCCAATGTCACCATGAGTCTTAAAGTTACCCCACTCCAACCTGTACTCCACACAGCCTCAAAAAGTAGTCCTAAAATAAAATTGCATGTCACACTAATGTTTAAAATCTTTCAGTGGCTCCCCATGTCCTCAAGTTCAATCTCTGTTCTTTAATATGACTTAGGGCAGATCATCCAGACAGAAAATCAATAAGAAAACACAGGCCTTAAATGACACATTAGACCAGATGGACTTAATTGATATTTATAGAGCATTCCATCCAAAAGCATCAGAATACTATATTTTCAAGTGCATATGGAACATTCTCCAGGACTGATCACACACTGGGCCCAAAAATGAGCCTCAGTAAATTTAAGAAAATTGAAATCATATCAAGCATCCTTTCTGATCACAATGCTATGATATTAGAAATCAAGTACAAAGAAAAAGCTGTAAACACACACACACACACACGGAGGCTAAGCAATATACTACTAAGCAACCAATAGATCACTGAAGAAATCAAAGCATATGTTAAAAAAAATACCTAGAGACATAAATAATGAAAGCAAAACAATCCAAAACCTATGGGATGCAGCAAAAGCAGTTCTAAGAGGGAAGTTTATAGCAATACAAGCTTACCTTAGGAAATAAGAAAAATCTCAAACAACCTAGCTTACACCTAAAGCAACTAGAGAAAGAAGAACAAACAAAACCCAAAGTTAGAAGAAGGAAAGAAATAATAAAGATCAAATCAGAAATAAATGAAATAGAGATAAAGAAAACAATACAAAAGATCAACGAAACTAAAAGCTGGTTCTTTGAAAAGATAAACAAAATTGATAAACCTTTAGCCAAACTCATCAAGAAAAAAAAGGGAGAGGGTTCAAATCAATAAAATTAGAAATGAAAAAGGAGAAGTTACAGTGGACACCAAAGAAATACAAAGGATCATAAGAGACTATTACAAGTAACTATATGCCCAAAACTTGGACAACCAGGAAGAAATGGACAAATTCTTAGAAAGGTACAATCTCCCAGGACTGAACCAGGAAGAAATAGAAAATATAAACAGACCAATCTCAAGTATTAAAAATGAAACTGTGATTAAAAAAACCTCAGCAGGGCTCCCCTGGTGGCACAGGGGTTGAGAGTCCATCTGCCAATGCAGGGGACACAGGTTCATGCCCCGGTCCAGGAAGATCCCACATGCTGCGGAGCAGCTGAGCCCGTGAGCCTTGGTCGCTGAGCCTGCACGTCTGGAGCCTGTGCTCCGCAACAGGAGAGGCCACAACAGTGAGAGGCCTGCATACCGCAAAAAAAAACACAAAAACACCCTCAACAAAAGTCCAGGATGAGATGGCTTCACAGGTGACTTCTAGGAAACATTTAAAGAAGACTTAACACCTATCCTTCTGAAACTATTTCAAAAAATTGCAAAGGAGGGAATACTCCCAAACTCATTCTGTGAGGCCACCATCACCTGGATACCAAAACCAGACAGATACCACAAAAAAAAAAGAAAATCACAGGCCAATAACACTGGTGAACACAGACACAAAAATCCACAACAAAATACTACCAAACGAAATCCAACAAAACAATAAATGATCATACACCACAATCAAGTTACAAAGAAATGGAAAGATACCCTATGCTCTTAGATTGGAAGAATTAATGTTGTTAAAATTGCCATGCTACCCCAAGTCATCTATAGATATAATGCAATCCTTATCAAAATATAACATTTTCACAGAACTAGAACAGTTATTTTGAACAAATAATCCTAAATTTATATGGTACAAGAGACCCAGAATTGCTAAAACAATCTTGAGAAAAAAGAACATAGCTGGAGATATCACTCTCCCAGACCTCAGACTATACTGCAAAGCTACAGTAATCAAAAGAGCATGGAAATAAGGAAACACAAGCTTTAAATGACACATTAAACAAGATGAACATAATTGATACTTATACGACATTCCATCGAAAAACAATAGAATACACTTTATTCTCAAGTGCTCATGGAACATTCTCCAGGATAGATCATATCCTGGGTCACAAATCAAGCCTTGGAAAATTTAAGAAACCTGAAATTGTATCAAGTATCTATTCCGACCACAACGCTATGAGACTAGATATCAATTACAGGGGAAAATATGTAAAAAATACAAACACATGGAGGCTAAACAATACACTACTAAATAACCAAGAGATCACTGAAGAAATCAAAGAGGAAATCAAAAAATACCAAGAAACAAATGACAATGGAGACACGATGACCCAAAACCTATGGGATGCAGCAAAAGCAGTTCTAAGAGGGAAGTTTATAGCAATACAAGCCCACCTTAAGAAACAGGAAACATCTCGAATAAACAACCTAACCTTGCACCTAAAGCAATTAGAGAAAGAAAAACAAGAAAACCCCAAAGTTAGCAGAAGGAAAGAAATCATAAAAATCAGATCAGAAATAAATGAAAAAGAAATGAAACAACAGCAAAGATAAATAAAACTAAAAGCTGGTTCTTTGAGAAGATAAACAAAATAGATAAACCATTAGCCAGACTCATCAAGGAAAAAAGGGAGAAGACTCAAATCAATAGAATTAGAAATGAAAAAGCAGAAGTAACAACTGACACTGCAGAAATACAAAAGATCATGAGAAAAAAAAAAAGACCACGAGAGATTACTATAAGCAACTCTATGCCAATAAAATGGACAACCTGGAAGAAATGGAGAACTTCTTAGAAATGCACAACCTGCCAAGACTGAATCAGGAAGAAATAGAAAATATGAACAGACCAATCACAAGCACTGAAATTGAAACTGTGATTAAAAATCTTCCAACAAACAAAAGCCCAGGACCAGATGGCTTCACAGGCGAATTCTATCAAACATTTAGAGAACAGCTAACACCTATCCTTCTCAAACTCTTCCAAAATATAGCAGAGGGAGGAACACTCCCAAATTCCTTCTACGAGGCCACCATCACCTTGATACCAAAACCAGACAAGGATGTCACAAAGAAAGAAAACTACAGGCCTATATCACTGATGAACATAGATGCAAAAATCCTCAACAAAATACTAGCAAACAGAATCCAACAGCACATTAAAAGGATCATACACCATGATCAAGTGGGGTTTATTCCAGGAATGCAAGGATTCTTCAATATATGCAAATCAGTCAACATGATACACCATATTAACAAATTGAAGGAGAAAAACCATATGATCATCTCAATAGATGCAGAGAAAGCTTTTGACAAAATTCAACACCCATTTATGATAAAAACCCTGCAGAAAGTAGGCATAGAGGGAACTTTCCTCAACATAATAAAGGCCATATATGACAAATCCACAGCCAACATCATCCTCAATGGTGAAAAACTGAAAGCATTTCCACTAAGATCAGGAACAAGACAAGGTTGCCCACTCTCACCACTCTTATTCAACATAGTTTTGGAAGTTTTAGCCACAGCAATCAGAGAAGAAAAGGAAATAAAAGGAATCCAAATCAGAAAAGAAGAAGTAAAGCTGTTACTGTTTGCAGATGACATGATACTATACATAGAGAATCCTAAAGATGCTACCAGAAAACTACTAGAGCTGATCAATGAATTTGGTAAAGTTGCAGGATACAAAATTAATGCACAGAAATCTCTTGCATTCATATACACTAATGATGAAAAATCTGAAAGTGAAATCAAGAAAACACTCTCATTTACCATTGCAACAAAAAGAATAAAATATCTAGGAATAAACCTACCTAAGGAGACAAAAGACCTGTATGCAGAAAATTATAAGACATTGATGAAAGAAATTAAAGATGATACAAATAGATGGAGAGATATACCATGTTCTTGGATTGGAAGAATCAACAATGTGAAAATGACTCTACTACCCAAAGCAATCTACAGATTCAATGCAATCCCTATCAAACTACCACTGGCATTTTTCACAGAACTAGAACAAAAAATTTCACAATTTGTATGGAAACACAAAAGACCCCGAATAGCCAAAGCAATCTTGAGAACGAAAAACGGAGCTGGAAAAATCAGGCTCCCTGACTTCAGACTATACTACAAAGCTACAGTAATCAAGACAGTATGGTACTGGCACAAAAACAGAAAGATAGATCAATGGAACAGGATAGAAAGCCCAGAGATAAACCCACGCACATATGGTCACCTTATCTTTGATAAAGGAGGCAGGAATGTACAATGGAGAAAGGACAGCCTCTTTAATAAGTGGTGCTGGGAAAACTGGGCAGGTACATGTAAAAGTATGAGATTAGATCACTCCCTAACGCCATACACAAAAATAAGCTCAAAATGGATTAAAGACCTAAATGTAAAGCCAGACACTATCAACTCTTAGAGGAAAACATAGGCAGAACACTCTATGACATAAATCACAGCAAGATTCTTTTTGACCCACCTCCTAGAGAAACGGAAATAAAAACAAAAATAAACAAATGGGACCTAATGAAACTTCAAAGCTTTTGCACAGCAAAGGAAACCATAAACAAGACCAAAAGACAACCCTGAGAATGGGAGAAAATATTTGCAAATGAAGCAACTGACAAAGGATTAATTTCCAAAATTTACAAGCAGCTCATGCAGCTCAATAACAAAAAAACAAACAACCCAATCCACAAATGGGCAGAAGACCTAAACAGACATTTCTCCAAAGAAGATATACAGACTGCCAACAAACACATGAAAGAATGCTCAACATCGTTAATCATTAGGGAAATGGAAATCAAAACTACAATGAGATATCATCTCACACCAGTGAAAATGGCATCATCAAAAAATCTAGAAACAAAATGCTGGAGAGGGTGTGGAGAAAAGGGAACACTCTTGCACTGCTGGTGGGAATGTGAATTGGTACAGCCACTATGGAGAACAATATGGAGGTTCCTTAAAAAACTACAAATAGAACTACCATATGACCCAGCAATCCCACTACTGGGCATATACCCTGAGAAAACCAAAATTCAAAAAGAGTCATGTACCAAAATGTTCATTGCAGCTCTATTTACAATAGCCCAGAGATGGAAACAACCTAAGTGCCCATCATCGGATGAATAGATAAAGAAGATGTGGCACATATATACCATGGAATATTACTCAGCCATAAAAAGAAACGAAATTGAGCTATTTGTAATGAGGTGGATAGACCTAGAGTCTGTCACACAGAGTGAAGTAAGTCAGAAAGAGAAAGGCAAATACCGTATGTTAACACATATATATGGAATTTAAGAAAAAAAATGTCATGAAGAACCTAGGGGTAAGACAGGAATAAAGACACAGACCTACTGGAGAATGGACTTGAGGATATGGGGAGGGGGAAAGGTGAGCTGTGACAAAGCAAGAGAGAGAGGCATGGACATATATACACTACCAAACGTAAGGTAGATAGCTAGTGGGAAGCAGCCGCATAGCACAGGGATATCAGCTAGATGTTTTGTGACCACCTAGAGGGGTGGGATAGGGAGGGTGGGAGGGAGGGAGACGCAAGAGGGAAGAGATATGGGAACATATGTATATGTATAACTGATTCACTTTGTTATAAAGCAGAAACTAACACACCATTGTAAAGCAATTATACCCCAATAAAGATGTTAAAAATAAAATCACACCCCAAAGAATAAAATATTTAGGAAAAAACCTGATGAAGGAGGTGAAACACTTATACACTCTGAGAACTATAAAAAATTAATAAAGGAAATTGAACACAATTCAAAGAAATGGAAAGATAGCCCATGCTCTTGGATTGGAAGTATTAATACTGTTAAAATGGCCATACTACCAAAAGCAATCTACAGATCAAATGCAATCCCTATCAAATTATCCATGACATTTTTCACAGAACTAGAACAAATAATCCTAAAATTTATAGGGAACCATAAAAGACCCACAATTGACAAACCATCCTGAAGAGAAAGAACAAAGGAGAAGGGCTTCCCTGGTGGTGCAGAGGACAAGAATCTGCCTGCCAATGCAGCGGACACAGTTCGTTCCCTGGTCCAGGAATATCGTACATGCTGTGGAGCAACTAAGCCCATGTGCCACAACTACTGAGCCTGTGCTCTAGAGCCTGCGAGCCACAGCCATTGAAGCCTGCACACCTAGAGCCTGTGCTCCACAACGAGAAGCCATCGCAATGAGAAGCCCACGCACCACAACGAAGAGTAGCCCCTGCTTGCCACAACTAGAGAAAGTCTGCATGCAGCAACGAAGACCCAGCAAGCTGAAAATAAATAAATAAAAATGTTAAAAATTAAAAAAAAAAAACCAACAAAGCAGGAGGCATAACCCTCCCAGACTTCAGACAATACTATAAAGCTACAGTAATCAAAAGAGCATGGTATTGGGAATTCCCTGGTGATCCAGTGGTTAGGACTCTGTGCTTCCACTGCAGGGGGCACAGGTTCAATCCCTGGTTGGGGAAGTAAGATCCTGCAAGACATGTGGCCACTTGGCGTGGCCAAAACAAACAAACAAAAAACAAGAAAACAAAACAGCACTGTATTGGCACAAAAACAGACATGTGGATCAATGGAACGGAATAGATAACCCAGAAATAAACCCACACATACAGTCAATTAATCTTCAACAAAGGAGACAAGAATATTCTATGGGAAAGACACAGTCTCTTCAACAAGTGGTGTTTGGAAAGTTGGACAGCAACATGTAAATCAATGCAGTTAGAACACACCCTCTCACCATACAGAAAAATAAATTCAAAATGATTTAAAGGCTTAAACATAAGACATGACACCATAAAACTCCTAGAAGAGATCAAAGGCAAAATATTCTCTGAAATAAACTGTACCAACGTTTTCTTAGGTCAGATCTCCCAAGGCAATAGAAATAAAAACAAAAATAAACAAATGGGACCTAATCAAAGTTACAAGCTTTTGCACAGCAAAGGAAACCATAAACAAAAGGAAAAGACAGTCGACAGAATGAGAGAAAATATTTGCAAATGATGAGACCGACAAGGGATTAATTTCCAAAATATACAAACAACGCATACAACTCAACAGCAAAAAAAAGCAAACAAACCCAGTAGAAAACTGGGCAAAGACCTAAATAGACATTTCTCCAAAGAAGACATACAAATGGCCAATAGACACATGAAAACATGCTCAACATCACTAATTATTAGAGAAATACAAATCAAAACTACAATAAGGTACTACCTTACTCCAGTCAGAATGGCCAGCATTAAAAAGTCTACAGATAACAAATGCTAGAGAAGGTGTGGAGAAAAGGCAACACTCCTACAATGTTGGTGGGAATGTAACTTGGTGAGGCCAGTATGGAGGTTCCTCAGAAAACTAAAAATAGAATTAACATATGATCCAACAATCCCACTCCTGAACATATATCAAGACAAAACTATAATTTAAAAAGATATATGCACCCCAGTGTTCACAGCAGCACTATTCACAATACCCAAGACATGGAAGCAACCTAAATGCCCATCGATATGTGAATGGATAAAGAAGATATGGTATGTGTGTGTATATATATATACATAAAAATTATATGTAAAGGTAGAATATATATGAAATATATATAATTTATATATGTAAAATATATAAAATGGAATACTACTTAGCCATAAAAAAGAACAAAATAATGCCATTTGCAGCATTACTGGATGCAACTAGAGATCAACATACTAAGTGAAGTCATTAAGAGAAAGACAAATACCATATGATATCATTTATATGGGTCATCTAAAATATGATACAAATGAACGTGTCTATAAAACAGAAGCAGACACATGGACATAGAAAACAGACTTGTGGTTGCCCAGGGGGAGGGGGCTGGGAGAGGGATGGAGTGGGAGGTTGGGGTTAGTAGATGTAAGCTATTATACATAGAATGGATAAACAAGGTCCTACTATACAGCACAGACAACTATATTCAATATCATATAATAAACCATAATGGAACAGAATATTTTAAAAAAGAATCTATATATGTGTGTATAACTAAATCACTTTGTACAACAGAAATTAACACAATATTGTAAATTAATTATACTTCAATTAAAAAAAATAACAGAACAGAAGAAGTATAAAAACAACAGAAAACAAGTAACAAAATGGCAGTAAGTACATACCTCTCAATAATGACTTTAAATGTCAATGGACTAAATGCTCCAATCAAAAGACATAGGGTGGCTGATTGGATAAAAAAATAAGTCCCACCTATATGCTGCTTAGAAGAGACTCACATTAGAGCTTAATGACACACACAGATTGAAAGTGAAAGAAAAGAAAAAGAAATTTCATGCAAATGGAAACGACAAGAAAGCTGGGTAGCAATACTTGTATCAAAGTAGACTTTAAAACAAAGTCTATAACAAAAGACAAAGAAGGACATTATGTCCTGAGAAAGGGATCAATATAAGAAGAGAGTATAACATTCATTAACATATATGCACCTAATACAGGAGCACATTAATATATAAAGCAAATATTAACACACATGAAGAGAGAAGTTGACAATAATAATACAACGATAGTAGGAGACCTTAACACCCCACTTACATCAATGGACAGATCTTCTAGATGGAAAAATCAGTAAATACTGGCATTAAATGACACATTGGATCAAATGTACTTAACAGATATACACAGGACATTCCACCCCAAAACAACAGAATACATATTCTTTTCAGATGAAAAGGAATATTCTCCAGGTCAAATCACATGCTAGGCTACAAAACAAGTCTCAACAAATTTAAAACGATAGAAATTATATCAAGCACTTTTTGCTAACCACAACAGTTATAAAACTAGAAATCAACTGCAGAAAGAAAAATGGGAAAAGAAACCTGTGAATGCCAAACAACATGCTACTAAAAAAGAAAAAAAAAAGGGTCAATGAAGAAATCAAAGGAGAAAACAGAAAATACCTTTAGACAAATGAAAAGGGAAACACATTCCAAAATCTATGGAATGTGGCAAAAGCAGTTCTAAGAAGGATGTTTGTAATAATACAGGCCTTCCTCAAGAAACCAGAAAAATCTCAAATAAACAACCTCACCTCCCACCTAAAGGAATTAGAAAAATAACAAAGACCAAAGTCACCAGAAGGAATAAATAATGAAGATCAGAGATGAAATAAAATAAAGAAAAAAAAAACAATTTAAAAGATCAATGAAACCAAGGACTGATTTTTGAAAAGATAAAAACAATTGATCAACCTTTAGGTTCACCAAGAAGAAAAGACAAAGAACCCAAATAAACAAAATAAGAAATGAAAGAGGAGAAACAACAAAAAATACCACAGAGATAAAATAAAAATCATAAGAGAATACCATGAACAGTTATGTGCCAACAAATTCTAACAACCTAAAAGAAGTGAACAGTTCCTGGAAATATACAACTTTCCAACAGTGAATCAAGAAGAAATAGACAATTTGAACAGACCGATCACTAGTAGTAAAACTGAGTTTGTAATTAAAAAAATAAAAACCTCCCACAAAACAAAAGTCCAAGACTGGAGAGCTTCACAGGGAAATTCTACCAAACATAAAGTAGAACAAATACTTAGCCTTCTCAAACTATTCCAAAAAAATTGAAGAGAACAAAACACTCCCAAATTCATTCTATGAGGCCACCAGTACCCTGATACCAAAACCAGACAAAGACACCACACACACACACACACACACACACACACACACACACACAAAGAAAAAAAAGAAAGAAAGAAAAGAGAAGAAAAGAAAATGACAGGCCAGTATCTTTGATGAATATAGATGCAAAAAGCCTCAACAAAAAATTAGCAAACTGAATCCAACAATATATGAAAAGGATCATACACCATGATAAAATTAGATTTATTCCAGGAGCTACAGGATGGTTCAATATTTGCAAATCAATCCAAGTGATACACTACATTAACAAAAGTAAGGACCTAAAATACAATCACATGATTATCTCAATAGATGCGGAATAAATACTTAACAATATTCAACATCGATTCATTATAAAACTCACCAAAGTGGGTAAAGAGGAAACATATCTCAACATAATAAAGGTCATTTATGATAAATCCACAGCTAACATCATACTCAACAGTGAAAAGCTGAAAGCATTTCCTCTAAATTCAGAAACAGGATAAGGATGCCAACTCTCACCATTTCTACTTAACAGAGTATTGGAAGTCCTAGCCACAGCAATCAGATAAGAAAAAATAGATAAATAAAAGGCATCTAAATTGGAAGGGAAGACGTAAAACTGTCACTATTTGCAGATGATATACTTCCCACAGAAAACCTTAAAATCTCCATCAAAAAACTATTCCAACTAATAACTGAATTCAGCAAAGTTGCAGGATACAAGATTAATCTACAGATACCTGTTATTTTTCTATACACACATAATGAACTATCAGAAAGAGAAAGTTTAAAAATATCCCATTTAAAATTGCATCAAAAGAATAAAATAACTAAGAATAAACTTAACCAAAGAGGTAAAAGACCTATACTCAGAAAATTATAAAACACTCACAAAGGAAACTGAAGATGATACAAAGAAATGGAAAGATACCCTGTGCTCTTAGATTGGAAGAATTAATGTTGTTAAAATTGCCATACTACCCCAAGTCATCTATAGATATAATGCAATCCTTATCAAAATATAACATTTTCACAGAACTAGAACAGTTATTTTGAACAAACAATCCTAGATTTATATGGTACAACAAGAGACCCAGAATTGCTAAAACAATCTTGAGAAAAAAGAACATAGCTGGAGATATCACTCTCCCAGACCTCAGACTATACTGCAAAACTACAGTAATCAAAAGAGCATGGAAATAAGGAAACACAAGCTTTAAATGACACATTAAACAAGATGAACATAATTGATATTTATATGACATTCCATCGAAAAACAATAGAATACACTTTATTCTCAAGTGCTCATGGAACACTCTCCAGGATAGATCACATCCTAGGTCACAAACCAAGCCTTGGTAAATTTAAGAAAATTGAAACTGTATCAAGTATCTTTTCCGACCACAACGCTATGAGACTAGATATCAATTACAGGGGAAAATATGTAAAAAATACAAAGACATGGAGGTTAAACAATACACTACTAAATAACCGAGAGATCACTGAAGAAATCAAAGAAGAAATCAAAAAATACCAAGAAACAAATGACAATGGAGACATGACGACCCAAAACCTATGGGATGCAGCAGAAGCAGTTCTAAGAGGGAAGTTTAAAGCAAAGAATTCTACCTCAAGAAACAAGAAACATCTCGAATAAACAACCTAAACTTACACCTAAAGCAATTAGAGAAAGAAGACCAAAAAACCCGAAAGTTAACAGAAGGAAAGAAATCATAAAGATCAGATGAGAAATAAATGAAAAAGAAATGAAGGAAATGATAGCAAAGATCAATAAAACTAAAAGCTGGTTTTTTGAGAAGATAAACAAAACTGATAAACCATTAGCCACACTCATAAAGAAAGAAAGGGAGAGACCCAAATCAATAGATGAGATATGAAAAAGGAGAAGTAACAGCTGATACTGCAGAAATACAAAGGATCCTGAGAGATTACTACAAGCAACTTTATAGCAATAAAATGGACAATGTGGAAGAAATGGGCAAATTCTTAGAAAAGCACAACCTTCCGAGACTGAACCAGGAAGAAATAAAAAATATAAACACACCAATCACAAGCACTGAAATTGAAACTGTGATTAAAAATCTTCCAACAGGGCTTCCGTGGTGGCACAGTGGTTGAGAGTCTGCCTGCCAATGCAGGGGACAAGGGTTCATGCCCCGGTCTGGGAACATCCCACGTGCTGCAGAGCGCTGGGCCCATGAGCCATGGCTACTGAGCCTACGCGTCTGAACCCTGTACGCTGCAATGGGAGAGGCCATAGCAGTGACAGGCCTGCATACCACAAAAAAAAAAAAAAAATCTTCCAACAAACAAAAGTCGAGGACCACATGGCTTCACAGGCGAATTCTATCAAACATTTAGAGAACAGCTAATACCTATCCTTCTCAAACTCTTCCAAAATATATCTGAGGGAGGAACACTCCCAAACTCATTCTATGAGGCCACCATCACCCTGAACCAAAACCAGACAAAGATGTCACAGAGAAAGAAAACTACAGGCCAATATCACTGATGAACATAGATGCAAAAATCCTCAACAAAATACTAGAAAACAGAATCCAAAAGCACATTAAAAGGATCATACACCATGATCAAATGCGGTTTATCTCAGGAATGCAAGGATTCTTCAATATATGCAAATCAATCAATGTGATACACCATTTTAACAAACTGAAGGATAAAAACCATATGATCACCTCAATACATGCAGAAAAAGCTTTCGACAAAATTCAACACGCATTTATAATAAAAACTCTCCAGAAAGTAGGCAAAGAAGGAACTTATCTCAACATAATAAAAGCCATATATGACAAACCCACAGCCAACATCGTTATAAATGGTGAAAACTGAAACCATTTCCTCTAAGATCAGAAACAAAACAAGGTTTCCCACTCTCACCACTATTATTTAACATAGTAGTGGAAGTTTTAGCCACAGCAATCTGAGAAGACAAAGAAATAAAAGGAATCCAAATCAGAGAAGAAGTAAAGCTGTCACTGTTTGCAGATGATATGATACTATACGTAGAGAATGCTAAAGATGCCACCAGAAAACTACTAAGGCTAATCAATAAATTTGGTAAAGTTTTAGAATACAAAATTAATGCACAGAAATCTCTTGCATTCCTATACAGTAATGATGAAAAAACTGAAAGAGAAATTAAGGAAACACTCCCATTTACCATTGCAACAAAAAGAATAAAATACCTAGGAATAAACCTACCTAAGGAGACAAAAAACCTGTATGCAGAAAACTATAAGACACTGATGAAAGAAATTAAACATGATACAAACAGATGGAGAGATATACCATGTTCTTGGGGTGAAGGAATCTACATTGTGAAAATGACTATACTACCCAAAGCAATCTACAGATTCAATGCAATCCCTATCAAACTACCACTGGCATTTTTCACAGAACTAGAACAAAAAATTGCACAATTTGTATGGAAACACAAAAGACTCTGAATAGCCAAAGCAATCTTGAGAAAGAAAAACAGAGCTGCAGGAATCAGGCTCCTGGAATTCAGAATATACTACAAAGCTACAGTAATCAAGACAGTATGGTACTGGCACAAAAACAGAAAGATAGATCAATGGAACAGGATAGAAAGCCCAGAGATAAACCCACGCACATAGGGTCACCTTATTTTTGATAAAGGAGGCAAGAATATACAATGGAGAAAAGAAAGCCTCTTCAATAAGTGGTGCTGGGAAAACTGGACAGCTACATGTAAAAGAATGAAATTAGAACACTCCTTAACACCATACACAAAATATAAACTCAAAATGGATTAAAGACCTAAATGTAAGGCCACACACTATCAAACTCTTAGAGGAAAACATAGGCAGACTGTATGACATAAATCACAGCAAGATCCTTTTTGACCCACCTCCTAGAGAAATGGAAATAAAAACAGAAAAAAACAAATAGGACCTAATGAAACTTAAAAGCTTTTGCACAGCAAAGGAAACCATAAACAAGACGAAAAGACAACCCTCAGAATGGGAGAAAATATTTGCAAATGAAGCAACTGATAAAGGATTAATCTCCAAAATATACAAGCAGTTCATGCAGCTCAATATCAAAAAAATAAACAACCTAATCTGAAAATGGGCAGAAGACCTAAACAGACATTTCTCCAAAGAAGATATACAGATTGCCAACAAACGCATGAAAGGATGCTCAATATCACTAATCATTAGAGAAATGCAAATCAAAACTACAATGAGGTATCACCTCACACCGTTCATAATGGCCATCATCAAAAAATCTACAAACAATAAATGCTGGAGAGGGTGTGGAGAAAAGCGAACCCTCTGGCACTGTTGGTGGGAATGTAAATTGATACAGCTACTATGGAGAACAGTGTGGAGGTTCCTTAAAAAACTAAAAATAGAACTGCCATACGATCTAGCAATCCCACTACTGGGCATATACCCTGAGAAAACCATAATTCAAAAAGAGTCATGTACCACAATGTTCATTGTAGCTCTATTTACAATAGCCAGGACATGGAAGCAACCTCAGTGTCCATTGACAGATTAATGGATAAAGAAGATGTGGCACATATACACAATGGAATATTACTCACCCATAAAAAGAAACGAAATTGAATTATTTGTAGTGAGGTGGATGGACCTAGAGTTTGTCATACAGAGTGAAGTAAGTCAGAAAGAGAAAAACTAATAGTGTATGCTAACACATATATATGGATTCTAAAAAAAAAAAAGGTTCTGAAGAACCTAGGGGCAGGACAGGAATAAAGACACAGACACAGAGACTGGACTTGAGGCCACGTGGAAGGGGAAGTGTAAGCTACAACGAAGCGAGAGAATGGCATGGATATATATATACTATCAAATGTAAAATAGATAGCTAGTGGGAAGCAGCTGCATAACACAGGGAAATCAGCTCGGTGCTTTGTGACCACCTAGAGGGGTGGGATAGGGAGTGTGGGAGGGAGATGCAGGAGGGAGGGGATATGGGTATATATGTGTATGTATAGATGATTCACTTTGTTATACAGCAGAAACTAACACCCCATTGTAAAGCAATTATACTCCAATAAAGATGTTAAAAAAATAAGTAAATAAATAAAAAAAATTTTAAAAAAACAAAACAACAAATGGGACCTAATTAAACTTAAAAGCTTTTGCACAGAAAAGGAAACCAACAAAACAAAAAGACAACCCACAGAATGGTAGAAAAAATTTGCAAACAATGTGACCAACAAGGGCTTAATATCCAAAATATATAAACAGCTCATACAGCTCAATATCAAAACAACAAACAACCCAATCAAAAAATGCGCAGAAGGGCTTCCCTGGTGGCACAGTGGTTAAGAATCTGCCTGCCAATGCTGGGGAGACAGGTTTGAGCCCTGGTCCAGGAAGATCCCACATGCCACAGAGCAACTAAACCCGTGCGCCACAACTACTAAGCCTGCGTTCTAGAGCCTGCGAGCCACAACTACTGAGCCCATGTGCCTAGAGAGCATGCTCTGCAACAAGAGAAGCCACTGCAATGAGAAGCCCATGCACCTCACCGAAGAGTAGCCCCCACTCGCTGCACCTAGAGAAAGCCCGTGTGCAACAACAAAGACCCAATGCAGCCAAAGATAAATAAAATAAATAAATTTTTTACAGAAATTATAAGAAAAATGGGCAGAAGAACCAAATAAACATTTCTCCAAAGGAGACACACAGATAGCTAACAGGCACATGAAAACATACTAAACATGGCTAATTACCAGAAAAATGCAAAACTACAATGAGGTATCACGTCATAGCTGTCAGAATGGATATGGTCAAAAAGACCATAAAAAACTCCTAGGTATATTTCCAGAAAAAAGGAAAACACTTATTTGAAAAGATAAATGCACCCCAGTGTTCACAACAACAGTATTTACAATAGCCAAGATATGGAAGTAACCCAAGTATCCATCAACAGATGAATGGATAAAGACTCGGTGTGTATGTGTATGTGGGGGATTAAGAGATACAAACTAATATGTATAAAATAGATAAGCAACAAGGGTATATTGTACAGCACAGTGCATTATAGCCATTATTTTGTAATAACTTATAATGGAGTATAATCTATGAAAATACTGAATCATTATGCTGCATACCTGAAACTAATATAACACTGTAAATCAGCTATACTTTAACACACACACACACACACACACACACACACACACACACAATGAGGTATCACCTTAAACCTATCAGTATGGCTATGGTGAAAAAGACCACAAATAAGGATGAGGATGTGGAGAAAAGTGTACTGTTTTCGTTTTTTGTTTCTTTGGTTTGTTTGTTTGTATTTTTATACTGCAGGTTCTTATTAGTCATCAATTTTATACACATCAATGTATACATGTCAATTCCAATCACCCAATTCAGCACACCACCATACCCCCCACCACCGTGGTTTTCCCCCCTTGGTGTCCATACGTTTGTTCTCTACATCTGTGTCTCAATTTCTGCCCTGCAAACTGGTTTATCTGTACCATTTTTCTAGGTTCCACATACATGCGTTAATATACGATATTTGTTTTTCTCTTTCTGACTTACTTCTCTCTGTATGACAGTCTCTAGATCCATCCACGTCTCAACAAATGACTCAATTTCGTTCCTTTTTATGGCTGAGTAATATTCCATTGTCTATATGCACCACATCTTCTTTATCCATTCGTCTGTTGATGGGCATTTAGGTCGCTTCCATTACCTGTCTATTGTAAATAGTGCTGCAATGAACATTGGGGTGCATGTGTCTTTTTTTTTTTTGCGGTACGCGGACCTCTCACTGCTGCGGCCTCTCCCGCTGCGGAGCACAGGCTCCGGATGTGCAGGCCCAGCGGCCACGGCTCACAGGCCCAGCCGCTCCGCAGCACACGGGATCCTCCCGGACCAGGGCACGAAGCCGTGTCCCCTGCATCGGCAGGCGGACTCTCAACCACTGCGCCACCCGGGAAGCCGGCATGTGTCTTTTTGAATTATGGTTTTCTCTGGGTATATGCTCAGTAGTGGGATTGCTGGATCATACGGTAATTCTATTTTTAGTTTTTTAAGGAACCTCCATACTGTTCTCCATAGTGGCTGTATCAATTTACATTCCCACCTACAGTGCAAGAGGGTTCCCTTTTCTCCACACCCTCTCCAGCATTTGTTGTTTGTAGATTTTCAGATGATGGCCATTCTGAACAGTGTGAGGTGGCACCTCATTGAAGTTTTGATTTGCATTTCTCTAATAATTAGTGATGTTGAGCAGCTTTTCATGTGCTTCTTGTCCATCTGTATGTCTTCTTTGGGGAAATGTCTACTTAGGTCTTCTGCCAATTTTTGGATTGGGTTGTTTGTTTCTTTAATATTGAGCTGCATGAGGAAAGTGTACTCTTGTACACAGTTGGTGGGAAAGTAAATTGATGCAGTGACTATGGAAAACAGTATAGAGGTTTCTCAAAAAACTAAAACTACCATATGATCCAGCAATTCTATTTCTGGGTATATATCCAAAGAAAACAGAAACACTAACTGGAAAAGACAAATGCACCCCAATGTTCACAACAGCATTATTTATAATAGCCAAGCTACAGAAGCAACATAAGTGTCCATCAATGGGATAAAATGTCCATAAATGGATAAGGATGTGGGAGATACACACACACAACACACACACACACACACAAACACACCTACAATGGAACACTAATCAGCCATAAAAAAGAATGAATGAAATTTTGTCATTTGTAACCACATGGATGGAACCTTCAGGGTATTATTCTCAGTGAAATAAGTCAGATAGAGAAAGCCAAATACTGTAATGTTATCACCTATATGTGGAATCTAAAATATAAAACAAAGGAATGAGTTTAACAAATGAGAAACATACAGTGAACTAGTAGTTACCAGTGGGGTGAGAGAAGGGAGGAGGGGGCAAGATAGGGCATTAAGATGTATGAACTCCAGGGCTTCCCTGGTGGTGCAGCGGTTGAGAGTCCACCTGCCAATGCAGGGAACACGGGTTTGTGCCCCGGTCTGGGAAGATCCCACATGCCACGGAGCAGCTGGGCCCATGAGCCATGGCCGCTGAGCCTGCGTGTCCGGAGCCTGTGCTCCACAACGGGAGAGGCCACAACAGTGAGAGGGCTGCGTACCACAAAAAAAAAAAAAAAAAGATGTATGAACTCCTATGTATAAAAATAAATAAGTACAGGGATATGTTGTACAGCACACAGAGTATATCCAGTATTTTATATTAACTTTAAATGATATATTAACTTTAAATGAATTATACTCTATAAAAATCATTGAGTCACTATGTTGTAAAACTGAAACTAACATTGTAAATCAAGCATACTTCAATAAAAATTTTTTTAAAAGGAAATGTGTTACATATATACAATGGAATATTATTCAGCCATAAAAAGAAGGAAACCCTGCCATTTTTGACAACATGAATGAGCCTTGTGGGCCTTATACCTTGTGAAATAATTTCAGACAGAGAAAGACAAATACTGTATGATCTTACTTATATGTAGAAAAAACTGAACTCATGAAAACAGAGAATAGATTGGAGCTTGACAAAGGTTGGGTAGGGATGGGATGTGTGGAGGAAATTAGTGAAAGTGGTCAAAGGGTATAAACTTCCAGTTATAAGATAAATACCTTCTGGGTATGTAATGTACAGCACAGCAACTATAGTTAACAATACTGTATTGTATATTTGAAAGTTGCTAAGAGAGTAGGTCTTAAAAGTTCTCACCACACACATACAAAAATTGTACCTATGTGAGGTAATGGATGTGGTAACCTTATTGTGGTAATCATTTTGCAATATATACATGTAACCTATCATCACATTGTACACCTTAACTTACAATGTTATATTATATATCTTGTTTATATCTCAATAAAGCTGAAAAAAAGAATGATAGGAAAACTATAGTTATTCAGATCTGATATCTGGACGTTTTCTTGAAAATGAATGAAGTGAACCTATAATTTCAAGAACAACTGACTATATTTATTGTCAGTGACCAAATTTAAGCTTTCAAGAGAAAGTTAGAATTTTGAAAACCTTGTATCTGCTGTCTGACTTTGATAGCTTCCGAATATTTAAAGATATTTTAGGCTAAATCAGTGGTGATATCTATGAATGTGATTTTAAGATATTGTAATGATACGCATCAGCAGGTAGAAGACCTGCATAACTCAGTATCAGTAGTTTCCAAATGACCAATGCATGGTGTTATAAAATCATGGGTAGATAAAAGATACAAATTCCAAGATAGTTCAATGGGTATTAATGTAACAGAGTACAAAAAGTTCATTGGTATCGTTTCAGATTCCACACTACAACCTACCTTTGAGAAACTACAATTTGTTGTATTCGGTTTAGTATCAATAAATAATATCTGTAATTAACTGAAAAAGGTATAAAAATATTCCTCCCTTTTCTACCTACTTACCTATGTGAGCCAGGTTTTCCTAATATTCTTCGAACAAAACAATACAGACATACAACAGATTGAATGCAGAAGCAGATGGAATAATTCAGCTATTCTCTATTAAGCTAAAGAGATTTATTTATAGCTCTTCTCAACAGATAATTTTGTTTTGGAAAATATGGTCATTTCACAAAAATATGTTATTTGTACTAACATGTAATGGGCTTATTATTATTATCTTAAATAATACTTTAAAACTTTTCTCAGTTTGAAATTCTAACATAGGTAATGTTGATAGATATAAGCCATGTAAGCAAAATTTCTTTGAGGTTCTCAATAATTCTTAAGACGGCAAAGTGGTCCTGAGACCAAAAAGTTTGAGAACCATTATTACATGTTATATACTGTTAGCCTACAGACAAATCTAATTTTGTCAACCTGATGTTATTTTATCCACTTTTCATCAAACAATACATTTTTATGGTACCATAAACCATGATTTATCAATCTATATTCCACTCATTTTTCTGCAGCAAGAGAAAAAGACATATTACATGGAGAGTAACAAAATCTAAAATGACAGTGGAATTTTCAAGAATGTAAGTAAGAATATACTGGAATAACATCTATAAAATATTGAAGGAAAATAAAACTACTAGCCTAGAATTCTTTACCCAATGAAAAAACAAACAAAAAATTGTTAAAATAACAAAAAGTGAAACAAGGACTTTTTCAGACATAAACAAGCTGAAATATTACATCACCAGTAGACCTGCACTACAAAAAGTGTTAAAGGAAAGTTTTACATCGATAGAAAATTATACCAATTGGAAATCTGGATCTAAACAAAGAAAAACAAAATGAAGAGCACTGGAAATTCCAACTACATGGGCAAATATATTATTTTTCTCTTGCTGCTGTAACAAATTAGCACAACTTCAGTGGCTTACACAATACATATTTATCTTACAGTTCTGTAAATCAGGAGTCCAACACAGGTCTCATTGGGCCAAAAATCAAGATGTCGGCAGGGCTGCATTCCTTTCTGGAGCCTCTAGGAAAGAATCCATTTCTTGATCTTTTCCAGTTTCTAGAGGTCACCTACATTTTCTGGTCATGAATCTCTTTTTCCCTCTTTAAAGCTAGCAATGTTGAATTTCTCTGACCCTTTTTCCATAGTAAGTTTCCCTCTGATTGTAACAGGGAAGGACAAATCTGACTCCATATTGGATCTGTTTCTTTTACATTAACTTTTGTATTCTATTGTTTTTGCTACAAGTTAATCACTAAAGGAATGTTGCCTATAGCTTAAAATATATTGCATAATGGCTCACCCCCGGGGACCCTGCCTCCTGTGCCTGAGCTTAAGCTAAAATACCCTTATTTAGCTCAAAGGAAACATCCTGACCAGGTCCACCTGTGAATAGCTGCAGGAAAGAAGAAATTAACACATCCTCTCCAGCGTCTCTCCAGAACAAGGAAATATTTGCAACAGCTTATGGCCTTTTTCATGGTACCTTCTCACCTCCTCCTCTTTGCTCTATACAAGAAACTAGCATCCAAACCCAGGCAAGATGGTCCTTTGGGACACTAATCCACCACCTTCTCAGTCTGCTGGCTTTCTGAAAAAGTGCTATTCCTTGCCTTAACAGCTCGCTTCTCGATTTACTGGCCTGTTGTGCAGGAGCAGTATGAGCTTCGTCTTGGTAACATGATTACAGCTGGGGAAAGTTCTTTGCTGTTAAGGACCTGTGATTAAATTGGACCCACCTGAACAATCCAGGATAGTCTTCCCATCTCAATACCCTTAACATGATCATGTCTGCAGAGTCCCCTTTGCCATGTAAAGAAACATATTCACAATTTTGGGGATTAACACATGGATATCTTTGGGGATTATAAGTGTGCCTACCACAGATGTAGAAGACTTGAACACTATCAACCAATTTAAACTGACATTTATGGAACATCTCACCCAACAACAGCAGAATACACATTCTTTTCAAGTGCATATGGAACATTTACCAAAATAGACCATGTTCTGAGCCATAAAACAAATCGCAATACATTTAAGAGGATTCAAGTTATACAAAGTAAATTTTCTTTTAAAAGATTTTTACCAAGTATGATGAACTCTCAAAACTCAACAATAAATAAACCCAATAAAAACTGACAAAGGGACTTCCCTGGTGGCGCAGTGGTTAGGAATCCACCTGCCAATGCAAGGGACATGGGTTTGATTCCTGCTCCGGGACGATTCCACATGCCACAGAGCAACTAAGCCTGTGTGCTGCAACTACTGAGCCTGCACTCTAGAGCATGCCGCAACTACTGAGCCCGCATGCTGCAACTACTGAAGCCCATGTGCTTAGAGCCTGTGCTCTGCAACGAGAAGCCACTGTAATGAGAAGCCTGCGCACCACAACCAAGAGTAGCCCCCGCTCACCACAACTAGAGAAAGTCCATGTGCAGCAATGAAGACCCAAGGCAGCCCTGCCCCCCCAAAAAAAACTGACAAAGATTTGAACAGGCACCAAATAAGATATAAGAATGGCAAATAAGCACATGAAAAAAATCTTAATATCATTAGTCATTACAGAAAGGCTAACTAAAACCACAATATCACTACATACCTACTAAAATGGCTAACGATAAATGAGTGAACAAAACAAGTGTGGGTAAGGATGTAGAGTAACTGAAATTCTCACACACACTCACTGATGGTGAAACTGTAAAATGGTACTTTGGAAAACAGTTTGGCAGTTTCTTAAAAAGGTAAATACATGTATACCTTGTCATTGCTTTCCTGATATTTAACCATGAGAAATGAAAGCACATGTTCATGTTAAGGCACGTACATGAGTATTCATAGTAGCTTTATGATGGCCAAAAACTAAGGACAGCCCAAATGTCCATCAACAGATGAATGTACAAACAAACTGTGGTATGTCCATAGAATGAACTACTATTCCAATAAAAAGCAATGAGTTATCATACAAACAACATGGATGAATGTCAAAATAATTATTTTGAGTAAAAGAAACCAGAAAATAAGAGTACATATGTATAATTTCATTTATATAAACTTCAATTACCTGTAAACTAATCTGTAGTGACATAAAGCAGACAAGATGGAAGGCTGTGGGAAGGAGTGGAAAGGGAGAATACAAAAGAGGACAGGGAAACTTTTGGGAGTGATGGCTATGTTCATTATCTTCATCACGGTGATGGTCTCTCAGGTTTTATAACACATGTTAAAACTTATAAAATTGTATATTTTAAACACATGCATTTTATTTTATGTAAATTATACCTCAATAAAGCCATTGAGAAGAAAAAAATGAAGGGTAAACCTGATAGAAACTTGTGTTAGAACGCAGATGAGAAAAAAATATGGAAGAATGTGTTAATCACAATCTATGCTCAGGTGTATATAGACCTGTGTAGTATATTTATATTTATTTCCTATAACTGTTTTTCCAATTGCTTGTCTCATTTTGGTAACAAAATAGCATAGTGGGTCTGCTAAGCTTGCCCTTTTACCACGAGATAAGGGATTTCTGATACTTTTATACCTACTACTTGATGCTTTTCTTTTTTTTTAACTCTAAAACACATGATATGATACTCAACCTAACTCAGAAGACTCAAAGTGGAACTTATTTCTTCAGAAAAAAAACCAATTCAGGTCAAATTTTTCTTCCATGCCTTCTTACTCTACTGAAATGCATTAACATTGTTAATATATACTTTTGTGGATCTATCGGGTTCAGGATACTTGTGTGAGATGAAAAGAGAGGTAGAGGATATAACCTACACCCTAGCAAAGTTTACAAACTACTGATATGAAAAGGGACATGAATAGAAAAAAGTAGAGATCAAAGAAAGACACTCTCATACACTGCTGATGGGAAATTTGGCAATTAAAACCTTGAAACTATTTGCAAACTCTTTGCATTAGTTTCTTATTGCAGCTGTAACAAATTACTACAAATTTAGTGCCATTAAACAACACAAATTTATTACTTACAGTTTTGGAGGTTAGAAGTTCAAAACCAGTCTCACTGGGCTAAAATCCAGGTGTCGGTACAGCTAGTTCCTTCTGGAGGCCCGGAGGGGAGAATTAATTTCCTTGGCTTTTTCAGCTTCTGGAGGTTACTTGTACTCCTTAGCTCATGGCTCCTTCTTCGAATCACTCCAAACTCTTGTTTCCATCATCGAATCACCTACTTCTAATCTTATACGTGTTGCCAGAGCCGCTCCAGGCCTTTGCTCAAAACCCGCCAACCCCCACCTTAGCAGGGGTTAACATAAATCTTTAAGTCAAATGATCCAGAAATAAGAAAGCTACAAACAAACAAAAAACCCCAGATGGAACCGGCTGAGACCAAGATGGCGACGAACGTGTCCTCCAACAGACCCTGAATCTCGCATTATACATTCATTTTACTACATTAACATATTAAATGATACACCTACCGGTCGCCATGACCAGACATTAAGGACCAAAAAAAGGATTAAAGCGGGTGGCACCACACTCCCTGGACAAAGCACTGCCTCCTTCCCGGGTAGACTAATGTATATGCCTCCTCAACATTAGCCTCACGCTCCTCCTCCGTCTCTACTCTTTAAAATGAAAACTCTCTTGCCAGGTGGGCGAGAAGTTGGTCTGTGAACTTAGTTCCCGCTTCTCCATTCTTTGGCCACGAAATAAAGCTTGTGCTGCCTCGATCTCAGCTTTGGTTTCGTTATTGGCTGCTTGAACCCAAAAAGGAAAAGAACCCTCCCCCCTGAGGCGGAGAGCCTCAGGTGAGCTAGGGCCCCAGCAGAGTCCGTATGACTTAATTAGGTAACATAGAACGCTTATGATTAAATTGGGCCCACCTGGAAAATATAGCTGCTCTCCCCATCTTGAGATTCTTAACTTATTCACATCTGTGAAGTCCCTTTTATTATGTTAATGTATTCACAGGGTCCAGGGATTAGCGTGTGGACATCTTTGGGCTGCCATTATGTAGCCTACTACACTCTTTGACCTAGATATTCTGCCTCTAACAGTTTAATCCAAAGGAAATTTGCACAGGAATTCAATTATAGGAGTATTCACATGAGGGACCAATCACTGATTTGATCCTAGAAGAAGGAATTTTCTCCATATAACAAAAGCTACAGTGCTTGTATTTATCTGAACTGTTCTGGCCATGGATCCTCATATTACACTCAGTAGTGTCAGTACTACAAATATTAGTTACTAATGTTACTATTAATAATATTAGTTATTAATATCAGTATTACAATAAAGTTTAGTATTTAGATGGGAGCAGTTTTGTAAGAAATGATGTGTGTGTTTATGGGGTGAAAGAAATGGAGACAGTAAAGAAAGGCTGAAATTTCTTTTTTTCCCCTATATTCTCAGTCATTGTAATCCCCAATCAAAAATACCATCAAAGTTGTCATTGGAAAGACTGATGATACTATAATTAAGAAAACTGTCTTGCAAGGGCTTAACTTCCAAAAAATACAGAGCTCATACATCTCAAAAACAAACAAACAACCCAATTGAAAAATGGGCAGAAGACCTAAATAGACATTCTCCAAAGAAGACATACAGATGGCCAACAGGCACATGAAAAGATATTCAACATTGCTAATTATTATAGAAATGCAAATCAAAACTACAGTGAGGTACCACCTCACACCAGTCAGAATGGCCAGCATTAAAAAGTCTGCAAATACAGGGGTGGGGGAAGGGATAAATTGGGAGATTGGGATTGACATATATACACTACTATATATAAAATAGATAACTAATAAGGACCTACCGTATAGCACAGGGAACTCTGCACGATACTCTGTATTGGCCTATATGGGAAAAGAATCTAAAAGAGTGGCGAGGGTTTCCCTGGTGGTCCAGTGGTTAAGACTCTGAGCTTCCAATGCAGGGGATGTGGGTTTGATCCCTGGTTGGGCAACTAAGGTCCCACATGCTGCACAGTGTGGCCAAAAATAAAAATAAAAACAAAATAATAAAAAAGAGTAGATATATGTTTATGTATAGCTGATTCATTTTGCTGTACACCTGAAACTAACACAACATTGTAAATCGACTATAATTCAATAAAATAAATTTAAAAAAATTAAAAGCGCAAGAAAAAGAAAAGAAAGTTGTCTTGGCTGCCAGATATGATCATTCAGGTCTTCTAACTAATCATGTATGAGACAATCAGGCCCTTGCATGCAAGTCCATACATGCTCTAAATTTGGAGGACACTATTATGGAAATCCCGAACATTAATTTGTTTAGAGGCCTAATAGCACTGTGAATTTAACAATGAAGCACATCAGTGAAATACAATGTTTTAATGGTATTATTAAGTGATTTGGAATAGAAGTTCCCAAAAAACTTCTCAATAGAAGTTCCAGAATTTAGAGGCCTCTGAGTAATACATGAATCATAAGGAAGCAATCTGTTATCTTTATGCCTTTTATTTATATTATCCTGGGACATTCCCTTCATCATTTTTCAATGGCTCATAGTTTGTTTTTTACCATATTCCATGTCTCTGACATGCTGCCTTCACATTCCTTAACTTTCTCATTTCCATCACGTCCACCTCTACTACATATACTGGCTAACATGGTCATACTTGCTATCATTTAAAACTCTTGAAATTCCCCTCTGACCGCAACCTCCTGTTCATGCCCTCCAATTTGCTCACTCCACTGAATCTACCCTTTGTCTGCAATGTTGTTAGTTCCTCAGTCCTGATCAGCATTAGGTAAACAGATCCCTAGCCAAAGGCAGAGGATCTTGATATTTAGTGTCCTGTTCAGACCTGTCTTGACTAAATGCATGATCTGGGTTAAGTTTTTAAAGACATTAAGCTCTTAAGGAAAGAATTTTAAAGACATATTGACATGGGAAAACCCAAGGCAAAGTCTGCTTTCTTTAAAAATCTTGATTCCCACAGTTGTTTAGGCTTTTCTATATTAAAGCGCTTTTAATATTTATCACCAGTCCATTTTCAACTACTCCTCCAATCCCAAATTTTAAATTTTGACTAATCTTGGTTTGTTGGATTTCATCCTCATGCAAGTCTTTTCAGAAGGGTCACAATGCTGTATTCCCTCAAGTTTTTCATGTTTCATTGCCTTATTTCCTTGAATGGTCAGCCTTTATCATCTTAATTTGTTCCAAATAGTACAGATTTCTTAAGTTCCATCTTTTCCTAGGTACTTCCTCCTAGAATCCTCGTAAATTCCAATCTGGATTAATTGAGTTCCAGCTGTGCAGCTGTGATACTGAGACAAGTTCATTTCTCTCCTGAGTTAGAGTCACTATTTCTTTAATCTCCATTTTCCTAACTTTGTTTTGTTTGTTCTTTGTGGTGTGAGAATTATAACCTCATTTTGTTAGAACTTATCTTCTGGTAACTTACTAGGATAGGATATTTTCCGAGTCCCTTCATGCCCCAAAATGTCTTTATTCTCCCCTAGCTTTTGATTGCCCTTTTGGGTGGATATGGAATTGTAAACTAAAACTGATTTTCCCACATTTATTAGAAGGCATTGTTCCATTGTCTTTTAGCAGTCCCTGATGATTAAAAATATGATGCTAGTCTGATTCTCATTCCTTTATAATTGACCTTTACTTTCACTGGAAGCTGTTAGGATCTTCTCTTTATCCTTGGTCTGAAATTTTACAATGTCACATTAAGACATGGATCTTTTTCCATTATTTTGTAGGGCACTTGGGAAACCCTTTCAATTGGGAAATTCCTTTCCTTCATCTTTTTTTTTTCTTTCCTTCATCTTTGAAAAAATATCTTGTATTCGTTTTTGATGATGCCTCTCCACTTTCTCTATTATCTCTTTCTGGAACTCACATTTTCAGGATACTGGGCCTCTTATATAGAACCTATTTCTGTTATATTTTCACTCACATTTCACACCTCTGTCTTTTTATTCTGTGTTCTGGGAGATTTGCTCAACCTATTCTCCTTTCTTCTGAATATTTTACTTGGCAACCCCTATCTTTAATTTCTAAGAGCTCTGAATTGCTGATTGTTCCTTTTTAATTTTAAAATTTTATTTATTTAATTTATTTTTGTCTGCTTTGGGTCTTTGTTGCTGCATGCAGTCTTTCTCTAGTTGCGGTGAACAGGGGCTACTCTTGGTTGCGGTGCACGGGCTTCTCATTGTTGGGGCTTCTCTTGTTGCAGAGCACAGGCTCAAGGCACGTGGGCTTCAATAGTTGTGGCTCGCGGGCTCTAGAGCACAGGTTCAGTAGTGGTGGCGCATGGGCTTAGTTGCTCCACGACATGTGGGATCTTCCCGGACCAGGGCTCGAACCTGTGTCCCCTGCATTGGCAGGCGGATTCTTAACCACTGAGCCACCAGGAAAGCCATGATTGTTTCTTTTTTACAGCATCCTGTTGTTGACTTAGGGATGCAATATCTTTTATCAAATCTCTCTGTTGATGGTAGTAAGTATTAAAGTAGTCATCTTACCATACTCATTTATCCCCTGAATTATGTATTTTCTTTGGGGCCTATTTTTCTGTTTATCTTGCTATCACTTATGTTGAAAATTTTCCTAAAATTTTTAGCAATCCTCAGTTGTGTATTTATATTTAAGAACAACACATTAAAAAAAAACACTTGGGAGTCTCTATGAGGGATCAGGGTCCATCGCCTGGCAAACTTCCCTATGAGATGAGTTGGTTGTTTTGTTGCAGGACCTACAAATGTTAGAATGTCAAGAACTTTGTGTTGACAAGGCCATTTGATTTCTCCAGAAAAGAACCCTAAGATCCCCTTTCTGGGAAGTTTGACTTTCAATTAATGCCTTTTCCCAGCTCCACATTTCTTTCCTTTTTAAAAAAAAAAAAAAAAATTTATTTATTTATTTGGCTGTGCTGGGTCTTAGTTGCAGCATGCAGGATCTTTATTTTAGTTGCAGCATGTGGGAACTAATTCCCTGATCAGGGATCGGACCCAGGTCCCCTGCATTGGGAGCATGGAGTCTTAACCACTGGACCACCAGGAAGTCCCTCTTTCCTAACTTTCTTAACTGAAACAGTTACTTGTGCGTCCTAAGTCTCTTCTAGATCTTTGGCTGTTAGGTGCTTTCACAAGTATTTTAGGCTGTGGCTTCCTCTGTCCTCCTTCCTTTGCTCTCTTCAACCTCTTTTCTACCTTGCCTCAATCCCATCACTCTGTAGTTGAAATTCACTGACGTCATGTCTACCAGTGGCCCATCCTGTGTTCTCATAATGAGTTCATTCCCCTTTTATTTTTTCCTTGTCATTTAAGTGGGGTTCCAGGAGGGAGAGAAGATATATTTATGTGGCCAGTCTCCATATGGAACAGGACAGTTCCATTTTGTTTCCCTTAGCGCTTTGTATTCTGGCTCTAACTGCAAGAATTCTACTTAAACTGCTTTCTTGAAAATATTTCAAACAAGTGTATTTTTCTTTCCCCCCTTCCCCATAAATATGTTTACCTTGCACCCTAAGCCTAAGCTTATTGCCCCAGAGAAAAAGATCACTGGGCCCTTCAAGAAAGCAGGCCACAAGATAGGGAAGAGGTGATAAAGAAGAAGTTCCCACAAGATATGAAATGGAAGTAAAGCGATTTTGGCAGGGAGAAGAAAGATTTTGAGCACAGAAAGTAGGTCCCAGGCTTGAGTAAGAGATGGTAGCATTAAGAGTCTAGTGAAATCCGCACAGCTATTGAAGACAGAGGAATGCTTTATCTTGATTTCCATTTGAGACTCTTGAAAATCATCTTTGCAGGAGGCCTCTGCATCAGCCTGGAATGGCCACAGCAAAAAAGAAATAGTGGTGTGGCCTGTTAGATGGTGTTTCTGATTATCCCTTGGCTCCCATGTGGTGTAGAAGGGATGCAGGTGTTTCCACAGTAGATATACATCAGTAGACCCCTCAGAATGAGAACCCTGGGTGAAGTTTTACTGAGTTCTCAAAAAAAAAAAAAAAACAACTTACTAAAAGCCAAGTAAATATTCATCATTGCAAAGAATAGTTAAAAACAAAGTTGAAAGTGACTGAAGACATGGCCAATGTTGGAAGAAAGATAAAGGTTTCTAGGGTCAGAGAGGCAGAGAGACAGAAAGGTCTATACAGACAGACAACTGAAGTCAAAGGCTAGCATTGCCAAGCATAAAAGATTCATTTTGGCTACCTATCACAGTTTTAGAGGACCTCTAAATCCAGGCAATAATAGTTATATAGGAACCAGACCTAAGGTCAGTAACACTGAATCTCCTAGCTTGATTCCTTTTGATCAGACTTGTGATACTAATTTTCTACATTATTTGGGGGTGGGGGATGATTCATCAGACACTAGAAGAGTTTGGGAACCCAACTTAGTTGTTAATACTAAGTATGTATTTTCAGAGCTGTATAGACATCACAAATCCTTCTCCTTCATAGGGAACAATTAAAGCTTCTGCTTAAAAGGCTACTCTTCCTGAGTACTTTACCTTCCCAGATTTTAAGAGTAAAACTTTGGAGGCTTGAAGAGCGCTATATTTTAGCATAACCATTACTTCTTCCTGAGACAGATTAAGTTTATCTTGTTATATGACCAGGAAGAGTGGGTTGGAGAGTAGAAGATCCTCTTCTTTTTTTTTTTTTTTTTCTGAAGAGGCTCCATATATAGGGCTTATTTCCACTTCCACTTGGCTCTTTCTTGGACAATCCTCCATTAGATAGTTCACCCTTTTAAATTTCACATGCTTCTAGCAAGAGAAAGTAAAAATAGGATAACAACTTTGGCTCTCTCTCTTTTTTTTTTTTTTTTTTTGCGGTACGTGGGCCTCTCACTGTTGTGGCCTCCCGTTGCGGAGCACAGGCTCCGGACGCGCAGGCTCAGCGGCCATGGCTCACGGGCCTAGCCACTGCGTGGCATGTGGGATCTTCCCAGACCGGGGCATGAACCCGTGTCCCCTGCATCGGCAGGCGGACTCTCAACCACTGCGCCACCAGGGAAGCCCTCTCTTTTTTTTTTAATGTTTATTTATTTATTTATTTTCTTATTAGTCATCCATTTTATACACATCAGTGTATACATGTCAATCCCAATCTCCCAATTCATCACACCACCACTCCCTCCCCGCCGTTTGGCTCTCTTTGAAAATAGCAACTTGGCATAAAATTTTATTTTTATGCTAACGATGACTTTATATGATGCTGATATTTTAACACTTGCTTTAACAGTTTTTTAAATTTAATTTAATTTACTTTTAATTAAAAATTAATTAAAATATTTTCTTTATTGCTATGGTTTTATCTAAAAACTGTTATTTAATCTTTTAAATAACAGTTTTAATCTTTTAAATAACAGTTTTTAGATAAAACCATAGCAATAAAGATAAATATATATATATATATTTTTTTCCCCCTCTCAACCACTGCGCCACCAGGGAAGCCCAATGATAGGTATTTTTAAAGAAATCACCTATATCCCTATTATACTACTAGGATAATTGTTTTTATTTTTGTATATTTCCTTCTGCCTATGTGGCACAAAACTGTAGGCCTGAAAGACACTTTGGAAAACAATTAGTTCAAATTCTTAATTTTCATGTGAGAAAACTAAGATTTTCTCCATAGAGAATGCAACTGCAAGGGGAAAAAAAATATCGCTATTATGTAATATAATATTAGCCTTCTCAAAAGCTATGCCTGGAGAATTAGAGCTGCAAAATCTAGATTCCTTAATAAAAACTACCAGAAATCCAGGAATTTCTAGAAAACAGATGTGAATTCAAAGTGTCTGGATTTAAGGATTTGAATTCAAAGTTCACATAATGCTACTGCTGATGCTGTCTGCAGACTGTTGATCTTGGAATGCACCCTCCTTGATAAAAAGGCAAATTACAGCTCTTAAAAAGAGCACCTAGTTGAGGCTTTCTCTCAATTCAAAGAACTGAAATAACATTGAAAAGGGGAGTTCTTTGTTTGGAACATGAATGGCTTTCAAAATAACTGTTAGAAACTGGACTCGCATTAGTGGGACTCTTCATGTGCTGTAACAGGAAAAGGTCCAAAATGGGAATAGAAAACTCCAATCCTGAGATGTGTTTGCTAATGACCAGGAATAAAATCTGAAGCAAATCATTTAATTTTTCTAGCTTGGTTTCCACATTAATAAAGTGAGGTTAGCCTAGCTGATCTAAGATTCCTTTCTAACTATAAAATCCTATATTTTTTCTTACATAAATGTGCAAGGCATCCTGTATTTCAGTCTCTAGGAAAACCACAAGTGTGAAGAGTTGGCTATATTAACGAGGTCTTAATATGCTTTTGTTCTCTTATCCTTCTGAAGTAAGCCCTAGGCAGAAACCTGGCACTTCTTTGGCTCCCCCTTCCCTCCCTTCATCTCCTGACACCATACCCTATCTGTAACAAAACCCCATTGTCTCGCCATTTATGTTTCATCACTCCTCTCCATCCACACGACCAACACTTTCGTACTGGTCCTATCTGAACAACAGGAACAAGTAACTGCTTTTCTGATGTTCCTCTCACAGTACAATCTGCTATTCTGTTGAGATTCTATTCTATTCTTTTTTTTTAAAATTGAGATACAGTTGATATACAATATTATATGTTATAGGTACACAACATAGTGATTCACAATTTTTAAAGGTTATACTCCATTAATAGTTATTATCAAATATTGGCTGTATTCCTTGTGTTGTACAATATATCCTTGTAGCTTATTTATTTTATACATAATATTTCTGTTCTATTGTTAAGATTTACATACCCACAGGAGTGATCCTTGATTTCTCTCTCTCTCATACTCCATATTCAATCTGTTAGCAAATCCTGTTGGCTCTGTCGTTAAAATATATCCAAAGTCTGACCACTTCGCATCATCTCCACTGCTGTTAGCCTGGTCCAAGCCAGCAATAGCTTTTGACTGATCTCCCTACTTTTACCCTTGCTCCCATTCAGTCTATTTTCAACACAGCATCCAAAACCATCCTATTTAAATACATTAAGTTAGATCATGTCACTCCTCTGCTCAAAGTGAAATTCCTTACCTACAAGGCCCTAGGTGCCATTGTTACCTCTCTAACTTCATTTCCCACTACTCCTCTGCTCCAGCTACACAGACCTTCTTACATTACTTCAAACAGCCAGGAACATGGTAACTTGCAGTGACTTTGCACTTGCTGTTCTTTCTGCCTGGAATATTCTTCCTCCAGATAGCTGCATTGCCAATTTCCTTTGTCACTTAACTCCAAAGGCTCCTTCTCATGGGCTAGTCCCACTAAAATCACAAACCCTCTTTTTCTTGTTTAATTTTCACCTCAGCACTTATCACTATGTAGCACAGTACATTTTATTTATTTTTCTTCTTTATTGTCTCTCTTCCCCGTGAGAGTAGGGATTCTTTGCCTATTGCTATAGCCCAAGCACCTAGAACAGTGCCTAGCAGAGTGGGTGATCAATAAATATTTGTTGGTTATTGAATGAATTGTGAGAGATTTGTACCAAGGGACCATAACAATATGCAAATATGGAGACAGGCACTAGACAAAATGTCTTATTTGTTTGTTCATGGCAAAACAAAATTTGAACAGCTTCCTAACCTTGTATAAGTAGAAAATTCCTTGCCTTTTGTTAACTGTTTACATCTCTTGTAGGATGTTTCCTATCTCAGGGAAAGCACTTTCCATTGTCAAAGCCTCAATTTGGGCACTTGGGGGTGGATCCCATCTTATTTTCTAAATGTTATCCTGTACATTTTGCCCCTCTGCTAAGTTATATAGAAGAAAGTAGGGTCTATTTTTGATTAAAAAATCCCAGGTCTTGACCTTTAGTGCTCAAAATTCTCAAAAAATCGAATACTGGAATATTTAAGAAAGAAATGTTCACATATTGAGGTATAAGGAAGTCATTCTGGATTACACGAGTTAACTTTATGCTAGCTAAAACAGCCTGTGGCCTATCAAACACACATTGTACATCTGCTTTAATTATTAAAGAAAAGAGCTCACTTACCAAAACTAAAGAATGTCCATGTTAAAAATAAAAATTAAATGCCTCCCTTGCTGGGCCACCAATGCTGTTGCTGCTTCAATGATAAGACTCCCTTCCCAGGTGCTAAGGCCATACTGACTCGCTGTATTCCAAACTGATACATTTTTTGGAAACCTTGAAGGAACGCATCCCTGACTTGTTGAATGTTCTTTGTTCCCACTAGACACAAACCTACGCGGAAAACTATGCTTCCCCCAGCACTTCCTTAGAGTTATCTGAGAAGCTGTCTTCTGGGCTTATACTTCCCAGTTTGGCTCAAATAAAACTCTTTTCTATGCCTATTGTAGATTATTTATTGATTTTTTTCCATTGACATCTCCAAGAGGAAATATGTGATTAGTTCGTATAATAATGACAGTGGTGATTAAATAAGTTATGCTAATAATCAAATTTATCTTACATCAAAGATCGTAGAAACTCCATTTTGGCCTCTTCCTCCGTTTTTTCCTTTATCAGAAAGATGCACACTCCCCGGCACTTGGGAGACTACAGATTCATACTGTTTAATTAGTATTGGCCAGACTAATGTTTTCAACAAAAAGAGGGCTCTAGATTTTTTTTTGGTGCGGCACTAGCCTAAGCGTGGTGGTGTTCCTTCAACTCTACTGGCGTTCTGTGCTATCACGGACTTGAATTTACCAGCCCAAAAAACTCCAAGAGGGACGTCCTCTTTCGTGGCCGGGGACGGGAACGCATCTTGGGGGCGTCACCGGCTCCCTCGAGGTCCTGAGAGAAAAATCTGCGGGTAGAATAGAAGAGGCTCCTTTGCAGGAGCGTGCCACGGCCTCCCGCGGGAGGGTTTTGTCCTTCGTGTCCGCGGGACCTGCTTCTCGCCGAGGGGTAGTGAGGGCAGCCGCTACCCCTCCTGCAGACAGCGGGGCCAGCCCGTTAGCTAGGAGCTCGGCAACCATCCGGCAGTCCGAGCCGCGCCCCGGAGCTGGTGTGGGGGAGGGGCGGCGGCGCTCGCGCTGCGTCGAGTTTCCCAGAATTCCCAGCGGCCGCGGGGAAAGTTTACGGGACGTAGGCGGCGGCGGCGGCGGCGGCAGTCGTAGCGGCTATTAGGCGGCCCGCAGCGGACCATGGCCCTGCGCGGGCGTCCCTGGCCGCTCTTCTCTGAGTTCTCGGGCAGCGTCGCGGAGCGGGCAGACTTCCGGGAAGGAGCGGACAAGAGATTGAGTGGTGGCCGGCGCGCTTAGCGCCCCGAACATGCGGCAGTCCCTGTGGGCGACCCCGGGCTGCGGAGAGGCGGCGGCGGCGGCGGCGGCGGCGGCGGCGGCTCGGGAGGGAAGGAGGCGGCGGCGCCGGCGGAGGTGGCGGCGGGGACGCCCGGCGCCCGTCGCGGAGTCCTAGGGCGGCTGCTTGGTGTGGCCTGGGGCCTCGTGGACAAGGATGCTGTCCCGAAAAAAAACCAAAAACGAAGTGTCCAAGCCGGCCGAGGTGCAGGGGAAGTACGTGAAGAAGGAGACGTCGCCTCTGCTGCGGAGTGAGTGTCGGGCGCCGCGCCCACACCTGGCCGGGGCGGCCACGGGCTGCGGGGACCCGGGCGGGGTGCCGGACGCCGCTCCCCGCGGCTTCGCATTCCTTTTTGGTCTCTGTGGAATATTGGTTTTTGTTTTGTTTTTTAATTTTATTATGCCTGGAGTGGTGTTCGTTGTTTGAAAGCTGATAAAGAATAAGAAACTTAGATTATTCCACCTCCGCCCCCCTCCCCCCCAAATAACCACAGACTTTCCGGTCCCCTTGTGGCAGTGTCGTTGGTTTTGATTACGGGAAGAAAGAGGTTCTTTAGGAAACACTTAAACTGCTGATCCCCTGATTTTATAGGAAATTTTAAAGTGATTACACTGGGGCACATGTTTTTCTCTTCTCGTTACGTCGAGATTTGCCTTGTGTTTGTAAACATTGAGGGTGTCACTCGCCCGTGCTGGAAGCCGTGCGAACGCTTGGGTAGAATTCCTTAGCCCGTCAGCTGTTGGATGCCGAAGTAAGGAGGTGAAAGCTGACCGTCGCTATTGTAGCCACTACCCAAAGCCTCATCAATAGTAGATCTCAGGGTGGAGGAGCCAAAATTACATGTTTGGCTGTGTTCATCGTGAGAATTGCTTCAAATAAAGCACCCTAGAGACCCCAAAAAGAAAGTACTCAAATTCTATCATATTTCAGGGTATATTACGAAAAAGTTTTTTTTTGTTTTTTAAAAAAAATTTAATAGAGTGCATTTTTCTTCCCCCTGAACACTGGCACTTTTCTAATTTTCAATTTAAGTATTTGACTCTGATTTTCCGGCGGAGTCTTTTGAATTTTTAATTCTTGCTTGTGTGTTCAGAACATTTGTGAGCTAAGGAGCTAATTTTTTGGTGCTCATACTGCTGGGTCCTTTGTGTAAGTTTCCTTCTTGGAAGCTGGTGACTTTGTGACTTAAGCATTACCTCATATTGTAATTGGGAAAGCTTTTCATAGAGGTTCCTAGTAATATTTGCCCAAGATCACACAGAAAGGTGTGGAGAGCATGTTTTTTCCATTACAACCACATCATCAACTTTCCAGATTTATCCTTGTATTTGCAGTGCTTTCTTACAGAACAGAAGAGATCAGATGGGTACATCAGTAACCTGAAACTTGATTTTTAAGCCTTTTTTAACATTTTGATTTTCGGTTACACATTCTCTTAGGATTTTGGCTAAAATAGCTTGCAGTTTGCTGCAAATAAAGTTTATTGAACATTACTTGAAATCATGAAATACATTTGCCACACCTTTAAGCAAATAACTTTTGATATAGTACTTTTTTAGTTTCATCAAATGTTGAGCCTTGTTTATTTGGATACTTATTTTTGTCTAGTTAGCTTAGTTAGCTTCTGTTGTATATTAAGATGAGTGCTCTCTGATACTGTTAATGAACTAATAAAACGGTCTCCAAATCCAGTTTTCTTCTTGCTATAAAGGTATTTGCTTTCTAACCGGGAATACATAAGCTATTTAAGTTCTGTGTTCAAAAGTACTGTATCCTGGGCTTCCCTGGTGGCACAGTGGTTAAGAATCCGCCTACCAATGCAAGGGACATGGGTTCGAGCCCTGGTCCGGGAAGATCCCACATGCCGCGGAGCAACTAAGCCCGTGTGCCACAACTACTGAGCCTGTGCTCTAGAGCCCAGGAGCCACAACTACTGAGTCCATGTGCCCCAGCTACTGAAGCCTGTGTGCCTAGAGCTCGTGCTCCACAACAAGAGAAGCCACCAAGATGAGAAGCCCGTGCACTGCAACAAAGACCCAACTCAGCCAAAAATTAAAAAAAAAAAAAAAGTACTGTATCCTTAAATCCATTGTTCTTCTCTTATCTTCTGTTTTGAGTTATAATTGTTCTTAAAGGAGCCATAGTTTTAGACTTGGCTTTTTTTTGAACTGGTTCAACATTTGTGTGTCTCTTCGAAATGAGATTCTTTTTTTTTTTTTTAAGATTTTTGGCCGCACCCTGTGGCATATGGGATCTTAGTTCCCGGACTAGGGATGGAACCTGTGCTCTCTGCATTGGAAGGCGGAGTCTTAACCACTGGACCACCAGGGTAGTCCCAGAAATGAGATCTTTTTTATTTTTTAATTTTCATAGTTAAATTTTTAGTTTTTCCATGTTTTGATTACTGTACTACTGCTACATAATTCCAAGAGTAGGAAGGCCAGGTTAATAATATTAAAATCTTTTTAGAGGAATTCACCTTTACATGTTTGGGAATAGCATTATGTTCTGTTTTATTTTTTAAATCGTGTTTGCTTGAAGAAGGGCTTGGGGAATTTTGAAAATGAAGTAAAATCAGCAAAACAAACTGAAATGTTAAGTTATGCTGGTTAACTGTGTATCCATTTGTTAGATCGTTTACATGTTTATTCATGAGTGTTTCATTAATGTGTATTTCATAGTTAAGCTTATTGACGTTTAATCATATCATGTATGGTAGTATGCAGAATACGTCCGATTCTGGCAGAGCTTACATATAACATGTTTATACAAATTATAAATTCATTTGAGTGGGAAGACATCAATCAGCCTCAATTTTTAAATACCCAGGGACTTCCCTGGTGGCGCAGTGGTTAAGAATCCGCCTGCCAATGCAGGGGACGCGGGTTCGAGCCCTGGTCCGGGAAGATCCCACATGCCTCAGAGCAACTAAGCCTGTGCGCCACAACTACTAAGTCTGCGCTCTAGAGCCCGCGTGCCACAACTACTGAAGCCCATGTGCCTAGAGCCCGTGTTCTGCAATGAGAAGCCACTGCAATGAGAAGCCCGCACACCGCAACCAAGAGTAGCCCCCGCTCGCCGCAACTAGAGAAAGCCTGCACGCAGCAATGAAGACCCAACGCAGCCATAAATAAATAAACAAACAAACACAAATACTTTCCTAAAATTTTAAATTGTGTTTTCTTAAGTCCATTGAAATTTTTCATTTTGGGGTGATAGATATAAATGAACAACTTTTGAAAAGTGTATTACTTACTGGTCATTTTACTCTTTGTTCTGTTATAGATCTTATGCCTTCATTTATCCGGCATGGTCCAACAATTCCAAGACGAACTGATATCTGTCTTCCAGATTCAAGCTCTAATGCCTTTGCAGCTTCTGGAGATGGAATAGTTTCAAGAAACCATAGTTTCCTTAGAACTCCAATTCAAAGAACACCTCATGAAATAATGAGAAGAGAAAGCAACAGATTATCTGCACCTTCTTACCTTGCCAGGAGTCTAGCAGATGTCCCTAGGGAATATGGCTCTTCTCAGTCATTTTTAACAGAAGTTAATTTTGCTGTTGAAAATGGAGACTCTGGTTCCCGATATTATTATTCAGATAATTATTTTGATGGTCAGAGGAGGCGCCCACTTGGAGATCGAGCACACGAAGACTATAGATATTATGAATACAACCATGATCTCTTCCAAAGAATGCCACAGAATCAGGGGAGGCATGCTTCAGGTAACTTAAAATTAGTTTGTATTTAGGTTTATTAACACTTCATTAAAAAGATGTTCTTTTTCTAGATTTTCTTGGGAAGCTAACAGATACTCCTAGAGAACTACTACTCCATTTTGCCAGTCTTGCTAAGCCTGCTTGCAAATAATTATTAACCTACATGGAGGGAAAGAATTTTGTGTCCATTAACTCACCTAATTATTTTGTAAAAACTTGATACGTATCTGAATTCTATCTAGACTGTTAACAGTATGAACCTTGAAAACTTAGAGAGATTTTAATGTCTGTAGTTGGATTGAATCTATGTTTAGATTTAGTAGAATGGGACGGTTAGGGATTCAGAGAAACTGGACTTAAACCTGGGAAAGGAAAGGCAAATAAGAATTGCGCATGGTAGGTGATACCACGGGCAACTGCATCATTACTTAGCTAACACTTGCACTGTTTCTTTTTTAACAGAACTGTTTTTGTAGTTAAAGAATTATTTCCCTAGTTTAAAAAGACTTATTGTCAAATGATTAATTGTGTGTTAAGTGTGTCTTTTTGTTGTTGTGCTTTTTGCAATGAGCAAAAATATTTGCCATATAATTTTCAAAAATCTGCTCTCTATATTTCCTGACTTTGGGATAATTTTCCTGACAGGGAGCAGAAGAGATAGGAGAAATGCACAGTTTTACTTTATTCCTAAAGTACTAGATTACACTAGGTAAACTGAAGCAAGCTGAAAATTAAACTTTTTAATCTGATTGTTTTTTTTTCCTAGTAAGTTGTAGGCTTTAAATTTTGGCAGGATAAAAATAAAAAATACATGAGACATTTACTTTTTTAGCCCATGAAACTTCAAATAAAGTGACTTAAAAACAGTTTGGTGTATGAGCGTTTTGAGTGTAGAAAACATTTCATTCACTTAGTATTAATCATTTATGTGTCTATCATTTTCCCTTTTGGTATCTGACTTCTGGTACCTTATTTGGGAGAACAAAACCAATATATGAAAAATGATGATAGACAGTTGTTATACTATGTGGTACTGACTGAGTGCGATAGGGAGCCAGAAGAGAGAGAGATCAGGGTAGGCTAGAATACTTAGAGAATGGTCCATGGAAGAGGTGGGACCTGAACTATTTTTCTTTGCGCTTGGACTATAGATTGACACGGGATATAGGAAGGACATTTTAGGTGAAATAATCAGTGAAAACAGCAGACATGTAAATCCAAGTAACTGTGTAATTCTGTCTGATTTGAAGAAATAAGTTGTAAGATGGAGTGGAGATTAGTGATGCAACAACAGGCTGTAGGATTTAAACTCGAGTCAAGCAGAAGCCATTGCAGATTTCAAAAGGACAAGATTTTCATTTTATGAAAGCAGTGTTCAAGATTAGTTTACTAGCTGTACTCAGGATAGGTTGCTAGAGAAAAGAGAACCTCAGGTACCAGTGGTAGTGCAAATCTATGATGCTTTTGGAGGAAAAATGAGACTTAATTATGGTTTGGGGAGAAAGTAAATCACTGAAGTTTTGAAAATAGTATGGAACAGTTGGCAAGAGCAGCTTATTTTGTGAAAGCTGACATTCAAGTCTCACTGGGATATTGAAGAGGAGAGGTTTTCTAGGCATATAGAAATACTGTAATGAAAATAGGTGAGAGCCTTTTTTGTTTTTAAATTCTAGGTTAAAGGATTAGACAGTTGCATACTTCAGTGTTTCTTTTGGCTATTTCTGATATTGTGTCGCTTTTTTTGTTGTTGTTGTTGCGGTACACGGGCCTCTCATTGCTGTGGCCTCTCCCATTGCGGAGCACAGACTCCAGACGCGCAGGCTCAGCGGCCACGGCTCACGGGCCCAGCCGCTTCGCGGCATGTGGGATCTTCCCGGACCGGGGCACGAACCCGTGTCCCCTGCATCGGCAGGCAGACTCGCAACCACTGCGCCACCAGGGAAGCCCTATCGTGTAGTTTTAAACCTCAGAAGTGATTTGTTATCCAATCAAAATAGTATGTTTTAAAAATAAAGTTCATTTTTATATATTTTTTAGAGTAATACCTGCTTATTATCGGAAATTTGCAAAATGCAGAAAAGTAAAGGTAAAGCACTCATTATGCCAGAGATTCTTTGTATTTAGTTATTTCCTTCATCTTTTTCCATGACATTTCTTTTTAACATTGTCGTGATTATACTCTGTACAGTTTCATATCCTTGCTTTTTTACTTTAATGAGTTTCTGAATGTTGAACACTATTTATATGTAGTTTCAAAGCTCCATAGATTTCCATTTGGTGCATGTCTTATGGTTAATATTTTAAATGTTAATGAGGATTTGACCTAGGCTGGGGACATTTGGAAAGGGGCGAAGTGAGACGCATCTGCATTGATGGGCCTTGGCCAATAATGGGTATTGAGGGATGAGGGAAAGAGAAGAGTCAGATAGGATTAGCAAAGCACCTGACTGTATAAGAGGTGCTCTAAAAATAAATGGTTGAATAAGTGAATGGATCCACAGATTTCAAGTCTGGAGTCTTAAGACATTTTTGGTAGCCAAGGGGTAGCGGGAATAATAGCTTATAACAATCTTTTTCATTAATACAGATTGCTGTTCTTCGTACTTACGTTTCCCATGTATATTTATGTTGCAACCATCACTGATAGCTCATGACACTTTTATGCCTGAAGTATGAAGAATTAATGATACCAGGTTAAAAATCTTATTTTAAAATTCTGATTCGCAAAATATCTTTGAGGAAATACTGTAAAAACTAAATTTCTACGGATCCTCTCTTAGAACCCTTTTTATGCAATTTGATATAGTTTTTGTAATTTTAATGACAGACTTTAAAACAGCTTTCCCCAGTCATATTTTAGAAATAAATAAAATACAAGTTAATTGGATACTTTTTCAAATTAAAGAATGTCATTTAAAAAAAGATTTGCACTTATTACGACAGTGATACATGCTTGAGAAATTTCACTTAACATTAATTTATATCGGGGCAATAAGATTAATGTTTTACCTTTCAGAAAAAAACGGAACTTCTTTGCAGGGATCTCCTAAGTGGCAGGGAAGGATTAACAACCCAATTATTAACCAAACAGAAAAGCCTAACAGCTGTCTTTTCCAGAAGAAAAACAATCTGAATATGAGACAATAGCTGGAAGTTTCTTGAATTCATCTTGAAAAGACTTGAAACTTCTTATATTTTCCAGATTTATGCTGGAGAGAGTTCAGGGAATTTGAATGAATGGAAAGGAGAAAGTAAGTTTGTGGGAGAGTAAGGATGTGCTGTAGACAGATTTATTTTTACAAGGTTTAAATTTCGATTTGTTACTAATGTAATCATAAAAAAGGTATGAAAGAAAATAGTTTTGTAATGACTTGACAGTAGTAATTCCTGCCAATTAGTTATTACTTAGACTTTTAGGAAACGCCTTATCTCAGGGGTTAATTTCATCTTACTGTATTTAGCAGAAGTACAAAAAACAAGTTGTATAATATCTTAACGGGTTTTACGGCCTAGCACGTTCTACATTTAGCTGTGAAATTTGACCTTTAACATTTTGGCCTACAGGCAGTTACTGTATGTGCCAGAGGAAGGAATTCTGCTGTTAACAGGAAGTCTTTAGTTGGAATACTAAAGGCAGATTGAATTCCTTTGTTCTGCTCCTAACTAATTTAGTTCTATGCAATTGTAAGTAACAAACTTTTAACTTTTATTTTTAAAGACAGCTAAAGAAATCAAGTAATAAAGATCAAATTAAAAAGTTCCAGGGCTTACCAAAAAAAAAAAAAAAAAAAAATTACTGGAGTTGTGTTTGCTCCAGGAAATGCATAAGTATTAGTTAACCAGAATCTTCTTTTGAGGAAGTGTTAATAATCCTTAGGAGCACAACTTTATTTGTAGTTATTTTGGAGAGGAGGAAAAAAAGCAGTTGGTTTAGTTTATTTTTATCAGCATCTTGATTATAACATTGGCTGTAATGTTTAGTATTACCCTGGAGGTTGTAACCTTCATTAGAGTTCCATATTCTATTTTATTCTCTGTAGCCACTTCAACATTAGGAAACTAGAATTTTTGAGCTTGTCTCTAAGGACAGATCTTGTAGGTATCTGCCACTTTTGTAGGACAGTAAGTTCTTTGGAGGCATATCTAGTGAAAGCTTGGTGGAGAGACAAAGTAATACTTTATCTGTGTCTTTGGGAAACCATGTATGTAGCTTATTAATGTTCTAGTTTATTTTATGTAAGTGGAAGGTGCTTGTGCCATTAATTCCTGCAAATGGAAGTTATTTTGAAGATTATGAATGCCACTCATTCTTTTCTGGGACTAATAATTGAAATTACGGAAAACTATTTTTTCCCTTGTAGCTCAGAAACAAGTTCAGAATTATAGATTGCATTTTCTTTTATTAGTGGCAGTCATATTTTCTTTGAAGAATTACAGTTGATCTTTTGGGGTAAGATTACGTGGTTGGTAATAAATTTGTCATTTGACCTTATATCATCTGTGTGGCTTTTGGTAAAATAACTTACTTGAACCTTTGTTTCCTCACCTGTAAATTGGTAATGATACCACTACCTCATAGCGCTGATTGAGTATGAAATAGTACATATGGAAAGGGCCAGGGACAGAGTAGACATTCATAATTGTTAGTGCTCATGTTTTTTGTAAGGTATCATATGCTCTTGTGTGCTTTTTCCAGATTTGGCATGTTTGGTTATTGAAGTTTCAGCTTTCTAACTGAACTTAAGAGTGGAGGTCTGGTGTGTTAGAGCTTGATATAGCTTTTTTTTTTTTTAAGTCTGCTAGACTTATTTTATTACTGATAATATTTTATGTTTTAGATTGGTGGTTTCCAGTCTTTTTGTACAGTACATTCATCTCTCACTAGTTTTATAGAATTATCCAAATAATAGTTTGAAAAAAATTTAGTGCACATGGCAGCTTCAGAAAGTGGGGGGGTGGTTTGTCATTGAAACTAAATAAACTGTCATTGAAACTAACTAAAAAGGTTAGGAATCATGGTTTCACATGGCATTGGTAAAGCTGATGAGCCTATTTGGGACTTTGTGGACTTCATGGCTCCCTTATCAATAACTTGCAAGGTTTAGTTCCTGGACACAGAGGTTTTACAGAGAGGTCTTTGTGTTTCCTCTAAACGTGAATTTCAAGTTTATCATGGTTTAAAATCTGCTGTTTGGTACCTACTATTGTTTACATGTAACAGTACATGTGTTTCTAGATTTAGGCAAGTTCAGTATATGGAAATTTGGATTTTCTAAGCAGATGAATGAAATTGTCACAAACTCTCTAAGCCTGTACAGTTTTAAATTACTATAATAGCTTTTTGTTTTTAACGCTACATTTAGAAATCTGTGTGTTTCCAGGGGGACCTCTGTTGGGCCCGAATGTTATGGGTCTTATCAATAACTCAATATGAGTACATTGAATTGATTATAATTCTTTTAAAAAATTGCTATCCTTGGTTGTGGCTAGTACTACAACATTTTTAGTGATGGAAGTATGAGAAAGTATAAAGCCACTGCATGCTTGAACAGCGTGATTTTAGTTATTTGCTATGTGTTTGTCTTTAGTACATTGGCTTATTTCTTTTCTCTTTAAATATTTTCTCTTTAAGTACTGAAGTTGCTTAAGCTACACTTACTAAATAAATGTTCAGTTGCAGGTGACAGAGGCCAAAGTCAGTTTCACCAAAAGGCTTGTTAGCTTTGTTTTGTTTTATAGTCACCATATGTTTTAGAAATGTATGCCTTTCTTCCCAAAAGGTACTGAGCAAGAGTGATTTTGTTTTCTTTCTTGCATTTTCCGTTCTGCCAGAGTACTTCATAGGTGGCGTTGTGTACATTCTGTTGCATCAGTTCCAGACACACATAATGACTGATTTCTCTTTTTGTGATATTAAATTTGGTTATGGGATCAGATGTCATACCAATTCATCATCATGATGTTGTCCATCAGCTTTTCACCTATTGATTTGGAAGCCATTAATCATTATTGGCTAGATCCAGTATTGCTATTCATATAAGACAGGATAAATGGTAGATCTTTTCCTTTACTTACTATTTTTCAGAATAGTCAGTTGATACCCTAACCACCTCCAGAGGTAACCAATGAGGTTTATTTTTTTAGTGTCTTTATGAACTCGAGGATTTAAAAAAAATTAAATACCAAGCTTTATTTGGATTTCACCAGCTTTTTCCTTAATACTCATTTTCTGTTACAGGATCCAGTGCAGAGTGCCACATTACATTTAGTTGTCATATTTCCTTAGTGTTCTTTGGTGTATGACAATTTCTTAGTCTTGTCTTTTTTCTTTTTTTTTTTTTTTTGCGGTACGCGGGCCTCTCACTGTTGTGGCCTCTCCCGTTGCGGAGCACAGGCTCCGGACGCGCAGGCTCAGCGGCCATGGCTCACAGGCCCAGCCGCTCCGCAGCATGTGGGATCTTCCCGGACCAGGGCACGAACCCGTGTCCCCTGCATCAGCAGGCGGATTCTTAACCATTGCGCCACCAGGGAAGTCCATGGGGCAACATTTTTTTGAATGTTCTTTTTTAATCAACTTTGTACCTTTTTGCCCCTTTAATTTTTTTTATAGGATTGATGTTGTGCTGTCCTAATTATACATTATTGAATAATTAGGGTTTTTCTCTGCCAGTTATTTGAAATTGGCTCCTGTGGTTGCGAGGGGTGTAAGGGGTTGTGTAGGGAAAAGGAAGAATTACCCCGGTAGTGTTTTGGGCTACTTGGTTTTGCGCAGTGCTGTGTTCTTTTGGCAGTTTTTGTATGTATATTAGATTTAGGGATTATACCTCTCTAATTTTTTTTTGAAGTCTAGTTGGTTTACAGTATTGTGTTAGTTTCAGGTGTACAGCATAGTAATTCATTTTTTGCAGATTGTATTCCACTATAGGTTATTATAAGATACTGGGTATAATTCCCTGTGCTATACAGTAAATCTTTGTTGCTTATCTATTTTATATGTAATAATTTGTAACCGTTAATCCCATACTCTTGATTTGTCCCTCCCTTCCCCTTTTGGTAACCGTAAGTTTGTTTTCTATGTCTGTGAGTCTGTTTCTGTTTTGTGTATAGACTCATTGTATTATTTTTTAGATTCTACAAATAAATGATATCATATAGTATTTGTCTTTGTTTGACTTATTTCACTAAGCATAATATTCTCTATCCATATGTTGCTGCAAATGGCAATATTTCATTCTTTTTTAGAGCTGAGTAATATTCCATTGTGTGTGTATGTGTGTGTGTATATATGTGTGTGTATACATATATATATGTATACACACACATATATACACCATATCTTCTTAAGCCAATCTGTTGATGGGCACTTGAGTTGATTCCATGTCAACTATTGTAAATAGCGCTGCTATGAACATTGGAGTGCATGTATCTTTTCGAGTTAGAGTTTTCCTCTTTTCCAGATATATGCCCAGGAGTGGAATTGCTGGATCATATGCAACTTTATTTTTAGTTTTTTAAGGAATCTTCATACTGTTTTCCATAGTGGCTGCACCAATTTACATGCTTACCAACAGTGTAGGAGGGTTCCCTCTTCTCCACACCCTCTCTGGCATTTATTACTTGTGGACTCTTTAATGATGGCCATTCTGATCAGTGTGAGGTGATGCCTCATTGTAGTTTTGATTTGTATTTCTCTAATAATTAGCAACATTGAGCATCTTTTCATGTGCCATCTGTATGTCTTCTTTGGAGAAATGTCTACTTAGGTCTTCTGCTCACTTTTTGATTGGGTTATTTGTTTTTTTAACATTGAGTTATGTAAGCTGTTTGTATATTTTGGATATTAACCCCTTGTTGGTTGCATTGTTTGCAAATATTTCCTCCCATTCCATTGGGTTGTCTTTTCATTTTGTTTATGGTTTCCTTTGCTGTGCAAAAGCTTGTAAGTTTGATTCGGTCCCATTTATTTGTTTTTGCTTTTTTTTTTTTGCCTTGGGGACTGATCTAAGAAAATACTGCTACGATTTATGTCAAAGAATGTTTTGCCTATGTCATCTTCTAGGAGTTTTATGGTGTTATGTCTTAAATTTAGGTCTTTAAACCATTTTGAGTTTATTTTTCTATATGGTGTGAAGGAATGTTTTAATTTCATTGTTTTACATGTAGTTGTCCAGCTTTCCCAGTGCTGCTTGTTGAAAGAGACTGTCTTTTCTCCATTGTATATCCTTACCTCCTTTGTCATAGAATAATTGACTGTAGGTGCGTAAGTTTATTTCTGGGCTTTCTATTCCATTCCGTTGATCTATGTGTGTCTTTTTGCACCAGTACCATGCTGTTTTGATTACTGTAGCTTTGAAGTATAGTCTGAAGGCTGGGAGACTGATACCTCCAGCTTTGTTCTTTTTCTCAATATTGCTTTGGCAACTCTGGGTCTTTTGTGGTTCCATATAAATTTTAAAATTATTTGTTCTCATTCTGTGAAAAATGTCATGGGTGTTTTGATAGGGATTGCATTAAATCTACAGACTGCTTTGGTAGTATGGCCATTTTAACAATATTCTTCCAGTTTAAGAGCATGGAATATCTTTCCATTTCTTCGAATCCTCTTCAGTTTCCTTTATCAGTGTTTTGTAGTTTTCAGCATATAGGTCTTTAACCTCCTTGGTTAAGTTTATTCCTAGATTTTTTTGTTTTTGTGTTTGTTTTTTTGGAGTGAGGTTTTAAATGGAATTGTTTTTATCTTTACTTTCTCTTTCTGATATTTCATTATTAGTGTATAGAAACGCAACAGATTTCTGTATATTAATCTTGTATCCTGCTGCCTTGCTGAGATCGTTTATTTGTTCTAATAGTTTCTGTGCAGAGATTTTAGGGTTCTCTATATAGAATATCCTATCTGTGAATAGTGACAGTTTTACCTTTACCCTTCCAATTTGGATACCTTTTATTTCTTTTTCTTGTCTGATTGCTGTGGCTAGGGCTTCCAATATTGTATTAAGTAGAAGCAGGGAGAGTGGGCATCCTTGTCTTGTTCCTGAATTTAGTGGAAAGGCTTTCAGCTCTTCACTGTTGAGTATTATGTTGACCATGGGTTTGTCATAAGTGGCTTTTATTGTGTTGAGACATGTTCTCTCTATACCCACTTTGCTGAGTTTTTATCATAAATTGTTGTGGAATTTTGTCAATAGTTCTTTCTGCATCTGTTGAGATGATGATATAGTTTATATTCTTCAACTTGTTAACGTGGTGTGTCACGTTGATTAATTTGCAGATATTGAACCATTCTTGCATCCCTGGGATAAATCTCACCTGGTCATGATGTATGAGCCTTTTAATGTATTGTTGAATTTGATTTTTATATTTTGTTGAGGATTTTTGCATCTATGTTTATTAGTGATATTGGCTTGTAATTTTTTTGTGGTGTCTTTGGTTTTGGTATCAGGGTGATGCTGGTATTGTAGAATGATTTCATGATCATTCCTTCCTGTTCAATTTTTGGAATAGTTTGAGAAGGATAGGTGTTAACTCTTTAAATGTTTGGTAGAGTTCTCTTGTGCAACTGTCTGGTCCTGGTCTTTTGTTTTTTGGGAGTATTTTTTATCAGTGATTCAGTTTCATTACTAGTAATTGGTCTGTTTGTATCTTCTATTGAATATTTCTTCCTGGTTCCATCTTGGGAGATCGTGCATTTCTAGGAATTTGTACATTTCTTCTAGGCTGTCCATTTTATTGATGTGTAATTATCCATATTAATCTACGATCCTTTGTATTTCTATGATATTTGATGTAACTTTTCCCTTTTTTTCCTGATTTTATTGACGTTAGCCCTCTCTCTTTTTCTCTTGATGAATCTGGCTAAAGATTTATCAATTTTTCTTACCTTTTCAAAGAACCAGCTCTTAGTTTCATTGATCTTTCCTATTGCTTTTTTTTTGCGATACGTGGGCCTCTCACTGCTGTGGCCTCTCCCGTTGCGGAGCGCAGGCTCTGGACACACAGTCTCAGCAGCCATGGCTCACGGGCCCAGCTGCTCCATGGCATGTGGGATCCTCCTGGACTGGGGTAGGAACCCGTGTCCCCTGGATCGGCAGGCGGCCTCTCAACCACTGCGCCACCAGGGAAGCCCATTTCCTATTGCCTTTTTAGTCTCTATTTCATTTATTTCTTCTCTGTCCTTTATGATTTCTTTCCTGTTAGTAACTTTGGGTTTTGTTCTTTTTCTCTAGTTCCTTTAGGCATAAGGTTAGATTGTTTATGTGAGATTTTTCTTGTTTCTTGAGGTAGTCTTGTATTGCTATAAACTTCCTTCCCTTCCTCTTTTGTTCTCTTCTCTTGTGATTTGATGACTAACTTTAGTGTTGTGTTTGGATTCCTTTTTCTTTTTTGTGTGTGTATCTATTGTAGATTTTCAGTTTGTGGTTACTATGAGGTTTGATATAGCAGTCTATATATAAACAAGATTGTTTTAAGTTGCTGGTCTTTTAATGTCAAATGCATTTCTAATACCCTGCATTTGTGTTCTCCTTTTCTCACAATTGCTGGTTTTGATATACTTGTATGTGAATGATTTTCTAGCTTTACTGTATGTTTGCCTTTACCCGTGAGCTTTTCCATTCATAATTTTCTTGTTTCTAGTTGTGGTCTTTTCTGCTTAGAGAAGTTCTTTTAGCATTTGTTGCAAAGCTGGTCTGGTGGTGCTGAATTCTCTTAGCTTTTGTTTGTCTGTAAAGCTTTTCATTTCTCCATCAAATTTGAATGAGAGCCTTCCTGGGTAGAGTATTCTTGGTTGTAGTTTCTTCTCTTTCATCACTTTTAGTATATCATGCCACTTCATTTTGGCCTGCAAAGTTTCTGCTGAGGAATCAGCTGATAACATTATTGGAGTTCCCTTGTATGTTTTTTTGGTCACTTTTCTCTTGTTTTAATATTTTTTCTCTTTAATTTTTGTCAGTTTGATTACTGTGTGACTCCATGTGTTCCTTCTTGGGTTTTTACTGCCTGGGACTCTCTGTACTTCCTGGACTTCGGTGACTGTTTCCTTTCCCGTGTTAGGGAAGTTTTCATCTATTATCTCTTCAAATATTTTCTCAGGTCCTTTCTCTTCTCTTCTCCTTCTAGGACCCCTATAATGTGAAAATTGGTGTATTTAATGTTGTCTCAGAGGTCTCTTAGACTGTCTTCTTTTCATTTTTGTTTTCTTTATTCTGTTCTGTGGCAGTGATTTCCACCATTCTGTCTTCCAGGTCACTTATCCATTCTTCTGCCTCAGTTATTCTTCTATTGGTTCCTTCTAGTGTTTTTTTTTCGTTTCAGTTATATATTGTTCATGTCTGTTTGTCTGTTCTTCAGTTTTTCTAGGTCTTTAGTAAACATTTCCTACATCTTCTCAATCCTTGCCTCCATTCTTTTTCCAAGATCTTGGATCATCTTCACTATCATTCTGAATTCTTTTTCCCGTAGGTTGGCTATCACCATTTCACTTAGTTGTTCTTCTGCGGGTTTCATCTTGTTCCATCATCTGGGACCTAATCCTCTGCCATCTCCTTTTGTCTAACTTCCTGTGATTGCTGTTTCCTTTCCACAGGCTGCAGGATGGTAGTTCTTGCTTCTGCTGTCTGCCCTCTCATGGATGAGGCTGTCTAAGAGGCTTGTGCAGGCTTCCTGGTGGGAGGGGCTGGTTCCTGCCCAGTGGTGGGTGGAGCTGGGTCTTATCCCTCTGGTGGGAAGGGCTGTGTGTACTCAGGGAGACTTTTCAGCCACTTGTCTGCTAATGGGTGGGGCTGTGTTCCTGCCCTGTTGGATGTTTGGCCTGAGGTAACCCCAGCACTGGAGCCTACAGGCTGTAGGGTAGGGCTAATGGCAACCTCCAGGAGGGCTCACACCAATGCATACTCCCCGGATCTGCTGCTGCCAGTGTCTTTGTCCCTGCCATGAGCCACAGCCACCCGCCACCTCCGCAGGAGCTCCTCCAGTACTAGGCAGGTAGGTCTGGCCCTGTCTCATATGGGGTCACTGCTTTTTTCCCCTGGGTCCTGGTGAGCACGAGACTTTTTGTGTACTCTCCAAGAGTAGAGCTTCTGTTTCCCCCAGTCCTGTGGAAGTCCTGCGATCAAACCCCTCTATGTCTTTTGGTTGGAGTGTTTAGTCCATTTACATTTATAGATATGTACTTATTGACATTTCTTAATTGTTTGGGGGGTTATTTGTAGTTCCTTTTGTTCTCTTCTTATGTCATTTGATGACTATTTTTAGTGTTATATTTGGGTTCTTTTTCTTTTTTGTGTATTTATTATAGATTTTTGGTTTGTGGTTACCATGAGGTTTATATATAGCCATATATATGTGTGTGTATATATATGTGGTTAAGTTGGTGATCTCTTAAGTTCAAATGCATTTTAACAACCCTGCATTTTTACCCCTCCCCCCGATATTTACCGGTTTTGTCATGTTTTACTTCTTTTTGGTTTGTGTATCCCTTAACTTCTTATTGTGGATATAGATGATTTTATTACTTTTGTCTTTCAACCTTCCTAATAGCTTTATACTTGGTTTTCTGTTGGGCAGAGCCATGTCCCAGGGTCCCTGGCTATAGGGCCCTGTGGGGTCCTGGAGCTGGTATTGGCCCGCAGGTGGGTGGGGCTGGTTCCTTATACAGCTGTCGGCATGGTCCTGGCAGTCCTGGAGCTTGTGTTGGACCACTGGTTGGTGGGACCAGATCCCAGGTTGGCTGCCTAAATTGGCTTAAGGTGTCCCAGATCTGGTTTTGGCCTGCTGGTGGATGGTGCCAGGGCCCAGGGGGTCCTGGGGCTGGTGCCATCCTGCTGGTGGGTGGGTTGGGTCCTGACAAGCCAGGCTGCAGGGCTGTGGTGGTCCTAGGGCTGATGTCTGCCTGCTGGCAGATGGGGCCGGGGCTCAGGGGATCCAGGGGCTGGTGCCCACCGACCAGTTGGTGAAACCAGGTTCTGGGACTAGTGCCAACTCCCTGGTGAGCGGAGCTAGGTCCTGGGGTCTCTGACTACAGGGCCCTGGGGGTCCTAGTGTTGTTTGTCAGCTTGCTGGTGGGCAGGTTCAGGTCCCAGGGGGTTCTGAAGCCAGTGCCTGCCCACTCGTGGTTGGAGCCAGGTTCTGAGTTTTCTGGCTGCGGGGTCCTGGGGATTGGACTAGTGCTGGTGCCCTGGTGTGTGGGTCTTGGTCCTAGGCCCTCTGGTGAACAGGGGCATATCCTGGAGTGGCTGCGGTCACAGGGGGTTTTAAGGCAGATGGCCTGCTGGTGAGTGGGGCTGTGTCCCAGCTGGGCTAATTGCTTGGCTTGACCTGTTGTGTCCCAATACTGGTGCCCATAGGCTGGTGGGCAAGGCCAGGTTCTGGTGCTAATAAGTTAGAGGGAGAATTCCAAAACAGTGCTTGCCAGCACCCAGTGTCTTTGTGGTGGTAGAAGAAGCTCCCAAAATGTCTGCCACAAGTGTCTGAGTCCCCAGGGTCAGCTCCAGTTTCCTCCTGCCTCTCTGGGAGGCTCTCCAAGATTAGCAGGTGGGTCTGACCCAAGCTTCTTTAAAATTATTGCTTCTGCCCTGGGTCCCGGAGTGTGTGAGGTTTTGTGTGTGCCCTTTAAGAGTGGAGTCTTTATTTCTCACAGCCCTCCAGCTCTCCTGAAAGTGAGCCCTGCTGGCCTACAAAGACAAAGGTTCTGGGGGCTTGTCTTCCTGGACAGGCTTCTTCCTGGTGTGGGACCCCTGGGTTGGGGAGCCCAGTGTGGGACCTGGGCCCCCTTGCTTCTTGGGGAGAATCTCTACAGTTGTAATTATCCTCCTGTTTGTGGGTCGCCCACGTGGGGGTAAGGTTCTTGACCATACTGTGTTTCCACCTTTCCTGTAAGTCTTGTTGTGGTTCCTTCTTCGTATTTTTAGTTGTAGAAGATCTTTTCTGCTGGTTTCTAGTCTTTCTCATCAATAGTTCCTCTGTAAATAGTTGTAATTTTGGTGCGCCCAAGGGAAGAAGCAAGCTCAGGGTCTTCTTACTCCACCATCTTGACCACACCCATTTCATTTCTTTCGTCATTGTTTTGTAGTTGTCAGCATACAGATCTCACAATTTTTTTTGTTAGATTGATGTGTAAATATTTAATTTTTGGGAGCTAAGTGGTATAACTTATTTTTAATTGTTGTTAGTATAGAGATATTAAATTGATTTTTGTATGTTGACCTTATACTGTGTTATCTTGGTAAACTTACTTAATAGTTTTATGGTACAGCCAGGTTATTTTTAAGAAATTACAAACTGGGAATAGTTTTATAAGTTCATTTTTGCTGTTTTAGATGAAATGTCAAATCTTAAATCTTGAATGAGGTGAATTTTTCTGTTCCTCACTTTTTCTTAAGCAGTATACGTATAATATTTACTTATTAGCTTTGTTAGTAGTTAAATATTTGTATGGCCTGGTGATGGAAGCATCAACCCAAAAAGCCTGATTTCAAAGAGGGAGCCTAGTTTCTCTCTTCTTTTGTAATTAAATAATAGTAACACTGGCTAGTTTTATGAAAAATTTTATTTGCAACAGTAAAATCATGATTTTTTTAACAGGAAGAGTACGATTGGGATAGTTAATTTTGTAAGTGTTTTTCATATGGCATATTTTTTGGCTATGAATAATTGTCCTATTTCTTCTCTTTTTCTCTTTCTTCTCAGGTATTGGGAGAGTTGCTGCTACATCTTTAGGAAATTTAACTAACCATGGTTCTGAAGATTTACCCCTTCCTCCTGGCTGGTCTGTGGACTGGACAATGAGAGGGAGGAAATATTACATAGATCACAACACAAATACAACTCATTGGAGCCATCCTCTTGAGCGAGAAGGACTTCCTCCAGGATGGGAGCGAGTTGAGTCATCAGAATTTGGAACCTATTATGTAGATCACACAAATAAAAAGGCTCAATATAGGCATCCCTGTGCTCCGAGGTAGACTATCAACTTTATCTTAACTCTTTGTTTTGAAATTGTCTAAAGTTAGATTTTGAACTCATATTTTCATCAAAGAGAAAGATGTCCTGAAGTTTGATTTGAAAACTTTATTTTTCACAGCTTATGAGTTTTTTCCTCTGGACTTATATTTAGTAATGAATGACTTTAATAATTAAAAAACAACTTTTAAACAAACCTCAAAAACAGGATCAATATTCTTATGATCAGATTCTGCTTTAATATGCCAGAATGCTTTTGTTAAAGATACCCAGAAATTAAAGTAAATAAATAGAATATCTGCCTCTTTACATTTAAATTTCTATAAAAAATACACATCTACCTTCTAATGTGTCAGAATATATTTTGAATTTTGTTTTGCTGATTTTATTCAATTTACAGATATTTTATGTTTTTTAACTGTTGCCACACAAGAAAGTGAAGATTATCTATTTTATTTATTTATTTTTGGCTGCATTGGGTCTTCGTTGCTGTGCGTGGGCTTCCTCTATTTGCAGTGAGCGGGGGATAGTCTTCATTGCACTGTGCGGGCTTCTCATTGTGGTGGCTTCTCTTGTTGTGGAGCACGGGCTTTAGGCACGCGGGCTCAGTAGTTGTGGCGCACAGGCTTAGTTTAGCTCCATGGCATGTGGGATCTTCCCGGACCAGGGCTCGAATCCATGTCCCCTGCATTGGCAGGCGGACTTAACCATTGCAACACCAGTGAAGTCCCTACATTTTAATATTATCACCCAGAAAACTAAGCTTTGTCATTATTGTGCTGTTTTAATCATTTTACATATTTGGATTTTTAATTCAAGTTTGAAAAAGTTTTTTTCCAGTGATTCCATTTAGTGGCACTCAGTGTTCATTGAGCAAGTGAGGTTGTCATCCCTTCAAAAGAACCAAGTCAGACTCTCTGCCTGTGTTGGGCTCTGGCCCCTTTGCCTGCTCTCCTTACCATCTCAGGCAAGCTGCTGCTCTCCCTGGCTTCAATTTGCCGGCCTGTGACATAGGGGTAATTTGTAGCCTCCCTCCCACCTGATCACAACCCTTACCCAAGGGCAGGGATGAGTTCCACGTATTCCTGCTGTGTCCCCGGCACCAAACACAGAGACACACACACAGGTAGATGTTTTGTTGAATGAATAAATGATAGAAATGCAAAAAAAACCACAAAACCCTAAAAACCCCCAGCAAAACGTGGTTACAGTTTGCTGTCACTGGATCTCAGAGGCTTTCTGGTCCATATAACCAGATTTGAGAGTATATTGAGCCTAGTTTTCTGTTTATCATCATTAATTTTATATTGAATATTATTATAGAATTTTATAGTTTACAAAGCATTTTCACAATTAGTTAATTTGCTTCTCTTAGCAACTCTGTAGACTTTAAGCAGGAGAGAATAAACACCTTCCTTAAGCTCAGATAGGTAGTATTAGCATCTGTTTGGTTGTCTGTATTATGCTAATCCTTATACAGAACTCTTGACATATATTAGGTCATTTAATCCTTAGAAGAGTCATTTTTGGTATGAATTTATTCTGGTTTTACAAATAAAAAGGCTAAGGTTTAGAGAAGTGAAGCATTTTCGCTTACATTCGTGCAGCTTGTAATTGGCCAAACTGAGGTTAACCCGCACACCCCCCAGGGTGTATCTGACTTCGAAGCCTCAGTTCTTTCCCACCTCCCAGTTGTGCTATCAAGGAATATTTCACTTTGCACCTACTTATGAAAGAAGAGTTGAAGATAAAATTCAGTGCCATTTGCACATTGATCTTTAAATTGTTAACTACAGTCTAATCCAACAGTTACTTGAGTCCTGGTTTAGTATTGGAATGATCTTTCCTGATACACACATAAACCTTTATGTTTGGAAGCAGGCTCTTCCAGTTTTATCTCCAAGTCTGGAATAGGCCATTACGGTCTCCCGGAATTCAGTCGTTAACCTTCAAGTGGGTCAGTGCTTTCCTTAGCATCTTCCCATTAAGAGCCCTTACCCCACCTTGCTGTTCTTTCCTTCCCCCCTCCCCCAACTTATAGGCTGTTAGAACTAATTAAAAGCATGGTCTTTTTTTTTTTTTAAGTCTCTGACTTAAAACAGGTTCTAAAAACAGGTTCTAATCAACCCTAACTCCCATATGCTCTCTTAAGGTGGTAAAAGTAGAAAGGAAATAGTATAGTTATGTGGATATTTCAAGCACAGTACTCACTCCTACTGTAGTACCTGTTCCAAACCCCCTTTTCAGCCTAAAGGAGAAAGAAAATATCCATTCTTATTTTGAGAAAAATTATCAACTTTTCCAGTATAAATTTATAGCTAATTACTAGTTATTACTAAAATTTGATTCTAGTTTTAAGCCTCTGTATAAAGATTATAACTTAGCTCTGACTTTTTTAATAACCTTCTTTAAAGTTGCCCTTGAAAAGAATAAATATCAGCCAGATGAAATCTCTTAAAAATATGTAAAGATTTAGCTTAGTTTTATATCCATCACTAGTGACATACAAGTTTCCAAGAGAAGGTGCATTTTACTTCCCCTATAGTATGGTTTAAAAAAAAGCCAGATCCTTATGTTTTTTAGGTGGTAGAAGTTTGGGCAAGAGGCACATTGAAAAACACTTAAATATTATTCTTGTATTTCATGTTTTATTTAGGGCCTTTATCCTAATGAACATTGATTGTTTCTTCTTAGTGTACCTCGGTATGATCAACCTCCTCCTGTCACATACCAGCCACAGCAAACTGAAAGAAATCAGTCCCTTCTGGTACCTGCAAATCCTTATCATACTGCAGAAATTCCTGATTGGCTTCAGGTTTATGCTCGAGCCCCTGTGAAGTAAGTGAATTTACAGCACAAATTTTTGTTGAGTGGTGAGTAGAAGCCTGAATGGAGTCTCTGGGCTGCTTAAAGCACACAGCACCATTTTTAAAAAAATATTATTTAAAAGCCCATTGTTATTTAAAGAAGGGATATCACAGCTTATAAAGTTGAAAAGTCATTGATTAGAAATAGAAGTTTTACAAATATTTATTGAATCTTCACTTTCTATTGTGTGCAGACCTAGGCTATTACAGGGATGCAATAAAAAGCTTACATTCTCATAGGGGTAGAATAACTTGTAAATAAGTGATGCAATACCTGTGATAAAAGGAAGGAACCAGGTAAGTCCTAGGTACATAGGTGAATCAAAGCGGGACACAAGGGTGTTGAGGAAATAGTATGTGTGGTGGCTCAAGTTCTGGGAGGAGGTGATCTGTGTTCACTGATAGCTTTGTTACCCTGGGAAGGGTGCTTAACTTAGTTTTGTTTTCTGTAAATTGGAGATAATAATAGTACCTTCTCTTAAGGTTATTGAGTATTCAATAAAATAATGCATCTAAAATATGTATCACAGTGTCTTGCACATTGAGAGAGCTTAGTAAATGGTTACTGTTATTATTGTGGGTAAAGGTATAGAATAGTGGTTAAGATCACTCAGGAAGGAAACTGTCTGGAAGGAAAGCGTGATTTCTGTCTCCATCACCTACTTACCGAATGACCTTGGGCAAGTTATTGAACTTAGTTCTAAGTGTTTTTCCTCTACTGAAATACAGGGGATAATAATCTTGTCTACTTTACTTGGTGTGGTGAGGCTTAAAAGTGATCATGCTTTTTTTTTCTTAAATATTTATTTATTTTTGGCTGCACTGGGTCTTAGTTGTGGCATGCAGACTCTAGTTGCAGCATGCATGCGGGATCTAGTTCCCTGACCAGGGATTGAACCCGGGCCCCCTGCATTGGGAGCATGGAGTCCCAGCCACTGGACCACCAGGGAAGTCCCTGATCATGCATTTTAAATCAAATGGCACAGTGGCTGACTTGAGTAAGCCCTTAACAATGGTTTCTTACTATTATGAGTGAGCAAGGAAAGCTGCACCAAAAGGAAAATCCATGCACTAGTTTTTAAAGATGGCTATGAGTTTGCTAGGCTCATTGAGGATATTTGTTGGGTGCCATAGTAGGCACTGTTCTTGGAATATAGTCATGAATAAATGAAATATTTGCCTCAAAGAGCGTCTCTCTTCTGGGAAAACAGAAGTAGGTACTCAGATCAATAATCCAGTGTGGTAAGGATCAGTGACAGTGGTATATACAAAGTGCTGTGATTTCAGAAAAGGGGATGTCTGAAAGTAAATAGTTATTGATAATCCAGTGCTTCCTGTACCATACTGTGCTAAGTTTTTACATATGTTATCTCATATAATCTTCCCAAAACCTATTTTACAGCTGAAAAAAACTCTGCTAAGATCACACAAATATTAAGTGGTAGATTTCAAACCTTTCTCTCTAACTTCAAAGTTCATACTCTTAACTTTTGTCATTACTACTTCTTATTTAATAATAATTATCACTTACTGAGTATTTAAATTCCTGGTACTTTGCTACGTATTTTACACATAATAATTGCATGTACAGTACTGTTAACAATTATATAAGGTGAAATTTTGCAGCCTTACTCTTAATATTCCATTTATATTTCAAAAACCAAAACTATCAGCACAAGATAGCCCAAAGAAGAGTTTTTAGAAAGTTTAAGATGATTGTACAATGAATTTTGAATAAAATAATTAAATCTTATAAAGTCACTGGTCATTTACTATGAACTATTTGTTAATTCTTGGCCAACATAACATTCCCTTACATTCCCTCTGATCTTTTTAGTCTATAAATTCATGGCTGTTGATCTGTGTGGCCTGATGCAGAGAGACAAGATGATATTATGAGGGTTGTAGTCTAAAATCATCAGTTTTTTTTTTCTAAGTCAAATTTAAGCCTTGTCAGTGTAATTTTTAAAAAGGTTTTAATTATAGATATTATTATACAGAGTATAAACAGTGCTTGTCAGAAGTTTGTTTTTAGTTTATTTGAAATTACATAGACATTCATCCATAAAATTAAGCATGGCTTGGTGTCTTAGCTAACCTACAGAAACCTCTTTATCTGATAATATCCATATACTGTAGGAATAGGATGAGGAATGATAGCAGATGGACTCTTCTTCCCTTTTTCCCTCTCTTCTTTCACTCTTGATACCACTTGATCTACTGCTCTCTGTGGCCTTTGTTCATATGCTGATCCTAAGTCATATGTAATATGTGCATGTATTTATATTTCCTTAAGTCTGGAAGAATATGTGCCTAACTGTTAACCTTTGTTATTTCTGGGAGTTGATAAGATTGAGTAGGGTTATTCTTTCTTCTTTGATATTTCTACTCTATAGCCGTTGTTAGAAAGAAATAACATAAAAAGCTTTCCTTCTTGGGGGAAAAAGATGGTACTTAAATGGAATTCTTTGCTTCTGATGAAAAGAAACAGACTCCTAAAGGTTACAGTCCCTTTCAACTCTGGCTCTGTGAGCTAACTATAGAACTTTAGGAAACTAGCAACTTAAGTTTTTTTCAAATAGATCAGAACTCCTCCCAGAATGGGCCAGTGAGAAAAGAGAGCAAGTACTTCTTTACTGCTTAAAACAAGAGGTCTAGGTCTGCCTTTTAGTTGATACTAAATTTTTGTCTCTAAAGAGGATTGGAAATGGTTGATATTGTTCTATCAACAGAAGGTGAGTTGTTATCCATGAATTAGATAATGGAGAATCAATTACTTATCCAAAAAATTAGCTTCTTTCTTCCTTTTGTTTAACAAACAATTGACATTATCTAGCTTTCTAAAATGCTTTATTTCTATCTCTAGCAGTAACTTACCAAAATAATTTTTGCATATACTTCCAGAACTGACTTAGAACAGATAATGTTCTAAATTATTTATTAATTTTAGTAAAGGTATGTTTCTAAGTTTTCTCTCAAAAGTCTGTAACGTATCATGCACCTGTAAGTAAGCTGAACTATAGGATAAAATTAAAAGATTTAATCTTTAACGGGAAAAAGACCATCAGGAACATGTTTACTTTCCATTATTCCTCATGCCCGCCCCATTCCCCAACACCAGTCCCCAACAGTATTGTGGCACAGACTCTATTTTATCCCTGTGTCTGTGATCCTGCAGTATCACTGCTGACTCACTTCTGGGTGTAGGAGGAAAGGAAGAATGGGCATACTGTTACATAAGACAGGCACAGGGAACTTGGGCTACATTACAATACCCGGGGCTGGAATAGCAGTACTTTTGGCTCCTGAAGGCAGCATCCACTGGAGTGTGAACAAGGTTTTTTGGTAGCATTACAGCAATTGTTGTTTGCTTATATGGGTTATTTATAAGTACTGTTTGAATAGAATACTGCTGTAGGAAAAATATAGCAAGAGAGATGCTATGAGAAAAGGATACTGGAGTAAACAGCCTATTTTCTGAATGATTTACTTGTGTATTTAGAGTGTAGTGGCTAAGAAGTTAAACTGAAGCAGATTATTTGGCTCCTTAAGAAAAGAATGGGAATTACATACTTTTCTTAAGAAAAGTAAATGGCAGGCATAAGCAGAAGGGAAGTCACTATATAGAAACAGCAGGGCAAGGATTTGGAATGGAAATTGACACATTGCATACTTTTCTCATCTGTGGTTTTCCTTAGAGTACTTTTTCTTCTTCCCAAAGTATTTTCACTAAATATTCTGATTTTCTTGCTTCTACACACAATTCTATTCTTGATGCTAAATGCTGTGATTGGGAAGTCAAAATTGTCTGAAGCTTTTTTCTTTTTCCTTTTTTAAAAAAACTTGAATGCTTATACAGAATGATATTCATGTGTTACAAACAAGTTTGATATTTATCAATATTACCATATTCTTCTCCCTTCTTTTCCTTGCTAGAATGTCCCAGATGATAAATGAGATTTAACGTTCTTACAGTTCACCTGGCATAAATTTATGTATCTTGAATCAGTAGACATTGCTGAAATGCCCCTTAGCAATGGAATTCAGACTTGGGAAGATTAAGGTTTTTTGTTAGGAGTTATGAATTTGTTTCAAACAAATAAAATCTTAAGGTACATGAATGGCAGAGGTTCTAGGAAATACCTTGCAGTTGTTTCTTCATGGAGGCTCATTGAGTATTTCTTGTAGTATTTCTCCAATATATGTTGGCAAATAGTTGGAGTTTCCCACTAAAGAGAATATAAAGCTTTCTGCCAAGTATATCTTTTAGTAAATTTGCAGTGCTCAGTAAGTAAATTAGTAAATTTGGGATCCAACAAAATACGTTTACCTTGTGATTTTTGTGTACTGTGCTGTGCTTTTGGTATTCCTGGAACACATAACCAGGTTGTTCAGAAATGTATGTCAACATACCAAGCACAGTCTGTAGCTCATACTGGCTGCTCTGTTACTTGTTTACTGTTTCCCTTTTTTAAAAAAAATTACATGATCCCCTTGGAATAAGATGGTAAATGAATTACCAAACAAAGGAAATGGGTAGGAAATGGGTAGGAAATGTTATAAATGATTATTAAGAATAAATTTATTAGAATTTACAACTAAAGTTCTTCCTATTATGTCTGTTGTGCAATATGATTTGAGAAGTATAACTTTAATATAGGTATATGCCTTGCTCTATAAAAACTTGTTCAAGTTTTTTCTCTAGTCTTAGTAGGTATTATCATTCAAAACTATTACTGTGATGTGCCTTAGTCCGTATAGTTCTCTGCCTTTCTGATCTTTTAATCACTAAACAATTTTGCAAGAGATATGTATATAGCCTCTTTAGGTTTCATCTATAAAATGAGAAGATTGGAGTAGAGCGCTGTCTTCAGGTCTCTTTCAATTCAAAGTGTAAATTACTGCTTTAGTAGTTTGTTGTATACTTCATCTCAGTATGTGATCTACTTAGCATTGAAGAAGGACTAAACACCTTCTGAACTGTATATAAATAAAAACTTATGTGAGTCCGGCCCCACATGGTGCAGTCTTCTACAGTCTATTTATTGTCATTTTGAAAACAGCTTATTCTTTCCTTTCTGCTTGAGTTTTTCTGTATTTTTTGTTGTTTGTTTGTAATATTGTATACTCAACCTCAGGATTATTCAGCCCACAAATGATGGTTCCTTTTCCTCTACCTGTTTAGTTCCTTGTTTGCTGTAGTAAACAGTATGCCTCAAAAAGCTTTATCAACACTAATGACACAGATGATCTTGCCTATTTTTCTATATTATTCATTGCAGGAACAATGTGGTCTAAAGTATTCTTACCTTCCTGACAATTAACTTTGGATGAACTTATGAATAGCATGGAATATGTTCTTCAGAAATTATAGAACCACAGTGGTTTGAAATCTTCATTATTATCTAGTATTAATATTAGAATAACTGATACATAAGATGAATGGAAATATTTTTTAACTTAGATTGAAATGAAGTAATATTAGTAGTTTTCTCCTCTCCCTAAAAAATAGTGTATTTAACTAGCAGTTAAAAACTCGGTTATTTTAAATTGAAATTTATCGTTTATTTAGTTATAATAAAATTGAAATTTATAAAAATAGAACAGTTTATTGTTATAAATACATATTTATGAATATGTTGTGAACATATGTCTGATTGTGTTTTAAAACAGATATGACCACATTCTGAAGTGGGAACTCTTCCAGCTGGCTGACCTGGATACATACCAGGGAATGCTAAAGTTGCTTTTCATGAAAGAACTGGAACAGATTGTTAAAATGTATGAAGCCTACAGACAGGCTCTTCTCACGGAGTTGGAAAATCGCAAGCAGAGACAGCAGTGGTATGCCCAGCAACATGGCAAGAATTTTTAAGTTAATTTTTTAAAAATAAAATTTAAGTTTTATTATAAGGGCTTTAAAATATTTTCACAGATTAAAAAAAACTGCAAACAAGTACTTTGGTTAATAAAGGCAGCTTACTTTTTTGGAAATTATAAAATTCTAATTTTACATGTATTTTGTTATTAAAAATATTCTTTTATTGAGAAAAAAATGAGTTTATCATTTTAAGAGCCAACATGGCAGACACTTCTAAATGCTGTATATTTGGAAACTGCTTTGAATATTCTCGATGGAGACAAATGCAACAAGAAATGTCATTTAACCAGATATTAAATAGGAAATGATCAGTTGGTAAACTCTCACAGTAGCAGTACCTTTCTTCAAAAAACAGAGAACGAGAGAGATAACCTATGCAGTATTTAAAAAAATGTTTACTTGCTTTAGTGTGGAATATTGTCTGGAATTGGATGGTTTAAATATTACCATTGTATAGTGCAAAACATAAAATGGGATTTGGGACCTTTATTGTGATAAATTTTTATATGTAACGTATGGAGTCACCTTCCCTCCCCCTCCCCCGAATGTAAAGAACCCTTTTAAAACATGTTGAGAAAGTATTTTTTGGTATGAAAGGGTGAAGGTCTATAATGTTTCAGGAATAAATTTAGGTATAAGGCCTGTGTGGGAAAAGTGTGCACAGCACTCAAGAGTTGCTAACATTACAGTACTTCCTTACTTTGGACCAGGGCTTTTATGGCATTTAGTAACATGGTGCTGATGAGACAGTGGAGGCTTTTCAACAGCATAGCACGTTGCCATCCCAACAGACTGGGTTGAACTGCCAAAAATAACAATCAGGGATTCATTAAGAAATCTTGGTCATTAAATTGATTCTACATATCTTTTATCTTCTAAGAGTTTGTCACAGAACTTTAAAACCCAGTATTTCTCTCCCAGTTTTTTTTCCTTTGGTTTAATAGTTATTAAGACATTGTTCATAATTAGCACAGTACGTTTGATTGCAGGCAAATTTATGGCACGTCTAGCCTATAAATCTCTAGAATTCTGTGAATTTCAAAACTTGTTGAAATAGCTCTTCAGTTATATTTACATGTGTTGTAAATATGTAAATAAATTTTTAGTTTAGGTAATCTTCCAAAATATAAAGCACTCCCAGTTAGATATCAGTGAATCTGAATTATTGATAATATGTTGAAAATGTTAAATGTTTGATTTTATATAACAAGCTTATTAAATATATTTTTGTGGAAACTAAATGTGTTGCGTTTGAGTCCATGTTTTATGCATAGCACTTATATATATTCGATTTTTCCATTCAGAGGCCCATAGGCAAAGGAAGCAGTATAATGAAAGGGGTATTCCAAAATGAAAATAGACTAGTTGGAATGTTATCAGTGGGAAAAGTTATTTTGCAGGGCATGTGATCGGACTTTCCTAAGATGTGAGCTTAAATATCTTATGAACTCTCACACACTCTTCTGTTTTAATCATTCTTTACTCCTTACTAAATATTACCATTTTATTTAATTAAAGCTTAGCCATTTCTAAGAAAGTTAGAAATTACTCTGTTTTAGAGCTCCCAGATAAGAGGCATTACTTTTTTTTTCATTACCACACTTCTTTTTCCTCTAGGAAGTAAGCTCAATGAAATTCCACTACAGATTTTAGTAATTATAAAAACAATATAGAATCACTGGTTTAAAAGAATTGGAAGATACCTAAAAGGGCTTAGTGTACATTCCTTAAAATGGAAACCTAAATTTGTAATGGTGTCAACATGAAAGAAAATGCATTTTGAATTTAAAAAAGGAGATAGAAATCTTCATCATTCTATATCATCACCTCCCAAACATTTCCAAATTCAGTTATTTTTAATATTGGGAACCAGAGTAAACTTTAATAATAGTTCACATGTTAAAAGAATAAACCTATGATGAATACATTTCTTTGTGTACCAAATGAAAAAATATACAATGCAGTGAAACTCAAATACATATACAAAGTGATTTTTTTGTGCATTTTTGATCAAGAGGTTTATATTCTATATTAAATCATGATAGAAAAGCAATATATAGTTTTTGATAAAGCAACTGAAAAGCTCTCTTATATGTCTTTTATAATAAGAGCTAATGGTATATGTAAGATGGTATAGATTGAATCAAGCCTATTGAGTTATGATGCTATGTTTTAACAAATGGCTATGTGAAATAATTTAAAAATTCTTCTATAGAAATTAAATGAGCATATCCAAATGTGGAGTAATATTACTTCATGGTTTAACTATAACCCGGTAGTAGAATTTAGTAAATTCAAGCAGAACACATGTACTGTTATCATAAATAGACAAATTCTTTAAATTATAACAGCATATTTGAAGACAAAATCAGGAAACTGTACATGTTAACAAAATAAAACCATGCATACATACATCTGCTTATTAAACACTGAAATAAAGGAACTAAACCATTTTGCAATCTTCAGAGGTGCTTGGTATTTTACCCTGTTCTGATGGAAGCACTTTGAATGTTTGCATGGAGATGGAAAACAATATTTAACTGACAATTTGGTCATGCACACCTGTATTTTTGAAATTTTGGATTAAATTTTCTTCTTTTCTGATTGTTCAGTAGATTCTGACTTTGGTGCAGGAAAAGCTTGATGATACAGATGTCTGTGGGTTGCTGCTGCACTATAAAGCTTGTATAAAGCCTAGAAATAAAAGAATCAAGATTATAAAACATTGTATAAATACACAGATATAACTTTTTTCCTTCTTAGTGTAATTAGTTTATGGTATGATATCAAATTTAGCATGCTAAATTTGGGATCCTTATATCATTAATCTGTATGAGATATCTTAGAACACAAAAGTATTTTCAGCTGTCCAATGTGTGGGTCGATCTTCATGGTAAATGTTCTATCCTCAGACTGCATTTTCTTTTACCTTTCACACCTTTTGGAGCAGAGCTTCCTAACCACTGTGCCCCAGGGGTGTGTTGAAAACTCATACTGTGAATATTATTAGTTTTAGAGGAATTATAGGAGCTCATAACTTCTGACTGCCAATAGCTACTTTATTATACATAGGTAGACCACTTGCTATTGGAGCTTCCTGATAAAAAAAAAAGGGACCACTTTTATTCTCCATGATTTCCTGCTATGGTCATGCAGATAAGCAGGTGTGTTACCCTCTCCCCTGCCACACTGGGCTCTCTCAAACATGCTCTCTTGCCATTGTTTCTATTCCATATGTAAGTTCATATCTTACAAAACGTTATTCAGAAACATTACGTCAGAGAGTCTTCATTAAAACTACCTCTGTCATTGTTGTCTGTTTAAGAGTGTTTGAATCATAGGAATTTATTGCTTTATGTGTCCATAAATATTTTTATGTTCTTGTCTTTCCCCTCAGCTAGTGTCTAAGATTCATTACCTCCTCTGACTTTCACATAATTAACACTCAGTTAAGGCCAGTTTATCTAATGTAATTCTGAAGTCTGTAAAAAGTCTGAATATTTTTAGAAGTTGGATAAAAGCCTGATATCCTTAAATAGTAATCAATCCCCAGGAAATTCCATTCATTTTTATGTTTTTGAGTCTGCATGGCTACTTCCTTTTGATTTTCTTAAGTCTGAATTGTACTGTCATCAATTCTATGAATGCATATTGGTGCAACCTTAGTTCTACTGTATTATGATTCTAACACATTCAGTTTAATCCATGTTCTCTTAAAAGCTTAGATATTTTTCTTAAGGCTTGATTTACAAAGTTGAAATTTGTTTTTACCTTTTTAGTGAATTTATTTTACTGAATCTTACATGAAATAATTCCTTATGACATGTAAATATTACATGTATCCTTGGTATTTGATTGGAGGACATAATCTATTTATATATAACAGCAGAAACTGAGGAATTATGTGCTATCTCTGTAGTTGTTGAAGATCAGTTTTGCTTCCTGAAGATAATGACCTAAATGATTCCACAGAGATAATTTTTCTTATGTAACAAGTGATTCCTTCTTAGAAGCTTAGATTTTTCCTTAGATACGGAGTTTTGTACATGTGCAGTGGGAGAAATGAACACTAATTTACAGGAAAGTTACACTGCATACTGGTCTGAAACCTTAAAGTGTTATAGGTAACTCAGAAGCCAAAGTTAAAAACAACTTCTAAAGATTGTAGCTCCATTTACTCTCCAGTAGTTAAGTTTCCTGAAGATTCATAACTGTACTTGTTTCACTCTGCAGTAGAGCAAAATGCCCAATGTTGGAGCTTAAGAATTTTGAAATTTTCTAAACATTCAGGAAACAAAACATAAAATATTCATGATAATCAATTCTTATGTTTCATATGCAGATAAAATCATATATCATGTCCAGAATAAGTATTTTAAAACCATTGCCAGAATTCACAATTAAAATTGTAAATGCTAGAAGAACATAGGAGCTGTAGTCACCAAAGATTTTTTAATGTACATTGAGATATCCTTTAATGGCTACTTGGTTTATAAAATAAGAATATCATAATGTTTATAAATACATGCTCTTAATTTAAGAAGAAATTTAACTTACCTCATTTGTACTTCCCTGTGGCAAAGGCAGTTTAAAAGGGAGAAAAGAAAAGTATATATCCTGCTTCATTAATAGCATTATGATAATCAACTTTGTTTACAGTAGTAATTTGTGAGCATTTAAGAACAAATAACCCTGCAGAGTTTTTCAGTTTAGATTACATATTTAATGTGAATATTTTGAAGAACCCAATTCTATATTCATCACAGGTTTCAGCATCATATTCTAGGTGGGCTTTGGGATTTACCTCAAATAGCCTCTCTTCATCTTTTGAGGTTGAAGGGCTATTTGAGGCAGTGGCTCAGAGGATCCAATTTTAATTCATTCTTTTCCAGTAGTGTTACCATTTATTTATCTCAACTAGATTCTTCAAAGACACACGGCAAATCCATCAGTTACAATTCTCTTTTAAAGAGTATGTATAATTACACTCTTAATGCTGGGAGAACTGTAGCTATTACTTGCTACCTGGAGACCATAAATATTCTTAACTCCAAACTTTTATGAAGAATCTCAACTTTAGCTTCACTAAATTCCCCTAAATTTAACTGAAGACACTTCCAGAATGACATAGTGAGTTGATTATTATTCTAGGTGTGTTTATAATTGTCTCCCCTATCCATACTCAATTATTTGAACAGTGGACTGTGGTGACCCTGGGTTGGTTAACTGGACCATAAAGGACAACTGATCCCTAAGCAGCTGATCCAGAGGTTGACCTGGACTCATGCCAGGGCCTGGTTCAAATGTAAAGTTCAAATAGAGACAATGTGAAGTGATCAGATGCTGTGTTTAGGGGTTTTACTAAAAGAGACAGTGCTATGACTTCAGATGGTGGTTTATATATGCTCCTAACAAAGCCAGTGCTAGTCAAATGATAGGTTGTAAGTATGAAGTAATGAACACATAGTCGAATCACAATCAGCTAAATAAAAACTTGATTGTGTTTTCTCACTTAACAGCTTTAACTTTTAGGATAAGAAAAAGTGAAAACACTACCTAATCCACGTATGTTTGAAAAATATTGAAATGTTGACTGGAAAACAGTTGTGTAGGACTTTACATGTTATATTATAGTTAGCTGTTTGTATCTGGCCATCTTGACAGATTCTAAAGTTCTTGAAGACTGGGGCCCAAGTCTCCTGTTCTCCTGTATATTTACAACATCTAACATAGTGTCTGGAACATAGATAGCATTCAAATGTGTGCTGCATTTAGTTGAAGAGAATTAAGTGTTCCTACCTGGTCCCACAAGGCTGCGGCCACTTGGTCTATTACAGCACCCAGCTCTCGGTATTCTCCAGAGTACCGGATGTATGCCCAGGTGCACAGAGTAATAAGCGTCAGTCCCATTATCATATTGCATAGGCTAGCTATGATGTCCAAACCAATAAATCCAGTCACACCAGCAATCACATATGTGATAAAGATGACAACAAACAGTGTGGCTGGGGTACGAGCTGCATGGAAGATATTTTTGCTGTCATTGTGCTTGATGTACTGGATGTAAAGTTCATCTATTTCACTCTCCAACTGTTGCAGGTAACGCCGGCTAAATTCCTCCCCACCCATCTTCTTCACCCCTCGGAATAGCTTCACAGATTCTTCCTTAAGTTCCAGATGTTTCGTCTGCAGGTCATTAGGGGCCAGAAATGGTTTGTCACCACCACAGATCTGTATCGGATAGAGAAGTATTCACGCAGTGCACAGTACAACTAGCAACTGTATCACAATTTTGCACTTAGCTAGTTGAATTTGTTAGAACACATTACTAATCCGAAGGAGCCTGTATTATGTTTTGTCATCCCACATCTTTCCATACTCCATTTCTATCAGGCGGGATTATAAGTGGGACTGGTACTTCATAGGTGACTTATATAAAGCCTTTCTTAATTTTTATTCTCTTTTCGACATGGGAAGGCATATCCATGACTTAATCCAATTTCCTCAAGATGTGGAGGTGAACTGCAAACTCAGTTCATTCATAGAATGAATCCAAATTTAAGAAAACTACTTACAGTCAAGTTCCTGTAGGAAATTTATTCTAACTACACTGAACTAATTTTGACCAAGTGAAGTTTAATTTAAAACAATGAGCAATGCTATAAAGCCCTAAAGTAAAACTGTGAAAAACATTTCCTTCAGCAGTTTCACTGATTTTTGTTTGGAGCCCATTCGGTATTTTCTTCAAGAGACTAAATGGAAGCATATTAAATGTTCTTGGACCAAATTTTCAACTTTTTTTTCAAAAGTTACATGGGAAATCTCTGTTACCCATACCATTCACTTCAGTTATTTGTGATTTAATTATATAAAGGAGACTCTCATTCCACTTCCCCTTTAATTATGTTGTAAACACCATTCCATATACTATATTTCTCTTGATTCTAAGACTCTATCAATTTTGGATGCAATTTTGATTTTATAACATTTTCAGTGGAAAGAAAACTCATCACATTAGTAGATACCATAATCATTAGATGCCTCCTAATTCAGAATGTTAAAAAGAGGAAATATAGTACTTAGAAATATTGGTCCTTGCAGTTTATTTTTTTCTAACAGGTTTTTATATTTAAGATAGAAATTGGACTGTGGAATGTAGGGAGGTATAGTGGAGAGGGTAGCATATGTTATTTTAGCCACTAGATCTTATAAATAGTGGGAAAATCTGTACCCCTCCACCTCCGCAAAATGTGTGTGTTATAAAGAGATAATTCATTTAAAATACATTTAAATTGTGCACACATCATGTTCTCTTCTTGATTTGTTTTTAAAATATTTTAGGAATACCATAAAAACGTGATACACACAGTTTGAGAAAGAATAAGTGAAAGCCACTTCTGCATGTGTATACAGGGTAACTTGGAAGAAAAAAGAATGAGCTCATGGAAGAAATACTGATTTTATTTGAAACATCATTTAAAGGACTTCCCTGGTGGCGCAGTGGTTAAGAATCCGCCTGCCAATGCAGGGGATGCAGGGGACATGGGTTCGAGCCCTGGTCCGGGAAGATCCCACATGCTGTGGAGCAACTAAGCCCGTGCACCACAACTACTGAGCTTGTGCTCTAGAGCCCGCGAGCCACAACTACTGAGCCTACGTGCCACAACTACTGAAGCCCGCGCGCCTAGAGCCCCTGCTCTGCAACAGGAGAAGCCACCGCAGTGAGAAACCTGCACACCAGAACGAAGAGCAGCCCCCACTTGATGCAACTAGAGAAAGCTCACACGCAGCAACGGAGACCCAATGCAGCCAAAAATCAATCAATTAATTAAAACATCATTTAAAATACTATTTAATTCTTACCTCTTCCATTTTTTTATTGTATGTATCCTTGGCAGTTGCCACGGCTGCTAAATTGTTAGCTTCTGCTGTGGCCTTTGGACAAAGTACAAAATATGATGTAAAATGGAATTCATATTTTATTAAACTTCCACAGGCAGTTTTCATATATGAGCATTATGTGCAAGAAATATGCAAGAACTCAAGGTCATCACATAATTTGAAAAGTGTTGAAATACTTCTACTACATCTTTTAAAATTAGTAAAATTAAAACTTCAAAATACATAAAATATAGTTTATTCAATAAACCATAGTTCTAAAATGAATTTTCATTTAGAAGATTATTCCTCTTTATAAATATTTTTAAGCCTTTCACCAAATATGGGGGGGATCTATAAATCCAAACACATGGGAAATAATATATAGTACATTTTATATATACTAATATATATAAAAATATGTCAACTTTAAGGATTACTGATAGAACAATGTATCACTGATAACAAAAAGAAACCATCAAGAACTTAAGAAATTTAAGAAGTAAGTATGGAAAAAGTGAGTTTTTCCTTTTCTAAGTATAGAGGCCACTTGTTTAAAACCTGCTTTTCTACTTCTTGTTACATGTGTGAATCTAAACCACAGTCTGAGTCTTCTCTAAACAAATTTAGTACAAAGACAATGCAGACTCTTGTATCTCAGCATGCTAAGTGAGGCTGCTATATGTGTATGTGAAAATGTTTAGATGAACACACAAATGGGTAGTTACTAGAAAAATAATCTTCCAATAAGTCATTCCATCTACTATTTTTATTTGGTGATTTCCAACAGCCAGATTGGAGCATATCGTTAGCTTAGCTTTAGTGACAGTATGTTTTAGAATGTCAGGCCTCCTGATGAATAAATACCTGTAACATGGATTTGGGATGTGGTAATTCTTCACCTTGATAGATCTTTATATAAGCCTAAAAAAAAAAAAAAGAGAAAAAGAAAAAAAAAGACTCATGTTCAAGTAATTGCGTTCAATATTTCTCTAAGCCTGTTAAATTGTATTCTAAGGTCTAAGGTCTTGACGGTTCAAAAAAAAAAATAAGGTCTTGATAGTTTCAGGAACTGTTATCTCTTTCTCATACTTTAATTCCCTCTTTCTTAATTCTTGTTCCCTTTTCTGAAAGGTCCTCTTCACACATCTCCACTTGCCAATCCCACCCTTCTTAAAGGCTTAACTCGATACCACCTCCTTTAAAACTTTCTCAGATCCCTCTGCTAGAAGTAACATTTCTTTTTCAGTTACTCACAGGAATTTGTACCTGCTTCTGCCACAAGCTTTATGGGCCCTGAGTCTCCTACTAAATTCTAAGCTCCTCCACAGTGTTTTATGCACAGCAAGAATTCAAATTTTAGATAAATAACATGTCATTTATTGCTGAAAGTGGTGAAGGTAAATAACCACACAGGAGACATACAATCACATTTTAAATGACAAAACGTGGATTTTAAAAATTGATATTTTAGTCCTTGGAGCATCAATCTAAAAATTATATTGGTAACCGAAATCTACTACATATGTGTGTTGGTTACAAAAAAAAGTGGTGTATTTGGGGCTCCCTGAGGTAAATAGGTAAATGCAAATTAAAATAGTTCCACTTCACATTGGCCCTTGGTGCAGAGAGCAGGAAGCGTGGAAGAATTTTCTCCAGGAGGAAGGCAAAGTATAGCCTGTTAGGGAAAATCTTCAGAATGAAGGTGAAATTCAGTATAGGTCATGACTGAAGACTAAGTGGTGTGAACCCTGGGAAACACCTCCTCCCCCAAAAAGAGATAGACTTTTCCAACTCCAGGATACATTTATGTTTCAAAATATAGTTCCCTCAAGATGAAAGGCGATAGTAAAGTTACCTCAAGGAGTTTTCTCAAAAAATAATTTCAGAAAGCAAGCTCCTCTTGGGAGTCTAACCTTTTTAAAAATCATTTCTGTATATTCCTCATGCCTTTGCCCCTATATTACAAAGTCTATAATTTTTTTTGTTTAAAACAGGAACCGCATTCCCAAACATGTCAAATCTAAGTACTCACAACTTCTCTAGAAATGAGAGTGATACCTTGAAGTACTCCACCAGACCTCGGCAGGTGATTTTGTTCCCATTGATCTCTTTAATGTCTAGGCTCTCAGGACTAAGTAGCCAAGGAATGAGTATTTTCAAGTTTTTGATGAATTCTTCATCTATTTCTACAAGTAAAAGCAAATTCATCATTATTTTAAAAATCCTATCCAGTCCTCCATGCCATAAAATAAAACATCCTTTGATTTCCTCTGTTTCTTCCCCAGTGATAAAGCTAGTACTTACTTTCCCATCATCTAAATTACTCCCGAAACCCACTTTTCTCAGGGTGAACGATACTCCTCGCCCAAACTCCTATGGCTGATCTTTCTTATCTTCACTCCAATTACTTATTTATCTTGTCTTCTACCTATAAAATAGCTTTCTTGATATTAAATGCTATACAAATGTTTTACACCCCATTCACATAACCAGTTCATGTATTCTGATGCCTTTAAGTCCTGTTCACGGTTCATGGTTTTATATATATAGGGTCATAAAGGGGGGAAAGGGTGGATATTTACTGCTTTATAAGATGTATTCCCTCCAGAAAATGTATCCAAAAGTTGTTCCGTATTTAGTGTGCCCACCGTAGGACAAGTGTATAGAAGTGGGTAAGGTGTGGTAACTACGACTCAAGTTCAAAAAGATAGTGATGCTGCTGCTGCCTCTAGTAGTGAAACGCAGCAACACAAAATAACATTGAAAAAGGCTGGGTGTCCCTGGTGGCGCAGTGGTTGAGAGTCCGCCTGCTGATGCAGGGGACACGGGTTCGTGCCCCGGTCCGGGAGGATCCCACATGCCGCGGAGGGGCTGGGCCCGTGAGCCATGGCCGCTGAGCCTTCGTGTCCGGAGCCTGTGCTCCGCAACGGGAGAGGCCACAACAGTGAGAGGCCCGCGTACCGCCAAAAAAAACCCAAAAAAGACCCAAACATTGAAAAAGGCAATGGAGGCCTCATAGCTAGTGGATCAAAGGTAGTCTGAGTTATTTGGTACAATTGATTGCCCATAACCCATTTTATAGCATTAGGTTCAAACTTAACATTACAGATTTAGCACAGTAATACAGAAAACAGATCTTCAGAGAAGTCTTTTGAACACAGCAATACTTTTTTTTTAGCAATAATTTTTTAAATCATTATTTCAAAACATATAGAAAACTACACAAGAAGCAAGATATGTCCAGAGACTTGGTATCTAAGAAAATGTAGTAACTGCCTATAATTTTTTAAATCTGAATTTCAGCAGAGTCACTGAGTTTTCAGGCTTTGGGATTGGTGATTTCTGAGGTCTTAAGGATAAAGATTCAAACCTTATGATTGTGTTTGCGTGTTCCCTGCTTGTTATTATGACCCCAACATACACTGAAATACTAGTTTACATAAGAATTTATGGTTCTCTTCTCTTGCTTACTGCTTTTATGACATGTATGAGCATGCCACTGGAAATTCTTCCAACTTTTTTGCTTCATGTTTTGTACAGCTTTGAAATTTGTGTCCATATTTCATGAGGACTTGGACAGGAGTTTATTCAAATTTATTTTTCTGTTTGCACTGTACCAACTTTTACTGATAATTGTGCTTTGTATTAGTATAGGTTTATTCAAATGTATTTATTATTGTGGTTTGCTTTTAGTTACCAATTTTACCTGAAATACTGGTATTTGTATTATGTTACTATGTTCCTTTGTTGTGTTTTGTTGCCTACTATGTATTCGTATTCACTGATGCTAACAGTTTTCTTTTTTGCTATATGATTTTATGCTTTTTTTCAACATTAGTAGAATATTACTATATATCTAGAATATATGAATTCTTCCTGAATTTCTGTATAAAACAAAAAGATTTCTCCTTATAAAACCACTTTAAAATCACCTTCAAAACATGTACTTAAATTCCACTCCCCCCACAAATTTCCTTATAAAATTGTTAATGGAATAAGGTACAACCTGTGTATCTAATGCACCAACAACTGTGTTAATTATCATCAAAGTAACCAGCGTCACAGCATACATTTGGATTAAAAATGTGTTCTGAAGATAGCATTAGCCATAGTCTATTTCTACAAGTGTGCTGAAAGAGTATGTGAGAAACTATCATCAAAGAATTTTTGCACAATTGTTTGTTCAAAGACATTTCTTCCCCAGAGGCAACCACTCAGATGCCAGCCCTCTGGAGCACAGCATGGCCAGCAGACAAGACATCCTGGATAGAAATAACACCACATTATAAGATTCAGGATGGAAAAATAATGTAGATAGCAGACTTTCAAAACTGCCCAAAGAAACACTGAGGCAAAGCAGAACATTTGGGCACACAGAAGGATTTAGCAGCAGTCCTATAAAGCCTCAATTAAAATGGAAATTTGATGGGCAACTAAAGCTGCCTTTCATTTCTCTTTCTCTCGGGCTAGCCACTTTGGTAAACTCGCAACGTATGGATAACTGTAAACCAACTGTATGAGTCAATATATGTTTAGACATGTGAGTAAAATTTGATGGAGAACAAATCTATTAAAAAGTACAATTTATATCTGCATGATCTGTCTTAAACTCTCTCCCTGAGTTCTTTCATTGCAAACTGTATCCATTAATTTAAGAACTGTAGCTGTGTACTACAGGAATGAAACAAGGCAGAGTACTTTTTTGTCCCAGTAAAGGACTGTTGTTGAAGGCCTGCCCCTGCTCTGCCTGTTTATGGCTCTCCAACCCCCAGAGAAGAAAGAAAGGCCTTGTGGGAGTCCTCTCTTTATGTAACTTATTCAAAACACATTGAAGCCATCAGGTAATTGCACAGTATCAAGAGGTCTGTGTGCTCACTAGTGGGTTGGAATTCGTAAGTGACAGCGAAATTGTAGGATCCTGGAATCCATGCGTTAGTATGTGCCTACAGCTGTCTGTTCTGTTGTATGAAGAAGAGACAATTTAAAACATGTATAAAAACAATGCTGATGATCGAGAAATTGGGGGTTCTATTTTTGATATTAGCTGCCATAGTGAAATACAAGGTATCTGAGAATAAACGCCATGGATACATGGGGAAAACAATAGGTTTGCTTTTCAAACTTGCCAGTTGCATAAAACTGGACACAATGTTATGTTGTCCTTTTTAAAAGTAATTTCAAAGCCCTTTGAGAACAACTGTGCTTCAAAGCTTGTTATGTCACTGTCTCATCACCCCTGGCACAATGCAGAAAGGCCACAGTAAATTAAGCAAATGTCCAAACTCAGTGGTGTACTCAATGCTAGGCTTACAAGTAAAAAAGTCAGAAATGTCTTTGTACCACCTTGTATCAACTGCAAAGCAAATATCTAAAGACCTGGTGATTATTAGGCAAGATTAGCTTCTGCTTCTGCAGACCCCTGCCTCCACCTCCCACTGCCCACCCCCGCCCCCGTTTTTTTTTTTTTAACAATTTGAGTTGCTTTGGAATCTTTAAACATTAGTCATGCCTCTGTTTAAGAGATAATTACATGCTGTTAGTTTGAAAAACACTCTGGTGCTTTTGGTTTTTTAAGAAACTGGTCCTCATCCAGAAGAGGATTTCATTATTACTGAAGTTTTTAATGATGTATAATTAAATTCTTTAGCAGCAGTTTTAAAGAGCTTCACTTCAGTACTATGCAATATTTCTATCTCTAATTATATAACTTAACACAAACATTCCAATAATATAGGCATCTATTTTCCTTTTTCATGTAAATAAGGAAAATTAAAAAGGAAGATATTAAGGAGCATTTCTCAATACAGAGGTGAGCAGGAACCTAGGAGAAAGGGCGAGGGTTACTGCCTCCCAGGTGAATGCAGGATTTAGCCTATTTTCTCAGTGTACGTATTCAGTACCCATAGAATCCCATAGTTCACCAAGGAGGTACTCTAGCCTGAGCCCGGGATTCCCAATCCTCCTGAAAATTTCCAATCATCAGCCTCACATCAGTGGATAAACGAAACTAGCAGCCATAAACCCAACGGATAAAATGACATTTTTGTAATCAGACTAAGTGACATAAACAAATACATTAAAACAGACAAACCTTTCAGTTTTCCATCAAAGTTTGGATTGGTAGCTACTTTTAAGCCAGGATGAGGTAGCAGAAAACAGGAAATTTTGGTGAAACAGGAATGGATGTGTTTTCTAACATTCTGTAGTTCTTCATGCTGGTTCCCCGAGACCTGCAGTAAATCATTCTGAAGTTTAAACTACTTTCAACACAAATTGAACTCCAAAAGAATTCTGTGGCATTTATATTTGCTGTGTCTGTCTGGTCACAATGATAAAAAAAAAATGACATGACAGGGCTGATACTAAATAAGAAAAAGTTTGGGGTGAATTTGCCACATGGCCATATCTAAGTATAGCATACATATAGCATTATTATTACAATTAACAAATGTCTACTCTTACGCTAACTTAGATGGGCCTTCCCATTTTTTAGTATAAATCAGTGGGGTTTTACTCTAGCTAGTTCCTACAAATTCAAATTTTAAATATAAGTACTCACAAGAGACATGAGTAGATCATAAGATATTCCTACCTTCTTTTCAGGAGGTGCTCAAGACAGCCTCTTGTCACCTGGTAGGTATACATTTAAATTCTAGAAAGGCATCTGGATAGTTGGATGTTTACTTAAAAGCTAAACTGCCCCCTTTTTTCACATGTATTTGACATTTAACAGTACAAACTACCCTAAAAGTAACCATAACTTAAAAAGGTAAGCTTAGAGATTCTGATTATCGAGGTAGATTTTTTAATCTCCATTTTTTTTTTCTGATTACTCAGTAGGTATTTTGGGAGATATCTGTTCAGTGTAAGTAGTTCACTCACTATTGAACTATCATGACACAGCAAGTGGAAAGCCTCCTAATATCACCTTCTGTGAACTACTAGCAAAATGTCCTAAGATTGACTTTAGGGATTTCAAAAATTAAATGTTTCTGTTAAATTGACCTTAAACCTCTACAAAAACACGAATCCATATATTTGTACTGTCAGTCTTGAACAGATTTACTTCTTCAAATTAAAAGTTTTATCTTTAGGAATAAATCATGGTTTTATAGATATTTACAAAAGAACTCTTTTTCTGTATCATAATTATTGATAATGTTTACAATTGTAACTCTGACATTATTTTAAGTATCAATCTTAGTTTGTTCATAGAGATACTATGAAGGTCAAATGAGATTGTGGCTACTGAGTATCTATTCAGCAAATCATTCAAAAATACTTTAGGTTACTATTAGCGAAATTTCATGCATCTAAATAGTTAACAAACCTTGAGGCGTTTTTCCAAGAATTTGGAGCCACCGTCAGCTCCATACGAAAATTCGTATGGGAAACTCCAGTCTCGAACAAGAAATATCAGACTCTAAGAAACAGTAAGAAGAAAAGATTGTTAAAGGAACTCTAAATTTCCTCCCTCTGTTTTTTTTTTTTTTTTTCCCGGTATGCGGGCCTCTCACTGTTGTGGCCTCCCCCGTTGCGGAGCACAGGCTGCGGACGCGCAGGCTCCGCGGCATGTGGGATCCTCCCGGACCGGGGCACGAACCCGTGTCCCCTGCATCGGCAGGCGGACTCTCAACCACTGCGCCACCAGGGAAGCCGCCCCTCCCTCTGTTTTTTATTGAAATATATTAGATATTATTGTCATTTGAATAGTGTTCTTCTCCACATAACGGAATTAATAAGCAAACATAAAACCTAAGAAAGTTGTTTCTGAGCAATCTCCCCGCTCTGAGATCATCCTCCCTGTTTCCACTGAATGTGAACAGAAAGCTGCTCCCAAACTGATTATTAAAGTTACATGGTGCCATTCAGCCAGTTTGGGGCATGTCTGTCAGTTTTCAGGAAGCTTTTTATGAAGATTCAAGTTTTATTTGAGGAAAGTTTTCTCCTTTCATCTGTCTAAATATTTTTCCTCTATTACATTTGTTCTACCCCCTTCTGCAGGGGCTCTCATTATGCATATCTGGTAGGCAGAGGGGTGAGAATCCAGGTTTTGTGGGGCCCTGAAGGTTATACAATCTGGGTCGGGGGAGGGCTCAATAGGAAAAAGGTACAAAAATGGGCTTGAAAGTTAATATTTATTTAGAGTAAGATACCTCTGTAATACTTTTTTTCCCCAAGTTTTCAGCTGCAAATGCTTTGATCACTTCTTCATATGATAGTTTTGAAATATTTTCTGTTGGAAAACTAATTCAGTCTTTCCTCTAAGAAGGGCAAAACTTTTTATTATAAAAATGTTTTTATTATTAATAGTTTAGAAATATTTCAGCTTCACAATTTGTTATTTGTAATATCATATACATTTTTAGTTTCTTCATCTGTCAAATAGAAATAATAATGGAACATGTCTCACAGGAATACTAAATGAGATAATATATATAAGGCATTTTGAACAGCGCCAGGCACCTAATGCTATGTTAGCTATTTGATTTTGATTTCAATGGCCACATAATATTTTCGTACACGGATAGGCCATAGTTTATTTTGCCATTCTCCTAGATGTCTTCCAGTTTTTCTATTATTCTAAGAAATACATTGATAAACATTCTTGAAGCTGAATATTTGTTCACATCCAGAAGGATTTTATCAGGAACTGTTTCCCAAATTAGAGTAATCATTAGAATCATTCAAGAGGCTTCTAAAAGTACAGAATTCTTGGGTCCCACCCCATACCTACTGAAACCAAAGTAAGAGTAGCTTTCATTTATTGAGTGCCTATTATAAGCCAACCACAATACCAGAATTATATACATGGTATTTCATGCACTCCTGCAACAGCCCCAAGAGAGGTTATAATTTATTATTCACCTTAAAAGAGATATATAAAGATCACCTCCACCCTCACCTGACATTAAGTAATATGCCCAAAGCCACACAGCCAGAGTGGAAGAGTTGGCATTTAAACTGGGGACTTATTCAAAATCCCTGCTGCGCTGCCTCAAAGTTAAGTATAAAACATATAGTTTACAATCTGAGGCATTAAAGCACTCTTTTATAAGTTAGATTAAGTTATACTTCAAATTTTAGTTTCTGTAAAAACGTAGGAAGTTGAGAAAAAGTAAGAATATTTAATGAAATTAGCTATCTTTAAATATTCTAAGAGTTTACATCTTTGGGTTTCTAATTGAAGCTTTTAGTCTTCCCCATTAAAATTTATTATCTCTTTTAAGCTATAGGTTCCTTTTTCATCCCTTTTTTCCCTTTACAGTTTATCTGTTGAAGAACCTGGGAATCTGACATGTAGAGATTCCCACAATCTGGACCTTGCTGACTGCATATTCATGGGGCAGTTCAACATGTTCTTTTGTCCTCTGGATTTCCTGCAAATTGGCAGCTGGATGCACAGGCTTGATCTGACTCCGGTTTTATTTTTTTGGCAAGACTATAGGAAGCAGAGTGTTCTTTTATTAGGAGGCACACAGTATATGATTATTTCTCCTTTGGTGAAGTTATGTCATCTTTGCTTAACTGAAGCTCATTCTTCAGTAGATTTCTCATTAAGGGCTCATGGAAACAACATTCTTTGTGTTCTTACACGCTGATAACAGTTTGTGCCCTTTATAAGTGAAAGTCAGTTTTGCTGGATATAAAATCCTTGGCTCACATTTTCTTACCTTAAACAGGGACACTTCTTAGTTTGCATTATGGATATTTCTTGTTTCACTACAGTGGAAGCCTGACCCCCCCACCCCTCTCTCCCTCTCTCCCTCTCATCTCTCTCTCTCTCTCTCTCTCTCTCTCTCTCTCTCTCTCTCTCTCTCTCTCGTGTGTGTGTGTGTGTGTGTGTGTGTGTGTGTGTGTGTGTGTGTGTGTGTGTGTTCTGTGGATTCTTGTGGGGAGAGGAAAGGTTCTTGTGGAGAGGAGACTTTTAAAACACCTATATACACTATCTTTAAATAGTTCACTATCTTTAGATAGATGGCCATTCTTTTGTCAAAATATGATAATTTGTATTTAGAACACTTCTACCTAAAACATGCATTTTGAAAACAGAGGTTAGCTAAGAAGCAACTTTTGCGAAATAGAGGCTCATGAACCAGGATAAATGAAACCAACTATGTGGATTTGGCAATTTTCACATTTTTCTTGGGAGCGTTTAGTTTCATTTCTTGGTCTTTTTCACTGGGCATCTTCCCAAGTCAACATAATGAGGACCATGTGTAGAACAGGATCAAAGATGAAGTCTTATTTTCTTAATAAGCAGTCTATATTCTATCTCCCTATAGTGTCAAATTCCAAGTTCCCTGCCTAATGGTCCCATCCAGTGACGTGCTGGTGTAAACTGGCTCTCCAGCAGCAGCAACATGCCTTGATTTGTAGCATTTGACAATTTCTGTTGTGCAAACCTGCCTACCATGGCTGATGCCAAGCTACTAACAGTTTAATACTTGGCTTATATAATTCCTGAATATTTACTAGTTAGCTCTCAAAGTGGTATGAGCCAGGTACAGAACCACCACTGGCCCCATCCCCTCCCAAAATAATTTGTATGCTTTACATTTATCCTGTATGGAATGCTATGAATCTCAGTTCTTATTTCAAAAGCCATCCATTTTTCCACACCGCTGAATTTTGATTTGTTCATACATATAGGTAGAGATAAAAAATCAAGGATACAAATTACCCTAGTTTGCTCAGATAAGAATATCTTAAGTCATACTTTTTAAAATAAATTAAATCCAGTTAGGCAACTGGGGCAAATGATGGACCTACACCATGCGTATCCTACAAATGATCATATTTTTTAAATCATGAAAAACATCATAACCTTTGTTTATTTCCCTTTGGAGACCATAGCCTTTAGGAAATTATTCAAAGGGAGTGCTATAGCACTACTATTAGTAGTAATGAAAATGGAAAAAAAAAACCAAATGCTTAACAATTAATTGGGAATGGCTATACAAATTATGGCATATTAATATATTACATAGCTATTAATATTACAAAATGTGGAATATATCAATACATGTGTTGATTATATCAGTATATAAAAGCCATGTGGGGGCTTCCCTGGTGGCGCGGTGGTTGAGAGTCCGTCTGCCGATGCAGGGGACACGGGTTCGTGCCCCGGTCCGGGAAGATCCCACATGCCGCGGAGCGGCTGGGCCCGCGAGCCATGGCCGCTGAGCCTGCGCGTCCCGAGCCTGTGCTCCGCAACGGGAGAGGCCACAACAGTGAGAGGCCCGCGTACCGCAAAAAAAACCCCAATTATATAAAACAATGTTATTTGAATTATAATGCTAAATTTATGTACACATCCATTATAAATACATGAAAATACTCCCAAATTCCCAGGAAAAAACTCTTGTAGAGCCATGTAGCCAGTAAATACCTAAACTGGTTGTAACCTGTTTAATCAATCAATTTCAGTTTTAATTTCAGTTTCGGGTAATAAGTAAATACTATAACTTGTTTTAAACCCATCTAATTAAGTAACAACTCACTTCAATCAACAGCCCACTGAAAGCCAACCAGTGACAGCTTCATACTTTAAAACTCAGTCAAGTAGCAGAAGACTCGCTCCAGAAAACTGACTGAGGCTGGTGTCAACCCGTTTCTCACCTCTATAACCAACACGAAACATGCTTCTGTGTACGACAAAAAATCATTCAAAAACTGATGTCAACCCATTCTTGTTTCTTTAAACCATGAAAATCCAAAACAAACAAGCCCCTAAATCCTGCATATAATCGTTAGTTTGTTATGCTCAATGAGACTGTGCCTCACAAGCATAACTCTTTTACTTAACTCGCCAATAAATTCAGCTTTGGTTTTTGTATCAGATTTTGAGTGACGGTCTCATCCTCTGGCAATTCTAGAAGTTCCACTGAGACAGTTTTAAGTGCACTCACTTGGCAGCTTTCCCTATGACCCTCAGACATGTGCATTCTCCCTGTCCTTTGTTCCCAAATTTCATTTGTCCTTCGAATTTACTTGCAGGTGAATTTATCTCAACAACGATCTGATCTGAGTTCTGATTTGTTTCACTGAGCTCTTGTTGCTAATTTCTTATCCTAGGATTTTTGTTATAAAGACTCAGTGGCTCTTTATATGGGTCATTAGTTCTAAGTTTCTGTTTAACCTTTAGTTTTGGAAGTATACTCGTTTTATAAATAATTATACCTAATTTTTGTATAAGGTTATTAGAACTTTTGGTTTAGAGGTATACTATTTAGGAAATATTTTTGCCATTAATCTGTTTATGGTTTTGCTACTTGCTTTACCTTCTTTTGTTTGAAAATTTGTATAAAGCCTTGTCTCATGGATTTTATCTTGAATTGTCTTTTGTCACTGAATGTACAAGGAAGTGCTCTATAAAGGACAGATAGAGGCAAAGGCCTAAAAAGTCCCCAGATTAATCAGGATGCCCCAAAGACTAATGGCTGGAGGTCAGTTAAACTAGCAACAAATTTATGCAAAAATAATTAGTCAAATTTTGCCTTGGGTCCTCTAACAAAGCTTTCAAGAGGATACTCTCGCTCTTGTCAATTTGCGAGTCTCTTTGTTTACTCCATAATGCAGGATCAATGTTTGTCAGATTATTGATCGTACAGCACTGTTCTAACCTCTCATTGCTTGAGGAACCAGATGCTTTTCATAAACACACAATTTGACCAACTTGTTTGTTACAGGCTTGTATATATCAAAGTTGCAATCTCCTCCTGGAAGAATTTCTGCTTCCTATTTGCATTGCATTATAAGCCTAATATTTGCACTTACAATAATAAATGATCTTTTAAAAAATTTAGAATAACATTGTATTGAGCTTTGGACAAGTCAAAATAAATAATTAATACAGTTTAGAGGTGCTGTATAAAAATGAAGAGAAAATATCAAACACTCATTAGTTAGCTTCTTTGATTAGTAAACTGAGGCCTCAAAACAAACTGCTGACTCCCAAATAATCTCTGATTCTCTAACTTTCTGAAATTACCTTCCCGTATCTCTCTCTACTCAGTTTTGTCTTCACCAATCACTTCACCCCTTCAATTCCTTCTGCTCCTTCCCCTGACCTCCTAAACCATTTCCTAAGGAATTTTTGCAGGAAAAAAAGTAGTCACATTGCCCCAAACGACTTAAAATTGCTAGACCAGAAGGCTGTTGTAAAGAAGCTGAATTTAAACCCTGGTCTAGAGTTCAGTTTTAAGGAATTTCTTTTAGCCCAGGAAGACAGAAATTTGCTGCAGAATTCAGGATTTTGTTACTTACTATCCTGAACTATCAGTTATTTTCCAACTAGTTCACTTAATTGTTAGTCCCTCAGGTGGGAAAAAATGGTTAAAAGCAGTAGGGTAAGAAAGACCAGAAGGACATTTAAATAACTCAGGTCATTACAAAAAAGTTTTTTAAATTAAAAATTTTTAATAGCCTTTCAAGGGCAAGAAAAATAGAAAAAACACCACACAAGGCCGTTTCAGAAGACTTTCTCTTCAAGATGAATTGGACATAGATTCAAAATTGTGAACAATATAAGAATGAATCAATAGGAAACGTTAAAAATAGACTTCAGGAGATTTTCAAACAATACTCCAGGTACCTAAATAGTCAAAGTAAAGGGAACCTTGTCTTCTCTTTCTAAAATGTGCGCAGACATAAAATACAGGAATCAGAAAAAAACTTGAATGAGAAATTATCAACTTAGAAATTTCCAATTTATGGGTGGCTTTTCAGAGGGGCTTGGATAATTAACAAGGTAGAAATAAAAAAATTTGCGGCCCTCCAGATAAAAACGACCAAAATATCCTCTGTTCTCTAAGACTCAGGGAGCCTGTCCATAAGGACAGATATTGCAAGCAGAAAATCCACTGGAAGAAACAAAGTTTCATATTAGCTAAAGATACCTACAGTGTGTATGATTCAGAAAGAAACTGAAGAATCTCTTTGAGTAAAAGTCTCTAAGGATATAGACAGAAAAAGTAGAGAAGACTCTATAAGAGTCCAGATTAACCCCTTTCAAATTATCGTAAATCTTTCTTTTTTATATACACAAAAAGATTAGGTCATGGCAGGTATTAAATCAGCAACACGGTCAACATCAAAGACTCATTGCCTTTTATGGTCTATTCCTTGTTTCTGTAGCCAAGGCTTATCCTCCTTGCCTCAGAGCAGTTGCAGCCTTGTTAATTACTTGAAGCATCTACAAACTGTACTAGGACCACCTTTAAATCTGATGGTACAACATACAATCACTATTGCTAACTGAAAACACCTCACTTTTTTCTGTTCGTCTTAACTAATGAAATGTGTTGGTTGTTGTTTTTTTTTTGGTATTACCATCCATTGATTTAATACTTTCAATTCAGAAACTCTACTAACTTTATCCACTGAAAAATAATTTCATGATGGTGTTTCTGCAGTTCAAGAAGGGCCATGGCACCTAGTATAAATATTTTGGACACTCTCACACCAATTTATGACTTACTCTTTCTTAAAAATGTAAAGAGGTAATACTAGGCTGGATACATAATAGCACACCAAATCCTGAATCCACGTATTTCAATTTTGAGTCCAATGAGTTTACTTGTATAAAAACTATATACAATCCTAAATATGCATATAACACCATAATTAGCAAACATTAATTGGACATCTGCTGTATGAAAAGTAGGTGCTCTAGACTAAAAAAAGTAAACTACAAAGCTCCTGTTCTTAAGATATTTATAATTTAGTTAGTGGGGTGGGATGTGCACATTCAAATATAAGACCACAGCTATAGCTCAATAAGTGCCTAGGATTAGGAGGAGGAAGAGAGACATTAAGGGGTGGTGGTGAAGTGCAAGGGCTTTGAGCCTGTGGCCTAGGTTGAAGGCCAGCTCTGCAACTTAAGGATACATGTGACCAAGGACAAGTTTCTTAATTACTTTAAGCCCTGGTGTTTCCTCATCAGTTAAAAAACAGAAAGAAAAGAATAAAAAGGAGTAACAACATTACTTATTTTATATAACTATAATGAACATTCATTTGAATCATGTAAGAAACATATTTAGGGCTTCCCTGGTGGTGCAGTGGTTGAGAGTCTGCCTGCCAATGCAGGGGACACGGGTTCATGCCCCGGTCCGGGAAGATCCCCCATGCCGCGGAGCGGCTGGGCCCGTGAGCCATGGCCGCTGAGCCTGTGCGTCCAGAGCCTGTGCTCTGCAATGGGAGAGGCCACAACGGTGAGAGGTCCACGTATCGCAAAAAAAAAAAAAAAGTGCTCAATAAATTATTACTATGTAGGCCTTCCAGACATTTCATGTACCTACCTGTGGCCATTGGGAGAATCCTGGTCTACACTGCTTACCTAATTCTGTGTAACCAGATGAATATTTTATTCTAATTTCATGTAATTCTCAGATCACCTAAATTGCTCTCCGAACAGAACGTGGGATAAGGCAACTTTCTCAGACAGAGAGAAGGCTTTTCCCTTTCCTCAGCCCTACCAATGTGTCTTTTCCTTTCATTTACAGCCCAAGGAGCCAAACAACAGCTTCTCATTTTCTCAGTGAAATCATGGATTCCTCTGGTATGACTTGGCAGTTGCAGTCATCATAGATATTTGATCAAGGATGTTTTGTTTCAAAGTCACTGAAATCACTATCAAAGAATTTTATTCTGTAGAGGAACACTCTTAAATCATGGGAATAAAGGGTCCTTAAATATAATTAAGTAAACTAGTGTAAAATAATTCCTAATTTGCCATATGTAGGCCTAATTTGAATGGGAAATTGTGAGAAACAGGTTTATCCTAATATAATAGTACATTATTATATGCTTCCTCTACTATTATTTTCTAGCAATCTTCAGTTTAACCTTAAAACTGGCATGGACTGATCTCCTCTCAAATAATACAAATCCACTGAAAAGAACATGAAGAATTGAGTTTCACTCTTATCTCACAAAGAGAATTCAGATCTTTTTTTCCCACTTTTTTTGAGATATAATTGACATATAATACACTGTGTACATTTAAGGTCTGCAACGTGATGATTCGAGATACCTATATACTGTGAAATGATTAACACAATCAGGTTAGCAAACACCTCCATCACCTCACATAGTTACCATCTGTGTGTGTGTGTATGTGGAGAGTCAAATCTACTTCTAAGGTTTAGGGTACTGGTGGGCCAATAAGTGTATAAAAATGGTTAATAAAAATGCTATGGTAGGGCTTCCCTGGTGGTGCAGTGGTTGAGAGTCTGCCTGCCAATGCAGGGGACACGAGTTCGTATCCCGGTCTGGGAAGATCCCACATGCCGTGGAGCGGCTGGGCCCGTGAGCCATGGCTGCTGAGCCTGCGTGTCTGGAGCCTGTGCTCCGCAATGGGAGAGGCCACAACAGTGAGAGGCCCGCATATCACAAAAAAAAAAAAAAAAAAAATGCTATGGGAGAAAACTGGGATGAATTAATCCAGGAGATGGAGTACTTAATACTGAGAAGATGAAAGAGAAGAGAATAAATGTAATTAGTCCTAAAACATATGCTCAAGAATCTTTCATTCTTGAGCATAGGCTTCTAAGAGAAGGGAATTCAACTTTGTGTGCAAGAAAATTTTTTTACGGTTTATTCTTCTTTCTATTACAGGCAAATCTTAATTTACTAACTACCTGTGCATAGAACTGTACATATAAATGGTACCCTATCTCTCTGCTACCAGAACCTCCCTTATCATAGATATCCTCTGCTGGGGTGTGCCCAGTTGCTAATTCAGTCCCCAAATATCATGTACTTAAGAATGACCTGGCGAGGGGCTTCCCTGGTGGCGCAGTGGTTAATAATCTGCCTGTCAATGCAGGGGCCACGGGTTCGAGCCCTGGTCCAGGAAGATCCCACATGCGGTGGAGCAACTAAGCCCGTGTGCCACAACTACTGAGCCTGCGCTCTAGAGCCTGTGAGCCACAACTATTGAGCCCACGTGCCACAACTACTGAAGCCCACGTGCCAAGAGCCCGTGCTCCTCAACAAGAGAAGCTACAGCAATGAGAAGCCCGCGCACCGCAACCAAGAGTAGCCCCCGCTAGCCGCAACTAGAGAATGCCCGTGTGTAGCAACAAAGACACAACACAGCCAAAAATAAAAATAAAAATAAATTAAAAAAAAAAAGAATGACCTGGCGAGTAACGATTCCCTGGTCCCAACACAAGGATTTGATTCAAAAGAACTGGGATACAGCTCAGAAATCTAACTAATAAGTTCACCAGGTAATTCCAATCTACGTGCTCATAAAATCTTGCTCTGTGTCTATCACCAAGGCTGCAGATCTCATTAAAAGCCATCTCTTCTGTGTTAGCACACAAGCTAAATACTGACAGCAGTCTTACCAACCTATCTCAGGGCTCCATGCCTCAGAGAGGTGCAGGAATTATTGGATATATTCAAGGCTCTGGCTTAAAGGGACCAGGATTGAGGAATAGGACCAGGATCAAGGAATATTGTGGCTAGTATTTAAATTTACTAGAGATTAAATAGGCTTTTGTAGACTGGCTTATAAAGATACCCACCATACAGAAATACCACTGGGAAATGTACTGACACCTAAAAAATTGGTTCAAGTGAAGCTTGAGAATATACCTCAGTAAATTGGGGGATGTAGCCTATATAATTAGAGGACATGAAATGGTTAAAGAGTAAACTCCTGGGCTGCTATAACCAAAAGGCACATTTAATGACATAAAGGCTTCTTAGAGTCCACTTTCCAGCATACTGGGGAATCCTTTTCAGCTCAGGCCCAACAGCAAACTTACTGTTATCACCACATTATAGAACAAGTGGAAACCCTCTCCACTACCTCAGCCCAGCAGAGTTGATAGAACATGAATGACAAGCACACAGAGAGAAAGCTGTAGAGCCCCGCAATGGAAAATGAGCCTTTCCCAGCGTAAGAAGTAACTAATGGCTGACTATTTAGCACAGAGCATTAGAGGAAGACAGTCTTGCTTGGTGTTGAAAGACAGTCTGTAAATGAAACAGTTCATTTAAGGTGCACTTCAAATAAGGTCTAACAATCTGAAAAACTCCTAATAAGGATTTTGTAATAAGTAATAAGGATTTCGACACAAGGATGTAATCATCTCACTGTAGAGCTATGTGGGGCCTTATGACCAAGGAAGAAAAATTCATAGACCCAAATAGAGACAAATCTCCTACCACACCTGATGAGATATTTTCACCAGGTCCTTAGAGCAAATTGGAAATTATTACCTAAAGTCCTTGTCAAATATGTATGGGTATTACATGTTTAAATTAATGGAAATGTATTCATTCTCAACCAAACCTCTTGATGTCCTAAGGTAGAGAAGCTAAAGAACCTAGTTATTTTTAAAGAATAGTTATATTAATGAGGTAGCTCCTAGTGGATCATTATACTTAAGATTCAAGTGCTCATAGTGAGCAAAGCAAGTGAGAAAATAAGTAATGTCACTCAGAGAATGCTATATTATGTCTTACTTTGGATTATACTTCTGGAGTGTAGTTTACAGCTGGCTTTTCTAGGCTTGCAAGGAAGACATTACAGTTTGAGGAATATTACAAATCAGGTTTGTAAACAAGCTATATAGCATGTTGGTAGCTTGAAACTGGCCACAGTAAAAGTATTTACACCACAGAAATCAGCAAATGCTACAAATCAGACCCACCTCCCCTGCTTCCCTAGCCAGTTGTAAACATTAACCAGCACACCACTGGCTAAACTTAACACTTCAAAATCACTTTTAAACTGAATTCACTTAGCTTTTAGTTCTCTTTTTTTAAATATAGTTTTAAAATACAATTACAGATATTTTGTTTGCTTGGTATAAATTGGCTTTTGGTTTAAGAATCCAATTAATCTGTTAATTCAGCTATTCATTTCATTGGCTAATTGCCCTCACTTTTGCTGCCTGAGACATATCTTGTTTATTATTTATAATTTCACTCTGTTTCAGAGTTAAGAATTCTTCTATTTTAAATTTGTTAAATTTAGTTTTAGTAAAAATTATTATTTTAAAAATATTATTGCCCCTTACTTCATTTTCTCAGGCAGTATTTAAAATTTCTCCACAATTTTATCCAAATAAATAAAACTATCTTCTCAGATAGAAGAGAGTAGAAAGTGACCTGCTGAAAGAACTGCTGAAATTAATTAAATTTTTATTTAAAAGTTATTTTATTTTGGAATTTTTTCTGTTTTTTCTAATTTAAATGTGAATTATTTTGCTGATATCTTAAATGTTGTTCTAAGATTTAAGTATATTTGCATTTTATCTTTTAATTTCATGATGTGTAGTATTTTTGTCTTGAATTTGGTTGCTTTAATTTTAAATATTATTTTTTAAAATAAATTTATTTATTTATTTTTGGCTGTGTTGGGTCTCTGTTGCTGCGCATGGGGCTTTCTCAGTTGTGGCAAGCGGGGGCTACTCTTTGTTGCAGTGTGCGGGCTTCTCGTTGCAGTGGCTTCTCTTGTTGTGGCGCATGGGCTCTAGAGTGCAGGCTCACTAGTTGTGGCGCACGGGCTTAGTTACTCCGTGGCATGTGGGATCCTCCCTGACCAGGGATTGAACCCGTGTCCCCTGCATTGGCAGGGGGATTCTTAACCACTGTGTCACCAGGGAAGTCCCTTAAATATTATTAAAGTAGCTTTGGAAGCTACTTTTTCTACTTAACGAGTTTCTCATTTCAATTTCAGATACTTAGATTTATAAGTCCAAACCTGTTCAGGAGTCACCGTTGACTCATTCAGTCAAAACTTTTTCTTTTCATTGACATTTGTAACGCCAACAGTTTACCAACAAGTAGTGATCTCTTCAAGTTTTTTCTATTGTTTTCAGTTTGTTGTTTTTTGTTAGTTAGTTTAGTTTTGTTTTGTTTTACCGAAGGCCTGTTTGCCTGCCTATCTATCCATCTATCTATCAACAGAGCACTGGTTTGTCTCTTTTGGTTTTAGTTTATCTAGCAAAGTATAAGAAGCAGTGACATCTGCTGGTAAGACTGAAAACTCCTTTCCAGAATTTACTCTGGAGTTACCCAATCTATGTCAATGAGTCCTGAGGTAGCAAGTTCAGAAAAGAGAAAAGTCAAAGCAAATAGCCTAATCACTATACAACACTTCAACTATCAACATGATGAATGATTTCTAAAAAAGACAACAGAGTCTAACGGGTATTGTAAACCACACAGAAGATTGTATGCAGGGACTTATTTCATTCTGTATCAACTCCTCTCCCCACCTGCTTCGCCAGATCTGAGAGGAGAGATTCATACTCCTTCAGTCACAGCACACCAACATCTCTCCATGCAAAGGTCCCTTTCTTGTTTTACTTTATCATATTTTTTCCCAGATTCCCACTCCCATTCCTCAACTGTCTGCTCTCAACCACACTTATTCTAACATATATTATTTTGTGTATGTAGAAGTTTTAAAATCACACATAGTATCATGCTATAGAACTCAAACTTTTTCCCTACTTAATTTAGTATTAATTTTAACACTTTACTCATGCCACTCTATACTTTGGGTTCATTGCGTTTGGATGTTGCAAAATATTTCAGAGTATGCTTTTCACCCTATTTTATGTATCTGTTCTTCTGGTGATGGACACCTAAGTTGCCTACAACTTCCTGCTACTACAACGCTATCAGTGCCACAGTGAGTATCCTTATATATTTGCCCTGCTCCACAGAATGGTTGCTCCAATCCGCACTTTAACCAACAGGGCTTGAGTGTTCCCATTTACTCAAATCCTAGCTATCATTTCATATTTATCCCCATGTTCTACTTTTTGCCTATCTAATGAGTATAAAGTGGTATCTCATTGTTTTAATCTTTAACTGATTATCAATAAGACTTAACATCCCTTAGAAAATGTGTTAGCCATTCAGGTTTCCTTTCTGTTAATTGTCTATACATCCATTGCCTAATTTTTTTTATTAAGTTCAGTTTATCATTTGTGAATGGCTTGGGATTTTTTTAAGACCTTCTTTTAGTAAAACTGAGAGGAAGGTACAAAGGTTTGCCATATATATATCACCTGTCCCAACACATGCATAGCCTCTCCCACTATCAACATCACTCGCTAGAATGGTATGTATTTTTTTAAGCAAGAATGAACCTACATTGACATCATAATCGCTCAAAGTCCATAGTTTATCTTAGGGTTCACTCTTAGTGTTGTACATTCTATGGGTTAGGACAAATGTATAATGACATATATCCATCATTATAATATCTTATAGAGTATTTTCACTGCCCCCCAAATCCTCTGTGCTCTGCCTGTTCTTTTCTCTGCCCCTCATGCTGCACCTTTGGCCCACCCCAAAACCACTGATCTCTTTATTGTCTCTATGGTTTTGCCTCTTCCAGAATATCATATAGTTGGAATCATACAGTGTGTAGCCTTCTCAGATTGATTTCTTTTGTTTAGTAATGCGCATTTAAGATTTCTCCATGGCTTTTTGTGGCTGATAGCTCATTTCTTTTCTTTTGTGTTGAATAACATTCCATCATCTGGATGTACCACAGTTAAAATATCCATTCACTTACTGAAGGACATCTGGGTTGCTTACAAGTTTGGGCAATTATGTATAAAGTTGCTACAAACATCTGTGTGCAGATTTTATGTGGACATAAGTTTTCAACTCCTTTGGGTAAATACCAAAAACACAATCACTGGATTGTATGGAAAGAGTAGGTTTAGTTTTTTAAGAAATTACCAAACTATCCTTGAAAGTGGCTGTACCATTTTGCATTTCCACCAGAAATTTTTGAGAGTTCCTGTTGCTGTACATCCTCATTTGTGGAGCATGTGGTGTTGTCAGTGCTCTGAAATTTGGCCATTCTAATAGGTGTGTAGTGGTTCCTTTGCCTATTTTTGATGGGCATCCCAGTCTTATTTGCAAAACTTCCTTGCACATTCTAATTAATCCCTTGTTTACTTTTGACATTGTCATTATCTTCTACCAATCCAGTTACTTTGCTTATAGAGTCTCCTGATAAATAGAAATACTTTATTCTGATATAGTAATATCCATCAATTTTTTACTACATTTTTTTTAGTGGGGGGGGGTCTTAGTGAATAACTGTTTCTTCACCCCAGGTCAGAAGGATATTCTCCAATATTTTATTCTATTAACTTTATAGTTTTAAATTTCATATTTAGTTCTTTAATACAACTGGAGCTCTCTTCCACATATGGTGTTCAGTAGAAATTCAACTTTTTCTTCAAAAAATGAATTAGTTTTTCCAAACCCCAGCTATTAATCCATCCATTTCCCACTGGTTTATGACCTGACCTCTACTGCATACTAGGTTTCTATATATAGAGGGATATTTCTGAACTCTGTTTAGTTTCATCTGTTTTTCTCGTATCTGTGCAGAATCACACCATTTTCATTGCTATGGTTTTCTAGTATGTATTCAATCCCCCAGTTTGGATTTTCTTTTTAAAAACTGACAGATCAAAAGAGAACTTAATTTTTCCATATAAGTTATAGAAAAATGTGTTGAATTTCTCAAAAAATCCTGTTGTTTTAGTTGGAATTGCACTGAGTTTATTGGTTAATCTGGGGAAAAATAAATTCTCTACAACATTAAATCATCCTGTCTGGAATCATATTATGTCTCTCTGGTTTGTATAAATTTTCCTTTATGATCTTTAATGAAACTTTGAAAATATTTTCTCCATAAAGGTCTTTATATTTTGGATTTTGGTAGTTAACTATCAAAGCTTTTTTTTCTTTTTTGCTATTGTGAATGGAGAAAGAAACATGACCCTCTTAGTTAGTATACCTGGTTATAATCTTCAGGAAACTCTAATAAGAATTTATCATCATTTTATACCCACTCACCTGAAATGGCTTCAGGAATGTTTCCTCCATTGCCAGCCTGCCATACTCAGTGAAAAGCTACAAGGAAAATCACACACACACACACACACACACACACACACACACACGCACACAGAGAAAACTTCAGTATCTGCAAAGTTTTACTTCTTGGTTTTCTTCCACTAATTTTTTTCTCTAGCTGTAATGTAATACTGTATTATTAAGATTAAAATAATCATTTTAAGTAACTAAGTATTAGATAAAGCAGAGCTACAGTAATTATATATTTTAAAATTAAGGACATAAAGTACATTTTAAAAATGAAGTTTCCATTTTAAAGGTAACACCTTTTATATCTAAAATGTAGGACAATTTTTTTTGTGGGGAAGATGGGGGACAAAGAAACATGTTAAATGACCTTTCAAAGCAAAACTTTCATAGATTAGACCAGAGAGCTATAAACTAAGTAGGATAATTTACTGTTGTTGCCAGAGGAAATTTAATGTCCCAATGGTCTTGATCATTACAAAGACATACAGGCATTTGGTTTAAGAAGTGAAGAATCAAATACACCACTTCTTTTATTTTTTTATTGCTCCCAATTGAGAGGTACCATATCATTTTGTGTTGCCAGAAATGTAAGGTTTTGGAGAACATAGACTTGAGGGGGTGATTGTGATTGGGCCTCTGGTGAGAGTTCCGTCCAGACTGGCCAGGTGGATTTCCCCATATGTACACAGGAAATGCCGCTTCATCACACGAGAGTACCAAGCCACAGAGGCTTCTCAGAGCTGGGGAAGGATGCCGACACAGAGGATTCCCCTCCTTTGCCCCTTTAGAATAGCCCCCAAAGTACCACACTGCCTCCCCTGTGAAAACTATGGAAATCTAGAAAGCAAATGGTAATAACTAGGCATCTGATTAGAGTGATTAAATGAAAGTCTAGAATATGCCTAAAAGGCAGCAGGTCCAGGGATTAGAATCATTACTCATTCTCATTAGAATCATTTACTAACATAATTTGAATTCACAATCTTTTTTGAGGAAGGATGAGGTGTTGTCATTTACAGGAAAATTTTTAAATGATCTCAAAAACTATCACTTAATATCAAAGCCCCAAATCAGTCCTTTTTTAGAAATCCTAAACTGGTATTGAACAGTGCCATGTCATTAACTTGGAAAGCAACTGGCTAGGTTATGATACATGCCTAAAGAAGCAATTGCACTCATTCTAGGAAACATCTAACAATTTGGCATATTGTCTATTTGTCATAAATGGTCAGTGTGATGTACTAGAAACATATTTGGGAGTAATGCTAGATGTGAACTCCAAATGATATTTCCACTCTCACAGATCACCCTGCATTATCATCCTTTGTTATTTGTTAAACTGCACAGGGCTCTTATTGGCAAGATAAAATAATACATTGAAAGCAAAATTTTCTATAAAATATGCAGAGGAAAACTATCAGAGAAACAATAGGTTTTTCTATGTAGCCAAGAATAACATGAATTGAAAAAGAGTAGACAGAGATGCAAACTATCTTTAGGAAACAACTAATCTACTTATTTGAGATTTAAATGCTGCTTGGAGAGTGGAAGAAGCACCGAGTCCAATCAGATGATCAAATTTCTATTCCCACTCTGCCACTTACTAGCCACATGAGTTTAGGCAAGTCATTTTTTTTTCAGAAAAAAATTTCTCATCCATAAAATATTAAGGATAAATTAGGTGTCACTGAGATCTTTTTCAGATCTAAAATAGAATTCTATGAGTAATCATCAGGTAGTCCCCCATAGTTCTTAGCTATAAAGCGGCCCACAGGAAGAAAAATCTGGCATACAACTGATATCATACTAACAATTATTAAATCCCTGACCATAGGACTTCAACTTCACATTCTGGGTCATTTTTAAACCAAAGGTTCTTTCTCCACTCTAATTTGCCATATATTTACATATATATACAGGGTTGACAGCAAATAGCTTTACTGAAACAAAGGACTTTGAAAACTGAATTAGAAAGAATATAATCATACAGGGCTAGAACTAGAAAACTGGAAATGGGACAACCTCCATTTGGTTATGTTTTTAAATCTTTCTGACTGTTATGTTTTCCAAGTACAAAAAGACCCCCCAAAATCCTAAAGTTCTGCTGTACATGCCCAAAAGATTATTAAGTATACAAAAGAGACTGTAAATATTGTTACCTGAAGGTGCTGAAGATCATCCTCCTGCACATTTTGAGATAAGTTATATACCTTGATTAAGAAATAAAGTCAAAATGAGAAAATAATTAGCAGCATACTAAGCACTTATTTTGTTATTCTCTATTTTTTGAAATATCAATTTCACAAAATCAAACTCTCTCACATATATTTATAAGACCTTGAGAGAGGAGTAAAGAAAGCCTGAGAGACAATAAATAATGTACAATGATCATAAAATTTTTCCAGAAATACAGCAGCTACCTGATTTGGAGACAGAACATTAAAATTATTTTATGAACCTAATTCAACAATTAGTAATAAAATAATCATTCTTACAAGCATATGAAAATAATAATAATCTAGATCTTAATAACCCATATATAAAATTTTGTCTTGAAAAATTATGTTGGCTTCTTTACAATCAATTATTTAAGTCTATAGAAAGCTCCATCACATGGAAGTTAAGTTCTGAATATCATGCTTACATCCTCAAACATATGCATTATTGCTTCGCAAACAGATCACAGCATTAAGGTGAAATTTTTTTTTTCTAAGGAGGAGGATTAATATCAGTAACTTCAAAGAAAAGTTAATGATGTTTATATGTTTATGTACTGATACAAACAGTATACTTTGTGTACTTATTTAAATAACAGACCACTTCTCAGATAATAACAAAAAATAGTCATTACAAAGGACTTAGAGTTTTCAGCAAAAATATCTAATGTCTCCAGGAAAAATATAAATAGTAAATAATAAATATTTAAAAGGCAAAATCAATCTGGTTTTAATTGACTTGTGTAAATTGCACATACTGTTGACTATGAAGAAGTTAGATATTAACTTGGTATTTTAAAGGCTAATTAAATTAAGAAGTATATTTTTAAAAGTTAGTCTTACACCTACATTAATGAATAGATCAACCAGACAGAGAATCAATAAGGAAACACTGGACTTAAACAATACATTAGATCAGATTGACTTAATAGATATATAAAGATCATTCCATCAAAAAGCAGCAGAATACACATACTTCACAAGTGAACATGGAACATTCTCTAGGACAGATTATATGTTAGGTCACAAAACAAATATTAATAAATTCAAAGAAGAATGAAATCATATCAAGCAGCTTCTCCAACCACAATGGTATGAGACTTGAAATCAATCACAAGGGAAAAAAACGGGGAAAAACCCACAAAAATGCTGAGATTAAACAATGTGCTACTGAATAACCAGTGGGTCATCAAAGAAATCAAAGAAATTTTAAAAAACATAAAGATAAATGAGAGCAGAAATACAACATACCAAAATCTATGAGATGTGGCAAAAATGCTTCTGAGAAGGAAGTTCATAGCAATATAGGCCTACCTCAAAAAAACAAGAAAAATCCTGAATAAACAATCTAACTTTACACCTAAAAAGACTAGAAAAAAGAACAAACAAAGCCCAAAGTTAGCAGAAGGAAGGAAATAATAAGGATCCGAGCAGAAATAAATAAAATAGAGACTAAAACAAAAAATAGAAAACATCAATGAAACTAAGAGGTAGTTGAAAAAATAAAATCAACAAGTCATTAGCTAGACTAACCAAGAGAAAAAGAGAGAGGGCTCAAATAAATAAAATCAGAAATGAAAGAGGAGAAATTACCACTGATACCACAGAAATACAAAAGATCATAAGAGACCACTATGAACAGTTATATGCCAACAAATTGGACAACCTATAAGAAATGGATAAATTTCTAGAAACATGCAATCTTCCAAGACTGAATCATGAAGAAAAAAAAGTCTGAATAAACTGATTATTAATAAGGGATTGAAACAGGAGTCAAAAATCTCCCAACATGCAAAAGCCCAGGACCAGATGGCTTCATTGGCAAATTCTATAAAACATCCAAAGAAGATTTAATACCTAGCTTTCTAAAAATATTCCAAAAAATTGAAGAGGAGGAAAATCTTCCAAACACATCTTACGAAGCCAGCATTATCCTGACAGCAAAACCAGAGAAGGACACCAAAAAAGGAAACTACAGGCCAATATCCCTGATGAATATAGGTACAAAAATCCTCAACAAAATATCAGCAAACTGAATCCAACAATACATTAAAAGGGTCATACACCATAACTATGTGGGATTTATTCCAGGGATGCAATGATAATTTAACATCCACAAATCATTCAACACAACACATTACATTGAGAAAATGAAGGTTAAAAATCATATGATCATCTCAATAGATGCAGAAAAAGCATCTGACAAAATTCTTCCATTTATGATAAAAACTCTCAACAAAGTGGATATATAGAGGAAATGTACCTCAACATAACAAAGGCTATATATGACAAACCCAGAGCTCACATCGTACTCAAGGCAAAAGGCTGAAAGCTTTTTCTCTAAGATCAGGAACAAAACAAGGATGCCCACTCTTGCCACTGTTATTCAACATTGTGTTTGAAGTCCTAGCTACAGCAATTAGGCAAGAAAAATAAATGGCATCTAAACTGGAAAAGAAGAAGTAAAACTGTCACTGTTTGCTACTTCATGATACTTATATAGAAAACCCTGAAGACTCTAACAACAACAGAAAAACCTGTTAGAACTAATAAATGAATTCAGTAAAGTCATGGGATACAAAATCAATATACAGAAACCCGTGGCATTTCTATATACTAATAATAAACTATCTGAAAAAGAAATTAAGAAAACAATTCCATTTACAATTGCATCAATAAGAATAAAATACCTAGGAGTAGATTTAACCAAAGAGATGAAAAACCTGTACACTGAAAACTATATGTCACTGATTAAAAAGTGAAAGACACCAAAAAATGGAAAGATATTCAGTCCTCATGTATTTAATATTGTTAAAATGTCCATACTACCCAAAGCAATCTATAGATTCAATGAAATCCCTATCAAAATGCCAAATGCATACTTTATAGAACTAGAACAAATAATTCTAACATTTGTATGGAATCAAAGAAGCCCCTGAATAGTCAAAACAATCTTGAGAAAGAAGAACAAATCTGGAGGTATCACACTCCCTGATTTTAAACTTTATTACAAAGCTATAGTAATCAAACTAGCATGGTACTGGCACAAAAAAGACACATAAATAAATGGAATGGAATTGAAAACCCAGAAATAAACCTATACATATATGGACAAGTAATCTATGATAAAGGAGCAAAGAATGTACAAAAAAGAGAAAGGACAGTCTCTTCAATAAATGGTGCTGGAAAAACTGGACAGCCACAAGCAAAAGAATGAAACAAGACCACTATCTTACACCACACACAAAAATTAACTCAAAGTGGATTAAAGACTTGAATGTAAGACCTTAAACCATAAATTCCTAGAAGAAAACACAGGTGGTAACCTCACTGGCATCTGTCTTAGTTATGCTTTTGTGGATCTGATTTGAAAGGCAAGGGAAACAAAAGTTAAAATAAACAAATGGGACTATATCAAACTGAAAAGCTTTTGCAGAGTGAAGGAAACCATCATTAAAACGTAAAGGCAACCTACCGAATGGGAGAAGATATTTGCAAATCATATATCCAATAAGGGGCTAATATCCAAAATATATAAAGAACTCATACAACTCAGCATCAAACAACCCAATTAAAAAATGGGCAGAGGATCTGAATAGACATTTTTCAAAAGACATACAAATGGCCAACAGGCACCAGAAAAGATGTTCAACATCACTAATTATCAGGGAAATGCAAAACAAACCACAATGAGATACCACCTCCCACCTGTTAGAATGGCTATTATTGAAAAGATAAGAAATAATACATGTTGGAGAGGATATGGAGAAAAGGGAACCCTCATACACTGTTGGTGGAATTGTTAATTTGTGCAGCCACTAGGGAAAACAGTATGGAGATTCTTCAAAAAGTTCAGAACAGAACTACCATATGACCCAGCAATTCCACATCTGGGTATTTACCTGAAAAGCATGAAAACAATATTCAAAAGGATATATGCACCCCTATGTTCAATGCAACATTATTTACAATAGCCAAGATATGGAAACACCTTTAGCATACAACAATGGATGAATGGATAATGAAGATGTAACACACACACACACACACCACACACTGGAATACTACTTGGCCATAAAAAAGAAGGAAATCCAGACTTTGTGACAACATGGATGGACCTTGATGGTATTATGCTAAATGAAATAGATCATATGGATAAAGACAAATACCATGTGATTTTACTCATAAGTGGAATCTAAAAACAAAATGAACAAATAAAATAAAAATGAACTCATAGAGATCAGATTAGTGGTTACCTGGGGAGAAGGGGGGTGAGGGCTGGGCAAAATGGATAAAGGGGGTAACTGTATAGTGATGGGTAGTAACTAGACTTGTGGTGGTGATCACTGTATACAGATGTTGAACTATAATGCTATACACCTGAAACTTATATAATAATTTTTTTAAAAAGCTAGGTAATCATAGGTTATAATCATGACTTATTTTAAAGTCCTTTACAAAAAAATTCAGTCTTCCTTCTATCCATCCTTTCACTGTCCTAACTACACATAATGCCCTGGCTGCCGGTTCACTAGCTCCATTCTCCCCACATACTTATAATTTCAGCTTTGACTTACTCATCCTAACCTCTTTGCCTTTCCTACCTTTTAAAACTATTTTACCTTTCTTTGATGGTCTGCTTCTTGGTTACTGTCTCTTCTTGCTCTTTCCGGTGAATAGAAAATCTAAAAATTGTCTTAAAATTTTTAGGCTATGTGTTCTGTGATCATAGTAAAACCCTCAAGGACTTTCAGGACAATTTATAAAGCACACAGTAACTTCAAAAACAATACTTAAAAAAAGAGAGAGGAAAAAAGGAAAGAAAGACATTTACTTTCCTAAATGCACATTAAGATACTATAAAAAGTTGTGAACATATATAAATGTTTCTACTGGCTATATAAAACAAAATTTGCATTTATAAATCTTATTTCATTAAATGTAACTAATAATAGGTAGTCTCAGTGTATCTACATACATTATAAGATTTAATATTATTGACTTTATTGTAGGCTTGAAATAGAAAAAATTATCAATAAGACAATATAACATTTTCTGACTAAAGCAGGCAATTTGAAAACTGATCAGAAATTAGATTATAGTAATAAAACAATTCCACTCTTAAGGAAATCATAAGAACTGGTATGCTAATTGAGTCAAATAATAGATGTAATTTACCATTTCTGTTGTTTGTCTCACTACCACATGTATATAGAAATACATATATTCATAATTTTTATTTAAAGAAACATCCATCAAAATGGATTTATTTTATTCCATACCTGTATTGAGCTGATCATTGTGCTAAGGGCAAATACTGTGGCCGAATCTCTCAAAGTTGACTGACTATCAAAGGTTCCCTGAGTATCCATCAATAGCACTGCAACCTATAGGCAAGTAGAGTACATTATTGATATTTTATAGAACATGCAGGGTATTAGGGTTACTACAAAGTTAACACCATAAGAACTAAAGCAAACCATTAGCAATGAATACTTAATAGGTAATTTTTCACATGTGCCATGAATGCCACTGAAAATAAAAATATTAATTACCTGCTGACTAGTATAATGATTAATTTTCACTGGTAATCCAACATAACAGAAATAGCACTGAAACAAAATATAGATGTTAGCTAGCTGATCTGCTGTTCTATTGTCCCTATGATTTTGCCTTCTGTGATCAGTAGAAAGGGAAACTGGGAACATGAAATAGGATGCTACCCACTTCCCTTTTAAACTTCATGTCAAGCGGTCAAAATTAGTTTTCAAAAGAGCATTTTGGAGGATCCTGAAAAGTGGTAACTGTTGGCAAGTGAAAACTCAATTTTCTTTAAGAAGTTCACACCATACCTTTTTACCGTCAGGTTTATTGATAAGGAAGATTTCACTCCATATCTGGATTCCCGTGGTCTCTCGTTCAGACCCACCTCTCCACGAAAAGCCAGTCAATGGTTCATTGTAATCTCCAACCCAATCAACTGATTCCTATAAATTAAGAAAGTCTATGATATTGAACTACATATGTAGTACAGGTTCTTCCACTCATCCATACCAGTTTGAATCCCTCTCCAACTCTAGACAAAAGGAAACAACGTATGCACATCTATTATATTGATACAATTACTTTATTTACTCATCCAAAAAATAATTATGAAGGAGCAACCATCTGTCACATTTTATGCTACATCCTGGGGATACAAAGATATCACTCCAGATAAGCGGAAGCTCACAGCCTAACGGGGGACAGACATGCTAACAAACCATTATGATGCACTATATGCATGCCAAAATGGGCGTGTATATTAGATATACATGGAAGCATAGGAAAAGAAACAACTAACTCTTGGTCAGTTAAGACTTCATAGGAGAAGTGATATTACAGCTAAGACTTGAAGGATGTTTAGGAACTTTCCAGGTGAGCAAACTCAGGGAGGGCATTCCAGAAACAAAGAAATAAAGGTATGAGAGAGCATATTATGTCAGGATATACACAATAATAATATACACAAATGTTTTGCTATTGGGGGAGGAGGGAGCGAACAGCAGGAGGAGAAGTACCTAGTTAAAAAAAAAAATCTGTTACACTTTAATCTGAGCAAATGCTATTTAACATAAGCAACATGACAAGCGTTATTGAGTATTTTATTGTAATGTTTATCGCACAGTTAAAATTATGAATATGCCTAAAGCTATATAATCCCAAAGAATGGAAAGTATACTAATTTTGTTCACTCAATTTTCCCACCTACGTTAAGTGTGTACTAATGTTGGTATGATAGAAATAGAAAGTGGTAAGAATTTTGTTTGCTTTCAAAGCCTGGAAGTATTTTGGTTGTTCTGTTCTTAATTTGTTTGGACTGAGGCTAGAGATAGAAGATGTTAAAGTTAACATTACCAAGTTGTTCACAAATACCCTACCTATAAAAGATCAATCCGAAATGGATAATTATGATATAAATGCATAATACAAAGTTCCTTTGGGTAGTATGTCTATTCTGCCTCAACACCCATATTGGCACCCGAATTACTAAGGGTAAAAGGGTAGAAAAAAAATACTGGTGTGCTCTCTACTACTAACCTTCTGTTCCCCGACTGTAATCTCCTATTTATTCTTCTGCTTTTGGTTGATCCTAGGTCCCTTAAAGTCTCCTTTCTATGCCACACTATTGTCTCAAATGTTATGACACTGTTGGCTGCCTTTTGGGGGTGGGTTAAGGGTGAGACTGAGTGGGAAAAGATAACAGAACTTTGTGGGATAACAGCAACATACACTTGATAGGTTTTGGGGCTACCCAGGTATTTACATTTTCAAAAAAAAGCAAATGTACTTCAGATTGGTGCATGTAACTATATGTAAATTTTACAACAATAGAAAAAAACTAAATAAATACTGAAATATATAATAATGATGTATATTGAAATATTTATAGGGAAGCATACTGAAGTCAACAATTTACTTTGAAATGAACCAAAAAATAAGATGGAGCAATGGATTGAAACAGGGAAGAATAGCTGGAGACACAGGTGATAAAGCAAGAATATTAATGTTAATGGTAGAATCTAGGTAGTGCATATCCAGGTGTCTACGGTAAAATTCTTTTAACTCTGCATGCATGAAAAATGTCATAATAAATGTTGGGGGGAAAATGATTATAATAAAAACTATGACAAAAGTTATTTGACATTTTAAACACTATTTAACATGTAAAGTTTATAACCATATCACTGTACTTGTCTATTTTCAAAGAGCTTAAAAAATAAGTTACGTTCTAAGGGAAATGTAGCAAAGTGGCTTCAGACAAAAGTGGCCTATATAGTTTGGTGCCGACAGCACCAAAGTTGGAAGGGTTACACGATAGCATTTTTAAACTAGTTCATCTTTAGGGAACATAATAATGGAAGTATTGGACACTACTACTAAATAAAAACACAAAGTCATAAAAGCACAGAAATCAGAAAACTTTTCAAAGCACCTCTTCCCTACCTGCTTATACATGTATCTCAACATGAAGTCCATCAGGAATGATTTTCCTTTTCTAAATGCTCCAGCAACAGATACAGCAACGACCTCCTTGTCCCTGATAGCCTCTGAGAGAAGGATCCGATTTAGTGCAGTTTCATCTAATTCAAAGGAATGGTCATCTCTGACAATGAGAACTTGGACTGGTCCTGCCTTTTTCACTGGCTCTTCCTCTTCAGAGCTCCATTCATACCCCTTTTCTGAAAAGCCGCCTATTGAATAAAATAAGAATTTATTCAGCAAATTATCTCAAAACACAGGAAATGTATATGTACCTCTCAACATTCAAACCTCTGAAACAGGAGCACAGTGGAATTAGAAATGTTCATTTTATTGACATATATTGATGTCATTTACACCATATCTCCAACTTACATCTGGTCTTTCTGATCAAGTGGCCAAATCAAACAGAATTTTATTTTTAAGAAAGCTCTAAATCAGTGCAGAGATCTCTGTTTGCTGAGTAAGAAAAAAAAAAAATCAAAGCAAAGGACTCTACTTTTGGAGAAGAATAAAATAGCCTTAGTTTACACTTAATCCCTTAGAAATAAGTTTAGTTATTCACATGAAAGATCCTTGCAACACTTCTTAAAGCTGAACATGCATATGCATAAATACACAGAGGGACTCAAAATCACATATTCTTGAAACTGGAATAAATCTCTAAAGCACCCAGTTCAGCTCCGTCCAATGCATGCAACCCACCTACAAAATCCTAAACTCTTAATTGTCTAAAATTATATCTTGTAGCAATGGAAGTTACAGATAATTAAATTGGGTAGGGCCAGATTACAGAAGACCTTCAAATCTATGGAAAAGAGGTCTGGATATAATTCAATTAAAAAAAAATAAGAAGCTTTTCGAAAGTTACTTTGTGTGGAGAGCTTATAAAAAAGGTTTGTGACTCTGGGAAATTACTAAATCTCTCAGTTCCTCCAACTGTAAAACAGAAACTATTAATAGTACCTATTTAATAGGGTTGTTGAAAAGATTAAGGGAGGTACTATATGTAAAGTGTTGAGAACAGTGCTTGGCACACAGCAAGCTCATAAAGGTTAGCTATTATCATCATCACCACCACCACTACCTTGGGATTATAAACTGAACTAAGTATTCCCAGAAGTTTCTGCCTATTTTCTATAAATTTATATGTGTTTGTGTGTGCATGTCTGTGTGTGTTCACATGTGTGTGTTTTCAGAGTTTTCTATTTAATTGTCAGAAATACTGTTTTTGACAGAGGTCCTCTTTTAGAAATCATCCCTAATATACAAGAATTTTAGAACGCTAGACCTTGGCATTTGCAGTATATTACAAAACAACTTCAATGTGTCAAGTGACACATTCTTATATCCATAGCCTTCTTAATGTAACTTTGTAATGTCCTCCCACTTTGACTCCGGGGTCAGCCATGCAATTTGTTTTAGCAGACATGACACAGCAGAGACTTGAAAAAGCACTTGTGTGTTTCCATTTTGCTCTTTTGTCTCTGCCATTCAGCATGAGAATATTCCCAGACTAGTCTGCTGCAGGATGAGAGACACTTGGAGCAGAGGCAAACTGCCCAGGTCCAGCCAAGGCCCACAGCAAGCCAACCCCCAGCCACATGAGGGAGCCCAGTCAGGATCAACAGATTTGTCTAACAACCATTTCAACATGTGACCAATAAATACTATTGTTCTATGCCCCTGAGGTTTTGTGACTATTTATTATGCAGCATAACAGGCAATAAATAACTGATACACCCTACAACCCCTTCCTCTAGAAAGGCAGTATAGTGTAGTGGTTAAAAACACAGGCTCTGGAACCAGACTGCTGAGATTCCAATCAAGACTTCCCCATTTCTTAGCTGAGTAACCTTAGATAAGTTGTTTAACCGCTTTGTGTCTACCTCATAAAGTTGCTGTGACTTAATATATGCATGTAACACACTTAGAACACTGGCTGGTATATGTACTGGTATATGCTATTAGCATTATTACAGATTTACGAAACTAAAGCCAAATATGTAACTGACTTTGCCCAAGGGAAATAAATGCAATATCTATATCAGGCAACCTACCATGGATGCCTTCTTGTGTTATTTATTTATTGCTTTCAATATTGCAGCAAGGTATTATTATCTGTATTTTTGACACATGAGGAAGAACTAACTGGATTAAGTAACTTTCCCAAGATCACACCCACTAGAGTTCACATAGTAACTGTCAATTTCGGTTTAGATCCCAGGTAATTAAACTTTAATCTCAGAACTTTCCACTATAACATTCTGCCTCTTTAGTGGAAATCAAATAACTTTTGGACAACACATAAATGGGCTCATTTGCTTTCTATCAAAAGAACAGAAAGTCAAAACATACATCAATTAATTCCTCAGATCAGATATATGACCTAGCCTCAAATCAACCCTTAATAATATTAATTTTGAAATAAACTGGGCTCTTAAATAACCTTTCATCCAAATTTTTGAAAACATATTTAAATAGACATTCTTCATTATGTCTGTCTGATAAGAAGTCTCATAACTAGAGAAAAACAAGGCAGTTATATTTCTCAGCATAATTTTAAATGAGTTTTCAGATCATATTGATGTATGTATACACATATATCACATTGATAACTACATATATTGCTGTTCATCTATAAGATAATGTCATTGAAATACTACAAATCTAACACATAATTTTAGTTTTTCATTAGTGGAGATAGACATACACAATTACTTTCTGAGCAACAGTATGAAGTATCTGCAGACAACAAAACCACTGCATTAGCCATGAATCACAGTTGTTCTCTCTGCAAAGTTAAGAAAAATTGATTTTACATCCAACAGACAATAGCTTCTATATTGCCATATCACATATGCTGGAGTCAGAGTCTTTGTTTAAATCCTAGCTTCACAACTTACACATATAAGAAGTTGTGTAAGTTATTTCACCTCCTAACGACTCACCATCTTCCATATGAAAAATGAGATTAAGAATGGTACCTATGGGACTTCCCTGGTGGTGCAGTGGTTGAGAATCTGCCTGCCAATGCAGGGGACACAGGTTCGACCCCCTGGTCCAGGAAGATCTCACATGCTGCAGCTACTAAGCCTCTGTGCCACAACTACTGAGCCTGTGCTCTGAAGCCTGCGAGCCACACCTACTGAAGCCCGCGCACCTAGAGTTCATGCTTCGCAACAAGAGAAGCCACTGCAATGAGAAGCCCGTACACTGCAACGAAGAGTAGCTCCCGCTCACCGCAACTAGAGAAAGCCTGCGCACAGCAACGAAGACCCAATGCAGCCATAAATAAATAAATAAAAGAATGGTACCTACATCCGAGGCTTTGTGATGATTAAATGAAGTAATATTTATTAAATGAAGACCAAAGAGCTTGATAAATATTACGTGCCTAATGATGGTGACCACCTAATATTGCTATTATTTATTACCTATTCATATTTTATTCCAGCATTACTTACCCATCTAATTTCAGCCTCAGTAAAAGGTCCTTTCTGAGGGCAACAACACATTCTTTGATGAACCTCCTTACTTATGGTGTAGTTTTAATCTGCATATACAACTGATGTGAATCAGGAAGGCTGGCTAGACATAATATTTTGGATAGAAAAACATCTTCATAGTTGAAAACTAGATCACAACTTTCTACAGACTGAAATAATTCTCTAAGATTGCTTGTAGCTAACTACATATATGCAAGAGGTACTCTGAATGGAATTTCTGGGTTGTAATTTTTTTCAAATATTCAACTTCACAACGTGTTCAGAAATTTTTTCTAAGTGACTGTAGCAAATTCTCACTCCCCACCCACTCCCAGCAGTTTATTAGACAGTCTATTGATTCACATTCTTTCCAACACTCGGTTTTGCCTGACTTTTAAAGTTTTGTCCATTGGATAGGTATAAAATAAGTAAGTGGGGCTTCCCTGGTGGCACAGTGGATGAGAGTCCGCCTGCCGATGCAGGGGACATAGGTTCGTGCCCCAGTCCGGGAAGATCCCACATGCTGTGGAGCGGCTGGGCCCATGAGCCATGTCCGCTGAGCCTGCGCGTCCGGAGCCTGTGCTCCGCAACGGGAGAGGCTGCAACAGTGAGAGGCCTGCGTACCGAAAAAAAAAATAATAAAAATAAGTAAGTGGTCTCTCACTGTAGTCCTGACGTACATTTCTCTAAATGCTAATGAAGTGAGGACATGCCTTTTGTTCATTTTTTTCTATTAGATTGTCTTTTTCTTAATGATTTATAGTGGTTCTTTATATATTTTGAATGCTAGACCTTTGTTAGTTATGTGTATAGCAAAAATCCTCTGCTTGTCGTTTCACTTTCCTTAAGCTGTTAATGATGAACAGCAATTATTAATTTTGACATAGTAGATTTTATTATTTTATCATTAGCACTTTGTATGTCATGTTTAAGAAATTACTCCTTACAAAATCATAAAAGACATTCATATATATTGTTCTAGTTTTTAAGTTTTGCTTTTGATATTTAAGTTCTTAATCAACCAGGAGCTGCTAACTGTATAAGAGGTGAGATAGAATTCCAACTTGATTTTTTCAATATGAGTAACAAAGTTTTCAGATTTCTATTTAACAAAGACTCTAGTGGTCTGCCATGTCATAGTTAAGAGTTACACACACACACATACACACACACACACACGGACTCAGAAAGAGACAGGGAGACAGAGAAAGAGAGACTGTGTTTCTGACCTTGCAATTTTTTTTTCTTTTTTTTAACATATTTTTTTAAACATCTTTATTGGAGTATAACGGCTTTACAATGGTGTGTTAGTTACTGCTATATAACAAAGTGAATCACCTATACATATACATATATACCCATATCTCCTCCCTCTTGCGTCTCCCTTCCACCCTCCCTATTCTACCCCTCTAAGTGGTCACAAAGCACCAAGCTGATCTCCCTGTGCTATGCCGCTGCTTCCCACTAGCTATCTATTTTACATTTGGTAGTGTATATATGTCCATGCCACTCTCTCACTTCGTCCCAGCATACCCTTCCCCCTCCCCGTGGACTCAAGTCCACTCTTTATGTCTGTGTCTTTATTCCTATCCTGCCCATAGGTTCTTCAGAAGCATTTTTTTTTTAGATTCCATATTTATGTGTTACCATATGGTATTTGTTTTTCTCTTTCTGAATTACTTCACTCTGTATGACAGACTCTAGGTCCAACCACCTCACTAAAAATAACTCAATTTCGTTTCTTTTTATGGGTAATATTCCATTGTATATATGCGCCATATCTTCTTTATCCACTCATGTGTCGATGGACACTTAAGTTGCTTCCATGTCCTGGCTATTGTAAATTGAGCTGCAATGAACAATGTGGTACATGACTCTTTTTGAATTATGGTTTTCTCAGGGTATACGCCCAGTAGTGGGATTACAGGATCAAATAGTACTTCTATTTTTACTTCTTTTAAGGAACCTCCACACTGTTCTCCATAGTGGCTGTATCAATTTACATTGCCACCAACAGTGTAGGAGGGTTCCCTTTTCTCCACACCCTCTCCAGCATTTATTGATTGTAGATTCTTTGATGGTGGCCATTCTGACTGGTGTGAGGTGATACCTCATTGTAGTTTTGATTTGCATTTCTCTAATAATAAGTGATATTGAGCATCCTTTCTTGTGTTTGTTGGCATTCTGTATATCTTCTTTGAAGAAATGTCTATTTAACTCTTCTGCCCATTTTTGGATTGGGTTGTTTGTTTTTTTGATATTGAGCTGCATGAGCTGCTTGTAAATTTTGGAGATTAATCCTTTGTCAGTTGCTTCATTTGCAAACATTTTCTCCCACTCTGAGGGTTGTCTTTTGGTCTTGTTTATGGTTTCCTTTGCTGTGCAAAAGCCTTGAAGTTTCGTTAGGTCCCATTTGTTTATTTTTGTTTTTATTTCCATTTCTCTAGGAGGTGGGTCAAAAAGGATCTTGCTGTGATTTATGTCATACAGTGTTCTGCCTATGTTTTCCTCTAAGAGTTTTATAGTGTCTGGCCTTACACTTAGGTCTTTAATCCATTTTCAGTTTATTTTTGTTTATGGTGTTAGGGAGTGTTCTAATTTCATTCTTTTACATGTAGCTGTCCAGTTTTCCCAGCCCCACTTATTGAAGAGGCTGTCTTCTCCATTGTATATTCTTGCCTCCTTTATCAAATATAAGGTGACCCTATGTGCATGGGTTTATCTCTGGGCTTTTTATCCTGTTCCATTGATCTTTCTGTTTTTGTGCCAGTACCATACTGTCTTGATTCCTGTAGCTTTGTAATATAGTCTGAAGTCCAGGTGCCAGATTACTCCAGCTCTGTTTTTCTTTCTCAAGATTGCTTTGGCTATTCGGGGTGTTTTGTGTTTCCATACAAATTGTGAAATTTTTTGTTCTACTTCTGTGAAAAATGACATTGGTAGTTTGAAAGGGATTGCAATGAATCTGTAGATTACTTTGGGTAGTATAGTCATTTTCACAATGTTGATTCTTCCAATCCAAGCACATGGGATATACCTCCATCTGTTTGTATCATCTTTAATTTCTTTCATCAGTGTCTTACAGTTTTCTGCATATAGGTCCTTTGTCTCCTTAGGTAGGTTTATTCCTAGGTATTTTATTCTTTTTGTTGCAATGGTAAATGGGAGTGTTTCCTTAATTTCTCTTTCAGTTTTTTCATCATTAGTGTATAGGAATGCAAGAGATTTCTGTGCATTAATTTTTTTTTTTTTTTTTTTTTTTTGCGGTACGTGGGCCTCTCACTGCTATGGCCTCTCCCGTTGTGGAGCACAGGCTCCAGATGTGCAGGCTCAGTGGCCATGGCTCACGGGCCCAGCCGCTCTGCGGCACGTGGGATCTTCCTGGACTGGGGCATGAACCCGTGTCCCCTGCATCAGCAGGCGGACTCTCAACCACTGCGCCACAAGGGAAGCCCTGTTGGAAGATTTTTAATCACAGTTTCAATTTCAGTGCTTGTGATTGGTCTGTTTATATTTTCTATTTCTTCCTGGTTCAGTCTCAGAAGGTTGTGCTTTTCTAAGAATTTGTCCATTTCTTCCACTTTGTCCATTTTATTGGCATATAGTTACTTGCAGTAATCTCTCATGATCCTTTGTATTTCTGCAGTGTCAGTTGTTACTTCTTTTTCATTTCTAATTCTATTCATTTGAGTCTTCTCCCTTTTTCTCTTGATGAGTCTGGCTAATGGTTAATCAATTTTGCTTATCTTCTCAAAGAACCAGCTTTTAGTTTAATTGATCTTTGCTATAATTTCCTTCATTTCTTTTTCATTTATTTCTGCTCTGATCTTATGATTTCTTACCTTTCTTTAACTTTGGGGGTTTTTCGTTCTTTCTCTAATTGCTTTAGGTGTAACGTTAGTTTGTTTATTTCAGGTATTTCTTGTTTGTTGAGGTAGGATTGTCGTGTTATAAACTTCCCTCTTAGAACTTCTTTTGCTGTGTCCCATATGTTTGGGTCATCGTGTTTTCACTGTTATTTGTTTCTTGGTATTTTTTGATTTCCTCTTTGATTTCTTCAATGATCTCTTAGTTAATTAGTAGTGTATTGTTTAGCCTCCATGTGTTTGTATTTTTTACAGATTATTTCCTGTAACTGACATCTAGTCTCATAGCGCTGTGGTCGTACAAGATACTTGATATGATTTCAATTTTCTTAAATTTACCAAGGCTTGATTTGTGACCCAAGATATGATCTATCCTGGAGAATGTTCCATGAGCACTTGAGAAGAAAGTGTATTCTGTTGTTTTTGGATTTTCCTATAAATATCAGTTAAGTCCATCTTGTTTAATGTATAATTTAAAGCTTGTGTTTCCTTACTTATTTTCATTTTGGATGATCTGTGCACTAGTGAAAGCGGGGTGTTAGAGTCCCCTACTATGATTGTGTTACTGTCTATTTCCCCTTTTATGGCTGTTAGCATTTGCCTTATGTACTGAGGTACTCCTATACTGGGTGCATAAATATTTACAATTGTTATATCTTTTTCTTGGATTGATCCCTTGATCATTATGTAATGTCCTTCTTTGTCTCTTGTAATAGTCTTTATTTTAAAGTCTATTTTGTCTGAATATGAGAATTGCTACTCCAGTTTTCTTTTGATTTCCATTTGCATGGAGTATCTTTTTCCATCCCTTCACTTTCAGACTGTATGTGTCCCTAGGTCTGAAGTGGGTCTCTTGTAGACAGCATATATATGGGTCTTGTTTTTTTTATCCATTCAGCCAGTCTATATCTTTTGGTTGGAGCATTTAATCCATTTACATTTAAGGTAGTTATCAATATGTACGTTCCTATTACCATTTTCTTAATTGTTTTGGGTTTGTTATTGTAGGTCTTTTCCTTCTCTTGTGTTTCCTGCCTAGAGAAGTTTCTTTAGCATTTCTTATAAAGCTGGTTTGGTGGTGCTGAATTCTCTTAGCTTTTGCTTGCCTGTAAAGGTTTTAATTTCTCTGTTGAATCTGAATGAGATCCTTGCTGGGTAGGGTAATCTTGGTTGTAGACTTTCCCCTTTCATCACTTTAAATATGTCTTGCTACTCCCTTCTGGCTTGCAGAGTTTCCGCTGAAAGATCAGCTGTTAACCATACGGAGATTCCCTTGTATGTCATTTGTTTTTCCCTTGCTGCTTTTAATATTTTTTATTTGTATTTAATTTTTGATAGTTTGATTAATATGTGTCTTGGCGTGTTTCTCCTTGGATTTACCCTGTATGGGACTCTCCGCTCTTCCTGGACTTGATTATTTCCTTTCCCATATTAGGAAAGTTTTCAACTATAATTTCTTCAAATATTTTCTCAGTCCCTTTCTTTTTGTCTTCTTCTTCTGGGACCCCTATAATTCGAATGTTGGTGCATTTTATGTTGTCCCAGTGGTCTCTGAGACTGTCCTCAATTCTTTTGATTCTTTTTTCTTTATTCTGCTCTGTGGTAGTTATTGCCACTATTTTATCTTCCAGGTCACTTACCTGTTCTTCTGCCTCAGTTATTCTCCTATTGATTCCTTCTAGAGAATTTTTAATTTCATTTATTGTGTTGTTCATCATTGTTGGTTTGCTCTTTAGTTCTTCTAGGTCATTGTAAAATGTTTCTTGTGTTTTCTCCATTCTAGTTCCAAGATTTTGGATCATCTTTACTATCATTACTCTGAATTCTTTTTCAGGTAGGCTGCCTATTTCCTCTTCATTTGTTTGATCTGGTGGGTTTTTACCCTGCTCTTTCATCTGCTCCATGTTTCTCTGTCTTCTCATTTTGCTTAACTTACTCTGTTTGGGGTCTCCTTTTTGCAGGCTGCAGGTTCGTATTCCCATTGTTTTTGGTGTCTGCCCCCAGTGGCTAAGGTTGGTTCAGTGGGTTGTGTAGGCCTCTATGTTTTGGTGGATGAGGCTGGATCTTGTCTTTCTGGTGGGCAGGACCACATCCAGTGGTGTGTTTTGGGGTGTATGTGACCTTATTATGATTTTAGGCAGCCTCTCTGCTAATGGGTGGAATTGTGTTCCTCTCTTGCTAATTGTTTGGCATAGGGTGTCCAGCACTGTAGCTTGCTGGTCATTGATTGGAGCTGGGTCTTAGCGTTGAGATGGAGATCTCTGGGAGAGCTTTTACCATTTGATACTCCATGGAGCCAGGAGGTCTCTGGTGGACCGATGTCCTGAACTCAGCTCTCCCACCTCAGAGGTACAGGCCTGACACCCGGCCCAAGCATGAAGACCCTGTCAGCCACAGGGCTCAGAAAAAAGGGAGAAAAAAAGAAAGAAAGAAAGTAAAGTAAAATAAAATAAAATCAATTATTAAAATAAAAAATTATTAAAAATAAAAAAATAAAAAGTCATAAAAAAAGGAAAGAAGAGAGCAACCAAGCCAAAAAACAAATCCACTAATGATAACAGGTGCTAAAAAGTATACTAAAAAAAAAACCCCAAAAAACAGAACCCTAGGATAAATGTTAAAAGCAAAGCTATACAGACAAAATCACATAAAGAATCATACACATATACACACACAAAAAGAGAAAAAGGAAAAAAAATATATATATTTTAAAAAAGAGAGCAACCAAATCAATAAAGAAATCTAGCAATGATAATAAACTCTAATTACTAAACTAAGATAAACATAAAACAAGAAACAAATTAGATGCAGAAAGCAAACCCCAAGTCTACAGTTGCTCCCAAAGTCCACCGCCTCAATTTTAGGTTGATTCGTTGTCTATCCAGGTATTCCACAGATGCAGGGTACATCAAGTTGATTGTGGAGATTTAATCTGCTGCTCCTGAGGCTGCTGGGAGAGATTACCCTTTCTCTTCTTTGTTCACACAGCTCCTGGGGTTCAGCTTTGGATTTGGCCCCGCCTCTGCGTGTAGGTCACGTGAGGGCGTCTGTTTCCTGCCCAGACAGGATGGGGTTAAAGGAGCAGCTGATTCGGGGGCTCTGGCTCACTCAGGCCGGGTGGAGGGAGGGGTAAGGAATGCGGGGCAAGCCTGCTGTGGCAGAGGCCAGCGTGATGTTGCACCAGCCCGAGGCACACCATGTGTTCTCCCGGGGAAGTTGTCCCTGGATCACGGGACTCTGGCAGTGACGGGCTGCACAGGCTCCTGGGAGGGGAGGCGTGGATAGTGACCTGTGCTTGCACACAGGCTTCTTCATGGCTGCAGCAGCAGCCTTAGCGTTTCATGCCTGTCTGTGCTGATAGCTGCAGTTTGCTCCCATCTCTGGAGCTCATTTAGGCGGTGCTCTGAATCCCCTCTCCTCACGCACCCCACAACAATGGTCTCTTGCCTCTTAGGCAGGTCCAGACTTTTTCCCGGACTCCCTCGTGGCTAGCTGTGGCGCACTAGCCCCCTTCAGGCTGTGTTCACGCAGCCAGCCCCAATCCTCTCCCTGGGATCTGACCTCCGAAGCCCGAGCCTCAGCTCCCAGCCCCCACCTGCCCCAGCGGGTGAGCAGACAAGGCTCTCAGGCTGGTGAGTGCTGGTCGGCACTGATCCTCTGTGCAGGAGTCTCTCTGCTTTGCCCTCTGCACCCCTGTTGCTGCGCTCTCCTCCGTGGCTCTGAAGCTTCCCCCACCCCCCGTCTCTGCCAGTGAAGGGGTTTCCTAGTGTGTGGAAACTTTTCCTCTTTCACAGCTCCCTCCCAGAGGTGCAGGTCCTGTCCCTATTCTTTTGTCTCTGTTTTTTCTTTTGCCCTACCCAGGTATGTGGGGAGTTTCTTGCCTTTTGGGAAGAAGGTCTGAGGTCTTCTGCCAGCGTTCAGTAGGTGTTCTGTAGTTGTTCCATGTGTAGATGTATTTGTGGTGTATTTGTGGGGAGGAAGAAGATCTCCACATCTTACTCCTCTGCCATCTTGAAGGTCTCTCTGACCTCTCAATTCTGATCCATTCACGAATTTGTCTATACCAGCACCAACAGTACACCATCTTAATCAATAGCTTTATAAAAATTCATTATATATAGTAGGTCCAGCCCCTCTTATTCTTCTAATTATTATTGGTTTTGGCTATTTTGACCCTTCCATATAAATATTAGAATCAATGTTAGTTAAATATTCTGAAGTTACATTAAATTTATAGATCAATTTGGAAGGGATCAATACTGTTATGGTATTATCTTCAAATCCACAAACATGAGATATCTCTCCATTTATATTTGGCCTTTTATCCCCTTGAATAAAATTTTTATAATTTGGAGTGGTGGGGGAGAGGAGATTTGTTACATTGATGGCCAGAAACATTAGTTTTTGTTTCTAACTATAACTGGTTTCATTGTTGCTTTTTTTTAAAAAAGAATTATTTATTTATTTATTGGCTGCATTGGGTCTTCGTTGCTGTGTGAGCTTTCTCTAGTTGCAGCGAGCGGGAGCTACTCTGTTGCAGTGCACGGGCTTCTCATTGCGGTGGCTTCTGTTGTTGTAGAGCATGGGCTCTAGGCATGCGGGCTTCAGTAGTTGTGGCTGGCAGACTCTAAAGCACAGGCTCAGTAGTTGTGGCACACGGGCTTAGTTGCTCCGCAGCATGTGGGATCTTCCCGGACCAGGGCACAAACCTGTGTCCCCTGCATTGGCAGGTGGATTCTTAACCACTGCACCACCAGGGAAGCCCCCATTGTTGCTTTTTGAATTACGTTTTATAGTTGTTGCTTGAGTAACGAAATGTAACTGACTTTAATACATTAGTCTCATGTTGCAACTTCTGCTAAACTATTATTTCCTATAAATTTTGTGTAGATACTTTTGGTTTCTTTAATGTAGAAACAGAAATAATTTTTACAAATAATGAGTTTTATTTCCCCCTTTTTAATTCTTATGTATTTCTTTTCTTTTTCTTGTATTATTGGACGTTCAATACAATGTTGAATAAAAGAGGTAGTAGTGGGCACAACTTCCTGATTTTAATGCAAGTGCAATATTTGAGGTTGTATTTGTTAGTTTCGTTGATAGATGCACTTTATCTTATCAGGTTAAGGGAGTTCTACTTCTAGTTTACTATTGATTTTTAAAAATCATAAATAGAAAATAAATTTTATCAAATGTCTTTTCTGTATCTATTGAGATGATCATATGGTTTTTCATCTCTAGCCTGTTAATGTAGTGAGTGATACATCTCTTCACTTTTGTATGAACCTAATATTTTCAAGGTGCAGTAGCTTAATTATACACTATTGGATGCAGTTTGCTAAAATTTGTTTAGGCCTTGCACGCTATATTCATAAATGAGTTGAGTCTATGACTTTCCTTTCTCATTTTGTCTTTGGCTGGTTTTATTATCAAAGTTACATTAGCTTTATAAAATAAATTCGCAAGTTCTTCCTTTTCTATCTTCAGAAAGAGTTTATAGTAAAACATTAAACAGTTTTTTGAAATTTTGACAGAACTTGCCTGTAAAACCATCTGGGTCTGATATTTTCTTTGTGAGATAATTTTTAACTGCTACCTCAATTTTATTAATACTTATGATGCTATAATTATATTAGTAGTAATAAAGTTTTGTATTTCTTCTTGAGAAGCTTTTGGTACATTATATCTTTCTAGGAACTTTTCTCCATCCTCTAAAATTTCAGACAATATGTCAGTAAAGATATAGATTTGAACAGTATCATTAGTCAATCTGACCAATCTGACATCTAATAATTATAGAACCATGCATTCTTTTTAAGTTCATATTGGACATTTACCAAATAGATCAGGTACCAGTTCATAAATCAGATCTCAGCAAACTTCAGAGTATTAAAATAATACAAAATATGTTCTCTGACAATAGAGAAATTAAACTAGAAATCAATAACAAGAAGATATTTAGAAAATGCCTAAATGTTTGGAAATTTAGCAGTAAATTTCTACATAACTTATGAATAAAAGAAGAAATCATAACAAATTAGAAAATGTTGTAAACTAAATGATCCAATGAATGTTCTGATCCATTCATCAATCTGTCTATCTACAGCAGCAATACTACACTATCTTAATCAAAATAGCTTCAAGGAAAGTCACTATATATAGTGGGCAAGCCCCTCATATTTTAAAATTATTATTGGTTGTAGCTATTTTGATTCTTTCCATATAAATATTAGAATCAATATGTTGGAGTATAGTATCTTATATAGAAATAGAGAAATATGACATGTTGGAAACTTACTTAGAGGAAATTAACACCTTGGAATGCATTTAGTAGAAAAGATGTTTGAAAAATCCTAATCTGATATCCATTTCAAGAAGTGAGAAAAAGAATGGTAGACTAAATGCAAAGAAAAGGTAGGAAATAAAGATAATGTCAGAAATCAATAAACTAGAAATACAGATTAACATGATTAATTTAGTAATCTAAAACTAAGCAAAGAAATAAAAGAGAAAAACCCCATAAATTATCAATATCAGATATGAAAAAGGGATATCACTACAGATCCTACAGATATTTAAAAGATAATATGAGGATATTACGAATAATTTTATGCTAACAAATTTGTTAACTTTAACGAAATGGACAAATTCAAAGAAAAACATTTATTTGAAAAATCACACAAGAATAAATAGAAAATATGAATAATCTTACATCTGGAAAATAAGTTAAATTCATACTTTAAAACCTTCATGCAAAAACAAAACAAAAAATAAAACTCCAGGCTCATCTGGCTTCCATGGTGAATTCTTCCAAATATTTAGAGAAAAAAATAGGCATCTTACACAAACTCTACCAGAGAACAGAAAATGAGGGACCATTCTCAACTTGTTTTGTGATTTCAGAATAACTATCATACCAAAAAGTGATAAGAACATTAAAAAAAAAGAATATTATAAGCCACTGTCTCATGAAGATAAACACAAAAATTTCAAAAAAAATAGCAATTCAACTCCAGAGACAATAAAAAATATAATACATCACAACTACACAGTATTTATTATTATAGGAATTCAAGGTTAGTTTAACATTCAAAAGGCAAGCAATATAATTGGCTACATTAAGTGAAAGAGAAAACCATATCATCTCAATAGATTCATAAAAGCAGGTATGAAAGTGCAACATTTATTTCTAATTAAAAAAAAACTCTGAACAAATTAGGAATAGAAGGAAAATTCCTTAAATTGATCAATGGTATTGACAAGTACAGCTAATATTACACTTTTTAAAAAAATTTTTATTTTTTATATAGTCATCCTAGTGAGTGTGAAGTAGTATCTCATTGTTGTTTTGGGGGCCACACTGCATGGTATGCAGGATGTTAGTTCCCCAACCACCAGGGAGTGAACCTGTGCCCCCTTCAGTGGAAGCGTGTAGTCTTAACCACTGGACCACTATGGAAGTCCCAGGTTACACTTATTTTTGAAATACTGAAAGTTTTCCCTGAAATTGGGGATCTGACATGGATCACTAGTTCTAATCAATATTATATTGGAAGTCTTAGCCAGTGCAATAGGGAAGATAATTAACCAAAAATAAAAGGATTGGAGAACAAGAAATCACATATCATTAACACAGATGACATGATTATGTATGTAGAAAATCCAAAAGAATATACAGATAATTATTAATAAATTTAGCAAAGTTTCCAGATATAAAGTTGACTTTTTATTATATTCTATTTTTATATACTTGCAGCAAATAATTACAAAATGAAATTTAGAAAAACACTCACAAATATATAGTCAATTGACTTGTTCTTGGTCAGTTGACTTTTTGTAACAGTTTAATTGGGATATAATTCATATACCATATAATTCACCCACTTAAAGTCAAAAATCCATTTGATGGCCCTGGTCCGGGAAGATCCCACATGCCACGGCGCAACTAAGCCTGTGCACCACAACTACTGAGCTTGCGCTCTAGAGCCCACGAGCCACAACTACTGAGCCTATGTGCCACAACTACTGAAGCTGTGTGCCTAGAGCCTGTGCTCCGCAACAAGAGAAGCCACTGCAATGAGAAGCCCGCACACCGCAACGAAGAGTAGTCCCCACTTGCCGCAACTAGAGAAAGCCCACGCGCAGCAACGAAGACCCAACGCAGCCAAAAATAAATAAATAAAATAAATTAATTTAAAAAATCCATTTGATGGTTTTTAATACATTCAGAGTTGTGCAAACCATCACACTGATTAATTTTATAACACTGTGGTCACCCCCCAAAATACCCACACCCTTTAGCAGTCATCCCCATTCTCCCTTACCCACCTCCAGCCCTAGGCAACCATTAGTCTATCAAAGATTTGCCTATTCTGGACATTTCATATAAATGGAATCATACAATATGTGATTTTTTGTGACTGTTTTCTTTTACTTAGCATAATGTTTTCAAGGTTTATCCCTGTTGTAGTATGTATCAGTACTTCATTTTTTGTGGCCAAATAATATTACATTGTTTGGATATACTACACTTTGTTTATCCATTCATTAGTCGATGGGCATTTAGGCTGTTTCCACTTTTTGGCTAAAATGAATAATGCTGTTATAAACTTAATGAACAAGTTTTTGTGTGGACATATGTTTTCATTTCTCTAGGATGTTCAATTGATTTGTGACAAAGATGCTAAGGCAACTCAATGGAGAAAGAATAGTCATCACAACAAATGGTGCTAGAACAACTGGATATCTAAATGCAAAAAAGTAAATTTCAATATATCACACTCATATAAAATATTAACTCAAAATGGATCATAAATCTAAAGATAAAACCAAAACTATTAAATTTTTGGAAGAAAACATAAAAGAAAAGCTTTATGACCTTGGATTAGGCAATGATTTCTTACATATGATGTCAAAAGCATGACCCATTGTTTTAGTCTCTTCAGGCTGCTATAACAAACTACCACACACTGGGTAGCTTATAAACAACAGAACTTTATTTTTCACAGTTCTAGAGGCTGGAAGTTTTGAGATTAGGGTGCCAGCATGGTCAGGAAAGGAGCTTTTTCCAAGTTGCAGACTTCTCATTGTATCCTCACATGGTGGCAGAGACTAGGGAGCTCTGTGGGAGTCTCTTTCATAAGAGCATTAATCCTATTCATGAGGCTCCACTCTCATTTCCTAATCACCTCCCAAATGTCCTACTTCCTAATACCATTACATTGGGCTTCAGGATTTCGACATATGAATTTTGGGGAGATTCAAATATCCAGACCATAACACCAATAAAAGAAAAAATTATAAACTGGACTTCTTCAATTAAGAACGTCTGCTCTTTGCAGAGGGCGACTGCCCCACCCACTCAGGCCCCAGGAGCCTGCTGAGCTCCCAGGCAGAACCCCTGCCCTCCAAAGTCCCCTCCAGGTCTGGTGTGTCCTTGGGCATAAGAAGGAGGCCAGGGGGATCAAGAGAGGCAGGCGGGAGAGGCCCTCTGGGGGGAGTGGGAGAGGAGCGGAGGGTGATGGTCCCGCTCACTTGGGCCCCAGGAGCCTGCTGAGCTCCCAGGCCGATCCCCCGCCCTCCAAGGCCCCTCCAGGCTGCATGGGTCCTTGGGGGCATAGGAAGGAGGCCGGGGGATCAGGAGAGGCAGGAGGGAGGGGCCCTCCCAGACCCAAGACTGGAGGAGCAGGAGAGGAGAGGAGGGCATTTGCCCTGCCCACTTGAACCCAGAAAGCCTGCTGGGCTCCCACGTGAGGTCCCCTGTCCTCTGAGAAGAGGGGTGGGGGGCATGCCTGGGCCCCTTCTGTTCCTTGAACCTAAGTTCCACCTCCCACAGCCCCCAGGGCCTTTTTTGCCACCCAACGTGGCTTGCGGGCGGAAGCTCCTGTGGTGGGAGCTCAGAGTCTGAACGACTGGACTAACAGAAAACCTCAGACCTCAGGGAATATTCATCAGAGTGAGGTCTCACAGAGTTCCTCATCTCAGCACCGAGACCCAGCTCTACCCAATAGCCTACAAACTCCAGTGTGGGAAGCCTCAGGCCAAACAACAAGTAAAACAGGAACAGAATCCCACTGGTTGTTTTTTTTTTTTAAAAAAAAAAAAATGAGATGGCAAAAAAATACATCACAGATGAAGGTAAAAACCTACAAGACCAAATAAATGAAGAGGAAATGGCAATCTACCTGAAAAAGAATTCAGAATAATGGTAGTAAAGATGATCCAGAATCTCAGAAATAGAATGGAAGCATGGATTGAGAAAATACAAGAAATATTTAACAAAGATCTAGAAGGACAAACGAACAAACAACCAGAGTTGAACAACACAATAACTGAAATGAAAAATACACTAGAAGAAATCAATAACAGAATAATAGAGGCAGAAGAACGAATACATGAGATGGAAGACAAAACCGTGGAAATAACTGCCAAGGAGCAAAATAAAGAAAAAAGAATGAAAAGAATTGAAAACAATCTCAGAGATCTCTGGGACAACACTAAACGCACCAACATTCGAATTATAGGGGTCCCAGAAGAAGAAGAGAAAAAGAAAGGGTCCAAGAAAATATTTGAAGAGATTATAGTGGAAAACTTCCCTAACATGGGAAAGGAAATGGTCACCCAAGTCCGGGAAGCACAAAGAGTCCCATACAGGATAAACCCTAGGAAAAACACACCAAGACACATATTAATCAAACTAACAAAAATTAAATTCAAAGAAAGAATATTAAAAGCAGAGGGGCAAAACAAAAAATAACATACAAAGGAACCCCCATAAGGTTATCAGCTGATTTTTCAGTGGAAACTCTGCAGGCCAGAAGGGAGTGGCAGGACATACTTAAAGTGATGAAAGAGAAAAACCTATAACCAAGATTACTCTACCCAGCAAGTATCTCATTCAGATTCGATGGAGAAGTCAAAAGCTTTTCAGACAAACAAAAGCTAAGAGAATTCAGCACCACCAAACCAGCTTCACAACAAATGCTAAAGAAACTTCTCTAAGCAGGAAACACAAGAGAAGAAAAAGACACACAAAAACAAACACAAAACAATTAAGAAAATGGTAATAGGAACGTACATATCGATAATAACCTTGAATGTAAATGGATTAAATGCCCCAACCAAAAGACACAGACTGGCTGAATGGATACAAAAACAAGTCCCATATATATGCCATCTACAAGAGACCCACTTCAGACTAGGGGCACATACAGACTGAAAGTGAAAGGATGGAAAAAGATATTCCATGCAAATGGAAATCAAAAGAAAGCTGGAGTAGCAATACTCATACCAGATAAAATAGACTTTAAAATAAGGACTGTTACAAGAGATAAGGAGGGACACTACATAATAATCAAAGGATCAATCCAAGAAGAAGATATAACAATTATAAATATTTATGCACCCAACACAGGAGCTCTTCAATACATAAGGCAAATGCTAACAACCATGAAAGGAGAAATCGACAGTAACACAATCATACTAGGGGACTTTACCACCCCACTTACACTAATGGACAGATCATCCGTACAGAAAATAAATAAGGAAACACCAGCTTTAAATGACACAATAGACCAGATAGATTTAATTGATATTTATAGAACATTCCACCAAAAAGTGGCAGAATACACTTTCTTCTCAAGTGCACACAGAACATTCTCCAAGGTAGATCACATCTTGGATCACAAATCAACCTCGGGAAATTTAAGAAAATTGAAATCGTATCAAACATCTTTCCTGACCACAACGCTGTGAGACTGGAAATCAATTACAGGAAAAAAACTGTAAAAAACACAAATACATGGAGGCTAAACAGTGCACTACTAAATAACCAAGAGATCACCAGAGAAATCAAAGAAGAAGTAAAAAAAATACATAGAAACAAATGACAACAAAAACACGATGACCCAAAACCTATAGATTGCAGCAAAAAGAGTTCTAAGAGGGAAAGTTTATAGCAATTCAATCTCACCTCAAGAAACAAGAAAAATCTCAAATAAACAATCTAACCCTACACTTAAAACAACTAGAGAAAGAAGAAAAAAGAAAACCCAAAGTCAGTAGAAGGAAAGAAATCATAAATCAGAGCAGAAATAAATGAAATAGAAACGAAGAAAATAGCAAAGATCAATAAAACTAAAAGTTGGTTCTTTGAGAAGATAAACAAAATTGATAAACCCTTAGTCAGGCTCATCGACAAAAAATGAGACAGGACACAAATCAATAAAATCAGAAATGAAAAAGGAGAAATCACAACTGACACTGCAGAAATACAAAGGATTATAAGAGACTACTACAAACAACTATATGCCAATAAAATGGACAACCATGAAGAAATGGACAAATTCTTAGAAAGGTACAATTTTCCAAAACTTAACCAGGAAGAATTAGGAAATATAAACAGACCTATCACAAGTAACGAAATTGCCATAATTAAAAATCTTCCAACAAACGAAAGTCCAGGACCAGATGGCTTCACAGGCGAATTCTATCAAACATTTAGAGGAGAGCTAACACCAATCCTTCTCAAACTCTTCCAAAATATAGCAGATGGACAAACACTCCCAAATTCATTCTACGAAGCCACTATCACCATGATACCAAAACCAGAAAAAGATATCACAAAAAAAGAAAATTATAGACCAATATCACTGGTGAATATAGATGCAAAAAGCCTGAACAGAATACTAGCAAACAGAGTCCAACAGCACATTAAAAGGATCATACAGCATGATCAAGTAGGATTTATCCCAAGGATGCAAGGAATCTTCAATACACGCAAATCAAGGGGCTTCCCTGGTGGCGCAGTGGTTGAGAATCTGCCTGCTAATGCAGGGGACACGGGTTCGAGCCCTGGTCTGGAAGGATCCCACATGCCGCAGAGCAACTAGGCCTGTGAGCCACAACCACTGAGCCTATGCATCTGGAGCCTGTGCTCTGCAACAAGAGAGGCTGTGATAGTGAGAGGCCAACGCACCGTGATGAAGAGTGGCCCCTGCTTGCCACAACTAGAGAAAGCCCTCGCACAGAAACGCAGACCCAACACAGCAAAAAAAATTTAATTAATTCCTACCCCCAACATCTTAAAATATATATATACATATATATATATATACACACACACAAATCAGTCAGTGTGATACACCATGTTAACAAATTAAGGAATAAAAACCATATGATCATCTCAATAGATGCAGAAAAAGGTTTTGACAAAATTCAACACCCATTTACGATAAAAACTCTCCAGAAAATGGGCATAGAGGGAACCTACCTCAACATAATAAAGGCCATACATGACAAACCAACAGGAAGCATCATACTCAATACTGAAAAACTAAAAGCATTGCCACTAGGATCAGGAACAACACAAGGATATCCACTCTTGCCACTCTTATTCAACATAGTTTTGGAAGTCCTAGCCACAGCAATTAGAGAAGAAAAAGAAATAAAAGGAATACAAATTCGAAAAGAAGGAGTAAAGCTGTCACTGTTTGCAGATGACATGATACTATACATAGAGAATCCTAAAGATGCTACAAAAAAACTACTAGAGCTAATCAATGAATTTGGTAAAGTAGTAGGATACAAAATTAATACACAGAAATCTCTTGCATTCCTATACACTAACGATGAAAAATCTGAAAGAGAAATCAGGGAAACACTCCCATTTACCATTGCAACAAAAAGAATAATATACCTAGGAATAAACCTGCCTAAGGAGGTGAAAGACTTGTACTCAGAAAACTATAAAACACCGAAGAAAGAAATCAAAGATGACATAAACAGATGGAGATATACACCATGTTTTTGGATTGGAAGAATCAATATTGTGAAAATGACTATACTGCCCAAAGCAATCTACAGATTCAATGCAATCCCTATCAAACTACCAATGGCATTCTTCACAGAATTAGAACAAAACATCTTACAATTCACATGGAAACACATGGAAACACAAAAGACCCCGAATAGCCAAAGCAATCTTGAGAAAGAAAAACGGAGTTGGAGGAATCAGGCTCTGTGACTTCAAACTATACCACAAAGCTACAGTAATCAAGACAGTATGGTACTGGCACAAAAAACAGAAATATAGATCAAATGAACAGGATAGAAAGCCCAGAGATAAACCCACGCACATATGGGAACCTAATTTACGACAAAGGAGGCAAGAACAAACAATGGAGAAAAGACAGCCACTTCAACAAGTGGTGCTGAGAAAACTGGACAGCTACCTGTAAAAGAATGAAATTAGAACACTCCCTAACATCATACACAAAAATAAACTCCAAATTGATTAAAGACTTAAATGTAAGACCAGACACTATAAAACTTTTAGAGGAAAACATAGGAAAAACACTCTTTGACATACACCACAGCAAGATCTTTTTTGACCCACCTCCTAGAGTAACAGAAATAAAAACAAAAATAAACAAATGGGACTTAATTAAACTTAAAAGCTTTTGCACAGCAAAGGAAACCATAAACAAGACAAAAAGACAAGCCTCAGAATGGGAGAAAATATTTGCAAGTGAAACAAAAGACAAAGGATTAATCTCCAAAATATACAAACAGCTCATGGAGCTCAATATCAAAAAAAGACACAATCCAGTTAAAAAATGGGTGGAAGACCTAAATAGACATGTCACCAAGGAATACATACAGATGGCCAAGAGGCATATGAAAAGATGCTCATCAGCACTAATTATTAGAGCAATGCAAATCAAAAGTATGACGAGGTATCACCTCACGCTGGTCAGAATGGCCTTTATGAAAAAAGCTAGAAACAATAAATGCTGGAAAGGGTGTGGTGAAAAGGGAACCCTCCTACACTGTTGGTGAGAATGTAAATTGATACAGCCACTAGGGAAAACAGTATGGAGGTTCCTCCAAAAACTAAAAATAGAACTCCATATGACCCAGCAATCCCATTATTGGGCATATACCCTGAGAAAACCATAATTCAAAAAGAGACATGCACCAGGGCTTCCCTGGTGGTGCAGTGATTGAGAGTCCGCCTGCCGATGCAGGGGACACGGGTTCGTGCCCCGGTCTGGGAGGTTCCCACATGCCGTGGAGTGGTTGGGTCCATGACCCATGGCTGCTAAGCCTGCACGTCTGGAGCCTGTGCTCCGCAATGGGAGAGGCCACAACCATGAGAGGCCTGTGTACTGCAAAAAAAAAAAAAAAAAAAAAAGAGAGACATGCACCAAAATGTTCACTGCAGCACTATTTACAATAGCTAGGACATGGAACCTACCTAAATGTCCATCAACAGATGAATGGATTAAGAAGATGTGGCACATATATACAATGGAATATCACTCAGCCATAAAAAGAAATGAAATTGAGTTATTTGTAGTGAGGTGGATGGACCTAGAGTCTGTCATACAGAGTGAAGTTAGAAAGAGAAAAACAAATACCGTATGCTAATGCATATATATGGAATCCAAAAAAAAAAAAAAAAAGGTACTGATGAACCTAGTTGCAAGGCAGGAATAAAGACATAGGCATAAAAAAAAAAAAAGACATAGGCATAGAGAATGGACTTGAGGACATGGGGTGGGAGGGTGAAGCTGGGGCGAAGTGAGAGTAGCATCGACACATATACACTACCGGATATAAAATAGTTGGCTGGTGGGAAGCAGCATAGGGAGGTCAGCTTGGTGCTTTGCGATGACCTAGAGGGGTGGGATAGGGAGGGTGGGAGGGAGGCTCAAGAGGGAGGGTACATGGGGACACGTGTATGCATATGGCTGATTCGCTTTGTTGTGCACCAGAGACTAACATGGTATTGTGAAGCAATTATACTCCAAAAAGATCTATTAAAAGAAATATATATATATATATATATATACTTGATTTATAGTTTTGTGTTGATTTCTGCTGTACAGCAAAGTGATTCAGTTATACATATATACCCATTCTTTTTTAAAATATTCTTTTCTATTATGGTTTATCACAGGATATTGAATATAGTTCTCTGTTCTATACCATAGGACCTTGTCATGAAAATTTTTTTTTTTTTTTTTTTTTTTTGCGGTACGCAGGCCTCTCACTGTTGTGGCCTCTCCCGTTACGGAGCACAGGCTCGGGACGCGCAGGCTCAGCGGCCATGGCTCACGGGCCCAGCCGCTCCGTGGCATGTGGGATCTTCCCGGACCGGGGCACGAATCCGTGTCCCCTGCATCGGCAGGCGGACTCTCAACCACTGCGCCACCAGGGAAGCCCATGAAAATTTTTGATAAGTATGTCAGCTAAAAAAATATTCACGACTCCCCCCAAAAAAGTGTCTGCTCTTCAAAATATATTGTTAAGAAAATGAAAGGACAAGCCATAGACTTGGAGAAAATACTTGCATATCATATATCTAATAAAGAACTTATATAAGGAATTCATAAAGAACTCTCAAAACTCAATAATAATGAAATAAATTACCCAATTAAAAATGGGAAAAGGACTTGAACAATTAAGGAAAATATATGGATGGAAATTTAATTTTTTAAACAATAAAAACACCAGTTACATGTCATTATAAAACCTGATACATCTAATAATAAATTTAAATGATGTGCTGGTAGATATTTAACAACCAGCTCTTAGAGGTAGGTGGGTGTGGAAAAGTCCTGATTTGTAGCATTTGCCAATTTCTGTGATATAAATACTACCACTATGACCCCTTTCAATCTACCAGTGTGACTCACGGAGTGTGCTGCTGGTTAAAGATGCACCTGATCATCTCTCATGAGCTAGTGTAAGCTGGCTCCAATGTACCACTGAAATCTAATGACAGATATTTAAGACTTGTACAGAAATATACAAAACACTATTGAAGGAAGTATATATTGATACATGTTCTCAGATTAGAAGGCTCTCTGTTATAAATGTCAATGCTCTCCTGGATTCTTAATTTGGTTATAATACCAATCAAATTCCCAGCAATATTTCTAGTTGATTAACAAGTTTATTTCTTTCTTGTACAAATCCTTTTTATGAAGATTTACTAGCTCATATGGAAAGGCTAAGAGCCAAGAACACAAAGACCACCTTAAAGAAGAACAAAGTTGAGGGATTTACACTAACAGACACCAACAGATATTTTAAATCTAAAATAATTAAGGCAGGGTGATATTGTCACAAGGATAGACAAGTAGACGAATAGAGAAGACTAGAGATTTCAGAAACAGACCCACATAGACACAAGCATCTGACTTACAACAATGTGCAACTGCAATAAATGAAGAAAGGATGATCTTCAATAAAGGATGCTAATTAACTTGGATATTCATATAGGGAAAAAAAATGAACCTTCATCCCTAGCTCTCACCATAAATAAAAATCAATTCCAAATAAAACTTAGATCCAAATGTGGAACAGGAAAAGCGGACAGAGGATACGAACAAGCAACTGACAAAAACCACAATATCAAATGGTTCCACACATAGGAAAAGATCTTCATTCTCATGCAAATAAAAAATGAAAAAATATATTGATACATTTTTTATATATCAGATTTACAAAGATCAAAGATAATTCCTTTCATTAGTTGGAATGTGAATCTGTATCCTCAGACGCTGCAGAATTTAAATGGATTCAGCACCTTCAGGCAGCAATTTGGCAAATAATTATCAAAAATACAAACATACATACTCGTTGACCCAGCAATGCTATTTCAAAGAATTCATCCTGCAGACAGACTCATACACATGCAAAACAACAGAAGCAGTGTTAATGCCCATCCACAAGGGACTGACTAATAAACTATGGTTCATTCACCTATGAAATACAAGGTAGTTACAAAGAATAAGGAAGCTCATTTGAAATAACTGCCGATATATATTATGAAAATATAATACAAGGTATAAAACAGTATGTATTGTATAGTATAGTATCACTGGGGAAAAAAGTGAGTAGGAGAGTGTGTTTGGCATATTTGAGGAACAGCAAGGAGTATGGTATGGATGGAGCAGGTTGGGAAGATTATGAAGGGCCGTATCATGCAAAGCAAGACAGGCCCAATCTGAAAGGATTTTGGATATTGAGGGTGAGGGAAAGAGAAAAGGTATCAGTGGATGTTTGTATATGATTATCCCGTCCAACTCTACCTTTATATGGTAGGTGTGGATGAGACACATAACTTTGAACTTTCAGTTTAGATGTTCAAGGTCTTTGAAGAGCTACCAACAGGCTAAATGAAGAGGAAGGAGATTATATATTAAGTGTGATATAAGTATGCTGTAAAACAAAACAAATATCTGAGTTGTGACTTTAAAACAATGAGATAGTTTACAGGAAAAAGTCTCATGACAATGTAAGCCAATTACCATATTAAATATTCCTTTTTGGTAAGGAAACTTTTAAAAATACAGAAATATTTTATTATTAATAGAATGAAAAATGGAATCGAATTAATCTATGGAATATTCATAAATATATAATCATTAGTTTGTATTTCATCTAAAGTTAAGAAAGTATTTTCCTATCCAAAACCTATTGCTACCATCAATCTCTACATATATTTATGGTAATCAATATTTACATATAAAACTATTTAGATAAGCTAAACCCAGACGTCTATCAACTGATAAATGGAACAACAAATGTGGTATACCCATACAACGAAATATTATTCAGCAATAAAAAATGCAGAACCGGGCTTCCCTGGTGGCGCAGTGGTTGAGAGTCCACCTGCCGATTCAGGGGACACGGGTTTGTGCCCCGGTCCGGGAAGATCCCACATGCTGCGGAGTGGCTAGGCCCGTGAGCCATGGCCGCTGAGCCTGCGCGTCCGGAGCCTGTGCTCCACAACGGGAGAGGCCACAGCAGTGAGAGGCCCGTGTACCGCAAAAAAAAAAAAAGAAAAAAAAAATGCAGAACCAATACATGTTAAAACATGGATGAACCTTGAAAACGCAATGTTAAATGAAAGAAGCCAGTCACAAAGGACCACATACTGTATGATTCCATTTATATGAAATGTCCAGAATAGACAAATCTATAGAGACAGAAAGTGAATTAGTGGTTGCCTAGGACTGGGGAGTGGAAGGGGATTAGGGGGTGATGGCTAAGAGGTACAAATATTCTTTTGGGGGCTAATGAAATGTTCCAAAATTGTGGTGATGAGTGCACAGCCCTGAATACACTAAAAGCCATTGAATTATACACCTTTAAGTGGGTGAATCGTATGGTATATGAATTATATTTCAATAAAGCTGTTAAAAAACTATTTAGAAAAACTTCAGTTTCTGTAAAAAACGTCAAAATTGAAAACACAGACTGAAAATATCTGGAGAGCAGAGATTGTCTTACTCATGTTTCCATTTCTTAAAAACTTGTAACAGAAGCTTACACAGTAGGCACTCAATAAATATTTATATGAATTTAATAGAAAATAACTGAAAAGTATTAGAATATACAGGATAATCAAGAACAAATATTTTGAGCTTGATTCATTATTTGTAACTATATTTTATCTAAGCAATAAATATTATTCTTGCTCTAAAAGAATCCAAAAGTCCATTGGAATGCATGCCAAATCTCTTTAGCGCCAGATTTCTACCTTCTTAAATATGTTTTGCTTAAACTAAACTTAGTTTCAATTCCTGGAGCACTATGTAAATGTTTAAAAAGCAGGAAACAGGTCAGAAGCAAATCAGATGGGAATTAGCATTTTACTATGGATAATACAAATGTATAGCTTACAAGGAGAGAACCAAAAAATATATATCGTTTCGTCTTTTTAAATACTAAATCTTATATTCAGTAAAGGGATTTTAGGGGCTTTTCCATTCTATGTGGTGGCCGAGCTGGCCACTCGGTTACCGAATTAAGATAATGTTGAAAGGAAATCTTCAAAAACTTATAGATGGAGAATAATCATTTTAATATACTGGAAATGCTGTGGGTGTGTATTTCTAATTTTAATTGTAAACTCTGTAAAAATAAAATCTATACTTCATGTCTCCAGCAAAAATTAAACCTCACAAGATGACTAACTCTGAGTATGCTGAAGCCTTCATAGAGAAAAAGACATAGCACCTAGGAAACCGTCTCTTGGCAACTGAAATATTATTTCTCCTTAAACTATTATGTCTCTTTCTAACAGAATTTGAAGAATGACAGAGAAAACATTGAATGAGCACCTGAGAATGACTTCCAAAAACACATCAAAAGGGAGTGTATACAGAAAGGGACAAATAGAGTTGAGGAAAGAAAAACAAAAGATTAACTCATAAAACAAATTTTAAGAATGTTTCAACAAGAGTAGAGATAGAAGTTACAATGAGATGATTACACATAGCAGACCACAAAACACTACCATGCAGACTCTCAGATTGTTCTGCTGTTAACAACACCCTTGAGGAAGAGGGTTAAAAGGAATAATGCTGGTCCTGCAACTTCAGAGCCTTGGAAGAAACAAGTAAATCATTTGGCATTCATTTATACTGAATCCAAAAGCATTCCATAAATGGTTAAATGATGCCTCTAGAAGAACAATGTCATCATGATTAGGGCACTGTGTGTATATATATATAAAATATACATACACATATATTTCAAATGTTCATGTATATACATGAAAAGACTTCAATAGAAAGATAAGTAACTGATAAAAAGAAGAAATACTAATGGTTCATAGACACGGGGAAAAGTTAGGTCTTCTCAGTAATTAAAGAAATAATGCTAATTAAAAGGAGATAAACTTTTTAGCTTTTATAACTTGCAAAGGTTAAAAAATATATACACTCAGAGTTGGAAACATTAAAAAACACTAAAAAAATATACATACCCTTTAATGAAACAATTCAATTTCTAGGAATTTATCCTAAGGAAACTATCAGGATTGTGCACATGTATTTATCTATATAAAGGTTCATTACAGCATTATTTATATAACAAAAAATTGGAAACAATCTAAATCCCTAACTCTAGGGTACTGTAAATAAATTATGTCACAGCTATACTATGCAAAATATGGAGCCATTTGAAAGCATGTTATAGAAAAATACCTAATCATGAGAAAATATGTTCACATATTTTAAGAAAAAAAAAAGCACATGGGAAGTGTAGTCCCCATTAAGGAAAACAAATCCTCATGCAGTTATAGTATTTGGTTTCTAAGGAACTGTCTCATCCTTTAATCATCTCTGAGTCAGCTATTTTGAAAATGGGTGGCTACTCTTTCTGCTGAATATTGTCTGTGTCATGCTCAGGTCTATCTCCACCATTCTCAGCTCTTCTTCTTTTTTTTATTTAGCCACTCTCTCTCTTTTTTTTAATTATTATTTTATCTTTATTTATTTATTTTGGCTGCATTGGGTCTTTGTTGCTGTGTGCGGGCTTTCTCTGGTTGCTGGGGGCGGGGCTACTCTTCGTTTTGGTGTGCAGGCTTCTCATTTCAGTGGCTTCTCTTGTTGCGGAGCACAGGCCCTAGAGCGCGCAGGCTTCAGTAGTTGCCGCACGTGGGCTCAGTAGTTGTGGCTCGAGGGCTCTAGAGTGCAGGCTCAGTAGCTGTGGTACATGGGCTTAGTTGCTCCGCGGCATGTGGCATCTTCCTAGACCAGGGGTCAAACCTGTGTCCCCTGCATTGGCAGGCGGATTCGTAACCACTGTGCCACCAGGGAAGTCCCTCTAAGCTCTTCTTTACATTGCAGAGACTGGAAGTGTGGAAACTACAGTACTACAATTCTTACAATCCCTTCTTAGCAGGGTTCTCGTTTAGATTTTGCCCATGAAAGGCACTCATGACACTTGGAGGCAAGAGTGAAGATGAAAGCTTTACTGCCTTCTAACAGAGTGGACAGATATGTGACCAGATATGTGAGCACCTATGAGGCTTGCAGCACATGCCAAAAGGAACAGCACTGCAACAATTCACAGACAGTAGCCAACATTTTGAAGGTACTTTCAAGAAGTATGTGCCTGGACCTTTGGAGTGGGAAGAGAGTGTAAGAATATGTGGTCCCATGTGAATGCTTACCAAGGGGCATTTACTGTAGAGGAAGCTCTCAAAAATCAGATGGACAAGGTGACTGACTCATTTTGTGAACGTCAGTTAGCCTCCTACTCCAGCCACTCCTGCTCAGTAGGCCCACAGACTAAAACAGCAAATGACATATGAAGCATCTATATTAGTATCAGAAAAAATAGACTTTGGGGCAAAAAGCAGTACTCAGGAGAAAGAGGTTCACTACATAAAAATAAAAGGCTCAGTTCATCAGGAAGATGTAACAAGTCCACATTTGTGTGCACCTAACAACTTAGCTCAACGTCCATAAACAAAGCTTAAGGGAATATTAAGGGAAAATTGGCAAACCCACTGTCATGTTTTAAAACATCTTGCAGAATTTTAAAGTATCTATCAGATATCAGTATCTGGTAGATCAAGCAGTCGAGAAATCAGTTAGAGTTTGAAAGATATGAACAATATATTTAATAAGCTTGAGCTAACGAACATATATAGCACACTGCATCAAAAATTAGTAAACAAAGAGTGCTTTTCAAACCTACATGGAATATGTGTAAAAAATTAAACACGTAGTAGGGCATAAAACAAGTTTCAACAAAGTTCACACCAGGTATTCTATAAACCTGAACTGCCTAATATTGCAGCCACTAGCCACATGTGGCTGTTCAAATTAATTAAAATTAAATAAAATTAAGTGTTTGGTTCTCATTCTCACTGGCCATACTTCAAATGCCCAAAAGACACATGGCTAGGGGCTAACATATTGAACAGTATAGATACAGAACATTTCTATCAGCATAGAAAATGGTGCTACTGTACAACATATTCTCTGACTAGAATAAAATTAAGTATGAAATCAATATCAACAAAAATATAATTTAGAAATCCATACTTTCTGTATATTCACAGGTAAAGAAAGAAATCATTGTGGACATTTAAAATACTTCAAACTGATTGAGATTGAATCTACTGCATATCAACACATATAGGATACAGCAAAATTGATATTTAGAGAAAACCTATAGCCCTAAATGCATATATTAGAAAAAGAAGGCAAGCTCAAAATAAATGAGCTCAGCGTCCAACATTTTTTTTAAGTTAAAAAGAGAATATAGAATGAAACCAAAGAAAGTACAAGAAGGAAATGACAGAGATAAACAGAAATTAGGTAAATATAAAAGAGACAAAGGAGAGATTAACGATAAAAGATATAATAAGGAAGACACAGATAAAATTCAGCAGAGAAAATAATAGAAAATTAAGAACCATCTCATGCCAAGTTGACAAAATGGACAAATTCCAAGAAAAATATAAATTATTAAATCTGACTCAAGAAGAAATAGAAAGCTTTAATTGTTCTATAACCAATACAGAAGTTGAATCAATAGTTCAGAATCTTACTAAAAGAAGACAGGAGGTCCAGATGGTTTAATAGACTAGTTTTCCCACACTGGATCATTCTAATCTCATATAAACACTTCTAGAGAATCAAAGAGAAAAGAAAAAAAATTTCCCCCCACTCATTTTATAAAGTTAATATAACCTTGATACCAAAGTCAGAAAAGAAAAGTATAAAAAAAGAAAATTAGTTGTAAACGTGCTTGGAAATATCTTTAAAAGATTAGCAAATCCAGCAGTGTATTTAAAAAGGTAATACAGTATGTCTAGCCTCGGTTTATTCCAGGAATGCAAGATCACTTCAACAAAGAAGATCTTATAATTAAACATATTAAAAAATTAAAGAATAAAAGTCATATGATTATTTCAATAATTACAGAAAAAGCAGTTATTATAATTCAATATGCAGTGATGATTTAAAAAAATATATTACTTAGGAATAAAGGAGAACATTCTTAATCTGATTAAGACAGGAAAAAGACATAAAAGACAAAGATTAAAAGGAATGAACAAAGCAATAACTACTGCAGATGATAGGTTTCCTTATGTACAAAACCCTAAAAAATCAACAGGCAATTTAGCTGAATTAATAAGATAGTTTAATTAGGTTCCTAGATATAAGATAAATATGTAAAAGCTGACTGCATTTTATACACTATTAATAGCCAAATATATATAAATATAAATATATATATATATATATATATATATATATATATATATACACACATACAGTTGATACTTGAACAACACAGGTTTGAATTGCACAGGTCCACTTACACGTGGATTTTTTTCAATAAATACACAGTTGGCCCTCCATGCTGGCAGGTTCTGCATCAGTGGATTCAACCAACTGTGAATCATACACTATGTTTACAATTCGTGGTTGGCTGACTCTGCCTAAGCAGAACCCACAAATATGAAGGGCAGACTATAGGACTTGAGCATCTGTCAGTTTTGGCATCTGCAGAAGGTCCTGGAACGAATATCCCACAGATACTGAGGGATGATTGTAATAGAGGAAAATATCATAACAACAAAATATGTAAGGAACATAAGAGCAAAACTAACAAATGATAAGCAGGCCATTCAAGGAGAGTTTTTAAACTACTGCAAGACATCAAGAAACAAAAGCTAAATAAATGAAGGAATGTGCCATGTACATGGATAGGAATATTTAATATAGTAAAAATCTTGATTCTATCAAACTAATCTACAACTTGGATGCAATTTTAATTTAAAAAATCCCAACTGGGCTTTCCAAAGAACTTGAAAGCCAAAAGCCAAGAATAAAGAACAAAAAAGCTATAAGGCATATAGAAAATAAATAGCAAAATGACAGAAGTAAATCCCTCCTTATCAGTAAGTTACATTAATGTAAATGGATTAAGCTCTCCAATCAAAAGACAGAGACTGGTATAATGAATAAAAAAATATGATCCAGCTACATGTTGTCTACAAGAGATTCATTTTGGATCCAAAGACACAAATAGGTTGAAAGTGAAAGGATGGAAAAAGATATTCCAATTCTAATGGTAAATGCGGACAAAATAGACTTTAACTCAAAAAGTCGAAACAAAGAGGGACATTATATATTAATAAAGGTTCAATGCATCAAGAAGATATAACAATTATAAACATTTATACATTTAATAACAGGCCATCAAAATATGTGAAGTGTTAAGTTGGAGACTTCAATACCCCACACTCATAATGGATAGAACAATCAAACAGAAGATAGGCAAGGAAACAGAGAATCTGAACAACACGGTAAATCAACTAGGTCTAACAGACTTATATAGAACATTCTACCCAACAACAGAATACACATTCTTCTCAAGTATATATACGACATTCTCTAGGATAGATCATATGCTAGACCACAAGATCATATGCTAACCACAAATTAAGTCTCAGTGGATTTTTAAAAGACAGATATCATATAAAAAATATCTTCTCTAACCCACAATGGAATGAAGTTAGAGATGAGTAACAGAAGTAAAACTGGAAAATTCACAAATCTGTGGAAATTAAGCAGCACACTCATAAACATCCAATGAATCAAAGAAGAAATAAACAAGAGAAATTAGGAAATGAAATGCAAATAAAAACTACAATGAGATACCACCTCGCACCTATCAGGATGGCTACTATTCAAGAAAACAGAAAAGAACAAGTGCTGGTGAGGATGTAGAGGAATTACAACCTTTGTGCACTATTAATGGGAAAGTAAAATGGTACAGCCACTGTGGAATACAGTATGACAGCTCCTCAAAAAATTAAAACTATAACTACTATATGATTCAGCAGTTCTACTTCTAGGTATATACCCGAAGAATTGAAAGCAGGTCTCAAAGAGATGTATTTGAACACCCATGTTCATAAGAGCATTATTTACAGATGCCAAAATGTGGAAGCAACATAAGTGTTTATTGACAGATGGATAAGCAAAATGTGGTATATACAGTCACTGAAATGTTACTCAGTTTTAAAAAGGAAGAAAATTCTGACATATGCTACAACATGGATGAAACTTAAGGATTCTATGCTAAGTGAAATAAACCAGTCATAAAAAGACAAATACTTGATTCCACTTATATGAGATACTTAGAGCAGTCAATATCACAGAGGCAGAAAGCAGAATGATGGCTGCCAGGGGCTGGCGGAGGAGGGAATAGGGAGTTAGTGTTTAATGGGTACAGATGCTTTGCAAGATGAAAAGAATTCTGGAGATGGACGGCAGTGGTGGTTGTACAACAACATGATGTACTTAGCACTACTGAGCTGCACACCTAAAAATGGTTAAGATGGTAAATTTTATGTGTATTTTACCACAATTTTAAAAAAATGATAAAAAAGAGACATGCAAAATTTTAAAACCAAATATTATAGGAGAAAATTTTATAACTTTGAGGTAGAGGAAGATTTCTTAAAATACAAAGAGCACAAACCATAAAGGAAAATATTAAATTAACTATTTTTAAATATAAAATTTCTGTTTACTAAAATATACCATCAAGAGAGCAAAGTCATATCACAAAGTAGCAAAGGACAAATAACCTGACAAAAGATCAACAAAGGGCAAATAGGCAGAGTAGGAAATAGTAATGGTTAATAAATGTATGAAAATATACTCACACCTCATTGGTAATCAGTAAAACACAGATTTAAACCATAGTGAGATATCATTTCACATCTATTATAATACCAAGTGTGGGTATTGTAAGTAAACAAAATACTTTGTGGAAAAATGTATACGCTAGATTCCATTTATTTTAGGGTCTTAAAAATGTAAAACTGGGGCTTCCCTGGTGGCGCAGTGGTTGAGAGGCCGCCTGCCGATGCAGGGGACACGGGTTCATGCCCCGGTCTGGGAAGATCCCACATGCCGCGGAGCAGCTAGGCCCGTGAGCCATGGCCGCTGAGCCTGCGCGTCCGGAGCCTGTGCTCCGCAACGGGAGAGGCCCGCGTATCGCAAAAAAAAAAAAAAAAAATGTAAAACTAAATAATATATAATTTAGTGATATATGTTACATATATACACACATACATATATATAATATGTATATAAAATGATCAGGAAATGAGAAACACCAAATTTATTAAAGTATTTATAATGAGATGTTGCCATAAAGGAGGGGCACACAAGCAGTGTCAAAATATTGATAAAGTTCTATTTTTTCAGCTGGGGAGCGGGGATACAGGTGCTCATTACTATACTTTTTAAAATTGAACATCTGTTTTACTTTTTTGTATATATAGACATTTTTATAGAATAATTTTTATGTAAAAGAGCCTCCAACTTTAAAAATATGCAACTATTTTTTATGACTAAAGTTTCTCACAGTAAATCATTTTCCCGATGATCACAGGTTACACTTACAGTCTAGTCACTGGTTTCTAAAGATAATAAAGGCTACAGAGTTTGAAATGGAGGAAAGATATAACCCAAGAGCCATCAAGACAAGGTAAACAGATATAAAGTATAAAATATATATATATGGGGGCTTCCCTGGTGGCGCAGAGGTTGAGAGTCCGCCTGCTGATGCAGGGGACGCGGGTTCGTGCTCCGGTCCGGGAAGATCCGCGGAGCGGCTGGGCCCGTGAGCCGTGGCCGCTGAGCCTGCGCGTCCGGAGCCTGTGCTCCGCAACGGGAGAGGCCACAACAGGGAGAGGCCCGCGTACCGCAAAAAAAAAAAAAAAAAAAAATATATATATATATATATATGAAAAATATATATGAAAAAATATGTAGGGAAGGCAAATTAAATTAGAATAATGTGGAGGGAAGAGTCTGTAGGGGAAGTACATGTATGACCCAATAGAAATTTTATTTTGTTTCAGGAGGAACAGATATATAGAAAATGAGGCAAGTACAAAGGGACAAAGGGTCTCATTCCAAGGAAAACAGAATACAGTCAATTGGAAAAAAAAGATCAGGGGATTACTATAATCAAGATTGTTTTTAACCTTTCTTCAAAAAACAAAAACAGAAACCTAAAAATTAATTTTCAGCAAATGCCTTTTCAACAAATAGACGTTTCCTACACTTACTGTGAAGCTAAGAGTTTTTTTTAAAGGGGAGGAAAAGCTGACACTTTAGTGCAAATATTCTTCTTCTAAAGCAATATTGCACCAACAGTTTCTGTTACATTGCTGAAAACTCAAATTACCAGGTGGCATCCCAAGTTTTTAAGCAACTGTGATTAACAAAAACAAATAAATAAAAACGGGTACACTTCTGTTTTGTTTCTGGGAGTACTTAAACTCTAAGCCCAACATTGAAAGACTGCTTTCTGGGCTACTGTTTCTGATATTCATCTGTCTCCTTTGTCTTCCATATACTAGCATATTCTTTGCCTTCTTTTCTAGTCCAAAGCGATCAAGTTTATAGAGCATTGATTTCTCATACCAGCTTAAGCCTAGACAGGCTTGTTGTGGCACTTATTGGATTCTATTTTAATTCCTTGTCCTTATCACATGGACCCGGTAAACAAACAACCCTAAATTTAAATCCTAGGTCTATAACATAAATTATCAAACCTCTGGGAAGTTATACCCTCTGTGTGTCAGATTCCTTATATATTAAAATAAGGATAATAATGCCTACCTTTGAAGAATTGACTTTTTTTTTTTTTTTTTTTCGGTACGCGGGCCTCTCACTGCTGTGGCCTCTCCCGTTGCGGAGCACAGGCTCCGGACGTGCAGGCTCAGCGGCCATGGCTCACGGGCCTAGCCACTCCGCAGCATGTGGGATCTTCCTGGACCGGGGCACAACCCGTGTCCCCTGCATCGGCAGGCGGACTCTCAACCACTGCACCACCAGGGAAGCCCAAGAATTGACTTTTAAATGCTTAAATTTATTCAAACTTCTAGTTCAGTGTAGATCCAGGTACAGGTGGTGGGATTCTCAGTTTTGGAAGCACAGATTTGCTTCCCAGTTGTATGTATGGGTATGATCCTCAAACACCACCCAACTCTGGGTGTCAGCAGAGATGATTTTCTGTTTTCTAGCTTCCATGGCCCCTGTAGGACCTAACAGCTCTCTGACCACTCAGATAAAAATAATACCTGTTATTCGTCCTATAGGGCCCTTATCTGAACTTTAGGTCCCCCTTACAAATTTTGCAAGTATCTCTCTTGCACTTTTCTTGGAAATCCTGTATTTTCCAATTCTGGATAGTTTAGCTTTCCCCTCTGCCCTTTGATTTCTAACTCCTCTGAAAAATATGTATTTAGCTAGATGATAAGGTCAGTTTACTGTCTTCCTTTCTAAGCTATCACCTGAGTTTTTTTCTCATCAGAGACCTCTGCCTTCTATGAGGGCCTGTTTTCTCTATTAACCTCACACCATGCCCCATTAAACATAAAAACATTCCATAGCATTATGTTATAGAAAATAAATTAGAAGACAACTCTAGGTTCTAATCTCAGTCCTTTAACTTACTAAATACTATGTGACTTTCACCAAGTTATTTAACCTACCTGAGACTCAGTTTTTTCATCTGCAAACAGGGAATATGTCTTGACAACTTAGGAGGCTAAAGATCAAATGCAATAATGCAGATGAATGTGTCTTGAAAACTATAGTTCTAAACAATGCAGAAAGTATTATCCATTCAACAAAATACTGGTGATGGCAAAAGAATCAAGTCAAACTGCCAGAGTTGGAGTCCTAGCTCTATTATTTACCTTTTAATATGTAAAATGAGGATTATAATACCTACTTCATATATTAGCTCAGTGATGTTAGTTGTTATTATTAAATGCCTATTACATGTTAGGCATTGTACTAGATGCTGGTAATAAAATGGAATCAAGACAGACATGGCTAACATCTTTGCCAAAAACTTCTACTATGTCCTACTCCATATGCTACATTTTCTAAGTCATTTATGTCATATACACTTTACAGCAAAGAAAAATCTGAGTAGTAAAGCATTTCCATAGAACATCAAGATAAGACCCCACAATTCCACTATTTCTTTTCTGTGAAATTTCCAGTGAACACATAGTAACTGTGGTATTTCTTTTCTTAATTCATCACTTGACTCACAAGTCTTTTCATGACTTCTGGGTAAACTGCCTAGAATACGTTTCTATCAAATGTAAATAAGACAGTGTTTCTGAAGGTAACATCCAAAGATGATCTGCTTCTCAATCACCTAAAATGCTAATAAAAGGCAGATTCCTAGACCTTATTTCAGATGTACTGAGGCAAAAGCTCTGGCTCGAAGATGTGGGAATCTGCATTTCTAATAAGTTCCCAGTGTGATTTTTATGCAAATCCTATTTGAGAACCACATTCTCAAGAAAGAAAAAACCTCCACTACATAAGAAATTTGTAACCAAAGGCAATACTGAAAAATAATGATCCAAAGCTTCGTGACGGAGAAAAATTTTAATCGTCAGAATAAATTTTCACATGCCTGTCTATTAACAGGGTTGAGTCAACAGTGCACAGAGATTAAGACCAAAATTGACTTGAACATACACACCTTAACTGTGACTATTCAAGAAACTCCTATTCTGGAGGCCAAGGGAAAGGATGGAAAGGGGACACTCTGAAAAAGTTTACCCATATTTCAGAAGAAGCAAACAAAACGGTGTTATTGCAGTAGTCACGCCTACTAAAATTGGGATTTGGTGATATCAGAAAATGGAACCGATTTCTCTTGAACTCGGACAACTAAAGACAGACCTCCCTGCTCCAACTCCCCGCATCTACCATAAATGCTGGATAATCTCTCAAATGTAGACTTTGCCTACTTGGGAGTTAAGCTGCTCCTGTGACCAATCAGAGGCAAGGAAAAATATGATCTTTTGATAAAAGATAATCAATTTTCATAAAAGATAACCAAAATAACTAATTAAAATTTATACCTCTCAATCTGATGGACAGTTATAGAAGAGATCTCACTGAGACACGGAAGAGAGTCAATCAAGGAGCCCTGAACTCCTAGTGCCTGTAAACTTTCCAGATAACAATTCAAAGCTAATGAACAAACTACTTCTCTGCCCACTAAGCCACACTGGTCTGAGATCTGCTCTGGTGCAGATAATAAAATGCCCTAAGATGGCAGTGGGTTCACTGTGGCTGGAAGAAGTCGGGAGCCCAAAGAGGAAAAAGACGCCCAACCTGCCCACACTAACCGTCCGTCCGCACCCAGTCTGGAGCAGCAGAGCGGGCGGGGCTGCGATTTCTCCTGCATCACTGCGCCCTCTCTTCTCCGCCTGCGTGAGCACCGCCCTCCCACTCGCGGCGTGAACCCACTGGGCCTAGCCTCTCCTTCCCCCTCCCCTCGGCCTGATGCTGAATCATGAGCCCTGCATCTCCAAAAGGTAAAATCTGAGAACAATGCCACCCTTAGGGCTGGCCTGAATGGGGTACCAGGTCGGGGTGGGGCGGAAGACTGGAAACCACAACTTTGCTCCCCTTCTTCCCAAATTCCCCACCCAACCCCCAGATGAAAATGAGTACCGCAGCCTTAGGGGATTCCCAAGCGGCACCCCTTCTCAGGCGTCGCTCGGGTTGGCAAAGGTCAGACCTGGGCCCGGCGCGCTCCGCCTCATTGTTCCAACGCTGCCTACCAGCCTGCCCGCCAGCCAGGAGTCCGAGCCCTGCAAGGCCGGGGAGCCCGCAGCTCGTGGGGAAGGGGTGGGCGATCTCCGCCCCTCTCCTGTAACCACCGCCCCCTGCCCACCACCCTCGCCCTTCCTGCCCACCTCCTTTCGCTAAAGCGGAACCGGCGAATCCCCCGGAGGCGACCGGGTGGGTGCTGTCCAAATGCTGGGAGGAGGAGGACTGGGGTGGGGTGGGGTGGGGTGGGGAAGGTGGGGAGAAGCGGGAATCTCCGGCCTGCGCTTGGCTGCAGCCTTCGCCCCTTCGCCCCACAGCCAGATGCCGGTTCCACGGGTCCCGCTCGGCCACCGTTCCTCCCGCCCGACAGGGAGCCGCTCGGCGGTGGCCATCTCCCAGCCTTGGATGCTGGCGCCGAGCAGCCCTTGGCCCTCCTCGTCTCCAGAAGCAGAAGGCGGAGGGCACGTCCCCGTGCAGGCTGCAGAAGTCACCATACGCTACTCACCCCAACTGTTTCTGTCCCTGCGGTTCTTCGCCATGGTGGTCCGGGGACTGGTGGCGGTGGGGCGCTGTCACGGCGCTCGCTCTTCTCCCGGCCGCAGGTTGCTGGCGGTGGGAGGCTCTGTGCCCGCGCTGGGCGCAGTTCACTCAGACTCTGAGGATGTTGCTGTGGCGCTGGTGGGAAGGAGTGGGGAGGAGAAGGGAGGAGAAAGGGATGAACCAAGCTCAGCATCACAAGCCCAAGTTCACACAAATACCAGCGTCACACCCTCCCTACCTCAGCCCATCCCCAGAGCCTGAAGACAGTGACAGACAATGTACTGCAACATTTTCGATGGAAAAAACATACAAATAAATAGCACCCCCTTACACACTCTCAAAGAATTTAACAGCATTATACAGTCAGAAATAACACAAACCAGTATACTGCATGATTCTGTATGTTCAAATACCTGTTTCCTAGACCAGTTAAATATTAGTAGAAACATGCTGGCAACATTTACATAGCCAAAGAAATTTTAAAAATCTGCGTTTATCTACCAGGTACCATTTCCTCCCTAACTTAAAAGCAAGGTCACACTAGTAAAGAGGGTATCATGCATTTTTGTACCTGTATACTGAACAGGCCTGTCTTAAAATTAGGATAGCAAATTTAGATTAAGATCAAGATAAATGAAAGCTGGAGATTCACCATAATCTGTAACTAACTCCATTCTAGTGGGCAAAATTTCCCACTACATTTGCAGAGATATCACCTGGCGTTATACTGACAAATATTCTAAGTAAAGTCATACTATATAATCTGGAAGAGCCTTGGCAGTAACAAAGGTTGCAGACAATTTTGAAAGCAAAAGGCAGTAAATACTTTAAAAAAAATTCTCAATCTCTCCCTTTTCACTGGTTTCTTCCTCTTTCCCTATAAACTTAATTTTCAATGTCCTAGAAACACTGTCCCTTCATGCTACCTGACCCTGAAGACACCATCATCCCATTCCTCACACAGTTTTCACCTGCATGTGGTTGTTGCCCATACTCTACACAGATCAGTTCTGCCTAGGAGATTACTGCTAGCTTCTTAATTACCAGATCCTTGGTCTCTGTTTACTCCTCATCATAAGCAACTCTTCACTCTGTGTCCCCTCAATGTAATTTACTATGATGGCTTCAGACAGGACCTCCATCCATGCTGTTGATTCCCAAATGTCTCTTCTAGTCTCAAGCTCTCTTGAGGAGAGATAATCATCATTCCAGAGCTGAATTTATAACTGCCTGAGGTCATCTTCAGTTTGTTTTCCTACTGACACTTCAAAATCAATATGTCAAAAACCAAAGTCTCTCACTCACCACTGCCAAATCTTATGCATTTCATATTTCAGTTAATGGTTCTATGACCTCAGAACACTGTAAACAAAGTTTACATTATGGTTTTAAAGGGGACTGTGTTCAACAGAGTTGCATTCCCTAAACACTAATGAGACAACATAGGAAGATAGAAATTATCTCACCCCATACCTACAAAACAAATTCATTGAATAAAAAGAAGCGTGTTCTGCTTTTCTTGTATTTCTTTACTATAATTCTCAACTCACATTCTAGCCTGAAAATCCCTTTCAGGTGAATCCCATTAAAAAAGAGTACAGTAGATTCCACCCCCAAAATGTTATATATGTAATTCAGTATCTATTCCTAATTGAGAAAGAAACTTATTTTCAAAAAACCCTTTTTCTGCTGTAATTAATAAGTAATCTGTGAGATAATACTTGAGACTGTGTGAATGTCTTGACCAAGAACTTTTTCATCCAATGGTTTTTAGCATCCATTGACATCCTTGCATGAAGTGACTTTATATTAGTGATTTTAAAATAATTATACCATTTCTTTTACATTCTACATTTAGTAGTTGGCATTTCCTCTGCCACCTTTGTTTGTTGAGTACCACTGTTCACTTCATGGATTCATAAAATCTAAAAAAACTTCACTGTATCATTTACCATCATTATTCTTTCTAATGCTCAAATTGCCCTAAACTTGACCAATGGTAGCTCCTTCAAGTTAACACCTGTGTCCTTTTAACATGTCCTATTTGTCTTTGATCATTTTCCTTGTTTTCTGGCACAAGAAAATGTTTCAAGTTTCCCTTGTATTTTCCCTGCCTCAGAACTAGGATTAACTGTTCCTCCAAGAAACTCTGGCTGCTTTTAATGAGAAAAGGAATTTAGAAACCAAGATCTGAATGCTAGTTGTGCTCACTGCTAGCTGGAATTTCACTGTTTCAAGACTCTTTCAGTGGACATTGTTAGAACACATTTATTTTTTAAAACCATAAGTTTAATCTACTCTAAAGAAATACCTCCAACAGTATGAAAATACATACATACAGAGTAATTTATTGCAGCATTTTTGTTACTGCAATATATTGGACATAACCTAAATGCCCATATATAGGAGAGTGGTTAAATACACTATAATACATGTGCACAATGGAATACTATGTAGCTATAAAAAAGAATACAGAAGATCTTTATGAACTGATACATACTGAATTCCAGAATACATTGTTAAATGGAAAAAAAAAACCCAAAGCACAAATGCTTAACCCATCCTGTAAGAAAGAAAAGCATATAAAAAATGTATGTGCTCATCTGTGCAAAAGAAATACAGGATAAACTAGAAACCAATGAGATAAGTTATCTATAGGAGATGAGTGGGAATAGGATGGAAGCAATGGAAGAATGGGAATAGGGTAGTAAGGATTAGGACGACTGATGCTTCTCTAAGCGTAACCTTTTCATAAAGCCCTGACTGTTAGAACCATGGCAATGTTTCACATTCTCCAAAATAAATAACTAAAATCAATCATGGTGGGATGAATTGGGAGATAGGGATTGACATATATACATTAATATGTATAAAATAGATTAATAAGAACCTGCTGTATAAAAAATAAATTAAATTAAAAAAATAAAATAAATCAGGATATGGGGCTAGGGGTGGAAGGAACTCAAAATGGAATTACAAACAGTAAAAAAAAAAAAAAAAGTGAACCTAACTATATTACAGGGGAATAACATAACTACACTGAAGTGTTTTCTAAACCTGAGGAGCTTTAGAAAATAGCATTTTGATTGTATGCTGTAAGACTAAGACAAAAACTGTATACAAGTATTGCTCTTTAGTTCATAATTTTTTTTTCTCCCAGGACATACGTGGGTTAGCAATTCTGAAATTATTTATGTTTGCACTAGAATTGAACAAATATATCATGGGTAATCAGAGCTAGATTTCTTGCTTTTGGAGATGAAGTTATAATAAGGAGAGGGGAAGGACAGAATGAACCCTGTGGTATTGAACTGGAATCTGAGGTATCAGTATGATACAGTAAAAACACAAATAGCTGAATTAAAAAAAAATGGGCAGAGGCTCTAAATAGACATTTCTCCAAAGAAGATATACAAATGGCCAAGAAGCACATGAAAAGATGATTTAATGTTTTTAGTCACTAGGGAAATGCAAATCAAAATTTGAAAAACTGCAATGAGGCATCACCTCAGAATGTAACCAAAAAGAAAGACAAAAAGTGTTGGTGAGGATGTGGAGAAACTGGCACTGCTGGTGGGAATACAGCCACTTTGGAAAACAGTCTGGCTGCTTCTCAAAAAGTTAGATATAGAGTTACCAATTGGCCCAGCAATTCCACTCATAGATATATACCCAAAAGAAATGAAAAACACATGTTCATGCAAAAACTTGTACAGGAATGTTCATAACAGCATTGTTTGTAGTAGCCAAAAGGTGGAAACAACCTAAATACCAATAACTATCAATGGATAAACAAAATATGGTATATATCCATACAATGGAATATTATTTAGCCATAAAAAGGAATGAAGTACTGATAAACGCTACACCATGGATGAACCTTGAAAACATTATGCTAACTGAATGAAGCCAGTCACAAAGACCACATATTGTATGATTCCATTTATATAAAATGCCCCAAATTGACAAATCTATAGAGACAGATAGTAGATTAAAGGTTGCCTAAGGCTAGAGAGGGTGGGTGGGAGGTTGGGGAGAAATTGGGGAGCAATTGCTGTTGAATACAAAGCATCTTTTGGGAGTAATAAAAATGTTTAAAAATTTTTATTGAAATCAATTCTGTTCAACTCTGTGAATATACTAAAAATCAGTTATATAAATTGGTGAATTATATGGTATGTGAGTTATATCTCAATAAGGCTGTGTTTTAAAAGTCAAAGTCAAGTTTATTTTAAATCAGAAAAAAAGAGGAAAAGGTTTTTGTACTTTAGTACTCTAGATCCTCTCTCCTCCTGACTCCTCTGGGATATTACTCCAAAAATTATCCCCTCCCTCCTATAACCTCAATTATTTTTTCTTCTATTGGTTCCTTCACCATGCTCATTTTCCCCCAAAAAACTCTCAATCAGGAGTTTTTCAGTAATCGATGATCCAACTTGCTCCTTCCCTCTATAACTAGCAATCCTGTTAAAGTATATCAGTTAGAATGCTTTTGGCTATAACTCAAAATGGCTTAAATAAAAGGACATTTACTGTCACATAATTTTTTTGAAGACAGGTTGGTTTTATGGTGGTTCATTCATCAGTGCAACATCATCATGGATAAGTTAGGATAAAGAATTGGCTGCTGTAAAAAAAAACTACAGTGGTTTAAGACACTTATTTCTCTCTCATGAAATAATCTGAGTGTAAGCCATCCAGGACTAATATGGTGGCCTCTTTATACTTTCTTCCACCCTTAACTTGGGACTTCCATCATGTAATCCAAGATGGCTGCTTGGACATTCACATCCTCATTCCAGCCATGTAGAAAGGAAGAAAAGGAAGAAGTGGATATATCCAATCTGCAGGTACAACTCAGAAGTTGCACACATCACCTCAACTCAAATACCATTGACCATACATGTCCCACACAGTTGATAAATATACCATGTATTTAACTAAAATTTGGGGAATCTAATACCACAGAAAGAAGAGAAATGGATACTGGAGAATACAAGCAGACTTTTTCACTAGGACCAAGATTGCATTCTACCATACTGTGTGTGGGCTTATTTTCTAATGCAAGCTCCTGCCATAGTTCCAAAACGGCATCTGCCATTCCAGTCATCAGAGGCACACAGCCATGCCTAGAGACAGAAAAAGGCATGTCTATGTCTTGTGTACCTTGTTAAAAAGCACTCCAGCAGACTTTTCCTCATGTGTCATTGTCCACAATGGTCTAAGCCTAAACCATCCCCTTAACAAGAGGAATGAGGCTAGGCCAATCGATATTTACACCCTAAGATTGGGGAAGGTCTCAGTGTCCTTTAATGGACATAGCCACTCAGAAAAGGTCCACAAAATTGTGGTTCTGATAATACAGAAAGAGGATTGTTTCTGAGCAGAATGCCCAAGGTCATAATCATAGCTTCCATTTCCCCCTCACCCTCCATTAGTATCTCAGCTGGTAGGGTGATCCAAACTTTACTCCCATAGGATCCAAGTCCTTACTGGTCTTATATTTACTGGATTGCTGCAGTTTCCCATTGTTCAGTAATTGTGGACATATGAAAACCAAGAGGTACCCTACTGTATACCTGGGGTTCCAGATATAGTCCTTATTCTCTTTGTCGAGCAACAACCAATTTCCCCTTGGTAATTAAGACCAATCACCCCAACCAGTACAATGAACCCCTCTCTAACTGTTGGCTCAGTGGTCTGAACACCTCATATAGCCTGGGTGGTAGTGTCAGCTTCCTATTTAATGGAACTGTGACTGGGTTATCTGGGGAAAGTATCTGTCCCTTGCGCACTAGGGCCTTCAGATCCACCAAGCCCAATGTTTTAGAGTCAAAGTTGTACAGACAAAAATTCCTCAACTGAATTATTAGGAATAATAAAAGGGTCACTCCTACCTCCACCCCCTGGTTCCTCGGCCCATGCATTCTGAATATGGGGTAGATGGCAATATATATTGGCTACGGAGTTAAATCCTATATCATATCCTCATAGGGGTTATCTCTCAGCCAACTGATCCTTCAGCAGGACTTTCCTCCATTGTATCATACTAGATGCTCCTAAGTGATGGGTTTGAGGAAAGATCAGTTAATTTCATGGGCATGACTCCATTGCCACACTTCCTCATAGTAAGATGAGTTTCTTGCTCAAATTTAACGTTGTTTGTGATACATAGTGATGAAATAAGGCATTCTGTAAGTCCATAATTGTGGTACTAGTAGAAGCTTTCCAAGCAGGGATGGTAAACCTGTATCTGGACTATGTATCTATTCCCATGAGGACAAACTGCTCTTCCCTCCATAATCAAAGGGACCTGGTTTAATTAAACTGCCACCAGGTAACTGACTGGTCTAAGGAATCGTACCTTACTAGGGTCACTGCAATGGCCTCTGCTATAAGGAAGCTAAATACACCATAGAGGCAGTAACCGTATTACCCTTGGCAAGTGGAAGCCCATGCCACTGAATCTGTGTTTAGCCTCCATTCCTATTGCCACATGGCCCCACTGAACTAGTACTAAGGTAACTAGGTAGAGGCTGACTGACATCCATAGGACAGATCATCTTGTATACCTGATTACTGGGACGGATGCCCTCTTGTGGGCAGTCAAATGGTTCACAGACATTTTCACATTCCGGGTCAATTTTGAGACTCCATCCATAATACATCTCCCACTGACTTCCTTATTTCTGATCATCTTCTTTCCAAGTTATTGCCAGCTTATTAATTACTGTGCATAAATCAGTATAGATCCATACCTCAGGCTATCTTTCATTCCTAACACAGAGGACAACCAGATGTTTTATTCAAAATTATGCCCTCTAGGAAAATTTCTCTTCATCTCTATTTTTCAGGACCACTTTACTATGAAGTAGGGCCATAATTCAGTGGCTCTATGCTTCTAGTTGGTGCTAGTATATCATCCAGACCATTAATAAACCAGGCCCAAGCTTTTCCTTCCTCTGCTAAATGACCATGAGCCCAAAGACAGGGTTCAAAAAAAGGTGGCAAAGAAGTAGGGGCAGGTACAATGAAAGTTAGTCCATGTACTTTACTTGTGCCTTCCAGATCAGCTCAGGCTACCCCAGTATATACCTTTCCATTTGACAATGAAATTCTGCTGCCCATGTTCAATTTATGAGTCATCAGATAAAATCCAGTTCCTAAAGAGCAGTTCACAGCACAAAATCACTTAGAATCCTGTGGTCAGGTGTTTAGTATCTGCCGAGCCCTGGTAGCAAGCCAAGAGTTGCTTTTCAACTGAGCTGAATACAGGAACCCCTGTATCAATTCTCATATAAACTTTAAAACCACCCTAGGGATCAAAGTTACATATCAGATGATCAATTCAAGCTGGATAAAAAAAGGATGTGCACTGCCTTCCTCAACTCTTCTTTTGAAAACTCCCATTATAATGACCTGATACTGATTCTGAATGAGACACATGTTCTACTGCTCTCCAGAACAAAACAGAATTCTCCTATACTTTGAAAACACAGTTTTGGCCTCAACAGACAACTGATCCTCATTAGTAACAGAAAGAATAGTTTAACTATTTAAAAATCCAAATGATAATTATGGCAAATGTCTTCCAATATTTAATTGATTTATATTTAACAAACCTATAAAGCTCAATCACATAAAATTACATTTTGCAACTAGCTTATGTTGGAAGATTCATCAGGAAATTATATTGTTTAAGCCTATATGTTCCATACTAAAATTATTGTCCTCATGCTCTGTTTTGTCACACTTGAGGGTTTTAACTAGCCATTCTGTCTTGGTTACTAAATTGTGAAACTTACCTAGGCAGAAGTTGAAAAATTTTATGTCCTTCATTTGTTTTCTGTTTTTTTTGGCTGCACTGTGCTGTATGCGGGAACTTAGTTCCCTGACCAGGGATCTAACCCATGCCCCCTGCAGTGGAAGCACAGTGTCTTAACCACTGGACTGCCAGGGAAGTCCCCGTGTCCCCCAATTTTAAAAAATTAAGCCTCGGCTAAAATTGAAACAAGAGGCCACAGATTATAATTAGCATTTTACTAAAGAACTTTGAAAGAAGGGCAAAACACTATAAAGCATAGAGCAAACCATAAAAGGTTGCTAGGTAGATAACAGGAAAACATGGAATATATTTACATGTCAGATATTATGAAGACACAAAGAATATATGACAGTTATATCAAGCCATACTTATTCAATACCTTGGCATTATGAAATTTGGTAGTTTGTAAGAAACTCTACTGTGCTCAGTTGAAAACTTTTTATTGTTATGTTACCTTCAACCTTGAAACAATGTGCTTAATTGTTTAGGACGTAAATTTAAATTTATGCACTGTATGTTTATTTTATGGAAATTGAATGTGAATTTCTTTACTAACCATGAAATATTTAACAGACAAGCTATGACTTCACTGATCTTGATAAAATTAACTCAACCAGTATTTAAAAATTCTAAAGATTCTCTTGGAGTTAGTATAAAGCAGATGTTTTTTGCTTGCAACAACTGTGGTACAAGTAAAAGAACGATTATGGCAGACACTTCTTAACCACCACATAAAATCTTGACTTTTTCCATGCTAGCCACCTCTGGGTTGATGATCAAAGCATGTGGATCTGCCATTACTGGCAGCATAAAGTATCTGCACTCCAGGGTCTTGTTGAAGCCTATGACCTCAAACTTTTTATTGCCTAATTCAAATCAAACATTGTGTTTCAAGACTAACATGCTTAAAGGAGTGTCAGAAAAACATTTATCCTTGTTTCAAACTGGGAATTCAGAGTTTTCATTTTAGGAAGGCCCATGAGGTAAGTTTTCCTAAACTCTTAGTATCAGGAAAAGATGTAACTCTCTCTCAATTAACTGGTTTACTGTGATCTCAAAAACACTATAAAACCCTCTGCTTTGGCCAATTTGCTGTATTGTTCTGCTTTCTTATTTTTCCTTTCTTTAACATCATACCTATTTCCTCATTTTTATCTTATGTTATAGTATGCATTTTCTGTATGCTGCCTCAAATTCTCTGAGGAATAATGTAGGTATAAATAAGTAAGGATAAATAAATTTCAGACTAGAAAAAGGATCAATGCTTACAGGATCAAAGGGGGAAAAAAAGAAATCTATGACAGTAAATAAGTACTAGGATACCAATAGAACATTTGAAAAGATTTTGAGTCATTGAAGCCAAAAGTATTTGCCCACCAAAACAAGTGCCAAGAAGCTCTGAAAGAAGGAACTGTTCTTCAACAATTTTTTCAATGCAGAAAACACATAGGCTTTGTCCATAGAGCATGTTAAGTCTGAGCTTACTTATGTTCCCTAAATAAGTGCCCTTTGTGTACGGAGCACAAGAAAATACATATATTCCCTGTCCTGTTAAGGTGTGAATTTAATTTCTACATTATGCAATTGATTACAATGATCAAAAACAAGGAGTACATTGCCCAAGAATGGAATTGAATTGGATGTTCAAAGCCGCAAGCCAACATCTGCAACTTGCTCTTTTGTGATTTTTTTCAGTCACTAAATGCAATGGCCAAGTGTTAGCTGGCTTTTTTGTTCAAACCTTCACTGGGCTCTAGAAATAACTTTGTCAGTGTACAAACTGGCAACTTTATTTCTACCTTCAGAACAAGACTGGAACTGAAACTGCAAAACAGCTTGTTAATATCAGCCAAATTACTTCCCTAAACTCCTGTTCCATATTCTGTGCATTATGAAGTATTTTAAAACCTTTTATATTTTGAGAACCCTTTTTATAATCCTGTAAAATGCTTTATAAACACTTCCTTGGGTGTCTGATGCAAAACCTTATCCTCTTCAAGCTGCAGATAAGGATACAGAGACATTGCCAAATACGATGTCTTTCTTGTCCCAGATCACATACTGAGGAAGTGGTAGAGCCAGAACCAGGTTGTGGTCCCTGACTTTGTTTCAGATTCTGCAGAACTCGTGACCCAAGGAGCGATACCCGCGTTCAGACACCGCGTGTGCCCAACAGGGATAAAGGCCATCGAGACTTCCTAGGAATTCAGACTTTCAGAAATGTCTTGGGAAAACTCAGCAGAAGACAGGTTGCGCAGGCGTGCAGTGAAGCCTCAAACTCGTATCACTGAGAATGATTTGCAAAACAGGACGGTGCAGTAGGGTGTGCCGCGACTTAGTTAATCTGGCACTCCACTCCCCCACCTCCTTCCTTGGTGCCCCACTGCCAGGTGACTTCTCACCTGGCCCAGTGCCCTCAACGTACCTTTTCTGAACTGGGAGGGCTGCGTTCCCTTCGCCCTCGTGCCCACCCTTCTCCCTCTAGCCGTTACCTTCTAAGATTACCTGACAAAGCGGGGGGCGGTTTAGCGGAGGCGCTTCGGCCCACGAATGCCCGGGGGCGTCCCTAAGCCCCGAGGGTGGGAAGCAGAGCCTGGGCCCGGAAAGGACGCGCCGGCCCGGGGGGCGCGGCGGCCCGGCCGGGAGAGTGTCGTGTCCCGAGCAGGCCTCAGGGCGGCACTCTGGCCCTGCGGCCGGCGTACTCGGGCGGGCAGCTGGGCGCCGACCCACACTGGCCGGGAACGTGTCTCCCGGTGACGCAGCCCCGGGTGGAGAACGTGGTGCGGCGGCGGCGACGGTACGCCCCTCCGCCGCCCGCGAGAGAACGTGCGGTGCAGCGGGAGGCGGAGACGGCGCCGAACCTAGAGCGGCCGGCGGGCGCCTGGAAGCAGGACGCTGGCGCCGGCGAGGAAGTAGGTCCCAGGCGCGGCGCTCAACAAAGAGTGGGGCCGCTCCCCTCAGGTACCCAGCCGGCCCCGGGCCCCGGCGGGCGGGCAGACCCGGCTCGGCAGTTCGCGGGCGGCCGGGGAGGGGGGAAGGGCCGAGGCCGGAACGCGGCGACTAGGCGCCGGGGACCCTTTCAGGCCCGGTGGTTCGCTGGCCCCGGCCGGGCGGAAGGGACGGGGCTGGGCCGCTCGGGGTTGTAGCCTCTGCTCGTTCCTCGTGCAGGCGGAGCTGCGGGCAGAGGCTCCATGTTGGGAAGCGGCGCCGCTCGTCCTTGTTAGCGGGAATCGGGGCGCCGCGGGCAGAGCCGGCGGGAGCCGGGCCCTGAGCGAAGATGGAGGCCCCTCTGCGGCCTGGCGCGGACATCCTGAGGCGGAACCCGCAGCATGACTACGAGCTCGTTCAGAGGGTCGGCAGCGGCACCTACGGGGACGTCTATAAGGTGAGGCAGGCCGGGCTCTCTCCCTGCGGCCCGCTGGCTCCCGGGTATAGGGCCACTTTCTGGGGAAGTATGAGGAGGGGGGAGGATGCTTTTATTGTTGCATCTTGGAGATGCCGCGGCCGGGTTCAGTGTACTCGATTCAGGGCACCTTTTATTCACTGCTTGCTCTAATCGCTCCAACAAGCAGAACTAAACACACCTTTGCAAACTACCGTAGTACTTTTTTGTGGTATAAAGGGTTTTTAACGCTTATTTATAGTATCCAAGGGAGTTCGAATCCGCTTATGGAGTTGCCCTTGAGGATGTTCTTGTCTTAGCATGGAAAAATGCTTCCTGGAAAACAGTAGACAAGAAAGTATGTTGACATTCCGACATTTGCATAAAAAACTTTTTCATGGATAATCTTGGTTTAAAAAGCCCTATGAAACCCTGTCTCTCAATTTTAAGTCTAATACTGGGTCAGAGTGACTTGTGCACAAACATTACCCAGTGAAGAACGATGCTTTTCCCGGCAGAAGTTTCATTATTTGTATCCGCTTGATGATTCTTTTTCTACTTTAGCAGTTCCTCTCTTTGGGATTTATAACATACCATGACCAAGAGTGGTTAAGAGCTGCTGTATTTTTATTATACTCGTTTGCTTTATTTGAGACAAATGATGAGGATGAGTTCCTCTTAATTTGAGATTTAAAAAAAACATCATAGAGAAGCAAACCCAGGTCCCTAAATCCACTGAGTTCTTGAAGGATGAAGAGGAAAGATTGTTTTAGATTGCCTTATGCTTTTTGTTCTCTGTTCCAGAAAGGGAGCACTAATGCAACTCACATGGGTATATCAAGGGAAATTTCCTTTGATTCGGAACAGCTTTGTTTATTGGATTTAATGATGTTAGGTATCCCATTATTCCAAACAGCACTCCTTCATATACCTGAAATGGCTTTGTGTCATATGGGTAATTAACCAGTAGAAGCCTTTAGGGTATGTTGTTTTTTACAGGTAATATGGTAATATGGAAGAAAAAACATCCCTTCTTCCTAACTTTTCTGTTTTTGTGTAATATCCTCCCTATTAATAGTAACAATTTGAGGTTGTGTTATGACAGTTCTAGCACTGTTTGATTCTATTGAGATGAAATGTAATGGGTAGGCTTTTTATTCTTTAAACAACCATTTGAATCTTCTGTACTAGGTACTGTTCTGTATGAGATGTTGAATTGGGAGGACAGTTCCAGCTTTTGCCTTGTGAATAATTTTAATTCAAAGTAGATAATTATAATAGAATCCTCTTCTTTATATAGAATTAGGGGTAGTTAACTCTTAACTGTTTATTCATGGATTAGACATGTTGTGGAATGCTTTTTAAACAATTGAAATTCCTATTTGCCTTCTCAGTCCCACTTTTTAGTCACCTTCATCTTATGATTCACTGTGTATTACACTAGTTCATGTTAGTCACACAGTTGGTAATTAATTCAGTTCATGTTAATAATACAATAATCTGAATTCCAATTCTTGTATATTTTCTCTCCTCCCTACTACCCAAAAATTTAAAATATTTTCCCCACAAAACTCCCAAGGTCTTCACCTTTTTTCTTTATAAATATAACAACTAAAGCAACTGTCTGGAGCAGGATTTTATCCTTGCCAGGGAAAGCAAAGGGTTATATTAAAGGGACAGCTAATGCTCGGCTTTTACCCTGGTGCCTCCCTGCGCTATCTCTCTCTTCAACAGCTCCTAAACAGAGGATCAAGACAATATTTATCATACACCACTTTCAAACACCCTCCCCACAAATGATCCCCTTCCCTCATATTCATGCTCCCTCACTTTATGTGTATCCTCATTCCACACCAAGCCAGCCTCTAATTCCTAAATATCCTCAAAACCCTGGTTCTTTGTCTTTTCCTTTGTTCTAATTACCTGGAATTACCTCCCACCCCCATTTCCAACTGTTACATCCTACCTTACTCAAAGCCTCCAGGAGGCCCCAGCCCCTCCCCCTTATCTCTCCAACCTCATTTATTACTCTTCACCCTCCTTCATTCTCTTCTAGCAACACTGGCCTGCTTGCTCTTCCTTAAACATAAGGAAGAGCAAGCAGGCCAGTGTTGCCATCTTCCTACTTTTGGGCCTTTGTTCTGGCTATTGCCTCTGCTCAGAATGTTTTTACTCAGCCACATGGCTTGCTCCCTTCCCTCCTTGCTTTTATATCCTCTCAGTCTTTTTTTCCTACTTCTTTTATCTTTGCACTTATCACCATCTAATGTCATTTTAAAAAAATTTTACTGGAGTATAATTGCTTTACAATGTTGTGTTGGTTTCTGCTGTACAATGAAGTCAATCAGCCATATGTGTACATATATCCCCTCCCTCTTGGACCTCCCTCCCCCCCACTCATCCCACCCATCTAGGTCATCACAGAGCACCAAGCTGAGCTCCCTGTGCTCTATGGCAGGTTCCCACTAGCTGTCTGTTTTACACATGGTAGTGTATTTATGTCAAACCTAATCTCCCAATTCATCCCACCTTTTTACTTATTTTTTCTTGTTTATTATCTATCTCAATCCACTAACATACTCTCTGAGGACAGGAATTTTATCTCTTTTATTCACTGCTCTATCTCTGATAGTTCCTAGAATTATGCCTGGCACAGAGTAAGTACTTTCTGAACATTTGAGGAAGGAATGAATGAATGAATGAGTGGCTGTCAGTCTTTCTGTCCCCTAATTCTCTGGGCATATACCTTATACTTTATACTTACTGGGCATATCTGGGCATATACAACACTAAGTTAGCATTTAATATTCTATATATTCCTGTAATGCCTATTATGATATCCTGTATATATATTTTTACAAATTTCAATTATTTGAGTCCTCCAGGAAAAATATTTCTGGAAAACTATTTTATAGCATATCCATTTTCAGCATTCGAAGTCCTACAGAATTTTATCAGTTTATATTTGCTCCTTAATATGCCTAAAAACATGTAGCATTCAAACTGTAGTGCTGAAGTTTTTAACTCAGAGCACTTAATTTTGTTATTTATCACTGTGTTTAGGATGAGCTGAAAATCCTAGGAAGTTTTAGAAGAATTTCAATCTGTGATGTAAACTAGCAAAATAATTACAGTGGAGAATAATGCAGGTAAATTAGTTGCTGTTCTAGTCAGATATTATCCCTACTTCTTTTTTTATCTTATGGAGCTGGAGCTTTAAAAGTACCACAGCCTTGAGATTTTTTGTGAATTATTTTCATGTTTTTCAAAAACACAGATCCCCTTTGAATCTTTGAAAGCGCCTGTCTTCCCTGAGACTCCTTAAGAGGGCAGAGCTCAATCTTAAACTGGCTATTCCTTGGTAGAAAGAAGAATGCTATTTATCTATAAAGCTTCTTTTAGATAAATAGGGTAAATCATTGAGGGTGAAAGCAGGAAATAGTGGAGGGGAAAGAAACACAAAAGAGAAAAGAAATGTGGTGGAAGATGAAGGATTAAGTTTCAACTGAGCAAATTTTATTTATAATTATCATTAATTTTTAAATCTTCTAACAGGAAGAGGAAGCCTGCAGATTTAGTGCCTCTACTACCTTCTGTCCATAGTGATCTGGACTGTTGTAGTATCATGATACGGTTCACAATTAACAGTACAAGGCATTTGGGTGGTCTTTATCCAAATATTTAGATCAAAATTGTCCCCAATCTAGATTCCAGAGAAGTTTTAGTAATCTTTTTTTATTTTTTGTGGGTTATAAATTTAGAGTGGGCAATCTCATGTATTTTTTTCTAACCTGTATTGCTTTTTCCGATTGATTATAAAAGTGTGACATGTTTAGCTCCAGGAGGACAGGAACAGATGTCTCCTGCTTTTCACTGTACAGTAGCAGAGAGATAGATGCTCAATAAATATTTATTAAATGATATTAGTGGTAGAAAATTACCAGAGATGAATACTGTTAATAATTTAATACAGTTTATTTCAGGCTTTTTTCCTAAATGTTTTTAAACCAGTATGTTTAAACATGGCTTTTATAAAATTGGGATCATGATGTATCTCTTTTTTCTACTTGATTGGAATGGCCATCATTTTCCCTGGTCTTTAAATAGTCTTCAAAAATACCATTTTTAAAGGATGCATTGAACAAACTCTCATTTAGTTAATCGTTATGAGTTTCATATTTGTTTTTAATTTTTACAATTTTAAATGTTATAATTTGTGTAGAAATCTGTGGCACACAGTCATATCACTTCTGTGGCACACAGTCATATCACTTCTGTGGGTTCTTTGGGTGCTGGATGAACTGGGTCCACTGTAATGAATCCCTTTTTTTTGTTTTTTTTTTTTTGTTTGTTTTTTTTGCGGTACGCGGGCCTCCCACTGCTGTGGCCTCTCCCGCCGCGGAGCACAGGCTCCGGACGCGCAAGCTCAGCGGCCATGGCTCAGGGGCCCAGCCGCTCCGCGGCATGTGGGATCCCCCCGGACCGGGGCACGAATCCGTGTCCCCCGCATCGGCAGGCGGACTCTCAACCACTGCGCCACCAGGGAAGCCCATGAATCCCTTTTTAATATATGCCCTCCCTCTCTCTTCCCCAAGCCAGAAGTCACAATTCTGGAATGGCTTTTGATACTTTAAAGCCTACCCCAGGATCCCATTGTACAGAGACAAAGCTTGTTACATCACAACACTTCTGTAAACGTTCATTTATTCAAGAAATACTTATTGAGTGCCAACTGTATGGTAGGGTATGGGGATGCAAACACGAGAAAGAGAAAGTACACTATCAACATACAGGAACATATAATGTAGTCAGGAAAACAGACATGTAAACAGTCATAATTTGGTAAGTGCCAGAATAGAAGTGAAGTGGAAGATATGCCCAACTCTGTTTTTTGTGGGGACTGGGGAAGGGAGGAAAGGAGAGAGAACTATGATGTGAACCAGGGAAGATTAAAAGCGGAGGGGACATTGACTGGATTTTAAAAGAGTGCAGGGTGATTTCCAGGTGGACAAGGCGGGAAATAAATTTTAGGCTGTGGGAATAGGGTGTGCAAATACCTGGTGGCTTGAGAAACCATAGTGAGTCTTGAGGGATCTGCTTCTGCTTTCCAAGTTTGGTGTGACCAAATCTGGCAGGGATTCCATAGATGGCAAACAAAAGCTATTTTCTGACAGAAAAGGACCAGATAATGGACCTTGTATGTCATAGCAAAGAATTTGGACTTCTTCCTGTAAACTGAAGAAAGACTTTAGGAGGGAATCTCTCATGGTGTAGAGGCTTCATTAGACAAAGTTTCTGGAACTATAGGGATGAAAGGAACTGATAGCTTTAGATGATCAAATTTACCTGATGATGAGTGAGGGACAAACAGGTAGTCAGTGGCATTTAGAATTTCTGCCTTGGGTGACTACGTTGGTGCCATCAGCAGAATTAGGAACTACCAGATTTGTGGGGTCTGGATCTTGTGTTTGGTTTTGGATGTATGACAGTGTATAGGTGGTTATGTCCAGTGCATGGTAGGAAGTTCAGCTCTGTCCTTAAGAGAGCTGGACTGGGGATACAGGTTTGGGAGTCATTGTCACTTTATGGGGTGGTACCTGTGTAGTATAGGTGAGATCACCCAGGAGAGTACATTTGTAGGAGAGCTGAGTAAAGGCAGTAGTCTTAGAGTAGTGGCAGAAGAAAATAATGTATTGAAGGTGTCTGAGAAGAAACAGAATGTTATGGTGAAGTTCTTTCCATAGAAATCAAGAGTTTCAAGAACTCTTCTCTATCATTTCCTGTGTTCATTCTTGTTTCCTCCCACTCTAGTAAGGCAAATGTTTTCATCTTCCAAAAAATATAAATGAGGTTTTGTGTCATTCCCTTTTATTCTCCTTGTTCATAGAATAAAGTCTTAGAATGACATGGCTCCTAAGGCCCTGCCTGTCCTGAGACTAACCATACTGAATTTCCTTCGGTTCTTTATATGCACTCTACTCTGTCCTTCAGGTTTCTGCAGGTACTATTTCCTTTAACTAGAACAGTCTTCCTCTTGTCTTTCATCTGTCTTCTACTGTTTGCATTTCTCTTTAAACATTGCATTTTCAGTGAGGCCTTTTCTGTCCTTTAGATAAGGTCATATCTGTCTGCTGTTTGACTTCTTACATAATACTTACCATTTGTCACTCATCATTGTTGCTGTCAGTCTTCCTTCTCTGCTCAAACTGCAAGACCTGGGACTTGTGTTTACCACTGAATCAGCTAGCCTAGCCTAAGTGCCTGGCATATAATAAGTGCTCAATGAAAATGTTTTGAAGGAGTGAGCAACATAGTGGTCGTTTAAGTAAGGAGTTGAAAGGGTTCATTAAGAGCAGAAGAGTTGAGGTTTGAATGGTGAGTAAGGAAATAGGAGAAATGTAGACCACTTTTTGAAGCAGCTTAGCTATGAAGTGGAAAAGAAATGAGACACACAGATGTTTTTTCCACTGTTTCTGTTTTTTTTTCTTCCATTGAGACTGATCATAGTTTTCCAGTTATTATTCTTTAAAATTGTCTTATCACTCAATTGACCAGGAGTGTTGCTGAGTTTAGAGAAGGAATTTCACAGAGAAGGCAATCAAGACAAAGAATTTGGGAGGAATTGAAAATTTAGGAAGATTAAATATAAAAATTTAGGATGGAATTGTTGGGGACCAAGGTAGGGGATAAATTTAAAACCTCCTTCCCTCCCTTTCTTTTTCCTCCCTCTTTCCCTCTCTCCTTCTCTGAAATAGAGCCTCCATTGATTTCCAGCCCCAGTTGTTCCCCTATGGGTATGGTTAGGATGAGGCACATTGATGAATGGGGAACTGGAATGCAGCCGGGGAATGACAGGGTGGAAAGGAGTATTTAAGATTCAACCAGTATTTATAGAGAGCCTCTGATGTGCCAGCCACTGTTCTGGGGTCTTGGAATACGCCAGTGAACGATGTAGACAAAGATTCTTGCCCTCAAGCAATAAACCTAATAAATAAGTTGTATGATATGTTAGAAGGTGATTAAAGATGTGGAAAGAAGAAAACACTGAACAAGTTAAGGGGTTCAGGATTGCCAGGGTGGGATGGGGAAGGCAGGTTGAGGAATTATATTGAGATGGACAGGGTAGACCACATTGAGAAGATTAGATTTGCTCAGAGACTAAGGAGTTGGCCAAGTGGATATCTGGGTAACCAGAGGATGTCTTAACTCTCTCTCTCTCTTACTGAATCACCTGAACCTATCTCTACAGCTAAATTGTAAGCTTAGGGTTAGGAATTAGAACTGAGACACAGTCATTGCCACCATTGCATCTCATTGGCTGGTGCAGGGGTACAAGTCATTGTGATTTTAATTAAGTTCAGCAGTTGTATGTAAGTTACCCATTTCTATGTCATTTTTAAAATTATTTATTTATTTATTTATGGCTGTGTCCGGTCTTTGTTGTGGCATGTGGGATCTTCGTTGCTGCACACGGGATATTTTTGTTGCAGTGCGTGGGTTTCTGTCTAGTTGTGGCATCCGGGTTTTCTCTCTCTAGTTGTGGCGCATGGGCTCCAGAGTGCATGGGCTCTGTGGTTTGCAGCACACAGGCTCTCTAGTTGATGTGCGTGGGCTCAATAGTTGTGGCACGTGGGCTTAGTTGCCCCGCGGCATGTGGGATTTAGTTCCCTCACCAGGGATCAAACCTGTGTCCCCTGCATTGTAAGGCGGATTCTTTACCACTGGACCACCAGGGAAGTCCCTCTGTGTCATTTTTTAATAGCATGATTTTGCAAGCAAAGGATATGTAGCTGCTTCTACTATATCTTTCCCCACTGGTGTTCTCTAATCTTTAAATGCTAATAAAATAGACATGCCCAATGGCCCCAAATGTGAAGGTGATAGAGGATGGATGTATATTCTGCTTGTACTTTCTCTGACATTTGATATGAAAACATCACCCACTTCTTCTTCTTTTTTTTTTTTTTGGGGATTCTAACACAGTTTGTGTGAATATACTATCCTTTCTGTGTCCTGGTAATCTGACATAAGAGACTGTTGGGTTGTCATGTTAGGGTGAGGGAGAGTGAATAACTTGCAAAAATAGGTTAACAGCGGGAAATAAGAATCTTATTTAAAATTATGCTTTTTATTAAGCTAGTGGATATCTTATTAAAAGTTATTTAATTAGATATTATGTTAAATATTGTGAAAGGTTACTCTGAAAATAAAACATGTTTTATTAGGATGAAGTGTTCTGTTATGGATGTTTACTGTTTTGCAAATCATCTGGTTAAACTCTTATTTTGTATTTATTATTCTTACTGTGTAGAAGTAGGCTTATGTTACGACTGCCTGGAAAAAGACCATGGTTCTGATGGTGGATGTGAAGCCCTGGATCATGGTTAGAGGCAAATAATTTAAAAACGCCTTTCTACTTTCATAGAAATGTTCTGAAAACTATAAAAGTCTTAAATATTTTCAACGTTGTGAAAATAGACATAAAACAGTGCCATCACTGGTGCAGGTATATAAATTCTAGTTCCAAAATTGACTTTTAGATACAACCTCTGCCTTAGGCTTATAATGTATCTAGTATTATTTTTATTTTCATAGGTTCAGTATTTTCACTTTAACCATCATTTCCAGTGTTTTTGATGAAGACAATGGGATAGAATGCAGATGGACTTAGATTTCTTATTCTAGTTTTCCCTTCAGAATTTATAAAAGTTTCACTCTTAGCTTAAAATTGTGGTTTCAGACCAAATACACAGGAAGAGAAACATGTGATATTTATTAACTTATAAACAAGTGATACTTGTGTTTTCAGGGCTTTGTTTTCAATTTGAGAACTTAGTCCTAGATCAGATAAATTGGAACAGGCACTTTTTCTTGGCTGCATCGGACTATTTTGAGTATTTGTACATGTTTGAATGTTAGTAGAAGGCTATTGCTTTTCAATTATGTGAAGTACTATTTAAGTTAGAGAGTGTAGATAACTCTTTGAAAAAGGCAAGATGAATTTATGTCTAGTGTAACCATGTCTGTTAAATGTCATAATCTCCCACTGAGATTTTGAGAAGATGATGTGGGAAGCCAGGCTGATAGCCCAGTCTATCCTTGGAGGTGTTTGGGCCCATGAGTCATATAGACCCCCACCTTCTAACATTTTTATAAAAATGGAATTGGATTAAAATGAATGAGTGACTAATGTTTGTTTAGCTCTTTCATAATCAGTATATTACTTGTTTCTCACAATAATCCTATGAAGTAGGTGGGACAGATGTATTATCATCTCTAGTTTACCCAAGAAGAAGTTGTATGATATTTGCGTGTATCATAAGTTGTATGTTATATATTATGTTGTATCATAAGTTGTATGATATTTGCTCTAGATCTTACAGATAGTAGGTGGCACTGTGAAGACATGAATCCATATCTTCTGACTCTATAATCTCTGTTCTTTCCACTATACCAAACTGCCTCGGGACTACATCTTTAAATTCACTGCTGTATACATAGCCCTTAACACATTGTCTAGCACATAATAAGCTGTAAGCAAATTATGGGCAGATGGTCAGATGAGACTTGGCAGCCTTACCCCTCTGCTGAGAGGTGAGGAGTTTTTGGGATTGATTTGAATATGCATATAAGCTTCAGGTCTCAGCACCAACTTTCAGAAGTACTATTTCCTGGTTACCCACCTGGTCGTTACTCTTACCCTTAAAACTTCCAAATTGGAGCCCAGGCTTGACTTGCTTTTACTGTGGAGATGAACTTATCAATAGCTCATAGCCACCCTACAATGTTAATAAGTAAAAAGAGAAACTTTTTTTTCTTGGTTGTTAGACACCCTTCCTGATGTGCCTTCTCTTGTGCTCATTTTGTTGGAACTTTAGACTTACTGTTACCTAAGATAGCTGAGTCCCATAGACTAGATTTGGTAATGCTATTCTAAGTTAAAATAAACAAAATGCTAATTCTTTCAGGCAGTAGAATAGCCTACCTTCTGTAGCATTAGCTGGTTACTTCTGTTTGCCTATGTCTAATTTGTCACAGCTTGAGAAGGATGTCTTGTGAACCAATGTGTTACCCCTCACATACATGCACCCTCTTTTCTAGGTGCCCTGTGCCTTTTTGTCCTTTTTTAAACCTACCTCTTTTAAACCTTTTTTAAACCTACCTCAATATCAGGAAGGATCCAATGTGGGCATGACAGTATATTTTAATAGACATAAGTTGCAATAAATTATTAACAACTTTTGCATTTTAAGCTTTTTAGCCCCTAATTGTAATACTGGAGATGCTTGGGTCCCCTATAATGTTTTTTATCCATGAATAATTTCCTATTCTTTCTGTAGATCCATTGGTAGGACTTGCCTTCCTATTTGCCTCTCTCGTCCTCGCCTCAGAATAGATAGCCTTCTTTCCTACCTTTTCAAAAAATACATTTTAAATAATATGTGTTTATTTTCGAAAACTTGGATATAGGAATAAATGAAAAATTACATGTACCTCTTTTACCGAAAGATGAACATTTTTGTATATCTTTCAAGACTTTTAAAAAGTCATATTAAGGACACATACATAGATCATAATATATATTATATAAGCATATATTTAAGCATACTATATATAGTATATAGCATATATATTTGATAAGGTACTTTTTTCATTTAACAGTATGTCACAAACAACTTTTCATGTGAGTAGATATACACGTTTAATATTTGTGTATTATTTCCTTGTATCATTGTACAGTGTTTAATTCATTATTGTTGAACAAGCAGAGTATCTCCAGTATTTCCTTATTATAAGCATGCTGTGATCCGTATCCTTGAACAAATTCTTTTCACATATCTAATTATTTCTTTAAGTAAATTTCTAGAATTAAATTTTCTTTTTTTCCTTGTGATGAGATTTTTATCCACGTTGTTAATTTCACACTGCATGAAAATGTGGCTGCACATGGAGCAAGAGATGCCAATCCTGGGGGAGTCCTTCTGGCTAAAGTTTCAGTGAATTTGACCTATTATTCCCCTCAATAGTTGCACCCACCAGCAGTGATTGAGAGTTTACATATTTCCTACCTCTTTATTATTAATAATGTAATGTAATGTATTTCTGTTACCTTATTTTACACTTACGTTTTCGTGTTTGATTTTTCCCTACCGCTTTTAATTTTAACTCAAGCCCTTTTCTCCTTTTGCTTTGCCATGAAGGCCTCCAGATAATTACAATTTAAGTAATCCTCTAGAAGGAATGCTCCCTTTATAAAATCAATCTGTATTAGGAGAGGATTAGAAAAATTCTTTTCAAAGGCAAGTAAGTATCCTAACATACTAAGGCTTTAGTGTGTCCTGAGATATAAGTCATCTGGACAGATTTGGGGTCACCCTAACAGGCAGGCCTTAGACTCTGAATATGTCTGCCTGGTAGTGGGGCAAACCCTGCAGTACAGCCTCCTTCTGTGGGAGAGGGAGCACCTGTCTAGATCTGGAAGGCAGCTTGGAAATAACTTGCTTCACAAAAATTAAGGAATTTGGGAGCTGGCAGGGACCTCTCACACAGTACATGTGTCCCCTACCCTATCCTTGACAACGGGTCAGTTAACTTATTTAAATAATGATATACTAGAAGCAGTTGGTTCCTTTTTAAGCTATAGAAAACTTTCCTGTTTGGATCTAAAATCTGTCCCATTGAAACTCAAACAAGGCAGATAAATCTTTAATTCTTTGCTGCCATCCCACCAGTACTACCCTCATACCTAAACTACCCGATGCATAAGGGATGCTGAGTAAATGAAAAAATAATGAATGACTAATCTTTATATTAAATTTTCATGTGGAGGATATGCTGTGTGGCTCCACCCTTATTATATTTTGTTGACATAAATTTGATAATCTTAATGGAAGTGGTTTCCTTGAAATTTACATAATTTATATAGTATATAATATGTGTTTACGACCTCCTGTTTTCCCAAAAAGATTTATAATAGAAGTAAAATGAAACACTTTACTCTTACCACAGGATAAAGTACTGCATTGTGTTTGAATATAGCACTTTCAACATATATTTTTAAATTTTAAAAATATCATAACTTTATAGAAATTTGAAGAAAAAAGTCACTTATAACATGACTTTTGTAATGAATCTAATATTTTAACTACTATCATTTTTGTTGGACATCAGACTTTGAGCACATAGGCAAAACACATAGTAATCAGAATGGTGGTAAGGGTCTGGAATCTGTATGTAGCATGTTGAAGAAGTTAGCATGTTTCATCCATAGATAGAAGGGAGCTTTTATGTTTCTCTCTGAAGAGAGTTAAAATTAGAACTAGGTCCCCTAACTGCCATAAGAATGGCAATACATACTTACTGAGTAAATCAATACATACTTACTGAATAAATCAATGAATTTAGATATCTGAAATTTGTCATAGGAGCAATAGACTCAATCAGTTTTATCTCACAGACCAAAACTGGGACCATTGAGGAGAAATTATAGGAAAGTAGATTTTGCTTATCATAAAAAGTCTTTATACAACTAAATTTATCCTACAAAATGAATGTATGAGATTGATCAAATGACTTCCATAAACTAAATAGAAGAAAATTGCTTTTTTAGAAAAAAGATTGAATTAGATCATTTCTAAAATTTCCTCCAAACTGAGATTCTAATAGAACAGTATCTCTAGAGTAGTTGTAGTTTTAGTTTTGTCTGTTTCCTTCCTTCCTTCCTCCCTTCCTTCCTTCCTTCTTATCTACCTACCTACCTACCTATTTTTTTTAATTTTTATTGAGGTGTAGTTGACTTACAGTATTATATTAGTTTCACATTACAACAGAGTGATATTTTTATACATTACAAAATGATGACAGCAGTTAGTCTAGTTACCATCCATCACTATACAAATTTATTGCACACTGTTATTGACTCTGTTCCCTATGCTGTATATTACATCACTGTGACTTATTTATTTTATGACTGGAAGTTTGTACCTCTTAACCTCCCTCACTTGGTTTTACTCATCCTTTATCCCCCTCCCCTCTGACAACCACCAGTTTGTTCTTTGATCTGTTTCTGTTTTGTTTTGTTTTTTAGATTCCACATATAAGTGAAATCATACAGTGTTTGTCTGACTTATTTCACTTAGCATAATACCCACGAGGTTATCCACATTGTCACAAATGGCAAGATTTCATTTTTTATGGCTAAGTAATATTCCTCTGTGTGTGTGTGTGTGTGTGTGTGTGTGTGTGTGTGTGTGTGTGTGTGTACCTCCACTTGGGTTGCTTTCATATCTTGGCTATGGTAAATAAATCTGCAGTGAATAGTGGCACACATGTATCTTTTTGAATCTGTATTTTTGTTATCTTCACATACATGCCCAGAAGTGATATTGCTCGATTATATGGCAGTTCTATTTTTGAATTTTTGAGGAACCTTCATAATGTTTTCCATAGTGACTGCACCAGTTTACATCCCATCAACAGTGCATAAGGGTTCCCATTTCTCCACATCCTTGCCAACACTTTTTATTTGTTGTCTTTTTGGTGATAGCCATTCTGATAGCTGTGACATTATGGTTTTGATTAATATTTCTCTGACTAGTGGTATTGAGCATTTTTTCATATGTATGTTGGCTGTCTGTATGTCTTTTGAAAAGTGTCTGTTCAAGTCCTCTGCCCATTTTTTAATCTGGTTTTTTTCTTTTTCTTTGATGTTGAGTTTTATGAGCCATTTATGTATTTTGAATATTAACCCCTTATGGGATATTATGTTTGCACATATCTTCTCCTATTCAATAGGCAGCATTTTTGTTTGTTGGTAGTTTCCTTTGCTGTGCAAAAGCTTCTTAGTTTGATGTAGTCCAGTTTTTTTTATTTTTCCCTTACTTGAGACATTCAAAAAAATATTGCTAAGACCAATGTCAAATAGTGTACTGCCTATGTTTTCCTCAGTTTTATGGTTTCAGGTCTTACATTTAAGTCTTTAATCCATTTTGAGTTTAAGGTATATGTATATGGTGTGAGAAAGTAGTTGAGTTTGATTCTTTTTCATGTAGCTCTCCAGTTTTCCAAGCACCATATCTTGAAGAGGCTGTCTTTTCCCCATTACATATTCTTGCATCCTTTCCCATAGATTAATTGACCATATAAGTGTGGGTATTTCTGGGCTCGCTATTCTGTTCCATTGACCTGTGTGCCAGTACCATGCCATTTTGATTACTGTAGCTTTATAGTATAAATAAATCAGGGAGTGTGATACCTCCAGCTTTGTTCTACTTTTTCAAGATTGTTTTGGTTATCTGGAATGTTTTGTGTTTCCATATAAATTTCAGAATTATTTGTTCTAGTTCCATGAAAGATGCTGTTGGTATTTTGACAGGGATTGCATTGAATCTGTAGATTGCCGCCAGTAGTATGGTCATTTTAATAATATTAATCTAATTCATGAACATGACATATCTTTCCCTTTGTTGCTGTTGTCTGCAGTTTCTTTCATCACTGTCTTACAGTTTTCCTAGTACAAGTCTTTTACCACCTTGGTTAGGTTTATTCCTGTGTATTTTATTCTTTTTGATGCAATTGTAAATGGGATTGTTTTCTCAATTTCTCTTTCTGATAGTTAATTACTAGTATATAGAGACACAATAGGTTTCAAAACAATCTTGAAAAAGAAAAACAAAACTAAAGGTATCATACTCCCTGATTTCAAACTATACTATAAAGCTACAATAATATATTAATTTTTATCTTGCAGTTTTACTGAATTCATTTATTAGTTTTAATAGTTTTTTTTGTGGCATCTTAAAGATTTTCTCTCTATATAATATAACGTCATCTACAAACACTGACAGTTTTACTTATTCCAGTTTGGATTCCTTTTATTTATTTTTCTTCTCTAATTGCTGTGGTTAGGACTTCCAAAACTGTTGAATATAAGTGGGGAGAGTGGACATCCTTGTCTTGTTCTTGATCTTACAGGAAATGCTTTCAGCTTTCCACTGTTAAGTATGATGTTGACTGTAGATTTGTCATATATGGTTTTTATTGTGTTGAGGTATGTTCCCTTTATACCCACTTTGTTGAGAGTCTTTATCATAAATGAATGTTGAACTTTGTCAGAAGCTTTTTCTGCATCTCTCAAGATGATATGATATCATAAGTGAATGCTGAACGTTGTCAAAAGCTTTTTCTGCATCTCTCAAGATGATGATATGATTTTTATTCTTCAGTTTATTAATGTGGTGTGTCACATTGATTGATTGGCAGCTTTTGAACCATCCTTACATCTCTGGGATAAATATCACATGATCATAATGTATAATCCTTTTAATGTATTGTTAAATTCAATTTGCTCATATTTTGTTGAGGATTTTTGCATCTATGTTCAGTGATATTGTTCTTTAATTTTCTGTTTTGTACTGTCTTTGGTTTTGGTATCAGGGTGATGCTGGCCTTGTAGAATCAGTTTGGAAGTATTCCTTCTTTTTCCATTTTTTAGAGTAATTTGAGAAGGATAAGTGTTAACTCTTCTTTAAATGTTTGTTGGAATTACTTTTCAAGATATCTGGTCCTGGAATTTTGTTTGTTGGAAAAAAAATTTTTTTACTGATTTAATTTCATTACTGGTAATTGATCTGTTCATATTTTCTGCTTCTTCCTGATTCAGTCCTGAGAGTTTGTATGTTTCTAGGAATTTGTACATTTCTTCTGGGTTGTCCATTTTATTGGCATATAATTGTTTGTAATATTCTCTTATGATCCTTTGATATATGTTATGTCAGCTGTAAGTTCTCTTTCATTTCTGATTTTATTCAGGTCTTCTGTCTTTTTTTCTTGATGAGTCTGGCTAAAGATTTATCAGTTTTCTTCATCTTTCAGAGAACCAGCTCTTAGTTTTATTGATCTTACCCATTTTTAAAAATTTTCTATTTTGTTTCTGCTCTCATTTTTATTATTTATTTTCTTCTACTGACTTTTGGTTTTGTTTGTTCTTCTTTTTCTAGTTCCTTTAGGTGTATGGTTAGATGTTTATTTGAGATGTTTCTTGTTTCCTGAGGTAGACTTGTATTTCTATAAACTTTCCTTTTAGAACTGCTTTTCCTGCATCCCATAGATTTTGGATGGTTGTGTTTCCATTTTCATTTGTCTCCAGGTATTTTTTTATTTCCTCTTTGGTTTCTTCAGTGACCCATTCGTTGGTTAGTAGCATATTGTTTAGCCTCCACGTGTTTGTATTTTTTGCAGTTTTTTTTCCTTATAGTTGATTTCTAGCCTCATATCATTGTGGTTAGAAAAGATGCTTGCTATGATTACATTCTTCTTAAGTTTATTGAAATTTGTTTTGTGGTCTAGCATGTGATCTGTTGTGGAGAGTTTTTTTCCCTATCCCTTAAATGTGGGTAATATTCTAGGATTCTGCTCTTGAATTTCTTTTCTTCTAACTCTACATACTCCTCCTTAGGTTATGTCATCTACTGGCCTGGATTCAGTAATATTGATGATGTCCAATCTGTCTCCAGTCCATGTTAGCTCTTGAGCTTCAGGAGCTATTAAGTGGTTTACCAGATATCTCCATATCTCCAGTTAGTTTTCCATAGGAACCTAAATGTTAAGTATGTTCAAATCTGAGCCCCTTATCTATGTTCCTTCACTGTCCTTCCCCTCCACCCATAAAATGTGTCCATCTTCCTGTGTCTGTCATCTTAGTGAATGGAATCACAGTGTGTATTCACTTGTACAATGTAGAAACTAGGGGTTATCCTAGACTTGCTATTCCTTTGCATTCACATTAGTTTGCTAATTCCTAATGGAGACAAGCTGGACTAGAGCATAGCAGAGAAGATAGAGGAAAGTTAATGGATTTGCTTTATATTTTTAAGCCATCATTATTTGCTGAGATATCAGATGTGAAGAATGTGAAGGAAAGAAATGAAGAATGACCTTGGGTTTTGTACTTGAGCAACTGGCTGGCTGCAGTAAATTTTATTTAGATTGGGAAGATGTGAAGATGAATGGGTTTATGGAGCAGAGAAAACTGAGTGTTATGTGTTAGGCATGTTAGGGTTGACATGCCTGTCAGGTTTCCATGGATTTAGGAGTCTGGAGCTGAGTGAGGAGAGATTTATCCTGGAGATGGTTGTTAAAGCCATAGGACTACATAGGACAATGTTAGGTAAAGAAAAGGTGAAATTCTGTGTTAGGATAGGTAATAGAGGAGTGAGTAAACAGAGGCTTAGGCATTATTGAAGACTTTAAGAGAGAGGTATAAAATATTCTTTTTGAAGAGTAGAAAATCAAACCTAATGGAGAATTTGTAGTTTGTAGTTTGAGGTTTGTGTTTTGATTTGAAAATAACACCAGTTAGTCTGATTTTACACATTTTTTCCCCAGTATCATTTAGCTATTCAATATCAGTATGGAATTAGTGGGTAATCAAGTTTAATCAGATTAGGATTTTGCTAGGCTAGTATGACAGAGGATAAGAGGAGAAGGAAGTTAAGGTTGTTTGTAAGGGAGTGATTATAAATAGAGTGGTGCACCATGGAACCCTGACAGTTAAGGGAAGATGTGAGGAATTGAGAGATGTAATTGGTAGTCATATAGGAATGCACTGGATTGATGAGGTGGAAAGATCACTGGAATGGAAACACTAGAGTAAGTGAGCTGAAAGGGTATGAAGTCATGATCAGGAATTACGATGTTTGAAGTCAAGATTCAGATAGGAGGCTAAGGATTGAAAAGTAAGAGAGTAGATCTGGATGTTGAAGTCTCTAAGAATGGTACCAAGAAAAGGGGTGGAGAGGAAGACTGGAGAGCCAGGAACCATAAAGTCCTGAGTGAACAAGAAGGGATAACCAAGAAGTTAGTAGATGATGGTTACAAAAGGGTAGTGGGTGATACCGTCTTTCCTGAGCTTCAAAGGAATGTTGTCTCTCACCATTGTATCTTTACACTCTTATGTTTCCCTTAATACAAGATAATTTTACTACTTTGAAATGACCATGTTTTATCCTATCTTTACACCTTTGCCTGGAATTCTGTTATAATCCCTTACCCCACCCCACTCTTCCCAGGAAAGTCTCTCATAATATCCATGTTTAGATTTACTTTTTCCAGGAAGCTTTCTCCAGCCAGCTTTGACTTGGCTCAGAAGCCTCCTGTGTTGTCTTGTATCACCTTTGAGAGATTTGTCACACTTCGTTGTATTTACTATTCACTTCTCTGTCTCACCAACTGATAAAAAGCTTCCTAAAGACAGCACTGTTTTGTTTCATTATATCCCCAGTATCAATATCAGTACCTGGCACATATTTGTTAAATAATAATATTTGGTATTCAGTGTTTAGTAATATTTGTTGATTGAATGAACCTGTAAAAAGCAATGTTCCATAAAGAATCAGCTATAGAGGTTTTACAACCTATGACATAATTGACTGCTTCTTTTGTGGGCAGACCAGCTACTTGGCTTTCTTCAAACTTTACAGATGCTGTGTTACTACTTCCGTATCGTAGTTCATATTCTTAAGTCTGGGATACATAATTTTGACTCTGAGAAGTAGTCACTAGCCACAAGAGATAGCTTGTTAAATATTGAGATATCTGGATTCTCTATTGTTATATTAAAGGATATTTTTGGAGGAAGGGTGTATATTTGAAATTGATGCCCCCAGTTGGCTTCATGGAAAAGTTTTGTGACCCTAAGAAATGCTGGAAGGAAATTACCTGGGGATAGGATGAGGGGCCTAATGTAAAGAACAGTGAAGTGGAATACAAGAGCTGATCTCATTTATCTTCATGGTGACCATCTTGGTTGCTATAACTTTTAGATGACTGTCAATACTTGCCAGTTACATTTTTTACCCCTGTTAAAAGAAATTATCTTCCAGCTTCCTCACTACTGAGAGGTACTGTGCCTTAAGTCATATCTTTCTATTCTTTGTTGGTAACTCAAGACTTTTCCTTTAATTATTTTTTAGTCACATTAAAAATTTTACAGCATGTTGGAAAGTTCATGGCTTATAAAACTGGCATCTGCATAATATTGTTGAAATAGAAATGGATAAGTTAAGAAGATAAACATCTTTAATTTTTTTTTCTTGGTGCAAGTGGAAATTTAACTTCTTACTATGAATTAAAAATCCAGACAGGAGAGTTTGAGTAAAAATAGGTCTCCAGTAGTAAATTGACTTGGAAATATTAAGAGATAAGGGAAACACCTTGGCAATGAGAATAGAAACTTAATTTAAGTGGAAAGGCTCTTTTATGGATTTTATAGTGACATTGATCCCATTTATTATTAGTTTATCTTTTTCCACCTAATAATTTTAATTCCTGATTAATAAAGAATTAAATAAGAGATAAACTATAGTAAAATATTTTATTGGACTGCTAGGTGTTCAGTATACCCTTAAGTCTAAATATTAGTGTATAGCAATAACCTACTAAAATAAATAGGAATCAGAAATATATTTAGATCTTTTGGTAGAGGTGCTGTGGTATTTCTGTTAGTTCCTTTTATAAACACAGTGCAGGATCTTTAAATTCTTGTGTGTTAAAGTTAAAAACAAAAATACTTGAGAATATCACACTTAATTTGTTGAAAGGAAATGTTGGGTTTCAAAAACTAGTATTGCGTATGACTCCACTGGATTATAGTGTGAAATTGTATAGTTAAATTTCTGAAAGATCTCTTTAGTAAATTGAATCTGTAAAGTCTCTGTTTAGATCTTTTTTTCTGAAAGCCTCTTTGCCTTTCATTATAAAAGAGCCTGGTACTGCTTTCTGTTTTAAAAATCCAGCTGGAAAATTACAGAGTATGAACATTTGCCCATCGGTTCTTCATTTGGAGAGAACAGAAATGTCTTCAAAATGGAGACTGACACTTAAGTGTTTACCCTGTCAGTGGGAGTTATAGCTTATATTCTTTTTTTTTAATTTCTGTAACAACATATAGTATATTTTGGCTTGTGCATGGTGTAGCTGAATTTTAAAATACCATATATATTTTATGTGGTTCTGTGATTGTTCAAATCTTCCAGTGATCTGTTCCTTCCCAAGTCCCTCAGAATCTCTAAAGAAAGGTGTCCTTGGTTCTTGGGTCATTTTGGTTCTGTTAAATTGAAATTCAACATATTTGTGTTGATTCTAATCATAAAAATTGACTCAATATGTCTGAAAGTATCAGTATACTTAAAATTTAATTTTATGTGTATTCTTTTAAAAATAATTAATAGATTTAATTTTATTATAGCTTTATATTTACAGATTAGTTGAGCGGATACATAGAGTTACATTCATCCACACCTCACCCACCCACCTATGCAGTTTCCCCTTTTATTAACATCTTGCATTAATTGTGGTATATTTATTACAATTATTGAACCAGTATTGATATATTATTATAGTTCATAGTTTACGTGAAGGTTCACTCTTTGTGTTGTACAGTTTTATGGATTTTGACAGATACCTAATGACGTGTATCCATTACAGTTTCATACGAAAATAGTTTCACCATCCTAAAAATTCCCTGTACTTCACCTGTTCATCACTCTTCACTCAGACCCCTGGCAACCATTGTTGTTTTCACTCTTTCTATGGTTTTGCCTTTCCCAGAATGTCACATAGTTGGACTCATGTAGTATGTAGCTTTTTCAGACCGGTTTCTTTCACTTAGCAGTATGCATTTACGGTTCTTCCATATCTTTTCATGGCTTGATGGCTTTTTATCACTGAATAATACTCCACTGTATGGATATAAAATGCTGAAAGATCTTAGGAATGGGGAAAAGACCTGAGGCGATTCTTTTGTCACAGGCAAGGAAGAGGAGAGAGTGGGAATGGTGTGAGGCTTCTGGCTGACCTTTTCCCATTTCTCTAGATGCCTTTGCAGTTGGGGGGAGGGTAACCATGGATGGGGGGAGTTAAAATGTTTGTTTTCTCTTCCTGAGACTCCTCCTTACCCTATTTACTGCAATAGATGAGGAAAATATGGACTTCTCATCACAAAATATTTGAGACTGCTGCTGTAGAAAAAATCCTTTTTTCTTCTACCTTTCTGTTTGTGACTTTCCCTCTGCATCCCTCTCCCCCATTCTATTATTTTTCTAACCCTCTATATGTCATTTCTAAAAATATCCCTTCTGAGGCTCTCTTCCCTACATTCTTTGTCATTCTTTTCTGTTTTATCATATGCTCCTTATTTATGCCAAGTGTGAAAATTCATATTCAAATCTAATATACTAAAATGAAAAATGTTGTAGATTATTTCCACATAGTGTGCCACACTGGGTGTAATGAAAATGAGCACTCATATTAGTGTTGACAGTATTATGGCACAGTGCTTTTAGGCTCTTTTGGCAGTATGTGTTGATGGCCTTAAATGTTCATATTTATACCCTTGACCTAGTAATCTCATACCTTAGAATCCATTTGAAAAAAATAGTCTTAAATAATGAAAAGACTATGTATAACATCCTTAATATCTAACAGTAAGGGAGAATGATTATATGAGCTATTATATAGACATTTAAAATTACGTAGAGCACTGAGAAAGTACATAATTTTAAAAAAATAAAATAAAAATCTGCACCTATAATAGAACTTGGCAGACGTAGATTTAACATCTAAGGTTGGTGAGAGTGTGAATCCCCATAATTTTTTTCAGAGCAATATGGCAATATGTCCATTTTAAATCCACATATGTTTTAACTTAACAATTATGTTTATAGGTTGCCTTACTGATAAACTTTGATATGTGCTAAAATATTTGCAGTGATAATCATTGAAGCATTAATTATACTAAGTCTATCCATGATATTTTCTTAAGTGGTAAGTAGTTTCTCTTCTAGGAATTTACTTGAAGGAAATAATCAAGGCTGTGGCTGGATATAAAGCTATGAGATATATATATTCCTCTATTTATAATTCCAAAATAATATTAAAATCCTAAGTGTCCATTAATAGCCGATAAGTTAAATAAATTATATATACCATCAGTGGAAAATTAGGCAGCATTGCACATCATGTTGTCGAAGACTGTGATGGCACATCTTCTATAACACGTACACACTTGAGCACACATACACAGGGCAAAAAAGGAAATACATACACTAAGCGTTAACTTTTTACCTCTGGGTAGTAAGATACACATGATTTGGTTATTTATTTTCCTTTAATGGCCTAGGACTATATTTATAAAATATAGAAAAACCATGAGTATTTTTTTTAATTAAGAAAAGTAAGTATAAGAAAAGACTTGGAGGAAGGACACCAAAATTTTAAACAGTAGTTGTTTTTTAGTGGTGGGATTAAAGAGAATTTTGTGTGTGTGTGTGTATTTTTTCTATATTTTCTTTATTGGGAAAATGAGTATACTCATTTCACTGGAAATAAAGATTTTGTTTTTCAGTTTTGTTAAAAGCCTGATTGATAAGCAACTAATTAACATAGTACCAAGTAACTTTTATACAGTTGACAGACTTTTTTAAAGTTTTACTTTCATTTTTATTTTAGGCCAGAAATATACATACAGGAGAGCTGGCTGCAGTAAAAATTATCAAATTGGAGCCTGGTATGTATTAAAACTCTCAAGACAACTTTTGAACACTTCTTGTGCAGTTCATAAATATATCACTTAAAAGCATTTTCCATATTTCCTTCCTTGTTTCCCTTCTTCCAAAAGAGTCTTATGTTGTCATAAAAAGGGTATCTCCTATATGGTTACATTAAATTCCACTGGAGGTTGTTGGTTAAAGACGAATTTGATGCAGTAATTTTGTTGCTGAAGTCTGAAATATGCACATTCAAAAATTGAAAGACACATTGACAAACAAAAAGTAACGTTAAAATAATGTTAAATTAATTTTCTTTTAAGATGATAGTGAAATATTTGGACTTCAATTTAAGCTTTTATGAGAATGTGATTAGTAAAGTATTCATTGATTTGGGGGAATATTTGGTGAAATTCAGGATAATTATATTTTATATGTCAGCCATTCCCTGGCTGGTTGATAGGTTTAATAATTCTGGTCTTAGCCTAATGCTTATATTTTTATACTTCTGTCTGTCCGAAGACTGTTTGTTTTAAATCATACTGAGTAACTTGCTTTGAAAATAAAACAACTGTATAAAACCTGAAACTATTTACTTATTTTGATGTCCTAAAAGTTTCTAATGAGAGCAGTAGTAGCTTTCTTTTTTCTCCAATTTCTTTTTTTTTTCTTTCTTTCCTCTTTCTTTCTTTCTTTTTACTGTGGTAATGTACACATAACATAAAATTTGCCATCCAAACAATTTTAAAGTGTACAGTTCAGTGGTATAAAATACATTCATAATGTGGTGTTACCATCACCACCATCCATGCCAGAATTCTTCTATTTTTATTGTTTTGGAGGACCACCATACTGTTTTCCACAGTGGCTATACAGTTTATATTCCCATCCATACTACACAAGTGTTCCGGTTTCTCCACATCCTTTACAACACTTGTTATTTTTCTGCTTTATTTGTTATAGCAGCCGCCCTAATGGAAGTGAGGGGGTATCTCATTGTAGGGTTTTTTTTGCATTTCCCTAATGATTAGTGATGTTGAGCTTCGTTTCATGTGCATATTGGCCATTTGTGTATCTGCTTTGCAGAAATATCTATTCAGATCCTCTGCCCATTTTTTTTCACATCTTTATTGGAGTATAAATGCTTTACAATGTTGTGTTAGTTTCTGCTGTACAACAAAGTGAATCAGCTATATGTATACATATATCCCCATATCCCCTCACTCTTGAGACTTCCTCCCACCCTCCATATCCCATCCCTCTAGGTCATCACAAAGCACCGAGCTGATCTCCCTGTGCTATGCAGCAGCTTCTCGCTAGCCATCCATTTTACATTTGGTAGTGTGTATATGTCAATGCTACTCTCTCACTTCATCCCAGCTTCCGCTTCCCTGCTGTGCCCTCAAGTCTGTTCTCTACGTCTGCATCTTTATTCCTGTCCTGCCATTAGGTTCATCAGTACCGCTTTTTAAAATTCCATACATATACGTTAGCATATGTTATTTGTTTTTCTCTTTCTGACTTACTTCACTCTGTATGACAGATTCTAGGTCCCTCCACCTCACTACAAATAACTCAACTTGGTTCGTTTTTATGGCTGAGTAATATTCCACTTTATATATGAGCCACATCTTTATCCATTCATCTATTGATGGACATTTAGATTGCTTCCGTATCCTGGCTATTGTAAATAGTGCTGAAATGAACATTGTGGTACATGTGTCTTTTTAAATTATGATTTTCTTAGGGTATATGCCCAGTAATGGGATTGCTGGGTCATATGGTAGATCTATTTTTACTTTTTTAAGGAACCTCCATACTGTTCTTCATAGTGGCTCTATGAATTTACATTCCCAGCAACAGTGCAAGAGGGTTCCCTTTTCTCCACACCCTCTCCAGCATTTATTGTTTGTACATTTTTTGATGATGGCCATTCTGACTGGTGTGAGGTGATACCTCATTTTAGTTTTGATTTGCATTTCTCTAAGGATTGGTGATGTTGAGCATCCTTTCATGTGTCTGTTGGCAATCTGTATATCTTCTTTGGAAAAATGTCTATTTAGGTCTTCTGCCCATTTTTGGACTGGGTTGTTTGTTTTTGTGACATTGAGCTGCATGAGCTGCTTGTATATTTTGGAGGTAAATCCTTTGTCAGTTGCTTCATTTGCAAATATTTTCTCCCATTCTGAGGGTTGTCTTTTCATCTTGTTTATGGTTTCCTTTGCTGTGCAAAAGCTTTGAAGTTTCATTAGGTCCCATTTCTTTATTTTTGTTTTTATTTCCCTTACTCTAAGGGGTGGGTCAAAAAGGATCTTGCTGTGATTTATGTCATACAGTGTTCTGCCTATGTTTTCTCTAAGAGTTTGATAGTGTCTGGCCTTAGATTTAGGTCTTTAATCCATTTTGAGTTTCTTTTTGTGTATGGTATTAGGAAATATTCTGATTTCATTCTTTTACATGTAGCTGTCCAGTTTTCCCAGCACCACTTGTTAAAGAGGCTGTCTTTTCTCCATTGTATATTCTTGCCTCCTTTGTCAAAGATAAGGTGACCATATGTGCGTGGGTTTATCTCTGGGCTTTCTATATTGTTCCATTAATCTATATTTCTGTTTTTGTGCCAGTACCATACTGTTTTGATTACTGTAGCTTTGTAGTATAGTCTGAAGTCTGGGAGCCTGATTCCTCCAGCTCTGTTTTTCTTTTTCAAGATTGCTTTGGCTATTCAGAGTCTTTTTGTGTTTCCATACAAATTGTAAAATTTCTTGTTCTAGTTCTGTGAAAAATGCCATTGGTAATTTGATAGGGATTGCACTGATCCTGTAGATTGCTTTGGATAGTATAGTCCTTTTCCCAGTATTGATTCTTCCAATCCAGGGGCATGGTATATCTCTCCATCTGTTTATGTTATCTTTGATTTCTTTCATCAGTGTTTTATGAGTACAGGTCTTTTGTCTCCTTAGGTAGGTTTATTCCTAGGTATTTTATTCTTTTTGTTGTGATAGTAATGGGATTTTTTCCTTAATTTCTCTTTCTTATCTTTCGTTGTTAGTGTATAGGAATGCAAGAGATTTCTGTGCAGTAATTTTGTATCCTGCAACCTTACCAAACTCATTGATTAGTTCTAGTAGTTTTCTGGTGGCATCTTCAGGATTTTCTATGTATAGTATCATGTCATCGGCAAACAGTGACAGTTTTATTTCTTCTTTTCCAATTCATATTCCTTTTATTTCTTTTTCTTGTCTAATTGCTGTGGCTATGACTTCCAGTACTATGTTGAATAATAGTGGCGAGAGTGGACATCCTTGTCTTGTTCCTGATCTTAGAGGAAATGCTTTCAGTTTTTCACCATTGAGAATGATGTTTACTGTGGGTTTGTCGTATATGGCTTTTATTATGTTGAGTTAGGTTCCCTCTATGCCCACTTTTTGGAGAGTTTTTATCATAAATGGGTGTTGAATTTTGTCAAAAGCTTTTTCTGCATCTATTGAGATGATCATATTGTTTTTATTCTTCAGTTTGTTAATATGGTGTATCACATTGATTGATTTGAGTATATTGAAGAATCCTTGCACTCCTGGGATAAACCCCATTTGATCATGGTGTATGATCCTTTCAATGTGTTGTTGGATTCTGTTTGCTAGTAATTTGTTGAGGAATTTTGTATCTAAGTTCATCAGTGATATTGGTCTATAATTTTCTTTTTTTGTGATATCTTTGTCTGGTTTTGGTATCAGGGTGATGGTTGCCTCGTAGAATGAGTTTGGGAATGTTCCTCCCTCTGCAGTTTTTTGGAAGAGTTTGAGAAGGATAGGTGTTAGCTCTTCTCTAAACATTTGGTAGAATTCCCCCTTGAAGCCGTCTGGTCCTGGACTTTTGTTGAAAGATTTTTATTTGCAGTTTCAATTTCATTACCTGTGATTGGTCTGGTTATATTTTCTAATTCTTTCTGGTTCAGTCTTGGAAGGTTGTACTTTTCCAAGAATTTGTCCATTTCTTTCAGGTTGTCCATTTTTTTGGCATATAGTTTCTTGTAGTAGTCTCTTATGATCTTTTGTACTTTTGCAGTGTCAGTTGTAATCTCTCCTTTTTCATTTCTAATTCTTTTGATTTGAGTCTTCTCCCTTTTTTTCTTGATGAGTCTGGCTAATGGTTTATCAATTTTGTTTATCTTCTCAAAGAACCAGCCTTTAGTTTTATTGATTTTTGCTATTGTTTTCTTTGTTCCTATTTCATTTATTTCTGCTCTCATCTTTATGATTTCTTTCCTTCTACTCATTTTGAATTTTCTTTGTTCTTCTTTTTCTAGTTGCTTTAAGTGTAAGGTTAGATTGTTTATTTGATATTTTTATTGTTTCTTGATGTGAGCTTGAATTGCTATGAACTTCCCTGTTAGAACTGCTTTTGCTGCATCCCATAGGTTTTGGATTGTCATGTTTTCGTTGTCATTTGTTTCTAGGGTTTTTTTTTTTTTCTGTACGCGGGTCTCTCACTGTTGTGGCCTCTCTCATTGCGGAGCACAGGCTCCGGACGCGCAGGCTCAGCGGCCATGGCTCATGGGCCCAGCCGCTCTGTGGCATGTGGGATCTTCCCAGACCGGGGCATGAACCCATGTCCCCTGCATTGGCAGGTGGACTCTCAACCACTGCGCCACCAGGGAAGCCCTGTTTCTAAGTATTTTTTTATTTCCTCTTTGGCTTCTTTAGTGATCCCTTGGTTATTTAGCAGCGCACTGTTTAGCGGCCATGTATTTGTGTTTTTTACTGATTATTTCCTGTAATTGATTTCTAGTCTCATAGCATTGTGGTTGGAAAAGATGCTTGATACAATTTCAGTTTTCTTAAATTTTCCAAGGTTTGATTTGTGACCCAAAATGTGATCTGTTCTGGAGAACCTTCTGTGTGCACTTGAAAGAAAGTGTATCCTTCCACTTTTGGGTAGAACATCCTAAAAATATCAATTAAGTCTCTCTGGTCTCTTGTGTCATTTAAAGCTTTTCTTTCCATATTTATTTTCTGTCTGGATGATCTGTCTATTGGTGTAAATTTGGTGTTAAAGTCCCCCACTATTATTGTGTTACCATTGATTTCTCCTTTTTATGGCTATTAGCATTTGCCTTATTTATTGAGGTGCTCCTATGTTGGGTACATAAATATTTATGATCGTTATGTTTTCTTCTTGGATTGATCCCTTGATCATTATGTGGAAAGATGGTTTGCAAATATTTTCTCTCATTCTGTGGGTTGCCTTTTTACTGTGTTGATAGTGTCTCTAGGTGCACAAAATGTATAAATTTTCTTGAAGTCCAGTTTGCCTGTTTTTCTTTTGTTGCCTGTGCCTTGATCATTATGTGCCTTTGGTGTCATACCCAAGAAATCATTGCCAAATCTGATAACATGAAGCTTTTGCCCATGTTTTCTTCGAAGAGTTTTATAGTCTTAGGTCTTTGATCCATTTTGAGTTAATTTTTTTGTATACAGTGTTAGGTAAGGGTCCAACGTCATTCTTTTGCTTATGGATAGCCATTTTTTCCTAATATCATGTGTTGAAAACACTGTCCTTTCTCCATCGAATGGTCTGTTTTTTGTTTATTTGTTAATTCTTGTTGGCTGCGTTGGGTCTTTCTTGCTCTGCACAGGCTTTCTCTAGTTGCAGCAAGATGCAGCTACCCTTCATTGCAGTGTGCAGGCTTTTCGTTATGGTGGCTTCTCTTGTTGTGGAGCACAGGCTCTAGGGCGCACAGGCCTCAGTAGTCTTGGCATGCGGGCTCTAGAGTGCAGGCCCAGTAGTTGTGATACATGGGCTTAGTTCCTCCATGGCATATGGATCTTCCCGGACCAGAGATCGAACCTATGTCCCCTGCATTGGCAGGAGGATTCTTAACCACTGTGCCACCAGGGAAGTCCCCTGTTGAATGGTCTTATTAGCACTCTTGTCAAAAATCATTTGAACCGTATATGTGAAGGTTTATTTTTGGGCTCTCTGTTCTATTCCATTGGTCTCTGTGTCTGTAGAGTACCTGTATCACACTATTTTGATTTTAGTAGCTTTGTAGTAAGTTTTGAAATCAGGAAGTATGTGTCATTAGTTCTGTACTTCTTTTTCAATATTGTTTTGGCTCTTCAACATCCTCTGAGATTCCATATAAATTTTAGGATGTGTTTTTCTATTTCTTCAAAAAATGTCATTGGAGTGAGGAGTAGTAATTTTTGACCAGATGAGTGAATATTTGATCTTTTCATTTGCTGCTTCATAAAGTTAGACATGCAGAGTAATTGTGTCACCATAATTATGCCAGTTTCTTAATTTGCATAGTTAAAATGGTTTTACATTTCAAATACAATATTTTGATCATTATGTGTATGATTCATTAGAGAGAGATTACTGAGGTAGCATATGCTGCAACACTTTAAAAATAAGCTTTCAGGTATGGCACAGTATCTTTTTTTTCCTGGATAATAGAATTCATTATAATAATACCCTTTTAGAGTCTTCTAGTTAAGTTCCACCTAGTAAGTGTAGTATGGTCTCCAAAATGTCATTAACGCACATAGAAGGGACTATAATATAACAGAACTGCGCAAGCATTTGCCTCTTCTTGACTTACTTGAACAAATAAATATTTAAGTTATGTTCAAGGAACAGTTATAGTCCAGATAATGAATGGGCTGTTTTTGCAGAGGAAACAAAGAGAAAAACAAATAACATATGCTAACACATATATATGGACTCTAAAAATATAAAATGGTTCTGATGAACCTAGGGGCAGGACAGGAGTAAACACAGTTGTAGAGAATGGACTTGAGGACATGGGGAGGGGAAAGGGTAAGCTGGGATGAAGTGAGAGAGTAACATTGACATATATACACTACCAAATGTAAAATAGATAGCTAGTGGGAAGCAGCTGCAGAGCACAGGGAGCTTTGCGACCACCTAGAGGGGTGGGATAAGGAGGGTGAGAGGGAGATGTAAGAGGGAGGGGATATATGTATGCATATAGCTTATTTACTTTGTTATACAGCAGAAACTAACACAACATTGTAAAGCAATTATACTCCAATAAAGATGTTAAAAAAAGATGTTTATCCCTTATCTGCCTTCAGCAAGTATACTGGGCTCATCATAGCACAGTTTCAGTTATTCTATTTAAGGGCATGGCCTACTTTTGATTATGATTCATGTAATGAATTAATGAATATATTTTTAAAATCCTACAATTCTGACTTCTCAAGAAACCATAAGAAAGAAAGTGCACCATTATATGATGTTATTATTTAACAGATAAGGATTAATTGCTGGGACTGTAAACTAAGACTCTTTGAAAGGTTGGAATTTCTCACTGCTTGGCTTTTTAAAGTTGCTGCCTTTATGTTTGAGTTCACTCATATACGAAGGTTGACTAATGTTTAAATTCTTCCACCCCGAAAGAATCACATAGAAGTCCAGTAAATGCTTGATGATGCGATTTTAATGCCTGGCCATTTTAGTATTGTTAATTGTTTATAGTTATGCTTTGTTCAGTTCTATAAGGTTATTTGTTTTTTAATTGATTTTTAAATTTTTTTATTTTTTAATACAATTTTTAAAGGTTACACTACATTTACAGTTATTGCAAAATAGTGGCCATATTCCCCATGTTGTATAATACAGTACATCTTTGTAGCCTATCTTACACCCAGTAAGTTTGTACCTCCCACTCATCCACCCCTATATTGCTCTTCCCCCTGCTTAACTGGTAACCACTGGTTTGTTCTCTGTATCTGTGAGTCTGCTCCTTTTTTGTTATATTCACTAGTTTGTTATATATTTTAGATTCCGCATATAAGGGATATCATACAGTATTGGGCTTTCTCTGTCTGTCTTATTTCGCTTAGCATAGTGTCCTCCAAGTCCATCCATGTTGCTGCAAATGGCAAAATTTCATTCTTTTTTATGGCTGAGTAGTATTCTAGTGTGTGTGTGTGTGTGTGTGTGTGTATACACCCCTACATCTTCTTTATCCATTCAGCTGTTGGTGGACACTTAGGTTGCTTTCATATCTTGCTTACTATAAATGTTCATGTATGAAAGATACATGCACATTGGGGTGGATGAGTGGGAGGTATCTTTTCAAATTAGTGTTTTTGTTTTTTCAGATATATACCCAGGTGTGGAATTGCTGGGTCATATGGTAGTTCTATTTTTAGTTTTTTGAGAAACCTCCCTACTGTTTTCCTCAGTGGCTGCACCAATTTACATTCTCACCAACAGTGTGCATGGTTCCCTTTTCTCCACATCCTTGCCTAACATTTGTTAATTTGTATTCTTTCTGATGATAGCCATTCTGAGAGGTGTGAGGTGATATCTCGTGGTTTTGATTTGCATCTCCCTGATGATTATTGATATTGAGCATCTTTTCATGTGCCTGTTGGCCATCTGCATATCCTTTTTAGAAAAAATGTCTGTGCAGTTCTTCTGCCCATTTTTTGATTGGGTTGTTTGCCTTTTTGATGTTGGGTTGTATGAGTTGTTTTTAAATTTTGGATATTAATCCCTTGTCAGTCATATCATTTGCAAATATTTTCTTCCATCTGATAGGTTGTATTTTCGTTTTGTCAGTGGTTTCCCTTGCTGTGCAAAAGCTTTTGAATTTAATTAGGGAGAAAATGGATGCACAGAGTGACAAGTTAAAAGTTTTTAACAAAGAGAAAATATAAAGAAGAAACAGACAGATGAAGAAGACAGTAACTGAATGAAAAATACACTAGAAGGAGTAAACAGTAGAAAAATACACTAGAAGGGATAAACAGTAGAATAACTGATGCAGAGGAATGGATCAGTGAGCTGAAAGACAGAGTAGTGGAAATCACTGCTGCTGAAAGAAAAAGGAATGAAAAGAAATGACCATTTAGGAGACCTCTCGGACAACATCAAGTACATTAATATTCACATTATAGGAGTCTCAAAATATTTGAAGGCATTCTAGTTGAAAGCTTCCCTAACCCAGGAAAGGAAATGGTCACCCAACTCCAGGAAGCAGAGAGTCCCATACAGTATTAACCCAAAGAGGAATACACCAGGACACATTGTAATTAAAATGGCAGAAATTAAAGATAAAGAGGGAATATTAAAAGTGGCAAGGGAAAAGCAGCAAATAACATACAAGGGAACTCCCATAAGGCTATCAGTTAATGTTTCAGCAGAAAGTCCTCAGCCAGAAAGTAGTAGCATGATGTATTTAAAGTGATGAAAGGGAAGAAAATACAACCAAGAATACTGTATCCAGCAAGGCTCTCATTCACATTTGATGGAGAAATCAAAAGCTTTACAGACAAGCAGAAGCTAAAAGAGTTCAGCACCACCAAACCAGCTTTCCAATAAATGTTAAAGGAACTTGTCTACGCAAAAAATAAAAGGCTGCAACTAGAAACAGAATATTACAAAATGAAAAAGCTCATCAATAAAGGCAAACACATAGTAAAGATAGGAAATCATCCATACACAAAGCTAGTAGGGAGGTTAAAAGACAAAAGTAATAAAACCATCTACATCCACAGTAAACAGTTAAGGGATTCACAAAACAATTAAATGTAAAATATGACATTAAAGACAGTAATCATGAGAGGAGGAGAGTACAAATGCAGGGGTTTTTAAATGCATTTGAAATTAAGAGATTGGCAACTTAAAACAATATTTTATATATGTAGACTGCTATACAAAAACTACATGGTAACCACAAACCAAAAATCTTCAATAGATATACATACAAAAAAGAAAAAGGAATCCAAACACTAAAGATAGTCATCAAATCACAAGAGAAGAGAAGAAAGGAAAAAAAAGACCTACAAAAACAAATCCAAAACAATTAACAAAGTGACACTAAGAACATATATATCAATAATTACCTTAAATAAACAGACTAAATTCTCCAACCAAAAGACATAGACTGGCTGAATGGATACAAAAACAAGACCCATATATATGCACCTACAAGAGACTCACTTCAGATCTAGAGACACATAAAGACTGAAAGTGAGGGGATGGAATAAGTTATTCCAGTAAATGGAAATGGAAAGAAAGCCAGAGTAGCAATACTTATGTCATACAAAATAGACTTTAAATTAAAGACTGTTACAAGAGACAAAGAAGGACACTACATAATGATCAAGGGATCAATCCAAGAAGATATAACAATTGTAAATATATATGCACTCAACATAGGAGAACTTAAATATATAAGGCAGATATTAGCAGACATAAAAGGAGAAATCAACAGTGACACAATAATAGCAGGGGACTTTAAGCCCCCCACTTACATCAATGGACAGATCATCCAGATAGAAAATCAATAAGGAAACAACAGGCCTTCCATGACACATTAGACCAAATGGTCTTAATTGATACATAGAGAGCATTTCATCCAGAAGCAGCAGAATACACATTCTAGTGCACATGGAACATCCTCCAGGATAGAACACATGCTAGGCCACAAAACAAGCCTCAGTAAATTTAAGAAAATTGAAATCATATCAAGCATCTTTTCCGACCACAATGCTATGAGACTAGTAATCAACTATAAGAAAAAAACTGCGAAAAACACAAACACGTGGGGGCTAAACAATATGCTACTTAACAACCAGTGGAACACTGAAGAAACCAAAGAGGAAATTTAAAAGGTACCTAGAGACATATAAAAATGAAAACAGGATGATCCGAAACCCATGGGATGCAGCAAAAGCAGTTCTAAGAGGGAAGTTTCTTATTGATTTTTAGATGCTGTTTACATTTTGCAAATAATGACTTTTCATGTGTTTTAAAAGTTTTCTTCAGTTTGTCTTCTATCTTTGTACTCTGCTTATGGTACTTTTCTGTGTGGAAGGTATTTTTTCCCTCCTTGGTAAATTTGGTGGTTCTCTTTCTCTATTCCTCTCTTCCTCATACTTAAGCTTTTTGTACTGGTCAACTCTAAAGATATTTAACTGCAATTTCTTCAAGTTTTTTCCCCCTTCCAACATTTAAATATTTGCTCCATCAGGGACAGTTTTGTTCTAAGATGTGATGGAGATCTTTGGTCTGTTCTTTTTCAAATGGCTAGACAGTTTTCCAAAGCTGTTTATTCACAGGTTTGAAATGCCTCACTTGTCATGAACTGAATTTCCATGTAAGTATGAGTTTTGTTTTCTGTTTCAGTGATTCTTTTCCCCCTCCCATTCGTACTTCAGGATTATCCTGTTTTTGACTACTCTGACTTTTCATTGCATTTTATAATCTTCATTGCTTTTATTTTTCAGTTATTTCCTTTCTGTTATAATAATTTTCTCCCAGGAGAACTTTAAAATCATTTTTATCAAAGTAAACAAAAAGCTTCTGAGAATAATTTAGAAGACTTAGCATTTGACAGTAGTAAGGATTTTTTCTTATTTAGGTCTTCAGGAAAATATTATAGCTTTTGCCACAGGCCTTCATATTTATGGTGATTTCTTGCTACTGTGAATAGCATTTTTCCTCCTCTTATACTTTCTAGTTGGTTACTGTTGATACTTATGTATCATTGATTTTATTGGATTTATTTTCTCTGTGACAGTCTTACAGAATTCATATTTTTTCTGATAGAATTGTTATTTTTAGTGTTCTTTGATGCTCTTTTTGCTTTGAATATAACTTTGTCAAACATTGCTATTGCCAACCCTCCTTTCTTTTTGTTTATATTTGGGTAGCATATAACAAATGGATAATGCTGTTATATTTGGGCCTATCATTTTCCTTTAATCCTTTCTGGATCATTGGTTTTTAGGGTTTGTCTTGTAAGTAATTGTATTGAAATTTTATTTTACAACCCAGTTTGAATCTTTCTCCTTTTAATAGATAGGTCAGTCACTTTATTATTGGTTAGTGAGATGATTAATCACCTGTTACTGTGGGGTTTTTTTAATGTTTTTTGAAGGTTTTAAACAAAAAATGGTTAGAGGTTTCTTTTATTTTTATTGCTGATAATTTGAAAGATACACAGTCCGTAGTTTTTTCAGAGGATGGCTTCTAAGACTTTGAATAATATACTTAAATTTGTGTTTTTAACTTACCAACTTAAGAAATGAAACAGGCATTAACTTCCTAGGCTTAAAGATGTTGAACTTTATACTGCTGCCTCTTCATCTCCCAGTTTTCAGATGTTTGTTAGTTTATTTGGAGGTTTTAGTCTGAGAATTTTTTGATTATACTGGGGCATGAGTATGCATTTAATCTGCGTCTTTTTTTTTATAAGATACCAATTATTTAGACTTAGTTTTATATTTAAACACATTCACTGCCGACTGTCCTTTCATTCCGTGACCTTGTCATTTTGAATGACTTATTTTGTATCAGTTGTTGATAAGTTGGATCATATCATCACATTGATTTTCCTATGAATATCAGGAATAATATAATTTTGAACCACAAGTTAATTGTTCTTCTCAAACTTGCTCTTCCCTCAGTCTTCCCCATTTTGCTAAGCAGTTAGCCAAGCCAAAAATGTAGGCATTGTCCTTGATTTCTCTTTCATTTGCACTCCAGAGTCAGTCTGTCAGCAAGTTCCTTCAACTCAACCTCCAAAACATATCCTGAATCCATCTACTTTTCCTAATTACCATCTTTACCCTCTCGTCTCCCTGTTTCTTCTCCCAGACCTCCCATCTGCCACCGTCTAGTTTCCACAAAGCCACCGGAATGATCTTTTTAAAACACAGATCAGATCGTAGTGCTCTCCTGCTTAAAACCTTTGTGGAGCTTCCAAATTCCACTTAGAATAATATTCAAATTTTCAGCCTTGCTTATAAAACCCTATGTGATTGGCCCTACTTCTCTGAACTCATTGTGTATCTTTTTTCCTTCTCTACTCCTCTCTTCTTTTTTCTTCTTATTTAACCAGTCCAAGATCAAACTGGCTCTTGTATTCTGCCTAAAGTACTGTTTTTCACAATCTTTGCCCAGAAGACCTCCTGGTCATTCAGATTTCAGCTTAAATGTTATATATATCCTTGTAAAGACCCATTTCTGACTACCTAATTTAAAGTAGTCACCTAGGCCCTTGTTATTTTAGTTCTCTGCCTAGGACATGTGACTGCCTGACACTTTTCTTATTTATTTGTATTTGTTTGTTTAATGTCTGTCTCTCCTAGAATGTAAGAACCATGAGAATAGTAATATGTCTTTACTGTTATATTTCATCACCTGAAACAGTTTAGGCACATAGTGGGCATTCAATAAATATCTTTGTACAAAGGAACATTCTGTTGCCTTTGAATGAGAATGACCAGTTGACTAGATATAGAATTAGTACGTCATGCATTCTTCTGTCCTCAAAAAATCTGTAGGCGTTTTCTTCTTTGAATATTGTTAGAGAAAACTGTAAGACTTGCCTGCTGTTTTTCCTCTTGTAGGTGACTTGCTGCTTCTGCCCTATTGTCTGTGGCACTAATACTGCATATCGTCTCTAATCTGTGATGTTCAGAAAATAAGGTCTTAGTATTTATTATATCTTTAGATTTCAATTCACCCTTAATAGTAATTGTGATTTTAGTAAATAACTATAAAATTTGTCACCTGAGAAATAAGTTTTTCTTATCTTTAAATATATATACATTTTTTTAGTAAATAGTTTCATTTATTTTCATAATCTATGTTTTAGAATTTGAGAAATTGGTCTTCTCTTTGTGACAGTGATTTTATTCATTTGGGTTGTTTCATTACATTTTATTCGTGGATTTGTTTTGTTTTGTGTCTTAAAAAATGTTTTCTGTATTGATAGTAGATTTTTATACTATTTTTTTTCTTTTTTAGCATTTTCAGAAAAGCCAAAGCAGATGGTGGTTTTCACGTTTTTGAAACAGAGTTAGGGGAGTTTTTATCTCAAAAATATGATGGTATAGTAATGAATTTTGTCAACATTCAGTTCAGATACCTCAAATAATTCTGGAGACAGCTGTATTTCAGAATGAATTCTTGACTGTACTCAGCAGCTTTTTAAAAAATTGCACTAAAGCCAGTATAGTGCAAAAGTGCTTCCTTGTATTTATTTAACAGATGAGCTGGTTTAGAATTTTATTTAGACCTGAGAAGATAATCATTTGCCAATATGACGTAGAATATTACAATATTACAGATTTACTGACTTGTTCCTGGTAATTTAATTTTATAATATTATATTTAAAATTTCACTGAAAAAGATTGCTTTTGAGACTCTTCTAATATTTATAAAATTCCTAAAGTGAACTTAGGGTTAGGAGCAAAAATAGATTAACACAGAGAACTGTTTTTTTAATTAACCACAAAAATAATTGATAAAGAAAATGAGTGGGTATTCTTCCCTATATTTGTTGCCATTTGTATATATACACAAGCAAATTATTATTTTCAAGAGTGATTTAACCATTTCTCTATCTCATTTTTATAGTATATACTTATTAAATATAGGTACCATTTTATAAATGGTGACATTTAAATAACGTTTGACTTACTAGTGAGTAGTATTGAAAATAAACAATACCAATGATACCATTTTGAGTTTTGTTATCTCTTTGGTCAGGCATCAGGACTGCCCTATAAAAGTAGGCAGATATTATGATGATGCGTGTCACCATGTTTTCCTGTCTGTGTCTGAATTTCAGCCTACCCTCTAACTCATTTTACAGATGCTGCTTTTGCTCAACAAGTCTGTAGCTAGTGCCAGCCGACAGTCAGAACAAGATCAAGCTTTCCTGGGAAAGCTGATCATCAGAATCCTAATTTGCCTTCCCATCTCTTCTCTCCTCCCATTATCCCCTTATTATGGTGGAACTACATGACAGTACTTTTAAATTTTGCAAATTATCATTTGTTTAAAACTGTGAGCCTTGCATACAGGGATGGAACTTAATAAAATCATTGCCCAGGGTGATTAATGCAATACTTTTTTTGTTTGCTTGTTTGTTTTTTAAAGTGCTAAATTGGAAATATTCATGAAATAGTCTGATATTCATGAAATAGTCCAATAGTCCAAATATTGATGAAATATTTTATTTTTAAATAAAATAACAAGTTAAATGTATTTTACTAGATTAATCAGTTTTCAGAGTAAGTGGGAATCTTTAAAAATCTTTCAATAGGTGTTTAAAACTTTTTTCAGTTTTACATTATGATATCTCATCTTATTTCCTGGAAGTATAAACGGAGAAAGTAAAGTTTTTTAAAGTCAGAAAGTATATAAAGATACAAACAGCAATTAATTTGCCTTGTTAATGTTCTTGAAACAATTCCCAAAGTAGGAGGTTTAGCCAAATAGGACAAATGTCAGCTATGCTGATTAAGTGGTATGTTCCTGCTTTTCAGTATTTACTTCTATTTTAATGTGTTCGTTTTTTTTCTTTTTAATAAATTTATTTTTGGGTGTGTTGGGTTTTTGTTGCTGCACACGGGCTTGCTCTAGTTGCGGCAAGTGGGGGCTACTCTTTGTTGCGGTGCGTGGGCTTCTCATTGCGGTGGCTTCTCTTGTTGTGGAGCACAGGCTCTAGGTGTGTGGGCTTCAGTAGTTGTGGCACACAGGCTCAGTAGTTGTGGCTTGCGGGCTCTAGAGTGCAGGCTCAGTAGTTGTGGCGCACAAGCTTAGTTGCTCCGCAGCATGTGGGATCTTCCTGGACTGGGGCTGGAACCTGTGTCCCTGCATTGGCAGGTGGATTCTCAACCACTGCGCCACCAGGGAAATAATAGATGCAGAAAACTAATAAAGGCTAAGCAGACATTTTCTGCCATTTAATAGGTAAAAATCACTTGTAATGCTAGAGTACTCTGTTTCCCTTAGATTCCAATTTCCTTCTGAACACAAGATAAAATAGAAGAAGTGAAGATACTTTTTGCTACAATATATAGAAAAGGTGAACTTCAATGTCGGATTCTAATTTAGAATCGATAAATAGATATTTAATCGAATTTAAAACTGAGAAGGATTTTCTGTCTAGGTGAGTTTTCGGAATCTAAGATAGGCATTCTTCCAGAGAAAATGTTTTGTTAGAAATGACTTTTATTTATATTTTATATTCATTTTGCTCAATGGAAAACATTCATGAATATTTCCTTATTTGCAACCAAAACAGTCAGATTGACAAGTTGCCATCACTGTATTTTTCATGGACATTTGAAAATTAACTGACAGAATATTTAGAATTGGACTAATTAATTTTCTGAAGATAATACTGACAATTTATTAGGGTACAGTAAAATCAGTTTTCACTTCAGAATCTATTTTTAACATTGATTTTATTTCATAAACTTCACAAATGTATTTAATACTTAGTGCAGAAATCTTTTCCCAGTGCTTGATATTGTAAATATATATATTTTTATAAATAGAAATCCATTTTAAATTTATTTTATTTATTTTATCTCTGGCTGCATTGGGTCTTTGTTGCTGCACGCAGGGTTTCTCTAGTTGTGTGGAGCTGGGGCTACTCTTCGTTGTGGTGCACAGGCTTCTTATTGCGGTAGCTTCTTTTGTTGCAGAGCACGGGCTCTAGGCACGCGGGCTCAGTAGTTGTGGCTCAAGGCCTCTAGAGAGCGGGCTCAGTAGTTGTGGAACACGGGCTTAGTTGCTCCATGGCATGTGGGATCTTCCCACACCAGGGCTCAAACCCGTGTCCCCTGCATTAGCAGGCGGATTCTTAACCACTGTGCCACCAGGGAAGCCCGACATTGCAAATATTAATTAAAAGATCTACTTCTAGCATTGTAGTTTTGCTATATATATTTATATATATATATTTTTTTTTTTTTGGAGTATAATTGCTTTACAATGTTGTGTTAGTTTCTGCTGTGCAACAAAGTGAATCAGCTATATGCATACATATATCCCCTCCCTCTTGGACCTCCCTGCCATCCACTGCCCCCATCCCACCCATCTGGGTCATCACAGAGCACCGAGCTGAGCTCCCTGTACTATACCACAGATTTCCACTAGCTATCTGTTTTACACATGGTAGTGTATTTATGTCAAACCTAATCTCTCAGTTCATCTCACCCTCCCCTTCCCCTGCTGTGTCTACACGTCCAATTCTCTACATCTGCATCTCTATTGCTGCCCTGGAAATAGGTTCATCTGTACTATTTTTCTAGATTCCACATGTATGCGTTGATATACGATATTTGTTTTTCTCTTTCTGACTTACTTCACTCTATGACAGACTCAGGGTCCATCCACATCTCTACAGATGACCCAATTTTGTTCCTTTTTATGGCTGAGTAATATTGCATTGTATATATGTAACACATCTACTTTATTCATCTGTTGATGGACATTTAGGTTGTTTCCATGACCTGGCTGTTGTAAATAGTGCTGGAGTGAACATTGGGGTACATGTGTCTTTTTGAATAATGGTTTTCTCAGGTATATGCCCAGTAGTGGTATTGCCAGGGCTATATATTTTTTTAAAGAGTATTTTTTAAGCTTAAATATTCAACCATAGTGAAATGGTTAAATTAATCTGTGTTTACATAATTTGAAATTATTTTATATTACAGCAAAAAACATAAGCTTTACCATCTTGACCATTTTTAAGCAAATGGCTCAGTAGTGTTAAGTATATTTACACTGTTGTGAAAGAGATCTCCAGAAAGTTTTCATCTTGCAGAGCTGAAATTTCACATCCATTAAACAACTGTTCCTCTTTGAACCCTCCCCCCAGTGCCTGGTAACCACAATGTACTTTCCATGTTTTTAAATTTGACTGCTTTAAATACCTCATATAAGTGGCTTATATAGTATTTGCCCTTTTCTGAGTGGCTTGTTTCACTTAGCGTAATGTCCTCAAGGTTTATCCATGTTGTAGCATGTTACAGGATTTCCTTTCTTTTTTAAGGCTACATGGTATTCCATTGTATGTGTATACCACATCTGATTTCTCAATTTCTCTGTTGATGAACATTTTAGTTGCTTCTTGACTATTGTGAATAGTGCTGCTAGGAATATATATATTCATAGTGCCCACTTACATGGGCATGCAAATATTTCTTTGAGATCCTCTTTCAGTTCTTTTGAATATATACCTAAAAATAGGATTACTGGATCGTATGGTAGTTCTATTTTTGATTTTTTGAGGAACTGCCAGACTGTTTTCCATAGTGGTTGCACCATTTTATAATACCACCAACAGTGTATCAGTGTTCCAACTTCTCCACATCCCTAATACTTGTTCTCTTTTTTTTTGTTTGTTTTTGTGGTACGCGGACCTCTCACTGTTGTGGCCTCTCCCGTTGTGGAGCACAGGCTCCGGACGCTCACGCTCAGCGGCCATGGCTCACAGGCCCAGCCGCTCCGCGGCATGTGGGATCTTCCTGGACTGGGGCATGAACCCGTGTCCCCTGCATCGGCAGGCAGACTCTCAACCACTGCGCCACCAGGGAAGCCCTCTCTTTTTTTTTTGATAGTAGCTTTCCTAATGGGTGTATCTCATTGTGGGTTTGATTTGCACTTCTCTGATGATCAGTAATGTTGAGCATCTTTTTATGTATTTGTTAGCCATTTGTATACCCTCTTTGGAGAAACGTCTTTTTACATCCTTCGCTTATTTTTTAATCAGGTTATTTGTTGTTGAGTTGTAGTAATTCTTTACGTATTCTGGATATTAACCCATTATCAGATACATGGTTTGCGAATATTTTCTCCCATTTCATAGGGTGCCTTTTCACTCTGTGTCCTTCGATGAACAAAAATTTTTAAGTTCGATGTAGTCCCATTTATCTATTTTTGCTTTTGTTGCCTGTGCTTTTGGTGTCATATCCAATAAATCATTGCCAAATCCAGTGTCATGAAGCTTTCCGTCTTTGTTTTCTTCTAGGAGTTTTATAATTTTGAGTCTTACATTTAGACCTTTAATCCATTTTGAGTTAAATTTTGTTTATAGTGTAAGATGAAGATCTAACTTCATTCTCTTGTGTGAGGATATTCAGTTTTCCCAACACTTTTTGTTGAAATGTCTGTCTTTTCTTCATTGAATGGTCTCGACACCCTTGTTGAAAATGATATATATGTGGGTTTATTTCTGGGCTCTGTGTTCTGTTTCATTGGTCTGTATGTCTGTCTGTAAGCCAGTAGCACACCATTTTGATTACTGTAGCTTTGTATTATGTTTTGAAATCAGGAGGTGTGCGTCCCCCAACTTTATTCCTCTTTTCAAAATGGCTTTAACTGTTTGGGTTCCCTTGAAATTCCATATGAATTTTAGGATGATTTTTTTCTATTTCTAAAAAAATGCCATTGGGATTTTGATAGAGATTGTGTTGAGTCTATAGATTACTTTGGATAGTATGGACATGTTAACAATATTAAGTCTTTTAATCTGTGAACCTGGGCTATCTTTCTGTTATTTGTTTCTTTTTAAATTTCTTTCAGCAATGTTTTGTAGTTTTCAGTGTAAAAGTCTTTTACCTCTTCAGTTGAGTTCATTTCTAATTATTTTTTTATCTTATTGTAAATGGAATTGTTTTCTTAATGTGCTTTCTGATTATTCATTGTTAGTGTATAGAAATGCAACTGATTTTTTTGCACTGATTTTGTATTTTACAATTGACCCTTGAACAATGCAGGGGTTAGGGGCACCGACACCCTGTGCAATCAGAAATCCAAGTATAACTTTCAGCTCCCCCAGAAGCTAACTACTATTGGCCTACTGTTGACCAGAAGCCTTACTAATAACATAAACAGTTGATTAACACATATTTATATGTTATGTGTATTATATACTGTATCCTTAAAGTAAGCTAGAGAAAAGAAAATGTTATTAAGAAAATCATAAGGTACTGTACACCTGAAACTATCACAACATTGGTAATCAGCTATACTCCAATATAAAATAAAAAGTTAAAAAATTAAAAATAAAATGTACATTCTGATAGAAAATCATAAGGAAAAGAAAATATAGTATTGTACCATATTTATCTATACTATAAGTTTACATCATCTGTTTACAAGATGAATTGTCATCCATAATGACATCAATATTCTCTTTTGTGGTACAAAACACTGCAGATGTTTTATGTATTTCTAACCCTAGACATAAAAAATGAAAAGATAATGTGAGAAAGAGTTTCATCTTTATTTACAGGTATAACAATTCATGCATTGATAGTGAAGAAACAGCAATAAGATTGCTTTATGGTAGCCTAGTGTAATCAATACAGTTGCTTCATAGTAGCCTAGCCTATACACTGATGAGTGAATCATAAAATTTTTATAGCAGACAGTATTAAGGTTATGTAAACATTACATAAACATTGTTACATTTTTTAATAAAAAACACTTACCTGTGATAATAAGCTGATATGTACTTTCTCCATTTATGAGGGAGAGAGGCACAGGGTACAGTAGTGTAATTCTTTGAAAGCAAAGTTATAAAATAGTAAGAAAACTAACACATTGTTAATTTTATGTTAAGTATCACTTATGCCTATGTAAGTAGACCCACATAGTTCAACAACTTGTGTGGTTCGGGGGTCAACTGTACAGTTTTGCTGAATTTGTTTATTAGTTCTAACAGGTTTTTTGGTGGAATCTTTAGAGTTTTCTACATAATAAGCTATGTCATCTGCAAACATAATTTTACTTACTCCTTTCCAATTTGGATGCCTTTTAAATGATTTTTACTTCTGATGAAGTAATATTTGAAGAAAGAAATGGATGTAGTGAGGGAGCAGGTCAAATGGATACCTAAGAGAACAGCATTCCAGGCACTGGGAACAGCAAGGATAAAAGCTTTAAAGCAGGAGTGTGTCCGGCATGCTTGAAAATAAAAAGCGCAGTGTTTCTAAACTGAACCAGAAGGGTGGCAGAAGATAAGATCAAAGAGGAAGTAGAAGGCCAGATCAGATATGGCCTTTTCAGCCATCGAAAGGACCTTGGATTTTATTCTGAGCAAGACGGCAAACCTTTGAGAGTTGTGAGCAACAGAGTGTAGTATCTTACCTTAGTATCAGAACGATTGCTCTGGTTGCTGTGTTAAAAACAGGTTCAGGGCTTCCCTGGTGGCGCAGTGGTTGAGAGTCTGCCTGCCGATGCAGGGGACGCGGGTTTGTGCCCCGATCCGGGAGGATCCCGCATGCCGCGGAGCGGCTGGGCCCGTGAGCCATGGCCGCTGAGCCTGTGCGTCCGGAGCCTGTGCTCTGCAACGGGAGAGGCCACAACAGTGAGAGGCCCGCGTACCGCAAAAACAAACAAACAAACAAACAAACAAAAAACAGATTCAGCGTAGTGTACGGAGTGGGAGGGAGAAAATAGGGGAAGTTGATATCAAGGTCTAAAGCAGGAATATCATGACCATAATTCATGCTAGAGTTCAAGTGGCTTAGACCAAGGTGGCAGCAAAGGTGTTGAGAAATGAAGAGTCTGGATATACTGTCATCCCTTGGTATCCATGGGGAACTGGTTCCAGGACCCCCTTAATTTTATGTAATAGTTAATAATAGTTAAAAAGTACTTTTTTAGCTGTCCTAAGGAGTTTGTTTTGTATTCCTCATAATATAAGCAACAACATACAGCTTTACTCAGTTCTCCATTTTCAGAATTGACATGTTAAAAGCTATAGTATAAAATAATTGATTAGATTTCTCTTTTTAATTGCTCAATAGCCAGTTACCTTATCTAAATTTACTATTGCTGGAAAAAAAAAACACAAAGTGATGGATTTAAATTTTTCTAATCTTCTGAAATACACCAGTGCAGTAGAAGTGATAATAACAACAGACACGTATGTGGTACTTATATATATCTTAGAAATATTAACTTAATTCTCAAAGTAATTCTCTGTGATTTTATTATATCCTCATTTGTAGATGAGGAAACTGAGACACAAAGCAGTTAAGTGTTTTGGAATTAAGTAAGGAATAATGAAATGCTAAAACCTGGAGAAATGGCCAAGGTATTGAGGCAGGCTTAAATCTTGAGGAAACTGTTTACAACCAAATAAAATTGTGATTTGCCTTTTAGATCCTTCACATAGGGCATAAAGGATAGGAGACAAAGTCTAAGACCCATCCTAGGTGAAAAGTCACTACCCTACAAAAAGCTGGACCACCCCCAGAGGCCTTTTACGTGGGAAAACTAGGAATAAATTAGCCCATCCCCCAACCAGGGACTACAAAAAGTAATGCTTGTCTTGAATTGCAGTCACGCTATTTGTTTGGCTTTAAAAACATTGGCTTTTTAGTAGCAAATATCTCCTAGGGTAGCACATCCAACCATCTAGCAGAAGCTAATGTAATCTCTCACCTTTAACTCGCGCTTCAAAGAACTCACATAGATAAAATTCTAAGCAATAAGAGCTCAGAGTCAAAAATTGCAGAAGACACCAGGTGCCTTGAGTAAGAGTCAGCAGAAACAACAACAGAACAGAATCATGAAGACATCAGATGTTGGAATTACATACTCTATATATGACAAAATTAGATAAATAAAAGAGTGATTTGAAGCTATGAGTGAAAGGTAATAAACAAAAGAAAGAAGCAGATTTGAAATATCTATGCAGATTGGCCTTCTAGGTATGAAAAATAATTATAGATTAAAAATTCCGTAGATATAGCAAGTTAAATGTTGTTAACTTGGGCAAAGCCAATATTTGAAGAATTTATGTTGAAAAGTTTTCCAAAACTGATAGAAAATACCAGATATTTAAGAATTCCAGCCAGAATTAATAGAAGGAAATGTGCATGTGCATATGTCATAGTGAAACAGCAGAATACTACAGACAGAAGACCTTGAAATCAAGTAGAGAAGGATGACATTACAGAGAAGGACTATTAAGACTAACAGTGATTTAAAAAGCCATGAAGGAAGAAGGCAGTGGATATCTTCAAAGAGTTGAAAGAGGACTATCAATGAAAATATTTTTCAATAATGAAGGCAAAGTAAAGGCATTTTCAGACAGAAACCAGTGTTTTGGCACAAGTAGACACTCACTAAGGAAATTCTAAAAGATAAACATTAAGCAGAAGGAATATGATCCCATTGGTAAGTCTAAGATGCAAAAAGGAAGGAAGAGCAAAGAAAATGATATATTGGGTTGGCCAAAAAAAGTGCCTTTGGTTTTTAAGTTAAAAAAAAAAAAGCCACGTTTTTCATTTTCACCAAGAACTTTATTGAACAACGTATTCACCCTTTTGTTCCACTACCTTCTGCCACTTTTCAGGCAACTTCATAATTCCATCTTCCCAAAACTTTTATCTTTTTGAGTAAAGAACTATTACAGGTGCCTTTTACAGTCTTCCAGAGAGCTGACATTTTTTCCAGAGAATTTTGTGAAGACCGAAATAAATGGAAATACAAAGGTGCAATGTCTGGTGAGTATGGTGGTTGAATCAGAACTTCCCAGCCAAGCTGTAACAGTTTTTGCCTGGTCATCAAAAGACATGCGGTCTTGCGTTATCCTGATGGAAGATTGTGTGTTTTCTGTTGACTAATTCTGGATGCCTTTTGTCACGTGGTCTAATGGGGAGCAGTACTCGTTGGAATTAATCATTTGGTTTTCTGGAAGGAGCTCATAATAGAGGACTCCCTTCCAATCCCACCATATACACAACATCACCTTCTTTGGATGAAGACCAGCCATTAGTGTGGTTGGTGGTGGTTCATTTTGCTTGCCTCACGATCTTTTCCATTCCACGTGGTTGTACAGTATCCACTTTTCATTGCCCATCACAATTTGTTTTAAAAATGGAACGTTTTACTTATGTTTCAGTAGAGAATCTCATGTGGAAATATAGTCAACAGGGTCTGTTTTGCTTAACTTATGTGGAACCCAAACATAAAAGAGATTAACATAACCAAGCAGGTGCTAATGATTTTCAACAATTGATTTGGATATTTTGAGTATGTCAGCTGTCTCCCATGTGGTATAACATTGATCTCAATTAATGTCTTGATTTGATTGCTGTCACCCTCAGTTGGTCTACCCGACGGTGGAGCATTCTCCAGCTCTCCAGCACTAAACTTCATAAACCAGTTTTTTTTTTAACATCTTTATTGGAGTATAATTGCTTTACAATGGTGTGTTAGTTTCTGCTTTATAACAGAGTGAATCAGCTATACATATACATACGTATCCCCGTATCTCCTCCCTCTTGCGTCTCCCTCCCACCCTCCCTATCCCACCCCTCTAGGTGGTCACAAAGCACCGAGCTGACCTCCCTGTGCTGTGCGGCTGCGTCCCAAGAGCTATCTATTTTACATTTGGTAGTATATATAAGTCCATATCACTCTCTCACTTTGTCCCAGCATACCCTTCCCCTTCCCCGTGTCTTCAAGTCCATTCTCTACGTCTGCCTCTTTATTCCTGTCCTGCCCCTAGGTCCTTCAGAACCATTTTTTTTTTTAGATTCCATATATATGTGTTAACATATGGTGTTTCTTTTTCTCTTTCTGACTTACTTCACTCTGCATGACAGACTCTAGGTTCATCCACATCACTACAAATAACTCAATTTCATTTCTTCTTATGGCTGAGTAATATTTCATTGTCTGTATGTGCCACATCTTATTTATCCATTCATCTGTCGATGGACACATAGGTTGCTTCCATGTTCTGGCTATTGTAAAGAGAGCTGCAATGAACATTGTGGTACATGACTCTTCTTGAATTATGGTTTTCTCAGGATATACGCCCAGTAGTGGGATTGCTGGGTCGTATGGTAGTTCAATTTTTAGTTTTTTAAGGAATCTCCATACTGTTCTCCATAGTGGCTCTATGAATTTACATTCCCACCAACAGTGCAAGAGGGTTCCCTTTTCTCCACACTCTCTCCAGCATTTATTGTTTGTATATTTTTTGATGATGGCCATTCTGACTGGTGTGAGGTGATATCTCATCGTAGTGTTTTGTTTTTCTTTTAATTTATTTATATTTATTTTTGGCTTCATTGGGTCTTCATTGCTGCGCACGGGCCCTCCCTAGTTGTGGTGAGCGGGGGCTACTCTTTGCTGCGGTGCAAAGGCCTCTCTCACTGCAGTGGCTTCTCTTGTTGCGGAGCACAGGCTCCAGGCATGCGGGCCTCAGCAGTTGCGGCACATGGGCTCAGTAGTTGTGGCTCGTGGGCTCCAGAGCACAGGCTCAGCAGTTGTGGTGCACGGGCCCCGCTGCTCTGCGGCATGTGGGATCCTCCCGGACCAGGGCTCAAACCCGTGTCCCCTGCATTGGCAGGCGGACTCCCAACCACGGTACCACCAGGGAAGCCCCTCATTGTAGTTTTGATTTGCATTTCTCTAAGTATTAGTGATGTTGAGCATCCTTTCCTGTGTTTGTTGGCAATCTGTATATCTTCTTTGGAGAAATGGCTATTTAGCTCTTCTGCCCATTTTTGGACTGGGTTGTTTGTTTTTGTGACACTGAGCTGTATGAGCTGCGTGTATATTTTGGAGGTTAATTCTTTGTCAGTTGCTTCGTTTGCAAATATTTTCTCCCACTCTGAGGGTTGTCTTTTCATCTTGTTTATGGTTTCCTTTACTGTGCAAAAGCTTTGAAGTTTCATTAGGTCATTTGTTTGTTTTTGTTTTTATTTCCCTTACTGTAGGAGGTGGGTCAAAAAGGATCTTGCTGTGATTTATGTCATACAGTGTTCTGCCTGTGTTTTCTCTAAGAGTTTGATAGTGTCTGGCCTTACATTTAGGTCTTTAATCCATTTGGAGTTTCTTTTTATGTATGGTGTTAAGGAGGGTTCTAATTTTATTCTTTTACCTGTAGCTGTCCAGTTTTCCCAGCCCCACTTATTGAAGAGGCGGTCTTTTCTCCATTTTATATTCTTGCCTTCTTTGTCGAAAATAAGGTGTCCATATGTGCGTGGGTTTATCTCTGGGCTTTCTATCCTGTTCCATTGATGTATATTTCCGTTTTTGTGCCAGTACCGTACTGTCTTGATTACTGTAGCCTTGTAGTGTAGTCTGAAGTCTGGGAGCCTGATTCCTCCAGCTTTGTTTTTCTTTCTCAAGATTGCATTGGCTGTTCGGGGTCTTTTGTGTTTCTATACAGATTGTGAAATTTTTTGTTCTAGTTCTGTGAAAAATGCCATTGATAGTTTGATAGGGATTGCGTTGAATCTGTAGATTGCTTTGGGTAGTATAGTCACTTTCACAATGTTGATTCTTCCAGGCCAGCCCATGGTATATCTCTCTATCTGTTTATATCATTTTTAATTTCTTTCATCAGTGTCTTATAGTTTTCTGCATACAGGTCCTTTGTCTCCTTAGGTAGGTTTATTCCTAGTTATTTTATTCTTTTTGTTGCAGTGGTAAATGGGAGTGTTTCCTTCATTTCTCTTTCAGATTTTTCGTCATTAGTGTATAGGAATGCAAGAGATTCCTGTGCATTAATTTTGTATCCTGCTACTTTACCAAATTCATTGAATAGTTCTAGTAGTTTTCTGGTAGAGTCTTTAGGATTCTCTATGTATAGTATCATCTTATCTGCAAACAGTGACAGCTTTACTTCTTCTTTTCCAGTTTGGATTCCTTTTATTTCTTTTTCTTCTCTGATTGCTGTGGCTAAAACTTACAAAACTATGTTGAATAATAGTGGTGAGAGCGGGCAGCCTTGTCTTGTTCCTGATCTTAGTGGATATGGTTTCAGTTTTTTACCATTGAGAACGATGTTGGCTGTGGCTTTGTCATATATGGCCTTTATTATGTTGAGGTAAGTTCCCTCTATGCCTACTTTCTGGAGGATTTTTATCGTAAATGGGTGTTGAATTTTGTCAGAATCTTTTTCTGCATATTGAGATGATCATATAGTTTTTCTCCTTCACTTTGTTAACATGGTTTATCACATTGATTGATTTGTGTATATTGAAGAATCCTTGCATTCCTGGGATAAACCCCACTTGATCATGGTGTATGATCCTTTTAATGTTTTGTTGGATTCTGTTTGTGAGTATTTTGTGGAGGATTTTTACATCTATATTCATCAGTGATATTGGTCTGTAATTTTCTTTTTTTGTAGTATCTTTGTCTGTTTTTGGTATCCAGGTGATGGTGGCCTCATAGAATGAGTTTTGGAGTGTTCCTCCCTCTGCTGTATTTTGGAAGAGTTTGAGAAGATAGGTGTTAGCTGTTCTCTAAATGTTTGATAGAATTCGCCTGTGAATCCATTTGGTCCTGGTCTTTTGTTTGTTGGAAGATTCTTAATCAGTATCAATTTCAGTGCTTGTGATTGGTCTGTTTATATTTTCTGTTTCTTCCTGGTTCAGTCTCGGAAGGTTGTGCTTTTCTAAGAATTTGACCATTTCTTCCAGGTTGTCCATTTGATTGGCATAGAGTTGCTTGTAGTAATCTATACTAGAGCCTGCTTTTGCACAGGCTTCTTGGTGGCTGCAGCAGCAGCTTTAGTGTTTCATGCCTGTCTCTGGTGTCCACACTGATAGCCGTGGCTTGCGCCCGTCTCTGGAGCTCATTTAGGTGGTGCTCTGAACCCCCTCTCCTTGCGCACTCCAAAACAATGGTCTCTTGCCTCTTAGGCAGGTTCATATTTTTTCCCCGGACTCCCTCGTGGCTAGCTGTGGTGCACTAGCCCCCTTCAGGCTATGTTCACGCAGCCAACCCTAGTCCTCTTCCTGGGATCTGACCTCTGAAGCCGGAGCCTCAGCTCCCAGCCCCCGCCCCCCTAGCAGGTGAGCAGACAAGCCTCTCAGGCTGGTGAGTGCTGGTTGGCACCGATCCTCTGTGCGGGAATCTCTCCGCTTTGCCCTCTACACCCCCGTTGCTGAGATCTCCTCTGTGGATCCAAAGCTACCCCCTTCCGCCACCCACAGTCTCTGCCCACGAAGGGGCTTCCTAATGTGTGGAAACCTTTCCTCCTTCACAGCTCCCTCCCACTGGTGCTGGTTCCATCCCTATTCTTTCGTCTCTGTTTATTCTTTTTTCTTTTGCTCTACCCATGTACGTGGGGGGTTTCTTCCCTTTTGGGAGGTCTGAGGTCTTCTGCCAGCGTTCAGTAGGTGTTCTGTAGGAGTTGTTCCATGTAGTTGTAGATGTATTTCTGATGTATTTGTGGGGAGGGAGGTGATCTCCACGTCTTACTCCTCTGCCGTCTTGAAGGCCTTCCCCACAAACCACTTTTGACACGTTCATTCAGTCACAGCACTGTCTTCATACACTGCACAAACCTTTTTTTGTGTGTTTTGATTGTGTTTTTACCTTTCTTGAAATAATAAAGCATGATATGCTGAAAATGTTGCTTTTTTTCTTCCAACTTCAGTATTAAAATGGCTACACAAAAATTCACCAATTTTGATGTCTTTTTGTAAATGCATGCTGATATGACAGCTATCACATACAGTCTAACAAAATTGCTTTGAATGAAGTTAGAGACAACTAAATGCTACTAGAGCCATCTTATTGAAGAAACCGAATAAACCTTTTGGCCAACACAATATATGGGTAAATCTTCAAAAAGGAAGATATACCTATATAAAATAATAATGAAAATGAAGATGATGTTTTGTGAGGTTCTAGAAAAGAAGTAAAATTCTGACCAACAATAGCAGGTGAGTTGGGAAGGGATAATAGAGTTAATGCATTCTAAGGATATTGTATTATTTGAGAGGAGAATAAAGATATGAATTATGCGTAACCTTTACCAAGGAAAGTATGTGTGTTAAAATTTCTAGGGTAACTTCTGAAGAATAGCGATAAAGGTTGTCAATTCCAAACTGGTTGTGGAGGAAAAAAAAAAGACAAAAACAAACCAAACAACAACAAAAAACTCAATCTAAAAGAAGGTAAGACAGGACAAAAAGAAGTATAGAATATGGAACCAATAGAAATCACAAAATAAGAGGTAGATAGTTATCCATGTATTTCAGTAATTACTAGGGAAAGAAAAAATATTTAAATGACCTAGTTGACAGAAAAAGATTTTCAGACTAGAGTACTGTGTTTTGTTAAAGTAATGTTCATGGTGTTTTTGTTTTTTAAATCAAACCAACACAGAATGGTTTGAAGTGGAAAATAAGTTCTCCTGGCTGCAAGTCTTTATTCCCTTTCACAGAAGTAACTACTGTTTTTTTCCATTTCCTTCCAGACATTTTCTATATATTGTTCTCCAGACTTCTTTTTTTGTCCTCTCACTTTACAACTGTTTGGACATTTTCCATGTTAACATATATTGCTGTTATTTGTTCTTGTTAATAGCTGCAGAGTATTTTGTTGTACAGAGGTAACATTCATTTAATCCCTTATCGATGTACATTTAGGTTATTTCCACATTTTTTTGCTGTTGGAATCAGTGTTGCAGTGAACATCTTTGTATGTATTGTTGTGTATATAAAGTTTGATTAATAGTGCCAAATGGCTTCCAAAAAGCATGATCACTTTTTCATTTTCACAAGCAGATTTGAAAATGTTTCTTAATACTGTCTCTAAAATATATATTACTGGGAATTGTAAAACTTCTGCAAAACTGATGAGATTAAAAAATAGCTTTAATTTGTGTTTCTTTAATTTGAGAATAAGCATCCTTTATAAGTTTATTGGCATTTATATTTCCTTTACTATGAAATACCCATCCATCCTCTTTTCTTAGCCTGCTTTTGAAGGTGTGTATGAGAGTGGGGTTATTTGTGAAATAACTTTTTGAAAGATGATTTTGAAATTCCAAGATTCTTCTTTATCTCAGGATAATTTTTTATTATTTTTATGGAGTGCTTAGAAGTGTCTGATGGAGAGTACTAGTACTAGAAATTAGTTCGTGCAGTCCAAAGGATTCCTTTCAAAGACTTATATAGCCAAGTTCAGAGATCCGGAATATGACATTGGTATCAGTTGTTATGTTTGGTTCTTCTTGGGCTAACATCCATACAATGGATGTCCAGAAAGTCTACTCTACCTTTGACTATATTCCATAGAAATCAGCAGTTCTTTCTGGATTTAATCTCTTTCTTGCTCTGATTTTGTTTATTTTTTAGTCCATGCTGTGTTGGCATTCTAATCATAGGCCACATCTCAGTAAGGTGGTAGTTCCTCTTTTGCTGGAAAGGAGGACATAGTAGTAAGTACTTTGCCAGGGTCCTGGGAGTTATTCAGCCTCCTCCCAGATACTTGCTTTCCAGTTGCCAGGATCCTTTTCTTTTTTTTTTTTTTCAATTGGTTGCAGTTGGAAAGTCAGCTGGGGTTATGATGCGGCAACTCCAGAGATCACTTTCTGATTTTGGTTTAGGCTTCATAATGATGCCATTTCCCTTTATGTCTTGGGCCAGGCATTCCAGAAATTAGGATTGTCCTTGCTGCACACTGCCCTGTTGTTTGAAGCACTAAGTGACTCTTCCACACTATGGCTCATTCTTTAAGCCCTTTAAATTGATCTAGGTCAGCAGCTATTTATGTAGTTATAGATATTGGTTTAATTGATTAACCTCAGTATTAAATTCATGATCTGCTACCTTATTGTTTCAGGGAGGGATATGATGAATCGTATGGCTGCCTTTCATTTTGCCACAATCAGATTTTTAATACCTAGGACCCTTTTTGTTGTTGTTGTTAAAATCTGAGAGGCATATTGCTTTTAGTCATTTTCCAAGTACTATTTTTTAGGACCCATTTGATTACCAAAACCCTTAAGAGGATATTGAATCCAAGTGTAATCCAAAGGACCCTTATTATACACGAGGGGTGCAACCAGCTTACTTCAGTTCATTCCCAGAGTGTGAACACTTAAGCCCTTTATGTCAACTTGCCAATAGTATCAAAAGGCCCTACAGTTCCAGTCTCTTACCTTCCAAGACTTCTACTCTTTCCTTATTATGTTTTTATAAATGTCTTAAGTGTGGCATTATTAGAGTCTATCTTAACACTATTTTGGTGGACTGATTGTAGCAGAAGCAACTGGTAGCTAAGTAAACGCTGGCATTGGCTAATTGTATCCAGAGCTAAGAAACTGAAAGCAAAGACCAGACTCCAGAGTGACCCCAGATACTAAGGCCATATCTTATAGAGTAGCATGTTTTGGGGAACGGGCTTTCTACTTCAGTTAAAAATTGTAGTTGAGGGTTGCCGTGTGCTGCTAGACAGGAGATGGCTTAGGAACAAGGGACAGCGGTGGAGTTTGTCCACCTTTAAAACTTGGTCTTCAGAATCTTGTAGTGCTTGTTACCCTTATTATTAGCAAATCTGTCTCTGAGTGTTATCCTTGAAACACTGTGGTGAAGGCTGGAATCACTGAATGTGCCAAACTTAAACCCTAATACAGTGTTTTTTTCAAAAAAATTAAAACATAAATGCCTGTGTCAGTACCATCTAGAGGGACTTCCCTGGCGGTCCAATGGTTAAGACTCTGCACTCCCAACGCAGGGGGCCCAGCTAAGATCGCTGGTCAGGGAACTAGATCCCGCGTGCTGCAACTAAGAATCCCGAATGTGGTGATGAAGATCCTGCATGCCACAACTAAGACCCGGCACAGCCAAATATAATAAACAAACCAACCATATAGAACTCTATAACTAATGCTGCACTTTTCAGTTCTTTTTTAGGCTACCTCTCAGAGCTCAAGCCAGTCTTAAAAGCACTGAAAATCTGGACTGGTTCCACTATACCATCTCAAACACAGAGCTACTGTCTCTCTTTCTTCCCTATGGATCACCTTTCTGGCTGAAGTGGGGGACACTTGTTTTTTTCTTAGGACTATCAGGTTGAGTTCCCTAATGCACAACTGCCCTTATCAGAGAAGAAGGGCAAAAACACCCACACATTCTGTCTCTGGTGGATTTTTCCCTTCCTATATAAGAACATACTCATCAGCCAGGTTTTTAGTAGGACATTTCTAGGAACCTTAGCCACAGTCATTCATGGACTCTTATTCTAATATTCTACTTTTAATGTGATTCTCCTGTAACTAACAACTGACTCAGCTTTCCATGCTTCAGGTTTTCAAGACACCAAGTGTGATTGGCTCATCCCATTTTTTAACCTCACTTGTCCCACCTCAGTGCGTTCAGCAAGTAGAAAACCACAAGGCACACACAGTAGGTCCTGTTGCATGGAGGTGGATTCTCTTAGGAGGGCTGTGGTCAGGCTGGCAGTCGTTAGTCCTTTAGAAAAAAGTGCCATTAGCACAAGTAGGAAAGTCCAAATAGAAAATTGGTGTCTGAGACAAAAGCATCTACTCTGTCTTTGTATTTCATATAAATTAAATATATATATAAACCACATCAGTAATGACTGGTTTTTTTAAAAGGTATTTTATGGCATAGAAAAATATTTAAAGCTTTGTTTTAGCTCTGAATTGAAAGTTGTAATATAAGGGGAAAATATCTCTGATTTGTGTGAGAATTTTATTTGTTTATCTAAGGCCTAATTTCTAAGTTTTTCCTTCTTGGCCTTGTCTGTTATTCTAAGATGACTTTAAGTTAGAGCTAGAGCTTATCTGGACACCACTGGTTTTAAACGTGATGTTGTTTTACAAAAGACCATTACAAAACACTATCTAATAAAAAATATCTTATGGTGATGTCCTAAAAAGGAACACTTTTGTTTGTATCTTTCTTGCCTCCAACATATAATGATATTGCTGTTGCATTTATTCTGTGTCAAATATTGTATTAAATGCACTACATACTCTTTCTCACAGCGTTCCCAACGGAGGGACTTGCATAAACAGAAGCTTAGGGGCATGAGAATCTATTACAAAAATGGCCAGCTGGGCTTCCCTGGTGGCGCAGTGGTTGAGAGTCCACCTGCCGATGCAGGGGACACGAGTTTGTGCCCCGGTCCGGGAGGAACCCACATGCCACGGAGCGGCTGGGCCCGTGAGCCATGGCCACTGGGCCTGCGCGTCCGGAGCCTATGCTCCGCGGCGGGAGAGGGCACAACAGTGAGACGCCCGCGTACCGCAAAAAAAAAAAGGAAAAAAAACAAAATGGCCAGCAACTGGTATTACCAAAATGTAGGGAATGTTTCTGGAAAGTGGTAGATAAGGAAGCCAAACAGGTGGAATGAATTCAGATGATACTTTAATGGATTCAGCTGTGATTCAGAAGAGTTAGATTGCCCAAGGTTACATTGCCAGTGAATGGCTGAATCGGCACTTGAATCCAGGTATGTCTAATCCAGACCTCGAGCTCTTCATTATATTGCATTTACATAATACAAATGCAATCATTTTATCAACTTCTAAACTCCTTTTACTGGAGTAAAACACTGTTTCTATGCAAAATGAAGTTCGGTGATGACAATGTCATTCTAGGCAGTATTCCCATATTAACCATAAAATTCCCATAAATAACGAATATTTTATTTGAATATAACTTTTTCTAGTTAAACAACCCAAATAGGTTTTTGGTAGACAATTGGAAAATACAACTCAAAAAAGAAGAAAGCAAAGTTACTTTAAATTTTAATACCCAGACATAAACATTGTGTATGTTTTTGAGACATTTTTTTCTGTATACATATGTACTTATATAATATATATGTAATATCCCTTCTTCACTTAATATATCATGAACATGTTTTCATATCAAAACATGTTTTAACTGTGTTGTAATTTCTATGACTGTACCATAAGTTATTTTACCATGCTTTCATTATTAAGTAATACTGTAGAGAATATCATCTCTGCATATCTCAAGAAAATAAATTTTGAAGTGAAATTATGAGTTCTAGGATTTTATACATTTTTAAGGCTTCTGGCTTTATAGAAAGAATGTACCAGTGTACATTCCCATTAAAGTATTAAGAATGTCTAATTCCTCATCTCTGATACTTACTGTAAAGTTTTCCTTCTTATAGATAGAGACACAAAATGTAACATGGTGACCAAGTTATTATCATTTTGTTTTTCAGGAGATGATTTTTCTTTGATTCAACAAGAGATATTTATGGTTAAAGAATGTAAGCATTGCAACATTGTTGCCTACTTCGGGAGCTATCTCAGGTAAAAAACACAAAAGCATCTACTCTGTCTTTGTATTTCCTATTTCTTTGCTCACACACCCCCTCCCTTTCATGTAAGTGCTATTTTGTATATAAATTTTAAAAATTATTTGTCTGAAGTTCTAAAATTTCTCAGGTCTTCTTATTGTCTACTCTTTTATATTAATAATGACACTTTCATTTATGCATTTATACCTTATCTGGCAACCTTAATGAAATACTATGAATGATTACAAGTAAGTGTTTTAGCTTATAAAACTGAGCACATTCTAAACCATTTAAGGTGGGAACAAAGCTGAAATTAATATGCTTTTCTGTATCCTGAAGGGCAATTTCCTGTTGCAGTCTATCCTAAACCTGCAATGTATCCTAAACCTGCAGTGTATTCTAAACCTTTGTGTGCTAAAGAGTGACAGCCTTCAAAATATGTCAGTTGTTGAGAATTACTAACTAATATAATTTTCTTTCTCTTTCATGTTAGTCGGGAAAAACTATGGATTTGTATGGAATACTGTGGTGGCGGATCACTTCAAGATATTTACCATGGTACTGTTAATTTGACTCCACATTTTAAAACTTTGACTTTAATGACTGTTATTTGACATTTCTAGTTAACAAGGGATACTAACAGGTAGATTTGCTGTTCTTCCGTCCTGCTCCTGGAGTATTGCGTAAAAGAAACCTATATTTTGTATTTTGTTGGTTATTCAGTTAAATTGCTGGAGCCTGAACTGAGAAATCAGAGAGTACTTGAACAATCCAGATTTAACTTTTCAGACGTAGTCTCTAGGAAGTCTTATGTAGTCCCTAGGGAAGTATGTTATCTACAAACAAAGCTGCCTAAACTTCGTTGTAAATTAGAATTGAAATGTAAAGGGTGACTCTCACATAAAGCAAATTACATGTCTATCTTAATAATAACTTAAGCTAGTTGTTGCTATAATATTTTTGTATTAAAAATATATAATTTTAAGAATTTGGAGTATTTTATTTAGCATTATGTTAATTTAGACAACTTTCTGAATTGAACTTTCCCTTATAATACTATATTAGAATGAATATTCTCTTTTATTTTACCCCTGTTGTTGATTTTTAAAAATTATTGGTAGAAAACAGCTCTGTGCCACTTGGTTTAAAATTCTTTTCTGTGGGACTTCCCTGGTAGTCCAGTGAGTAAGACTCCATGCTCCCAGTGCAGGGGGCCTGGGTTCGATCCCTGGTTGTGGAACTAGATCCCGTATGCATGCCGAGACTAAGAAGCCCACAAGCCGCAACTAAGAAGTCCACATGCCGCGACTAAAACAAACAAAAGATCTCGCATGCTGCAGCTAAAGATAACACGTGCCACAACTGAGACCTGATGCAGCCTAAATAAATAAATAAATATTAAAAAAATAAAATTATTTTCTATGATTTTATGAAGAATTATGATCTTTTATATGAAGATTTTTTATCTAATATCAATATTTATAATTTTTATCCACACTTTCACAGAATAAGAACTCAAGGATATGGATTAATAAAACTATGCAGTGGGCATTTTTTATTTTTTACTACTTACCCTTTTAAATTGAAAGAATTATTTTGAGACATTAATTTTATTTCTTTATGAAATTTCTGCTTTCCATTATTAAACCTGCTATTTATTGAATTAAATTGAATCTAAAAAGTATTCATCCCTGTAAATATACTATATAGCATAGTAATCAAGAAAAACTACACCTATAATAACTGTTAATAAAGTGGTTTCAAAACCCTTCTATTACTCCTATTTTATCAAGTTACTGTGAATCTAAATTTTATGTTGCTGAGTAGGTGTAGGGAATCAGTGATTAAAATATGTAGTAAAATATTTTCTTAAGTAAAGATTACATGTAAGTGTATCTGATTTTGATTTCACTGTCAGCAAATAACACCCCGGATTTCAAGTATTCTTTCATGATATTGGAAGGCATATTTCAAAAGCCCCTAGTTGGGTACTTGCAGAAGGATTTTATATTTCATAGGGAGAGATTTGGTTTTCAGAAGTGACCTAATTGCTTTTTGGATACTTAGGTAAGGTATTGGATCAAGCTCCTTGTTTCGATAGATATAGTAAAGAATTATGCTAAGGAAATGATATCTTGACTTTTAAAAAAATAAATGATGCCTTCTAGTATATTTCAACAGTCGATCCCTGTATGGTCCTCTAACTTGTGTATGTAACTGTAATTAATTATATATGTTTTTCTCATTTGGGGGCTTTATTGTTTAAAATATTGTTCAGGATTGAGATCATGTCCATTGCTTTGTATAGAACATCCTGTGATGTCCAGTACTGTGCTTTGCACATTATGGGTGCTTAATATTTTCACTGTCCAAAGTTGTTATGGAACAAATCTTCCATTTTTTTTTTTAACATCTTTACTGGAGTATAATTGCTTTACAAAGTTGTGTTAGTTTCTGCTGTATAACAAAGTGAATCAGCTATATGTATACATATATCCCCATATCTCCTCCTTCTTGTGTCTCCCTCCCACCCTCCCTATCCCACCCCTCTAGGTGGTCACAAAGCACCGAGCTGACCTCCCTGTGCTATGCGGCTGCTTCCCACTAGCTATCTATTTTACATTTGGTAGTGTATGTATGTCCATGCCACTCTCTCACTTCGTCCCAGCATACCCTTCCCCCTCCCTGTGTCCTCAAGTCCATTCTCTACGTCTGCCTCTTTATTCCTGTCCTGCCCCTAGGTTCTTCAGAACCATTTATTTTTATTCCATATATATGTGTTAGCATACGATATTTGTTTTTCTCTTTCTGACTTACTTCACTCTGTATTACAGTCTCTAGGTCCATCCACATCACTACAAATAACTCAATTTCGTTTCTTTCTATGGCTGAGTAATATTCCATTGTATATATATGCCACATCTTCTTTATCCATTCAGCTGTCGCTGGACACATAGGTTGCTTCCATGTCCTGGCTATTGTAAAGAGAGCTGCAATGCACATTGTGGTACATGACTCTTTTTGAATTATGGTTTTCTCAGGGTATGTGTCCAGTAGTGGGATTGCTGGGTCGTATGGTAGTTCTATTTTTAGTTTTCTGAGGAACCTCCATACTGTTCTCCATAGTGGCTCTATGAATTTACATTCCCACCAACAGTGCAAGAGGGTTCCCTTTTCTCCACACCCTCTCCAGCATTTATTGTTTGTAGATTTTTTGATGATGGCCATTCTGACTGGTGTGAGGTCATACCTCATGGTAGCTTTAAATCTTCCATTTTTAAAGTACATTTAAAAATTTTCAACTTTACTTTTTTTTGTTTCCTGATTATAAGAATAATATATGCTCATCATGAGGAGAAGTCACCCAATGATTTATACAGAAGTTTTATAATTGTTTCTCATTTTTAAAATGTTTTTAATCTGTTGTATTGAAATGTGTAACGATGTGGTCTCTTTTTCTTTCTAGTTACAGGACCATTATCAGAATTGCAAATAGCCTATGTATGCAGAGAAACTTTACAGGTACTATGTTTGCTTATGTAGATAGAAATGCAGTTCTAGTTTCACAGTTGAAAACAATAAAATGGTGATCTGCCCAAAAGAAAAAGAGTAAACCAAATTTTTCTGTTAACCTCTGGTAATTCTGTAAGCCTAGTTATTTCTTTTGTGAATGAGTCTCAGAAATTCATTTAAGTTGATGCTGGTATACACAATGGTGATGTTTGGTGTTCTGCTTTGTAGTGCTTAGCCCTCAGTTGCTGCAAAGCTGAGGAAAGCCATAGGTGTGAATTGTTTTTCATGAATGAATCACCAGACCTCTCAATTATAACACCTAGTCTAAGCTTTCCCTTCAAGTTTTATGGCAGTAAAAGGAATCCTTTTGCAAAAGACATGAGTTCTTCTACCATTTCTCCCAAAATGAGAGTAAAGTTGCATAATAATAACCCAGAATGTTATCTGGAAATCTTTGTTCTGTGTAATATTAATAAGTGCTATCGTTATCAGAATCCTTTTTAGAAGCTTCTAAACATCGTATTAAGTTGAGATTTCTTTACTTCCTTATTTCACATCCTGTGAGAGCTTTTAGTATGTTAAAGTAGGTTATGAATCTTCAATAGGTATATAGAGTATGCAGCATTTCTTCCAATTTATTTTGTTAGTTCCTTGAAAGATTAGTGGTTGAAAAAATTAGCAGTTAATAATTTTGTTCATATACTTTAAGGCATTTAATTTAAGAAGCAAGATTAAGTTGTAGGGACTGTGTTTTTTATTTTGGCAATTTACAACTGATACTTGTTAATTGATGCTTCTATCTCTGTATTTCCTAGATTGTGTAATTTGTTTAGAAGTGAAATTGATGTTCTATATGTTATTCTTCCATATTTTAGAAATTGGGAATTTGACCTGATTTAAGGGAAAGTTCTAGTCATTTCCAAAAGAGTTGGTTTCCACATGCTTTAAAATTTTATTGTTAGATATATGAAAGTAAACATATATATAAATAATTTATATTTCTGTAATATTTACATAACAAAGAAATCTGCTTTTTTTATATCCATATAAAATAGAAACCTAATCATGCACTCAGAGCAGAAAATTGTTGACAGATTAGTGTTCTTTATGTTTTAATTTCCAAAGATCACTGCCTCTTTAAGTAATGGACAGAGTACTAGATGGAGGTAGAAAACAAAACAAAAACTTGTGTTTGCAGTCTGGCCCTGGTATATGACCATGATCTCTCATCTATGGTTGTAGTTCCCCAAGTATAAAATGAGGCTCTAGAAGGGATGACCTCCAAGATATTAGTTCCAATTTAAAAATTCTCTTATGCTGACAAAGTTCCACATCTAATGTCTGTCAACCGGTGAATGGATAAAGAGGCATGGTTTATAAATACAGTGGAGTATTATTCAGCCACAAAAAAAGAAATCCTGTCATTTGTTACAACACAGATGAACCTGGAGGACATTATGCTAAGTGAAATGAGCCAGGCACAGAAAAACAAATATTTGTATGTAGAATCTCAGTTATATGTAGAATCTAAAAAAGTTGAACTCACAGAACAAAATCCTCAACTTCCACCTTAAGAAACTAGAAAAAGGTGATCAAACTAAAGCCAAAGTAAGCAGAGGACGGAAATAATAAAGATCACGGTGGAAATCCGTGAAATAGAAAGCAGAATAATACAAGAAAGATCAATGAAACCAAAATCTCATTCTTTAAGGAAATCAATAAAATTGATAAACCAGATTATCAGGAAAAATAAGAAGAGAAGATGCAAGGTACCAATATTTGGAATGAATGGAGGGACATTATGACAGAATCTACAAATATTAAAAGGATGACAAGGATATTCAGTAGCCAAGGAGTATTATGAACAACTTCATAGCAAAAAAGCCTGCAGGTTAGATGAAATGGAAATAGTGTCCTTGAAAGGCACAAACTATCATAGCTCAATTAGAAATCATCTGGATAGTCCTCTATCTATTCCCACAAAGAACAGTCCAAGCCAGATGATGTCATGGATAAATTCTACCAAACATTTAAGGAAGAAATAATGCCAATTCAACACAAACTCTTCTAGAAAATTGAAGAGTAGAGAATATCTCCCAGATCATCTTATGGGTCAGCATTGATCTGAAACCAAAATCAGACTTTACAAAAGAACAAAACTGTGAACTAATATCCTTCATGAACGTTTAATAGGTACAAAAATTGAAAAGGAAAATAAAAGGTTAGCAAAGGTAGTCCAACAATATTTAAAAAGGTAATACATCATAAACAAGTGAGTTTTATCCTAGAAGGCAGTGTTGATTTAACATTCAAAAATCATTTCAAGTAATTGATTATATTAGCACACAGAAAGAGAAGCAAAACCATGTGATCATCTAAATAGACATACAGAAACGCATTTAGCTAAATCCAAGATTTATTTCTGATAAAAATTCTTAGCATACTGAGAAAAGAAAGGAACTAATTCAGCCTGCTAAAGAGCACCTGTGGCAAACTTATGACTAAATCATATTTAATGGTAAAAGACTAGATTCTTTCCCACAAAGGGCAGTCAAACAAAGCAAAGATGTCTGCTTTCACCACTTCTTTTTAACATAGTACTAGGAGGTTTAGCCAGGACAAAAAGCAAAAGCAATGAAATAAAAGGCATCTAGACTAGAAAGTAAGAATTAAAACTGTCTTTATTCACAGATCACATAACCATCTTTGTAGAAAATGGAATAGAATCTACAAAGTATCTACTAAAACTAGTGAGTGAGACTAGAAAGTTTGCAAGATTCAAGATCAATATACAAAATCAATTGGATTTCCATACACTAGCAACAATCAGAAATTAAAATAAAAAGTTCAATTTATAATAACAAAAATATGACATTCTTAGGGATATATATGACAAAGATGCATAAATAACTATATACTAAAAACTATAAAACTGCTTAGAGAAATTAAAGAAGACCTAAGTAAACTGAGAGCTTTGCTATCTGTAGTATTCCTATATTCATGGATCAGAAAGTTCAGTAAAGATATCAGTTCTCCCCAAATTGACGTATAGATTCAACGCAGTTCCAGTCAAAATCAAAGGAAGCTTTGTTTTTTTCCTTCTAGAAATTGACAAGCTGATTCTAAAATTCCTACAGAAACCCAAAGGAACTGGAAGAGTCAAACAATTGTGAAAAAGAACAAAAAAATTTGAGGGCCAACAGGAGCAATTTCAAGACTTATAAAACTACACTAACAAAGCATAGTAGTTAGCATTGGCATAAGGGTAGATAAGTAGTTCAGTGGAACAGAATAGAAAGACCAGAAGTAATTCCATGCATATATGGCTGCTGATGTTTGACAAAGGAGAAAGGATAGGTTTTTCAATAAATGGTTCTGGAATAATTGAACTTATTATTATAACTTCAGACACGTTAACTTTGAACCATATACAGACACATGAACTTTGAACCACGTTTCATACCATGTGTAAAAATTAACTCAATACTAATCACTTAGATCTAAATGTAAAACCTCAAACTAGAACTTCTAGAAGAAAACATAGAAAATTTTGCAATCTTGAGTTAATAAAAGCCTTTTCGGACATAACATAAAAAGCATGATCCATAAAAGAAAAACTTGGCAAATTTGACTTTGTCAAAATTTAAAACTTCTGCTTTTCAAGACACACTGTTAAGAGAATAAAAAGACAAGCTACAGGCCAGAGGAAGATATTTGCAAAGTATAAATCTGATTAAGGACTTGTATCCAGAGTATATAAAGAACTCTCAAAACTCAATAATAGGAAAACAACCACCAAATAAATGGACAAAAGATTTAAACAGATGCTTCATCAAAGAAACTGTATAGATGGCAAATAAGGACATGGAAAAGATGCTCAATATCATTAGTTATTAGAAAAGTGTGAATTAAAACTACAGTGAGATACTACTACACACCAGTTAGAATGGCTAAAATTAAAAAGACTGACCTTTGGAAGGTTGGTGAGAATGTGGATTAACTGGAACTCTCGTACACTGCTAGGTTCAGTGTAAAACGGTACAGCTGCTTTGGAAGACAGTTTGGCAGTTGCCTAAAAGTTTAAACTTGTACCACCATCTGATCCAGCCATTATACTCCTAGGTATTTACCCAAGAGGGAAAAAATCATACAAATACTTGACATAAATCTTCAAAGCAGGTTTATATATAATAGCCAAAAGCTGGAAACAACCCAGCAACCCAAATGTCTATCAACAGGTGAATAAATAAACAAATTCTGTAATATCTGTACAGTGGAATGCTACTCAGTAATAAAAAAGAATGAAATATTGATAACACATTAACAGGGAATGTCAGATTAATTATTGTGAATGAAAGAAGCCAGATAAAAAAGAATATACTGTATGATTCCATTTACATAAAACTCTAGAAAATTTTGGAAGTATTTATAGCAACAAAGTATATCAGTGTTTATGTGTGGGAGGAACTTTTGGGAGTGATGAATATGTTAATTATCTTGATTGTGGTGACGGGTGTTATAGTAAAATATTTCTGATTTTTATCAGAAAATGAATTCAGAAGTCTTAAAATACAGTAAACATTGATTAATAAGAAGAAACACATCTAGGTTTTTTCCCCTCGAATAAAGGACATTCTAGTTTTTCTTACTCAATAAGATCTTTAAGTAGAAATTTAGATGTGAAGTTTGTAGTTTTGCTAATGCATACATTTTTATTTTAAACTTCAGGGTCTTGCCTATTTGCATACTAAAGGCAAAATGCATAGAGATATCAAGGTAAGTTTATTTAACTCGATTTAAACTCAATATGTTTAAGACTCAAAGGCATAGAGAACAGAGCTGTGGTTGCCTAGGGGGAGGGGGTGGGGGAGGGGAGGACTGAGAGTTTGGGATTAGCAGGTGCAAACTATTGTATATAGGATGGATAAACAAAGTTCTACTGTATAGCACAGGGAACTGTATTCAATATCCTAAGATAAGCCATAATGGAAAAGAATATTAAAGAAAAGAATGTCTCTGTGTATAACTGAGTCACTCTGCTGTACAGCAGGGATTAGCACAACACTGTAAATCAACTACACTTCAATAAAAGAATAATAATAAAAAATAAATTCAATATGTTTAAATTGATAATTTTATTGAAAGGAATTTTATGATGCTAATTTAATGGTATTTGTATTTTTGTTTTAGGGTGCAAATATTTTATTGACAGATCATGGTGATGTAAAATTAGGTATGTTATTTCAAATTCCTAAAATTTTTTTTCAAAAAATTTTAGTATAATTTTAAATGAGAATAACATTATACAAATTTAGTATTCACATGAAGAGCTACAGTAATGTTCATCTTTTGACCCAGTAATTTTACTTTTTTCAGTTTAAGGAAGTTAATCCTAAAGATAAAAAATCCATATTTGCTAAAGTATTAATCATAACATTATTTATAATAGGGAAAAAATGGAAACATAGGTCTAGCAGTAGAAAAACTTTTAAACTGTGATAAATCAACTTATGGAACATTATTCAGTGATCAAAATTAATAGTTAAGAAGAATAAGAGTAAAATCCCCTAATGTGTTAAATGACAAAAATGAACTATGTGAGTCTTTAGTTTTTTATAACCATGTTTAACAGCAATAAAAGAAGTTTATACATAGAAAAAGGAACTTTTAAAAATAACACCAAAATTCTAACCTGGTTGTGTTAGAATAAAAGCAATCCAGGTGGATTTTTTTTTTTCCAACTTAACTCAAGGTACTTGTAATGGAAATTTTTTTATTATCTGTGTTCTTAATAAAGTATGTTTTCATTCTAATAAAGTACCAGTAAGTTATTTTCTTTTAATGATTATGTTTTGAACTAAGCAAGAAGAGATTTAGGTATTCAATATATATACATTTCTTTAGTATTACTATCTGAATTATTAATAATGGCATCCCTGAGTGTCAAATATAGAAATGGTGGTGGTTTTATTGAAAACCAAAATTCTCTGTTTTGTTTTTTTCCCCACCAGCTGACTTTGGTGTGGCTGCAAAAATAACAGCTACCATTGCCAAGAGAAAATCTTTCATTGGCACCCCTTATTGGTAAGATATTATTATAATTGAATTTTGTGCATTTTTATTTCTTCAAGGTTAGTGATCAGCATTCTTGCTTAGTAATAAAATTGGTGCTTGACTGGAGTCTGGACACTTGCGTGCTCCTTGACACTATCATAGGTCTGATTGGGTTAGGGAATTTTGATACACATTTCCATTGTCCAGCTTTCCCTGTGTTAAAGTGCTAATAATTCCTACTGTCCCTCAGATGCTGTGTTGAGAGGGCTCATAGGTAGCAGATTTTCAAAAGAAAATTGTGTTACAATCTTTTGTCATTTTATTACCCTTTCTTTGGTATTGCTTGTATTTTAATCTAGGACTTCACTTTCTTGTTAAACCTCATGCATCCTACACTATCATTAGTCCTCACCAGCCACCCTACTTCTAATGCATCCTACCAATTACTGACAAAATAATCTTTCTAAAACACTGCTTTCATTAATGAAGTTAGATAATTGAAATATAATAAAAAGCCTAGTAATAAACCTTAATGTGTAAAATACTGAGTATTATAAAAAGTGACATTTAAAGTTTATGTGAAAGATTGGATTCTTTAATATACAGTGCTTGGATAATTTATTATTTGGAAAGAATTTTAGAGTAGCTCCATACTTCATACCTAACGCCAAAATAAATTATAGATGGAACCTCAAAGAGTTATTGATCAGGGATGATATTTATACTAGATTTGATGTGTTCAGTCTTTTTATCTCATTAGCAAATTTTTATATAAAGGTTTTTTGTTTTCTTTGGGGGGCTGCGTTGGGTCTTTTTTGCTGTGCGTGGGCTTTCTCTAGTTGTGGCGAGCGGGGGCTACTCATTGCAGTGCGTGGGCTTCTCATTGCTGTGGCTTCTCTTGTTGCGGAGCACAGGCTCTAGGCACATGCGCTTCAGTAGTTGTAGCATGCAGGCTCAGTAGTTGTGGCTCGTGGGCTCTAGAGCACAGGCTCAGTAGTTGTGGCGCACACACTCAGTTGCTCTGCAGCATGTGGGATCTTCCTGGACCAGGGCTCACACCCGTGTCCCCTGCATTGGCAGGCAGACTCTTAACCACTGCACCATCAGGGAAGCCCTATATAAAGTTTTAAAACTCACATTGCTAATACTTTTTCTTTAAAAATAAAATTCACAAGTTATACAATAAAAATCCTCACTTTGAGTTTCAAAAGTTGTGTATGGAAATAGTTAAATATAAAGATGAAACCAAAAGAACTATCAGTGACTGCTTCAAGAGTTGAGTAAGTCTTTCTTGGCATAAAAGTATAAAACATTGCTAGATTTGTTTGATAGATTTAACTACATGAAAATTTAAGGCTTCTATATGTCTACCAGCTTAAACAAAAGTAAAAGGCAAGTAACAAATCAAGAAAGAAAATATGACAAATTAGGTTTTAATATCGTTAATATGTAAGTTCTTAACAATTCAATAAAAAGAATGTTTCTGCTAATTAGAAGCAGTTATTAAAATATATGAGATCTCAAAAAATATATATGAGATCTCATAAGATATGAAAATTGTTTCCCCCAGTGATGACCCAAACTGTACATTAAATAAACAATGATATTCTTTTCTATCAAATTAAAAAATATTTGGAATCATGGGTAATACCTATGACTATCAATAAATATTTGACAGTGAAAGTGGAAGTTAGTAGAACAGTTTTGAAGGATAATTTGGCAGTAATGTTTTTCAAAAACCTTAAGCAATGTTTATGTTCTTTAGTCTCAATTCTGCTTGTTGTAATTTATCAGAGCCATGAATTGATATATGAAAAGCTTTATCACATTTCTTTAATAATGAAAAATTGAGAGCATGCATATGTAACAGGAATTATAAGGAAATTACGTACAGTCATTCAAGTCAATGGGATAAGTTGCTGATATTAAAAATCATGTTGTAAAAGATGAATGGTCAGTGCATGACTGTTGACAACAGTCCTGGTCAATTTGGCGCTCAGTTAGCCACCACTGATTCTAGAGGGCACAGGAGATGAAATCTGTATGTTTTCTCTGGATTCCAGCTCAACTTCCTTACTCTGTAATCATCTTGTTCCATGGTGATCATTTTCTTCCCTATAATCCTATACCCATTATTATGTATGTAGTACTTGCATGTAGCATTTTTGGTATAGGTGTTTTATATCCTTAACTGCACTTAAGTTGAGAGACATTGTGTTATATAAGTTTGTGTAACCTAAGTGCACATAAAAACAACTTCTACCTTGTTGATATTCGACATAAATAAAAAATAATTTAAAAATTATAAACATTCAAAAAATAAACGAGTATTTCCCCTGAGCAATATCACCTATGCTTTTATAACTTCAGATGCCATCATTATACACCATTGACTCCCAAATAGGTAACTCGAATTCAGCTACTCAGTTGACCTTCAGTCTTATATATACTCAACAGTTGTTTGATAATAGCACTACTTCAGTATCCACAAGCATTTTATACTCAAATCAATCTCTTCAGTCAGCCCCTTTCATTCTATGCCCCCTGCCACTGCCTTTGAAAAGTCCTTTATTTTTCCCTTGTGTTTTTCAGATAGTCTTCTAACTCATCTACCTGATTCTGGTTTCACCTCTTCTCACACTATCCTTCATGTTGCCATAAGTTTTATATCATAATTAAATCTTTCACTTTTTACAGTAAAGTCTAAACTTCCTTATATAATCATTCATTATCTAGCCTCTGTCTCTGAGGTTTATTTTCCAAATACGTTCTAGACCCTCTCAAACTGTGATGAATGACCTTGTTTTATTTTTTTTCATTTTCTGTCCATCACAGACTAATACATTTATAAAATAAACTACTAAAAAAAATGATCATTTATCTGGATGAGAATACCTGCTCTCAGTTTCTGCACTTATCACAGACTGATAACAAGCTGTTTATGGCCCTATACCTGTCTGTAGGTCATATATTGAGTAGCACTGTCCTATCACCTTTCCAGGTGTTCCATACTGTCCTGTCCCCCTGCATTTGTACTTGTTTCCTCTGACTAAAATGTCCCCTTAGCTCCCTGCTAATTCATTCTATAAATCTCTCCTCCTTTGGGAGCTTTTCTCTGACCTTCACAGAGATTTAGGTGTTCTTTTTCTTTTCCCATGTTATAAAACAAGATTCATAAGACAGAAACTAAAGTAAGACAACACAGTTTTTCCTCAGAGCAACAGTATTCAGAGAAGGTTCAAGATTTTTAAATAATAAGTTTTAAAAGAGTGTGTGTATCTGTGTATATATGTGGTCTTATATTAAGTCTTTTCTAGTAAAGTTTCTTCTTTCCTAGTGAATGCCTCTCAGCCTCTTTCCCTCCAAGAAGTCTAGTGAATATAACAAAGAACAGATTTCATATCATTTTTTAAAAATAAAAATGTTATATTAATTGATTCCTTCTAGGATGGCCCCAGAAGTTGCAGCAGTAGAAAAGAATGGTGGCTACAACCAACTCTGTGATATCTGGGCAGTAGGAATAACAGCAATTGAACTTGGAGAACTTCAGCCACCTATGTTTGATCTTCATCCCATGAGGTGTTCTCAGTATTTACAATTATGCAGTTACTAGTAAGGGCTTCAGGGAGAGTGAAATACTCATAACTTGGGTATTCCAAGCTCATTTTAAAGTATGTTGAAATAGTGAAAGTGTTCTGAGGGACTTAGGGATAATCTCATCTAAAACCTGATCTCTCTTGTATTGCTACTTCTAAGACAACATAGAGTGAATCATCTATACTGTCTGAAGCATAAAACAAATTTCCTTTAAAAATCATACTAGGATACAGCAGTTATCATTAAAAAAGTCTTTTTAAGTCTTTGTTTATTCGTCTATTAATTAAAAATGGGCTTTTTTGTCCTAAGTGGATCTATAAACAGATGATAGAATGCAAATGAGGTTTTTTTTCTATTCTCATTTGATTTTGTTTCTTTTTACTTTGTCTAGGGATAAGGAGCAGGTAGATGCTTAGTATAATCATTTATATTTTAGAGTATATTATCTCAGAAAAAAATATTTGAGAGACTGTGTAGGGGTTTTTAATATTTTGAAGGAAAAAATAAATTGGGCTAAAATTTAAACTTTTAATGTAAATAGTATAAAGTTAAAAAGAAAATCAACAAAATACAGTATTCTCCTAACACATGTTAGACAGCAGGTTACTATATATTACGTAGATAACTCATTCAAAGACTCTTAAGAGCAAAAGATAAATTGTTTATGAGCAAGTACCAGATACTAAAGAAACATGGAAAACTATTTAACCTCACAAGTACCTAAAGATATATGAGTTAAGCGATATCTGCTTTTAGCTGAAATGCTGTTAAGTACAGCCCTTTAGGAAAATAATTTAGATGTTATTTGTTATGGGCAATAAAAATGTTGCACTGATTCCACTATTGGAAAAGTTATACTTAGGAAATAATTCAAGAAAAGTAAAAGCTAAGAATTATTCAGTTAGGGATTACAGGGAAAAATCTAAATGTCCATTCGTTGGTGAATTGTTAAGCAAATTATTTAGCAGTTAAGGGCAGCTAATATATATATAAACCAAAGCAACATGGAAAATTGATTATTAGTGAAAAAAGCAGAACAGAATATTGCCTATTATAATTATAATAAGTTAGTAATTGGTTAATATTTAGATAAAGACTGAAAAGAAAAGCAGAACATTTTAAATAATGTCTTAAGGTGGGAGGAATCAGACTTTTTTCTTTTAAGGTTTTCCTTTATATATGAATCATTTAATTTTTAAAAAGAGAAAATATCTTTGGTTTTTAAAAAAAAAGGCTAAGGAGTTTACTTGGAAATATGGGGTTTTGTAGGAAATACTGAAATAAAACTTCCTTCTTAAATCCTCCATCCGTCTAGCCCCATAGTCCATTAAAAAATTGGTCAAAGGTAAGTTCATCGAGAAGGAAAGTCCTCTTGTAGGTTGATTTCTGTTCATAACAAGAGAATGTGGAAAATTATTGTCCAAAAGGGGACAGACTAGGAAGTGGGTATAATTTGCCTATTCACCCAAAATAATTGTAGAGGCTAATCTTTGGTTAAACATACAACCTAATGTTAGAGTAGCATATCATCTCTGTGTGTTACAGAATGATACACAATTATATAGACTTGTGCTTAAGATATAACACTAGTTATATATGTAATGGTATGGTAATAAAAACCTTCTCAAACATTTGGTGCTTCGCCATGTGAATAAGAGCTTGTTGGAAACTTAAAGATCCTTTCTGTAACCAGGAGAAATTTTTCATAGGGTATCCAAAATATAAAATATTAATTTCCATATTCTATACCACTGATCATGAGTACCTACATATGTAGTAATTTGCATAAGTTCATTATAGAATATGATTCTGATTATTAAATGTAATAATTAAAGTGTTTTGTATTGCTCTTTAACTGAAATTTTTATTCCAGGGCCCTCTTCTTAATGTCAAAAAGTAATTTTCAGCCTCCGAAACTAAAGGACAAAACAAAATGGTGAGTTATAGAATATATATAGATTTATAGCATTTTATGGCTGAAAGGGACAAAGGTTCAATTCCCTTATTTTATTAATTTATTTATTTATTTTTGCGGTACGCGGACCTCCCACTGTTGTGGCCCCTCCCGCTGCGGAGCACAGGCTCTGGACGCGCAGGCTCAGCAGCCATGGCTCACGGGCCCAGCCCCTCCGCAGCATGTGGGATCTTCCCAGAACGGGGCACGAACCCGTGTCCCCTGCATTGGCAGGCGGACTCTCAACCACTGCACCACCAGGGAAGCCCTCCCTTATTTTAAAAGTGGTGAAACTGAAACCCAGAGGCATTAAACAGTTTCCCTGAAGTTACACATCTAATTTACTTGCAGAGCTATTGCAAGGATCTAGGTTTATTTTCTGGTCAGTGTTCCTTTATAATGTACTTCTCTCATAAAACTCTGAGCATTTTATTAGTTTTTGGCAGCTTGAATAGGAGGTGTGGTGAGGAAATGATTTGAAATGAATATATTAAGATTTTGGAGATTCATATTTTGCCCTGTATTCCTTTACTCCCATTAATTACATGTTGACTTCCATGAGAAGTAATAGGAGAAGGTTTCCCAGATACAGTGACATTTAAGATCAATCCCTACTGGCTTTTCTCTACTTCTTTCCCTAACATTCAAAAGGTTATTACTTATTTGCATCCTAATCTTTTGTTTCTCATACAACGTAAAGCAGTTTGCCTATTGTAGTCTGTAAAAGACGTCTTCAGTTAAATGGGAAAAACTGAAAATTGTTTTTCTGGTAATGTCTTTCCATACATTTAATAAAAGAAACTGTGGAAGTAAAAGTTTCCAAATTCTTAAATTCAGTAATTCTTCATCTAGAGTACATGGATCTCTTGGGAGATCTTGGGAAATACATGAGCCCCCAGAATTCTTTATGTGTATTCATTTTTTCTGGGGAGACAGTCCATATCTTATTACCGATTCTAAGAGGCCTGTCCCCAGTACAAGTTCTAAACCACTTTTTTATGTTTATTAGCCTGTCTGTATGTACATAGTATTATTTAGGAGCCAGGCCATTCTGGGGATAATGCCAGGAATGAAAGGCAGATCACACTGTAGAAGTAAAGGAGTTTATATCCTTCTGCTAGCTGTATTCCTTTGTATTGACGTGGGTTTCTTCCTATTCGTTATTAGCCTAAGTTCCTAAACAACTGGAACTGGAGGACTTTGTGGCAGGAATGACTGAATATTCATTCAGGAATGAATGACTGTTAGCTAAAACAGCTGCGTTTGTAGTCAGATTCCAGAACAGTCATTACCATTGGAGTACCTTTGCCAGTCTCAGGTGCCTTCTCACTCCGTGATATGTGTGCCACAAGCTACCAAACGTAATGTAGTGATTTGATTTCTCTGAAGAGAACTGCTGTGTCGTTGCTGTCATTGGTAATGATTAAGGTTATTCTCTTTGGTTCTTGCCCAGTCCCTCCTCCAGTGGAATCTCGGCAGTACCTCTCTTTGCCTTTAGTTCATAATCAAAATATGATTTCCTTAATTAATTAATTAATTTTTTGGCCGCTCAGCTTGCGGGATCTTTGTTTCCCGACCAGGGATCAAACCCAGGCCCACGGCAGTGAAAGCGCCAAGTCCTAACCACTGGACCGCCAGGGAATTCCCAGATTCCTTTAATTTATATCTTCTTCCTTTCCCCATTTCATCAATACAGGTAGCAGGAAAACTCACCTGTTTACAAAGATCGCTCTCTCTTCTTTGACCATGTTCCTGAGAAATTCAGTGACTTTTTAAGGGTTTAAACAGTCTCTTACATTACTCACCCTACCTCATGCCACCCAACAATTTGGATATAACAAAACATTTACATAGTGTATAAATTAGGCAATGAGAAAAGGTCATTTTGACTCCTAAGTCGTACCTAGAACACAAGGTTATAAACCTTACAGGTGACACACCTACCCATTTCTAGTTTTTAGTGTATGTTTTAGAGATTATATATCAGTGTTCTGTTAACTTATTGCATTTTACTTAAGAGATGAAGCTGGTATATTCTCCAAGGAATATACTGTGCTTTGGGTTTAGTTTTTTGGCTTATATAGAGCTAAGAGGCCAAAGAAAAAAAATCATGTGTTTCAGTCTTTCTAACTGCTTGTAAGTTAATTTTATTTAGTAACACCAAAGAACTAATATTAGTGAAATATTTTTGTACGTGTCTCTTTTTATTTGAAGGTCATCAACATTCCATAATTTTGTCAAAATAGCACTAACCAAAAACCCCAAAAAAAGACCAACCGCTGAAAGACTTCTGACTGTAAGTCATTGAATTTATAGGAGTATTTTCTGTAGTCATGCAGTAATTAGACATATCACTGGAACAATAGTATTTAGATTTTTAATATAAAAATGTTAGTGATCTCTTACAGCAGGGGTCAGCAAACATTCTGTAATGAGCCAAATAGTATATATTTTAGGCTTTGTGGGCTATACAGTCTCTGCTGCATCTCCTCAGTTTTGCCGTGGTAGCACAAAAGCATCCATAGACAGTATACATGAAAGGTATGGCTTTAACACCCAATAAAACTTTATTTACAGAAGGAGGCAGTGCACCAGATTTTGCCCATGGACGGTAGTTTGCCAACCCCTGCCTTGGAGAAAACTCTTAAAAATGTTGCTTTCATCTAAAATTAATTGCTTTAACCACATAGCATGGGGAGATCAGCTCGGTGCTTTGTGTCCACATTAGAGGGGTGGGATAGGGAGGGTGTGAGGGAGATGCAAGAGGGAGGAGATATGGGAATATATGTATATGTATAGCAGAATCACTTTGTTGTACAGCAGAATCTAACACACCATTGTAAAACAATTTACTCTAATAAAGATGTTTAAAAAATAAATACATAAAATTAATTGCTTTTCTTGGCTTCTTATGTAAATTTATAGAATGCCCTTATGTGTGCATGTCTTTATAAAATACTTTTATATTAGAAAAAGTTGATGATTATAACAATCTAAGAAAACTTTATTTAAATATTATAAAATGTAATTATGTATCTTACTACATTAACATAATTTTATTGAATTAAATATATGCAAATATAGATGCTTTTTTTCTTATTGTGATATGGACTGTACCTCAGTATTCATTTGCATATTATTATAATGACATGCATAAAAAATGTCATTGTTATAGCCAAGGTTGTAATTTGACAACCTAACACGGATTGGTTAACTTTAAATAGAGAAATTATTCATGTTATAAATTTACCTCACAATGGTTCTTTAGCTTTATAATATATAATTATGAATTCTCTGATTAATATTTTTACTAATACATTCTCTAATTTATTTGCATTAGTAGGCTTCCATATGCTTGTCTCTGATAATTACTGAATGGAAAAGAACAAATAGCAATTTCTATGAGCCATAGATATAAAAGCATACTCATGAAGTTTTGTTTTGTTTTGTTTTTACTTAGCATACATTTGTAGGACAGCCAGGTCTCTCTAGGGCCTTAGCAGTTGAACTGTTGGACAAAGTGAATAATCCAGACAACCATGCACATTACACCGAAGGAGATGATGATGACTTTGAGGTAAGGAATGCTTGCAGTCTAATATTTGAAAACAAATGTTTAATGTGGCCTTAGACTTTGTTTTTTAATTCACTCTTTTAAGTTAGTTGAAATAGATTTAGTAACAAAGATTAATTAGCAGTGTAAACTACACTTGTCCTGCTCATAATTACCAATTGATACTTTTCTTAATCCTAGTTTTGGGAAGGAACTAGGATTACTGTTCTTCTTAGCATTATAACATTTTGTTTTCTTAGTTGGTTTGCTTAAAGTTATCAAGAGGTATCTACAATTAGAATCACATCTGTGCCTTTTTCCTCCCAAAATCCACAAGTGTTTCCTCCCTAGACCTCAGCTTCTGTAGTGAGAGTTTGATCTTTTCCAAGACAATACAGGTTTTAGGAGCATTGCTTTGCACTAGGAGAACAAAAGTTTAGCCAGAGCACATGTACATATTATTTTTCACAAAAGAGACTCCTTAGAAATCCATGTGGTCATTTTTTTTTAGTTTCTCTGTTACACAGATCATTAACAGAATACAAATCATTTTTTAAATTAAGCTGAGGTTCCCATAGAAAAAGCTGTATTTTCTAATACTTATTCAAAACTATTATTTCTTATGTAATTACATATAGAGCTATTCATAACTATGCTTGTCTTCTCTGAAAATATGTAGAATTATTTTGAATATATTTAACAACACGACCTGTAAATCAGAAATGAGGGACTTCCTGCCCATTTTTGGATACCTGTTTATGCCTCTCTATATATAGCATAAATGTATTTTTTCACTGGTATCTCTTTCTCTCTTTTATGATTCCTTTTTATTTCTGTCTCTTCATTTCTCTTTATGCCTTTATATCCCTTTATACCTCTATCTTCAGTTCTGGTAAGACTATAGGACTAAACTTTATGTGTTATTATTTATTGAAGGAAATTTTCTACTTCAGGTACTTAAGTTTCAAATTATATCATATAAGTATCATGATAACTATTAACATTCATTGGGTAGTCTTCATGTACCAAGTGTTAGGCTAAATAATTTCCACGTTAACTCATCCAATACTCAAAACGGTCCTTGGCAATATGTACTATTACTATCCCCATTTTACAAATAAGAAATGAAGGAGAAAGAATAGAAGTAATTTCATTTGCCCGAGATCATATGCCTAGCAACTAGTGGAACCAGGATTTGGATCCAGGCAAACTGACTTTAGAACCTACTCTTAGTTAATATACCATCATTTCTATATATATACTTAATAGAAATTGTCATTAAACAGTCTTTACAAACTAATCATTGTCTAGTATATAACATAGTCTTGTCATGTCGTAAGGTACCCAGTGAATATTTTATTGAATGTTAAGTGAACTTTAATTGAAAATATTAAATAAACCAGCCATACATAGATTTCTTTTTACTTAAACCATCATTTGCAGACTTGTAATAATAAGATTTTAATCTCTTAAAAACTCAAAATTGTTCAAATTGTTTTAGTTTAAATGAAGCATTAGATATTACTTGATTCCTCAATTAGTGTTTCACTGGTTATGTAAATAACCAAACTCCTCTTTCATTCCCCACACAATTTTGCCAGGCTTCCTAAATCCACTCTTACATTTGGAATTCTCTATTTCTGTTTAATGATATCACCATAATTTTTAGTCCTTGAAATGCAAAACCTTGTTCCAGGCAGTTGGAGACACAATAGTGGGTGAGATTGACATGATCCCAATCTTCAAAGAACTTACAGAATGGTCTCAAAGGAAACTTAGAAATACCAACAAATAATTTACAAGTGTGATAACTGTTACAAAAAGGGAAAGACAGGGTGCTATGCAGGCATATTTTAGGGACAGGAAAGGACTCACTGTAGAAACAATATGTAAGATGAAAGCCTGAAGGATAAATAGTAATTAAAAGAAAAGACCAGTCAGAAGTGTTCTGAGCAAAAGGAAGAATAGCATGTTTGAAAGCCCTAGTGATAAGAGAGAGTGTGGTATACTTGAGGAATTAAAGAAAAGTAAGTCTGTTAGAGCAGAAAACAAGGAAGGAATTTGGTGGGAGATTAGGTCACAAAGCTAGACATTTCAAATGAAAAAAAATGGGGGCTTTAAGGGCAGTAGAAACCATTAAAGGGTAAGGGAGTGATGTAATCAGATGTGCATTTTTTTTTCTTTAAAGATCTCTGACTTCAGAGTGGTGTTTTCATTCCTAAAGTCCTCTTAAGAGACTGTTGAAGTTATCCAGGATATAGATACTGATGTTTTGTAATAGGATGGTAGGGAAAAGATGGAAAAAGTGAACTAATTAAAGAATTATGTGAGAGAGTTGGTGATTGGATGTAGAAATGAGGAAGGGGCATGTTAAAAGGGTTACTCCCAGATTTTGACTTGAACAGCTGGGTGGATATAAAAGTGCCACTTGTTGAGATAGAAATACTAAAGATCAGATTTGGGAAGAAAGGTGAGTTCAGTTTTGTATATGGTGATTTTAATGTTGCACCAGATTTCCAAATGGAGAAGTCTTATTAGGAGTTAGATATGTGGTTATAGCTTGGGGAGAAAAGTTTGGACTAGAGATATAAATTTGAGAGTTATTAGATATAATGGTTGTAGTTGATACCTTAAAGAGTAAATGTGATCATCCAAGGGAAGCATGTAGAATGAGAAGAAGGCCTAGGACAGCTTTTGGGGGAAATTCCTCCCCAAAATTAAAAATCTGGTACCCAAAGAGGAATGGCAAAGGATTAATAAAGAACATTAAAAGACAGTAGGAAAGTTTCAACAAGAATACTGCCTAGAAGTTACATTAAAGAAATCTTTGGATTTAGGTGTTGATGTTTGATTACTTTAAAGGGATAATTTAGGGACTTCCCTGGTGGTCCAGTGATTAAGAATCCACCTTCCAATGTGGGAGACGTGGGTTCCATCCCTGGTCAGAGAACTAAGATCCCACATGCCACAAGGCAACTAAGCCCGCATGCCACAACTGCTGAACCTGTGCACTTTAGAGTCCGTGTGCCACAATTAGAGAACCCATGTGCTCTAGAGCCTGGGTGCCACAACTAGGTAGAAGCCTGAGTGCTGCAACGAAAGAATGCACATGCTGCAATGAAGATCCGGCGTGCCGCAGCTAAGACCCAATGCAGCCAAATAAATAAATAATTATTTTTTAAAAAGGATAATATAAAAATACTAGAGGTAAAGCTAGGCTGGAGTGGTTTGAAAAATAAATTTATTTATGAAATTCAGTTGTGAAAGAGGGGGATAAGATAGAGCAGTAGTTGTAGGAAAATGAGTTGACAGTGGCTTTGTCTGTCTTCTGTCTCTCTATTTTTTGGCTATTGATTGATTGATTTTTTTTTTATATGGGGCAAAAAAGTTTAAACAGGATGCTTATGAAAAGGATCCAATAGTTATAGATAGAAGAGTCAAGAAGCAAGGTGAATAGGCAAAGTCCTTGAAAAGAAGGAGAAGGTGAGATCTAGATTATAACAAGGGACTTGATCTTAAAGAAACACTTCTTGAAAGGCTTTCTTGGGAAATGTGGCATAGATGGTGCCTTGAAGACCTTGAGCTCACCTCCTCCAGTGGCCACACCAAATTTCAACTATCTATGAGAATGACCTGAAGACTAGCATAAAAGACTTTCTACAACTGAAGACATAAATAAGGAACCACAATGAGATGGGTAGGAGAGGTGGAGACATGGTATAGTCAAGACCCACCTCCCTGGGTAGGTGACCCGCAAACAGGAGGATAATTACAATTGCAGATGTTCTCCCCAAGGAGCGAAGCATCTGAGCCCTGTGTTGGGCTCCCCAGCTGAAGGGTCCTGCACTGGGAAGACAGGGCCCCAAAACATCTGTCTTTGAAAGCCATCCTGGGCTTGCATACAAGAGAGCCAGAGGGCTGTAGGAAACAGAGACTCTGCTCTTATGAGGTGTGTGCAAAATCTCACATAGTCCAAATCCTAGCACAGAGCCAGTAATTTGAAAGGAACCCACCTGCTGATCTTGCAGAACCTCTTGGAGTGGCAGGAGACAACTGGTAGTCCCCCTAAAGATATAGATGGCGACAGCTGTATTTGAGAGTTTCTTCTACCACTAGGGCATCAATGCTGACAACCACCATTTTGGAGTCCTCCCACTACCCTATTAGTGCTGGGGGCTTATCTGCCCACCAGTGTGCTGGCACCAACCCTGAGCTTCCCTGATCCCCATAGCTAGCTGCCTTTGAACCTGGCCCTGCCCACCAGGAGACCAGCACCAGCCCTGGGACCCTGCACCAGTAAGATCCTAGCAACCAACTGGGCCAGAGGCCATGCCTACCCACCAGCACACCCACAGGTGTGGTCAGCCTTGCCACAACAGAAGGACCCACACAGCCCACATAGGGGGCATCCCTAGAGCATACAGCTCTGCTGCCCAGAGGGGTGTGCTGTTGGATCCCATAGGATGTCTCTTACATAAGGCCGCTCCTCCCAAATTCAGGAAACATAGCTGATCTACCTAATACTTACAAATAAACACAGAGAACTAGGCAAACAGAGGCAGAGGACTATGTTACACAGTCTACTGATAAAGAGTTTAAGGTAATAATCGTAAAGATTCTCAATGAACGCAGGAGAGGGATGGAAGAACACAGTAAGAGTTTTAATAAAGAGTTAGAAAATATAAAGGAGAACCAAACAGAGCTGAAGAATACAATAACTGAAATTAAAAACACACTAGAAAGAAATAATAATAGATTTGGTTATATAGAGGAACAGATCAGTGAACTGGAAGACGGAGTAGTGGAAATCACCTAAGCTGAAGAGGAAAAAGAGAAAAGAATTTTTTAAAAGGGTGGTTTATGAGACCCCTGAGACAATATCAAGTGTACTAACATTCACATTCTAGGGATCCCAGAAGAAGAAAAGAGGGAAAGGAGCAGAGAACTTATTTGAAGAAATAATAGCTGAAAAATTTCCTAACCTGGAAAAAAAAGAGAAACCAAGGTTCATACCAAGACGTATTATAATAAAAATGTCAAAAATTGAAGATAGAGGGCTTCCCTGGTGGCGCAGTGGTTGAGAGTCCGCCTGCCGACGCAGGGGACATGGGTTCGTGCCCCGGTCTGGGAAGATCCCACATGCTGCGGAGTGGCTAGGCCCGTGAGCCATGGCCGCTGAGCCTGTGCGTCCGTAACCTGTGCTCCGCAACGGGAGAGGCCACAACAGTGAGAGGCCCGCGTACCGCAAAAAAAAAAAAAAAATTGAAGATAGAGAATCTTAAAAACAGCAAGAGAAAAGCAACTAGATATGTACAAGGGAACTTCCATAAGATTCTCAGCTGACTTTTCAGCAGAAACTCTGCAGGTCAGAAGAGAGTGACACATTAAATCCAAAGTGATAAAGGAAGAAACCTGCAACAAAGAACACTCTGCTTGGCAAGGCTATCATTCAGTTTTGAAGGAGAGATAAAGAGTTTTACAGACAAGCAAAAACTAAGAGAGTTCAACACCACTAAACCAGCTTTCAAAAAATGTTAAAAGGACTTCTCTAAGTGGAAAAGAAAAGACCACTATTAGAAATACCAAAATTACAAATAGAAGAATCTCACTGGCAAAGGCAAACATATAGTAAAGGTAGTAGACCAGTCATTCATAGAGCTAGTATGAAAGTTAAAAAATAAAAGTAGTAAAATCATCTATATCCACAGTAAATAGTTAAGGTATTCACAAAACAAAAAAGATGTAAAACATGATGTCAAAAAAGCATTAAACATGAGGCAGAGGTAGGGGGTAAAAATTCAGGGTTGTTAGAATGTGTTTGAACTTGAGAGATCATCAGGTTAAAAAAATTTTGTGTGTGTGTTGTTGTTGTTGTTGTTGTTGTTATCTGTGAACCTTATGGTAACCCCAAACCAAAAACCTATAAGAAATACACCCTAAAGAAAGAGAAAGGAATCCAAACATAACACTAGTAATTAAATCACAAGGTAAGAGAGCAAAAGAAGAAAGGAACAAAAAAGAACTACAAAAACAACCAGAAAACAATTAACAAGATGGCAACACATACATACCTATCAGTAATTACTTTAAGTGTAAATGGACTAAATGCTCCATTCAAAAGACATTGAGGGCTTCCCTGGTGCTACAGTGGTTAAGAGTCCACCTGCCAATGCAGGGGACATGGGTTCGAGCCCTGGTTAAGGAGGATCCCACATGCCACGGAGCAACTAAGCCTGTGCACCACAGCTACTGTGCCTGCGCTCTAGAGCCTGCAAGCCACAACTACTGAGCACACGTGCCACAACTACTCAAGCCCACACACCTAGAGCCTGTGCTGTGCAACAAGAGAAGCCACTACAATGAGAAGCCTGTGCACCGCAACAAAGAGTAGCCCCCACTCGCTGCAACTAGAGAAAGCCCGCATGCAGCCAAAAATAAAAATAAATAAAATAAAAGTTTTTTAAAGAAATTTTAAAAAAAAGACAGAATGGATGAATGGACCCAAAAATGAGACCCCTATATATACTGCCTACAAGAGACTCACTTCAGATCTAAAGACACACACAGACTGAGTAACGGGATGGGAAAAGGTATTCCATACAAATGGAAATCTGTAAAAAGCTGTAGCAATGTTTATATTAGACAAAATAAACTTGAAAACAAAGACTGTAGCAAGAGCCAAAGGACATTACACAGTGATCAAGAGATCAGTCCAAGAAGATGCAACAGTTGTAAATATATATGCACCCAATAGGAGCACCTCAATATATAAAGCAAATGTTAATAAATATAAAGGGAGAAATTGACAGTAACACAATAATAGTAGGGGAATTTAATACACCACTTACATCAATGGACAGAAGATCCAGAAAGAAGGAAACACTGGCTTTAAATGACACATTAGATCAGATGAACTTAATAGATAAAATAGAACATTCTATCCAAAAGCAGCAAAGTATATATGCTTTCAACTGCTACCTTCTCCGGGATAGATCACCTGGTAAGCCACAAAACAAGGCTCAATAAATTTAAGATTGAAATCATACCAAGCATTTTTTCTCACCACAATAGTATGAAACCAGAAATCAACTACAAGAAACAAACTACAAAAAACACAAACATGTGGAGGCTAAATAATATGCTCTTAACTAACCAATGGGTCACTGAAGAAACCAAAGAGGAAATCAAAAAATAACTGGAGACAAATGAAAATAGAAACACAACCATCCATCCAAAATCTATGGCATTCAGCAAAAGCAGTCTAAAGGGGAAGTTTTTAGAGATAGATGTCTACCTCAGGAAACAAGAAAAATCTCAAACATCTGACCATACACCTAAAGGAACTAGAAAAAGAAGAACAAACAAAACCAAAAGTTAGTAGAGGGAAAGAAATAATAAAGATCAGAGCAGATATAACTGAAATAGAAACTTAAAAAAAAATGGAAAAGAACAATGAAACTAAGAGTTGGTTCTTTGAAAAGATAAATTGATAAACCTTTAGCCAGACTCATCAAGAAGAAAAGAGAGAGGATCCAAATAAAATCATAAATGAAAAGAAGTTACTACTGACACAACAGATAATCGAGAGAATCATAAGAAAATAATACAAACAATTATACACCAATAAAATGGACAACTTAGAAGAAATGGATAAATTTCTAGAGACATACAAACTCCCAAGACTGAATCAGGAAGAAATAGAAAATAAGAAGAGATGGATTACCATTAAGGAAATAGGATCAGTAATACAATAAACTTCCAAAAGTCCAGTACCAGTTTCACAGGTGAATTCTACCCAACTTTTAGAGAAGAGTTAATAGCTATCCTTCTCAAACTATTCCAAAAAATTGCAGAGGAAGGAATGCTTGTGAATTATTTCTACAAGGCCAGCATCACCCTGATACTAGAATCAGACAAGAACACCACAAAAAAAAAAAGAAGAGAAAGTTACAGGCCAATATAACTGATGAACATAGATGTAAAAATCCTCAACAAAATATGAGCAAATCGAATTCAACAATACGTTAAAAGAATGATACAATACAATGTACAATAATACAGTACAATACTATGATCAAGTGGGATTTATCCCAGGGATACAAGAATGGTTCAGTATCCACAAATAAATCCATGTGAGACACCACATTAACAAATTGAAGAACAAAAATCATGATCATCTCAGTAGATGGCAGAAAAAAGTTTTGACAAAGTTCAACATCCATTTATGTTAAAAACTCTCATCAAAGTGTGTATAAAGGGAGCATACCCAACATAATAAAGGTGCTATATGACAAAACTACAACCAACATCATGCTCAACAGTGGAAAGCTAAAAGTATCTCCTCTAAGATCAAAAACAAGGCAAGGTTGCTCACTCTTGCCACTTTTATTCAGTGTAGTATTGGAAGTCCTAGCCATAGCAGTTAGACAAGAAACATAAGTAAAAGGAGTCCAAATTGGAGAAGAAGTAAAACTGTCACTGTTTGCATATAACGTGATAGTACATATAGAAAATCCTAAAGATGCAGTAAAAAAAGAAAAACAACAACTGTTAGAACTAATAAATGAATTCAGTAAAGTTGCAGGATACAAAATTAATATACAGAAATCTGTTGCATTTCTATACACTAAAAATGAGCAATCAGGGAAATTAAGAAAACAATCCCATTTACAATTGCATCAGAAAGAATAGGGACTTACCTGGCAGTCCAGTGGTTAAGACTCTGTGCTCCCAATGGAGGGGGCATGGGTTTGACCCCTGGTCGGGGAACTGAGATCCCACATGCCACATGGCACAGCCAAAAAAAAAGGATTTGGATTGGAAGAATTAATATTGTTAAAATGACCATATTGCCCAAGGCAGTCTGCAGATTCAGTGCAATTCCTATCAGAATACCAATGGCATTCTTCACAGAACTGGAACAAACAATTCTACAATTTGTATGGAAACACAAAAGACCCCAAATAGCCAAAGCAACTTGAAGAAGAAAAATAGAGCTGGAGGAAGCAGACTCCCTGATTTCAGACTGTACCACAAAGCTACAGTAATCAAAGTAGTGTGGTACTGGCACTACCACAGACACATAGATCAATGAAACAAAATAGAGAGCCCAGAAATAAACCCACATTTATATGGGCAATTAATCTATGACAAAGGAGGCAAGAATATACAGTGGTATACTCCCAATAAATAGTATTGGGAAAACTGGACAGCTACATGCAAAAGTATCAAGCCGGACTACTTTCTCATATCATATACAAAAAATAACTCAAAATGGATTAAACACTTAAACGTAAGACCTGAAACCATAAAACTCCTAGAAAAAGAACATGTGTAGTATGGCCTTTGACATCAGTCTTAGCAATATTTTTTAGTATATGTCTCCTCAGGCAAGGGAAACAAAAGCAAAAATAAACAAATGGGACACATCAAACTAAAAAGTTTTTTGCACAGCAAAGAAAACTCAACAAAACGAAAATGTCACCTACTGAATGGGAGAAGATATTTGCAAATGATATATCCTGATAAGGGGTTAATATCCAAAATATACCAAGAACTCATACAACTGAATATCAAAAGAAAAAAACCCAAATAAAAAATGGGCAGAGGACATGAATAGACATTTTTTCCAAAGAAGACACACAGATGGCCAATAGACACATGAAAAATGCTCAACATCACTAATCATAAGGGAAATGCAAATCAAAACCGCAGTGAGCGATCACCTCACACTTGTCAGAATGGCTAGCATTAAGAAGACTGCAAATAACAAGTGTTGACACTGGTGTGGAAAAAAGGGAATCCTTGTGTTATTGCTTGTGGGATTGTAAATTGGTGCACCCACTATGGAAAACAGTATGGAGGTTCCTCAAAAAAATTAAAAACAGAACTGCCATATTATCTAGCAATTTCATTTCTAGGTATTTACCTGGAGAAAACAAAAACACTAATGTGAAAAGATACATGTACCAACATTACTCACAGTAGCCAACATATGGAAGCAACTTAATGGATAAAGAGGATATGGTGTATATATATACAGTGGAATATCACTTAGCCATTAAAAATGAAATCTCATTTTTGACAACAGGGATGGATGTAGAAGCTATTATGCTAATTAAATAAGTCAGACAAAGACAGATACCACATGATCTCATTTATATGTGGAATCTAAAGAATCTAAAAAGCAAAACAAAATAAAATGAAAACAGACTCAGATACAGAGAAGAAACAGGTGTTTGCCAGAAGGGAGGCTTGTGGGTGTGGGCAAAATAGGTGAAGGGTATTAAGAGGTACAGACTTCCAGTAATATAATAATTAAGTCACAGGGTTATTATACACAGCATAAGGAATATGGTCAGTAATATTAATTTTGTATGGGGACAGATGGTTACTACACATATAGTGGTGATCACCTCTTAATGTATACAAATGTCAAATAATTCTGTAGTACATCAGAAGCTAAAATAATATTATGCGTTAAATATATTTCAGAGTAACAAAAAAAGAAAAATACTTATTTCTTTGCATTAAAGAGAAAGATAGTTTGAGAGTATAGCTAGAAGTTATCTTCTATTTGATTTCTGTTTTCTTTGTGAGCTAGGTGGCAATGTCGTCTCCTGAAAGTGTGGAGGAGGTGGGTTTGAAAAGTGCGGTGAAGCTATGAAATAGTAATTGAGAAGAATGGATGGGTTAAATGACTAGAGAAGTGTTTGTGGGCAAACTTGAAGGCTCAGATGAGATTAATTTTCAATGTGTAATTTTCCTCCAGCAGTGATTGGTACTTCAGATATTAACCAAAGGTAGTTAGTTTAAGTCTTCCAGGGTTGTCATTTTGGTATACCATTGTACAGAAGGATGGCAGGGGTTGGGGAGGGGAGGCAAATCAAATTTAGGATATATGCAAGAGATTGCTTGAAATTATGGGCCACCAACTCTAAACTGGATAGGAAAAGAAGTGAAGATCAGAGAAATGCATGTGGAGAGTGAGAAAGTAATGGATGGATGGACTTGAGATTTCAGTGTGAGCATTTAAAAATTATTGGAGTAAATGAGAGAGTAAGTTCAAAGGATGAGAAGTTTGGAGTATTATGTGAATTCATATATCAGAGCGGATGACAGAGTCCAGGATATGATTTTAGTAGTATAGAGTGCATTGAAGTATGGTAGAAGGTCTTCAGAGATAAGGTCAGAAAACTTAAATCCAGAGCAATGGTCTTTTGAAGTCCTTTGGTATGATGGTGGGTCTTAAAGTAGAGAAAAAGACATCTGAGCCCCTGTCCGAGTCATCAGTGAATGAGAATGAGTCATCAGAAATTTGGTAGATAGGGGTTGAGCTGAAGGCATTGTTTCAAAAGATCAGGAGCTTATACCAAAGGGTGGAAGTGGTAAGCTTTCTCCCTTAGTTTACTACAATACTCTTGCTCAGTCTCCCTCCATATAGTATTTCTTCCCTCCATACCCTCTTACATACTTAATCAGGTTACTCTTAAAGCTGACTCTTGTGACGGCACTCCCTTTCTGTAGAATCTCCAATAAATTCTTTTGCCAAGACATTCAGGGCCTTTCATGATGTGGCTCATCCTCAAGTCTGTCTTTCCAGCTTTGTCATCTCTTCACTTAATGTTCACTGTAGTCAAATAATAACCAACTCCAATTCCCCTAAACACTCCACAATTTCCTTTTTTTCTTGTATCACTTTGTTCGTATTCTTTGTGCTGTCTAAAATACTTTTCCCACCTTGCTGCACATTCAATGCCTACTTGTCCTTCTAGGCCTCACATAAGATTACAGCTTTGTCCTGAAGAATTTCTTTACCCTTTCAGGTGAAAGTCATTTCTTCTTCCCCTGGGCATTAATAGTAATCTTAATGAATGCCACTTATCATTTTCTAATCTTATAAGTGTTTGTGTGTCTTATCTTCTTAGAGTATAAGCTCTTTTGAAGGTAACATTTCCATCTGATTTTCTTTGCATCTCTTCATTATTTTATACAGTATAAACATGGACTAAATGAATACACTTTTAAAGTATCTTAGTGTTCATTTTTAAAAATATTTATCCTACAATTTATTAGTAAGTAGTCATGCTTGTCAATAATTTAATTAAAAGAGAAAGTTTGACCTTCTAACTTTGTCACTGAATTTTTTTAAAGTATATGTATTATGTTTATATTCACAGCCCCATGCAATCATTCGTCATACCATTAGATCTACGAACAGGAATGCCAGAGCTGAACGGACAGCTTCAGAAATAAATTGTATGTGTTTGGTATACATTTTCAATTGGTGGTTTTGGAGGGTTGAGCTGGGTGTTCTTATGGAATTTTTTGGAATAATAAAGTCTCACTAAGTGTGGCTACATACTTTAACATAACAGGATACCTCTAAAATAAAGGCTGCTTTTCTGGCTTGTAATGGAATTCTCTTGGTTTTATAATTAAATAGTTTTTATTTTCTAATTATAAAGTCAATATATGTCTATTGCAGAAAATTTGCAAGAGGAAAAAAGTAGAAAATTAACATTGCCCATAATCATATCACCCAACACCAGCCCACAGATAATATTTTGCTGAATTTCCTTCATGTTTTTTCACGTATAGTTTTACATGACTGAATTTATACTATACATAAAATTTTGCTTAACATAGTCAAAAGTATTTTCTATGTATTCACCTAGGCTTTGTAACCATTATGTTTAATGGTTTTATCCTCTTTTATTGAGTTGATGTATTATAGCTCCTATTGTTGGACCTTTGGGTTGGTTTCAGTTTTTTAAGTCAAGTTAACAATAAGGTGAATATTTTCTAAAGTGCATATTTAAAGGGGGAAATTGATTTTTATTCTATAAATCATTGACAAAAATTTTATATTAACAATATTTGTCATTTTAGCCACATTAATTTGGAAGAACAGATTTGCGAAGAATTCTTAGGTATAAGTATATTGACTTAAATGCATAATTGTTTCGAAAGAGATTTAAAGTAGTTTACATTAAAATAAGCCATAAATAAAAATTATAAACCACAATGGAGGAAGATAATTTATTATATATTTAGGCTAATTAGAATTATTGCAGATGAGCATTTTGTTTTTTTGAAACCAGACATTTCTAGCTTTCTGGATACAGCTTTGGAAATCTAGGTCATTGGAGAGTTAGAATGTCCTTCCCATATCAGTTGTTTTAGTCAGATCTTTTCAAAGTTACACCAATAATTCGAGATTTTCTGTGTTTGTTAGTCCCAGATTGCTGATATGTTCTTATGCTATCTTCTTATATAATCCCCAGTGAACTCTCTGGGCTTCCAATACCAGACAGAAAAGTAGCAAAGTTATATTCCATTAAAAGCTATTGTGTTTATTTTATGCAGCTGTATAGTATTCAATTAATGTAGTCTAAGTGTATCTTTTCTTGTTTAGCTTTTGTCTTCTGTGTCATATTCAGTAAGGTCTTCCTGATTTTAAGGTTATAAAAGGATTTTCCTATTGTTTCTTCTTGTATTTTTACAGTCTCATGTTTTTAATATTTAAATGTTTGATATAAGGTATTAACTTATTTGGTAGAAGGTATGAAATCAACTTCAGTTTCATTCTAAATATCTACCTATTTGCCTCAATGCTATTTATTAAAAACTTGATATTTTTGCTAATAGATTAGATATGCCATCTTTATTATGTACTAAATTGCCACATATATTTTAGGGCTTTTTCTGGAAATTCTATTCTGTTACATTAATATACCTAGTCCTGTGCTGGTCTCATACTTCTGATTATTATCTTTATAATACCTGTTAAAGTGTGATAGAAATAATCCTCCTCCTACTGTCCCTCACCCCCTCCACACAAACACACACACAAACACCACGTTGCTGTCCTTTTCTGTTATATTTGGCTATTATATTTTCCCTACATAAATGCAAGAATCAGCTTACCAAGTTAAAAGAAATCAGTGTTTTTACTGAGATCTCATAAATTTGTACACTAACTTATAAGTGTCTGGAGTACTAATATCTTCATGGAGTGAGTCCTATGTGCTTCATGTACCAGACAGAAGACAGTAGAATTGAAGTTCATTTTATTGGTCGATTTATCTTTAAATTCTCCCAAGTCTTCTTTTGTGTCCATCAGGATTGTTTTATAGTTTTGTTTTTGTTTGATAGATTTCATACATACCTGGTTAGTTCTATTCTTAGTTTTTTGTTTCAGTTTTTTACATTGATCTGATAACTTACATATAGTAAAATGCTTAAGTGTACTGCACAATGAATTTTTAAATTTGTATACACTCATGAAACTACCACCGAGATCAAGATATAAAACATCATCAGAATCTCTGAAGGCTTCCTCATGCTCCTTCACAATCAATACCCTTCCATCTTCCTGTATCCCCCTGCCCTCCCACTGCCCAGGCTAATCACTATTCTGATCTCTGTCACTGTAGATTGGTTTTTACCTGATTTTGATCTTAAGATAAATAGGATAAACCAATATGCACCTTTCTTGCCTGATTTCTTTTGCTCAACATTATGTCTGTGAGAGTCATTCGTGTCATGTGTAGCAACAATAGTTTATTGTTTTCATTGTAATGTAGTATTTCATTGTATGATTATACCACAATTTATCCATTCTTTACTTGACAGGCATTTGATTTGTTTCCAGTTTGGGGCTATTAGGATTATTATAATCATCCTTACTATGTGTTTTTAGTTGATATAACTAATTATGATGATCCTGGCCTGATCTAAGACCACCAGGGACAAATGTATAGTGCAACAAAGTCAGGTTTATTGACTCCTTGCAATGAGGGAGAACACATACCAGAGGAACCATGGAACATCTCATTAAACAGGAAAAGAAGAGTTAGAGCGTTTTTGGAAAGTGAAATTTAGGTGAAAACTTAAAGCAAAGTAGGGATGTGTATGAAAGAGTCTATACTGTAAAAATAGACTCAGAAGCCTGTTTCCTTGGAAACTTGGAATGTTGTATTCAGCAACCCCTTTATTTGAAGCTCTGTATGTATGTTGGAAACTGAGGCTGCTTCTCTCTCACTGACTTAAATCTTCCAGGCAAGAATGGAATGGTTCATTTTAATGAATATGATTTCATACAGCAAAGTTTCTGACAGTCTGTGATTTTAGAGAATGATGTTTCTCAGTAAGATAGCATTGGCAATTCGGGGGTGGGGGGGTCATAATGTGATACTTTACATATGCAGCATATCCTTGGGAGAAACATTGTTTCTTCTTGACTTTGCATTTGGATTTGTGTCTGTCCTCCCAGTCTGATGAATAGCAAGGCAGATTACTTTCTTATTCTGATCCAGATATGGGTGTGTTACCTAAATTCCTTATTTTTTTTAAAAAAAAGTTTTCATCTGAAAAGTCACCTTTTGGTTGAGTCCAGTTGATGCCGAAAGCTCGGCCTCTGTGCACTGGTGCCAAATTGAATCTTGGAGACAGAGTTTGGGGGGAAGTAGAGAAGAATAGCTTTATTGCTTTGCCAGGCAAAGGGCGACAGAGAGGGCTCCTGCCCCTAAAAAGTTTGTGTTCCAACCTGGGAGGATTTGACGAGGAGTTTTATAACAACCGTTCAAGGGTGGCGTTGCTGATAAGATTAGAGTATGTGAAGGGCCTCCACTCTTCTAATCTGGCCTCAGGTAATCTTGATGAGCTTCTCTGGTTCTTTTAATGTAGCCTCAGGTGGTCCTTCTCTGGTATGAAGAATGCTGACCTCTTAAAAGAGCTTAAAGGCATTGTTATGTGTATCCCTTGAGGTGGAACCAGGACCCTGCCCCAAGGCTGCACTATTGTCCCCTGGCTGCGCCTCCCTTGTCTTTGCATCCCTTCCGGGATTAGCAACAGTTCGATTCTGCCCTTTGGAATTCAAGGAAGGTCATGGAGGCTGGAGTCAAGAGAAGGGACAGAAAGGCTTCTGTGCCCAGGAGCCCCATAGGGTCCTGTTCGGTTTCACAGTTACCTAGGAAGCCAACTAATTACAAAGAATTGGCACCAAAGGGATATGAGAGGTATCAACAAAGAAAATGACTACCCAACTGTCCGTTTAAGTGTATGATTTTAGCTGACTCACAAGTAAATTTTAGCCAGGTATTTGGACTCATACCAAGGACTCACTAAGGTTACACAGAGCAGTATTAAGAATAAAGACTCTACAGGTATCATGATTAGGAGGTAACAAGTCTGTCAACAATCCAAAAGTTTCAACTGGCAAAGGAAGAAAAAATGTAGCTCAAGAGCTATAGTATGCACATTAAAGTATGATAATCAGTGTCTTCGGTCATCTTTTTCCATGGGTCTTGGGCAAATGATTCATTTCATGTTGTCATCAGCTAGATTCAGTAGACTTGTGTAGAAGCTGATTTTTGCAGTCATCTATTTCTGAAGATTTTTTTTCATCTCCAGTTTGAGATGTCCTACTAAGACAGTCTTGCACTGATTTAAATTGGCCTATGTCTCTATAATTAAGAGACAGGAATACAAGGATCATCACTCTGTTTTACTGTCGTGTTAGTTGTTAACAGTACCTGGCAAGATTCTATTTATTGAGGTTAGAGAGAAGTTTTCCAGAAGGCAGTTTCTGAGTTCTAAATGAAAAGTTTATTCAGAGGAAACACTTCTTGGACATGTTTGAGTATAAAACTGTGTGTACTGTACAAGTCTCAGCTGTATTAGTCTGTAATAATGTAGAAACTGGAGTTGGGGGCAGTATTCCCAGATGTATAAGACGCTCAGTTTTGGGTTCATTGGGAGAGAGTTAATGGGCTCCTAGGGAATTGACCTCATTTTCTTTCAAGCCAAACAAATAAAGAAGCAAAACCTACTTTAGGCTAAGGAGATCTAAGAATTTCTGAAAGTTTACCCAACTTAAGTTTGAAAATTCCATTTGTCCCTTTTTATTTCATGTGAAGATGGCGATGATAAAGGTGATAGAGATTTTGAGATGTATTGTCTCACAAATCTCCTTAGTAACAGTTCTAGAGAAGTGAGTGTTTATTAGGTAAGTAATTAGAGCTCTCCCAGGTAGGAAACACAAACTCAAGCAGCATTTTTTGGCCATTGTTAAAGTTGAGCCTTTTTAAACAACCTTTGATCCATCCTAGAAATAGATATACAATAACCAAAAGAAAAGTATTTGTTGTCAGGAAAACTATTTATGAAAAATTATCTGAAGTATAGCATACCCATATGTTCTTCTACATTGGTATTTTTTAAGCTGCAGGTTGCAACACAATCCATGACATCAATTCAGATTCTTTTTTAAAGGCACAAAATAGCAAGTATTTAAGTGCATCAGTTGGATTCTTAATAGGTACTATACCTTGAAACTTTTGTGGATTTTTTTTGTTTGTTGCTTTGTTAGCAATTTGACTGTGATGTGCCTAGGTGCATTTTTCTTGTTGTTTGTTCTATTTAGTGTTTATTGAGTTTCTTAGATCAATGAATTGATATTTTTCATCAAATTGGGGACACTGTTTCTTAGTTTTTCTGTCCCAGATTCCCTCTTCTCCTTCTGGGACTCCAGTTACATGTTAGACCACTTGATGTTGTTTCATAGGTCACTGAGGCTCTGTTCTCCCTGACCCCCATAAACATACATAAGATGTTTTTGTTCTCTATACTTAAGTTTAGTTTCTGTTGCCCTAATTTTAAGTTCATTGACCTTTTTTTTTGTAGTGTTCAGTCTGCTATTTAAGCCCATCAGTGAATTTTATTTCAGATATTGTATTTTCTGGATCTAGACTTTCATTGAGATAGATAGATAAGATAGATAGATAGATAGATAGGAAGAAAAATGGATCGATGGATGGATGGATGGATGGTTACATACATATATAATATACATACGTGTATAGTTTCTCTCTACTGATAATTTCCATCTCTTTACTTATTGTGTCCATCTTTTCTCTTAAATCCTTGAATATATTTATAATAGATGTTTTAAAGTCCTTGTGTGCTAATTTCAACATATGTGTCATCTCTGAGTCTATATCTATTTTTTTAAACTGGTTATGATTTTTATGTTTTTTCTACTTCTTTATTCATTTTTTTATTGTATCTTGGATGTTGTGATACAACATTGAGTGTCTGGATTTTGATCTCTTTATTTTAGAGTGTTTAAAGCATAAATTAACTGGTAGGTCATTGCAGTCCTTTCAAGGCCTATGTCAGGTTTTACTACAATATTCAGCAAAGTCTTTCCTCTGGGTGGAAACTCATTTCTTTCCTGGTACTGTGTGATCACTAGAACTTGTATTTAGCTTACAGCACTGTGTTAGCTGTTTTTCTGACATACCTTGCATAGTCTTGCTTCACTTGTGGGCAATTTAGTATGCAACCAAAGACTTCTCTAAGGAGACATAGTTTTCTCATTTCTGGCCCTCTGCCCTTCAAATTCCCACTGCCTAAACAGCCCCAAACTGTAGTCTTTCTTTCCTGCACCCAGTGAAACTCTCTCTTTGGGTTCTACTTTCTTGGAAAGTACCCCCACGCAGAAATCAGGGGTGAGTGGGGATCTTAACACCATCTTTCAAGGGTTACAACCCTGTGATATCTGTTAACCCATTGCCTCAAAATAATTGCTTCATATAGCTTGTATGCACACATGTATTTGTGTTACATGTTGTAGTTGTTTATAGCAAAAGGGTAAGTCTAATTCCTGTTACTTATTATACCTATAATTATTATGCCTATAATAAGTAACATCTTTTAGAGATAAATGAGGATGTATAATAGAAGACCTCCCCATCTTTGTATTTTTATAAGCCAAAGACACACCCAAAGGTACTGCCAGGATTTTCTTTAAAGCAAAACAAAACAACTTGGAGTCCATTCTTGCACACAGAACAATGATACTGGAGACTCTAGCATTCTTTGCCATAAAGCGTGGCTGTAGTAATTTTAGACTTGTCATAAGGAATTTGATTTTTTTTAAGGAATATTTTTCTTACATGTGAAAGTAAAACATCTTAAATGTTTATGCTGATATAAAAGAAATGAAATTGAAATTTTTATTTTCAATCATTGATACTGGTATGGATGGATGCAGTTGATATTTTACTATATGTTTAATTGAAATGTATGAGCTCATTTTTCTCTGGTAATTTTTTAAGTCTTGAAATTTGCTGATTATGTAATTATTGAAAATATTTTCTTTCTTTCCTTTCCATATTTATGCCTTTTATAATTTACCTCTAGACCTGCTTGCCACTATTTCTAGTTGTAACCAAAAAAAAAAAAAAAACTTTAACTCATCTTTGTCTCAAATGAGTGAAGTGGTTCTTTGTGAATTATAGTAATGGCTCTTGAATTAAGATGTTTTTAAATTATTTTAAGAAGTAAGTCATTAATGAACAACTTTTTATTTTAGATTATTTTTGAAAAGTAGATACTGTATTTTATGGAATGTCTTTGAAAATTTTATGGTGCTCGCTTCGGCAGCACACATACTAAAATTGGAACGATACAAAGAAGATTAGCATGGCCCCTGCGCAAGGATGACACGCAAATTCTTGAAGCAGTCCATATTTTTAAAATTTAGTTTGACAATAACAAACACCTAATTAACGTTTCTAAATATAATACCATCCCTCCTGATGTGTTGTGGGTATTGCATACACTAGCAACCATTTTATTAAAACATTAATTGCAGTTGGATTTGTTTTGGGATTCATGCATAATCCATTTAGTACATAGCAGAACTAACTCATTTTGAAGGAATTATAAATGAAATCCTTCATTTATAAGGATTTATAAGGAAATCCTACACAAGTCTATCATTTAATTCACATTGTAGTCAAGGAAGGGGAAATTTTGCCTTCAGAAAATTCTGTGGCTCTTCTGGGATCTTTGATGTGACCTTCCCTCGCTCCCTCCCTCCCTCCCTCCCTCCCTCCCTCCCTCCCTTCCTTCCTTCCTTCCTTCCTTCCTTCCTTCCTTCCTCCCTCCCTCCCTCCCTCCCTCCCTTCCTTCCTCCCTCCCCCCCCTTCCTCCCTTCCCCCCTTCCCTCCCTCCCTCTCTCTGGGAAGGTACCCAAAATGTGTTCATGCAGTGTACAGACAAAAACTGCAAAACTCAATCAATCAAACTTACATTCCTGGCTGCATTGGAAATTGGCACCCCCATTTTGGAAAAGTGAAAGCATTTCCTAGAGCTGAATACTTGTCTACCTTAAGATAGCAATTCTACTGCCAGGTACACACAGAAACATACCCACATGTTCACCCACAAGACACTTATTTGAATGTTGGTTGCTGCACTATTTGTAATAGCCCCAAACTGGAAACTACCTGAATACACACCACCAGTAGAATGGGTAAATAAATTATGGCATATTCCCATAAAGGAAGAGTGTACGGTATAGCAATGAGAAGGAACAATCTACAAAGCTCAGAAACAAGCAGAACTAATGCATGGTGCTAGAAGTCAGGAGAGCAGCTGTCCTTGGAGTGGGGAGTAAATGGGAGCGTTTGGGGTCTGGTAATGTTGTCTCTATCTGGCTTCTGGTTATGTAAGTGCTCAGTTTGTGAAAATTCATTGATTATAACAAATGCACTTTTATGCATGTTATATTTTAATAAAATTTGCGAAACAAACAAAAAAAGAAGGAAAATTTTATGACTTAGTGTTTTTATTTAGTATAATAAATTATATAAGTACTCTGTATTGCTTTACAAATCTTGGTTTTAGGAATAAAGACAACTAGATACTTTTTAAAAGTGCTTTTTTTTTAGTGTATTTTGTTTACCAAGATTGTATTTAGGAAACTTGTATCTCTATGATGCAAATGTATATTTTAATTTTTTTGGTCTTTTAGTCACATTATATCTTAGAATTTTAAAATTCTGTGTACTTTATGAGTAGATAATAAGCCATCCTTTTCTCTGATTTACAGACTATTTCATATAAAAGAAGTTACTCTTTGATTATTAGGAATAATTCTAAAATTGGTCTCATTAGGCCAAATAAAATATACATTTAGGAAAATATAATATTAGATTCCTGAATGCCATAGTAATATTTAATATGACAAATATTCGTTCTTTTTAGATAATTATAGGTGATTTGGCAGGGCGGGGTGTTCATCCTACCGTAAAGTTGTAGTTTAAATTAGTCTCAAGACAGAGTCTATAGCCTAGATAGAAACATCCTTAAAGTGTTTGTTTAGTCACGTACTTTTTTTTTTTTTTTTTTTTTGCGGTACGCGGGCCTCTCACTGTTGTGGCCTCTCCCGTTGCGGAGCACAGGCTCCGGACGCGCAGGCTCAGCGGCCATGGCTCACGGGCCCAGCTGCTCCGCGGCATATGGGATCTTCCCGGACCGGGGCATGAACCCGTGTCCCCTGCATCTGCAGGCGGATGCTCAACCACTGCGCCACCAGGGAAGCCCTAGTCACCTACTTTTAATTAATTTTTAAAAATCTTTTATATACAAAATTGCAGTTTAATTTCCTGATTCCAGCCAAGAATTAAGTAGAATTGTTAGGAAGATACCAAATTGTTACTTTCTTTTGGCGAACATAAAGGAAGGGGTCCTCTGTAGTAAAAAATTAAGAGTTTTTGTCTTTTCCTCTTTCTTCTCTTCTCCTCTCTCCCTTCCCCCCTCCCCAGTACACATGCTTCTCATCATTTTTCCAGGATTGATCCTTTAAGATAGAATTTGTGAATATATGTTATATTTTACAGTTGACAAATTACAGTTTGAACCTCCTCTGAGAAAAGAAACAGAAGCACGGGATGAAATGGTAGGAATAATGACTTTTAAAGAATTTTCCATATTAAAATTTGAGAAAAGTTATAGTCAGGTGTACTTTGACTAAAGAACAAAGTAATATACTCTTCAGAGCATTGATTTTTTTTTTTTGGTGGTATGTGGGCCTCTCACTGCTGTGGCCTCTCCCGTTGTGGAGCACAGGCTCCGGACGCACAGGCTCAGCGGCCATGGCTCACGGGCCCAGCCGCTCCGTGGCATGTGGGATCCTCCTGGATCGGGGCATGAACCCGTATCCCCTGCATTGGCAGGCAGACTCTCAACCACTGCACCACCAGGGAAGCCCCAGAGCATTGATTTTGATAATGTATTTCACACATTAAAGTTTGAAAAAGCTTCTGCTTAGGTGTATTTTGACTAGGGTACAGTGTGTAATATACCATTTTAACCATTCATTTTGACACTTCTGAGTCTTTTGAAGAATTCATATGAATTTATTAAGTATATGGAATTTGATGCTCAGCTTTAAGCTCTCAGGAACTTTTTACTTAATGATTCTGTTAGATTTGTAGTATGATTTTGCATTGCCTTACTGTTTTTAATATTTATTTGTTAATATAGCTTCTTTTTTTTTTTTAACCATTGCTCTTATTTTGAGATTACTATTTGGTTAACCCTTTCCTTAACTAAAAAGAAAGAAACAATAGATTGAGCAAGATATTATTAGACTCAGCCTAGATGTTATCCTAACATCTACTTTATGTTTAACTGATAGTAAATATAGTTTTTAGAGTAATTGTCTTCTGTTAATGGATCTCTTCATTCTTAACATCTGCAAGTGGTGCTCTTCCTACTGTATGTGTTGCTGGACAATAAATTTTCAATTTCCATGCTAGTCAGAAAAAGTGTGGCACCAGTAAATTAAAGGTGATTGAATAATACAGTGTTTAGTTCTCCATGCTCATGGAGTAGTGATGCACGTAATTCAAAGTTAACATTTTTGTTTTGCTTTGGAATATACTTTACCAATATATTGGTAAAGAGGGCTTGTCACATTTTACGCTGTAAGTATGTTTATAGATTCTGTTAAGTTTAAGTCATCTAATAATGAGTTATTGACGTAAATGTGTCAAATGACAGCAAATGTAGCTAGAGATTAAACTGTTGAAAGCCAAGATGATTAATAAGCATGACAATGAGTATGTTGTTGAATCAAATAAAATGAATGATACCTGTTATAAGGTAACATTTTAAACTCTTTTTTACCTTCACAGGGAGTGTCTTCAGACCCAAACTTTCTGTTACGGTGGAATCCTTTTGTTGATGGTGCAAATACTGGCAAGTAAGTTGTTTTTCTAGCTTAACTTTATTTTACTTAATTATATAAGAACAGTATTTGATGGGGAGTGCTTTATTCTAATAAGCTTTAATTTTTTTCTTATAAAAGTTGTACTATGCCTTTTGTCAGTGACAAGCTTCTGACTTTTTTAAATTGCCCAAAGGCATAATGTGTTGATCATTAAGGCTTTGTGGTTTTGTTCTTTAAATCAAAATACAGTATGTGTGGTGTTAATATACTGAAAGATGAGCTACATGATCTCATGGGAAAAAATACGATAGTAGGAATCAGAAAGCCCCAGTTCCGTCTCTGCAATGTGGTTACTTCATATTCTAGACCTGTCTTTCCTCAACGATTAAGTGACAGGGCTGACCTAGATGAGTTGTTCCAAACCTATTAGTCCATTGCAGTGCCTAGAGAGCTCTTTGGAAATACAGATTCCTGAATCCCCACATTAGGCCTATGGATCTGGGGTTAGCAGAGTATGGCCTGTAAACCTATAAACCAGATCTGGCCCAATGCCTATTTTTGTACATCCTACAAACTAGAATGATATTTACATTTTTTAATGGTTGAAAAAAAATCAGAAGAAGACCACTATGACCACTATATGATTCATAAAGCCTACAAAGTTTACTGTCTAACCCTTTATAGAAAAAGTTTGCTAACCACTGCTATAGAATATAGTCTTTGGGAGTGGAATTTAAGAATCCTGAAAGCTTCCCAATTGATTGCAATGACTATGGATAAATGTGTGGAACCAGTGGGCTAGATGAGTGATTCTCAAGTTTTGATGTGCCTGGAGGATCGCCTGGAAATCTTGGTAAAATGCAGATTCTGATTAAGTAGGTCTAGAGGGTGCATTTATAAAAGTTTCCGTGGGAATTCCCTTGCAGTCCAGGGGTTAGGACTCTGCACTTTCACTGCTGAGGGCCCTGGTTCAATCCCTGGTCGGGAAACTAAGATCCTGCAAGCTGTGTTGTGCAGCCAGAAAAAAAAAAAAAGTTTCCAGGTGATACCAGTGTTGCTCATCTGTGGACCCCACTTGGAGTAACAAAGGGTTTGATGATCAGCCATTTGAATCTATGATTCACTGTGGATTCCAACTCTAAAATTCTGAATCTCTTTTTCACTACTAAGTTTAATTTCATTTTTATTACATATTAAATGTTACAAAGCATAATGGTAAAGTAAAAAATACTTCATATTCACTTTATAAAGACTCTATTTTATAGTCATACTAATACAGTTTGACAGAATGAGATCTTAGGTCTTCCTGTAGCTTTTAAAAATACTCTGTACCATGATCTAATTGTCTTTTATATCCCCCGAATAGAAGCAGATTTTAATGCACATGTAATGCTCTCTCTGTGTTTTATGTTATTGTCATTTATCACCATCTAAATTGCATTTTTCTCTTTGTATTAGATCAACCTCAAAACGTGCAATACCACCTCCCCTACCTCCTAAGGTGAGCTACTTAAAGATTTTCAACAATATATCCTTGTTTAAATAATAAAATAAATTTTTAAAATAACTTTATTGAATTTATTCAAAATTCTCTTAAACATATTTTAGGGTACAGTTTTCCTCAAGAGCATTATTATGAAGATGTAAAAATATATTAAAGAAGATTTCATGAGAAATATAATATTTTTATAGCTATTAGAAAAAGGCAAAGATAGGTTATTACTCATTTGAGGCAATACTTGACCACATGGAGGGGAGTTTATCATTTACAGTCCTCATTTATTACTACAGTTGGACAGTGCACTAGAGTCATACTTTATTAAGTCACTTTCCTTGCTTGTTTGTAGTTATTAAATATTTTGTGGATTATGTATGTGATTTTATTGGTTATAAAAACATTATCAGTTTGGGGTTAGGGCTGCTTAAAAGTCACATGGCAAGTTCATAGTTGTGTTGGGATAGTAACTCAGCTCTTGCTTGCCTTGCTTACTTGGCCCAGTGAATTGAACTATACAGGAGAAAGAAAAAAAGGCATATTCTCCTTCCCCTAAAGTCTTTGATGCATAATAATAACAAAGTGTTAATGTTTTATGTCCAAATTTATTAAAGTACTTCCGTGTCTTATTATCAACTAGCCAAGGATAAGCAGTTACCCTGAAGACAACCTCCAAGATGAAGAAAAATCATCAACTGTAAAACGTTGTCCTGATTCAGAGAACAGAGCTCCCCAAGTTCTCAGAAGACAGAGTAGCCCAAGTTGTGGTCCTGTAGCTGAGACTTCCTCTATTGGTATGGCTAGCAGTATCAGCAGGCCTGGAGTGCATACAGCTAGATACTGTGATCTCGGTAAATAAATCAAAGTGAAGGCTGAAAAGAAAGCCATTTTGTTCATATTTTAAAGAATGTCTTTTTTCTTTAGTCAGTCTTATTACTGTTTGAAGCTTTGTGAAGGTTCTTTAAAGTTCCACATGGGTGGACTATAAATAGATTCAATCCAATTCAACCCTAATTTGATCCCTTACTAAATATTATAGGATCTAGAAAGATGAATGGATGACCCTGCCCTCTGGAAGTTCAGGGTCTATAGGAGAAGTTATACCAATGTGCACATAATATCAGACAAGACATTTTGTTTAAGTGTCTCCTACAGTAAGTAACTGTACGTAACAATGCAAGAGATCTCTGAGGGAGATAAGGATAGGGAACAGAGGAGGTAGGCCCTTGCAGAGGTTTAAAGGGCTTGGTGAGCCTTTAATAGGTGGAACCAATACTGACAGGCATTCTTAGAGAACAAGAAAGAATGAACAAATGCACTGAAGCAGGAAAATCTAGAATGTATTGGAAGTACAGTCTAGTATGGTCGAAGTGTGAGCTTTTGAAGGGTATATACTGGGAGATAGGACTTAAAAAGGTAGGGTGAAGTTAAATTATGAAAGGCCTTGAATATCAGCATTAGTAGGTCAGATTTCATTTTTCTCACAATATGGAAAGACATTTGTTGTTTTCATGGATTAAGACCACTGCTATAGATGCAGTGCTGCCTCTACATGAGCTAGAGAAAGGCACCAGAGATACTTTAACTCATCTGACAGTAGAGAATATTTCCCTATAAAGGAACACCCAAATGGAAAACAAGTACTGGGGGGGAAGGGGAAATTATTTTTCAAGGAAAGTACTTATTTGTATGGTCATTCAACTTTTAACCATGATTCTCTTTAGGAAATGGTGATGGTATTTCAAAACTCATTAGTGAAAACACAGAAGGATCAGCGCAAGCACCACAGTTACCACGAAAAAAGGACAAGCGAGATTTCCCTGTAGGTATAACAGGTGTTTGGTGATTAGTTGTAAATAATACTGTATTTATCATATAAAGGGCATAGTCTGTTTAATTCAAGAGTTTGAATAACTGGATTTCTAAATGTATAAAGTTTTTCTTAAGGCTTTAAGAGGTCTTACAGTATTAAAAATCACTTTTCCCACAGAAACCAGTAATCAATGGCCTCCCACCCACCCCAAAAGTGCTGGTAAGGAATATTTTTATGTGAACCACTTGCCAATTTTTCTCTCTTTAGAAGCAACAGAATATTGTTTATTTGCTATCAAGTATCTTGAGCCATTGAAAGGAAGGATTCATAAAATACAAAGGCATTAAATGCATTTGGATATACCATGGATCAAATCATGTACCCGAATTTGAGTGAGTTAGTTAGAATTGGGTAAATTTCACTTTTTGTAAATACGGACAGTTGGGTTCTCTGATTAGCCTACAGAGGCCAATTTAATTTTAATGTGATGATATTACTAGTACTGTGTCCTCTTCATTATGTTGGTTAAATATCTTTCTACCCCTGAAGCCATTTTTACGTTGAACTATACACAGTGAAAAGGAACAGGGAAGCTTCTGTTAACTCTTGTTCTCTGGCCCTTCAGTAGAACCTACCTAAGGTAGTTCAGCCAGTCATATGAATGGGTACCTTATAAATTGTACCTTTTTGTACAGTAAAAGTTTAGTGTAAATATCAGTCTTTTGTCTTTTATCACTATTATGGAGGTATACTGCAATTATAATCACTATGATGTTACTCAATAAAATCATTCATTGTTTCCCATTATTAAATGTTAGTCCTAAAGATAAGTAGTGATGTAAAATTCCTAGAATGTATCATTGACATATGTAGACGTTTTGATAAATTTGATATTTTTGCCGTAAAGTAGTGGATTACGCAAGGAAACAGTATAAAACTCTCTTCATAGAAAGGGTTAAATTATATCAAAATATGAATTTTGTAATGAGACCATAAATATATGCAAATAAGAGTCAGTTTAACATTTCATAATAATCTTAGCTATTTTCTAAGAACGTATAAAGTTATCTAATCAAATAAGTCAACATTTCTTTCTTTATAAATAAGATGGGAGCATGTTTTTCCAAAGTCTTTGACGGCTGTCCTTTGAAAATAAATTGTGCAACATCCTGGATACATCCTGATACAAAAGGTAACATTTCTGAATTTTTATATATATCTCCAACAAAATATTTATTATCAGAAAAGATCCTTATGATCAGTGAACTGAGGGCTTTTTACTTTAAAAGTTCAACTTAGAAACTAAGGAGTGTAGGTATTATACTATTTAGTGTAACAACCTAAATAGGTAAATAGTTTTAGTTTAAGGCATCAGAATTCAAGAGCGAGTATACAGGAACAGTTCCTGCTTAAAGGAGACTAAAGAGACATCACAACTGATTGCAACCATGATTTTGCATTTTCATTTATGTAAAAGGACAATAATACTGAGATGATAATCGCTTTCAGTAAAATCAGGATATTAGAAAATGGTATTGTTTCAGTGTTAATATCCTGATTTTGATCATTGTTGTGTCGTTGTATAAGACCTTTTTATTTTTTTTTAAGAAATGCACACAAATATTTAGGAATAAAGGGGTATCATGCTCATAACTTAAACAGTTCAGAAAATGAAAACAAAAATGTGTGTACAGAGAAAGAAGGATAAAAACAAAAGTAGTAAATGTTAACTTTTTTGTATATGTGTAATCATATGGTGTCTTTTATTTTTTTAGAATTTTATTTATTTTTTATACAGCAGGTTCTTATTAGTTACCTATTTTATACATATTAGTGTATATATGTCAATCCAAATCTCCCAATTCATCACACCGCCACCACCACCCCCACCCGCCACTTTCCCCCCTGGTGTCCATACGTTTGTTCTCTACATCTCTGTTTCTATTTCTGCCCTGCAAACTGGTTTATCTGTACCATTTTTCTAGGTTCCACGTGTATGCATTAATATATATTTGTTTTTCTCTTTCTAACTTACTTCATGCTATATGACAGTCTCTAGATCCATCCACGTCTCTACAGATGACCCAATTTCGTTCCTTTTTATGGCTGAGTAATATTCCATTGTATATGTGTACCACATCCTTATCCATTCATCTGTTGATGGGCATTTAGGTTGCTTCCATGACCTGGCTATTGTAAATAGTGTTGCAATGAACATTGGGGTGCATGTGTCTTTTTGAATTACGGTTTTCTCAGTGTATATGCCCAGTAGTGGGATTGCTGGGTCATATGGTAGTTCTATTTTTAGTTTTGTAAGGAACCTTCATACTATGTTCTCCATAGTGGCTGTATCAATTTACATTCCCACACCCTCTCCATTTCTTGTTTGTAGATTTTGTGATGTTGCCCATTCTAACTGGTGTGAGGTGATACCTCACTGTAGTTTTGATTTGCATTTCTCTAATAATTAATGATTTAGAGCAGCTTTTCATGTGCTTCTTGGCCATCTGTATGGCCATCTGTATGGCCATTTCTTTGGAGAAATGTCTGTTTAGGTCTTCTGCCCATTTTTTGATAGGCTTGCTTGTTTTTTTTAATATTGAGCTGCATGAGCTGTTTATATATTTTGGAGATTAATCCTTTGTCCGTTGATTCATTTGCAAATATTTTCTCCCATTCTGAGGGTTGTCTTTTCATCTTGTTTGTAGTTTCCTTTGCTTTGCAAAAGCTTTTAAGTTACATAGGTCCCATTCATTTATTTTTGGTTTTATTTCCATTACTATAGGAGGTGGATCAAAAAATATCTTGTTGTGATTTATGTCAAAGAGTGGTCTTCCTATGTTTTCCTCTAAGAGTTTTATAGTGTCCGGTCTTACATTTAGGTCTTTAATCCATTTTGAGTTTATTTTTGTGTGGTGTTAAGAGGTGTCCTAATTTCATTCTTTTACACTTAGCTGTCCAGTTTTCCCAGCACCACTTATTAAAGAGACTGTCTTTTCTCCACTGTATATCCTTGCCTCCTTTATCATAGATTAGTTGACCATAGGTGCGTGGATTTATCTTTGGGCTTTCTATCCTGTTCTATTGATCTGTATTTCTGTTTTTGTGCCAGGACCATACTGTCTTGATTACTGTAGCTTTGTAGTATAGTTGAAAGTCACAGAGTTTGATTGCTCCATCTCCTTTTTTTTCCCTCAAGGCTGCTTTGACTATTCAGGGTCTTTTGTGTCTCCATACAAATTTTAAGATTTTTTGTTCTAGTTCTGTAAAAAATGCCATTGGTAATTTGATAGGGATTGCATTGAATCTGTAGATCGCTTTGGGTAGTACAGGCATTTTCACAATATTGATTCTTCCAATCCAAGAACATGGTATATCTCTCCATCTGTTGGTATCATCTTTAATTTCTTTCATCAGTGTCTTATAGTTTTCTGCATACAGGTCTTTTGCCTCCGTAGGTAGGTTTATTCCTAGGTATTTTATTCTTTTTGTTGCAATGGTAAATGCGAGTGTTTCCTTAATTTCTCTTTCAGATTTTTCATCATTAGGGTATAGGAATGCAAGAGATTTCTGTGCACTAATTTTGTATCCTGCAACTTTACCAAATTCACTGATTAGCTCTAGTAGTTTTCTGGTGGCATCTTTAGGATTCTCAATGTATAGTATCATGTCATCTGCAACAGTGACACTTTTACTTCTTCTTTTCCAATTTGTATTCCTTTTATTTCTTTTTCTTCTCTGATTGCCATGGCTAGGACTTCCAAAACTATGCCATGGCTAGGACTTCCAAAACTATGTTGAATAACAGTGGTGAGAGTGGACACCCTTGTCTTGTTCCTGATCTTAGAGGAAATGTTTTCAGTTTTTCACCATTGAGAATGTCTTCTGTGGGTTGGTCGTATATGGCCTTTATTATGTTGAGGTAGGTTCCCTCTATGCCCACTTTCTGAAGAGTTTTTATCATAAATGGGTGTTGAATTTTGTCAAAAGCTTTTTCTGAATCTATTGAGAGATATTATTCTTCAATTTGTTAATATGGTGTATCACATTGATTTGCGTATATTGAAGAATCCTCGCATCTCTGGGATAAATCCCACTTGATCATGGTGTATAATCCTTTTAGTGTGTTGTTGGATTCTGTTTCCTAGTATTTTGTTGAGGATTTTTGCATCTATATTCATCAGTGCATTTGGTCTATAATTTTCTCTTTTTGTAATATCTTTGTCTGGTTTTGGTATCGGTGATGTTGGCCTCATAGAATGAGTTTGGGAGTGTTCCTTCCTCTGCAATTTTTTGGAAGAGTTTGAGAAGGATGGGTGTTAGCTCTTCTCTAAATGTTTGGTAGAATTCACCTATGAAGCCTTCTGGTCTTGGACTTTTGTTTGTTGAAAGATTTTTAATCATAGTTTCAATTTCATTACTTGTGATTAGTCTGTTCATATTTTCTATTTCTTCCTGGTTCAGTCTTAGAAGGTTATACCTTACTAAAAATTTGTCCATTTCTTCCAGGTTGTCCATTTTATTGGCATAGAGTTGCTTGTAGTAGTCTCTTAGGATGCTTTGTATTTCTGCGGTGTCTGTTGTAACTTCTCGTTTTTCATTTCCAATTTTATTGATTTGAGTCCTCTCCCTCTTCTTCTTGATGAACCTGGCTAATAGTTTATCAATTTTGTTAATCTTCTCAAAGAACCAGCTTTTAGTTTTTTTGATCTTTGCTGTTGTTGTCTTTGCTTCTATTTCATTTATTTCTGCTCTGTTCTTTATGATTTCTTTCATTGTACTAACTTTGGGTTTTGTTTGTTCTTCTTTCTCTAGTTCCTTTAGGTGTAAGGTTAGATTGTTTATTTGAGATTTTTGTTGTTTCTTGAGGTAAGCTTGTATTGCTATAAACTTCCCTCTTAGAACTGCTTTTGCTGCATCCCATCAGTTTTGGGTCATCGTGTTTTCTTTGTAATTTGTCTCTAGGGATTTTTTCATTTCCTCTTTGATTTCTTCAGTGATCTTGGGTTATTTAGAGAAATATTGTAGTACAAGAAACTCCTATATACTCAGAATCATCAGTTGTTTCTTTTTTTTACTCCCTCACCATCAGATTATTTATTTATTTGTTTTAGTATAGTTGATTTACAATGTTTTGTTAGTTTCAGATTTACAGCAAAGTGATTCAGTTACTCATATACATATATCTCTTCTTTTTTAGATTCTTTTCTCATAGGTTATCACAGAATATTGTATAGCGTTCTCTGTGCTATACAGTAGGTTCTTGTTGGTTATCTGTCTTATGTACAGTAGTGTGTGTATGTTCATCCTTTTGCCACATTTGTTTTACTCTTTTCTGTCTATATGTGAATTTTTTTCTGAATCACTTCAGAGTGAGTTGTGGACATCATGCTCCTCTTCCCCTTATACTTCAGTTTGTATTTTCTAGGAACAAGAATGATCTGTTACATAATCACAGTACATTTATAAACATTAGGGCGTTTATCATTGATATAATACTGTCTTTTAATCCACAGTCCATATTTAAATTTTATTAATTATCCCAGTAATGTCTTTTATCATCTTCTCCCCCCTTTTTTCCCCAATCCAACGTCCAGTTCAAGTTCATATGTTGGATTTAGCTACCATGCCTTTAGTCTGCTTTAGTCTGGAACAGTTTCTCAACCTTTCTTTCTCTCTTGATCTTACCATTTTGAGGCTGCTTATTTTGTATAATGTCCCTTAATTTGAGTTTGTCTGATGAGTCCTCATGCTTAGATCACGTTATGCATTTTGGGCAGGAATATCAGACAAATGTTTTTGTGCTCTTCTCAGTCCATCATATCAGGAGGCACATGGTATCAGCTTGTCCATATACTAGTGATATTAACACTGACCAGTTGGTTATGGTGGTGGTCACTAGCCTTCTCTTCTGTCAAGTTCCTATTTTTCCCTTTCTAAGTAATTGTGTAATTATTTAATTTCCCAAAGTAATTAACACATAATTAGTGTGAAGACTCACTGAGACTTCATAAATATCCTCTTGCTCATTAGACTTTCACTGACTAGTTTTAGCATCTGTTGACAATCCATTGACATCTATTGACAATTTCCCTTCTTTCTCATTTATTCACTTATGTTTGAATAAATGACATGTAATGAAAATTGTGTTTTAAAAAAGGATTTTATAGTAAGATAAGGCAGAGTTAGTAACAGAAAATATATCTACTTTTAAAAAATAAAGAGTTGGGGAAAGAGGTAAAGAAGGTTGCATGGGTTTTAGAAAATAACTTTTCTTTGGATTGGTGGGTGGCTATCTAACTCTTAATACCACTAAAATATAGGGCCATTATTTTAGTGAATGATTTCGGAAATTGATAGTAAATTCTGGTGATTTGTCTCAACTCTTTTAGATCAGTACATTATTTTTGGAACTGAAGATGGTATTTATACATTGAATCTCAATGAACTACATGAGGCAACGATGGAACAGGTAATTTAGGAGTTTTAACTCAAAAAATTAGTTTGAGTCAATTGAATAAAGTAAATATCTTAATTTTAAAGCAATTTATATGGGCCTCAGTTTTAATTTTTATGATTTAAATATTTAAAGGGGTGAAATTGTACTCTTCACATATTCATGTTGAAAGATTTTTTTCCATAAGGTTTTGGTAATTTACTGAAAGGTAGAAAATACTTATTTTTCTGCTCTTTCAGACTGTTGCAGTTTGGAAGTTAAGGGGTAAGGGAATGAAAATTGGAGAGTTTTAATTACCTTTTTTTTTCTTAATAGTTATTTCCACGGAAATGTACTTGGCTCTATGTCATCAATAATACTTTAATGTCATTGTCAGGTATGTATATGATAAAAATGATATGAAAAATAAACAATGGACAAGCAGAGAAATGTAATTTTAATACACATTATTTTAAAATGTTGTTAATCAGGGTAATTATAATCTAGTTTAGTTAACTTTTGAGACTTGCAGGTATTTTTTACCGTTGTAGAACTGGAAGAAACTTTAAAAAGGAACCTTGTTGTCAGAGCAGTACTTCCCATACCTGCCCAGGAACTACACAGTTGGAGAACATGACAGTGATTGTTCCCTGAGGCCATCCCCTTCTCCACAGTCTCTGTTACTATCACCTCCCTGCCTTCCACTGAGAATCAGCAGTTGAAGGGAAAGAATCAGAGGATCCAGATGCTTCCTTTCTTTGTAATCTTGAGCCAATCACTGTCTCTTGTCTCTCAGCCTCAGTTTTCTTTTTTTTCATAAATTATATCTTCATTTTTTAATTTATTTTTTATTGAAGTATAGTTGGCTTAGTGTCGTGTTAATTTCTGCTGTACAACAAAGTGATTCAGTTATACATATATATACATTCTTTTTCATATTCTTTTCCATTATGGTTTATCACAGGATACTGAATATAGTTTCCTGTGCTATACAGTAGGATCTTGTTGTTTAAACATTCTGTATATAATAGTTTGCATCTGCTAATCCCAAACTCCCAATCCATCCCTCCCCCACTCCCCCTTCCCATTGGCAACCATAAGTCTGTTCTCTATGTCTGTGAGTCTGTTGCTGTTTCGTAGATAGCTTCCTTTGTGTCATATTCTAGATTCCACATATAAGTGATACCATATGGTATTCGTTTTTCTCTTTCTGACTTACTTCACTTTAAGTGTGATAATCTCTAAGTCCATCCATGTTGCTGTGCCCAGTTTTCTTAATTGTAACATAATGATGATGGTAACAATAACAGCCTCACAAGATTGCTGTGAGGATCAAGTGAGATATCCCAAGTACTTAGAAAACTGTGAAGACTTACAGATGCTTGCTGGTAGAATTCATGTTATTCTGGACCACATATTTATTAACGAACTTGGACCAATGCTTTCAAGTCTTATAAATAATCAAATGGGTTCCAGAACAACCTATTCTAATTTTGTTGTTTTCTTTTTTCGTTGTTGTTAGGGGTGGGTGGGTGGTGTTTAGGCTTTTTCCCCTAATTGTTACCTGCCAGAACCTATTTTCTTAGATTTTAGATTTAAGTGGCTACCTAAAGGCTTGCTGCTCGCTTTCATTCTGATAGTAGAGTACAGTTGGCCCTCTGTATCTGCATGCACAGATTCAATTCAAAGATAGAATTTATTTTTAATTCCAGGAAGTTCCGAAAAAACAAAACTTGAATTTGCCAGGCACTGGGTCACTATTTACATGCATTTATATTATATTAGGTATTATACATAATCTAGAGATGATATAAAGTATGTGGAAGAATGGGCATAGGTTATATGCAAGTACGACACCATTTTATATAAGGGACATTTTATATAAGGGACCTCACATTTTGGTATCCGCAGGGGGTCCTAGAACAATACTCTGGTGGGACCACTATACAAGGTAGTTAATTATTTCTCTCTGTTCCTTAATCCTAATGCTATCAACTATTAAAATAGCATTTATCCCTTTCTCCACTTTGAAAAATTATTTTAACATTTCTTAAATTTTTTTCAGTTTTTTTGTTTGATACTCTTTCATGCTCTGTATCTCAATAGATAACGTGATGATTACATCCTAGCTCTTATTTACTGTACTGTCAGGCTTTTCATTATTAAGTGTACCTTTCAGCTACTTATGCTTTAAAGCATCAGTGCTGATATAGTTTTAACTCACTGAAAGATCATTATGAATTGTGGCCTAATTTAAGAAATGCCGTTTTCATAATTTTAAGTATGTGTGTGTGAGTGTGTATAACTTAAACTCGTCTACTAACCATCGCCTAGTAGAGATTCTTCAGGAATTTGTATGTATTTGAGCTGATGACAGTGTTTACAAAGAGCATATTATTTCATTGTCTATAAATGTCTTTTAAAAAACTGGGGTCCTCAAAATATTTAATCTCTTTGATATTGATTATGTTTCCCCCAGTTTTTTAACTTTTGTTTAATAAAATATTAATATATCATATTACTATTATGAAAATAAACTTAAACCCAGATCTGTTTGAATTAACAATTCTGAGTTATATTCATATAGAGTCACTTTCCTCTAACTCTCTTACTGCTTTTATCCCTATTTATACCTGTCTTTGGGAATAAGCTTAAAAGCCACAACAGAGTACATCTTGTATATTTATAAAATAACTACAGAAAGGCAGGGAAAAATTAGCCTATAAATTGGTTCTTTCCAAATGTAGTCAAAATGACCTGTGGAACTGAATGAAGATAGGTAGCAGTGCTCAATAGGAGAAAACATTCCGTTTAAGGGTCTGCATTTCTTTGCATGTGTGCACATACATGCACATGTGTTAGCTGCTTGGGTAGCTAGTTATATATAAAGTGGTGGAGAAAGGAAGGATGGTATAATGTTAGGCAGAATGTTTGCATTTTGAGAAAATACAGAAAATTTTGTTGAGGGTAAAACCATTTTTTTTTCATGTTTTCCAGTAGTAAAATAATAAAATACTATTTGGGGTTGTTATAGTACCATGTCATGTATATAATGAGTCAGAAAATGTTTACCATATATTCCCCTTTTTAATACAGCTGTGGTTTTGATTATATGGAAATTGTAGCTCTATTATCCCATATAAATTACAGGATATAATTGTAGCCCTACTGTATCCTATGATGGTTTGCTTTATTTTTCTTAGTATTTCAGTGTTACCTTTAAGACTTCATTCACAAACAGTTTTTAATCCAAGGTGATGTGGTAGATTATTGATAAATAGGACTATCAGAGAAAGATAATGTGGTATAGTTATATAATTTTCCATGTTGTACTGAAATAATCACATGTACATCATTGTAACTCACTCTGTTGTACAGTGTTTAACAATTTCTTTTCCTATGTTGGCTTCATTAAGGTTTACATATATTCTGCCCAGATCACCTATTAGTCAGAATATATCTAATTTATGTACTGGGAAACAAAATTATCTACTTTGTTAAAACTCATTTTACTTATTATCTTTCAAAATAGTCTTAACTAGGTTTTTTTGTTTGTGTTTTTCTCTGTTTTGCTTGGTTTTTTGAACATGGCTGGACTCATCATTTTAGAAGGTAATTATCTTTTCTTTTGCTTGAAAATAGTATTTCTCTGCTTTAAATAATTCTAATAAAAATAACATGTTTCTCTTTTATAGGAAAAACCTTTCAACTCTACTCTCATAATCTTATAGCTTTGTTTGAACAAGCCAAAAAACCAGGACTAGCTGCCCATATTCAAACTCATAGGTTTCCAGACCGCATACTACCAAGGTACAAAACATTTTGATTCTCCTGGGAGTGAGGGGAATTAGTGTTTATTTTTAAAACAGCCAGTCTTCCTTGCCCACTAAAAAACTTCCTTTGTCTTAATTTTGAAAGGTAGTTTACACTAAAGTAAATGTCATCTAGAATTCAGAAGATCAGTGTCTTGTAACTTGACTGTCCATGTCAATCATCCATAGAAGTTTTATAATATAGATTCCCAGGTCCTGCCTCAGTTCTATAAAATCAGATAGTTTGGGGTCAGAGTTTAAGATGGTGGTTCTTAGAGCTCCTTGACTGGTTCTGATGGAACTGATTCACCCATCACTCACTGTTTGGGAACCACTGCAGTAGAGTACATTTATGTTGTCTTATGTTTTCAGAAAGTTCGCTTTAACAACAAAGATTCCTGATACAAAAGGCTGCCACAAATGTTGCATAGGTGAGTAAATGCTGTTTCTCAAACTGGATGATTAGAACTTTTAACATCTTCAAAATTATCTGTAGAGTCTTATAGTATTAAGTGAAGGAAGGTAGGCTTTATATTTGTTCTAATAAGGAGTTAAGGGGCCATTGAAGCTCAGGAATGTATAGTTGGACATAAAAATGCTTGAAGATAATTGCTCTGATGCTTTCTCAGAGCATAATGTTCCTCGAATTTTTTAACCATAGTCCGTAAGGCTCTATCTCTGCTGATATCCTAGCTTTCATTTGACACTTACCATTTATTTAACAGTTATTGCTTAGTGTTTTATGAACATTATTATTTCAGGAGTTTGGCCAACTATGAAGTTAGAGGGAAGAGTCCACACAAAACCACTCACTTCTGATACCAACTACAGGTTTGGGGAGTTCCCCAAACCACCTTCATGTTCAATAATTCACTAGAAGGACTCACAGAATTCACTGAAAGTGGTTATACTCCGGTTGTGGTTTATTACAGGGAAAGTATATAGATTAAAATCAGCCAAGGGAAGAAGTGCATAGGGCAGAATCCAGGAAAAATGCCAGATGTAGAGCTTCTGTTGTCCTTTCTCCATGGACTAATAGACAGCGTATGGACAGTGTTACTTTTCTGACAGTGATGTGTAACAATACACACAGAGCATTGCCAACTAGGGAAGCTTACTCAGCAACCTCAGTGTCCAGAGTTTTTATTAAGGCTCTATCACATAGGCATGCTTGATTGCCCACATGGCTGATCTCAGTATCCATCCCCTCTGGGGGTCAAGTGATATTGCCTGACCCAAAGCCCCTACCCTAAATTACATGGTTTGTCTTTCTGGCATTACTGTCCCCCACCCTGAGACTATCCAGTGTCGCCAACCCCCACTCTAAATCATATTGTTACAGTATACGTTGACCAAGGTCCCAGGCAAACAAAGACACTCCTGTCAGGCATGACATTCCTGAGGCTTAGACATTAACTCCCAGAAGAGAGGACAAAGACCAGACCTCTTTTGGGGCAAGGTGAAATTCTGTGCTATATAATTATCTTCTCTCACTTAACCCTTAAACAGCTTATGATACTTACGTCACTAGTAGCAGAACCTGGGATCACACCTGGTCTGTGGCTTCAAATTCTGGGCTCCTAACTTTCTGTTTATTATTGTTTAATCAATGAGCCTAAACATTGATCTTCATGCTGCATTAGGTCCACAGCATACTCTCTAGTTATAAGCAGATTTCACAAGCATTTTTCTAGGGAGATGCATGTCCATTTCTGTTATCAGATTCCCAGTATCTCTGACTCGGGAAAGGTCTCGATGCTTACAATCTGAGGTATAACTCATAAATATCTTAAGACAGAGCTTACTGCAAATAACTACTCTTATAATTAAAACATTACTGTTGATGGGAATCAAATTGGGGAGAAGGAAAGACCAATGTGAATTTCTATAGATTTGAGTCAAGGAAGTTACATCTTTATTAAGTTGTAAAATAATTAATTATTTTCATCTTGTCTTAAGTAGACAGCTGTAAACTACTATACCAAAAATGGAATCATAGGACTTCCCTGGTGGCACAGTGGTTAAGAATCTGCCTGCCAGTGCAGGGGACACAGATTTGATCCCTGGTCTGGGAAGATTCCACATGCCACGGAGTAACTAAGCCCGTACACCACAACTACTGAGCCTGCGCTTTAGAGCCCCTGAATCACAACTACTGAGCCCGCGCACCACAATCACTGAAGCCCACATGCCTAAAGCCCATGCTCCACAAGGGAAGCCACCGCAATAAGACCGTGCACCGCAACAAAGGGTAGCCCCCGCTCACTGCAACTAGAGAAAAGCCCCTGCACAGCAGTGAAGACCTAATGCAGCCAAAAATAAATAAATAATTTTTTTTTTTTTTTTAATGGAATGATAGATTTCAGTTGCCTTCTAGACCTTCTTATTCACTAGACCTAGAATTCACTCTTTTGGTCCATTTACTTAAGCAGCTCTTTAGATTGTAAAATAGTTTAGGTGTTTTGGTGCTTAAAATACTGTTTTTATGTTTAAGAACCTAGTATATTAAAGATGTTTAGAAGTAAATGTACACAATTAAAATTGAGATAAGAGAGTGAAAAGGAAAGGGTATAACATAGCCAAAGGAAAAAGATATCATCTTTCTTTACTTTCTGCACTCTTATCATCCTAGTGAACAGAAACAATAATTATCCTTTATCACCTAAATTAACAGTTCAAATGATTATTCTTCCATTCATAGTTTGGTATCAGTGGCAGGCCACATTTAATTGGTTTTTCCTATGTATAACCACTGCCTTTATACAGAAAGCTGGGTTAGGTTTTAGGTGAGTATAACTTAGTAATTGCTTTTAGCTAAACTTTGTTTTTATATAAAAATATTCAGTGTTCTGGGTGTGTCTGTTTTGTTTTGTTTCTTTCCAGTCAGAAACCCTTACACAGGACATAAATACCTCTGTGGAGCTTTACAGTCTGGAATTGTTTTACTTCAGTGGTATGAGCCAATGCAGAAATTCATGTTAATAAAGGTATATGTTACTTTGTTTACATTTTTTTAATTTAGAAAACACTAATGTATAACTGAGCCTGAAATTATAAGACCCCAATGCTACCATCTAGGGTTAGCATGTTTATAGTTATTTATAGGTGTTTATTGGGTTTAGGGATTTTTGTGTTCTTAAGATTTTATCTTTAACTTGTGTTAATAAACTTCCAGAAATATCACAGCCATAAAGAAGAATATGGCCAAGTCTCTAAAACATATTTTTATGGAAAACTGATTCTTACCATGATATTTAAAGGTAGTCCTTTTTTTAATTGAAGTATTATGATATCGTATTAGTTTCAGTTATACAGCAAAGTATTCAGTTATTTCATATTTTCCATTATAGGTTATTAAAAGATATTAAATATAGTTCCCTGTGTTATACAGTAAATCCTTGTTCCTTATCTATTTTATGTATAGTAGTTTGTTAATCCCATACTTCTTATTTATCCCTCCCCCACCCCCTCTCCTATTTGTTTTCTGTCTGTGAGTTTGTTTCTGTTTCGTGTATATATTCATTTATATTATTTTTTAGATTCCACATATAAATGATATATAGTATTTGTCTTTGTCTGACTTCACTAAGCATAGTATTCTCTAGGTCCATCCATGTTTCTGCAAATGGCAATATTTCATTCCTTTTATGGCTGAATAATATTCCTCTGTGTGTGTGTGTGTGTGTGTGTGTGTGTGTGTGGGTATCAATCACATTTTCTTATGCCAATCATCTATTGATGGGCACTTGGATTGTTTCTGATCTTGGCTGTTGTAAATAGTGCCGCTGTGAACGGCATGGGGTGCGTGTATCTTTTCAAATTAGAGTTTCATCTTTTCTGGATATATGCCCAGGAGTGAGATTGCTGGATCATATGTTAGCTCTGTTTTTAGTTTTTTAAGGAACCTCCATACTGTTCTCCACAGTGGCTGCACCAATTTATATCCCCACGAACAGTGTAGGAGGATACCCTTTGCTCCACACCCTTTCTAGCATTTATTATTTATAGACTCTTTAGTGATGGCCATTTTGACTGTTGTGAGGTGGTACCTCATTGCAGTTTTGATTTGCGTTTCTCTAATAATTAGTGATGTTGAACAACTGTTCATGTGCCTGTTAGACATCTGTATGTCTTCTTTGGGAAAATGTCTATTTAGGTGTTCTGCCCATTTTTTGATTTGGTTGTTTTTTTGATACTGAGTTATATGAGCTGTTTGTATATTTTGGAAATTAACCCCTTGTCAGTTGCATCATTTGCAAATATTTTGTCCCATTCTGGACGTTTTCTTTGTTTTGTTTATGGTTTCCTTTGCTGTGCAAAAAGCTTTTAAGTTTGATTACATCCCATTTGTTTATTTTTGCTTATTTATTTTTATTTTTTTGCCTTGGCAGACTGATCTAAGAAAATATTGCTATGATTTTTGTCAAAGAATGTTTTGCCTGTGTTCTCTTCTAAGAGTTTTATGGTGCTATATCTTATATTTAAGTCTTTAAACCATTTTGAGTTTATTATTGTATATGATGTGAGGGAGTGTTCTAACTTCATTGATTTACATGAGGCTGTCCAGCTTTCCTAACACTGCTTGTTGAAGAGACTGTCTTTCCTCCATTGTATATTCTTTTCTCCTTTGTTGTAGATTAATTAATCATAGGTGTATGGGTTTACTTCTAGGCTCTCTATTCTGTTCCATTGATCTATATGTCTGTTTTTGTGCTGATAAGAGGTAGTCGTTTTTTAGATTTAGATCAATTAAGAAAATGAAAGCCTTTCTGTTGAATTTATTCAACAATATGAATGAGGAGATTGTTTCTAAATTATACATCTGTTTATTTTTTGCAGCACTTTGATTTTCCTTTGCCAAGTCCTTTGAATGTTTTTGAAATGCTGGTAATACCAGAACAGGAATACCCTATGGTCTGTGTAGCTATTAGCAAGGGCACCGAATTAAATCAGGTAGTTCAGTTTGAGACAATCAATTTGAACTCTGCATCTTCATGGTTTACAGAAATTGGTGGAGGTAAGTGTTTTTTATTTTATGTTAAAATATTGATGCTTTTGCCTGCAAAAGAAGCAGAATAGGTTCAACCTGCGTGGGCTCTTTCAAATAAAGATTCAGAACATAGTTTCCCAAGTAAGCCCAGAGGATCATGTACATATAGTTTATGATCTCTATTTGCCTGAGGCAATTTGATACAAAGTATTTTACCAAGGAAAATTTTAATGAGTCCTGACATTTAAAAGTCTTAGTTGTTATCAGTTAATCTTTGGACTTACTAAATAATTAAGTTTTCTAAGATACTTTTCAAATTTTATCAGCTTCTCAAGCAAAGAAATAACATTTTTTTTCCTATCGGTTCTTTCCCCCCACACTTCTTAAAATCATTGAGTTCTGGTACTTTTCATACTGGAATAGAAACTTCTCATGTGTGGCCTCCAAGCTTTACCATTTAAAGATACAGGAAAATATCTCTTGCATTTTCTGAGAATGGTTTGTTAGCCTAGGATTTTATCAAACATATCTCAGTGAAAACTCTGAAAAGGTTGAGAAGTTTATTTTCAAACTTTAAAATTGGAACAAATCAATCAAGAATTCATGTCAAGGGAATTCCCTGGTGCTGCAGTGGTTAAGAATCCACCTTCCAATGTAGGGGACAAGGGTTCAATCCCTGGTCAGGGAACTAGATCCCACATGCATGCTGCAACTAAGACTTCACGTGCCACAACTAAGGAGCCCATGAGCCACAGCTAAGGAGCCCGCTGGCCGCAACTAAGGAGCCCACGAGCTGCAGATAAGCCTGTGAGCCACAACTAAGGAGCCTGCCTGCTGCAACTAAGACCCAGCGCAACCAAAATAAATAAATAAAGTTTTAAATTTTTAAAAATAAAATATTAAAGAATTCATGTTAAAAAATAAGTAAAATGAAGAAGATCTTCTTTTTGCCAGTTTACTGTTTTTGTCGTGCTAGTGTATTGTCAGCCAGATTTATCAAGCCATTTTTATGTATGAAGTCAAGTAAGCTTTAGTTATAACTTATTTCTGACCACTGTTACATTCTTTATCACCTCGAGAAGAAGTCTGTTAACAAGTATTATAAGTTTGAAGGTTCTTATTAAATATCTTTGGCTTTTGATCATTTATAGGCTAAATTATAAGAACTCTTTTATAAAACCCAGCTACTTAAGTTAATGTAGAACTGCACTAATATCATTTTCAGAATCAGTAGTAAATGTTTAACAATAGACTCTTGGGTGCAGAGAAGCCTGGTTTGTAGCAGTTGCCTATTTCTGTGGTATAATACTCCCACCACAGCCAATTTCAGACTACCAACTTGATGTCATCTGGCTTGCAAAATCTCTGAAAATTTAGCAGTCCAGTACAAGCCAGTTCCAGCATGCCCTGGACTAATATCACTGTCTTTGTAGACCAAATCATAATTTCCAGTAGAATAAAATAGGAATGTATTCTTTTACCCTCCCACCCCACCTGCACCCACCTTTCTTTCTAATAATGTTTTTGGTTGAGGTAGATGCATATCTTCCTGGTATAGCTAACAGAAAGGTGGAAATGACATTTATTATGAAATATAAACAGCCCAAATAGAAACGTGTTCCTATCATGTAATTATTGCTAAAAAGAAGAGTTTTGGGTCAGTTTATTTAAAAACCAAGATCATGTTTGACAGACAGCCCCAACTTGTTTGTATTGGTTAGTATATAATAATAGTGTAGAGAAAGTCATTTCATATGATTATTTAATGTGAGTTTTCAAACTACTATCTTCTGTATGATGTATTAGGAGGTTACATTGCTTAAGGCTGGGCATTCAGTGAGTCCTCTTGTGAATTTGCAGGGTTGAGGGTTGAGGGGTTTTTGTTGTTTGTTTTGTTTTTTTAATGAGGCAAACTGTTCTACCCACTTTTAACAATGTCTAGGCTAAAATTAAGGCAGACCCAAAATTACTACCTAAGGAGAGCCAGGACTCTGAGGGTAAACATTCAAATCACCCTAAAGCAGAGACTGCCTTTATTAGGCTTTTCCATATTCACAAATGATTGCTAAACTATCTCCCAGGTATGTTGATTGTTGAGGCCATGCCTTGAACTGGCAACAGCTGTAACAATTAAAATGAACACCTATTCCAAGACTCTTTTAGTCGTAGTTTGATGTATTACTGCAGTATCCTTTTCTCCAAGGGATGGTGCTTAGCACTTACCAGCACTCAATAAATATTGAATAAATGCACGAACATACCTTTACTGAGAAGAGCTATTTTTTGGAATGTTGCCAAAGGACAACAGTTACCAATTCTGTACATCTGGATTCTTCACTATATATGAACTTTGGGAGGTCCACCAAAACCCAGAATAATAATTGTGTTTATGCTCAGATGTGCAGTTTTTAAGGGAGAGGATCTATGAGTGTCCCAAAGAGATGTAGTTAAGAATGACTGCTGAGATTACAATGGCAAACGATGAGTGGGAAGTAAATAAATAGAGACAGCAAATGTGGACATTTTTTGATAGCTTGAGTGGGAAGAACAAGAGAAAAATGTTAGCTGAAATAAAAAGAGAAATTTTTGAAGTGCAGTTTGCAGGATCTTAGTTCCCTGACCAAGGATCAAACCCTGGCCCCTGGCAGTGAGAATACTGAGTCCTAACCACTGGTCTGCCCTGGAATTCCCAAGTGTGTCATGAACACAAGACATAAAGTATATTCATAAGAAGCTTCAAGAGAAGCAAGAAGAACTACAATCCTGCAGCCTGTGGATCAAAAACCACATTCACAGAAAGAGAGACAAGAGGAAAAGGCAGAGGGCTATGTACCAGATGAAGGAACAAGATAAAACCCCAGAAAAACAACTAAATGAAGTGGAGATAGGCAACCTCCCAGAAAAAGAATTCAAAATAATGATAGTGAAGATGATCCAGGACCTCGGAAAAAGAATGGAGGCAAAGATCGAGAAGATGCAAGAAATATTTAACAAACACTAGAAGAATTAAAGAACAAACAAACAGAGATGAACAATACAATAACTGAAATGAAAATTACACTGAAAGGAATCAGTAGCAGAATGACTGAAGCAGAAGAACAGATAAGTGACCTGGAAGACAGAATGGTGGAATTCACTGCCACGGAACAGAATAAAGAGAAAAGAATGAGAAGAAATGAAGACAGCCTAAGAGACCTCTGGGACAACATTAAACTCAACAACATTCGCATTATAGGGGTCCCAGAAGGAGAAAAGAGAGAGAAAGGACCAGAGAAAATATTTGAAGAGATTATAGCCAAAAACTTCCCTAACATGGAAAACAAAATAGCCACCCAAGTCCAGGAACTGCAGAGAGTCCCATGCAGGATAAACCCAAGGAGAAACACACCGAGACACATAGTAATCAAATTGGCAAAAATTAAAGACAAAAATTATTGAAAGCAGCAAGGGAAAAACGACAAATAGCATGCAAGGGAACTCCCATAAGGTTAATAGCTGATTTCTCAGCAGAAACTACAAGCCAGAAAGGAATGGCATGATATACTTAACGTGATGAAAGGGAAGAACCTAAAACCAAGATTACTCTACCCAGCAAGGATCTCATTCAGATTCGAAGGAGAAATCAAAAGCTTTACAGACAAGCAAAAGCTAAGAATTCACCACCACCAAACCAGCTCTACAACAAATGCTAAAGGAATTTCTCTAAGTGGGAAACAAAAGAGAAGAAAAGGACCTACAAAAACAAACCCAAAACAATTAAGAAAATGGTCACAGGAACATACATATCAATAATTACCTTAAACGTGAATGGATTATATGCTCCAACCAAAAGGCACAGGCTTGCTGAATAGATACAAAAATAAGATATATAGATATAGATATAGATATAGATATAGATATGCTGTCTACAAGAGACCCACTTCAGACCTAGGGACACATACAGACTGAAAGTGAGGAGATGGAAAAAGATATTCCATGCAAATGGAAATCAAAAGAAAGCTGGAGTAGCAATACTCATATCAGATAAAATAGACTTTAAAAGAAAGAATGTTACAGGAGACAAGGAAGGACGCTACATAATGATCAAGGGATCAATCCAAGAAGATATGACAATTATATATGCACCCACCATAGGAGCACCACAATACATAAGGCAACTGCTAACAGCTATAAAAGAGGAAATCGACAGTAACACAATAATAGTGGGGGACTTTAACACCTCACTTACACCAATGGACAGATCATCCAAACAGAAAATTAATAAGGAAACACAAGCTTTAAATGACACAAGGGACCAGATAGATTTAATTGATATTTATAGGACATTCCATCCAAAAACAGGAGATTACACTTCCGTCTCCAGTGCACACGGAACATTCTCCAGGATAGATCACATCTTGGGTCACAAATCAAGCCTCAGTAAATTTAAGAAAACTGAAATCATATCAGCCATCTTTTCTGACCACAACGCTATGATATTAGACATGAGTTACAGGGGAAAAAATGTAAAAAACATGAACACATGGAGGCTAAACAATACGTTACTAAATAACCAAGAGATCACTGAAGAAATCAAGGAGCAAATAAAAAATACCTAGAGACAAATGACAAGGAAAACACAATGATCCAAAACCTATGGGATGCAGCAAAAGCAGTTCTAAGAGGGAAGTTTATAGCTATACAAGCCTACCTCAAGAAACGAAAAATCTCAAATAAACAATCTAACCTTACACCTAAGGGAACTAGAGAAAGAAGAACAAACAAAACCCAAAGTTAGCAGAAGGAAAGAAATCATAAAGATTAGAGCTGAAATAAATGAAATAGAAACAAAGAAAACAATAGCAAAGATCAATAAAACTAAAAGCTGGTTCTTTGAGAAGATAAACAAAATTGATAAACCATTAGCCAGACTCATCAAGAAAAAGAGGGAGAGGACTCAAATCAATAAAATTAGAAATGAAAAGGGAGAAGTTACAACAGACACCGCAGAAATACAAAGCATCCTAAGAGACTACTACAAGCAACTCTATGCCAATAAAATGGACAACCTGGTAGAAATGGACAAATTCTTAGAAAGGTATAACCTTCCAAGACTGAACCAGGAAGAAATAGAAATAATGAACAGACCAATCACAAGTAATGAAATTGAAACTGTGATTAAAAATCTTCCAACAAACAAAAGTCCAGGACCAGATGGCTTCATAGGTGAGTTCTGTCAAACATTTAGAGAAGAGCTAACTCCCATCCTTCTCAAACTCTTCCAAAAAATTGCAGAGGAAGGAGCACTCCCAAACTCATTCTATGAGGCCACCATTATCCTGATACCAAAACCAGACAAAGATATTACAAAAAAAAAATTATAGACCAATGTAACTGATGAGTGTAGATGCAAAAATCCCCAACAAAATACTAGCAAACAGAATCTAACAACACATTAAAAGGATCATACACCATGATCAAGTGGGATTTATCCCAGGGATGCAAGGATTCTTTAATATACGCAAATCAATCAATGTGATACACCATATTAACAAATTGAAGAATAAAAACCATATTATCATCTCAATAGATGCAGAAAAAGCTTTTGACAAAATTCAACACCCATTTATGATAAAAACTCTCCAGAAAGTGGGCATAGAGGGAGCCAACCTCAACATAATTAAACCCATATATGACAAACCCACAGCAAACATCATTCTCAATGGCGAAAAATTGAAAGCATTTCCTCTAAGAACAGGAACAAGACAAGGATGTCCACTCTCACCACTGTTTTATTCAACATAGCTTTGGAAGTCCTAGCCACAGCAATCAGAGAAGAAAAAGAAATAAAAGGAATACAAATTAGAAAAGAAGAAGTACAACTGTCACTGTTTGCAGATGACATGATATTATACGTAGAGAATCCTAAAAATGCCACCAGAAAACTACTAGAGCTAATCAATGAATTTGGTAAAGTTACAGGATACAAAATTAATGCACAGAAATCTCTTGCATTTCTATACACTAATGATGAAAAATCTGAAAGAGAAATTAAGGAAACACTCGCATTTACCATTGCAACAGATAGAACAAAATACCTAGGAATAAACCTACCTAGGGAGACAAAAGGCCTGTATGCAGAAAACTATAAGACACTGATGAAAGAAATTAAAGATGATACCATCAGATGGAGAGATATACCATGTTCTTGAATTGGAAGAATCAATATTGTGAAAATGCCTATACTGCCCAAAGCGATCTACAGATTCAATGCAATCCCTATCAAATTACCAATGGTATTTTTTACAGGACTAGAACAAAAAATCTTAAAATTTGTATGGAGACACAAAAGACCCTGAATAGTCAAAGCAGTCTTGAGGGAAAAAAAACGGAGCTGGAGGAATCAGACTCCCTGACTTCAGACTATACTACACAGCTACAGTAATCAAGACAATATGGTGCTGGCACAAAAACAGAAACATAGATCAATGGAACAAGATAGAAAGCCCAGAGATAAACCCATGCACCTATGGTCAACTAATCTATGACAGAGGAGGCAAGGATATACAATGGAGAAAAGATAGTCTCTTCAATAAGTGGTGCTGGGAAAACTGGACAGCTACATGTAAAAGAATGAAATTAGAACCCTCCTTAACACCATACACAAAAAGAAACTCAAAATGGATTAAAGACCTAAGTGTAAGGCCAGACACTATAAAACTCTTAGAGGAAAACATAGGAAGAACACTCTTTGACATAAATCACAGCAAGATCTTTTTTTGATCCACCTCCTAGAGTAAGGGAAATAAAAACAAAAATAAACAAATGGGACCTAATGAAACTTAAAAGCTTTTGCACAGCAAAGGAAACCATAAGACGAAAAGACAACCCTCAGAATGGGAGAAAATATTTGCAAATGAATCAACAAAGGATTAATCTCCAAAATATATAAACAGCTCATGCAGCTCAATATTAAAGAAACAAAAAACCCAATCCAAAAATGGGCAGAAGACCTAAATAGACATTTCTCCAAAGAAGACATACAGATAGCCAAGAAGCACATGAAAAGCTGTTTAACATCACTAATTATTAGAGAAATGCAAATCAAAACTACAGTGAGGTATCACCTCACACCAGTTAGAACGAGCATCCTCAGAAAATCTACAAACAACAAATGCTGGAGAGGGTGTGGAGAAAAGCAAACCCTCTGGCACTGTTGGTGGGAATGTAAATTGATAGAGCCACTCTGGTGAACAGTATGGAGGTTCCTTAAAAAGCTAAAAATAGAATTATCATATGATCCAGCAATCCCACTACTGGGCATATACCCAGAGAAAACCATAATTCAAAAAGACACATGCACCCCAATGTTCATTGCAGCAGTATTTACAATAACCAGGTCATGGAAGCAACCTAAATGCCTGTCGACAGACAAATGGTTGAAGAAAGTGTGGTACATATATACAATGGAATATTACTCAGCCATAAAATGGAACGAAATTGAGTCATTTGTTGAGACGTGGATGGATCTAGAGACTGTCATACAGAGTGAAGTAAGAAAAACAAATACCACATATTAACGCATGTATGTGGAACCTAGAAAAATGGTACAGATGAGCCGGTTTGCAGGGCAGAAGTTGAGACGCAGATGTAGAGAACAAACGTATGGACACCAAGAGGGGAAAGCCACGGGGGGGTGGGGATGGTGGTGTTATGAATTGGGTGATTGGGATTGACATGTATACACTAATGTGTATAAAATTGATGACTAATAAGAACCTGCTGTATAAAAAAATAAAATTGAAAAATTGTTAAAAAAGCTTCAAGAGGATTGACATATACACATTACTATATATAAAATAGATAACTAATAAGAATCTATAGCACAGGGAACTCAGTACTCTTTAATGACCTATGTGGGAATAGAATCTAAAAAAGAGTGGATATTTGTATATGTATAACTGATTCACTTTGCTGTAGAGCAGAAACTAACACAACATTTTAAATCAACTATAGTCCAATAAAAGTTAATTTAAAAAAAAAAGAATGACTGCTCTTAAATTATCTAAAATGTTTTCTTAGCTTCATCTAGACCATTCACACCATCTGAGTGGCTAAAATAAATTGTTTTACCGAAAATGTTCTACAAAAATGTCAAGACTTCTATTAGCAGATGTTAAGAGAAGTAGCACTGAATATCAGCAAAGTGATGAAAGTTGCTTCCTGCAAAGATGTTGTTGACATTATTGTTCATTATGCTAACCTGATGTCCTGTTAATACAGGAACTCCTCCCTACGTGCGTACACCCCCACACACACACCATCCCCCCCCCAAGTACCAGGAAAGTTTCTCTCTAATAGTTTCGTTAATCCTTTTGCTTTTTCTGAATTACTGACTTATTTTTATCTCAGGGACGCTGTGATGCACGTAACTGATCTTGTTTTCATCTTCCCATTGGCTACTGCAAAATGCAAAGCAAAATCTAGTCACTGTATATAGCCTGCATCTTACTTTCTTCCCCATATTTACCGTTTGCTTCATTTTATTTTTGTAACTCATCTTTCTAGAACTAGCAGAGGTATTAACTAAATGTAATATTGAGCCTTTCTCAGCTCAGTTAGCCTTGCATAGGACTTTGTTCTTTTAAATTGACTTACATACAGTTTTTGACAAGACAATTACAAAATGTAATTTCTGTGTTTATTTCAAAGGCTAGTTTAAAATCACAGAAGAAAATCATAATTTGTGTTTCTTTTCTAAGTTCTAGTTTTTAATGCATGTTATATAACTGTAACCTTGTTTTTTTTCCCCAAGGCAGCCAACAGTTAGATTCCATTCATGTAACACAATTGGAGAGAGATACTGTTTTAGTGTGTTTAGACAGTAAGTATTATTTTAAAGTTTATTCTAAGTATACTACTTGATATAACATACCTTTTCATGGAATTGATTCTAATAGAATCAGTAAAGTAGATTTGCAGTTTTCCACCTTAAGTGGCATTGTTTTATTGATGAAAAACGTAAATTGGCTACAGATGTAGTAACTAATTGATCTGTTTGTCAGACTGTCCTCTGTGACCTTTCTCTTTATTCTGTTTGGCCTACTTGGGAACATTACAGTCAGCCCTCTGTATCTGTAGGTTCCACATCCTCTATTCAGCCAACCATGGATTGAAAATATTTAGAAAAAAAAATTCCAGAAAGCTCAAAAAAGCAAACCTGAATTTGCAAGTGCCTGGCAACTATTTATATAGCTTTTGTGTTGTATTAGGTATTATAAGTAATCTAGGATCTACTGTGTAGCACAGGTAACTATACTCAATATTATGTAATAACCTATAAGGGAAAAAAAGAATCTAAAAAAAACTATATCTACATATATATACACACACATATGTATAACTGAATCGCTGTGCTATACACCTGAAACTTATACGATATTGTAAATCAACTATATTTCAATAAAAATATTTTTTAAAATTAAAGTCTATGGGAGGTTGTGTGTAGGTTATATGCAAACACTAGGCCATTTCATATAAGGCACTTGAGCATCCATGGACTTTGGTCTCCGTGAGGGGTACTGGAACCAATTCCCCATGGATACTGAGGGACAACTGTATTAGAATAGTTTGCCATAACCTTGGGGTAAAATTCTGTATAAAATTATTCTGTATAAAATTCTGTATAATTCATTGTAATTAATGAAAAAATAGGTGGTTATACTAATTTGGTCACTTGTAGTCATATAACATGAACTTTTGGAATCATGTCAGTGCGATATTCTAATGCACAAATAGATTTGACACCTTTACCTGCTAGTAGTGATTCTTTTGATGCAGCGAGAGGTGTTACTGATAGATGTGTGTTGTACTGTATATGCAGTGGAAGAGACAGAAAAACTTTAACAACAGGTGTTTTCAATTTTGCAAACAAAGCACTCTAATTCTTAAAATCCTCCTTTAATGCAATGAATCCTGCAAGTGAAATTCACCCAGACTTGGCATTATATTTGAAATTTGGCAATATTTGCTGTGGTTTGATTCATTCCAATATTTTAAAATTACTAGACCTGCCCATAGATGTTTAGGGTTATTTTTAAAATTGTTCCACTACTTAATTTACCTGTATTTTTGTCTTAATTTCTATTCTCTAAAGTGTTCCCTAGTGGATTTGCCTTATAGAATCATAAAGATCATCTAATATTATAGATAAGTAAACCAAACCCCAGAGTGTTTCATTTGCCCATTATCCCTTAAGTATTTTTGATTCTTTGAATACTGATAAGATTGGCATGTTGTTTGGTTACTCCTAAGTGAATTTGATAAATTATTTTTTACCCAAACAAGTAGAAGACTCAGTACTAATTAATGAAATAAACAGATGATCAGAATTTAATTGTAGTAGTATTGAACCTTTAACATTAAATGCCTAAATACCTTCTGAGTCAAACAAGGAAAATAAATTGTACTTAGTTTTCATTTTGTTGATTTATGTATTTTTTAAAAAATTTTTTAAACCTTTGATTAATTAGGACTTCCATTTCCCAGCTATTCATGGTAAATGGAAAGTTGACTTTCTTCAGTTGTTCTTTTTTTCTTAGGGGAGCAGTGTAACACTTCGAAAATTGTCAACTCTATGGTATAAATCAGTTTTACTAAGCAGCAATGGAGATAGGTGTGTGTAATCACGATAGGTGTGTAATCACAAATAATGGTAGACAGATGAGAAAGTATTGCAGAGTGAAGATATCTTCCAAGTCAGAGCTAAGATGGTTAAATTAAAAAACAAATGGACAAAAGGGAAATAGAAATATTCACATATACTGTCTATCCCAGAGTTTACTTATAAAGAAATTCTGACTTTTGAGAGTACTATTTTTTCCTCCCTTGTACTTCTGTAGAATATTAGTTACATACTAAAGTTAAGAATTACTGCAAATATTACTTATCATATGTTATGTAATTTGTAAGGGGGAAAAAACCAACTCTTATTGCTGAATATTTAGGCACCAAGTTAACCACTATTAAAGAAACACTTCACTTTTTAAAAAATGAGAACGTAAGTGTTCAATATAAACTATGAAAAAAAAATACTGGTGGAATTGCCATTTACAACGGAGGCCTCACTCTTATAGAATCTATCAGTGACAGTTTTTCACTGGGCATACTTGAATCAAGAGAAATAATTGAACTTTATTAATATTGTTATATATCCATGTAAAATCCACTTATCAAGTTACATTTATTTTAGCAAATCTGCATTTCCAGTCTTGACTTGTTTTTTCTTTTTTTAAGAATTTGTAAAAATTGTAAATCTACAAGGAAAACTAAAATCAAGTAAGAAACTGGCCTCTGAGCTAAGTTTTGATTTTCGCATTGAATCTGTAGGTAAGTCTCCTTTTATTAATAATGCATTTAGAGTACTTGGTTTTTTGTTCATTCTATACTTAGGGTTATCTAGACCAGCACTGTCTCATAGAAGTTTCTTTGATATAGAAATGTTCTCTGTGTTCTTAAATACAGTAGTCATTAACCACACTTGTTAAGTACTTGAAACATGGCTAGTGCTACATTTAAATTTTTTTTATTTTAATTAATTTAAATTTTGATGTAAATAGCCACACAGGGCTAGTTACTATAATATTAGACAGTGCAGGTCTGGACCATAATAAATCTTTTATTGTCGTTTCTTGAATATTTAAAACATGAAATCATTTCTTCTATTCATTGTTCCCTTTGCTGCATCAAGTGAATTATACTTCTTCCAATTCTTTCCAAATCATGAAGGTATTTGTGTGATGTGATTAACAATGTTAGATATGCTAGAATTCTTTGCCGTGTAAGATTCTGGTTGGTGTGTGTTGATGGTTTTTGCTTTTAGGTCTATTTAAATATAAATACTTTCCCACAGAATCTGGAAAATACTATGCCATTTGAATTTGCTTCCTTGTCAATGAGTGTTTTACTCTGTAATATCATTGGTATTATGATAAAAATTATTATTGTTTGCATCCTCACTGATTATATGTCAGTAAGTATTTTCCTCAAGGGTGATAGAACTTATGAAAAAATACTGTGGGTGGAAACATTTTGAACAATTCATGATATGGTTCTACTTTAAGTCAAAAACAGTTAAAACAAAATTGGTGATTTTTATTTGGGCTGTAAAAAATATGTGTATTTTATAATTAAATGTATATACTTTTAAAAATGTGTTTCTCACTGTTTAGAAAGTTTTCTGTTGATTTTTTAAAAATTTAATGGTTTCTCAAGTGGAGTTTTGCCCTGTTGCAAAGAACATTCATCCCTCTGGGTAACCCTCTTACATAGGAATAATTTGCTTATGATTGGAAATTTTATTCAAGCAGAAAACCTAAACTTTCTGTAGATGCCATGACAAAAGGCATTTTGGAAATATTTTCTTCTTTTACTCCTTTGTATGCTGGCTGTTGCATGCCAGTTTCTAAGATTTAATATTTTCAAGAGATTCCAATATACAGATCTTTAGGTCCTCTTAATTTTAACTGAAACACACTAGTACCTCAAGTTTTTCATATATGCCAAATTTTTTAGGATATTTTCGTTCTACAAAAGTTTGTTCCTCCTAGGCTACCATCTCTTCTTTCCAGTGAACTTTGGAATAATTTCAAGGATCCTCCTGGGTAAAAAGAGTCCCTTTAAGTCACCTTTAAAAACAAAGCCAGTACTACCTGTTTTTTAATTTCATGGCTAGTGAAGCTTGTATGATTGGTTATTGTAAAATACTTTAATGTTTATTGAGCTAAATTATGTTTCCAGAACATTCTTATGTTAACTTTTTACAGAGTCAATATTCTAGTAAGAAATATAATAAATTTCAATCACTTTCTCCCATCATCTTTACTGGTATAGGGCATATGGCTAACTCTCCAACAATCAAATTGGTTTTCTCCTTCTCTCACTGTGCTTTAGTGACTCTAGCCTCTGGCCAGGAAGGACCCAGAGGCCCTGCTGCCTCCCCCCCACCCCAAAATTGGGGGCCCTGCCACTCTGTTTCTAAACCACTAAGTGACCCCATATGTGTGCTTCAGTGGGCCCAGCACAGGCAGGACACAGAAATGGACAAGGCACAGCGAGAACAGGTTTTCCTCCAAGACCCTCAGGCCACCCCAGGGGATCGTGGGAGATGGCTGGGCAGCAAGAGGGGATATGGCATGTCATGAGGTGGCCACACTTTGGGGTCACGGTCGTTCCTGATTCCAAAGCCATCAAGAAGTTGGGCAAGCTTGGCTCAAATCTGTGACCACACTTGTGAACAGTGGGACCTGCAAGGACAGGGCAAAGGCCCGGTGGGCTCTGGAGGCCTGATGGGGTTGGGCAGCAACAGTGAGTACGATAGCTGAGAGCCCCTAGCCCCTCCAAATAAGAATTGGTTCACAGATCAGAAATATTCAGTGTGTGGTTAAATTTTAGATTACAGGACAGGTTTATTTTTAAAAATTAATTTTATAATAGGGAATATGTGAACAGAAATAAAAGATGCTTCCTTAATAGCTACTTCTAAATATATCACATTATTTAAATGATCATGTTTTTAATCCAAAAAACCAGTTATGTTTTTATTACTTTATTTACCTAAGACAAAAGATAGTATATGAAAGAAAAATTAATATGCTGATGTCCAGCTCATCAAAAGTTAGCCCATTTTTAAATAAATGCCTGTTATAATGTATCTTTGAAAACTTCCATGACCCTGCCTCAATAAATTATTTGAGCTTTGTCATGACTTAGTCACAAAAATGTTGGGAACTAATGGTCTAGACAGTGGAATTTTGCACCAAGCACTTGAATAGCCTTACATTATCATTTATTAAAGACAGTTAATGAAAATGTATAATGCACTACTATGTGCCTTATTTTAGTCCCGTTCTCCCTTATCTTTTTAGTATGCCTTCAAGACAGTGTGTTGGCTTTCTGGAAACATGGAATGCAGGGTAAAAGCTTCAAATCAGATGAGGTAAGATTTCTCTAATTACCTCCAGTGATTCCCATTAAAGATTTTAAATGTTGAAACATTCGTTTTATGTATTTTCTTTCTGAACCCACGTTGCTATGTTTAATGCCTTTAATGCCGGTAGAACAAAACTGCCAGTATTTTCCCTTCAAATAATGTTCAGTTTTGTATTTATTGTATTCTCAGTGGCCACAAGGAATTGTCAAACATGAGTTTACACAATTTCAGTCCTCTTATTGTAATTTATAAATATGGTTGCTAAACTTACTAAACTTTTCTAAAGGTAATAAGCCTTTTCCATAGTCTATAAATGTGCAGCTTCTTTTTTTTTGTATAAATTTATTTATTTTTATTTTTGGCTACGTTGGGTTTTCGTTGCTGCACGCGGGCTTTTCTCTGGTTGTGGCGAATGGGAGCTATTCTTCGTTGTGGTGCACAGGCTTCTCATTGTGGTGGCTTCTCTTGTTGGGACCACAGGCTCGAGGTGCTCGGGCTTCAGTAGTTGTGGCTCACGGGCTTAGTTGCTCCGCGGCATGTGGGATCTTCCCAGACCAGGGCTTGAACCCGTGTCCCCTGCATTGGCAGGCGGATTCTTAACCACTGTACCACCAGGGAAGCCCCTGCAGCTTCTTTTTTAATGTTATATTTTAAATTCTAAGTTAATATGTATTGGATCACAGGACTAAGGAAAATCTAAGAAAATTAATTCGTTTACTAAGTATTTATTGAGTATCAAATACATTTAGGACACTATTCTTATTATAGCACTGAAGACATAATGAAACATAATTATAAATAATATCAAACCCTTACGATGTCTATCTTCCAGGCACTTTACAAATGCTATCTTATTGAAGGCTAATAATACAGTGGGGTTTAGGTACAATTCAAAGTAAAGTTATGTACTATTCATATTCCCGATTTTACAGGTACAGAGTGATTAAGTAACTTACCCAGAGTTACAGAACTAGTTAAGTGACAGAGCCTGGATGTGAAGGGTCTCCAAAAATCACTTCTACTGAGATAATCGGGATATATTTCATGTAGGAGGTGGGACTTGGGCTCCCACCTTGAGAGGTGAATCCTAACAGTTAAGAGAATACTAACAGAGACATTTCCCATTTGTGTGAGTACCTGTGTAATTCGCACACCAGGGCCTCACAAATATATGGACTTATTTTGAAGCTTAAAATCTTCTATTTGAATTACCTTTACACTGTTATTTAGATATAACTATTTCCACCTCTTATATGAATGCAGAAATAGAATGCTTCCAAGTAAAAATGATGTAAATCAGTGGAATTAGAATGCTTCCAAGAGAAAATGACGTAAATCAGCTTGTCTTTGAAAGCGTCCGTTTAGTTACTGACCCATGTCACTAAATGTCACCAGGCCCCTGCATTTAATGAAGCCTACAGTCCTACTTACTGCCATAACATTAATTGTCCTTAGATGCTATTTTCACTGTGTCACTCCTGTGGTTTGAAATCTGTAGAAGTTACTTGTTGTTTACCATATCAAGTGTGAATTCAACCTCCTATTTTTAAGTCATCTTGCTTACCTTTTTCTTTCTGGTTTTGTTCTCATCCTTCAATTTGGGCCTACCTATAATGTTCATAATGTAAAAATCAGCCATTCTGGTCCACAAAGATTGGAACATTTCTGAACTGAATACTCTGAAAATCAGCTGCATTTAGTATAGCACCAGATTTATTTTCTGGTTCAAGTTTGTTAACTCCATCTTCTCAGCTAGACTGCAAACTCATTGATAGCAGAGTATTTTTATACTTATTTTATATCCACACTGTCAAGAGTTTGTGTTCCTCCAAAAGCTGACCCTAAAACAAGGACTCAGGTCCTTGTTTATTTGGGAGTAGATCCCAGAAAAACAAGTGATAGAGTAAGGAATGTAAGATGCAGAGGGACAAAAATCCAACAAGGAGCACATTAATAAACTGCTTCTCACTATGGGCAACGAGGGCTTAATCCTATAGGGACTACTGAGGAACAGTGTGGAGCACACCTCAGAATTGGCTCATCAGAAGGTGGGGAGGCGGGTGCATTTATACACCAACTGCTGTCCCTGGTAGTTAAGGGTTTCCCCCAGAGGTGTCAACTCCCCACACTTTGGAATAGTACCTGTGCACGACTGAGTACCTTCTTTCTTTAGTTTTGGAGAAGACAGAGCAGAGGAATACCCCCAGTACACAGATGTAAGACACAGGTGCATGGGAGTGTCTACCGCAGCTCTGCTGAAATCAGGTGGGCTGAGGGGTGCCACCTCAAGCATCTGCCCTATGACGTAAAGGAAGGAGTAGGGGCTGTGCAGTCCAGCAAACCTGTACTCAGATCTTGGGTCTACTAGTTATATGACCTAAAAGTAAGTTACTTAACCTCACTGAGTCTTAGTTTTCTCTTTAATAATATGGGAATGATAATACATATCATAAAAAGTTCTAAGGAAAGTGCTTGACCCAAACAGATGTTCCATAAATGTTGATTTGTTTCTACTAATAAGCAGTCAAAAAAAACCTTACTAAAATCTATTTGAGGAATTGAGTCTATCAAAAATTATCATTCTTTTTAATACTTGCTCTATCTAAATGATTTTTAAATTATAATTTAAATAATATGGGGACTAATAATATGGGATATTTTCTTTCATAGGTTACCCAGGAGATTTCAGATGAAACAAGAGTTTTCCGCTTATTAGGATCAGACAGGTAATAGTTTGGTTGTTTTATTACCAAAGGAGTTCAACAGTTGTATTTTTAATTATACTGTCAACCTCTGACTGTGTTTCAAACACTTATTTTTCAATATACTTATATTGTTTCAATGTATTTATTTATATTGTTCAATAGAAGTAACATTGGTTTATAACATTTATATAAATTTCATGTATACAGTGTTATATTTCTAGTTCTATATACCCTACAGTGTGCTCACCACCAAAAGTTTAGTTTCCTTTTATCACCACACAATTAACCCCCTTTACCCATTTCACTCTCCCTCCACCCCTATCTCTCCCCCCTGGTAGCCACTCTGTATCTACGTGTTTGTTTTTGTTTGGTTTGTTCATTTATTTATTTTTATGTATGTTAAACAAAACTCTTAGAGGCTTCAGAATCTTAGAGAAATTTCCCTGTATCTTTATTGAGAGAGAGAAAAAAATATTTTAATTAGTCAATTAAGCAAGCTATTGTCAGTGTGAGGATCATGATTCCAGAAACAGTTATACTCGGCCAAGACAAAATGTGTTAGATGGGTGTTTATGTCCCTAGTATCATGACATATTTCAGGCTCCTTTGTTCTCATCATTTCTTCCTGGCATGTTAACTTCTATTAACTGTTACTGTATATATCCAACAGAATGTGTACCTCCTGACATGTACTTTTATATCACAAGATATTTGACTGAGTCTCTGAGGTCATTCTAAATTAGAAGGAATTATGTAGTCTCTGTGATCAAAGTGAAAGATAAGTTCCAAAACTATGCCATCTTATGAAAAAAGAATTATAGCTTTTGTTTTGCAAAGTCTATGTTATCTACCTCTACAATGAATAAAATACCTATCCCTTCCTATTTTCCAAAAGTTGTTACTGCAGCAAAACTGGCTATCGTGGTATACATTAGTCCTGAGGCAAGGATTGAGAACCTCTGATCTTCAAGTTCAGTCTAGTCACAAAACCATTGCTTAGATATTACACACTTAAGGAAGTCGGGGAGAATTGGAGTTATGACTGCATAAAAATTTTTTAAAGAGACTTTTGTAAAGAGAAAAAGGATTTTTGGAAAATGGCAACTACCCATTGCCATTGAAAAGGCAAGCCCAGAGAGCGTGGCAACCTAGTAACTAGTCCTGCATAAAAGAGAATTGGAGGACCACCTGGTAAATGACTGTAGAATGGGAGGCCCTTTGCTTCTCCAGGAAGGGCTGACAAAAGAATTGTAGATCATTCAGTGATCCTGGCACAAATAGCACTCTGGTGAGACATAGTATGAGAGATTTCTCCTTGATAGAGGGTAGGCATCAGAAGCCATTTCTCTTAGTTACTTGTTTCCTTCCAACTCCTTCCCCCAGAATTTTCTCTGTCATCTATCCCCTCTTTGTTTGTATTGTTTCTCCATTCTCTGTCACTCTTGCCCTAAAAAACTACTTTTTTCAGACCATTGCCTTGTTCTGATTATCTTCTTACTTGGGCATCTCCTTGATTTTAAGACATATATCTTAACCAAGTCTTTTGTTTTGTCTTAATTTTTAAAGTGATTTGTTAAATTGTATTGTTTAAATATAGGTATTAATGTCTAGGAGGAAAGAAAACTATGTCAGAATATTAATAATGGTAAACTCTGGGCAGTTGAATTATAGGTAATTTTATTTTCCCCTTCTACTTTTCTTTAATGCATGCTTTAAGTATATATTACTTTTTTGTTTTCATTTCAAAAGTAATAATATGCTAGTTGTAGGAAATTCATACACTAGAAAAATATAAATTATTTATGCAACTCCCCCCACCTCCCATTTCCCCTTCTAGACTTTTTTCTCTGCACTGGCGTATTGTTTTTTATTTTGTTCTCAAACCTGTCTTCCCACAGTGTAGATCCTATGATATGACACTTGATTGGTTTTTCTTCCTATTGGTCCTTTCATTGAACTCTTACCCTGCCTTTGTTCCAGGGACAAGGGAGACGGCCCCATTTCATACTTTACTATTTATTTGCAAATACCTTGAAGAACAGTGTGAGTGGGTGCCTCTTAAAATCCTGTTTTATTGTCTCAGCTCTTCCTCCATCCCCTTCTTGTTCATGTATATTCTAAAGCTTTATTATACCTTTTTTTGGTATATATGAGTAAAGCAAATTTGTTTTTAGTTGGAATAAGATGAGACTATCCTGAAATGTTTTTAATATTTTATATTCATAAATTCATCAATTCTTATTCAGTTTTGTTTTTAAGCTATAAAATGTAAAGCTGAATTTGACTGTGCATCTCTTAATGTGATCTCTGTGTAATTTTATGTGAATGTGAACAATGATATTCTTTCCTGGTTTGATGTTAGTATTTGAAGATGAAATCTCTGTTTCTACTCTTTAACAAGACTTTTGTTTTGATTTAATTGCAGGGTTGTTGTTTTGGAAAGTAGGCCAACAGAAAATCCTACTGCACACAGCAATCTTTACATCTTGGCTGGACATGAAAATAGTTACTAAGCAACAGAAATTGGTCTCAAATGACAGGAAAATGAATACACTCCATTGAAAGCAAAAATATCTTAAGGAAATTCAGTACAAACCACACTATGATTTGCTTTAATTGTTATGGGTTATATCTCAAATGATCTGTACTTTAAGGTAGAATTCAATATTTTCTGTAGCTGGAAACAGCTATTCTATCTCTTGCCACTATGTGGTGGTTTTATCAAGTTTGCTTAATAAAAGCTATGAGACAGATAGTCCTCTAGTTCCAGGAAACACAGTCTTTTTAAAAAAAATGTTTGTAACAAGGATGCCATGATATTTTTAGATAACAACTCATGTGATTATCTTCAGAGAGATAAATTTAGTGACAGTTTTCTCATTTTATACCATGTTTTATTCCTTCTTAATGAACATAATTTGATAAAGAAATTATCAGGTAAGCCTTTCACTTTTACATTGGCCATTCTGTATGTTTTTGTAAAATAGAATATTTAATCCTTATTTATTAATCTCTTGCTGGAGTGGTGTAATGTATCTAACTTTTAGCAAAGGAAGGTTGCAGAGCAGCTTAAATTTTTTTATAATATATAAAAATTTTGTTTACCTTTTAAGACTAGTACTTTGAGGGTTTAAAGGCTGTGTTTGGAGGTTCAATACATACATGCAATATTATTTAATGCAAGTATTTTGTAATATAATATCATCCAGAATTGCCTTAAAAGAGAGTTTTGTGTTTTCAACTACATATAATTGTAGGGGGGTCATACAGAAGATAATGATGATGGTTGAAATATTGTTAGAAGGAGTGTGTATTTCTAGATGTGACTACTGTGTGTATGTATTCTTGACAAGCAGTATAATATACCTGTGATTTTTTTTTTTTTTACATTAGGGATAATGCGTAAGAAATTAATCTTCATATATATTATCATCCCTAATGTAGGGGGAAAAGTGTTTAACTGCCCATGATATGTATTTTACTTATACTATACCAGAGTGGAAATTGTAAAGCAACTACATGTGTATTCTTGGGTTTTTCACATATATAGATCTTCATTTTGAGTAGGTTAAAAAAAAAATCTTTAAATGAAATTTAATTCCTGATGGGATAGTATAAATAAGTATTATAAAAATCAGTATTCTAAAGATAAGTAAGGATTGGGCCATTCTTGAGTTTTCTTCCTTTCTGCTGTTGTTAGTATTCAAACTGAAAGCATCACACTGGTACCTATTGTCTTAATGCATTTAACAGTTATTGTTGAGATGATGAACAAAGGGGTGGCAAGAGCAGACTATAAATTCATTTTCAGCAGTTCCTTGAGAGAAAGACAGTGTAACTATCTCATTCGGTCTTTAGCAGTCCTGTATAGTAGGTATTATCATCATCTCCTTTTTTTAGATGAGGAGATAAGGGGTTAGCAAGGTTAAGAGACTTAACCCAATTCACACAGCAAGTTAGTGGTTGAGTCAGACCATGAGTCTTGTGACTCTGTTCTTTTCACTATGCAATATGCAAACAATAAAATATTATGCAAATGAGATATATAAAGTATTGTCCTTTAAAAATGCTATGATTTCAGTAAGTGTGTTGCTGTTTATTTTGGGTATTTTAAATGGGGCCTCTGGACTGAAGGACACTGGATACAATAGATGGCAGGGGACCATACTCAAAACAGGAAATATTTACATTCTGGATACAAAGACCAATATCCTCCTCCTCCTCTCTGAATCCTGGCAGCCAGATCTTCCCATCCTAACAATACTGGAAGAGTCTTCTCTGTGCCGTCTGGTCAGTGCAAGTGGAAAGACCTAAAAAGATCCTGACATCAGAAGTGTCCTGGCTAAACTGCCCAGCTGGATAACTCCCAGTTGAAGATAATAAAATACCCAGTGAAAATCGTAATGTGCCCACCACCCCATGCATGCATCCGGAGCTTACAGTTAGTCTTTTAGTCCTATGCTATTACAAATGATTAAACATGAGCTTCCCTGGTGGTGCAGTGGTTGAGAGTCTGCCTGCCAATGCAGGGGACATGGGTTTGTGCCCTGGTCCAGGAAGATCCCACATGCCACGGAGCGGCTGGGCCCGTGAGCCATGGCCGCTGAGCCTGCGCGTCCGGAGCCTGTGCTCCGCAACGGGAGAGGCCACAACAGTGAGAGGCCCGCGTACCGCAAAAAACAACAACAACAAAAAAAGATTAAACAGGGACTTCCCTGGTGGTCCAGTCAGTAATACTCCGTGCTCCCAATGCAGGGGGCCTGGGTTCAATCCCTAATTGGGGAACTAGATCCCACATGCACGCCGCAACGAAGAAGCCTGCATGCCGCAACACATGTCACAACTAAGAGCCAGTGCAACCAAAATAAATAAATAAATGTTTTAAAATAATAATAAAAATAAAAATGATTAAACAACCAGGAGTTATGAAATATCTGAGGAAAGCCTCTTACAGGAAAGAGAGAAAACAATAGGGGAAAAAGCACCTAACGGAAACAGACTATGCAGAATGAAGAAGATGTCAAAAGAAAAAGTATCTTTGCAAAGAAGTTGCAACTATGAATAGGAGTAGGATACTAAAAAAGGAGCTTTTGAAAAAACAGAGCTATTGGAAAAAATATAGCATAGCTGAATAATTCAATAGATGATTTAGAATATAAAGTTGAAAAAATTTCTCAGAAAATAAAAAGAAATGAAAATATTGGAGAAAAAAATGAAGAAAATTAACAGGCCAAGAGGCCCAATATCCAATCTCTCAGAGTTCCAAAAAAGAACAGAGAAAATAGGGAATCAGTAGAGTATTTCAAGGAATGTTCTCAGTACTAAAGAACTTCAGATTTCAGATTGAAAGAACACAGTGGATGAAAAAAATCTATTATGAAATTTCAGGCATGTCAGGGTCAAAGAGAAGATCTGTTATGTTTCTGAAGAAAAGGGGCAGGTCAAATACCAAGGAATAAGAATTGGAATAACTTCAAATTTCAACAGAAGCAGTGCCTTCAAAATTCTGAAAGAAATTTCCAACCTAAAATTCTGGATTCAAACTATTAATTGAACCTAAGGTTATAATGAAGACATTTTTATTTGTACAAGGTCTCACAAACTTCACCTTTCATATAGTCTTTCTCAAGAAGCTACCAGAGGATGTGCTTCATAAAAATAAGGTCATAAACCAAGCAATATGAAGACATAGGTGCAAAGACTGGGATTCAGCATAGGAGAGAGATGAAGGAACTCCCCAGATGATGATGATGAGATATCCAAGGATGACACCACACCAGACATACAGAACATAGGAAGCATATCAGAAGCTCCCAGAGAGGCTTTTTCAGAAAGATTAAATAATAAACTACCTGATGCATCTCCCAGACCCCAAAAAATCAGAGTGAGGGACTTGTGATACTGAAACGGAGAAGGAGGGAAGGTCAATGTAAAGGTATATTATTGAAGTCATTGCTGTGTAGACAATGGCAGCTTGATCCACCAGGTCTTCTGTGAAGCTCTGTGATAGTTCCCACAATTGTCTCCTGAAAGACAAGTGGCTGGACCATTTATCTTGACACGCTCCTCACTAGGTGAGTTGCTGCTGGGACATTACCTCCTGAAGTACCAAGTTGCAGCTTGTACTTGGGCCATGTTGGCTCCTTCAGTGTCAGAGAAGGCCCTGAGGCAGAAAGCTGGAAGAGTAGGAGATAAATCTGAGCTCTCCCTCTGTGGCTGAAATCAGACATGGGTGGAGGGATTCAATCAGTGATGATATTCTTTCTTTTTTTTAAAGATTTTTTTGATGTGGACCATTTTTAAAGTCTTAATTGGATTTATTACAGCATTGCTTAGTTTCATGTTTTGGCTTTTTGGCCATGAGGCCTGTGGGATCTTAGCTCCCCGGCCAGGGATCGAACCCTCACTTCCTTGCATTGGAAGGTGAAGTCTCAACCACTGGACTGCCAGGGAAGTCCCAATCACTGATGATATTATTTCTAAGCAAAAACTTACCTAAGGTTGAACCAGATGGCTTCACAGGCAAATTCTATCAAACATTTAGAGAAGAGCCAACACCTATCCTTCTCAAACTCTTCCAAAATATAGCAGAGGGAGGAACACTCCCAAACTCATTCTACGATGCCACCATCACCCTGATACCAAAACCAAAGATGTCACAAAGAAAGAAAACTACAGGCCAATATCACTGATGAACATAGATGCAAAAATCCTTAACAAAATACTAGCAAACAGAATCCAACAGCACATTAAAATGATCATACACCATGATCAAGTGGGGTTTATCGCAGGAATGCAAGGATTCTTCAATATATGCAAATCAGTCAGTGTGATAAACCATATTAACAAATTGAAGGAGAAAAACCATATGATCATGTCAATAGATGCAGAAAAAGCTTTTGACAAAATTCAACACCCATTTATGATAAAAACCCTCCAGAAAGTAGGCAAAGAGGGAACTTTCCTCAACATAACAAAGGCCATATATAACAAACGCACAGCCAACATCATTCTCAGTGTTGAAAAACTGAAACCATTTCTTCTAAGATCAGGAACAAGACAAGGTTGTCCACTCACACCACTATTATTCAAAATAGTTTTGGAAGTTTTAGCCACAGCAATCAGAGAAGAAAAAGAAATAAAAGGAATCCAAGATAGAAAAGAAGTAAAACTGTCACTGTTTGCAGATGACATGATACTATACATAGAGAATCCTAAAGATACTACCAGAAAACTAGAGCTAATCAATGAATTTGGTAAAGTAGCAGGATACAAAATTAATGCACAGAAATCTCTTACATTCCTATACACTAATCATGAAAACTCTGAAAGAGAAATTAAGGAAACACTCCCATTTACTATTGCAACAAAAAAAATAAAATACCCAGGAATAAACCTACCTAAGGAGACAAAAGACCTGTATACAGAAAACTATAAGACACTGATGAAAGAAATTAAAGATGACACAAACAGATGGAGATATATATTATGTTCTTGGATTGGAAGAATCAACATGGTGAAAATGACTATACTACCCAAAGCAATCTACAGATTCAATGCAATCCCTATCAAATTACCAATGGCATTTTTCACAGAACTAGAACAAAAAATTTCACAATTTGTATGGAAACACAAAAGACCCTGAATCACCAAAGCAATCTTGAGAAAGAAAAATGGAGCTGGAGGAAGCAGGCTCCTGGACTTCAGACTGTACTACAAAGCTACAGTAATCAAGACAGTATGGTCCTGGCACAAAAACAGAAATATAGATTAATGAAAAAGGATAGAAAGCTCAGAGATAAACACACTCACATATGGTCACCTTATTTTTGATAAAGGAGGCAAGAATATACAATGGAGAAAAGACAGCCTCTTCAATAAGTGGTTTTGGGAAAACTGGACAGCTACATGTAAAAGAATGAAATTAGAACACTCCCTAACACCATACACAGAAAGAAACACAAAATTGATTAAAGACCTAAATGTAAGGCCAGACACTGTAAGACTCTTAGAGGAAAAAAAAGGCAGAACACTCTGACATAAATCACAGCAAGATCCTTTTTGACCCACCTCCTAGAGAAAAGGAAATAAGAACTAAAATAAACAAGTGGGATCTAATGAAACTTAAAAGCTTTCACACAGCAAAAGAAGCCATAAACAAGGCGAAAAGACAACCCTCAGAATGGGAGTAAATATTTGCAAGTGAAGCAACTGACAAAGGATTAATCTCCAGAATTTACAAGCAGTTCATGCAGCTCAATATAAAAAAAAAATCCAAAAATGGGCAGAAGACCTAAATAGACATTTCTCCAAAGAAGATATACAGATTACCAACAAACACATGAAAGAATGCTCAACATCATTAATCATTAGAGAAATGCAGATCAAAACTACAATGAAGTATCACTTCACACTGGTCAGAATGGCCATCATCAAAGAATCTACAAACAATAAATGCTGGAGAGGGTGTGGAGAAAAAGGAAGCCTCCTGCACTGTTGGTGGGAATGAAAATTGATACAGCCACTATGGAGAACAGTGTGGAGGTTCCTTAAAAAAGTAAAAATAGAACTACCATACGACCCAGCGATCCCACTGCTGGGCATATACCCTGAGAAAACCATAATTCAAGAAGAGTCATGTACCACAGTGTTCATTGCAGCTCTATTTACAGTAGCCAGGACATGGAAGCAACCTAAGTGTCCGTCGACAGATGAATGGATAAAGAAGATGTGGCACATATATACAATGAAATATTACTCAGCCATAAAAAGAAACGAAATTGAGTTATTTGTAGTGAGGTGGATGGACCTAGAGTCTATCATACAGAGTGAAGTAAGTCAGAAAGAGAAAAACAAATACCATATGCTAACACATATATATGGAATCTAAAAAAAATGGTTTTGAAGAACCTAGGAGCAGGACAAGAATAAAGACGCAGACATAGAGAATGCACTTGAGGACACCGGGAAGGAGAAGGGTAAGCTGAGACGAAGTGAGAGAGTGGCATGGACATGTATACACTACCAAATGCAAAATAGCTAGCTAGTGTGGGAAGCTAGCTACATAGCACAGGGAGATCAGCTTGGTGCTTTGCGACCACCTAGAGGGGTGGGATAGGGAGGATTGGAGGGGAACACAAGAGGGAGGAGATATGGGGATATATGTATATGTATAGCTAATTTGTCATAAAGCAGAAACTAACACACCATTGTAAAGCAATTATGCTCCAATGAAGATGTTAAAAAAAAAAGAAAAAAAGCTTAAGGTTGGTTGAAATCAAACAAAAAACTGCCAGATAGTAACTCCAGGAAAGCAAAATGTTATAAGAAAGAAAAGGAAACTATGACCAGTGGTTGAATGCCATAAAAACGTTAATAGTCTAATCAAAATCACAGCATAATTATATTGAGAGAGGATATGGTGAGGTATTAAAAATACCTAAATCCTCATCTCTACAGTGTGAAATCAATGAATAATACCTAAAAATTAGAAATCAAGAAGTAGCTTATTTAGTGACATGGAAATAAAATAATCTGCTAAAAGAAGGAAAATGGTTTTTGAAGTAAGAGAGATGGGGGAAGAGCATGCTCTTTTTGTTGACAAACCTTATAGGACTATTTGGTTATTTATGTATGTGCCTACTTTTTTTTTTTTAATGTAAAGGAAGACTTTAATTAAAAGCATGTTTCTGTTACATGACAGAAACAATATGAACAAACATACAAGTTCAGCTTTTTATACTGTACCTTACACATAGTAGGCATTCAATAAATGTTGATTATAGCTAAGGTATGCATAGTGTGGAAGAAGGCAGAGTAATTGGGGGGTGGATGGGGTGGGGAACTGGTTAAGTAAATCCAGAAGAGCTTGTGAGAGAAAGCATTTTTTATCAAGCTCCTTTTTTTTTTTTTTTTTTTTTTTTAGCTAAACCTACTTCCCAGCCTTCTCTCCTAATACTCCCTGGAACACCAGCACATAAAGGCCATGATCATTCCACCTTCATTGCTTGACTCATAATGGCTCTCCCATCCTGAAATTCTGATTTTTCACCAAAAATTTAAATCCTTTACTTCACTCAAGGTACTTAGTTTACTTCACTCAAGCTGTAACTTTTACATGACATCTCTGTTTATTTTCTATTTTCTGTTTTCCAGAATTTCTACAGCACATGTAGATTACACATCTCAATGTGATGCTCAGTTGCCACCTACCGGCCAAACCATTTAGCCCTTACCACTTACCTTAGATAAATTACTCAACCTGTCTAGGCGTCCATCTCATCTGTTGATTGCAAATAATGGCCACTTCATATGGTTGTTAGGAGGGTTAAGTGAGGTTGTGAGCATTAAAGTGTCTTGCTTATGGTGAGAAAAAAAAACTGTTGGCTCCTTTATTTTTAACCAAAAAGTTCATTAAAGGCATAAAGTGCATTTTCATTCTTTAGTTGTTCCTTTCGGTATGTCACACATGGGTAGACTTATCGTGGGGCTTTTTAAATTCTGCTTTTTTCAAGTTCCTTACATGCCTTTTCATTAGAAAAATAACTGATATCTTGTATCAAAGGTCCAAGAAGCTCTTCCATACCAAACCTAGCAGCAAGGATCATTTTAGGTTTTACTGAGAATTTCAGATTGTCCTAATGGATCTTACTTAGGAGAAGAATAAGAAACATTTGTTAAAAATCTACTATATTGGGCTTCCCTGGTGGCGCAGTGGTTGAGAGTCAGCCTGCCGATGCAGGGGACGCGGGTTCGTGCCCCGGTCCGGGAAGATTCCACATGCCGCGCAGCGGCTGGGCCCGTGAGCCATGGCCACTGAGCCTGTGCATCCGGAGCCTGTGCTCTGCAACGGGAGAGGCCACAACAGTGAGAGGCCCCCCCCAAAAAAAAAAAAAATCTACTATATTGACATCAGAAATGAATCAAATATTCTCACTCTCGCTGCTTGTTATTCATTGTACTAGAGGTCCTAGTCAGTTCAATAAACAAAGAAAACTAAGAAAAAAATAAAAGATTAATAATGAATAAAAATGTCATTATTTGCAAATAAACTGTTAGAAATCGTAAGTGAATTTGGAAAAGCAGATCGGTGCACTGTCAACATAAAAAACAATTACATATACATATACCTGCAATAAACAAAATGAAATTTTACAAGTATGCCATTTACAGTATAGAAAACGATTAAATATCTAAGAAAATGAGATGCAAGATCTCTATACTTAAAACTATCACTGAGGACTCCAGGGGCATGCATGGAGGAAAGGCCATGTGAGGACACAGCAAGAAGGCAGCCATCTACAAGCCGAGGAGAGAGGCTTCAAGAGAAACCAACCCTGCTGACACCTTGATCTCAGACTTCTAGCCTACAGAACTGTGAGACAATAAATTTCTGTCCTTTAAAAAAATAAATAAAAAATAAAACTCAGTGAAAAAAAGAAGACCTAAATAAATGGCAGATTATGCCATGTTAATGAATTAGATTTGATGTTGTAAAAATGTTAGATTTAAAGATTCTCTGTAATCCAAGCAGATATTATATGAAAATTGACAAGTTGATTATAAAAAATAAAATGCAAAGGGCTAGGGATACCAAGGCAATCTTGAAAAAGAAACCTGGGAATCTTAGGTACCAGATTTCAAGAGTTACGATAAAGCTGCTATAGCAGTTAAGAAATGTGACACTGGCATGAAGATAGACAATGAAATACAATTGAGAGTACAGAAACAGACCCATGCTTAGTCACCTTATACACTGCAGTGTAGTAAAAAAAAAGGATAGCCTTTTCAATAAATTCTATTGAAAATTTATTGAAAACAATAATGGAAAATCAAATGAAGCTTGACTGCAACTTCACTCAATGAAAATGAATACCAAATAGATTGTAAATAAATAAATCTAAATCTATAAAACTATAATGCTTTTAAAATAAAACATAATATCTTTATGAACTTGGGGTAGAAAAAGGTTTCCTAAACAAAACATTAATACTTTGACTATAAAAGAAAAAGTTGGTAAAATTGACCTAATTAAAATTAAGTTGCTCTTTTCACCTAAGGACACCTTTACGAGAATGGAAATGCAAGCCACAGAATGGAAAAGAGGCTTGCACTACCTATATCCACAAAAGACCTACTCAGAAGATATAAAGAACTAAGGCAGACAACCCAGTGAAAAAATGGGCAAAGGATTTTGAATAAGCACTCCACAAAAGGTAACATCCATGCAGTCAATAAATATGTGTGAATGAATGTATTCACTTCCTTGGTTATCAGAGAAATGCAAATTAAAAATGCCGTACTTTGCACACCCACTAAAATGACTAAAATGAAAAAAAAAGATAAAACCAAATATCTAAGATTGTGTAGAAACTGGGGTGCTTGCACACTGCTAGTGGGAATGTTGCACACTTTGGAAAAGTTTGGCAGTTTCTTAAAAATGTTAAACATAGATTCACCATATGACCCAGCAATTCCACTCCTATGTATCTGCCCAAGAGAAAACATGTCCACACAAAGACTTGTATGTAAATCTCCACAGCAGCAGCATTCATAATGGCCAAAGGTAGAAGCAACCCAGATATCTACCAATTGGTAAATGAATAAAATGAGTCATATCTACGCAGTGGAATACTATTCAGCAATGAAAATAAAGTACTGATACATGCTACAGTGTGGATGAACCTCCAAAACACGTTAAGTGTGAAAGAAACCAGTCACGAAAGATCACATATTGTAATGATTCCATTTATATGAGCTGTTCAGAAAAGGTGGAATCTAGAGACAGAAAGTAGACTAGTGGTTGCATAGGGCAGGGGTTAAGAATGAAGAGTGACTGTAAATGGGCATGAGGTTTCTTTTTGAGATAATGGAAATAGTTTAATATTAGACTGTGTTGATAGTTGCATAACTCTGTAAACTTACTAAAAATCATTTATCTACAGACCTAAAATGACAGAATTTTATGGTATGTAAAATGTACCCCAATAAAACCAAACAGAGAAAGAGAACATCCAAGGGGTCAGTAAACACTTTGAAAGGTATTAACTTCATTAGTTACCAGGGAAAACCAAATTAAAATAAAAATGCTGCTACAAAACGAATCCACAATACAGTGCTATTGCACATTCCCCCAGAATGACTAAAATGAAACAGGAGGAAAATATGAAGCTTTGGTGAGGGTATGGAGCAACTGGAACTCTTATACACTGTTCGTTGGAGTGTAAATTGGTACAATATACCTTTGAAAAACTAAAGGTGAACATGCATGTACCTTATAATCCAGCATTTCCAATTCTAGGTCTGCCCCTAAAAAACGTGTTCACCGAAAGACACATAAGATTGTTCACAGCAGCATCATTCATAGTCACCAAAACTTGGAAACAACCCAAATGTCCATCGAGAGTAGAAAGAATAAGTTGTGGTATATTCACAGCTCAAAAATACTACAGTACCATCAAAAAGAATGAACTCCTACCAACAACAACATGGATTTCAATCCTCAAGAAATTTAAGTTCTTTGTAAGAATTCAGACATTAAAAGTATACTGTATAATTTCACTTAAATGAAGTTCAAGAACAGGCAAACTATAGTCTTAGAAATCAGGATGATGGTTACCTTTGAGGAAGAGTGAGGGAACAAAGATTGAGATGGGGCATGAGGGGATGCTTTAGAGGTGCTGGAAATGTTACATATTTTCACTTCTCAGCAAGCTGTACTCATGATTGACGCATTTTTTTCTGTATGTACTTATATTGATACTTCAATAAAAACATTTATTAGAATCTGTGCCAAGACCTGTACTGGGGAGAAATATTATCTAATTTTCACATTAATCCTATGAGATAGTAGGGTTCCTATTTTATAAATGAGAAGACCAGCGGTTAGTCATTGTCATAGATTGGGTTCTCTAGAAGCAGACATCAAGATGGAATTAGAAGTGCAGGAGATTTATTTAGGGAAATAACCTGTGTGGAGAACAAAAGGAAGTGTGAACAGGGTAAGCAGGAAGACTGTCAGTGCAGCGCTGGCACATGTGAAATGAGAAGGGGAGGAAGGAGGGTTGCACAGAGCCTCAGGCTGCAGTGCAGCTCTGCGAACACCTTGGCCAGTCAGTGGGGGAGCTCCAGAGCAAAGATTGTCCACTAAGGAATCCCGAGTTGGAAAGGAATGGCTCAGCTTTCAAACCCATACAGAAGAACTCAGTCATTAGCTGGGAGCAGCCCAGGGAGAACTTGGCCAATGCTGAGGTGAATTCTGAAGGTTAACTGATTTCTTGTAGCAGGTTCTCTCTTGAAGGGAGATCTGACCGACGCATATCTACAGCTGCCACACTCACATATTAAGTTGTTTGGAAAGTTGGGATGAATCTGTCTGAATCCAGACAGTCCCTTTATGACTACTTAAATGGAGACCTATCAAGTGTAGCTCAAATATCTATATTTCTAAAGGAAAATAATATTTGGAAACATAAAGAAGGGAGTAAAGGGCATTCCAGGCAGAGGAAATTGTATCTGAAATAAACATAGTTGAGAGTTAAGCTCCTGTATCAGGGTTCTTTGGCTGTTCTTTGGTGGTTATGGATTAAAGAAAAAGCTGAAAACTGGGTTCAGAGAAGACCTAAGGGCAGGAGACAGTGGAGAGTCCCTTTGGGCCCTCAGAAGGAATCCACTCCAAAAGGCTTCTGCACTGTTCCCTTTCACTCAAGAGCCAGGTTCCTAGGGAAGAGAATCTGCCTGGGTTTGGTTATTCCTTGGTCATGGAGGGTGCAGTACCTTGAACAATAGTCCCACTGAGAAACCCAAAGCAGAAGAAGGAATGGATATTGGGCTTTTGACAAGAAGGAGAAATGGATGCTGGGCTGATAAAAGAAACAGATGTCCTGTATAGTTATAAACCGTCACTTGATGAAGCTTAAAAAAACAAACCCATTCACCAAGTGTGAGTGAAGTGGTTCACTAAATCATTATGATCTTTAACCACAAGTTCTTTCCTCGGTAATTTTGGTAAATGTAAGATTTAACACGTTCTAAATATGATATTTAATTTTGGGTATATGACTTCATCCTGGTCATGTTTCTCAAATCTAAATCTTCCTGGATTAGTTAGTTCAGTATGATTATCTTGTGATAACTAGAGGACACAGAGAATCCTGTCATCTGGATTGAGCACCTGCCTGGGCATCTCAGCCATTTATTTGACCTTTAGATGCTCCATATAAAGCACTGACTCTGTATCAAGCTTTCAAATATATATTTCTCAGTTTATGGTTTCTGAAAACCCACAGTGGATACCAATGTCCACTTAAATTCCTTAAAGCCCAGTTCCAAAGTCTCCTCGAGGATCCCACACCTCTTGTGCATCCTTGATTAAAGCTCCTATTGCTAAATAATAGATAGGTATTTCTATTCTCCCTTAAGGGTAAGAGCAATGACACATTTACATCCCCAGCGCCTAACAGTTCCTGACACATCATCGGTGAATAGTAAATGCTCATTGAATCAAACTACAATAAGATGAACATTGTGAATCAGTAATGGAGTAACTCGTTCAGTGGTGTAACTTGTTCATGGGTGTAACTCTAAGAAAAACGTGTTGCCTCTTAGAGTCTAGCTCGTCCAAAACGCAGATACATTACAAGATCCTGCCAGTTTTCTGAAAGTTAGGAAAGTCGTGTGGGTAAATCATTTTAGAATATTGAGCCTAGGTATCCAGGCTCAGGGTCTAGGCAACCAATTATTTAAAACCATTGAGCCTAGGTACCTAGGCTCAGAATCTAGGGTCAGTCAGGGTCTAGGCAACAAAACAGAAAACCACAGTAGGTATTTTACTAGAGGAGAATCAAAAGAATTAATATAGGGGATTGTTACAGATGTTGGAGGACTGAAAGAGCAAAAATAAGACATTAAGACAACTCAGAACAACTGCAGGAAGCAGTTATCAGCAATAGGGTTGGAGGAACAGAAGGGTAGAGTATGGGATCTCCAGAACCTGGGGGCTCAGAGAAGACCCACCATATTAGAGCTCCAGCCCCAGGAAGGGTCTGCTGCCTGGCTGCCACAGCTCATCAGGCACTCAGAAGAAAGGTCCCGTGAAGATGGGGCTCAGACCTTGAGGAGAGGAGCTGCCGCTGGTTCCTCTGAAGTTGTGTGATAAGGATGGTTCTGGAAGGGCTAAAAAGCTGGAGTTAAGGAATAGCAAGAAACAGGCAGGAAGCTTTTTTCTCTTCCTCTGCTATCCATTGTCCTAATGTCTTCAGTTGGTCCACCCTAATTGGAATGGATTCTGGAAGATACAGTTTGCAGACTTCTAGCCCCAGTATAACAGAACAGAATATAAAAGGGTTAATTTGGAGCTGAAGGACATTAAATAGGCAAATAATATACTTAGGGGCATTGTTTGACCTAGATTGTTATGTAGTGATCACTTTAAATATGATCCTCAAAAGAGGGACTAACGTGCCATCTAAATGCAAATGGCAAGAATGTCACCTATTACATCGGTGTCACATTCCCTTAGCAATTTCTTTTTTTTTTTAATAAATATATTTATTTTTTGGCTGCATTGGGTCTTCGTTGCTGCGCGTGGGCTTTCTCTAGTTACTGCGAGCAGGGGCTACGCTTCGTTGCGGTGCGCAGGTTTCTCACTGAAGCGGCTTCTCTTGTTGTGGAGCACGGGCTCTAGATGCGCGGGCTTCAGTAGTTGTGGCACGTGGGCTCAGTAGTTGTGCACGGCCTTAGTTGCTCCGCGGCATGTGGGACCTTCCAGGACCGGGGATCGAACCTGTGTTCCCTGCATTGGCAGGAGGGTTCTTAACTATTGCGCCACCAGGGAAGTCCCAGCAACTTATTTTCTTATATCAGTAAAATTGGAATTTTAAAGACACTAAATATAGGTATAACTGCTTTACATCCATTTCACTGAGGCCCTTTATCTAACCAGCTTTCTAGTAAGACTTCATAAGGGAAGACTTCGTATGATATTTATTGGCAACTAATATCTAAATAAATTCTCTGCAAATTACTTTTTCTTTATATTTCCACATAATTCTCTGTACTTCTATACCACTAAGTTTTAGCAGAGCAAGTTAGAAATTTTCAGTATGTGGTAAAGCAACAATAAATTAATAGTCTTGAAATATATCTTACAATTGATGAAATATATCTTACAACTGATGAAATATTATCTAACCCACTCTGATTAGCCAAAATACAGTGACTCAGTCTACTTTTTCATTGTGGTTCCCGTAAATTCGAATGATAGGCTTAAACTGCCTGAGTTTAAGATAGGCTTAAACTCAGCCTTTGAAAATGCACATGGATTCTAATTTCTAGCATATGACATACCCTTTGAGAAAGCCTTCCAACATTCAGTTTAATTCAGCATATTCATATCAATCCCCTACTAAGGGTATGGCAGTGAACCACAGACTTGGAGAGATGTGAACATGAGTAAAACGAAGTCAGTGCTCAGTGAGCACAAAGTCTAATTTGAGATGGACATAGACAAAATAGCTCTAAAATTGGGCAGAGTGGCAGTGTAGTGGAGATTGTCTCCAGCTGGAAGATCTGGTAGGAAGTTTTGTACAATGTGGCATTAGACCTGGGTCTTAAAGTTGGTTTCACTTTCCTTCCTGAGAGGAGTTGAAGAATGCTTTGCCAATGTCAGCTCAACAGTCTTAATATTTATCGAACATATTATGGTTCCCATTATATTAAAAGCTAAATCTTGTCTTCCCAACTTGAAACAGTGTGTGTGTGTGTGTGTGTGTGTGTGTGTGTGTGTGTGTTAGATTAACACATATGTACTCCCCTTTATCAAACTGTCTCTACTTGATCTTAAGATAGCAATAATGGGAACGAAACCACAGAAACCTTGCAGAAAATAAATTTATTTTTTGGCTGTGCCGCACCGCATGCATGATCTTAGTTCCCCAACCAGGGATCAAACCTGTGCCCCCTGCAGTGGAAGCACGGAGTCCTAGCCACTGGACCACCAGGGAATTCCCCAGAAAATTTTTTTTAATTGTTGGCATTTCCATACATAACTCTCCAAAATGCAGATAACTTAATATAATACCACAGTCTGTACTTGCTTCTATTGACTTGCCACACTGTATTCTAATTATATTTCTAATTCTAATTCTAATATATTCTAATTAATTCCCCTGGAATTAATCCCTGAGAACAAGGACTGTATGTTAACTTTGTATCTAGTATGTTACGGGAAACGGTTACTCAATAACTTTCTATTTCTATGACTATTTCCCAAGAGAGAACTTCAAGATATTTCAGTAATCCACAAAATCTTAACTTTTCTGCCACTTATTCTGTAATGTTTTTACTGAGTCTCAGCTTATCACAGCCCTTCTGGTACAGGAAACAGCACCCCTATCTCCATCACTTTGCTGTCCTTTGGTGTCCTTTTCTTCCCCAAGAATCCTTTTACACTTCTTCAAGGGACCAGGGCATTCCTGCTTTCTCCTGTCTGCTCCAAATCAAAAACCTGCTCTCAAGAGCCTCCATTTATGGCAGCATGATACAACAGAGCTAGATGGTGGTTCAGTACCTCACCCTCCTTTTAGCAGAGGAGAGAGGCCCAGAGAGGGTAATCAATTGCTCAGAATTGTACAGTTAGTTATAAGGAGATGGGATTTGGACTTAGACCTCTTAATGGCCAAAAGAGTGCTCTTTCTAACATATAATGTAGCCTTGTATTAATATGTCATTTATAGCCTAAACTAGCACTCCTTTTTCAGATATTTGCCTTCTTTCAAGATCAGAACTTAAGCTAAATTAATAACGTGGAATTTTATGTTCAATAGGATATTGGTGGGGGGGTGTCATAGAGCTCTTTTGAGGTTCCTAAAATTGTATCATACAGCTGCCTACAAAACAGCCTTATGTCACACAGGAAGTAACTCACAGCTTACATTTTATTGAGAGAAACAAGGATAACATCATTGGCATCTGCAATGGGCCAGAAACTGTGTTACAAACTTTACATGTGGGATTTCATTTCATCTTTAAAACAAGTCAATGAGGTAGCTATTATCACCCTATTCATATTTATACATGTATATACTCATAAACTTTTTATAATATAAAAAGTTATATATTGAGAAATAGGGTAGAAAAGTACAGTAGGTATTTCTCATACTTTGTGACTGTCTTTGAAAACCCTTCCTACATCAGAGTAATCTCCCACATTGTGAATCTGGACTCCCCAAGGCAGAAGCCCAAACTCTCTTGCTCAGCACCTTGGCAGCTAGAGTGCAGGCTCTCCCAGGCAGGCGTACTCACACAAGTCTCAGTCAAGAAAAGAGCAGCATGAGGAAGCAGGTGCTGTGTTGACTCCATTTTTTCTGGCTTGGATGGTGACGAGGAGTCCGGTCTTCAGTGGCAGGAATGGTGGAGCGTCTTGTGTGTAGTGTCCACTCATCTACAGCACCAGTGGCAGCAGCACTGAGGTCTGGCTGAGGCAGTCCCGCACAGTGGTTTTGATATTGTTTCTGGCTGCGTAGGCTCCAGATCTGACTCTGACTCTCCCAGAGATTCTCCAAACTATTTAAAAGCCCTTAATAAATCCTTAAACTAGCTAGTTTAAGGAACTAGCGGCTTCTGTGGTTGGCAAGTAAGATCCCCGTTCCCAAATCAAAACCACAATGGGATATCACCTCAGTCCCATTAGGATGACTACTATGAAGGAAAGTGGGGAGGAAGGGAAGGGAGAGGAAGGGAGGGCAGGGAAGGAAAAAGAATGTTGGCAAGGATGTGGGAAAATAGGAACCCTGTGCACTGTTGGTAGGAATGTAAAGTGGTATCGTTGCTGTGAAAAACAGTATGGTGGTTCTTCATAATTACCATATGACCCAGCAATCCCGCTTCTGGGTATGTACCAGAAAGACTGAAAGCAAGGTCCTGAAGAGATATTTGTGCACCTATGTTCATAGTAGCGTTATTCACAGTAACTGAAATGTGAAAGCTACATAGAGTAGTCAAAATCACAGAGGAAGTAGAAGGGTGGTGGCCAGAGGCTGTGGGTGGAAAGAAGGGAAAATTATTCTTTAATGGGTACAGAGTGTCCATTTGCAAGATGAAGAGGGTTCTGAGATATATGGTGATGATGGTTGCACAACACTGAAAGCACTTAGTACCACTGAACTGTCCACTTAAAACTGGTTAAGATGGTGTGTTGTGTGAATTTTACTACAATTTTTTTTAAAAGGTTGACAGTACCAAGTGCTTGCATGGATCTGGAGCAACTGGAACTCTCACATATTTCTGATGGGAATGCCAAATGGTATGGCCATTTTGAAAAAACATATGGCAGTACCTCAGAAACTTAAACATACATTTACCATACAATCCAGCCCTTCCAATTCTCAATATTTACCCAAAAGAAATGAACACATATGCCCACAGAAAAATTTATTCACAAACAGGTGTAAGCGATGGAGGAAAGGGCAACATGAGGGATACTTGTAGTGACAGAACTGTTCTGTAGCTTGACTTTATCAATGTGATATCACCCAGTTGTGATACTGTACTATAGTTTTGCAAAATGTTATCATTGGAGGAAACTGGGAAAAAAAGTTTATGAGATCTCTACGTGAATCTAGAATTATCTCAAATTAGAAAGGTTAATTTTTAAAAAACTTTTTTAAAAATTATTTATTTATTTTTGGCTGCTTTGGGTCTTCGTTGCTGTGCGCGGGCTTTCCCTAGTTGTGGCAAGCGTGGGCTCCTCTTTGTTGCGCTGCTCAGGCTTCTCATTGCAGTGGCTTCTCTTGTTGCGGAGCACCGGCTCTAGGCGTGTGGGCTTCAGTAGTTGTGGCACACAGGCTCAGTAGTTGTGGTTCGCGCGGGCTCTGGAGCGCAGGCTCAGTAGTTGTGGCACACGGGCTTAGTTGCTCTGCGGCATGTGTGATCTTCCCAGACCAGGGCTCAAACCCGTGTCCCCTGCATTGGCAGGCGGATTTTTAACCACTGAGCCACCAGGGAAGTCCCTAGAAAGGTTAATTCTTTAAAAAAACAAACAAAAAAATCCCAGCCAATACACAAATTTTCCTGGTTTCACACAACCAAAAAAGCATATAACCCAGAGATGAACCCAGGTCTGGTTCGTCCTCCATCACATGCTGTCTCCTTTCTTAGAGATCATCCCATGGGCAGCATGATGTGGTGGGAAGAGTGTGCTCTGCCAGTGGAAAGTGCTGGCTTCCTGAGTAGAAACCCCTGGGAGTGTTTCTTAGTTCTCTGAGTGACGAAAAAGATGTTTTTCCTTGATTGATAGGTGTTAAGTGAATCTATAAATTTACATATGTTGTCAGTAAAGTATTAAATACATTTTAGTGTAAATGAAATTCCCACCTGAAAAGAAAACAGTATACAGAAATCATTAGTATCATAACAATAACAACAATTAAAGCTAACATGATTAGAGCACTCATTTATGTTCACAACTTTAAGAGGTAGCTGATTTCTAGGTTGCAAATGGAACAAATGAAGCCTAAGGAAGTTGAGTAACTTGCCTCACAGATGGTTCAGAGCAGAGCTGGATTTGATCCCAGGCAGTCTGGCTCCAGAGTTCATCCTCTTAATGGGAACCTCAGGTGAGATGATATTGTAGAAAAAGAAATATGTTGCTGGTGAAGGATTTCTTATCATTTAGCGGGAATATTGTTTAAATTCATATTTTTTACAGGGACCTACATGTGGATTCACTTTAGATGCTTCACAATAATATCTCTCTACTAATATTTGACCATGAGCCATTCTTATGAAAGCTATTTACAAGAACAGGATTTCCCCATGTGGTGGTAACTATGATCTTCATTTAATCCTTGGCATGCATGCAGCTTAAAGATGACTTTATGAAACTATTTAGATCTTTTGGATCAATGGACGCCTAAAAATTCAATGTGAAATGTATCTAGGGTGGGTGCCAAAAATATTCTTTACTTATTCTTTAAGTAAAGAATATTTTTAAAATGCAAATAATTTCTACTTCCTGCCCTCCTCCTCCATCCACCTTGTCACACACGTGAATATTTGTTTTGATACTGGGTTTTCTTTTTTTTTTTTCGCTGTACACGGGCCTCTCACTGTTGTGGCCTCTCCCGTTGCGGAGCACAGGCTCCGGACGCGCAGGCTCAGCGGCATGTGGGATCTTCCCGGACCGGGGCACGAACCCGTGTCCCCTGCATCGGCAGGAGGACTCTCAACCACTGCGCCACCAGGGAAGCCCCAAGTAAATTGTTCTTTCTTTTTTATTTTTTGCGGTATGCGGGCCTCTCACTGTTGTGGCCTCTCCCGTTGCGGAGCACAGGCTCTGGACGCACAGGCTCAGCGGCTATGGTTCACAGGCCTAGCCACCCCGCGGCATGTGGGATCTTCCCGGACCAGAGCACGAACCCGTGTCCCCTGCATCGTTAGGCGGACTCCCAACCACTGCACCACCAGGCAAGCCCTGATAACTGGGTTTTCTTAAGGCAGATTTACACTTCTTTAACCATGTAATTAGAGCTATTTAATTTAAAGCCACAGTGTGGTACAACAGGTGGAAAGAATACAACTCAGAATTGAGACAAAGGTTCTAGCCCTGTTTGTTGCCTAGGACAAATTTTTTTTTTAACATCTTTATTGGAGTATAATTGCTTTACAATGGTGTGTTAGTTTCTGCTTTATAACAAAGTGAATCAGCTATATGTATACATATATCCCCATATCCCCTCCCTCTTGCGTCTCCCTCCCACCCTCCCTATCCCACCCCTCTAGGTGGTCACAAAGCACTGAGCAGATCTCCCTGTGCTATGCGGCTGCTTCCCACTAGCTATCTAGTTTACATTTGGTAGTGTATGTATGTCCATGCTGACAAAGGATTAATCTACAAAATTTGGTTTTTTGACTTCTAAAAAGTCATTTAGATTTTTGGTAGCTGTTTCCTCAAATGCCAAATGTGCCCTCTCTCCTTCACAGAACCTAGTGAAGTGTTTTGAGAAGCAAAAAGTACAATGTGAATTCCAGCCCTCCAAGGTCTATCTCACTTCCTCCAGGGAAGACACTCACTGGGAGGGGAGGCAGGAGAGCGGGCTGTGCACGATGACACAGTGCTTGGTCTCCGGAAAGTCTCTTCTCAGCCTCCAGAGCCCAGCGTGGTATCTGACCCAGGTCAGCACCTAGCAGAAGTCTGCTTTCCAAACAGCTATTTCTGTGCCATGGCTTTAAGCTGAAGTTCACAAAGTAATTTATGTTCTTTCTTATTTATTGTCTCATAAATTCTTTTTGACATTTACCTTTTCCCTAGAATGTAATGATTCAAAAATCATACAAGCCCAGAAATGTACATAGACTGTCTACAATTAAGTGTGGTTAGCAGTCATCTGTCCAGAGTGGCAGAGATGTACACCATGAGATCTGGAGACCTGTCTCCTGAAGAAGGATCACCGTATACATTGTCTCACACACTGGCGGCCCAGGGCCAACCACATAAACCCTCCGGGGTTTCGTGTTAATCTTGCTGAGCCCTCACAGTATTTGGGTTCGTTGGCAAAAGTACCGGGCGGTTGTTTTAAAATCTGAAGATGCTAAAAAAGTATTGACGTTGTTAAAGGTAGACTCAGAAACAAAGAAAGCTTTTAGAAGAAGAGGTGCTTTAAAAGAATGGCCTATCATATATAAAATGCAATGAGTACCTAAAGGGAAAAATACACACAAAATAACTAAGGTTATGGTGATTAGGGATGAAAACACTTTATTCTGTTTTTGGTTGGGTCCACATAGAAAGTCAAGGATGATAGGCTTTTATTTAAATTGACTTTCAAGTATTTACACTGATTCACCTTTACTATCTCCAGATAAGGGAGAAAGTTATTTACACACACCCGGTTTTGTGACGTTTAAGCAGTGGCTGTTCAGGAAGAACCTGTCTGACACTTGGCTTCTCTTTAGGTTGTTCACAAGGTGTTCTTAGTTGTTGTAACTCCATTCGCCACTACAGCATGGGCTTTGGAAACAGGTGGAGTCGGATTTGAAACCTGCTGTCGGCCTGGGATAGCTGGGTGGTCTTGACTACGGGGACCAACCTCTCAGAGCCCCAGCTGCTTCTTTAGTAAGATGGGGTAGTTAATAATGCCGACCAGTTAACAAATCCAACCACATAAGATTGTTATAAAGATTAGCGATATTATAGATATTGAGCCTAAAACGTAAGTACCCCTAAAGGGTAGTTATGAACTCTTTTCTGTATGTGCCCTGGAAACAATTTCTAAATCCACTTAAAGCAGAGAAAGTAAATTCAAGTATTTCCTCAAGCGGCTGTATAGCGTCATTTTAAGATCACAGTGACTAAGCTCACTTTTCCTTACAGGAAGCATAATTGGGGGTGGCGGGGAAGCTTGAACCATTGCCCTGGTTTAAGCACTCAGATGAGGCCCCAGGATTCTGCCCAACCTCACGGAACTTTGCTTTTCAGAGTTGGGAACTGCACACAGAGGAATTTGCTGAGCCACTGTGATAAGGAAGCGTAATGACAAGACTTACCTTCCTGGCAACTTAAAAAAAGGAGGGTACTACATTGCGTGTAATATGTACTTTGGGTCAACTCCCAATGTCCTATACATTAACTCAAGAATCCTGACAACCACTTGTACTGTGTTAGGTAGTACTAACAAACGGGCTAGGAGCAAAGGGTCTGTAGTCAGACTGCCTTCATTCCTGTCCCCACTTCACAACTCGCTAGTTTTGTGTCCTTAGACACGTGACTTATCCATTCTAAAACTCACTTTCCTCATCTGAAACCCAGGATAATATTGATGCCCATCTCCTAGGGTTGTTGTAAGGCTCATACATAAAATATTCTTAGCTTAACGCCTGCCACGAAGTAAGCACTAGTTAAATAATTATTGCTGTTGTTGGTTGGCCAATAGTCACTATCTTGCACAAAATCAAACACCAGTAAGAAGGTAGAAGTGCTGGTCTTCTGACTCCAAATCCCAGGCTCTTTCTCTTACCATGTGTTACTCTACTGAATGTTTATTGCTTTCTTAAATGATTAAAATACCACAGTGCTGTTTGTGTTATCCAGGGGCACTGAAGTATTCTCTCTAATTATGCAGAGGTGCAAATCAAAGATCGCTCCAAGTAGAAAATCATAACATTGTTTCACTGTTCTTTGCGCTTGCTTGAGAAAAAGAACCCACATATCAGACCATTTCTCACCCTCCCAGGAACTCTGCTTCCTGGGAGTTACAATTCTTTGATATCAAAACCAGTTCCAGTCGTGCCAGCTGAAAGGGCTGACTGCATTTTGACAGCGTAGAGACCATAGCATTCTCTCTGTTTGGGGCCAAGTGGTGACGTCAACTGTTTGTCTCCCTTTCAAAGTTGTTCTCTCGTATTTTGCTCCAACTTCCTCCAAATACGACTGGTACAACTGCAGGTGCCACCAGCTCTCTGGCTCATTGCTTAGTTAGGCTTAAATGACGGTGCGCTTGCTCCCTGCTTCCCTACTGGGCTTGGCACAGCTCCAGGCTGCTTGGGTACTGAAGCCTGTGAAGTCCATGAAGTTGGTTTTCCAGACTAACTTTAACCTGGAATGAACTTCAGACAAGGTAGCTCTGGAGAAATTCATATTGACTTTCCTACCTCATTTACAAATAATTTTTCAAATTGTCAAAGAGAAACATTCACCGACATAGACCATACCCTGGGCCACAAAACAAACCTCAACACGTTTGAAAGAAATTAAATCACACAAAGGGATTTCTCTGAAAGCAATGGAATTAAACTAGAAATTGATAGCAGAAAGATATCTGGAAAATCTGTTTTAAAAAAGTTGGAAATTAAAACAGCACAGTTCAGAATAGCCCATGGTTCAAATAGGAAGTCATGAAGGAAATTATAAAATATTCTGAGCAGAATGAAAATGAAAGTACAACATATCAAGATGGCTGGGATGCATTTAAAGTCGTACTCAGAGGAAATTTTATGGCATTAAAGGCTTATATTAGCAAAGAAGAAAGATCTAAAATTAATGATCTCTGGGACTTCCCTGGTGGTCCAGTGGTTAAGGCACTGTGCTCCCAATTCAGGGGGCCCAGGTTCGATCCCTGGTCAGGGAACTAGACCCCACCTGCCACAACTAAGAGTCCGCATACCGCAACTAAAAGATCCTGCATGCCACAACTAAATATCTCGCATGTCGCACAAAGATCCCACACGCGGCTATGAAGATCCCGCATGCCGCAACTAAGACCTGGCACAGCCAAATAAATACTTAAAAAATAATAATAATAAAATAAAATTAATGGTTTAAGCTTTCATCTTAAAAAACTAGAAAAAGTAGCTAAAAGCAAAGCAAGGTGAAGGAAGAAAATAATAAAGAGATGAAATCAGTGAAATTGAAAAACCACAGAGGAAATCAATTAAGTCAAAAGCTGTTTCTTTTAAAAAATCAACAAAATTGGTAAGCCTTAGTCAAACTGATCAGGAAAAAGAAGGAAAAAACCCCCCAAATTACTAACATCAAAAATGACAGAGAGGAGGGCTTCCCTGGTGGCGCAGTGGTCGAGAGTCCGCCTGCCGATGCAGGGGACACGGGTTCGTGCCCCAGTCCGGGAAGATCCCACATGCCGCGGAGCGGCTGGGCCCGTGATCCATGGCCGCTGAGCCTACGCGTCCGGAGCCTGTGCTCCGCAATGGGAGAGGCTGCAACAGTGAGAGGCCTGTGTACCCCCCGCCCCCCCCCAAAAAAAAAAGAAATAGATACCCTGAATAGTCCTATATTTTATATAATAAAGAAGTAGAATTTGTAATTAAAAACATTTCAAAAATGAAAATTCCAGATGGCTCTACTGGCATATTTTACCAAACATTTAAGGAATAAATAATACCAATTTAATATAAACTTCTCCAGAAGATAAAGGAGAAGGAAACACTTGCCAACTCATTTTATGAGATCAGCATTACCTTGATACCCAAACCAGACAACGTCATGAAGATTAAACTATTAATATCTCTCAGAAACAATGTAAAAATCCTTAATAAAATATTATTAATAAACTCCAGCAGTGTATCAAAATGATAGAACACCATAACCAAACTGGTTTTATCCCAGGAATGTAAGGTTGGTTCAACATTTTAAAATCAATCACAGTAATTCACTATATCAACAGACTAAACAAGAAAAGTCATTATTTCAATAGATGCAGAAAAGTATTTGACAAAATTCTCCATCCATTCATTATTAAAAACAAAACAAAACAAAACAAAAAAAACACCTTTCAGCAAATTGCAATTAAAAAGAACTTTCTCTGGACTTCCCTGGTGGTCCAGTGGTAAAGAACCTGCCTTCCAATGCAGGGGACACGGGTTCGATCCCTGGTTGGGGAAGTAAGATCCCACATGATGCGGGGCAGCTAAGCCCACGCGCCACAACTACTGAGCTCTCACGCCTCAACAAGAGAGCCCGTGTGCCACAAACTACAGAGCCCACATGCTCAGGAGCCTGCACACCGCAACTACAGAGCCCATGCGCCCTGGAGCCTGCGTTCCACAACTAGAGAGAGAAAACCTGCACGCCACAAGTAGAGAGAAGGCTGTGTGTGCCACAACGAAGAGCCCGCGCCACAACAAAGGATCCTGCACGCCTCAGGGAAGACCCCGCATGCCACAACTAAGACCCGACGCAGTCAAAAAATAAATATTAAAAAAAGAACGTTCTCAATCTAATAAACAGCTTCTGTGTTAGTTCTATATTGCTGTGTAACAGCCCCAAAGCATAAATGTCAAACAATGATTATCTCACAGTCTCTGGAAGCTGGGAATCTAGGTATGACTTAGCTAGGTGCCTCCGAATCAAGGTCTCTTACAAAAGTGAACTTATGTTGTCAGCTGGGGCTACGAGCTCATCTGGAGACTCACTGGAGCAGGAGCAGGGGTGGTGGTGGGGAGATCCACTTCCAAGCTCACTCACAAGATTGTTGGCAGCATTCAGTTCCTCACAGAATACTGCATTGAGTGACTATGTTCTTCTTGGCTGTTGGTCGCCTCAATTCCTTGCCATAGGGCAGCTCACAACATGGCATCTGGATTCCCTCAGAGGCAGTGAGCAAGAGAGTACAAGAGAGTACTCAAGGCAGGAATCACAGTCTCTTTGTAACCTAATCTCAAAAGTGATATTCCATTACTTAAAACATATTTTATTCCTTAGAAGCAAGTCAGTAGGTCAAGCCTACACTGAATATACAAGGGGAGTATACAAGGGCATGAATACCATGAGTCAGGGATCATTAAGGGCCATCTTAGAGACTGCCTACCACAACCTCTACAAAGAAATCTAGTTAGTGCAGGATACCTAGTGGTGCAAGATTGAATGTTTTCCTCCTAAGATCAGTAATAAGGATGTCTGCTCTCACCACTTCTATTTGATATTACACTGGAGGACGGACATACCAAGTGCAATAAGGCAAGAAAAAGAAAGAAAAGGCATACCAGTTAGGAAAAACTAAAACTGTCCCTATTTGTAGATGACTGTCTACATAGAAAAGCTCAAGGAATTTACAAAAACCTTCTAGAACTTGTAAGTAAGAAAACGCAAATCAGCATATGAAAAACTGCTCAATGTTAGTCATTAGGGGAATGCAAATTAAAACCACAAGAGACCATTACCCACCTTTTAGAATGACTGAGTCAAAAGAACTGAATACCAAGTGTTGGCAAAGAGGCAGAAATTGGAACATTGCTGGCAGGAATGTAAAATGGTACAGTCACTTTGGAAAACATTTTGGCAGTCACTTACAGTAACACATACTTAACATATGACCCAGCAGTACTCCTAGGTATTGTTTTCCCAAGAGAAATGAAAACATATGTTCACACAAAAGACCATTCATGAATATTTACAGTGGCTTGGTTTATAATCACCAAAACTGGAAACAACTCAAATGTTCTTCAACTGGGAGTGGATAAACAATATCCATACAATGGAATAGTACTCAGTAATAAAAAGGAATGAACTACTGATAAATGCAACAATATGGATGAATCTCAAATATATTAATACTAAGTGAAAGAAGATTAGCCTCAAAAGGCTACATAATGTATAATTCCATTTATATGACATACTGGAAGAGGCATAACTATAGAGACAGAAAACACATCAATGGTCGCCATTTGCAAACCATTTTTGGGAGGTTCACCTCCAGCCCATCCCTGGACTCCATCTATATGCCACTCCATTTTCAAGGCAGCCACCAATCTCTCTCCTCCCAGCTCCAGCTCCTTCCTGAACCCTATCCTGATTTACATTTAGTGGCACGCTGCTTGGCACAGGATTGGTCCCCGTTTAGTAGGCAGTATGCAAATTTTCTCTCCTCAGCTATGGCTTCCAGGCAACACCCATCTCAATGCTGGGCATATGGAATGGGATAGATGATAAAGTACTGAGGCAATCTGCCCAGTGGCGAATTACCCTATTTCGTGATTTCCTCCAAGTCCGTTAATTTTCTATCATTGTGCTCCGTTCGACCTGAGCGAGTAGGAGCCAGCCGGGAGAAGGATGTAAATAAGGAACGTAAGATAGGGCAGGCTCTGTAAGCCTCCATCTCCCACATTATAAGCCCAGCTCTAGTGGAAGTCAATGGTCAAGCACCGCCCCACCCCACCCCAACTCCCAAGCTAGTGGGGGTACGTGCAGACTCTAACCAATTTCAGTCATCGTACTGTCATCATACTTCCTCTTTTCCTCTCCCCCTTTCTCTCATTCATTCATTACTGGCTGCTACAGCACTGACCAGGAGAGACACAGAAGCTGCCCTCAAGGCATTCACAGTCTCGCGGAGAATACAGGGGAGTAATCACAGTTATCACACGGTGTGGTACAGGCTGCGTGGGGTGAGGGGCTCCTAGCGCAGGCGTCTTCCCGGCAGACTCTGCCAGAGCTGCGTCTTCCACGACCTGCTGGAGTTTGCAATAGGCCTCTTCTCCCCGGCAGAGGGACGTGCAGGGACCCGGGCCCACGTCCAGAACAGCTTCTCCCGGGCTCCGAGGCAGCCCACCAGGGCCTTTCGCCGCAGCAAGGACGGCAACCGGGTCCGGGAGGGAGGCCGGGGCGCTGCGGCCCCGCCCTGGCCAGGCCGGAGCGGGGGGCGATTCCCATAGGGATCGCGGGCCGGCCGGCCGGCCGCGACCGAGCTGGGCGGGAGTCGGCGAGGCAGGAGCTAGCCGGCCCGACAGCTGCGGCGCCGTGAGTCCTGGGCGGGGAGGGAGGCTCGGGCCGGGCCGCCACGTGGCGCCGCTCGAGGCTGCGCGGCGGGGGCTGGGGCGCGGGTGGGAAGCCGGGGCGGCGCTGGCGGGTTTCCCCGCGGCCGCGCAGCAGCGGCGGGGCGGGACAGGTGGCCCCGCCCAGCGGCGGGACGGCGCGTCCCTGCTTCCCACAGAGCTCCGGGCCCGCCTCAGGAGGCGCGGGGCGCGGGGCGCGCGCCTCGCAGGGCTCTCCCCTCCGGCGGGGCCTCGCCGCCGCCGCCGCGCGCGAAGGGAAATGAAACCCGATATTAGAACCGGGGAAGCCCTTACCCTTCCCAGTCCTCCAGCCAGCTCATGTGTCTTAGATCGGATGAATTTACCATTAAAAAGATAGATTGTCTTACAACTCAGTTCGTTTTAGGATGACGGGTTACATTTTAACTTGCAGGGTATATAACAGACGATTAAACTTGAGTTATCAAAGGCAGCTGACTCCAGGCTGTCACCCTTGATCAAGTGGCCACGGCTGAGGGGCGAGGCTTTAAGGGAATGGGTCGGTTCCTAATTCTGTAACGAGTGCCGTCTTCTGTTCTAGGTCCTTGACAAAGACCCATCGCTGAGTGAAGCTCTAGTGCAGTGTGTTCATGCCAAGATTTTATAAGCGACATTTTCAAACTATGTGAAGATCCGTTTAAAAAAGATTTATTCTTCTGTGATGGAGAAGTATGAAAAAATTGGGAAAATTGGCGAAGGATCCTATGGAGTTGTTTTCAAATGCAGAAACAGGGACACGGGTCAGATTGTGGCCATCAAGAGGTTTCTGGAATCAGAAGATGACCCTGTCATAAAGAAAATCGCCCTTCGAGAAATCCACATGCTCAAGGTAATGGATTTTTTTTTAATTAATTTATTTAGGCTGTGTTGGGTCTCCATTGCTGAGTGCACGCTTTCTCTAGTTGCGGCGGAGGCTACTCTTTTTTTTTTTTTTAACATCTTTACTGGAGTATAATTGCTTTACAATTTTGAATTTGAAGTGGATCAGCTATATGCATACATATATCCCCATATCCCCTCCCTCTTGTGTATCCCTCCCACCCTCCCTATCCCACCCCTCTAGGGGCTACTCTTCGTTGAGATGCACGGGCTTCTCCTTGCAGTGGCTTCTCTTGTTGTGGGGTACCGGCTCTAGGCACTCAGGCTTCAGTAGTTGTGGCTCGCGGGCTCTAGAGCACAGGCTCAGTAGCTGTGGCGCTCGGGCTTAGTTGCTCTGCTGCATGTGGGATCTTCCCAGACCAGGGATCGAACCCCTGTCCCCTGCATTGGCAGGCAGATTCTTAACCACTGAGCCACCGGGGAAGTCCTGGTAATGGATTCTTTAAAGTGAAGTTTCATGGACTAACAAAATTAAAGTGAGTCGTGTTATGTGAAATAAATGCCTTGAGATGTGGCCACATCTCCTTCCTTCACGGACTTCTGTCCTCAGTGACACAAATGGGACATCTGTGCGCGAGTCACCAATTATATAATGAATTATAAAGTGGAGACGTTAAGTGCAGGGAACGATGGTATTCACTTTCAGACTTGCTGTGGAATATTTTATTTTTCTTCCCAGTGGCTTCTTTCCCATGTCACCTGTAGATCTGGTTCATGAAAAGCCATCAACTTTTATAGTACAGGAACTTTCCATGATTTTTAAACTTCTAGACTAGCTTCTGTTGATGTTCTGAGTCCATGAAGAGAATTAATCATTCACCTGTTTTCAAACAGCTAGAAAGCTGACAGGTTTTCATCATGCCTCACATTTACCTACGGCTGACCTTTATAACGTCTTGTCTCTAGAAGAAGGATTTTTCTCAAAAAAAGTGAAATGATTGCTTTAAAAATGTTCATCAGTTAACTCTTGGAGACCATGACATGGGGGGGGAGGGGAGTTGTTTCTTATAAGCTGAAAGTATTTTTTTCCTGGAATGGAAATGAAGAAGGAAAGTATCTTTCCTTCTTTTCTGAATTTCTGTGAAGATGAAACCCAAATCCTACCCTACGTAGAATGCGTCCTGTAATGAATGCAGTGTGGGTTAACTTTCAACAGATTAACTTTCTCCATAGGGGTTGGTTTTAAACAGTTAGGGCCTCTGTGTTCTGACAAGTACAACTAACTATCCAACAAGGAAAGAGCAACCTCGTGCGAGCTCAATGGAACATCCAGGGGATTTTCTCCCATCTTTGCTTCTCCATTTTCTCCAGGCCTCTCTAAAAGTCTTCTTCTCCCCATGAATTGCGTGTGTGGGGTTATCTCTGGATAAGGACCCCAAATGGGAAGTGGAGGGCTCTGGATAAATTAAAACGGGTGGGGACGACTTTCTTTATTTGGGTCTAGGACATTCTTTACCAACTGGATGTTGTCAGTTCTGAGAAGACACTTCCAAAGCCCCTGTGAAGTACTCTCCTAGGAAAGAGCGAGACAAGCAGTGTTTGCCCATCCCACCGCCTGGTTGCCCTGCCCTCCCCACTCTCTACACAGGGAGAGAGAGGGTCTCACTGTTTCTCTGGCGCCCATGGATGTTTTTCACTTTCTCAGGCTTTCCCTAGCGGAGAAGGTGATAATTGTATTTCAAAGGGCCCATTTACTCCAAAGAAAAGCCAGTCTGTTTCTAGTGGAGAGATACTCTTTTTCTGATTCTGAAGGTCACCTGCAAGCGCCTCTCTGAAACCTCTCACTATTCTTTAGCAATACGGTGTTTACGAGTTTAGTCCCTGAATGACTTCAGTTCCCCCAGGATGGGGACCTTGCCTCTAGATCTCTGTATCAACCACTTGGCATGTAATACCAATAAATGTTATTGTTGGATTGAAAAAAAGATGTTAACAAAATAAACTCTTAGGAAGGGTAGATGTTGCCAATAAATTAGGAAGTCAGATGTGTTCTCATGAGTAACTGAATATTGATGTCCTCTGAAGGATACAGTTGAGTGCACAGGAGCCTGAGTACAAAGCACACAGCACTCCATTCTCCAAAATCAAGTGCACAGCTGAGATGCCCCTGATGTGTATCAGGTGATGGGACTAGATTATCAGTAGAGCCTGTCCCGTCAAGCCCTAACTTTTCAGAATTCTGTGATATTCCAAACACATAATGGGTGCTTAAATATTTGCTGGATAAATGAATTGAGGCTTTGTTAAATGAAGTCATACTTTCTCCATTTACTTATTCAGTAAATATTTATGGAGCTCCATTGTACCTAAAACAATGTTTACGTGAAGTTGTACATCCTGTCTTTCAGATGCTTAACCGGTGGAAGATGAATTTCCCCTCAGCTCTTACACCCAATAGACTGGGTTCCTAATGGGCAGGGCCTGTGTCATTCACCTTGTCTCCCCATGCCTGTCATGAACCCTCTAAATAAAGTGTTTGGAGGCTTGCTTGAACTAGACTTTGAAATGTTTAGGGAGACATGGAATAAGAGATAAGGCATTCAGGGCAGACAGTCTCTCCTAGGGAAAAAAGAGGTGCATAAGTGGAAAACAGTATATTGAAGGAACACAGGTAATAACCCCAAAGTCTTAGCCAAGATGCCTGCTGGGCTAATAGGCCTGGGAGAAAAGAGAAGGAAAGGAAGCCAGCGTGCATTAGGAGGGGGTGTGAGGAATTTCTTGGAAAACAGGTCTGGCCCTCGGATAAGTGATGATTAGCACATAGCTTCACCTTGGTCCCAGGTGGCCTTTGGGGTTTGGAGCCTGCCTTGGGGACATGTTGTTGTCTCTGAGAACAGGAAACTGCTGAGGTCTAGGCTAGTGTTTTAGGGCCCCATCTGAGCTGCATTCAAGGCAGAGCTCTAGGGCCCACGGAAGGGGAATACTAAACCGGAACCAAGCACAGTTCCATGGGCCCAGGTTCACGGGCTCAGGGGCTCAGTGAGTGTGAGTTCCTAGGAATTTCCTTGCACACCCCTCCCAGAACTGGGGCTGTTAATGACCCCTGCTAAGGTCAAGAACTAGGAAGACTGAGGCTGAAGGTACCTCAGTGACCTTAGCAGGTGAGAACAAGCAAGGGCTGAGGCCCAGACTGCTCTTATGATAAGGAAAGCAAGAAAGGTAGATTAAGACCAGATGTAGAAGGCTTTGAATGCCAGGCTGAGGAGTCTGGCTTTCATGTGAAAAGAGGGAAGCCAGCCAAGATTTTTTATTAGAAAGTTATCATTTGCAGACTTTTGAATTTCATGGATCAATAAAATTTCCAAAAAAAAATTTTTTTGTTTACAGATTGGTCGGCATTTTAAGAGGCTGGGTTATCACCATCACTTCATAAATGAAAGGACGTTTTAATATTTTAGAAAAACTAGGAAAGACCCAATTTTAAGAAAAAAGCAGTCTTCCTGAGAGAGTAGTTGACAACTAAAACAACATCTCTCTCTATATACATTTCTCAGGTGTGTGAGAGTGTATGAGTGTAGGGGTGTGTGTGTGTGTGTGTGTGTGTGTGTGTGTGAGAGAGAGAGAGAGAGAGAGAGAGAGAGATCATTGCCCTTATTTTTCTCATTTCACTATCCATTGATGAAAATGAAGACATCAGCTGTTCTGTGCAGCCTAAATTTCATGAAAGTTAGTACTATGTCTGCGAACAAAGAGACTCCCCAGATCAGATGATGTCCTACTTATAGGATCTATCTGATACAACGAAATACTAATACCACAAAAGAACTGAATGGTCCCTTGGATTTTTTTTTTTTTTTTTTTTTTTTGGCTGCGTTGGGTCTTCGTTGCTGCACATGGGCTTTCTCTAGTTACAGCAAGCAGGGGCTACTCTTCGTCATGGTGCACGGGCTTCTCATTGCGGTGGCTTCTCTTGTTGCAGAGTGCGGGCTCTAGGCGAGCAGACTTCAGTAGTTGCAACATGAGGGCTCCGTAGTTGCAGAACGCAGGCCCTAGAGTGCATGGGCTTCAGTAGCTGTGGCACGTGGACTCAGTAGTTGTGGCACATGGGCTTAGTTGCTCCGCGGCATGTGGGATCTTCCTGGACCAGGGATCGAACCTGTGTCCCCTGCATTGACAGGTGGATTCTTAACCACTGTGCCACCAGGGAAGTCTATTAAGTTATAATAGAATTTGGCATGTATCTGTCCTCAGAGAATTGCTTGTATGTTTTTTAAACCATTTATTTAATGATTTAAAGCAACTCCCAATAGTTGCTGTCAGACTCTTTTAAAAATTACAGTTGTTTCCATTAAGCAGATAAGATCATGGGAGTGAATTGTCCAGCAGTCAACTGCATAATTATTAAGGCACCACATCTACAGTGTTTCTCGTTCTTGATGTGAAAGCATATATGAAGATGTAACTATACATTGGTAAATGAGTTTAAAGATAATAATTATTATCAAGAAACCTATTTTGCTAATATTTTTAGAAAACATTTTTTCTGAAAAATTGAAACACTTTTCAAATAACATTACTTCATGCCATTTGGGGGAAAAAGTGTGACACATTTTTATGAGATAAATTCAGTATTTGTGCTAATAAACTGCTCCCTAAACTAAATGTAATTCGCTCTTCACCAAGAGGTCCTACTATAGTCAACCCTTTAATGTTTTCATTTGAATCTTATTTTTTCCAGGCTTTAGAAAAATAAACAATTGCTCCAGTTAAAGCTAGTCAGCTTGTACTCTACTTTAAGAACATTAAGTACCGTTCTAGTGACAGTAATAAAATTATACTGCCATACCTGAGCTCAAAGCAACTATCCTACCCTTTCTCAAGCTCACTTTCCATTGTGGAAAAAAAAGAAAGAAGTCAATATTTTCAGTCAGTGTTTCTGATGAGACACCTGTGTGTAAGATAGTTGACATGTGTTCATTTGGCAAGTTTTTACAGAACTCCTGCCATGTACCGGGCACTGTTCTAGGCTCCTGTCCTCACAAATAAGGAGAGACTAACAGTAAACAAATGATTATATGTCAAGTGGTGAAAATGAAGCAGGATAAGGGGGTAGAGGTGATGGAGGGGCTAGCTTTTTTATATAGAGTGGTTAGGAAGAGCCTTCCTGATGAATGACATTTGAAGACATTCCAGCAGAAATGTGAAGGAGTGACTCTTGCCGCTATTTAGGGGGAAAGCATTCCAAGCAAGGGGAAGAGTAAGACAGAGGCCCCAAGGCAAGATCAAGTGAGGTGTTCTAGGTGTGTTCTAGTGTGTTCTAGGAGGAGCAAAGAGATGAGTGTGTCTGGAGCAGGGGAAGTGAGAAAGAGAGCCATAAGAGATGAAGTTAGAGAGATGAGGGGGTTAGATATGAGGGCCCTGTGGGCCATGGTAGGGACTGTGGATTTTACTTTGAATGAGATGGGAGCCAGCAGAGGGTTTTGAGCAGAGGGGTGCCCTGGCATGACTTATACCCTAGAAGCGTTCCTCTAGCTGCTGGTTACTCCAGCTCCATGAGCAGGAAGGTCTTTTAGAAGACTGCTGATGTGATCCAGGTGTGAGGTGATGGGGTTTGGGTCAGAGGGGCAGCAGTGGAGGTGGTCAAATTCAAGATTTATTCTGGGAGAAGAGCGCATAGGAATCCGATGGTTGGATGAGGAATCACGAATGACTCCAAAGTTCTTCAATTGAGTACCTGGAAGAATGAAGAGATCATTCACTGTGATAGGGAGACCCAGGTGCAAATCTGGGGGAAAGGAAGTCAAAAGTTCTGTTTTGGATATGTTATATTTGAGGTGTAAACCCACTGTAAAGTGGGCAATTAAATGCACAAGTCTGGCATTCAGGGAAAAGTCCGGGTTGGAGTTACCACCATGGGGAATGGAGAGACAAGTACCAAAGATTGAGCCCTGGAGCTCCAGCATCTGGAGGTCAGGAAGCTGAGGAACCAGCAAAAGAGGTAAGAAGGGGTGATCTTCAAGGCAGGAAAATCCCGAGAGCAATGTTCTTAAAAGCTGAGAGAAGGGAATTCCCTGATGGTTCAGTGGTTAGGACTCCGCACTTCCACTGCAGGGGGCCCAGGTTCGATCCCTGGTCTGGGAACTAAGATCCCGTGAGCCATGTGGTGTGGCAAAAAAAAAAAAAAAAAAAAAGCTGAGGGAAGAAAATGTTTCGAGAATGAGGGGGTTGCTCAATGGTGTCAAAGGTCACCTTTAGTACAGGCTTAGAATTAGCCATTGGCTTTGAAAATATGAGGGTCATTGGAGACCTTAATGAGAGCTATTTGGGTAGAGTGGTAGGGATGAAAGCTTCATCAGAGAGGGTTCAAGAGAGGATGAGAAGAGCAAAGTGAAGACAGTGATAAAGGCAACTCTTCTGAGGAATTTTATTATAAAAGGAAGCCAAGAAATGGGACAGTGTGTGCTTGGAAGGATGTGGCGTCAAGAGAGAGTTTTTAAGTTGTTTTTAATATGGAGAAATATGTATATTTGTATGCTAATGGAGGGAGAGAATTCCTGGAGCCATGACCTTGAGTTACCAACCTAGACTATGACCCAAAATAACTATTATAGCATACTAAAAGACCAGTTCATGGACCAGTTAGGAAATTAGGCCACCTCTTCTTTATTTGGAATGTTGCTAGGTTCCTTCCACACACTCTTCTTAGTCTTTACGTAACAGGACCCACAGCTGTCTTAAAGCTATTGGCCTAGAACTTCTTCTAGCGGGGTGTATGACATCTGATTTGTGTTGTGAGCCATGAACCCTTCAGGAGAGGGTTCAACCCTTTTCCATAACTAGGGTTCAAGCATATAAAGATACATTTTCCTAATTAATTAATTAATTTGGGCTGTACTGGGTCTTTGTTGCGGCGCTTGGGCTTCTCTAGTTGCGGCGTGCAGGCTCTGGAGCAGGGGTCCCCAACCCCTAGGAACAGGGCTGCACAGCAGGCGATGAGCAGTGGGCGAGCGAGCAAAGCTTCATCTGCCGCTCCCCCATCGCCAGCATTACCACCAGAAACACCCCACACCCCACTCCCGGTTCGTGGAAAAATCGTCTTCCACGAGACCAGTCCCTCGTGCCAAAAAGGTTGGGGACCGCTGCTTTAGAGCGCGGGCTCAGTAGTTGCGGCATGCGTGCTTAGTTGCGGTATGTGGGATCTTAGTTCCTGGACCAGGGATGGAACCTGGGCCCCCTGCATTGGGAGCATGGACTCTTAACCACAGGACCACCAAGGAAGTCCCAGGCATATAAAGATATTTTGGATAGGAGGCGCCATGGTCATGACAGAAGCCAGGTTACAGAGAGAGAGAGAGAGAGAGAGACAGTCGCTGAAAGGAAATCATCTTAAATCAAGAAGTCTGGCATCACAGGCCTGTGGCGAGAAGTGGGTACTGCTTCTGCATAAAGCAGGTGGCTGTAATTGAACCCAGCCCCCTGGGGAATATCTGTGTGTCCAGCAAGAAAAGAACTGTGTGGTTCAAAACAAACACAAGCCAACCAACCCAGAATCATTGTATTTCTAAGGTCCCAAGCCTCTATGCTACTGAACCTTCTCTCTGTGGGATGCAAATGGTAGAACTATTGGAAGAGGAATCAAAGAATTCCAGCCAGCAGCTATGAGGTTCCCTGGGCAGATGTTGGGCAGCGAGGCAGACGGTACAGGGGCCTTAGAGTAGATCAGACCAACATCAGTCAAAGTTTGACTATCCTCCTTCCATAAGATGAGAAAAGCAAGAGCAACAACAAGGAGACGGAATCATATTGCCATTTGGTGACTCAGTGGTCTTGGGTGAAATGCCAAGGATTGTTACCTAGGATGCACTAACTACGCTTACAAACCTTGGGAAGTATGTCTTGTTATCCCGTTTTACTAATGGATGTAGGATGGTCGATGACTTGTCATGGCCTCCTGGTTAGTGACCTGGATACCGACACAGTTCTGTCTGTCCCCATGTCCATGCCTTGCTGCTCCCACACCTCAGAACCATCGTGGTACACCAAACGCTATACTCTTTCTTAAGTCTCCCAGAGACTGGTCCTCAGGGCTTATCCCGCCCTTGCCTCCAGCGGGCCTTAGTGCTGAGACTCATGGCTTTTGTGGAAGCCTGGGGTTCTTACTGGAATATCAGTTTTTTCCAATTCTTATTCCTTAACTCTATAGATTATTTTAGCAGGCACAAAGTTATGCTTTGCTACCAACAAAGGTGGAGATAAGCATGGGGGAAAAGGTCCATTTAAAACTTTACTATAAACATTACAATAAAGTTCATTCATTCTTCATGAGAGCAGTGTCACCCCCAAGAAGATGAAAATTGGTTCTTAGGAGTTGGGTCCTAACATTTTTATTGTATAAAGAACAGATATACATATAGTACATATACATATATACAGTATATTTTTGGAATTAAAATTTCATTGAGAGATGATTAGGAAAAATGTGTAAAAAGACTCTTTTGAGTGACAAATATGAAAAAGAAAAAGGTCCATGGGGTATGGGAGGATGAGAATGTTGAGTGTGTACTGTGTGCCAGAAACATGCTCTCATTTGACTGTAATTAAACATGAATAGTAGTAACCTGCTGAATGTTCAGCGCAGTCCCTGTTTTCCTACTGTCTCCTCACTTTCAGTAACTTCCAGCGAGGGCTTCCCTGGTGGCGCAGTGGTTGAGAGTCCACCTGCCGATGCAGGGTACACGGGTTCGTGCCCCGGTCCGGGAAGATCCCACATGCCGCGGAGCGGCTGGGCCCGTGAGCCATGGCCGCTGGGCCTGCGCGTCCGGAGCCTGTGCTCCGCAACGGGAGAGGCCATGACAGTGAGAGGCCTGCGTACAGAAAAAAAAAAAAAAAAAAAAAAAAATTCCAGCGAGGCTGTGGGCTGTGTGACTGCTCGGGGACAGGAGCCACAGTTAGGAACTGCAGTTTCTGATCCGGCTCAAAGCTGTTGGGTGACCTTGGGCAAAAGCTCCAGTGCCCGCTGGAACCTGGCCCACCTTATTGCCATGATTTATGTCTCTGTTTGGCATTGCTTTGCTGACGTTGCTGAGGGTAGCAGGGTGCTTTGGGGACAAACACCGAACAGCAGTCAAGCAGCCTTAAGGATGCCAGGGCAGGAAAGTAGAGGGTCCAAAAGAGCAGTAGCAAAGGAGAGAGGAGAGAGGAGGAGACAGGCAGAGCAGTAGAGAAAGGAGAAAGAAAGGCACAGGTGGGAAGGCAGAAAGGTGGGGTTCCAAGGGGAGGAGGTGGAGGTGAAGCACTTCACGTGGTCTCCCCCGTTTCAAAATATCGGACCAGAAACACTGCTGGGCATATTACCATCCTGGTGACGGTAATGTGCCGCGGGAAGCAGGACTGTCAAGGTTCCCTGTTTTTCAAAGCATTTATGTAGTGCTTAATACCACGTGCTCTTGTGTCAAGGCCCCATTCCATGGAATGCTAGCAGAGTACCATGTAAATGCTCCCTAGCATTAGAATCTAAGCAGAGTTTTCATAATTTCTGGAGGCTTCGTCTCCCCTAGTATTAGTTGAAGGAATATTTCCCCCGTATTAGTTGAATAGCATTTCCCAACTCAGTAGAAGTCTCCAGGGGAAATCCTGTGACATCTTTAACAATTTAATCTTGCTGTGCCATTTCTAGGTCCCTTTTCTTCGTATTGCTTAATTGGCTTATTGAAACATAATAGATTAGTAACATATTTCTGTAACTTGTTTTAGCCATGTTCAGCATTCTCTGTTATGGTTTATGTGGGATTACAAACTCAAAAGTCTGTGGGGAATCACAATGGTAACATAAATGAGTAGAGTGGGCTGAATGCAAGACAAGATGGAGCAGTGGAGACTAGGGCAAACTGGAGACTGTCTTGTGGGAAGTGGGTGGCCACTGCCCAGCCAGCTCACAGGCTGCAAGGGGGCTAGACTTTCAGAGTCTTTTTTTTTAAAGCCAGAGATCAAAATTTTGTGTAAGATCTCCTGGGTTTTCCCCCATAACTCGTTTTGAAAAAAAATTCAATATATATGCACACAAGAGGAAAGAATAATACAATGAATACCTACATATCTTTAACTAGATTCAGTAATCTAGTTAATTCTACTGTTAGAATTCTGCTTCATTTCTTTTCTATCTCTGTCTCTGTCACACACACACACACACACACACACTTTTTTGGCTGACACACACACATTTTTCCTAAGTATGCAGCATGAATCTCCTAGAATGAAGAAATTTTTCTATGTCCCACAATGTGATTTCCACACTCAAGAAATGTATCATTGACTCAATACTATTATTTAATATACAGTCTGTGCTCAAATTTCTCATATTGTCTCAATAATATATTATTATTATATATATTATAATGTATATGTGTGTATATATGTATATATACATATGTATGTATGTATGTGTATATTTTAATCCAGGATCTAATCAGTGAGCATACATTGCATTTAATTGCCATGTTTCTATCGTCTTCTTCAATCTAAAACAGTATTCTAACTTCTTTTTAAATTGAAGTACTGTTGATTTAGAATGTTGTGTTAATTACTGCTGTACAGCACAGTGATTCCATTATACATATATATACATTTTTAAAATATTCTTTTCCATTATGGTTTATCATAGGGTACTGAATATAGTTCTCTGTGCTGTACAGTAGGACCATTCATCTGTCGATGGACATTTAGGTTGTTTCCATGTCTTGGCTGTTGTGAATAGTGCTGCTATGAACATAGGGGTCCATGTATCTTTTTGAATTATAGTTTTGTCTGGGTATATGCCCAGAAGTGGGATTGCTGGATCATATGGTAATTCTATTTTTAGTTTTCTGAGGAACCTCCATACTGTTTGCCACGGTGGCTGCACCAGTTACATCCCACCAACAGTGTAAGAGGGTTCCCTTTTCTCCACACCCTCTCCAGCATTTATTATTTGTAGACTTTTTAATGATGGCCATTCTGACTGGTATGAAGTGGTACCTCATTGTAGTTTTGATTTGCATTTCTCTAATAATTAGCGGTGTTGAGCATCTTTTCATGTGCCTGTTGGCCATTTGTATGTCTTCTTTGGAGAAATGTCTGTTTAGGTCTTATGCCCATTTTTCAATTGGGTTGTTTGTTTTTTTGTTGTTGAGTTGTATGAGCTGTTTATATATTTTGGAAATAAACCCTTGTCGGTCACATTGTTTGCAAACATTCTCCCATTCTGTCAGTTGTCTTTTCTTTTTGTTTATGGTTTCCTTTGCTATGCAAAAGTTTATAAGTTTGATTAAGTCCCATTTGTTTATTTTTGTTTTTATTTCTATTGCCTTGGGAGACTGACCTAAGAAAATGTTGGTACGATTTATGTCAAAGAATGTTTTGCCTATGTTCTCTTCTAGGAGTTTTATGATGTCATGTCTTATGTTTAAGCCTTTAAAACCATTTTGAGTTTATTTTTGTGTATGGTGAGAGGGTGTGTTCTAACTTCATTGATTTACATGTGGCTGTCCAACAGTTCTCTAACTTTTAAATTCTTTTTTCCGTCTTTCATGGTATTGACATTTTTGAAGAGTCCAGGTCAACTGCTTTGCAGAATGTGCCTCAACGTAAGTCTCACTGTTTCCACATGATTTGATACAGGGTAAATGTTTTCAGCAAGGATACACATGGATGAGGCTGTGTCCATCACACTAGTTCTCTTTGGGAAGCACATGTTATCATTTTGTCCTGTAATTGGTGCTCTCAGTTTTAATCTCTTGGTTAAGATGGGTCTGTCATATTCCACAATTGTAAAGAAACATTTTCCCCTTTATAATTAATAAGCAATCTGTGGGGTGATACTTGGAAACAGTGTGACTGCCTTGCTCCCCAACAACTGTCGCCCAATGATCCTTGCCTGAATCAATTATACTAAGAGTTATTGTAAAATGGTGATTTCAACAATTCTTTCTACATTCATTAGTTATAATTTTTCTGTAAAAAGAGCTTTTTCACCCACGCCCTTGCCCCCAGTACACACAGATTTTAGTGTCACTGTGAATTATGGATTTTTAAAAAATTCACCGTGTTACAGGTCATCACTGTCATTCTTTCTGATGCTCAAATTGTCACACATTTGTCCATTTGAGGCTCCTGGGACCCAGCTCCTTGGGCTGACAGGTGCCTGTCATTCCTTGTGTACTTCTTTACTGTGGGGCACAACGAAATGCTCCAGGCTCATCCTGCCCCAGCTCTAGAATCAGCCGTTTCTCCAAGGAGCCCTGGTTCCTTTTAGTGAGAATGCAACATGATTTTAAAATGTTGACAAGAAATCTAAAAAAAAATTTTTAACACCTTTCAGCCCAAACAAAACACATCAGCAGACAATGTTTGACCTGCAGGCTCAGTGTGGGACCTTTCGATTATACAGCTTTTATTGTATGCAGATGTTCTCACTAGAGACTGGCAGATCTGACCCCTCCAGGTTCATTACTAATGTATGTAGGTGTTGGGAGTTTATGGAAACTGGTTGTCAATTGGAGGACAAAGGAAGCATTCCCTTGCCCACAATGATAGAAACCAAACAAAACCCGTTATCATCCTCTCTCCCTATTTGTTCGACAAGTGGAGACCTGTTTGATTTTATTTTTACAAGATAACATACTAACTGCAAATAGTAACAGACTGTTTTGTTTGTTTATTAGAGGATTTTTTTGGCTTAACTCAGAGTGTGTTTGTCTAGAAAGATTGTTCCCGCTGTGTAGTGAACTCCTAAGAAATAAAGCTGCCGTGCTCCTACTTCAAGAACAAAAGAAGCAGAAATCAACAAGCTGGCCCTTTACCTTTTTAAAAATACCCAGTTTGCAAGGAGATTAAGCGCATACCATCATCTGTCAGTGCTCTAAACGCCCTTACACACATCCTGCCACACACCTTACTCTAGAAAATAAAATATCATAGAACAGGAGGAGGCTGAATAAATGATTTTATAATGCACATTGATAAGAAATATATTCTGTTGCTTTCTTTGCCACTTAATTTTTTTTTTGCGGTACGCGGGCCTCTCACTGTTGTGGCCTCTCCCATTGCGGAGCACAGGCTCCGGACACACAGGCTCAGCGGCCATGGCTCACGGGCCCAGCCGCTCCGTGGCATGTGGGATCTTCCCGGACCGGGGCACGAACCCGCGTCCCCTGCATCGGCAGGTGGACTCTCAACCACTGTGCCACCAGGGAACCCCTTTGCCACTTAATTTTATTTCCAGCAAAAATGATTTATAGGTAGACAACTATGTTACATATAGTTATTATCAAATATTCAAACCACACTAGAAAGTAGTACTTTTTACATGCAATAAAAAATTTTTTTTAATGGGCCAGGCTCGTATCTTTCATTCTTACTTTTTTAATGTTTTAATTCACCTTTTTGTTTGGCAGGATTGATGTTTTAGGCCACAAATTTGCTTTCAACAGGCATATTTTCTTGCTAATTATTAATCTTCTTTGTTACTTATTAACTTTAAAAAGCACTGTAGTAAAAATGCTTTGGTGTAAGATTGCCCTGTTGAAAAATCTTTGAACTCCATTTCTCTTTTTGTTAGAATAATGAAAGGTGAGTTTCTGAACCAACTGACACTATCAACCAAACCAAAAACCTAAAAACCAATCTAATCATTTGTTTTATAACTATCAGTACGTTGCTGCATGAATATTTGGCCGTGTCATTGTTAATTCTCATTTTGATCTCGTTTGTACTATTGCTTCTTTCCTAGTACTTTTCATATACTTTATTAGTCAGTAAAACAGTTTAAGCCTCCGCTGTGTACATCCACATCCTGGGCTGGGTCTTGAGAGGAATCCACAAGAGATCTCAGCCCAGGTCTCTGGCCAGAGGACCAGCCTGGCACGTTCTGTTCTGTCCATGTTTTCTGTTGCCGACCTAAAATAAATTAACTTCACCTCTTCACCTGTAACTCCAGGTTTTTTGATACTCCTCCCCTCTTCTAGCCATTCCCAAAACTAAGCCATTAGCCAGGGTGTCTACCACGGGGTTCTTGGCATTTGGAGAAAATGTGGGATCAAGGCAGCTTTTCTTTACCAAACGAGAGTGTTCTTCCACTCCTGGTTCCCAAACCAACAAATCAGCCACTGAAGACGTGGCACCATGTGGTGGCTGCTGGTTCAATGCATATACCCTTGAAGGGCCGGGGTACAGATCCCACCATTCCATTAGGCTGGCTGGTTGTAGATGATGAGGTAGGTAGTAGAACCAGTGGATCCCATGGCCGTGTGCTAACTGTCATGCCTCCTTTGCTGTAAAATGGGCCCCTGGTCTGATGTTGTGTGGACTCCCATGCCAGTAAATCCCTCGGATTGTGGTGCTGGCAGAAGAGGCAAAACCCATATCTAGAGTTAGTATCAGTTCCAGTAGGGACAATCTCTACCCGCTGAGTAACAGCTGGTTTCCTTAAAGGACAGTGCAGATCGGTGCCTCAGTATCTGTTTTCTTCTATTGGCAGGTTGGATACTCAGCAGCAACAGTATCCAGATCAGCCTTGGGGAGAGAAAGCCAGTGCTGTTGGGCCACGTATAACCACCATCCCTGCAGCTGTGGCCACTCTGTTCATAGGTCAATTACACAAGGGTTGGGGCGGCCAAAGACAAAGCAGCCTGACCCCTGAAAAGACATCCTCTGCCTGGTTGCTCAGTACTTCCTCTGCAGTCGATGCTCTTTTTGTGGGTATTAATATGAAACCCAAAGATCCTCAAGCTCTGTGCTCACTCCCACAAGTACAGTTTATGCCTCTTCTCCAAATGATCTTTCAGTCTCGCTCCATCTGGACTCTTAATCAACTAGATGAGCTACGAGCCCCTGCCCACAGGTCCATGCATGTCTCAGGTCCTTTCTTCCTCCGTACAGAGTGAACCATCCAATGCACTGCTTGAAGCTCTGCTCAGGGGGAGGATTCCCTTTCACCATGTTCTTCGAGGCTCTGCCAGGTGGGGCTATAAGTATATCGGCAGTCCGTCTTTAACTAGGTGACAGGGGAGAATAGGCCACCTATTATTTGTAACTTGCTTGTTCCCTCCAGACCTGCTTAAACCGGATAACAAATGAATACTTTCCATAGTATAGTGGATTGCTGTTGCATCCATGCGGTCTTAGGACAGTGGATCTCTATCACCCAGTTCACAGTGGGCAGCTCTGGATCACATAGCTCCTTGATGTCCCATGGTCAGGTGCTCAGTCTCTACTAGGGCTCAGTGACATGTCAGGAGCTGGATACCTCTAGCATGATTGGATATACAGAGTCATATGGCCTGAGTGGTAGTGTAGCTTTGACCCACTGTAAAGTTCTGTCTTGCTTTGGGTCCTACTCAATAGTGGCAGCCTTCCAAATCGCCTGGTAAATTAAACAGAGCAGTGTTCCCAAGGACTATATACGCTGCCTCCAAGTTGGAAAGAGAACCACTAAGTGCCATGCCCCCTTTTTAGTGGCGGAGGATACAAGGTGCAACAATTTGTCCTTTCCTTTCGAGGGGATGTCTCAGCCTGCCCCAGGCCATCGGACCCCTAGAACATTACCCGCATGCCATGCCTCAGAGGGTTTTCTCCCACGCTCTGGCAGACATGTGTCTTAATTGGGCATTCAGAATACTTGTCATTTCCTGCTCACGCAGGGGGTCTGATTAGCTTGGTGTTCTCAATGAAGTGGACCAACTTGGTATTCTGTGGAGTGTCAAGATGATCAGGGTCCCTGTGGGCTTTTTGTAACAGGGAACAGAGGAGTTAACCTAGGCCTTGAGCAAGACAGTGAATGTGAACTGTTATCCAGTCCACAAAAAGTGAACTGTTTGATCCTCCGTACTGATAGGGATTTGAAAGAATATATTCATCAGATTAGTAGTTCCATGTCAAGTACCAGGGACTGTGTAGATCTGCTCCAGGAGAGAGAACCATACCTGGCTCAGTAGCTGCAACGGGAGCTACGATTTGGTTGAGTTTAGAGTAGTCTCCCAGGTGAACTGAGCAGGGGTATGATGGGGACCACCAATCCTGCATCCTTTAAATCTTTGATGGTGGTACTAATCTCATCAGTTACTCCTGGGATGTGGTTTTGCTCCTGATTTACTATTTTGGCCAGGGTCATGTTGTGGGCTGTGCAATTTCAGGCGCTTCTGTTTGGCCCTTTCTGCCATATTGGTTCTTATTCACAAATCATGGAACCAATGTGTATCCATCCCAATTATTCACTTGGGAGTAGAGGAAGTAATCTCAAAAGTGGATCCATGGACCCTTTAGGCCCACTGTGTGGCATTACTCTAACGTGGGGCCATGATAGCTTTTTGGGTCCCCAGATATCAGTGCCACCTCGGACTTTGTAGCCACAGCTCTTGAAAGGTCTGGGTATTTCCCTTTCCTCAGCTACTCTGGTAAATGGCTACAGTTTGCTTTGGGAAAGGATTGAGGAGTACTTGTGGTAGCATTGCAGGATCCTTTGGCAAGGTGACTCAATCAACAGCACTTTTTGGTCTACAAACTTGACTTAGATCTAGAAACTGGGTGAGGACTGCAGTTTTCTAACAGTTGACATCAACTTTCTGCTCGCCATGTCTCCATTTCTTCTGGTAAGACAAACCTAGTAACACCTGCCAGCTGCCCTTCTATTTTACCTATAAGAACTCCATGGTGAGTTCCTATCTGTGCATCAGCACAGATTTCTGGGAAATAAGGCAGCTGGCCTTACTTCCCATAATGGTCTCTATGTACATCTTGCCACTGTCAGCACCTGGTCTCAGCCACTCCAGAATCTTATCACTCCCATTGGAACCAGAGAGCCTAATTCCATGGTAGCGTCTCTAGCCTACAAATGACAAGCCTGTCCACCCAGCCTACAAAGGACAGGCACCACTGAGCTTCTCAAAGATGCTGGTGATATCCTTCCCTGTGCCTTCCTTACTGCTTTAGTGTAGGGAATATTCTCCTGACCTCCCAAGGAAAGATAATGAGGATGTGGGTTTTGCAGTGTCACCTAATAGGTCCACTCTAACATTTCCACCTCCTTGATTTCCCAGACCCCTTCCTCAATACTCTGCTGAGGCAGTTCCAGCATCTCCATCTTACCTATTGAAAGGCCAAGTTTCAAATACCAGCAGCATATTAAAGATTGTCTCCAGCTGTCATTGTCAGGAAATAAGTCCCAAGTTACAGGAGAGTGCTTCATGTCAACGAACCCTCCTCCCCGCATCCAGCTGTATATTTCACTACTTTCATTGTCCAACACCCTCAAGATTACTGCTGTTACATATGAGCCAGGTCTTGAGTTCTTTGAGTACAGTTATTTCCTCCTGGAGCAAGAGCCGTGCTGCCCTGCTCAGGTGCTGCTATAACCTCATCCTAGTTACAGGTCTGTGTGCCCTGGGAGGAGGTGGGGATAGAATCTAAGGAGGATGCGCATCATCTTCTTAAAGAGGCACTTTCCTCAGTGAGGTATTTTCAGGGTCTCTGTGTGAGAGGAAGTGCTTCACTTGGGCAAAAGGGCAGAAGTTGCTTCTCCCAGCCCAGAGGGTTTGGGGAAATTTGAGAGTTTAAGAGTCTCAGGCTCATCCTCCTAAATGTCCCTATTCCAGATCTCAGTGTCCCTCGCATTACTCACCAGAGCCCTTACGTTGGCCTAAGAGACCTGTTGAGGCTGAACGTTGTCTCCTTTGTATCTCCGCTACTCTTATTAAAGTCCTGAGCCTGGTTTTAGCACCTTGTGTCTGCAAGAGATAAATGTCTCTCTAAATACTGCCTTAGAGGCCTTCTGATTCCTGCAGTTGACTGGTGGCTAACCCAAACCCGTCATTCTTTTCTCTTCTCTTTTCAACAACATAAAGGTGTTCACAAAAGTCAGCTCACTCAATAATCCCTGTCGTCACCACTGCCCCACACCACGCATGTGCACTGCCATTGCGTGAGCCAAACCTGCACCTCATTCAAAACCAGCCTAATGGAATCTTAGTGATTGTGTTGCTGCAGCTCCCCAGGGCTTCTCTTACCCCACTTACCACCAGCAGAGGGGTCCTTGTTGCCATCCGCCTGGCGATCAATCCAGTTCCAGAATCCCATTCTGAAGATCCACTGGCTAGAGTCACTTCTGGTACCACCTGTCTTAGCCTGTGTATCTCCCAGAAAGTAAAGTCTGAGACAAAGGATTTCTGTTCCAGGATCCCATCTAGGATACCACATTACATTTAGTTGTCATGTGTCCCTAGGCTTCCCTTGGCTGTGACACTTTCAGACTGTCCATGTTTTTGATGGCTGTGACACTTTTGAGAAGTACTCATCAGGTATTTTGTAGGCTGCCCCCTATTGGAATTTGTCTGGTTTTTTTTTTCATGGCTAGACTGGGGTTATGGGTTTTGGGAAGGAAGACTGAATCACATCAAGTGTACATACTGTCACTATTGATGTTGATCTTAATCACCTGGTTGAGAATCACCTGTTTGACTGTTTTCTTGCTATAAAGTTACTCCTATTCGGCTTCTCCACACGGTACTCTTCTGGAAGGAAGTCACCATATGCAGCCCACACTTAAGGAGTGGGGAGTTAGGTTCTCCTCCTTGATGACAGAGTATTTACATAAATTATTTGGATTTCTCTTACATAGATTTATTTATTCTCTCCATTCGTTCATTCATTCAGTATTGACCTATGGATATTTGTGTCCCTTTGACATACCCCCGTCGATGCGGGGTTTGCTTTTGTTTTTGTTTTAGCACTGTCCTTTCTGGCACTGCAAGATACTTCAACCTCATCTTGGGTTTTCCTGCCCTGTATGGAATCCTCCATTTTCTTTCAGGAGCCCTAGTTCCTTTTATTGGAGAATGGTATTAGGAACTAAGATCTGAACACTAGGAGTAGTTGTTGCTACTGGATGTGGTTGTTTCTAGGCCCTCGCAGCTGAGGAAGCAAGGTAATGCATGTGTGCGTACTAACCTGTGTATATACACTTAGCTATAGTTATTCCTATTTGTATCTGTATCTGTCTTAAACTAAACGTGACTTTATACTGGTGCCTCCAACTCTAGTCCATGCATAGATTGGATCATGAGTTACACTAGCCTCCTCTCCTTGCTTAGATGTAAAGTCCCACGCTAACAGGGAGAACCTGGCTTCCCTATCCGACATTCATTTACTTCATTGTTCCATTCCAACATACATGTATAGCATTATCAGAATTGCTAATTCCTATTCCCACGGGAAGCAGCTTTATCAACAAGAGTATAATGCTTATGTGTAGTTCTTTTGGACTTCTGCCTTACACTGTCTACCCATTTCCAAAGTTACTTAGCTCAGCACTTCCTCCCCCAATCCTCTTCAGTGCGGTGGTTTCATTTGTAATACAGTTAGATTCTTTTGTCACATTCTGCATTCCCTAACCTCCTAAATGATTTTTTAAAATTTGCATACATTAAGGTTCACTCTTTGTGCTGTAAAGTTCTATGTGTTTTGACGAATGTGTAATGTCACATACCCGCCATTGCAGTATCACACAGCATAGTTTCAGTGTCCTAAAAAATCCTGTTTCATCTGTTCAACCCTCTCACATATCCTTTGAACCCTTGGCAACCACTGACCTTTTTACTGTCTCCGTAGTTTTGCCTTTTCCAGGGTGTCATAAAATTGAAATCATACAGTATTTAGTCTTTTTAGACAGGCTTCTTTCACCTAACAATATGCATTTGTTTCATACATGCCTTTTCATGCCTTAATAGCTCATTTCTTTTTATCACTGAATAATATTCCATTTTATGGATATAGCACAATTTACCTATAGGAAGACAGTTTGCTTCCAGTTTTTGGCAATTATAAACATTCGTGTTCAGCTTTTTGTGTGAATATAAGTTTTCAAATCATTTGGGTAAACACCTAGGAGTGGATGGCTGGACCTTATGGTGCAACTGTGTTTAGCTTTGTAAGGAACGGACAAAGTGTCTTCCAAAGTGACTGTCCCATTTTGCATTTCCACCACCAATGAATGAGAGTTCGTATTGTTCAGTATCATCACTAGCATTTGGTGTTGTCAGCTTTTTTTAGGATTTAGCCATTCTAATAAGTGTGTAATGGTATCCCACTGTTTTTGTAATTTGCAATTCCCTAATGAAAAAAGATGTTGATCATCTTTTCATATATTTATTTCCCATCTATTTATTTTCTTTGGTGAGGTGTTTGCTCAGATATTTTGCCAATGTTTTTGGGGTAAATTATTTTTTTTTAACATCTTTATCGGAGTATAATTTCTTTACAATGGTGTGTTAGTTTCTGCTTTATAACAAAGTGAATCAGTTATACATATACATATGTTCCCATGTCTCTTCCCTCTTGCGTCTCCCTCCCTCCCACCCTCCCTATCCCACCCCTCTAGGTGGGCACAAAGCACCGAGCTGATCTCCCTGTGCCATGCGGCTGCTTCCCACTAGCTATCTATTTTACGTTTGGTAGTGTATATATGTCCATGCCACTCTCTCACTTTGTCACAGCTTACCCTTCCCCCTCCCCATATCCTCAAGTCCATTCTCTAGTAGGTCTGTGTCTTTATTTCTGTCTTACCCCTAGGTTCTTCATGACCTTTTTTTTTTTCCCTTAGATTCCATATATATGTGTTAGCATACGGTATTTGTCTTTCTCTTTCTGACTTACTTCACTCTGTATGACAGACTCTAGGTCCATCCACCTCACTACAAATAACTCAATTTCGTATCTTTTTATGGCTGAGTAATACTCCATTGTATATATGTGCCACATCTTCTTTATCCATTCATCTGATGATGGACACTTAGGTTGCTTCCATCTCCTGGCTATTGTAAATAGAGCTGCAATGAACATTTTGGTACATGACTCTTTTTGAATTATGGTTTTCTCAGGGTATATGCCCAGTTGTGGGATTGCTGGGTTGTATGGTAGTTCTATTTTTAGTTTTTTTAAGGAACCTCCATACTATTTTCCATAGTGGCTGTATCAATTTACATTCCCACCAGCAGTGCAAAAGGGTCCCCTTTTCTCCACATCTTCTCCAGCATTTATTATTTGTAGATTTTTTGATGATGGCCATTCTGACCGGTGTGAGATGATACCTCATTGTAGTTTTGATTTGCATTTCTCTAATGATTAATGATGTTGAGCATTCTTTCATGCATTTCTTGGCAATCTGTATATCTTCTCTGGAGAAATGTCTATTTAGGTCTTCTGCCCATTTTTGGATTGGGTTGTTTGTTTTTTTGTTATTGAGCTGCATGAGCTGCTTGTAAATTTTGGAGATTAATTCTTTGTCAGTTGCTTCATTTGGAAATATTTTCTCCCATTCTGAGGGTTGTCTTTTGGTCTTGTTTATGGTTTCCTTTGTTGTGCAAAAGCGTTTAAGTTTCATTAGATCCCACTTGTTTATTTTTGTTTTTATTTCCATTTCTCTAGGAGGTGGGTCAAAAAGGATTTTGCTGTGATTTATGTCATAGAGTGTTCTGCCTATATTTTCCTCTAAGAGTTTGATAATTTCTGGCCTTACATTTAGGTCTTTAATTCATTTTGAGCTTATTTTTGTGTATGGTGTTAGGGAGTGTTCTAATCTCATACTTTTACGTGTACCCGTCCAGTTTTCCCAGCACCACTTATTGAAGAGGCTGTCTTTTCTCCACTGTATATTCTTGCCTCCTTTATCAAAGATAAGGTGACCATATGTGTGTGGGTTTATCTCTGGGCTTTCTATCCTGTTCCATTGATCTATATTTCTGTTTTTGTGCCAGTACCATACTGTCTTGATTACTTTAGCTTTGTAGTATAGTCTGAAGTCAGGGAGCCTGATTCCTCCAGCTCCATTTTTCTTTCTCAAGATTGCTTTGGCTATTCGGGGTCTTTTGTGTTTCCATACAAATTGTGAAATTTTTTGTTCTAGTTCTGTGAAAAATGCCATTGGTAGTTTGATAGGGATTGCATTGAATCTGTAGAGTCATTTTCACAATGTTGATTCTTCCAATCCAAGAACATGAGATATCTCTCCATCTATTTGTATCATCTTTAATTTCTTTCATCAGTGTCTTACAATTTTCTGCATATAGGTCTTTTGTCTCCTTAGGTAGGTTTATTACCAGATATTTTATTCTTTTTGTTACAGTGGTAAATGGGAGTGTTTTCTTAATTTCATTTTCATATTTTCATCATTAGTGTATAGGAATGCCAGAGATTTCTGTGCATTGATTTTGTATCCTGCTACTTTACCAAATTCATTGATTAGCTCTAGTAGTTTTCTGGTAGCATCTTGGGGATTCCCTATGTATAGTATCATGTCATCTGCAAACAGTGACAGCTTTATTTCTTCTTTTCCGATTTGGATTCCTTTTATTTCCTTTTTCTTCTCTGATTGCTGTGGCTAAAACTTCCAAAACTATGTTGAATAAGAGTGGTGAGAGTGGGCAACCTTGTCTTGTTCCTGATCTTAGTGGAAATGCTTTCAGTTTTACACCATTGAGGACGATGTTGGCTATGGGTTTGTCATATATGGCCTTTATTATGTTGAGGAAAGTTCCCTCTATGCCTACTTTCTACAGGCTTTTTATCATAAATGGGTGTTGAATTTTGTCAAAAGCTTTCTCTGCATTTATTGAGATGATCATATGGTTTCTCTCCTTAAGTTTGTTAATATGGTGTATCACGTTGATGGATTTCTGTATATTGAAGAATCCTTGCATTCCTGGAATAAATCCCTCTTGATCATGGTGTATGATCCTTTTAATGTGCTGTTGGATTCTGTTTGCTAGTATTTTGTTGAGGATTTTTGCATCTATGTTCATGAGTGATATTGGCCTGTAGTTTTCTTTCTTTGTGACATCTTTGTCTGGTTTTGGTATCAGGGTGATGGTGGCCTCGTAGAATGAGTTTGGGAGTGTTCCTCCCTCTGCTATATTTTGGAAGAGTTTGAGAAGGATAGGTGTTAACTCTTCTCTAAATGTTTGATAGAATTCACCTGTGAAGCCATCTGGTCCTGGGCTTTTGTTTGTTGGAAGATTTTTAATCACAGTCTCAATTTCAGTGCTTGTGATTGGTCTGTTCATATTTTCTATTTCCTCCTGGTTCAGTCTTGGCAGGTTGTGCATTTCTAAGAATTTGTCCATTTCTTCCAGGTTGTCCATTTTATTGGCATAGAGTTGCTTGTAGTAATCTCTCACGATCTTTTGTATTTCTGCAGTGTCAGTTGTTACTTCTCCTTTTTCATTTCTAATTCTACTGATTTGAGTCCTTTCCCTTTTTTTCTTGATGAGTCTGGCTAATGGTTTATCAATTTTGTTTATCTTCTCAAAGAACCAGCTTTTAGTTTTATCGGTCTTTGCTATCGTTTCCTTCATTTCTTTTTCATTTATTTCTGATCGGATCTTTATGATTTCTTTCCTTCTGCTAACTGGGTTTTTTTTGTTCTTCTTTCTCTAATTGCTTTAGGTGCAAGGTTAGGTTGTTTATTTGATATGTTTCCTGTTTCTTAATGTAGGATTGTATTACTATAAACTTCCCTCTTAGAACTGCTTTTCCTGCATCCCATAGGTTTTGGGTCATCGTGTCTCCATTGTCATTTGTTTCTAGGTATTTTTTGATTTCCTCTTTGATTTCTTCAGTGATCACTTCGTTATTAAGTAGTGTATTGTTTAGCCTCCATTTGTTTGTATTTTTTTTTTGTATTCTTTTTTTTTTTTGCAGTACGCGGGCCTCTAACTGTTGTGGCCTCTCTCGTTGCGGAGCACAGGCTCCGAACACGCAGGCCCAGCGGCCATGGCTCACAGGCCCAGCTGCTCCGCGGCATGTGGGATCCTCCCCGACTGAGGCACGAACCCGTGTCCCCTGCATCGGCAGGCAGACTCTCAACCACTGAGCCACCAGGAAAGCACCTGTTTGTATTTTGTACATATCTTTTCCTGTAATTGTTATGTAGTCTCATAGCGTTATGGTCAGAAAAGATACTTGATACAATTTCAATTTTCTAAAATTTACCAAGGCTTGATTTGTGACCCAAGATATGATCTATCCTGGAGAATGTTCCATGAGCACTTGAGAAAAATGTGTATTCTGTTGGTTTTGGATGGAATGTCCTATAAATATCAGTTAAGTCCATCTTGTTTAATGTATCATTTAAAGCTTGTGTTTCCTTATTTATTCTCATTTTGGATGATCTGTCCATTGGTGAAAGTGGGGTGTTAAAGTCCCCTACTATGAATGTGTTACTGTCGATTTCCTTTTTATGGCTGTTAGTATTAGCCTTATGTATTGAGGTGCTCCTATGTTGGGTGCATAAATATTTACAGTTGTTAAATCTTCTTCTTGGATCAATCCCTTGATCATTATGTAGTGTCCTTCTTTGTCTCTTCTAATAGTCTTTATTTTAAAGTCTATTTTGTCTGATATGAGAATTGGTACTCCAGCTTTCTTTTGGTTTCCATTTGCATGGAATATCTTTTTCCATCCCCTCCCTTTCAGTCTGTATGTGTCCCTAGGTCTGAAGTGGGTCTGTTTTAGACAGCATATATATGTGTCTTGTTTTTGTAACCATTCAGCAAGACTGTGTCTTTTGGTTGGAGCATTTAATCCATTCACATTTAAGATTATTATTGATATGTATGTTCCTATGACCATTTTCTTAATTGTTTTGGGTTTGTTATTGTAGGTCTTTTCCTTCTCTTGTATTTCTTGCCTAGAGAAGTTCCTTTAGCATTTGTTGTAAAGCTAGTTTGGTGGTGCTGAACTCTCTCAGCTTTTGCTTGTCTGTAAAGGTTTTAATTTTTCCATCAAATCTGAATGAGATCCTTGCTGGGTAGATTAATCTTGGTTGTACGTTTTTTTCCTTCATCACTTTAAATATGTCCTGCCACTCTGTTCTGGCTTGCAGAGTTTCTGCTGAAAGATCAGCTGTTAACCTTATGGGGATTCCCTTGTTTGTTATTTGTTGTTTTTCCCTTGCTGCTTTTAATATGTTTTCTTTGTATTTAATTTTTGACAGTTTGATTAATATGTTTGTGTTCTTGGTGTGTTTCTCCTTGGATTTATCCTGTATGGGACTCTCTGTGCTTCCTGGACTTGATTAACTATTTCCTTTCCCATATTAGGGAATTTTTTAACTATAATCTCTTCAAATATTTTCTCAGTCCCTTTCTTTTTCTCTTCTTCTTCTGGGACCCCTATAATTCGAATGTTGGTGCGTTAAATGTTGTCCCAGAGGTCTCTGAGACTGTCCTCAGGTCTTTTCATTCTTTTTTCTTTATTCTGCTCTGCAGTAGTTATTTCCACTATTTTATCTTCCAGGTCACTTATCCGTTCTTCTGCCTCAGTTATTCTGCTATTGATCCCTTCTAGAGTTTTTTTTTTTTTTTTTCCTTTGCGGTACACGGGCCTCTCACTGTTGTGGCCTCTCCCGTTGCGGAGCACAGGCTCCGGACACACAGGCCCAGTGGCCATGGCTCACGGGCCCAGCCGCTCCGTGGCATGTGGGATCCTCCTGGACCGGGGCACGAACCCATGTCCCCTGCATCGGCAGGCAAACTCTCAACCACTGCGCCCCCAGGGAAGCCCTAGAGTATTTTTAATTCATTTATTGTGTTGTTCATCATTGCTTGTTGCCTCTTTAGTTCTTCTAGTTCCTTTTAAAATGTTTCTTGCATTTTCTCTATTCTATTTCCAAGATTTTGGATCATCTTTACTATCATTATTCTGAATTCTTTTTCAGGTAGACTGCCTATTTCCTCTTCATTTGTTAGGTCTGGTGGGTTTTTATCTAGCTCCTTCATCTGCTGTGTGTTTTTCTGTCTTCTCATTTTGCTTATCTTACTGTGTTTGGGGTCTCCTTTTTGCAGGCTGCAGGTTCGTAGTTCCCGTTGTTTTTGGTGTCTGCCCTAGTGGCTAAAGTTGGTTCAGTGGGTTGTGTAGGCTTCCTGGTGGAGGGGACTAATGCCTGTGTTCTGGTGGATTAGGCTGGATCTTGTCTTTCTGGTGGGCAGGTCCACATCTGGTGGTGTGTTTTGGGGTGTCTGTGGCCTTATTATGATTTTAGGCAGCCTGTCTGCTAATGGATGGGGTTGTGTTCCTGTCTTTCTAGTTGTTTGGCATAGGGTGTCCAGCACTGTAGCTTGCTGGTCGTTGAGTGAAGCTGGGTGTTGGTGTTGAGATGGAGATCTCTGGGAGATTTTTGCTGTTTGATATTATGTGGTACTGGGAGGTCTCTTGTGGACCAGTGTCCTGAAGTTGGTTCTCCCACCTCAGAGTCACAGCACTGACTCCTGGCTGGAGCACCAAGAGCCTTTCATCCACACGGCTCAGAATAAAAGGGAGGAAAAGTAGAAAGAAGGAAAGAGAGAAAGAAAGAGGATAAAATAAAATAAAATAAAGTAAGGTAAAATAAAATAATTAAAATAAAAAAATAATTTTTAAGAAAAAAAATTTTTTTAAGTAAAAAAAAAAAAAAAACCGACGGATAGAACCCTAGGACAAATGGTGAAAGCAAAGCTATACAGACAAAATCTCACACAGAAGCATACACATACACACTCACAAAAAGAGGAAAAGGGTAAAAAATCATAAATCTTGCTCTCAAAGCCCACCTCCTCTATTTCGGATGATTCATTGTCTATTCAGGTATTCCACAGATGCAGGGTACATCAAGTTCATTGTGGAGCTTTAATCCACTGCTCCTGAGGCTGCTGGGAGAGATTTCCCTTTCTCTTCTCTGTTCTCACAGCTCCTGGGGCTCAGCTTTGGATTTGGCCCCGCCTCTGCGTGTAGGTCGCCGGAGGACGCCTGTTCTTCGCTCAGACAGGATGGGGTTAAAGGAGCAGCTGATACGGGGTCTCTGGCTCACTGAGGCCGGGGGGAGGGGGGGCACGGAGTGCGCGGAGAACCTGTGGCGGCAGAGGCCGGCGTGACGTTGCACCAGCCAGAGGCACGCCGTGCGTTCTCCCGGGGAAGTTGTCCCTGCATCACGGAACCCTCGCCGTGGCGGGCTGCACAGGCTCCCGGGAAGGGAGATGTGGATAGTGACCTGTGTTTGCACACAGGCTTCTTGGTGCCAGCAGCAGTGGGGTATATTCTTTTGATGAATATTGCTAAAACTTTCCCCAAAAGTTGTAGCAGTTTGCACTCTAACCAGCCATATGTGAGAAGATCCATTTCCCCGTACCCGGGGCAGCACTGGATGTTACCAATTTTGGAATGTTTGCCTATATGTTAGGAAAAAACGTCACATCAAGCTGTTGCTCTGATTTGCCTTTCTCTTACTACTAGTGAGATTAAGTATCTTTTCATGTCTCTCAATGGTTTATATTTCCTTTTCTGTGTGTGTTACCTATTTATAGCTTTTGCCCGTTTTATCCACTAGGTTGTCTTTTTCCGCGTAGTACATAAAACTTCTTTGTAATATTAGAGCTATCTTAGAGCTATCATTCTCTATTTGTCATAACTTTAACAAATATTTCCCTGCCAATTATTTGTCTTTTGACATGGTTTATAGTGTACTTGTTTTTTTTTTTTTTCTCTTGCAAACCAACATTATTTTATTTTTTTATTATGGTAAAATATACATGTCATAAAACTTACTGTTTTAACCACTTTTTTTTTTTTTTTTTTTTTTTGCGATACGCAGGCCTCTCACTGCTGTGGCCTCTCCCGTTGCGGGGCACAGGCTCCGGACGCGCAGGCTCAGCGGCCATGGCTCACGGGCCCAGCCGCTCCGCGGCATGTGGGATCTTCCCGGACCGGGGCATGAACCCGCATCCCCTGCATCGGCAGGCGGACTCTCAACCACTGCGCCACCAGGGAAGCCCTGTTTTAACCACTTTTAAATGTACATTTCAGTGGCATTAAGTGGATTCACATTGGTATACAACCATCAGTTCAACCATCTTCAGAACTTTTGTCATCTTCCCAACATTATTTTATTTTTATGTAGCTAAACTTACCTATCTTTTTTTTTTTTTCTTCTGGATCTCTTGTGTTGTTTTTAGGATGCTTTCTTCCCAAGCTATGGTCCTACAAAGTTCTCCTAAATTTTTTCTACTATTTATATTATTTTATATTAAAACGTTTAATATATTTATGTTAAATGTTTGTAAATGTTTTAATATATGTAAAATTTATTCCTGTATATAGGGTGATGAGATATGGTTCTAATTTTCCTGATGAGTAGCCAGTTTTCCCAGAATCATCATTATTATTATTATTATTTTTTGCGGTACGCGGGTCTCTCACCGTTGTGGCCTCTCCCGCTGCGGAGCAGAGGCTTCGGATGCGCAGGCTCAGCGGCCATGGCGGCTCACGGGCCCAGCCGCTCCGTGGCATGTGGGATCCTCCCGGACCGGGGCACGATCCCGTGTCCCCTGCATCGGCAGGCGGACTGTCAACCACTACACCACCAGGGAAGCCCCCAGAATCATTATTAAATAGAACACATTTTTCAACTATATTGAAGTACTACCTGTGTCATATGTTAATTTCCCTTACGTATCTGGATCTAATTCTAGACTCGGTACTGCTTCTGTTTGTTCATTTCTGTGTCTGTAGTCTTCTGGGCTGTTGATGATGATGATGATGATGACAATTACAGGTGCTTTATTGAAAATTTACCCATTTGGTAAAGCAAGTTGACCCAATTTTCTCCTTGATGATTTTACAACAGTTATAGTTCTATATGAACATAAAAGCCATTTTATCTAGTTAAAAAGATCCTTTTTGTATTCTGATTGGAATTGCATTACATCCACATATTTTTCAGAAGAACTGACATTTTTATGATATGAATTCTTCACTGGTATCATTTTATCAGGACCATACTTGTACTTCCAAAGTCCTAAGTCCTTAAATGAGGTAAGGGTAAAATTTAGAGGTTTCTTTCTGAATCAAAACTGGAATTGGGTACTGCTGCTATTAACTCTTACACTGAGTTGCATGATTTAGCTGAGAGCATTCATCCGGGTGAGAAGGAAGAACAAGAGGAAATATGAAGAACCTTGATTCTTTCTTAGTTTAGACAAGCTCTAAACCTGGCTGGGTCTCAGTTTCTTGAGAGTGTTATAATATGCTGATCTGGGAATCCTTGGGAAGTACCCAGGATTAATTATTATAAAGGAGGGGGACATCACTTTTCTCCATTCTGGGTGAATGTTAACTGATAAAAGATTCTTGCAAAGGGATCTTTGACCAAGAGTTGAGTTCAAAAATTGTAAAGGCTTGTGAAAAACATTTTACCAAGACAGCTCTCAACTTTCTAAACTTTAATCCCTGTTCTTTTTTTATTTACCACAAATTTGTGGGAAAAGAAGAATGTTTTTGAAAGGAAAACAAGATATGATCCTTGAGAAAATGGTCTGTTTTCCTCTAAAGCACAGTTCAGGATAAATATCCCCCCATGCTCTGCACAAAGAACAGAGACCAGAGAATCCTTAGCACTTGAGGGATAGGGGAGACCACAGATGTAATGGTCTGTACACTGGTCAATCCCGTAACGTGTGAACACTGAGGCGTCCCTAGGGTAGAGGCCCCAAACCCAGTACCTACAGGGGCCAGGCAGGTGTGGGAGAAATGATTCACTCTCACAGACAAATATATTTTTTCTTATTTGTCTTAAAATATGCAGTTATTTCTATTGCTTGTATATTTTCCCACTTTTGATAGAGATATGGGCACATTAAATATGTCACTTTTAACTTTAAGAAAATTAATACCGGAAGAGTGATGATAAAGGGCAACTTTCACTTAGCCTTAGTGTCAGGGAGTGGTAGGGTGTGTTGGGTACTGTGATGAACTCACGTACCCAGCCTTATCCACCGTGGACAGCTGCTTCTCAGTCCCAACCCGCTGACGCCACAGACTGCAGGCCCAGGATTGCTAGATTGCCAGCGTTTTCAAGAGGATCTTGGTAACCAGGGTTTTAAAGTAACATTTCCTGATCTGAAGTGTTGGCAGCTGGGTCAAAAATCCTTCAAAATGCTAAGGCCAAACGTTTGACCTTAGAGGATGTAGAAGCCTGAGCTTATCACAACGGATAGGTGGGCAGTGAGGACAAAGGGCCGGTGACAGGGTGGAGGCGCTGCCCAAGAAGCATGTGTAGCCCTCTCAGCTCTGCGGCGGAAACCAAGCGGGGCTCAGGTTAAATTCAGTGCGTGAAAATAGCATTCTTTTTTTAATGTCAGAGAAAGTGCTTCGCTTCGCAGTGTAATAGGAAACATCCATATTCAAAAAGCAGAGAAAATAAAAAGGAGACCAAAATAAAATAGGAGCAGCAAAGGCAGAAACTTTATATAAGAGACACTAAATCTGAGTCTGAGGCGGCCCAGGCTTCTAGATATAGAGTAACTGGAGGATGGTGAGTGGCCTGGGAAGAGGCACTGACATCCTCCAGATTGAGCCAGCACAGTTCAGAGTGCTGAGGAATAAGACCGGGCCCGAGGCTTTGGTTTCACATACTCATAAACAGGAAGGAATTAGAATTAAAAGAGCCCTGAACGCCATCTTTGTAGTACATATGGTAGTTTAGTCTGTTCCAGTAAGACTCCTATGTGTAATAAGCATGTTGAGTAAGCCTGTGGACAGTCCGTCCATCATGTTGCTTGGTTCTTCTCATCTAATTCCTCCCAATGCCCCTAAAGGAACCCATTCAAGGTTGAAGAAGAAACATCCAAACCTTCGTCAATGCAAACATTCACAATATCGGAGCCTTGATCAAGACCTCCAGGCTACCAATTGCAGACTGGATTCAGGACCAGAGGTGTCCCTCTGAGCTCTGCCCCTGAGGTCAGGGGAGTCAACAGAGAAGAGTACGGTTTGGGGATGCTAAATCTGCCACATCTGGCTCCTGATCTCACCACTGCACTGACGCTGCTTCTGCTGAGGTCACACGAACCCCTTTAGGACGCCCCCCGGGCGCCTCTCAGGCTTCTTCCCACTTGACTCTTCAGCAGCAGCATCACCGTGGACCACGTCCTCCTTCCACAATATCTCTGTAGTGTCACATTCTGCTGTCTTCTCTCTTATCTTGGGGGACCTTCTTCCCTTTCCCCTCCTCTGCTTCCTCCTCATCTACCAGGTACCTGGGCGCTGGGGTTCCTTGGCCTCTTCCTTCTCACTCTTCTGGGCAATCACTTCTAGCCATGGCTTTGCTTACACTCATGCTGACTCCCCGGCTTTTACCTTCAACTCAAACTCCAGCCGACCTGACGACTGTATTGGTACCTCGGAGTCCCTGTCAACCCAACGTGCCAGAACAGTAGTTCCTTCCCCCCAAAACCTGCTCCTCCTCTCAGTCATGGCACCACCATCCACCCCCATTATACAAACCTTTGGTCATTCTTGATACCCTCTCCTGCATCCCTCACCTCCAGTCCATCACCACATCCAGACTATTCTAATAATAAAATCTATCTCCAAACAGTGCCTTTCTTGCCATCTCCCCTGCCTCAGCGCTGGTCCAAGCTCTCAGCTATCAACAGGCTCTTCACTGGTCTCCTCTCACCATATTGCCTCCTCTGAGCCATTCTGTATCCTGCCACCATAGTGAGCTTTTAAAAACCCAAATGGTAAATTACCACATCTTGATAAAATTCCTTCCGGTAGCTTCCCATTGCACTTAGGATGAAACGTAAATTTCTTAGTATGTCCTGCAAGGCCCCACAGGACCTGCCTTCTGCCTGTCTCACTGGCATCAGTTCCATGTGCTTGACACTCAAACCACACCATCCTGCAGTTCCTTAAGTGGCGTAAGTTCCCTCCTGGGTCAGAGCCAGTCCTCTGCCTGGAAAGCCACCATCTGTCTACCACCACCCCTTCCCTTGGTCTGGTCAGACCTTTCTCACCCTCCAGGACTCAGTTCAAAGTCACTTCCTAAGGACAGTTTCTCTAAGGCAGCCTAGTCTTTTATATATGGAAGGCTCTTCATGGCCCATTCACCAGTGTGTCCCTAGTGCCTTGAATAGTGCCAAAGGCTGAGCAGACACTCTCAGATCTTTGTTATAATATAACAAAGAACACAGCCAAGACAGGGACTGGCTCCCAGATATATACTGCTCTGGAATGTTTTCAGGTCACCCAGAAGCCTGGCTACCTACAGAGAGTTAATAATTTATTTTAAAGTATTTATAATTTAACGTTTGTAAGTCCTAATTAGAATTTAGTCTTGGCAATTGATTTTTCTAAATGAAGAATTTTCTGGAAATCAGTTGAGAAATAAGTTATTGGCTATTTGCAGCTACATAAAGGTTGTCTCATGGCAGGGGATAGGAGAGACAAGTGGTTTAAGTGTCACATGACATCTTCCTATGTTGCCAGAGGCATTGGAAGCCCTCACATTTGACGATAAACGTCACAAGCCTTAAATGTCTATATGCGCCTCAGTGGTACGGTGAAAAGTACTCTCACACTCCTGGCAGAGGTGTAAGTGTGTTTGATCCTTTTGGAAAGCAGTTCGGCCATATCTGTTTAGAGCTTTATGTTGTACTCCTGGGACTCTAAATGGTGCCCAACTAACTTCTTAAATGGCCACCTTCCCCAAGGAGATCTTCCCTGGGCCACTCACTACCCTCGAGCCAGGTACCCTTTCCTGGGGGCTTTTTGTAACACTCATCACCTCTGTAATTACTTGTTCCACATCTGTCTCCTCTCCTAGGTTCTAAGCTCCTTGAGAGTATGGTCAAGTACTTGCTATGTCTCTATATCCTTAGGACTAGCAGAGTGCCTTAAGTACATTAAGATAGATAAATACTTGTTGAATAAAATGAATTGAGAAAGTCAGCCTAAATAGAAGTAGATTGAACCCCCAATAACAATATTAACAGTTAAGCTTCCTGGAGAGAACAATGTGGCCTGACACTGTTTCGTGTGCTTTGTGTTATGAAGCTGTCACAGCAGCCTTTGAGCTTCCTGCTCTCACAGATGGAAAACTGAGGCCTAGAGACATTAAATTAAATTATTCAAAGTTAAGGTCAGCTGGTTAGTAGCTTGTTCATCGAAACCTTATTTACAATACACAAAAATTGGAGAGACTCTCTCTGTTATTTGAATAGAATATGCAGCAATTATTAGAATCTAGATTTTCAAAAGGTGGGCAGTAACAGGAAGATGGGTGTAATATAATATTTACAGTCCCACCCGGTTCAATGGATCCTGCTGTGACAATGCTCTTTTCCTGCTACATGGTCCGCACGGTTGGGTTGCAGAGTTATAGCTCTTTTAGTTCATACCAGGGTGTCGGGTGGGGCAGAGGCAGGCCAGACATAGAAACGGACATCTGGAGGGTGCGAGTGTTTCAGGGAGAGAACTGGGTGAACAGGTCCTGAAGCGAGAGGGAGTGTGAGCCTTTGAAGAAGTGAGAGAAATTCAGTGTGTCTAGGGTTTAAGAGATGGGCCTGCAGAAGTAAGCAGAGGTCAAACTGAGAGGATATTTGGGTTTTATCCTGAGGCAGCAGTGCCCCTGGTGATCACTGGAGGTATGGATGGGACAAGTTGGAGGTGCCAGTCTTGGCATCTGAGAAGGTCCAGGTATTTGTTTTGGTAGAATTGATACGTTTGTACTTTTGCTAAAAAAGTTGGCTGAAGATGTGAGGACTACATATGGAACATGGAAAATGAAAAGAATCTAAGATTTGAGGTCTGGGCCTTCAGACAGTTAGTTTTCAGAGGCTGTAAGAAAATCTCTGCTTTCCGCTAATTGTCATAAAGCTGCTATTTACCCCCTTTAAACTTGGTCGTTTGCTTTCTGTTTGAGACGTCTGAGCCAACGCAATTCTTTGGTTTAAAACAGCAGGCAGTTCTGTCCTCCTATATCTGGAAAGTGTTAGTTCAGGCTAAAAGTTTCCAGCTATGGGAACATAAATCTGGGGCTTTAGAGCTTGGAGTGCCTTCTGTTCTAAGGCCCAAATGTGGCTAATGGGCTTTAGAGTGTCTTGGCTGTTTTATATTTGTTTCATCAAGTGTAATCGCTGGAGCAGGAATTTCACATCTTGAAGATAGAGGGGTTTTACAAAGAAAATGAGAAAATAATTGTCTTTTTTAGTATTTCTCTTGCTGACTGTTTCTCTTCTCACTATCTATACAAATGTGCTGGAGTGTGCAGTTCCAGAACTTCAGTTTTTCTCCTTCTGTCTTTTATCATTTATGAAATATCTGTCTACCTATGATTAATACCTCTGTCTACATATCAAATCACCTGGAGAATTTGGGGAAAAAAACCAGATGGCTGGGCCCGTCCAAGACCGATTCAGGATCTCTGGGGGTGGTGCCGGGGCATCTGCAGTTTTCAAAAGTTCCCCTGGTGTTTCTACTGCAGGGTTATTATCTAGTGCTGCATGAACAAACCTCCTCAAAACTTAGTAGCTTAGGGCTTCCCTGGTGGCACAGTGGTTGGGAGTCCGCCTGCCGATGCAGGGGACGCGGGTTTGTGCCCCGGTCCGGGAAGATCCCACGTGCCGCGGAGCGGCTGGGCCCGTGAGCCATGGCCGCTGAGCCTGCGCGTCCGGAGCCTGTGCTCCGCAACGGGAGAGGCCGCAACAGTGAGAGGCCCGCGTACCGAAAAAAAAAAAAAACAACTTAGTAGCTTAAAAAAGCATGATTTCTTACTTCTCACAGTTGTGCTTTGGCTGTGTGCTCCTGCAGGGGTCTTGCGTGGGCTCGCCCACGTAGCCGAATTAGATGAGGGCTGGCAGGGGCTGAGCGCAGCTGGAACACCTGCGCCCTGCTCTCCTCGTGGTATTTCATCCTGGGCTGGAGCTGGAGGGTGGATCTCATGATTGCTTTGACCACGTGAATGAGGCAGAAGTTATATCACCTGATTCCTGAGACTAGGCCTTAAGAAGCCTTTCGGCTTCCTCTCTTGCTCTCGTAGGTCACTGCCCAGAGGCCTTCAAGCCCTAAAGAAAGTTAACCATTTTTGCTCTCTTCACAGTAGTTTGCTTAGTTGTAGTGTTTCCAGTAGGATCACGGACAGGAGGGGCCAGAAAGCTTAGTACAAGATTTATCTCTGTCAACACCGACATTCATTCCTGCCTGTGTTTTCTAGATACACTCCTTCAGGCATAGCAGATTAGAGAGTCTTCCTCATTTTTCTCTTTTAAAAGGTTTCATCAGCCTAGGAAACCTGATTTACTCATTCATTCACAAATAATGATCGAACGCCTATTATGTGCAAGGCCCCATGCTGGGAATACAACATCATTCTGCGTAAACAAGAGAACACAGACCCTGATGTTTGTCATGGTTCTTATATTCTATAGAATGTATCCATTATATCTGTTGGCAGCAGAGGACATTAAACAATCAATTGAACAATTAGTAGGTTTGAAGGATTCCAAAGGATTCATACTTCAGGGGGGCCACGAGGGACACTGAACCAGTCTAGGGCGATCAGGGAGATCTCTGTAGGAGGGGACATTTTCATTCTTTTTTCCCAGCCTTCTCATATCTCTCCTTACCTTCACTAACCACCAGGATCATGATCATTTTTCACTTACAGGCTGCTAACGAACAGCTCATCAAGTGAAGAAAGATAGTGCTATCGACAGCCTCCGTCAATCCAAGACAAGAATTTTTCTAAAGGACAAATAGCTTTCTTCTGTTGGGCCAAAATTAGAGAAAACTGTCTTTCACACTTCCACTTTAGCACCTTGCTTTTTGTGTTTTCAGCAACTCAAGCATCCCAACCTCGTCAACCTTATCGAAGTCTTCAGGAGGAAGCGGAAGCTTCACCTGGTGTTTGAATACTGTGACCACACGGTGCTCCACGAGCTGGACAAACACCAAAGAGGGTGAGTGACCTGTTGTTTACAAACAAAACACAGCAAAACACAGTAGGGTTTGCGAGGGAAAATGAGTTATGAGCCTTTTTCACAGTAGGCAAAGACAGCCAGTGTTTGGCCAGCATACTCTGCTGCTGAGGGGTTACCAGAAATGTTGAGAAAGAAATCATAACTCATCATTTTCATGAGAAAGCAGCAACTACATTATTCGGTTGAACTTGATTTCTTGGTATATTATCTCTGCATAAATGCTATGTCAGTCTCTAGGAAAGAAAAGGAGGGATATTAGTTATTCTGTGCCTGCCTAGGGAAGCATAAGGACTTGGAGGTTGAAAGGTAGAGTTCAAAGACAATGGCTAATAGGAAGTTTAAGGCTAAAACAAATGTGGTGTTTTATCTGAAGCAACCCAGGTATCTGGTCTGCTCTACTGGTCAGAACTTTTTGGTTACAAATGACAAAAAACCCAACTGAAGCCGGGTGTAGGTGAAAAAGGAAGTGGTGGTGGCTGTGATTGGAGAGGTGACTCTGGAGGTCCCGCTGATCTTATAACACATTTCTAGCACAGGCAACACCTTTGTGTGCAGCAGCAGAAGGCTCGGTGAGCAGACAGAGCCTTTGTTTGAAAAAAAAAAAAGGCAGGGGGTGGGGGTGAGCTCCCTTCCTCTGAAGGTCGCTCCTTGCCAGGGTGAGCAGAATGCAGGCTGGATTTTGGCTCCCACCCACTCCTCAGCTGGGTGTCTTTAAGGCAGAGCACCTTAGGTGGGGCCGTTCTCTCTCTCTCTGTCTCCCTCTCCCCCGCACCAACGACTCCCAACTCTTCCTCTCTGTGTTGGCTTCATTCTGCCTTGGAGTTGAGTCTCCTTTACAGGGTTGATTTTGGAGGGTATGTGTGTGTGTGCTGTGAGATGGAAGCAGTTAGGAAGGGAAAAGTGTGAACTAGAAAGCATTGCCACAGGCTTTTATCAACCTGTGTAGCCATTCTAGAAGAAAGGAAGTTCTAGAAGAAGGTAGCGTCTGCATACAAAGTCCAGTAGAAGACTGATTGGCTCAGCTCAGGTGATGCAACTACCCCTGGAACCAGTCACTGTGCCAAAGGGAGAGGGTAGAATGATTACAAGGTCCTAGGAGATATGATTCCAAGTGGGTCAATCAAAGAAGACTTCATGGAGGAGGCGACCTTTGACTTGCAAGGTGAGGAGACTCCAGAGAAGTCGAACAGGGAAGGATATCTCCTCTTCTCTGTCTTTTGCTGTGTTCCTGGGAGCCCAACTTTGGCTGAAGACGCTATGTAGAGTGCACTGGAGATCAGAATGATGGAACGGCACCCCATCCTGGCTCACATTCGCACTCCAGTGGCTGGAGGCTGAGGCTCTTTCAACAAGGCTTTCAAGCCTTGGCCAAGCGCTTGCTCTGCCATGTGGTGGTGGTTATGTATGATCTGCCATGACCTCCGGGCAGATAGGATGAAAGTGGTTCACGGTTCATTAGTGACCATGGCACAGGCTTTTCTTGTTAATTTACTCAGCCAGAGAGAGCCAAGAGAACAGACACCTCCCTCCTTTCAGCAAGTCATTGATACAGAGAAATTATGTGTTCAAGGGAGAAAACATTGACTATGTTGATATTTGCTCTTTTGACAGCTTGCTAGTGACACTTCAATTAAACCTACTAGTGTAAGTTACTCGTGCTACGTGGAACTAGGGGGTTGTTGCAGGGAGTTTGATTAATCATGTTAGATTGAGTCACTTAGAAACACTGATTAGTGGGGGGTTGCAAGCAATTGGGAGTCAGTTCTTTTTTAGCATATAGTTTAAGCAGAAGAATAAAAAGACAGGATGAGGAGTGATTAGAGGCTTGGAAGCAGATTTTTTTAACTCCACTGGCTAAAATCTGTTATATATGTTCCAGAAAATGCTTTAATATAGAGGTGGGTTAGAGAAGGGAAAGACTGGTAGACACATGTGTGGTTAAGTACAAGCAGCTTCATTTCCAAATGACACTGTGCCGTGGTTTGTCAAATATAAGATTGATTTAAGGAACACTAATAACTGAGCAAGTTTGAAAAGTAAGATTTATTCTAAGTCAGATCATATGCATTTACTTTGAAGTTTAAGGATGTGTGTGTGTGTGTGTGTGTGTGTTTTAAAAATAAAAGTTACTTTCCATTATCCTATTTGGATTCTCCGATCCTTTAAATGCTATTTCAGAATTTTGCTTGTCATCATTAAGGAGTAAATGTCATTAACTCTGTCAACCAACGATTTTGAAATTCATAGGAAAACTTTATGTTTCAATGTAGAGATCTACAAAATAAAGCTGTACTATAAAATAAAACTTTGTGAGTGTATTCCCAGTAAAAGTGGGTCAGCATCACCTGTGTGACCTTTAGCAAGTTGCTTACAGGTGTCCTTACCTCTAAAAATGAGAGTTTAGTACCAGGTAAAATTTAAGAGAACTTCCAGCTCTACAGTGTTATGAGTTGATGATCATAATACCTAGAGCTCAGAAGACTGCAGTTCCCTTTTAGTTTCATATGTGATCTGTTAGACAATATCAACAGAAGATAATGTGCTAATGCTGACGTTTTTCCTGTCTGATGGCAGGTTGGTCCTCCTTAGGTTTGTACATTTACCCCAAGAATGTCCTGTGATCACTATATTTCCAGGTACAAATTTCTAAAATATAAAGTGGATCATGCCACTCCCCTACATAAGTCATTTAATAGCTCCTCAAAGCTTACTGGTGTGGTTAAAAACCCCTAGCATGGGATACAAGATCTCACTCACTCTGCAAGAAACACCCCATTTCCCACCAGTTTTCAATCCCATGGAATCATTTGCATCCTAGGCTTTAGAACACCTGAGTTGCCCTACCTTCCGTTCTCTGCCTGGCAAACTCCTGCTTGCCCTTGGATACAGCTCAAAGATGACCTCCTTATGATATCTACCTTAGGAGACTCGGGAGTTCCTTCCTGTGGTATCCATTACATCTTCTGGAATTATTTATGTTTGCCCAGTAAACTATAAAATCTTCAAGGGCAAGAGCTGTGCCTTCCTCATCTGTGTATCCCCAGTAATTTTTAGCTTAATTCTTGGCACTTGGTATATTCTCAATACTTGCTGTGGAGTGACTGAGTCAGCAAACTGATAAATTGATCCTTAAAGATGATTTTAAAGAAGAGTAATCATAACAATGTTTTATTTTTCATTTACAAAGAGTTACTTTGATTAAAAATTTCTAAAACCTAATATTGTCAAAGGAAATTATTAGTACACTGCTAGAGCAACCTGTCCAGAGGGCAGTTTGGCAGTGGGTCTACTTCTGTTAATTTACCACAAGAAAATAATTGAGTATGTGTGTAAATATTTAGTTTAAAAAGTGTCTACTGTTAAAGTATTGTTTATAATAAAAAAATTGGAAACAACTGAAATGTCCCATGATAGAGGATTGGTTAAGTAAATTATAGTATGTCTTTACAATGGAATACAGTGGAGCTGCTAAGAATCATGCTTATAAGATAAAACAAACATTGACATAGAGAAATGTTCATGAGTGGTTGCAAAATGAAGAAAAAATGCTATAATAAAAAAAACACATTTCACTTTCATAGAATTTATATATAGGTAGAAAATAAGAAAAGTAATTAATATACATGTTTTAATAGAGATTATCTCTGAATGATGATTGTATAGATATTTTCCACTTTGTTTTTTTATATTTTCTCCATGTTCCATTTATTACTTTGGCAGTGTTTTAATTATTAAAAATAATTCCTGCTAAATCAGACTCAAAGACTTATCTCTACTTTGAATCTGAAATGGATACTAATTTATCTCCTTGTAAGATGTTGGTAACTTCTTGAACTCCTTTGGAAGGCTTTTGGAGAAGATTCACATTCATGCTGCTACTAACAAGCAAGTTTATGCCAGAATAGATCCTGTTATAGTGGCATAAATATGTGTCCATTATAATTCCCAGTGCTGTGTTCGTGTTGCTTATATTTGCTCTCAAACAAGCATATTCCTTATCTTCTGTAGGACTGAATAGGCCTTGTACTTATTATTCTATTAACTATTGGTCTCTCCTCTGTCAGAATTTCATAAACAACTGGTTTAGGTGTTCTCTCCTCATTTTTCTGTCCCTGTGTAAGTGCAGCCAGACACTTCACCCATTTTTTTCCTGTGCAGATTCCATTACCACCAGATCCTCCTCTGACTCTCATATAGTTTGTTCAAAGAACATCTGGTGGGTAAAGGGCATTACTACAAGTTTTCAGTTTCTGACAATGGAATTCCAGAACTTTTCTAAAACTCTCTTTTTTAAAGTGATGCATTGTTTGTTGTAAAAATGTCAAGCAACACGGAAACATATAGAAATAAAGTTTGAGAAATGGTTTCCTAATTATTTTTCTATGCATATATATATTTAAAGAGATTGAACTCTACATACTGTTCATTTTGTAAGTGTGTTTGGGAGCTGTCTCCCTATTCATACCTACATCTCTACTTTTATATTTTTTAAATGGTATCGAATTCCATGGTGCAAATATACCATGGTTTCTTTATTCAACCCCCCATTGATAAATATTTAGATTGTTTCTAGTTTTTCTCTAATAATAAGGCTACAGTAAACATAAATATTTCTATAAGATAAATTTCAAAGAACATATTATTTCTATAGGAGCTTGGCCAGCCCTTTCGTCCCCATCTTTGTTGTAACCTTGTGTAGAAATGAAGCTTGAATGGATGTTGATTGCTTGACTTCTTGTAATGTGACAAATATTAGAGGAGCAGTGGTGGAAAGGACCGTTACTGTATTGAGAACCTGGGAAGAGATCCATGGTCTTTCTTTGTCATCTCTCTCGTCTCTCTTATTTCTGAAGACGTGTTTAAAATGCAGTTTAATCTGTTCACTTTCACACAGCAGTTGTTTAGGTTTCTCTCTGTTCATTTCAATTTTGTTATCAGGACATTAGGGTCATAGTCCATCCATTCCAAAACTTGGAAGGAGAGACAGAAGTTTGCTTTCTGGGAGTTATTTTGTGAAACCAACACATTATGCATCAGGGCAGAGATATGCAAAGCATCCTTAAAGGGATAGGAGGCTGCCAGGCTGGTTAGATGTGACTGATTACACACATTTTATCTAAGGACGACAGCTTCCTAATTTGGAGATGGGTGCAACTAAACTATCTCAGCATAAAGGCAATAACCAGTCAAACTGTGTACTTTCTCTCATTCCAACTCTTTGCTCACCAAACACCATTCTCATTAGAACTTGAGTTTCTCTATGGAATTGCCTACAACGAGAGCATAAGCTGGCACTCAGAATTTAAAGATGGATGAATAAATTAGCATTCTGGCTTTATATATCAGGCTAGTAAATTTGTGCCCCTGCCCCTTTGAAATGGATACTGTCTTGGTGTGCTGACAAAACTAAGTGTCTGTATATGAAAACCTGAAGACCATTGTAAAAGGAGCCAGGCTGCTGGCCGCCCTACCAGACGAAGCAGCACATTCTCCGTGTTGCTGTGATGAAATGACTTTTCCCCCCAATTCTGTTCTTCACTTAATATTTTCTCATATGCATTTCTCTCCGCCACACCCCACCCTCCTGCCCGCCTCTCCTCTCGGCAGGCATGTGGGATCTTAGTTCCCAAACCCAGGATCTAGCCTGCGCCCCCTGCAGTGGAAGCACGGAGTCTTAACCACTGGACCGCCAGGGAAACCCCTCATGTGCGTTTCTAAATATGTTGCAGTATAATTTTTAGATCTATTATTAACTATAAGATATTACATCTAGTTACATTACCATCTAACTGTTCCTCCATTGTTGAATATTGAAGCCATTTTCAGTGTCTTGTCTGATAAATGATTCTACTCTCAAAATCTTCCTACAAAAAGAAGATTTTTCTTCTTTTGCACTTTTTCTTTAGAAGTTCTCAAAATGGGATTATCGGATCATAGGGTTTGTCAAACTGAACCAATTCACCTTATCACCAATGATGTGGATTTATATATATTTTTTCCTTATAGTCATGCTACTTTGGTTTCTATTATTAAAATATTTGATGAATGAATTCCTTCAAACATACAAGGTAGAAATAATAGCAATCCTACACAAACTCTTTCAGAAAATATAGAAGGAAGAAGTACTTTCCAAGTCATATTGTGAGACCACTATAACCTGATACCAAAACTAGATGAGGACATTTCAAGGAAAGAAAATGACAGGTGAATATCCCTTATGAACTTAGGTGTAAAAAACCTTAGCAAATTAAATCTAGCAATGTAATGTAATAAAAATAGTGATGTACTGCTATTTCTTGATGTAATAATTTTTAGACATTTTTAGACAGTATCTACAGACTATTCTGATAGATGAGGATTTAGCTCTCTTACACCATTATTTCCTCTGCTTCCCCTTCTCCCCCCACGTAGTTACATTAAAATTTTATTAATTCAGCATTCACTGTTCCCATTATTATGCCTGTAAATATTACTTATAGCTGAGCATTTTACCATACTTTCTTTTTGTATTTTTTCTGCAAATTATATTTGCCTTGCTTTTTAAATTTGCTTAGTATTCTATTGCTAACTTTTTCCACTCTTTTTAATAGTCTCTCAGCATACTTTTCCACAGGCTAATCAAATCAGGTAATCCATTAGTTCACTTTTTTGCCCCCTTGGTGATATCCTGCCTTTAGACCCCCATCCTCCATCTGTTTGGCTTGCTGTTCTCCAAGCCCGCTGACCAGCTGTCCTCCTGGGACTTCCCTTTGCTGTCATCCTTTGAATCCCCTCTTGGAATTTCTCTATAGTTTGATTCACCACTTCCTGGATCTCGGGCCTTCCTCTTTCTGGGTTTGCTTACTTAGTGTGGCCAAGGATCTCTGTCTCCAATTGGCTAAAATGATGGTACAGTCACACAGAAATCTAGACCACAGATATTTCTAATGATACCCCCCTTACTCCTTGGAGCCAAACACTTGGGAAGCTTTTATGTTCCTGGGGGTGAAACAAAGTCCCCAAAGCAGGCAGGAGGAGTGCCGTGAGGTCACACTGGTGGCGGACCCAGGAGTGCACTTCTCCTGCACCTCTTCCCACGAGTGGAAGATGGATTCCATTCCACCCTCCCTGGAGGGAGTACCTCTGTCAAGTTGGACCACAGCTCAGTGGGCTCCAGAGGGACAGCTGTAGCTCTCACCTGCTGTCACCATGTCTTGTCTTGTACTTTTATTTTCCCAAAGATACTATAAGCTGCCTGAGGGTGAGATGATGTCTTATTATATTTAGATTGAGCTTCAGTGTCGTTCTAGTTAGGTTTTAGGAGAGAGTGAAATAGATGGGTGTGTTTAATCCACCATCTTAACCCAGAAGTCCTTTGAAGCACTTTTATCAGTTGGCTTCAGTGACACTGCGTTCTCTTGAGTGTCATCTTAGTTCACTTGGTGCTCAACCCCAGTCTCTTGCTGGGTCCCCCTCCTCTTTCTGATCTCTACATGTTGCAGGGCCTCAGGGCTTGACCTTCTCTTCTTTTTTCTGGATTCATTCCTTAGGTGGCTTCATCCACTCCTAGGCCTGTAAATCCCATCACTATGCTTATGCTTCCCAAATTTATCCCTCTGGACCTTCCTTCTGAATTCAGAACTCCTTTCCCAGAGTCTTCCCTTGCATGACTGAGAAGCATCTCACCCAGCCACCCTCCCTTCCCCTCCCCGGCTTCTCCCCAAGCATTCTCCACAGTAAAGGGCCCCACCATAAACCAGCAACTTAGGCTAATTACTTGGTGTCATTCCTTGATTTCTCTCTGAATCTCACATCCAATCTCTCAGAAAATCCTGAAGACTCTATTTTTAAAATATAGTCCAAATTGGGCCGCTTCTCATCACCTTAACCACTCTGTCAGATGTTGTCCTAAGCAGAAAAGCTTTCTGGAGCATGTGTATAAGATAGCCCCCTTTTCAGCACAGTGCTCTCTGTACATATGTGAGTATCCAGTCCCAGTGAGGCGCCACAGAATAGATTCTATTTTTCTTCCTTTCCATATCTGTAACTCCCTCCACCAACAGTGAAAAACCTGGCTCCTATCATCCTCAGCTAAAAGGGGTCTTAAAGATAGAATCTGAGGCCCTGGCATTCCAGAGCAGAAACAGAGTAATCAAGAAGTGAAGTGAGGGGCTTCCCTGGTGGTCCAGTGAGTGGGACTCCGTGCTCCCGATACAGTAGGTCCGGGTTTGATCCCCAGTCGGGGAACTAGATCCCTCATGCATGTGCAACTAAGAGTCTGCATGCCGCAACTAAGAAGTCTGCATGCTGCAACTGAAAGATCACGCATGCACAGCGAGGATCCTGCTTGCCGAAGCTGAGACCGGCTCAGCCTAAATAAATAAATAATAAAATATATATATTAAAAAAAAGTGGACTGAGTAGCTGACCGAAGACGACACTAGGTAGCTTGAACAGAATTTTTACGTTTGAAAACTGTGTAACAAGGTGCTTAGTGTTAGAGGAGCGCTAATGATATGCTATTATAATTTACTTTTAAATGCTCTTTTTGCGTAATTTCTTTTTTTTTTTTTTTTTTCCGCGGCACGCGGGCCTCTCACTGCTGTGGTCCCTCCCGCCGCGGAGCACAGGCTCCGGACGCGCAGGCTCAGCGGCCACGGCTCACGGGCCCAGCCGCTCCGCGGCATGTGGGATCTTCCCGGACCGGGGCGCGAACCTGTGTGCCCCGCATCGGCAGGCGGACTCCTAACCATTGCGCCACCAGGGAAGCCCCGTAATTTCTTTTGGGAAATGTTCTTAGAGACTAAAATTGCCTGGTACTGAATAACCTTATATTAATACTTAATTCATTACATAATCAACATATATTCTGTTTTTTTCTGGGTAAAAAATGGAGGCTGGGGGAAAGCACGTCCCCTGAAATGTCCTCTTCTTAGTTGTATCTTTCTAGGCCTTCTTTCTAGACAGGTGAGATTTTCTGGCATCTGTACCTTTATGTCGCTAGAATAAGGAAGGGAATTTGGAGAAAAGCTACTTCAGCCCAGGAATGTCCCAGCTCTTCTTCATGGAAGTGGCCTCTTCATTTCCTCCACATTGTCCCACTGTTCCAGCTTCCCCTTATCTGCTTGAAAGGATTTCCTGAACATCTGGCCTGTGACAACGGTGGCCTCATAGCCCCTCCCGGAGGCTGGAAGTGACTTTTTTGGGTCACCTTGACACAAGTACTCCAGAGCTTCCTCCCTGGTGTACATATTAGTTCTGGCTGGGGATCACAACATTGTTTAATGTTGGATTTGTAAAAACAGTTAAGTCTAACTGGTGGGCGGGGGTCTTTGAAAATAAATGTACTCTCTCTGTAGTTCGTTTTGCTCATTGCCTAATATTTTTTTAAAAAAATGCTCTCAGAGCAGGTACCGTTTTCTGATTCACAGAAAGGACCTACTGGGGCCACTGTTTGCCCTGGTTATGTAAGCTTAGAGTCAGGGAGCAAGTGCTGGGAGCACTGGCATGAGGTTTAGATGCTGTAATAGAGGACAGGGCAGGGAGATGTGAACAGGATGCAGCCAGCTACCAGAGAGGAACGGTGTGAGGAAAGAACCAAGATGCCTATGTGGGCGTCTACTTATTATGGCCTTCTGTTGCCTGGTGTGCAATGTAAACCTCTTCCTTACCATCAGTAAAATCTTCATTACCTTAAAAAAAAAAAGTGCTGGGGCTTCCCTGGTGGCACAGTGGTTGGGAGTCCGCCTGCCAATGCAGGGGTCACGGGTTCAATCCCTGGTCCGGGAAGATCCCACATACCGTGAAGCCTAGAGGGGAGCCCGTGTGCCCCAAAGAAGACCCAATGCAAGCATAAATAATAATAATAATAAAAAAAGTGCTGCCTAGGGAATCTGAAGAAACCATGTGCCCACCTGTGGAAGATGAGTTCTGCTTCAAGGCCATCAGTTGGGGCAACTTGAAAAAATAAACAGCATCTTTCATGCTTGATATTTACTAATAACTTGCCATCAACAAAAAGCTCCTTTTTTGTTACCTGCCTGGTAACTTGAGGAGGAGCTCAGGTCACCAGGCAGGTTGCCAGTGGTGCCACAGATGTTCGAGGTAGGTGGTCTTAAGTACTTGTTGAAATCCCTGTGGGTCTTCCTGGTCCCTCCCTATAGACGTAGATGTTACATTGTTGTTACCTTGCTGTCCCTGGAATTCAGCAGTGTTCTGATCATGTGTTCTCTACACTTTGGACCCCTGGAATGCCTGTCGCATGAGTTAGATGACTGTATGTGTGACCTAGGATTTTCCACTACTTAAGCCTGTCTTGGTTTGCTTTTTTCTTTTTTTGAGCTGAATTCCATGGCAACACTAAAGAATGTGTCTGTGTTGCTTTTTTTTTTTTTTAATAGGGTACCAGAACATCTTGTGAAGAGCATAACTTGGCAGACATTGCAAGCCGTAAATTTTTGCCATAAACACAATGTAAGTCTCATGATCTCCCTCTAAAAACCAGAAGGCTGCCCTTAAGCTGAGGTGGAGCCTTTGTACAAAGTTTATATCATACTTTTGTGGATAGAATTTTTTACCCAAATCTTCGTAAGCCTGGTTGGGGTAAGTAGATGCTAAAAATGCCAACCTAGCTAGTCCTTCTTGTTCAGGTTTTAAAGATGCATTTTTATGATTTTAAGAAAGTAGTTATTTTTACGTTGCTTAGGAACTGCTCAAATTTAAGGTAGAATCCCATTCACTTGGAGTCCGTGTTGGTCTGGAATCCTCAAAATACTCTGAAATTGGGGAGGGGAACCCAGGTGGCTCATGCTTGTTGAGGGCAGTACGTGGAGTCTCAAGTGCCATGCACACGTACTAGTGTCTGCGTTGGTGAGATAGAGGTGCCAAGTCTGCAACAAAGCAGCCAGTGGAAACCTCTAGCACTCCCAGCCACAGCGAGGCTGGCGGGAAGCACAGTGGACCGCTGCCCAGGTGGTGTGACTTCACAGATGCTGGGAACCCTGCTGTTCCTTCCAATACAACATGGCCCAGTCCCTGTGCACAGAAGCCAGACTCCAACATCAGAGCTTCATTTTGGCCACAAGGGCAATTTACCGCAAATGTCATCCTGACAACAGCCAGGGTCCAATTTCACTGGTGGGGCTGAATCCCCTTCCTCACGCTGTTCTAAATGTTTTTTTTTTCCCTGAAGCTGCCTTCCCAGAGAAGCAAATATGAGAGTAGGCGGCACTTCTCCCAGCTGTTCGTCCACCTAGCTCACGGCTACAGTCCTTGTCCAAATGCATGCATAGCAGGGAGCGTGGACACCTTATAGGTACTGCGAGTGAGGGCTAGCAGTTTCCTGAGAGCAGGTTTTAGGATGGGGGAGCAAGAGAGACTGCAGAAAGGCCCTGGTGGGGAAAAGCAGAGACACTAAGAACAAATATAACGCATACCACAGTTCCCTGGAGAGCCCCTGAAGCTGTTTGGCCACATGTGCATGGGGGGGAGGGTTGTAGAAACTTGTAAAGAATTCCCAGAGCAGAATAGGAGCACATTCTTGCTTACAAGTACTTCTGACCATCTGTCATCATGATATTCAGGGGTGTACCCATTTATAGTAATATTTGAAGCCAGTGGTTTAAAAAAAAGTGGAAATCTCAGGGCCATTATTTGCTGAGAATCAGATAGATTGTAATAAAATAATTCAGTTATTTCCCCCCAGTTTTTCCAGAATAATAAATACCCATGGGGAAACACACTGAGGTCTCACCCCGAAGATCCTTTGGAGTGAGAACTAGGCCAGGCCCAAGAGGAAACTCTGTCATCTCTCCAGATTCTAGAGAGTCAAGATCATCCCAGGGTATCAGCCGCGAAGTCTCCAACATTCTCCTCCAGAGAGGAAAACACTTGGAAGAAGGGAAGGTTATTAGGAACCTGAACAGTACTATGACCCCACGGTTGTTTTTATGTAATTTTAATTAGGTTGTTGATTTGTTCATTGCCAAAAAATTGTTATTTAATAAGAAAATCATGTGAAGATTCTTAAACATTCTTCCAGCATCACCCTGTTAAGCAATGTCAGCTGTAGTCTGGAAACCACAGGTGATTTGTGTCTAAACTCTGGCATGGGGACTACATCCCGTGGGGTGGAGGCACAGAAAGAAGGCTGGATGTGTGTGGGACAGAGCTGACATCTAGCGACTCCCCAGAGGGTGAGCACTGCCTGCTCTTATTTATCTGGTGGGGACGAATGTCAGAGCTGGAAGGGAGGTCTCTTGGCAAGCTGCTGCTTCCCGCCCTTCTCTTTCCCAGCTTATCTCAGTAGGCCCAGGGCTTGTCCTGTTTACCAGGCGGAATGTGTTCTGTTCTCAGTTAAACAACTGGATTGTGAATTCTGCTTAGGCACCAACTTGCAGCTCCTGCAGCCATGCTGCAGGCCTCACCCAGAGCCTTTTAACATTTTCCCTGTCACCTAAGGTAGCCAGATTAAATACAGGACACCCAGTTAAATGTGAATTTCAGGTGAACAATCGTAACACTTTAGTATAAATATGTCCCAAACGTTGCGTGGGGCATACTTATACTAAAAAATTATTTGTTGTTTTTCTGGCTACCCTACTTTCATTTTTCCTTTCACACTTGTTGGTCTTTAGGGACCCTTCAGGAATCTGGGCTGCCTCAGGCTGTGATGGGTATGGTACTAGGTTTATTTTCGGCTGCTGTTCTGTAGTCTGTTTTCCAAAAGGCCAGTGAGAGGTTCAAACGATTTCTCAAATATTTGCTAAATATTCATATGTTTTATTTAGTCCATGTATTGTAGTTGCTCCTTTCTAATCTGCTTTGGTTTGGTGTTTGTGATTAGTGCATACACAGAGACGTAAAGCCAGAAAACATCCTCGTCACAAAACATTCTGTGATTAAGCTTTGCGACTTTGGATTCGCTCGGCTTTTGAGTGAGTATTGAAGTTTTCTTTAGTTAAGTGTCGAAGCTGGAAAGGTTTTTTAATATGATAAAGAATCTAAATGTTATAGAAAGCTGGTTCCTGTATATTTAGGGCATAAGCTTGCTATAAATTACACGTCTGCAATTAATTGAAAACATGTCGATATACACTGGTTTAAAATGTATGCTATCTGTAAATTTTACCACAGTAAAGGGCTTATTAAAAAGTATGTTACCCTCCTGGTTTCTACCATGTTTTGCTAAAATAGTACATTTTAGAACTACTGTTTTAGAAGAGTGGTTTTCAACCTCGGCTGTAGATTAGAATCATCTGGGAAACTATAAACTCTAACTATAAAAACTATACTGATACCCCTCCAGGGATTCTGGTTTAATTGGGGTGGGGGGGTACCCAAACATCAGTAACTTTTAAAATACTGTATTCCAAGTGATTTTAACGTGCACCCAGTATTGTGAACCACTGATTTAGGAAAGCCACAGATGGAACACAAGCTTGATTTCTCAGGTCTTCCCCCTCCCGGTTTTGATTCCTCGCTTGCACTGCTCTCTCTGTTTTCCATGTCCCATCACCGGCCAGCTGGACCGAGTGACTACTACACAGACTATGTGGCCACCAGGTGGTACCGCTCCCCAGAGCTGTTGGTGGGGGACATGCAGTACGGCCCCCCAGTAGACGTTTGGGCAATTGGCTGTGTCTTTGCTGAGCTGCTGTCAGGAGTGCCTCTGTGGCCCGGAAAATCAGATGTGGATCAGCTCTATCTGATTAGGAAAACCTTGGGTGAGTGGTGTTTCTGTCCCGCCTTTTGGAAACTGGATAGTTTTACCCGTGTCAGTGCTGGGCAGAGCCAAGTTCCTAGTCTCATCTAATGCCCTTTACAGTCACAAAGAGGGAAAGTCTCAATGAAATGGCTCCATTAAAGGTCCAGGTTTGTTTTAAGAAAAAGAATCAGCGATTTTGAGTATGTGCTAATTGTCCAAAAAGACACAAGATTCTCTCTTCAACATAGTTTGGATCAAGTTAAACTCCGAATAATGATGATAGCAACAATAAAAACATACATTTCTATAAGGGCCTAGCAGTCTACAGAATGCTGTTGTGTTTCGCTTCATTTATTATGATGTGGTAATTCATTCTCTGGATGTCCTTGACTCCAGCCTGTCAGGCTAGTTCGGATTATTCAGATGCTATTTAGAAGATGCTCAACCTTCTAAGTGTCGGGAAGAAAGCCTGGTTCTTCTTATGTCACCCTTCTTGTTTTACTTTCCCACCCCCAAAGTCCTTTCCTTTGTTTCTACTCTTGGGGAATACGGGGGAGGAGAAGAGGGGGAAGGAAGGGACAGATGAACAGATCTGTGAGCAGTCATTGATCCCTTCAGAAGTCAGGGAGTTGAGCTATGACTCCCAATTTGAAGCAAACTTTTTTTCCTTGAAACTCATGTAGCATCTGCTGTTGCCATGTCTTGTCTTGTACTTGTGTCTTGTGCTTGCATCATTCCAAAGGTGCTGTAAGCTGCCTGAGGCTGAGATCCTGTCTTTTATTTCTATTTATCCTCCACCAACATCTGCACACAGTAGGCAGTAAGTATTTGCTGGTAGCTTTTGCTGAGTGACATGTAAGTCACCTTGGAGCCCTGCCAGGGGCACTGTGTTTTCCCAGTGATTTTCGGGCACTATGTCCATGTCCTACCCCCCAGCTCTCCGGTGGAAGAAGGTTATTAAGGTACAGACAATGTGCTCATGAGGAAAGGAAGCTCACTGAGACCTGGGACAAGGCATTAGAGAGCATATTTTGTCTGCTTGTCCAAAATGGGCAAGGACAGCAGTTTTTGGATTTGAGTGAAAGGTAAAGTTCCGAGACAAACTGGTAAATTTAGCCAACTTGATACCCTGAGGTTGGAACTCCAGCCCAGTCCAATAGCAGCGTTTCCGGGGCCCTGGCTGGCAGGCTTTCACTGTTCACTCTGCTCTGGGAAGTGGGCCTGGGTGTGCCAGGGGTGCCCTTCTGAGCATCTCCATCTGTTCTCTGAACAAAATTCCTCTTCAGATGTCATACCCCTGGAATTTTACATGAGGGCGAGTTTAGCTTATTTGGCTGAAATGTGGGCAGGTGAGCCTCACATAATCCCCCAGAATATAGAAATGCTCCTTTTGTTTTATTACTTCACATCTTTAGTGCTTCTAGACAGTACATAAAGTGGGATTTCCGAGTGATTGCTATTTGGTAAAACAAGTAAAGGTGGTTCCAATTTGGAAACATATTCCTTCTAGCTAGATCTTTCATGCTTTGTTTCCTCCCTCCCTCCTTCCCTTTCTGTGCTCCTTTCCTAACCCTAACCCTTCCTTTCTCAGATATTTATTGAGTGCTTGCTACGTGTCAGGCACTGTTCTAAGCGCTAGGCCAATACACTTTTATCTCGACCCATCAGTATTCAGTGAATATGCTTTTGATTTGTGGTTGTTGCACTTTTGCTAATTTTTTAAATTAAATTTAATTTATTTTTTATGCAGCAGGTTCTTATTACTTATCTGTTTTATACATATTGGTGTATACATGTCAATCCCAATCTCCCAATTCATACCACCACCACCACCACCCCCCGCCGCTTCCTCCCCTTGGTGTCCATACGTTTGTTACATCTGTGTCTCTATTTCTGCTCTGCAAATGGTTCATCTGTACCATTTTTCTAGATTCCACAAATATGCATTAATATACGATATTTTTCTCTTTCTTTCACTGTGTATTACAGTCTCTAGGTCCATCCATGTCTATACAAATGACCCAATTTCCTTCCTTTTTATGGCTGAATAATATTCCATTGTATACATGTACCACATCTTCTTTATCCATTCGCCTGTTGATGGGCATTTAGGTTGCTTCCATGTCCTGGCTATCGTAAATAGTGCTGCAGTGCACATTGGGGTGCATGTATCTTTTTGAATTATAGTTTTCTCAGGGTATACGCCCAGTAGTGGCATTGCTGGGTCGTATGGTAGTTCTAGTTTTAGTTTTATAAGGAACCTCCATACTGTTCTCCATAGTGGCTGTATCAATTTACATTCCCACCAGCAGTGCAAGAGGGTTCCCTTTTCTCCACACCCTCTCCAGCATACTTTTGCTATTTAAAAAAAAGCCATTATTTGTTAGTGTGTGTATGTGTGTGTGCACGCACACGCTTCTGAGTTGTTTGGTTTGGACTCCTCAAACATTTTGTGAGCCTTTGAGGGGCAAGAACGTTGCATCCTTTAGTTTCCGTTCATGCCTCCTCTGTGCCTAACACAGTACTCCACCCACTGTGGGTCTCGGCACAGTTTGTTGAAAGTTCCCTCAGTGCCTCTCCCTCTGATTGGAGAAGGAAATTGCAGCCTTTGTAGGTATAGGCACTGACCAACATAGCACCAGTGGAAGGAAACCATAGAGCAGTGCTTGCTAACTGATCTAATTTTCTTTGAGAAGATGAAAAAGACTTTATTTTCTATTTATTTATTTTTTGTGGGTTTTTTTTAGTTTTGTTTTTTTTTAATTTTTATTGATGTATAGTTGATTTATAATATCATGTTAATTTCAGGGAGCTATACTCAGTATTTTGTAATATATACAACCTATCTAATTTTACCTTTCTCTTTCTTCTTGTCCAAAGGAGACCTCATTCCTAGGCACCATCAAGTATTTAGCACAAATCAGTACTTCAGTGGGGTAAAAATTCCAGACCCTGAAGATATGGTGAGTGACCCACTTTGGAAAGAGCTCTGCATGTCAGAGCTAAGGTTACCAGGGTGTTTAAGGGGGATCATTCTCACTCGATGAATGTACATGAGGAGTTGCAGGCTAACTAGGTTTTGGTAGTTATGCACCAGCCTGAGCCCCATGGTCCACTTGGCAATGGAAGATCAGTCTAAGCGTAAAAAAGAAAACTGGGACAAATTGACTAGCAAGATCATGGCCTTCAGTGCTAAGTTACAGATTGCTGATAGAGCTTAGCCAGCATCTTGGACAGGAATGCAGAGCTGCCTGCCCCAGCCTCACCTGTCCTTCATCATTTTCAGCAGTGGAAGCTATGAAGCTCAGAGCCAATTAACTTTTAGACAATGACTCATCCAGGGAAAATCCAGCATTGTCCAAACCCCCTACTCTACTGTGCTTTCACTCCCAGACTGGGGGAAAACGGTGATGAACTTGCTTGGCCAGCCTTACTCTCATACCTGTCCCCTATGGCCAATGTGTGGAAAACACTTATTTTTCAAAAATTGAAGAAAATTTAAAACGTGCATATCCTAACCCACTTTCAAGAATTTATTCCAATGAAACTATTAGACAAAAGCATAAAGATATGACATTCTTTTTTTTAATTGGGGTATAGTTGGTTTACAGTGTTGTGTTAGTGTCTACTGTACAGCAAAGTGGAGTTCCCTGTGCTATACAGCAGGTTCTCATTTTATACATATTAGTGTATATGTGTCAATCCCAGTCTCCCAGTTCATCCCACCACCACCCCTTTTCCCCCTTGGTGTCCATACGTTTGTTCTCTACATCTCTGTCTCTGTTTCTACCTTGCAAATCGGTTCACCTGTACCATTTTTCTAGATTCCACATATATGCGTTAATATACGATATTTGTTTTTCTCTTTCTGACTTACTTCACTCTGTATGACAGTCTCTAGGTCCATCCACATCTCTACAAATGACCCAGTTTCATTCCTTTTTATGGCTGAATAATATTCCATCACATATATATATACCACATCTTCTTTATCCTGTCATCTGTTGATGGACATTTAGGTTGCTTCAGTGACCTGGCTATTGTAAATTGAGCTGCAATGAACATTGGGGTGCATGTGTCGTTTTGAATTGTGTCGTCTCAGGGTATATGCCCAGAAGTGGGATTGCTGTGTCATAGGGTAATTCTATTTTTAGTTTTTCAAGGAACCTTCATACCGTTCTCCATAGTGGCTCTATCAGTTTACATTCTCACCAACAGTGCAAGAGGGTTCCCTTTTCTCCACATCCTCTCCAGCATTTATGGTTTGTAGATTTTCTGATGATGCCCAATCTAACCGGTGTGAGGTGATAACTAATTGTAGTTTCGATTTGCATTTCTCATGACATTCTTTAATAGAAATCATTTCCTTTAGTGTTCCATCAGTGGGGAATTAATTAAATAAGTTATGGTATGTCCTTACAATAGAAGTACCACATAGCTAATAAAAATAGATTCGTATGTAATCACCTAAAAAAATGTCCGCAACATATTGCTAAATGAAAAAGAAAGTTACAAAACAGTATATATAATTTGACATAAAATTAATAAATATTTAATAAATATACACATTTACATGTATAAATATAAAATAATATGACAACCTCTGGAAAATCAGGCAAAGATTTTTACGTTAGTGAAATAAATGGCTGCAAAGATATATACCAAAATATTAACAGTGAATGTCTCTTTGTGGTGGGATGATTTGTTTCTTTCTTTATGGTTTTTTAATATTTTCAAAAGTCTTCTAATGAGCCTGTATTATACTCAGAAACATTTCTGAGCACAGTTAAGGTCTGTGAGATCCTGAGTTCCTACTGCCTAAGGAAGGTACTTTCAAACTGAAACTAACCCTTCTCCATTACTCAGTTTCCAGAGGGAAGGTCCATCCAGTTCCACTGGAGCTGTCTGTTCTCCCAACCTCTTGGCCTGTCCTGCAGTGAAGTCTCCCACCTCCCACTTCCCCGTCACCCCTGCTCCTGCAGCGCTAGGAATAGGAAAAGTGGGGCAGCTGGGAGCCTGCGGGGCCGCAGAAGCAGGAATGACACCTGGCATATGGGAGGTGACCCAGCCGGCTCCCTTGTGACCTGGACGTTCCCAGTTTCATGCTAAATATCCCTTAGCGATTTCCTGTTCGCTTTTCTACCGGGGAAGCCTCCGAAACAACCCAGGTTTCATCAGTTTCATCAGTGTAAAAGGCTTCCTATGGTTTCCCAGAGGTTGTGCTGCAGGGGATTTCCTGTTGACAGAAACACAGGAAGAAGTGGGGGGGCTGTGCTGGTTGAACATCTGTGCCCCAGTCCCTCTGCGGGTCAGCAACCCTGCCCCAGAGAGGCCTGCTTGCTTCTGGGGCAGGGAAACCGGCTAAGCAGGCGGGATGGGCCCATCCTATCACAGCCAACCAGCCGGCCTCGTCCCAGGCGTCCTTGCTGAGACAGCAGGGCTCAATGTCAGCAATGTCAAGGCAATCCCCAGAGGTGCTCAGATTCAACACACAGAAATAGCAAGAGAAATAGTTTAGCTATGGGGGTGGAGAGGGCCGCTCTCAAAGGCTGATACAAATCCGCTTTAGGGTTTTTTTTTTCCCTGTTGGTCTTAAGAGCCTCAGTTTTGGAGTTTCCTATCTCTTATTAGAGATGAATAACTGCACACTCAGGAATTGGTTGTTGTTGGCTGGTTCCCCTGTCCCAAGTAACACTGTGCTCTTAATCTTGATGGCAGCACCAGGGAACTGCCATCTTTAAACACACAACACACCTGGTCATTTATTTGACTCCGCTTGGCTAGCTCTTAATTTCTCAGCTCCCCTCCTCTTTAGCCTCTTTATCAGCTGTATATCTCTTTAACTGGCCTGTGTGTCTGACATAGGCATTCCTTCTACTTTATAGTGTTTATTATTCCTGATTGTCTCCTGCCTGTGACTGGAGCAAAATAGCCTTAAAGGGCCAAAGGGAGATTGATGAATTGTCTGCTCGGGAGACTCTTTAAACAGTAGGACGATCAGGGAAACAGCAGGCTCTTGTGGGATGAGAGAACAGTGTTTATTCCAGAAAACCAAGAAACATTTTCTGGGTTGGGAAAAAAATCTATTTTGTAGCTCCCTTTATGTAAATGTCAATAAATGCAATAATCAGAGCCCCTTTCTATAAATGCCAAGATAAATGCCAAAAATTATTCTAAGGCAAGGCAAGTTATATAAGTTGAGGCAGAAAAAAAGGAAATAACAATTGCTTGACGAGTGTTTTGGGTTTTTTTCCTCTCCTTAGTATTCCCTCACAATTTGCTACCTGCATCAGTTCTTCAGGAAGTGAAGGGGGTTAATGGTTAGGAAGAAAATTTGGAAAAGCAATTTGGAGGTGGGGAGAGAAGGAGCTTATGAAACAGACACAGGGAGGTGGGGTGGGCAGAGAGTGGAAGAGGCGAAGAAGGTGCCAGGAAGATGCTTCTCTCACTCAAAAGAAATTCAATCTGAGGTAACCTTATATTTGAAAATATGCTGTAAATAAAATCCCTGTTTTCTTTTCTTTAACAGGAACCACTTGAATTAAAATTTCCAAACATCTCTTATCCTGCCCTGGGGCTCTTAAAGGTAAAATCATGGCTTCCAACAGACCTGGAAGCACACGGCAGCTGCATCACTAGGGAATCTGAATGATGTATGTCAATCCATGGATTGAAAAGTGTTCCTTTTAGAATTCTTCTTCTCCTTTGAAAAGTATACATATTTTCCATTTTTAAAAATGGGTCACATAACAGTGAAAACATCTGAAAGTATTTTTCACTTTAAATAAACTTAAACTGTATTTGAAATCTAAATTAACACAAAATAGAAATTTAAGATTGGGGTGGTTTGTTTTACAAAAGGATCCTTTTCTTCAAAAAAATGTTTAGCCATAGGATTCTTTTAAATAGCCAACTCCCTAGTATATTGGAAATAGGTTTTGATTTTAAAACTTGATTTATATACACATTTTCAGAAATATAATAGCCCTTATGTAAAATGAGGTACCAATTAAAATGTTTGCAAGTTACAGACAATGTCCCACCCATTTCAAAAAGTATTTAAAACATTTACTGATGCATTTATAATTTTAAAAAATGAGACAGTTCCTTGGGGTATGTAATTGTGAGATTTAATCTATCCAAGTATGAGCCCTCTGGCCTATTTACTGGCAAAGCAAATAGTTAAGAATGATGTAACATAAAGAGATGTATATTATGCCTCTCCTTCCTTACATACACATAGATACTTGTAATGCATGGACTATTTCTGGAAGAATATACTTAAAATAACTGATTTTAGAAGGGAGAATGGAAGAACTAGAGTGCTGAAGAGACTCTGCTACATGCTGTATAAATTTTATTTTTACCATGTGTGATTTTTTAAATAAAAAACTAGTTTTTACTAAGTACAGGCAAGGAACCAAATGGGTTAGGTGGATTATTCTGGTGAGACACTGAGGTGAACTCAAAAATCGTATCCTACTCCCTCAGGGCAGAGCGCCAAATGCCTCAGGAACAGAACAAGGTGGAGAAAATGATTTTTTTTGTTACTATTCCTAGAAACTATTTATTAATTCATTATGTGGTTACCCATGAATGATTGTGGAAGGAACGAAAGTTTTCCCCCCTTTTGTTCCCAGCTGAAGAGTTTAATCTTTCAAAGAAGAAAAAAATGACTTCAATAAGTTAATGCAATTTTAAAGAAGTAAGGAGAGGGTATTTTCTGTTCTTTCAGGGCTGTCTCCACATGAATCCTGCCGAGAGACTGACATGTGAGCAGCTGTTGGGGCATCCGTATTTTGACAGCATCAGAGAAATAGGGGATTTGGCAAAAGAGCATGAGAAATCAACAGGGAAGACCCTAAGACAGAGCCGAAAGCACCTGCCGCGGGTAAAGATGGGGCACTGCTTTACAGAAGCATCCAAGGTCGTAATTTCAAATGAGCTCATACCTTCCACCTGGTGCGGAGAGTCTCAATCTATACTTGAGATGGCAATTGTGGCTTGCAGCTCCAGCACCTTTATCCCTGCATGAGGACACACAGGTCACAAGATCTACCAACCAGGGTCCCAAAGACATCTGCCTGCTAAGGGCCCTTCTCCCAGAATCCTAAAGGTGACCTTGCCCAGCAGCTCCCTGCTGCCAGCCAGGGGCCAGGGCTTTTGGTGTGCATGAGCACAGATCCCACCAGGGACAAGAAGCGTCTTATGCTTCTTATGCTTTGGAAAACGAAATCAAATTTATCCCGGTTAGCTCTCTGTCATCATGTTTACCTTCAGTATTGATTGACATTCCAGGTTTATCTAAAAAAGGAACTGTTTTCCTCCCTGATCCATTAATCATCAGAGTTGGCTAGTGTAAATGTGGTGATGAGTGCTTTCAGTGGGAGCAGCAGAACAGTGCATTTAACCAGATCACAGCATCCAAGCTGCACACTGGGAGCCTGTGGAGAATTGTGACTGGTGTAAAGTGGCAGAATGGCCTTACATTAAGTGTCTTGTCATAAGCCAAAAGCTGTAATAATTTAGGATGGACTGTAGTTGGAACCACAGTTAAGATGAGCTGGCCGCTCCTGGTTGCTTCCGGATCTGCTCAGGTACCCCTTAAGCTATAGATTATCTTGTCTTAGTCTTTCCCTTTGCAGCCTCCTCTGCCCAGTATGCTGAGTCGCACCTGGGTGGTGTTTGTGAGGTTTGGAGGAGAGAAGAGGGTGGACAGTCCATTATGAATAGGGACAGCATGAAACCCAGGGCCCTAAAAGACCAGAGTTATGAAATTAAGAATGCTTTTAATGCAAAACAGACTGGAAATAGACTTTCCCCTCAGAGTTACCCCTTATCTTGCTGTTTCTTTGTGTTCAAGAATCTTAGAATCCTTGAATTACAGGGGATTTTAGAAAACCTCATCCCTTCTTTTAAAGAAACTGGAATTAAAACTTTAAAAAGTGGGACTTAGGGCTTCCCTGGTGGCACAGTGGTTGAGAGTCCGCCTGCCGATGCAGGGGACACGGGTTCGTGCCCAGGTCCAGGAGGATCGCACGTGCCGTGGAGCGGCTGGGCCCGTGAGCCATGGCCGCTGAGCCTGCACGTCTGGAGCCTGTGCTCCGCAACGGGAGAGGCCACAGCGGTGAGAGGCTCGCGTACCGAAAAAAAAAAAAAAAAAAAAAAGTGGGACTTCCCTGGTGGCTCAGCGGTTAAGAATCTGCCTGCCAATGCAGGGGACATGGGTTAGAGCGCTGGTCCGGGAAGATCCCACATGCCTCAGAGCAACTAAGCCCATGCGCAACAACTGAGCCTGTGCTCTAGAGCCTGTGCACCACAACTACTGAGCCCCTGTGCCACAACTACTGAAGCCCATGCGCCTAGAGCCCATGCTCCGTGACAAGAGAAGCCACAGCAATGAGAAGCCCGGGCACCACCACGAAGAGTAGCCCCCGCTCACCGCAACTAGAGAAAGCCCGCACGCAGCAACAGACCCAACGCAGCCAAAAAAAAAAAAAAAACTTAAAGTGGATTGTCAATGGCAGAAAGTGAGACTTGTAGCAGAGTTGTGACTAGAACCTCAGGATGAGCCACCTGCCCATAAATGCTACTGAAATAGGCACCAATTAAAAAAAAAAAAAGAGGGTCTTGATGGAAATATTTTTACTTGAAAGACTAGGGGAACCCAACTAATTTGTGTGTTGCTTGTAGGTCCCAATTGTTTGAGTTAAAAGTACTTGTTTTTCAGATACCTAAGGCCATATAGTACTGTACAAAAAAAAATGTGTTCCCTTACTTTCATTTGACATTGACGATAAATTCAAACATTTTCTGGCAGCATGAAAGGAGCAGTTTTGCCTTTTTAACTAAGGTAGTAGGTGGGCAAATCACCTGAGTGCTCCAGACATCAGTTTTCTTCACTACAAGACAGATACTGGCTTAAATGATCCCTAAGGTCCCAGCAAGCTCTTAACCCCCATGAATCTATGCTTTTTCCCAGTAATGTTAACATGTAGATTTTCCCTTCTTTTTCATATTCTCTAAATTGCCTTTAATGTGCATGTTTTGCTTTATAATAGAAAATAAATATTGAAAAGAAAAAGCAGAGACCAAATTTATGGGAGGGGGTGAGCTCCACATCCTTCAATTCCACCCCTGAGCAGAGACCAAATTTAAACATTTTGTCCTTTCTCAGATCCTGGATTCTGTGCAGAAAAAGTATTTCTGTGCTGGAAAAGTTGTTTGTTTACCTCTTTTGGATGTGTTAGCAATAATGAAAAAAGTGTACGGCATTGAACGTAATTCTGTGTTTCATATTTTCAGTTGCAGTACCTACCTCAGCTGACTAGCAGCAGCGTCCTCCCAGCTTTGGATAACAAGAAGTACTGCTATAACACCAAGAAACTTAACTACCGTTTTCCAAACATTTAAAGAGCTTGGAGATGGATAACAAAAAAAGAATTGATCATTAATTTGAATAAAACATATATTTGATTGAAAGCAATCACAATGTTGAAAAAAACATCAGGAGAAAACATAACTAACTGGGGGAGGCCACTTGGCAAGACGTGAAGGGAAATTCCAGAGGCAGTGTTCCATGCTTGACGATGGTGTCCAGAACAGAAAGGAAAAACTTCTTTGGATTTTCACTTTTATTTTTGTTGTATCTAAGTAGCTGAGCTTATGGACAGAATGTAAACTATCTACTGCACTCGCCCATACCTCCAGCAAAATTAGAGATAAAAAAAATTTATGCTTCAATTGCACCATACGCAACAAGTGAAAAAACGGATTACAGAATGCCCATATATGTTTCCTTGGATCTCTGTTGCTTTGAGTTCTATCTCCTGCCTTTTCAGATTTTCTCATCGTATTTAAGGAGAGTTAAGGTTCTTGAAACCAAAATGTTTAAAATTCCATTTCCTGCTTGCTCTAGCTCTTGATTTTTATATATTGAAACTTTTTTGAATATATGAGATGTTTAAAATATTTAAAATCATATGGATTATCATAAAAGACTATAATTTACATGCTTATATATTTAATGATATGTTTGTAGACATTTCTTACATATACTTTGGTCTTTACCTTTAGTGAAGGATGCATCTTAGTCATTTTTGCAGGCAAGATGGATTTACTATAATCCATCTACACTTGTTCACCCAATTCCCCTTGCAAACAATGGCATGAAGCTTGGCAGCTGACCCAGGGGTAGAACAAGATCCACAGGCTTCACAGGAACTGGGCCTGCCAGCCTGAAAGTAATTAGTACTTCATTCTCTCCAGCTCAGCCTCAGACTTGGAGACAGAGATACTGGCAGGACTATAGTGATCTGGGTTTTGGAAGAAACTGCTTATGAGCTTTTACTTGGGTCATAAAAGACATAAGGTTATAAGCTGATGTTTTCCCTGAAATATCTTTTTACTGTGTGTGTGTGTATATCTATAGTGCTCACACATATATATGTGTGTGTATATACCAACCTAACAACTAAAAGTTAACTAATAAGAAAATAGACCAAAATGATATTATTGAGAATTCCTAGCTTTGTACAGTGATACTTAAAATGACAACATATAACTAGCTTTGATTTGGCCTATTGCTCCTATTCAAAAAGCTTTTTCATCCTTGTCCCCTGGACACAAGGGCAATATGAAGCTGATGTCTGCTGCTTATTGCTCAACCCCATTTTTGATTGATGTGCTGCTATTTCCTAGCAGTCCTCAGCCATGGTTTTTGAAGATGTATTTTACTGTATCTTCAAAACCTTTCTTCTGCATTCTCAGTTTACTGCTATGTTAATTTTCTTCATGAGAGCATTTGACCTTATTCACTTACTGTTAAGTAATCCACCAAATTCTGGCATCTGTTCAATAATTTTGGCTACCCCAGCCAGTTTAGTGATATCCTGAGGCTTCCTAATGTATGTAGCTTCTTGCATAGAGCTGATAGTGGGTTAAATACTAGTCACAGTATAATCTAATTCTTGTTATGTAGACTTGATTCAAATGACAAAGAAGGACATCCAGCTTCTGCTAATAGTTTACATTTTGTGTTTTTCTTTTTTTCCTTACCCCCAACTGTGTACCTGACGAGGCAGATGACTATAACTCCCTAATTTATCCAGTAGTTTTAAGGAATACCATTCAGAGTAGAAAAGTAGCTCCAGACTAACCTGTGGTCAATCAGTTGCTTCATCACATAGTAATCAAACAAGGCTGAGATAGAAGTGGTCATTTGTGTCTAATGAGTTCTATTAAATATATGCTTATACTTAATTTAACCATATCTGTGATCTTTTCTTCAGCATGGAATCACCACTGTTTCACATGAGACTGTTCTACATCCTTATCATTTTTTTATTTACTATTTTCTGATTTTTAAAATGACAGTGGCAATTATGTTAGTAAACAGTACATCATTTATGGTATGTGCTATCTACATAAGCTGGTTCCTAACACAAGTAAAATTCATTTTTCTACTTTAATGCTGCATCACAGAAAGTGTTTATTTTAAAATTAACTCCAGTCAAGGTTATATTCAACAGATTAATATTCAAACCAAACATACAGAAATCCACAAACAAGTTGGCATATAACCAACAATAATAGAATCAGGACCATTTGAAGCAAATAAAAATAAAGATCTGTTTATACCTATTTATGATATTCTTTATCACTGCTTTCTAGATGTAAAGTGAATTTAGTGCTTATACTTCTTATGATGTCCCTTGAGCTCATGGGAAGTACTATCCAACATATATGAGGGAATACAAATTAGTTTCTAACTGACATGTTAAATTTTTCTGTTTGAAGCAGTTTTTTAATTTAAGCAGAAAGTAAGTATAGCTCTGCTGGCCTTCATCATTGTTTCCTCTGTTCTATTGCAATCAGCAAAGCTATTTAAATCCAGCCAGGTATTTATGTCTAGTTTTAATAAGACACTAGACTAAGCCTACAAAATAGACAAATTAGCCAGAAACTGTTCATTCAGAGAAAGGATGTATGGTATAAAGAGCACAGGAATGCAGGATCATGACAAATGCATGCAAATCCTGGGAAGCAATATGAATGCCCCAGCAACCTCTGACTACTTTGCATAATTGACTCCATCAGTGAATCTGAAATTTAGCTTTCAGTTTTTCATAATTGTATATTTATAGTAACATGCTTCAAAAACTTTAAAGTAAAATGTAACAAATTACTGTTAAAAATAAAGAATATCTGTGTTGTACATTTAAACCATTTTAAAGAACTCTTAAGTATCTACATCAGGAGATATTTATATAGGATTGATATAAAATAAGGAATATATAAGAATTAAAATGGTACCTGGTTTGCATTTTTCTTAAAATGATTTAATGTACCTAAATTCTCACTTCTAACTTAGTAACTTTAGTGAATCACATCTGAATGTTTATTTTCTACATGATGGACTCTGCTAGAATGTTGTGGTATAACATTCTTATAGTTCTGTTGATGTTTATGTAATATTTGTTGCTGTTTAGGATCAACAATTGCACATGATACTTTATATTGAAATAAGACACTTACTGAATATTACTATTTTACTTCAAGTCTAATTTTAGTTCCAGAGAAGGCAGTGATGTTTTAAAGACTTGGACAATTTTTTCTTTTTCTTTTATGCCAGGAAGATCACTTAAAAACAAATACTTGAGGTTTCTGGAAGAGAAATTTTTTAAAGTTAATTTAATTTGGCCTTTACTCATAGCATTAAAAATAAACTTGCTTTATTGACTTAAAAAAGCTACACACAGAATGTGTTCATATCATCCTACACTTTCAAAATGACTTTTAGAATGGTAGTCTTAGAGTACTACTTTAAATGAAATTCATGCTAGGCACTAAGCCAGACCTTGGACAGTTTAGTTGTTCTGAATTACATCAATAATGCTGCTGAATTCTTCCAAATATTTTATGTATATTATGGCATAGAACTCCTTTGTATGTTAAATATAAAATATGACATCACTCATGGTGATGATTTTTTGCATCTGACTAAAAGCAAACACAACTAAAGCAAAAATAAACAAGTGGGACTACATCAGATTGAAAATCTTATATACAGCAAAGGAAACCATCAACAAAATGTAAAGGCAACCTACTGAATGGGAGAAAATATTTGCAAATCATATATCTGATAAGGAACTAACATCCAAAATGTATAAAGAACTCATACGATTCAATAGGAAAACCCCCAAACAATCCAATTTTTAAAATGGGCAAAATATCTGAATAGACATTTTTCCAAAGAAGACATACAGATGGAGAACAGGTACATGAAAAGATACTCTACATCATTATCAGGGAAATGCAAATCAAAACCACTATGAGATATCACCTCACACTGTTGTTAGAATGGCCATTATCAAAAAGACTAGAAATAAGTGTTGGTGAGGATGTAGAGAAAAGGGAGCCCTTGTGCACTGTTGGTGGGACTGTAAATTGGTGCAGTCATATGTAAAACAGCATGGAGGTTCCTCAAAAAATTAAAAACAACTACCAATTCTACTTTTCAGTATTTACCTGAAGAAAACAAAAACACTAACTCGAAAAGGTATCTGTACCCCCATGTTCATTGCAGCATTATTTACAATAGTCAAGATACAGAAACAACCTAAGCGTCCATTGATGGATTAGGTAAAGAAAATGTGGTATATGTATACAATGATGTAGTATTCAGCCATAAAAAAATGAAATTCTGCATTGGCAACAACTTGGATGGACCTTGAGGGCATTATGCTTAGTGAAATAAGTCAGAGAAAAACAAATATTGTATGATGTCTTATATGTGGAAGCTAAAAATAAATAAATAAGCAAGCTCATAGATACATAGAACAGATTGGTGGATGCCAAAGGCACAGGGTGGGGAGTGGGAGAAATGGGTGAACGGTTTCATGTTTTTGTTCTTAGTTTAGGTAAATTGAATTTTAAAAATATGAATCTTAACCTAGGAAGGAAAAGAAATTGGGAAAGTTCTTAAAGGAACCAAGTGTGTATTAAAAGGTGAAGCTTTAAAGCCTCAACTAATGTAAGAGATAAACAATCTAGTACTTTTGCTTCTAATGTTTAAGATTTCTCAGACTTCTGTGGTGCTGAGGTTACTGGCAGAACATAGGGGAAATTAAAAGATGGGGAGGAAGTATAATAGCTAGTGCTTATTGAAAGCTTTCTGTAATAGGAACCCTGCTAGGTGCTTTATGTAGGTCAATTTTTTAAAAAGATGCTCCCTAAAAAATGCAATACAACCATAACATATTAAGGGTGATGATTTAAACTTTTAAAATATTATAGCTGACAGTTAAGTCATTTTCATAAATTATATTTTTCAGAATTAAAAAAAAGAGACCACCTCTCAACTGTTTTAAATTCCGATTATTCACCTTAACATTATCAAGTTTCCATTTTGGCACTGACCACCTACCTTAAATGATGCAAAGCAATGATACCTTTGTCTGTGACATTCCCACATGAAATTATTTCCATTTCCAACATGCTTTTTTGTAAATTTTCAAGTTGACTAAGTCTCTCCAAGCAGTCATCCTCAATATAGTGACACTTGCATAGCCTTATTTTTTCAACATGCTGTAGGCCTTCTGGGGGAAAAAAAGTACAGTTTAAGAACCTGCTTTACCATTAAGATGATCAACTATCCTAGTTTGCCCAGAATTGTTCTAGTTTTAGGATTGAAAGTCCTAAGTCCTAGGAAACCTCTTAGCCCCAGGAAAACAGTAACGATTAGTCACCCTATTAACCATACAAGGTATTCACTATACAGGTTGTGCTGATGGACAGGGCCATTCTGCAGTCAGATGCCCAATGCACTGGAGAAAAGAAATGCCCACACAAGCAGAAGCTGTGTGGATATAATTATTTCTACATTCGTGAGCGTTTCTCAATGACAGAAGTTTGACAAAGAAAATTTGACAAACAAGGCCTTGAATTTTAAGTCAATAAAGCACAGAATAAAGGCATGTAGAGACAAGCTTAGTGCAGGGAGAAAGGAGAGGAAGGTATTTGTAACCTCTATTTAATTTAAAAATAAATATCATATGCAGGAAGAAACAAGCTGGATTGGACTGAAAAAGGCAAAAAGGACACACCTATGACTATAATAGTGAGTCAACTGCAACCAAACGTCACTGCAAATCACCTGCATTTCCCATAACAAATGATAGGGGAGTTACCCATGTGATCAAATCCAATGCTCATGATACAAGAATCAGTGGCATCAATTGCCTGAATCTTGTATTTGTCCAGAGGGCCTGTTGGGAGGTGGTTGTAGTCCTTCTGCCACCTCTCCTGGCCGTGGTAGCGCACCAGAGCCCCACAGCGCAGCAGCCACTCGGACGCTGCCCTGTCAGGGCCAACATCCCGGATGCGTTCGTGATCCACTCTGTTGGCAAGAGAACAAAAGCCGGTAGCTTTTACTATAGTCACTAGCTTCTTAACTATGTTCACCAAAGTAAATACAGAATAGCAACCACTTTTCACTTCACATGATGAGGAGGGAGATAATATATTAGTGAAATCCATGTAAAGAAAACATTCGATGGCTCTACCTGCTACCTTTTTTGCTTTTGTTTTTGTTTCCAAGTGAACTCTGTCAAGGCATGTTATTCTTATGTGAGTTTATCAGGCAGACATTGAGTCTTCATTGATTCGTATGTAGCACAATAGCTTCACACCAGGAGGTACTCAGTATCTATGTTTTGAATGAATGACTACACTTGGTTATCATTTTTATTAATGACAAAAGATTAAAAAGGGAATAATTTTGAACCTTTGCTCAAATTAATGTCATTAAGTGATAGTCATTAATTTTAACATATGCCTTTTTCTCTAGTTAGTGGTATTAATGCTATATTAAGCAACAAGGAGGTTAGTTTTGTCAGTTTCAAAATGATGTTTCTAAGCATGCCACCAACTTTTTATTTTATTTTATTTTTTAAAATAAATTTATTTATATATTTATTTTTGGCTTCGTTGGGTCTTCGTTGCTGTATGCAGGCTTTCTCTAGTTGCAGCGAGCGGGGGCTACTCTTCATTGTGGTGTGCAGGCTTCTCATTGAGGTGGCTTCTCTTTGTTGCGGAGCACAGGCTCTGGGTGTGTGGGCTTCAGTAGTTGTGGCATGTGGGCTCAGTAGTTGTGGCTTGCGGGCTTTAGAACACAGGCTCAGTCGTTGTGGCACACGGGCTTAGCTGCTCCGTGGCATGTGGGATCTTCCCGGACCAGGGCTCGAACCCGTGTCCCCTTCATTAGCAGGCAGATTCTTAACCACTGCACCACCAGGGAAGTCCCCCAACCAACTTTTTAAAACCTTGATTTCCCTTGATAGTATTCAAAAGGTTAACTACATCCCTTAAGAAGCCATAGAATAAAATATTCTAAAATTACATTTACTGAGCTTTTCTGATTACAAAAGTAATAAATGTTCATTTCAGAAAACTTGAAAGGCATTGAAAGGATGAATAAGAATCACTTAAGTCCTGTAACCCAGACAGTTAATATTCTGTAATCTATTTTTCTGATCTTTATTCAGTGCTTGTATGTTTTATTTGCTTTAAAAGAAAGTTAGGATCGTACTGCACGCACGACACGAAAAACGTTTGAAACACAAGAAATAACCAAATTAGCTACTGGGAACTCATCAAGCTGTAACAATTCCCACGTTTCTTCACTTTAGTTAAACTTACTTATTAAACACTGCATTCAGCCAGCCCCAGAAGTATCGGGAGTCACGTGACCTTGGGAGTTTCTTTAAGCCACAGAACTGCTGGGAAATTTTTCCAAACAGCATCATTTGATCTAGACACATAAAACAGTATTCATATTAGATCATCCGCTGGCAATCAGAGTCCCATACATACGGCAACTGACTTTACAACTTCAGAGTCAGTGCTCTTGTGCTGATAAAGCTGATGACTCACTTGCCACTCAGTAGTTATTAAGCAAGTTACTCCTGTCTGGTTTTTGGTTTCTTTTGCTGCAAAAATGAGAGGCTGAATTGAATGGTCTCTCTATGGTTCCTTCCAGCTTGGACATTGTTCTTTCTACTTGTTCACTCCTCAATTGGAGTCAGCCTGCAGTGGTGCCACCTGGTGTCCATGCAGGCAGTGCATCTACAAATTTACTGAAACCAGCTCCAGTCCCAATCTACATTTCCAGTACCAAAATGACAAACTAAAATCACCTAAGGAGCAATGTGTCAAGGTTAAGACACTTACGTCCAGAAAAGGAGAGGAGTCGTGGAGACAGATCTTCCTACCACAAGGCTGCAAGTAGTGTCCCCAGAACAGTGCAAAGCAAGAGCTGTACAGGGCAGCTGGGAAAGACTGGGCAAGTAACTTCACCTCTCTGACCCTTGGTTTTCTCATTTGTAAAATGAGATGATTTGCTCAGATGATTTCCAGCTGTAAAAACCCATAACTATGAGTTGAGAAGGCGATTTTGGAATTGGGTCTCAACCTGATTTATCTCAATTCAAGTTTCTCTGATAGTGTGCCAGGTGGGGAGAAAACAAAGATAAATGAGACATGGTCTCTGCCTTTGAAGAGCTGACAATTTAATGCAGGGTGGAGTGAGCTAAAACAAGTTACCAGGTAGTTAAAATAAATGATAGAACCTGGAAAAGACCTCAGAAGAGTTAAAGACAAGGATTTCAATAGACAAAGATGCCAGGAAAATGTAGGTCAGGTGATAAGCTGAGGCAGGAACCTTTAAGGCATGTTGTAGTTCAGTTGGCTCAGCACATGGGGGTTATGAGAAGAGGAGGGAGACAATGTACACAGTCACATCGGGAAGGGTCTCCCATGATCAGCCAGAAAGTTTGTCTTCTGCAGGTCGCTAGGAATCATTGAGATTTTAGCACAGAGCACTGGCATGGTTAGAACTATGCTTCAGGAATATTAGACAGCAGCATCAAGATTGAGGGTCATTTAGAGATGAGGAAACTTAAGCCCTGATAATAAGTAACTTGCTGACACCCTAAATCCTTTCTGGAACAAGGTGGGGTATTAATAAACGCATGTGTTTAAAGGGACCTGTCCAATGTTTCATGGTTAATTGTTAGCAGTGCTGAAACTGGAACCTAGTTTTCTCTCTTATTAGTCCAGGGCTCTTTCCTCAGTCATTGCATGGTTCTAGAACTCAGGAAAAAGAAGAGGACTAGAAAGAGGCCTGAGTGGGAACTACCTTAGAGCTGAGGAAGTGCCCAAGGATGTTGGGTTGTAAAACAAAGAGAGCTGAGGTCTGAGGACAGAACCCTGGGGCCATCTACTAGCCTCTTTATCCCTTCTCCATCATCACTCTGCCTTCATAACTGCAAACTTCTCCCCCTGCTACTTCCTCCCACATTCTCAGCCCTTTCCAGCTTTTGGTTAAATCTCTCTCCACCTGTGCCCATCTCAGTAACTGCTTTGGCTGCCAACCTTGTTTACAAATCTGGGCTTTCCAGCTTCAACTCAGGCTGTTCCCTCCATTTACCATCCCTCCCCGCCCCCCAGAATCCTATGGAAATCTTCCCCAACCTCAAGACCTTACTCAAATGCCATCTCCATCCATGCATTCATTCATGCAATAAATATTGAATGTCTGCTATACTTAGTGCAAGAGATTCAATGGCAAGACAGAAGCAAAACAAAACAACACAGGAGAGAGACCGAGAAAAACATGGTTCCTGTCCTCATAGAATGTGTAGTATATATACCATATATGTATAGATGACATATAAACAAATGAATAACATGCAACACGATGTCTTAATGGAGGTATGGACAAGTTCTGTGAGAGCTTAGAGAAGGGAGTGAGGGATAGGCTTCATACTAGAGGTGTCTTCTGAGATGGGTCTCAAAGGATGATTAAGAGTTTCCAGTTAGGCAGAAAAAAGAAAAGTATGAAGGGCAAAAGAAAGAGCAAGAATCACATATTACTCATTTCCATTTTTCTTAGCACCTAGCACAGCACCATTCCCTAATGCAAGTTTAATAAATATTTGGCAATTAATAATCTTCAATGGGTGATACATTTTCATGCAGAAACCAAGGAAACTCATTAAGTGGGTAAATTAGAGAGGTTTGTGAAAATTGAAGTACTTTCACTTGATTCATTTTGGCCCACCTTGTATTCCTGCTTAAGGGAAAGATTAAACCAAATTTACTTCAGCTTATGATCTCTAAAAATATTAGATATTATATTTAAAATAATTTAAACATGAAAATTAAGTTTTTATTTAGCAAGAAATTAAAAAAACTAATTGGTAGGTTTTTGCATTCTCAACTGCTACTTTGTTAATTGATATTAGAAATTTCAGATGAATTCAAGCAGCTACCTCTGAGAATGCTTTCTAGAGGGAAAGAGGAGACCTCTGGTGGTGAGTTGATGAATTTAGCTTTAATAAATTAAACAAGTGAAATGCAAGTTAAAAAATAACCACTACTAAATTACCGCTGTGATAAATAATTTAGGAATTAAAATTATTTTTAAAATTCTTCTTACTATCATAACACAGCTTAGAGCCATAAGTTTGTAACAGATGTTTCTAAAAGTTGCTATATGTTCACGACTTAGAGAAGACCAGACCTCTAATGTGTGACTCAAAATTGGATATGGAGAGTCCCCCAATTTGCATATAAACACTTTTTTTAAAAAATTGGAAGTTCTTTTTTTACATATGAGACATAATTACTTAGGTGGGCTATTCAAAACGTTGGCTATTTTAGTGGTCAAAAAGACTGAACTAGCCAACTCGTTCTTGAGGGCAGTAAAAGTGTGAAGAGAGGGGTGGGTGGTGTCAGAACTGGGGCGTTTTTACTCCCCAAATTATAACCCCACTTCACTGCAAATTCATCCATTATTGATGCCAATTCTTATTCCTGAGGTGTCTAGAGTCTAGTGAAATAGAACAGCAGAGCAATTGCTTAGGAATGAGAAGCAAAGTTTCCAAAAGCCACTCTTAGGCTAATATTGCTTGACACTCATTGAACTAATTTCACATAGGTTCTGACCTAGATGGAAGATGAACACGAATTCTTAGCTGAGGAGGGTGGTGGCTAGAACACAAATGTCTCTAGCCAAAGACATTACAGGGTGAATGAATGTAAGGTGAGCTCTTGATGTGAGATTATCTAAATGAAACAAATTAATGTACAGTCAAGCCTAGGGGAGAAGGTAAGCAGAGAAAATTTTACAAAAAGAGCATGTGTATTTTGAGTTCTTTCACTTTGCCAAACTAAGAAGCACGTGCTCAAAATCACAGAGTAGTAAAAAAGTCACTATTCTGGGCTGACCCATGAAAGCCTGACCACAGACCCTAGAACTGTATAATTCTGTACTCAACCTAGTAACAAGTCAACTACATCCCATGCAACGGTTAAAATAAAAAATAGTGATAGTACCAAAAGTTGGTGACACTGAAGAGGAACTGAACTGGATCACTCAACATTGCTGGTGGGAATGTAAAATGGTGCAGCCACTCTGGAAAACACTTTGGCAGTTTCTTACAAAAGTAAACATGTGCTTATCATATGACCCAGAAATTGGACTCTTAGGCATTTATCCCAGAAAAACAAAAACAGGCTCGCACAAAAAGCTGTACACTAATTTTCATAGCAGCTTTATTTGAAATAGCTAAAAACTAAAAGTAACTCAGATGTCCTTCAATGGGTGAATGGTTAAACATGCTGTGGTACATCCATACCATGAAATACTTCTCAGCGATTAGAATGAACTATCAATACATGCAACAATTTGGATGGATCTCAAGGGATTATGCTGAGTGAAAAAGTCAATTCCAGAAAATTACATACTGTATCATTCTGCTTATGTAACATTCTTGGCATGACAAAATTTTAGAAAGGGAGACTAGAACGGGGAAGAGGGTGCCCTGCAGGAACGAAGTGTAGTTATAAAAGGACAACCGAGGGATCCTGGTGATGACGGAACTGTGCTGTAGCTTGCCTGTGGTGGATACAAGAATCTACATATGGGGAATTCCCTGGTGGTCCAGTGGTTAGGACTCTGAGCTCTCACTGACAAGGGCTGGGGTTCAATCCCTGGTCGGGGCACTAAGATCCCAAAAGCCCGACGGCGCGGCCAAACAAAACAAAACAAAACCTACACATGTGATAAAAACTATACAGACCTAAATACATGCACAAAGGTAAAACTGCGGTTATCTCAATAAGATCCATGGGGTGTGTCAATGTCAATTTCCTGGTTGAGTTATTGTTCTATTCTTTTACAAGATGTTACCATTGGGGAAGACTGGGTAAAGGGTACACAGGATCTCTACTGTTTCTTACAACTGCATGGGAATCTACGATTAGCTTAAAACTAAAAAGTTGAACTAAAAAGATAACCATTTCTTATTTTTTTCATTTGTGATGAACAAGCAGGCAACATTCCACATTATTTTCGCAAATAAAGAAAATATGTACAACTGTCCAGGTGATAAAACCAATATAAACATAATAAAAGCCATCATTTTATCGAGCACTTTACTGTGCTAACATCTGATGAGCCTTATCTCGTGTAATCCACATGAAGGAGATCCTGCTATTACTCCTAGTTCACAGAGAAGGGTCTGAGGCAAAGAGGTGAAGTGACTTCCCCAAGCTACCCGACTAATAACTGGAGCCAAATTCACACAGGCAAGAATAAGTCCTTCCAGCAATAAAGTTAAATGATTCTATCTTTGTTCAGCTGTCCTGACCCTAAAAATTAAAAAACTTCCATCAAGCAGAGAGAACAAATGTTAAACATGGTGATAAATGTTAGTTAGGCATGGTGATAAAGGATCACCTAATTTAACACAGGTTTTTCATACATTACATGGTCCACTTGCCTCATTTTACAGATAAACAGGGGTGAAGTGACCTGCACAGGTGAGTCGCTGTTCCCAGGGCCCGCACAGCATATTTAAAAGTATATCTCGGTCCAGGATTTTTTAAAAAAGGAAATAGATTGCTAAATGATGTCAGAGACCGAGACGTCTGGTTCATTTAGGTGCTCAATATTTACAGGACCAATAAATGAATGAATGGCACGTCAGGAGCCACATATATGGAAGTCCAGAAGACTGCAGGCTATCAGGCGTTGCCATGACAGAGCCTCCGTCCGGAGAGGGCTAGGGCTGGACAGCAAGCGCCCCTCCAGTGGCCACTCCACTGGGTGGGAGCCGGGTTGGAGATCGCGGTGCCCTGAAAGGAGCCTCGAGTGACGCGGGGCGGGGCTGAGGGGGGCGGGGTTGAGAGGGGCGGAGCCTCGAGTGACGCGGGGCGGGGTCGAGAGGGGCGGGGCCTGGCGGGAGGAAGGGAGGCCGCTGGGCTTGCCCAAACGACAGTTTTCACCATAATCATCCCGACTTTCTTCTGCGGCCCCGAGTCCGCTCGGCGGTGAAGATCGAGGACGCCCGACTCGGTGGGCCAGATTTTCAGTCAGCCTAGCGATGGGAGAAGGGAAAGGGCAGAGGCTAACCACCACCCTAGACCCGCCCCACCCGGGGCCTAGCTCCTCTACTCACAGCGTCAAAAGGAGGGAGCGAGCTAGCGTCCCCAGCGTCTACGGCGGCGCCGGCTTGCCCTTCGCCCTCCGCCGCGCGAGTCCATTGGCCACTGGCGGCTGCTCTCACGTGGGGCGAAAGAGCGCCCCTCATTGGCCTCTGCCTGGGGGCGGGGCTAGAGAGCGCCTGGACCTGGGCAGAGTAGGGCGCAAGGGCCGGCTCCTGGGGCTTGAGGCAGGGGAGGAGGCGCAGGCGATGGTGCCAGCGCTACGTTACCTAGGCAGTGTCTGCGGGCTGGCCCGCGGGGGGTTTCCCGGGGGCTTCTCCGCGGCGTGCGCGCCCGCGCCGGGGAAGCCCTGGCTGTTGTGCCAAGGTGGCCGCAGAGCCAGCACCAGGTGAGTAGCCGCTGGCCCGACCCCCCGCGGTCTGCGCTGCTTCTCTCAGAGGTGCCTCGTGCTGGACCTCTGCCCCTGCGCTACTTCCCTGTCCTCGGCGTGGGAGAGGGTCGGGATCCTGTGAATCCCGGGCTCCAACCTATGGTGCCAGGAGCTACCTGCTTGGATCATCTGTAGGTTTGTGGGCGAGAGGAAAAGAATAAGAAAGGCAGTGTTGAGTTGAGGTCAAGAACAGTTCTGGCTCTGAATACCACCCCAACACTTCCTATTCAACTCTGGGCGGGTTAGTTAAGCTCCTTAAAAGCTCAGTTGTGAATAGGATCCTAGTCTCTCGCGTTAAGTGGTCGTTTTGAGGTTTAGAGGACCTAACGCACTGTAAGCAATCAAATATGCTGTTTATTCGCTGGCCTTCCTGATGTTACTTGGAAGATCTAAAAGCAGTCTTATATCAATCAGTTCCTGGCACACGCATGCTGCATAGAGTTGCCCCTGTGAGAAGCAGCTCAGTTAGTTGCTAATTAAACCCTGCAAAATTCAGCGCCCTGTGATTTGAAGTTTGGAGACCACATTCGCCACTACTGTTTTTCTCTGCTCTCTGTAGAGGGAATGGTTTATGCGAAGGTTTCAAAGCTGGAAAGGTCTTGGCTGTTTTGGGAACTAGAATGTGGGCAAGATGAGTGTGACTAGAGCTTAGCGGAGCAGAGATGGTGTGGAATGACATCGGAGAGGGGCTACATCACAGCACAGTTTTTGTTTTAAATACACGTGAAATTTTATTCTAAAAGCGCTGGGAGGCTTTTAAAGGGTTTTAAAGAAGTGATTAAATGTTGATGTTTCTGAAGTTGATTCTGGCTGCTGTGTATTAGTGGATTGGAGGGGGATGGGATAGGCTTTGTGATTCATCGTGGGGGTTTGTAGACAGCTCTTTTGGGAACCTTTTTTTAAGGGAAGAAAGGTAAGGTTAGTGAAGGTTTTGTTTATACTTTTTATTTTTTCTTTTTATACTTTTTATTTTGAAATGATTATAGATCCATAGGAAGTTGCAAAAGAACAGAGAGCTCTCATGTACCCTTCTTCACCCAGTTTACCCCAGCAACACCTTACATAACTGTAATAACAGTATCAAACCAGGAAATTGACATTAGCACAATCCACCGGCCTTATTCAGATTTTCATCAGTTTTAGAAGTTTTGCACTTGTTTGTTTTTTTTAATTGCTTTACTACTTATAGACCTTTATTCTATATAACATTTAGTATCTTAAAATATGATTTTGAAAATATTATTGAAATTAGGTAGATAGATTTGGGGGAGATTTACTTCTTTATAATTTTGAGTTTTCCCATCCATGAATTTGGCATATCTTTTCATTTATGCATACTCATTTGTTACTTAAAGTTTATTTATTTGTTGAGTTTTTGGCTGCATTGGGTCTTCATTGCTGCGCAGGGACTTTCTCTAGGTGCGGAGAGCAGGAGCTACTCTTTGTTGCGGAGCACGGGCTCTAGGCCCACGGGCTTAGTTGCTCCGCGGCATGTGGGATCTTCCTGGACCAGGGCTGGAACCCGTGTCCCCTGCATTGGCAGGTGGATTATTAACCGCTGCGCCACCAGGGAAGTCCCTCATTTGTTATTTAATAGAGTTGAAAATTTTTCTCTGTGAAGTTCTTTTTTCTTAGGTTAATTCTTTGATTCCCTTATTGCTTTGTTGGTATTGTAAATAGTATCTTATTTTATATTATCCTTTCAGTTGGATCTTACTGGTATAGAAGATGCTTCTTTGTACTTCTTATCCAGTTTTGGAACCTGGTTCATATGTACTTCATAAAATGAGTTAGGGAGTTCTCAACCCTTTAAATTTTTCTGGAATATCTTTGATGATAGAGATTATCCGTTCCTTGAAAGTTTGGTAAAATGTATGTGTGTGTGTGTTTAGGTAGAAAGCTTTTGATGACTATTTTAATTTATAGTGATTGATTCAAAATTTCTATTTCTTTATGCCTCAGTAATTTTGCCCGAGGAGTCCCCCACCCCGTTTCATCTATGTTATCAAATTTATTAGCATATAGATCTCCATGATACTCTTTGATTATGTTTAAGATCCTTGTTGTGTCTTTACTTATGTTTTCTTTATTATTCTGTTTTATTTATTTGTGTCATCTCACTTTTTCCCCCATTACTCTTGCCAGAGGTTTGTCTACATTATAAATCTTTTCAAATAAAAGATTTTTCTTCTTTATTATATTTTGTTATATATATGTTTTATATATTATATATACATGTTTATATATGTTTGTTTTTCTTTATTATATTTAACTTCTTGAGTTGTTAACTTATTAATTTTTGGTCCAGGAGTATTTTTAGGAGTGTCTCTTGCATGTTAAAGTTCCTGTAGCCTTGTTTACCCAAGAATATCTTTATTGAATCCTCATATTTAAATGGGATAGTTTGGGCTTCCCTGGTGGTGCAGTGGTTAAGAATCCACCTGCCAATGCAGGGGACATGGGTTTGAGCCCTGGCACGGAAGATCCCACATGCCGTGGAGCAGCTAAGCCCATGTGCCACAACTACTGAAGCCCACACGCCTAGAACCCGTGCTGCACAACAAGAGAAGCCACAACAATGAGAAGCCCGCACACCGCAACAAAGGGTAGCCCCCGCTCAACGCAACTAGAGAAGGCCCGTGTGTGGCAACGAAGACCTAAGACAGCCAAAAATAAAAACAACTAAATAATAAATTTAAAAAAAAATAAAAGAGATAGTTTAACTCTAGGTTAGAAGTCCTTTTTTTCTCCTTGAAAATAATGCTCCATTGACTTCTTGATTTCAGTGTCACAATTTAGAAATCTGATTTCAAGTGAATTCATGTTTTTTTAAATTTATATTTTATATTGGAGCATAGTTGATTAACAATGTTGTGTTGGTTTCAGGTGTACAGCAAAGTGATTCAGTTATACATATACATGTATCTATTCTTTTTCAAATTCTTTTCCCATTTAGCTTATTATAGAATATTAAGCAATGTTCCCGGTGCTATACAGAAGGTCCTTGTTGGTTATCTGTTTTAAATGTAGCGGTGCGTACATGTCAATTCCAAACTCCCTCCCTCCCCCGACCCTGCCCCTTGGTAACCATAAGTTTGTTCTCTAAGTCTGTGAGTCTGTTTCTGCTTTGTAAATAAGTTCATTTGTATCATTTTTTTTAGATTCTGTATATAAGCAATATCATATGATATTTGTCTTTCTCTGTCTGATTTACTTCACTTAGTATAATATTCTCCAGGTCCATCCATGTTGCTGCAGATGACATTATTTCATTCTTCTTAATGGCTGAGTAGTATTTCATTTTATATATGTACCACATCTTTATACATTCATCTGTCGATGGACATTTAGGTTGCTTCCATGTCTCGCTATTGTAAACAGCGCTGCAATGAACATTGGGGTGCATGTATTCTTTTGAACCATATTTTCCTCCAGATACATGTCCAGTAGTGGGCTTGCTGGGTCATATGGTAGTTCTATTTTAGTTTTTCAAGGAACCTCTACACTGTTCTCCATAGTGGCTGTACCAAATTATATTCCCACGAACAGTGCAAGAAGGTTCCCTTTTCTTCACACCCTCTCCAGCAGTTACTGTTTGTAGATTTTTTGATGAGGGCCATTCTGACTGGTGTGAGGTGATATCTCATTGTAGTTTTGATTTGCATTTCTCTAATAATTAGCGATGTTGAGCATCTTTTCTTGTGCCTGTTGGCCATCTGTATGTCTCCTTTGGAGAAATGTCTATTTAGCTCTTCTGCCCAATTTTTGATTGAGTTGTTTGTTTTTTTGATATTCAGTCACATGAGCTGTTTGTAAATTTTGGAGACTAATCCCTTGTTGGTTGCATCATTTACAAATATTTTCTCCCATTCTGTGGATTGTCTTTTCATTTTGTTTATGATTTCCTTTGCTGTTACATGCACTCATTTTTGTGTGTGTTACTATGCAATTTAACCGCATGTGCTAATTTGTGTAACTGCCACCACAATTAAGAAACAGAAATGTTCCATCAGTACAGAGATTGTGTTACCTACCCCTTTATATTCACATCCCATTTCTCCACCCTTTCTAACCTTTGGCAACCACGAATCTATTTTTCAGCTCTATAATTTTGTCAGTTTGAAAATGTTATATAAGTGGAATCACACAGTATGTAACCCTTTAGATTGGCTTTTTTCATGCAGCATAATGTCCTTGCGATCTATCTAAGGTGTTGCCTGTGTTGATAGTGGGTTCCATTTAATTGTTGAGTAGCAGTCTATGATATGGATGTATTGCAGTTTGTTTAACCACTCCCCAGTTGAATGGTATCTGGGCTGTTTCAGTTTTTGGCTATTATGAATAAAGCTGCTATGAACACTTATGTACAGATTTTTGTAGGAACGTAAGTTTTCATTTCTCTGGGATAAATGCCAAAGAGTGCAGTTGCTAAGACATGTAGTAAGCACATGTTTAGTTTTTTAAGAAACTGCCATACTGTTTTTCCAGAGTGGCTGTACTATTTTACATTCCTACCGGTAACGTGTGAGTTGATCCAGTTCCTCTCATCCTCACCAGCGTTTGTTGTTATCATTTTTTAAAAAAAAAAAAAACCATTCTGATAGGGGTGTAGTGATGTCTCATTGTAGTTTTAGTTTGCATTTTCCTAATGACTAAAGGTATTGAACATATTTTCATGTACTTATTTGCCATCTATATATCTGTCCTCTTTGATGAAATGTTTGTTCATATCTTTTGCCTATTCTCTAAATGACTTGTTTGTTTTAATAAATTTATTTATTTATTTATTTATGGCTGCGTTGGGTCTTCATTGCTGTGTGCGGGCGTTCTCTAGTTGCAGAGAGCAGGGGCTACTCCTCATTGTGGTGCGCGGGCTTCTCATTGCGGTGGCTTCTCTTGTTGCAGAGCACGGGCTCTAGGCACGCGGGCTTCAGTAGTTGTCGCACGCGGGCTCAGTAGTTGTGGCTCGTGGGCTCTAGAGCGCAGGCTCAGTAGTTGTGGTGCACAGCTTTAGTTGCTCTGCAGCATGTGGGATCTTCCCGGACCAGGGCTCGAACCCATATCCCCTGCATTAGTAGGTGGATTCTTAACCACTGAGCCACCAGGGAAGTCTTGAGTTGTTTATTTTTAGAGTTCTTAATATATATTTGAGAAATGTGTCCTTTGTAAGATATATGGTTTGCAAGTGTTTTCTCCCAGTTTGTTCATTATCTTCTTATCCTCTTAACAGAGTCTTTTGCAGAGCAAAAGTTTTTAATTGTGATGAAGTCCAGTTTATCATTTTTTTTTCTTTTATGGGTCATGGTTTTGGTGTGAACTCTTCAAGTAGCCCTAAATACCAAAGATTTTCTCCTATGTTTTCTTCTAAAAGTTTTATTGTGAATATTTGATGATATTTAAAAACTGAATTTTTTGGTTAGAATAATGACATTGTGTGTGGTTTTTGTTTGTTTGTTTTTTTTGCGTTATGCGGGCCTCTCACTGTTGTGGCCTCTCCCGTTGCGGAGCACAGGCTCCGGACACACAGGCTCAGCGGCCATGGCTCACGGGCCCAGCTGCTCTGTGGCATGTGGGATCTTCCTGGACCGGGGCACGAACCCATGTCCCCCGCATCGGCAGAGTGGACTCTCAACCACTGCACCACCAGGGAAGCCCTGTGTGTGTGTTTTTAAAGAGCCATTTTAGAAATAACATATTGAAATATTTACAGATGATGTTTAAGATTTAGATCGAAATAATATAATGCAGGAGGGGGTGAAAAAAAATAAATGGGGTGAAGAAGCAAGATAGGCCACGTTCCTGTAAAACCTAGATTTGTTGACCACGAGATCAATGCTAGTGGTAATCTTTTAAGCTTCTCATTTTAGATTTAGATAGACTATACATACCCTTTCTAATTTTTTAAATGATTATATAATCAGAGTTATGGCTAAAACTGGTTCTGAGCCCGTTTCTGGACCACTTATTTCCTTAAGTTTGATGTTCTCACTGACTGTTTCCTTCTCAGCAGAATAAAAAAATTATAAATTTTTGTACACTAGGTGTTAAAGACTTATTGTTAACTTATCCTCAAGAATATTGCACCTGAATTTTTAATGAATAGATGGTAGAGGAGAGAGTGTGATAGTTAACAGAGTAACCACTGATGTAGCCAGGTTGGGCAGAGTATTATAGAGACTTAGAGCAGCTTGGGCAACTAGCCACTCTGCCTGCTGGCTGTAGCTGATTATACATGCATGTGACTTTTAAAGGTTTCTTCGTTAGTATAAAGCCAAATGTCACAAAGCCCAATAAACATTTGATTTTAATGATTACTAATTAATACTTTGTCAGTTGATGATGAAACTGTCAAGTTTGATAAAGTCTATTGTAAACATGCATTACTTTAAAGGTGGCTTTCTCTTAAAGCTCATTTGATGTAGTCATTATTGGTGGCGGAATTGTGGGGCTTGCCTCTGCCAGAGCACTCATCCTGCGACATCCAGCTCTTTCCATTGGTGTTCTGGAAAAGGAGAAAGATTTAGGTATGTATGTTCTCAGTGTTGCTTAACCTGAGCACCTGCTCATTTTGTCAGTTCTACATCTTTCATGCTGAATGTCGATGTTAGTGTCCCAGTTTGGATTCTTTAGAAAGCAGACTCTAGGACTAGGATTTGGGTGTAGGTGATTTTTTTCAAGGTTATTCGAGGAGGCAGGAGTGAGGAGGTGGGGAGAGTAAACAGGGAAGGAGCAAAAACCTTGTGAGGGTGCGTTATCTAGGTTGCAGCTGTGAGCTTAATTCCACTGAGCCCTCGAGGAGCTACCTAATGTTTCCCAGGATTGTGCTCATTTATCCATCAGCTTCTGTCCCTTTGGTTGAGGATTGTCCATAGGGTGTTGAGTCCCTGTGCCCCCAAATATTAGAAAAGGCCCTGGAGCAGAAGGCAGAGAGCTGTAGTGGACCCTTGAAGCCGTTTTCTTGTGGTGAGGGGGGCGGTTTGTGCACCAAAGTTGTAGCGGAAGTCAGAGATGGGCTGGAGGGATGTGACACAGACACCATGGCTGGCTGCTACGGGAGGCTAGAAGTGCTCTGACTATAAGAACAAACTCAGACAGAATTTTAAATAGCGGTCTCTAATAGCTTCCACTGTAAGTGTATTCCCCCACTTCTTAAGTTTTGAATGAGTCATGTAGTTTCTCTTAACCTGTTTCTCTTGTTCCATAGCTATTCATCAGACTGGACATAACAGTGGTGTCATACATAGTGGAATTTATTATAAACCTGAATCTCTGAAAGCTAAGTTATGTGTACAAGGCGCAGCCCTCATCTATGAGTACTGTAACCAAAAGGGAATTTCCTACAAGCAATGTGGCAAGGTATGGCATTTTACTAGGGCCTTGACTTATTTATAAATAGCATTTACTTAGTAATCTTAAATGTTGATTTAAAAAATGCCTGGCTTTTCTTTCTCTGTATTCATGTAATTTGCAAAATCTAGATGTTTCATATAAATGGGATCATACAATATGTTGTCTTTTGTGATTGGCTTCTTTCACTTGGCATGGTGTTTTCAAGGTTCGTTCATCTTGTGGCATGAATCAGTACTTCATTCCTCCTTACACTCCATTGTATTGGTAGACCACATTTTGTTTATCCAGTTATCAGTTGATGGACATTTGGGTTGTTTCCATTTTTTGGCTACTATGAATAATGCTGCTGTGGACATATATGTACAAGTTTTTGTATGGACCTATGTTTTCATTTCTGTCAGGTATATACCTATGAGTGGAGTTGCTGGGTCATATGGTAACTACATGTTTAACATTTTGAGGAAGTGTGAAACTGTTTTCCAAAGTGCTGTACTATTTTACATCCCCATCAGCAGTTAATGAGGATTCCAATATCCTCACATCCTCATGAACACCTGTTATTGTCTCTTTCATTTTAGCTATCCTAGAGGATGTGAAGTGCTATATCATTGTGGTTTTTATGTAATTAAACATAGTAATTAATGATGTTAAGCATCTTTTCATATACTTATTGGCCATTCATTTATCTTCTTTGGAGAAATATCTATTCAAATCTTTTGCTCATTTTAAAATTGAGTTCTTTGTCTTTTTATTGTTGATTTGTATGTGTTATTTCTATATTCTGGATATATAAATATCCCTTATCAGCTATAAGATATTTACTAAAATACTACTAAAATATTAAAATATATATATATTTTTAAATAAAATAATAGCAATTGTAATGATCGTATTTTAAATATTACTAAATATTTTCTCCCATTCTGTAGATTTTCTTTTTTACTTCTTGATGGTATCCTTTGAAGCACAGAAACTTTCAATTTTGATCAAGTCTAGTTTATCTTTTCTTTTCTTTTATTGCTTATACTTTTAGTATCATATCTAAGAAATCATTGCCTAACTTTAGATCATGAAAAAGTGCTCCTACATTTTCTTCTAATGTCAAAGCCTTAGCTCTGATGTTTAGATCTGTGGTAGTTTTTTTCCCCCAAATGAGTTGGTTTAATTCTGAGTGTTATAGAATTGGAGCTAGAACAAAGACTGAAGAACAGACTTCGGCAGGATTCTGGGCTGGGTTTACTCTGACCTCACAGCTAAGGTAGAAATGGCCGAATGAGAAGAACTAAAGAGAAGATGAACCACTGTATGATTTCATTTTTTTAAACTTTAACAAAAGTTTGTTCTTAAATTTATAGCAGGTTTCAAGACAGCACTTCATTCTAACTATAGGTGGCAACAGATGTTATGGCAGGGAATCCAGTTATTTAAACAGGAATGGAATTAAGGATCACCATTGCCTCTGGCACAAGGAACAGCTTACTTTTTGACAGATTTCTTAATTCCAACTGTCGCCAGGAGGGCCTTCCTTGCAGCCTCAAGTTTCTTTTGCTTCTCTTTTTGTTTCTGCTTGAATGCCTTATCATCCTCATCCAACTTCTTGGCCTGCTTCTTGGGCTGCTTCAGGTGCTTCTTACCACCTTTTCAGATGGCCTACTGCCCCTTCCCCAGACCCCACCACCAGAAGCAGAGCTTCTACCCCTACGTGTATTCCTCCAGCGTAGGTTCACTTTTTTTTTTTTTTGCGGTATGCGGGCCTCTCACTGTTGTGGCCTCTCCTGTTGTGGAGCACAGGCTCCGGACGCGCAGGCTCAGCGGCCATGGCTCATGGGCCCAGCCGCTCCACGGCATGTGGGATCCTCCCGGACCGGGGCACGAACCCGTGTCCCCTGCATCGGCAGGTGGACTCTCTACCACTGCGCCACCAAGGAAGCCCTAGGTTCACTTTTTAATTAATTTTGGTATATGGTGTGAGGAAGAGTTCCAACTTCATTCTTTTGCATGTGGATATCCAGTTGTCTCAGCACCATTTGTTGAAAAAAATATTCTTTCTACATTGTTTTGGCACCTGTATCAAAAATCAGTTGAGCATAAGTGTAAGAAGGTTTGTTTAGGATTCTCAATTCCATTCCATTGATGTGTGTCTATCGTTATGCCAGTACCACACTATCTTGTTTATTGTAGCTCTTTATTTTTTGAAATCAGTAAGTGTGAGTCCTCCAACTTTGTTCTTTTTCAAGAGTGTTTTGGCTATTCTGGGTCCCTTGCATTTCCATATGAATTTTAGGGTCAGTTTGTCAGTTTCTCCAAAAAAGGCAGCTGGAATTTTTGTTAGCGAGCGATTATATTGAATCTATAGATCAGTTTGGGGAGTATTGCCATCTTAACAATATTAAATTTTGCAAACCATGAACTTGGGATGTCTTCCCACTTATTTAGATCTTCTTTAATTTCTTTCAACAATTTAAAAACATTTTTCATTTTACAGGTCTTGCACTTCTTTTGTAATTTTATTCCTTGATATTTTATTCTTTCTGATGCTTTTGTGAGGGGAATTGTTTTCTTAATTTCAGTTTGGTTTATTCATTGCTAATGTATAGAATATGATTGATTTTTGTGTATTGATCTTTATCCTTCAACTTTGGTGAACTCGTTTTTTAGTCTAATAGTTCTTTGTGTGTGTGTGTGTGGATTCCTTAGGATTTTCTATATGCAGGATCATGTCATCTGCAAATAAGATAGTTTTACTTTTTTTCTTGCCTAATTTACCTGGGTAGAATCTCTAATACAATGTTGAATAAAAGTAGTGAAAGTGGATATCTTTGTGTTGTTCTTGATTTTAGGGAGAAAGCATTCAGTCTTTCACTATTAAGTATAATGATAGCTGTGGGTTTTTTGTGGATGCCCTTTATCAGACTGAGGAAGTTCCTTTTTACCTGCAGGTTGTTGATTTTAATCATGAATAGGTGTTGGATTTTCTTAAATGCCTTTTCTATGTCTCTTGAGGCAGTCATGTGGTTTTGTCCTTTATTCTATTAATATGAATTTATTACATTAATTGACTTTTGGATGTTAAATAGATCTTGCATTCATGCAATGAATCCCACTTGGTCATGGTATATAATCCTTTTTATATGTCGCTGCACTCAATATACTAATATTTTGTTCAGAATTTTTATATCAATACTCATAAGGGATATTGATATGCAGGTTTGTTTTCTTTTGATATCTGTGTCTCGTTTGAGTGTTAACTGGCCTTATAGAATTAGGAAGTGTTCCCTTCTCTTCTGTTTTTTGGAAGAGTTTATGAAGAATTGGTATTAATTCTTCTTTAAACATTTGGTAGCATTCATGAGGCCTGAGCCTTTACAGTTACTAATTCCATTTCTTGTTATGGGTCTATTCAGATACTCTTTTTCTTCTTGAGTCAGTTTCAGAAGTTTGTGTCTTTTTAAGAATTTTCCCATTTCATGTAGATTATCTAATTTGTTGCATACAGCTGTTCATAATATTTCCTTATAACTCTTCTTCATGTAATTTTTAAGAATAAAAGTTCATTGTCACCATTAAAGATGCTATGAAGATTTTCTTTTTAATGATGTGGGAAAATGGTCCTGATATAGTGTTAAGTAAAAAAAGCAAGATATAAAACTGTATTTACAGTTTTTATGGTTGAGTTATGAGGGTTTTTTTTTTTTTAATCCTTTAAGCCAAAGGAACCAGACAACATCCATAACATCCACCATTGTGAAACATACCATGCCCCATGCCTACCCATAGGATGATTTTGAGCTCTGTAACCCCTACTTCTTTCTGGAGCCTTGAACCCTACTTCATATTCCCTCTTCACATCAAATCACATCATTGCTTCTAATCCATCTCAGCTCAGCTCCAGGTGTTAATTTACAGATTGCTGCTTCCAGGCCACAACGGTGTCAATGTGACTTAATGACCTGATTTCAGAGTTTTCCTGGTTCAGTCACTGATTTGTGCCTCTGAGTGTCTGCCCCTCCCCAACTTCTTTTTTTTTTTTCAAGTTTGAAGTCCTTTTATTTCTTTAAATTGAGGTATGATTAACATATAATGTTATTATTAGTTTCATGTGTATGTATTGTGAAATGATCACCACCATAAGTCTAGTTAACATCTGTCACCATTCACAGTAAGAAAAAGTATTTTTTTTCTTGTGATGAGGACTTTTAAGATCTATTTTCTTAGCAACTTTCAAATATGCAATACACAATTATTAACTATAGTCACCATGCTGTACATTACATCCCTATGACTTGTTTATTTTATATTTGGAAGTTTGTACAGAGTTTCTAAAGAGTTCTTTATATATTCTGCATATTAGAGCCTTATCAGCGATAATGATTTACAAGTATTTTCTCCCATTCAGTGGGTTATCTTTTCACTTTCTTGATAGTGCCCTATGATTCCACGTATATTTTTAAGGTTAATTATTTGTTGATTTAAATAACCTTTATACCTTGATTAAAAGTATTACTTTATGGAGTTCGGTTGACTCCTTGCTATGAAATAGTGATTTTTGAATTCTGATGTACTTGTGAATATTATCTGTGCTTTCCTTTGCTGGTAGCTGTTAAGTAAGAAACTACCTCAAACAGATACTTTGCCCAGAAATAAACAGAAAAAGAGTCTTGATGAATTTTCTGTTTTTCTCCTTTGCAACAGAATACATTAGTAAATACTTTGAAATGTACTTTATTCCAAAACATAAAATAGTTTTCTGTTAGTGATATTCCATTATACTGAATATTGCCTGTCTTTCTGATGTACTGGTTTTTGTTTAGTTTTGTTTCGCTTTTGTTTTTTGTTTGGTTTTTAATGTAACGACTAAGCAACCTGTGCTTCTTTCCCCTCTGGGATTGAGGGAGTGATGGCGCTACTTCTGGCCAAGGTGCATGTAGCAACTGTCATAGCTGATGTGACAATTGAGGCTACATCTCACCTTTGTTTTAATGCAGTCTTAAGACAAATTTTTTTGGTGGAGGAAGAAAGTGAAGTCATGAAGAAAGTGAGAAGTAGATAGATGAAGCAAAAACAGTTTAAAAAAATCAACCCAATTTGAATCATACACTAATTTATGATTTTCTATTGATTTTATCTGTCATAGCTGATGATATATTTAACTCTATTCATGTTCTTTATCTTTTTTCTTTTCAAGCTTATAGTAGCTGTTGAACAAGAAGAAATTCCCAGACTTAAGGCCCTGTATGAGAGAGGCCTGCAGAATGGTGTCCAGGACCTGAGGCTGATCCAGCAAGAGGACATAAAAAAGAAGGAGCCATATTGTAGGGTAAGTGATTCACTAACCCCACACACAGGCTCACAGGGATAGGGCTCAGTCCTGTGACATGGAGGCTGAGGGTGAGTTTATAGGAAGCAGGAATCATAGAGACAGTTAAATAATCCTGTTACAGAAGCATTAAGGTGCCAGACACAAGAGGGCATTGCCACAAACTCTGGACACCTGATTTCTTCTTTTCCTACAAGAAACTACCAGGTCCTGAAGAACATAGGCAAAAGCAAGAGGAGGTCTGAGACTCTATGGCATGTTTGGAAACCACTGAGTGGTGAGATGTGGTTGGATCATAGGGTGTGTAGTAAGAGATAATAGATGGGACTGGGAAGGCAGAATTAGCCCACATAAAGGGCTTGATATCATATCCATGCTGATAACTTTGAAGTTTATCCAGTAAGCATAGGTAGCCACTAAAAATTTTTGAGGAGGGTGGCTACAATATTGGATCTGTTTCAGGAGGGTAGGTTATAGAGTTTCTGGCTTAAAACATGCTGTGGGGAAAACCAGATCTTCTTTCTTGTATTTGTGATAGAAACACGAATAATAATATAATAGTTACTCTGCATATCAACTTCCCTTGATAGCCTTTTAGAGGCTATCCGTCCAACTCTCATTCCACTGACTGTTCCAATGAATTGCTGTATCTCCTGTTCCCCATTCCCCAGTGTTTTAATGACATATTCCAATAGCTGGACTGTGGGTACCTGTCTTAGCGAGTGTGACCTTGAACTCACTGTCAGGCAGTGCTTATCAAAAGCTTGCTTTAGAGAAACACTATTTAAGGGAGAGAGCCTGGATAATATGTAGACCATTCATTCTTGTACATCTCTCCAGACCATCAGATTGTAGTACACCTACACTGTAGTGTTTTTCCCTCCCCATCCTACTTCTTGACCCCAGATTACTCTCCTTGAGTTGTGTTTTGGTTTTATGGCATCAGCCTATGGAGAAAGTCATTGTGTCACTCACTGAGGCCTCTACTATAAGGAGGTGGTTGAGGACATAGGTTCACTGTCAAACAACATCTCTTTGAGAACACTCAGGAGAAATTTCAGACTCCAGTTCTAAGAATAATTTTGTTTTTCCTGAGCACAATTGGCTTGTTTTTATCGATGGACACTGAATTCTTTAACTGTGTTGTCCTGTTTGCCTTGGCTCTAAGCAGAAACACATTTGTGCCCTACTCTTGCCAAATATCTAGAGCATTAAGCATACATTTTTATTTTCATGTACTAAATTTGCTCTTTGTTTCATCTTATCTTTCCACCTTTGTTTTCTATATGCTCTGATTTTTTGGAACTTTTAATTGAATCACAGCATACATCCAAAATCATAAATGTATGCAACTTGATGAATTTTCGTTAAGTGTGATCATCCAGATCAACAAACAGAACATTACCAGCTTCTCAGAATTCCCCTCATGTCCCCTCCTAGACACTACCTTTCCCTTAAGGATGACCACTGTTCTTTTACATCATAGATTTTTGAATTTTGTGTAAGTAGAATCATATAGTATGTGCTCGTTTGTGTCTGGACTTCTTTTATTCAGTATTGTTTATAAAATTCATCCATATTATTGCATGTAGTTATAATTTGTTGTCATTGCTGTATAATAATCCTTTGTATGAATATAGCATGGTTCTTTATACTGTTGTTGGGCATTTTGGGTAGTTTCCAATTTGGAGCTCTTGCAAATAGTGCTACTAAGAACATTCTAGCACATCTATTTTGGTGAACACACGTACACACTTTTGTTGGGGATATACCTCGGAGGGAAATTATGGTCATAATTTATATATATGTCTGGCTGTGGCAGGTACTGCCAAAGAGTTTTCCATAGCATTTGTCCCAAATAATACTCTTATTGGCAGTGTATGAGAGTTACAGTTGCTCCTTATCTTCACCAACACTTAATATTGTTTGTTGTTTTCATTTTAGCCATTCTGGTGGCTATGTAGTAGTATAATATTATAGTTTCCCTGTTGACTCATAAAATTGTACACCTTTTCATATGTTTACTGGCCATTTGGATATTTTCTTTTGTGAAGTAACTAAGTCCTTTGCCCATTTTTCTATTGGATTGACTGTCCTTCTTAACAATTATTAATTCTTATTAATTTTATAAGTTCATTATATAGTCTGAATATGTGTCTTTTGTTGTGTGTGTGTATATATATATATATATGTACACAATAGATATCTTCTATGACTCTGTGGCTTGTGTTTTCGCTCTTAATAGTGTCTTTAGATGAACAGAGGTTCTTAGTCTTAATGTAATCATTCAATCAATTTATGCATATATTTCTCTTTTATGCTTAGTGCTTTTTTGTACTCTGAGAAATCTTTGCCTATTTCAGCATCAGGAAGATATTCTCCTATGCTTTTTTTCTAAAAGCTATGTTGTTTTACCTTTCGCATTTAGATCTACGATCCATTTGGAATTGATTTTTGTTTATGGTATAAGATAGGGGTCAAGGTACACTTTTTTCCCCTCATATGTAGATATCCAGTTAGCCCAGCACCATTTATCAAAAAGACTATTATTTCCCCACTGCACTGCAGTGTTACCTTTGTGATACCAGATGACTATATATAGGTGGGCTCTGTGTCTGGACTCTCTTCTCTTCTGTTGTCTCTTCTTGTACCACTACCATAATGTCTTAGTTACTATAGCTTTTCAATAGGTCTAGACATCCGGTTGAGTAAGTCCTTCAATTTTGTTCTTCTTCAACATTGTATTGCCTATTCTTGGATCTTTGCATTTCCATATACATTTTAGAATTAATTTGCTAAAGTCCACAGGATAACCTGTTGTGATTTCGATTGAGATTGCCCTGAATATGTAGGTTGACATATTTGCAGACAGTTGACATATTTACAATATTGAATCTTCCAATCCATGAACATGGATCACTCCATTTATCTGAATCTTTAATTTACTGAAAAAAATGTATTACAGTTTTCAGTGTAGAGGTCTTACATGTCTCTTAGATTTATTTCTAGGTATTTGATTTTTTATACTCTCATAAATAGTATTGTTATTTAAAGTTTATTTTCTACTTATACATTACAGATATATGGAAATCAAATTGATTTTTGACCATGTATTCATCTTGGTTGTTGAATTCACTTATTGATTCTAATAGTTTGTCTGTAAATTCTTTTTTTTTTTTTTGGACGTACCATATGGCATGTGGGATCTTACTTCCCCAACCAGGGATCGAACACATGCCCCCTGCAGTGGAAGTGTGGAGTCTTAACCACTGGACCACCAGGGAAGTCCCAGTTCTTTTGTATTTTCTATGTACAATCATGTCGTCTGCAAATAATAACTTATTTCTTCCTTTCCAACCCATATACTTGTCTGGCTCAATATTTAATGCTAGCATATATTGTTTTGTATGTGTTTCTTGTTTGTTTGTTTTTACAGGCTGCTTCAAATCCTTTCACAAAAAGATAAGATAGAAATAGATTTTTTTCCCTTAAGTTATCTGTAGTTGTGCAGTTAAAGTTAGATCAAAATATTTGATTTTATTAATTAGTATAAAGTTCCCAAGAGACTAGGAATTCAAACAGTGTTAAATGAGTTCTTCCTGCAGAGAAAATCATAGCATCTTCAACTCCAGAAAACCTCACCCTTCCCTCCCCTCAGACTCAGTCAGAATAATCAAAGTGTTTAACTTGTGGAAGTAGGTCTTCTCCCTTTTCCTCTCCCCATGCATTTCTTATCTCTCTGAGATGGTGAATGAATGACTGATTTTTTTAAATAAAGAAGACACCTTCACTGAATATCTAATTTTGGCTATTTCGTTCAGGCTTTGGGCAAGTGCTACACGGTCTTAAGCCAGGATTGGCAAACTATGGCCTGTGGGCCAAATCCAGCCCACCACATGTTTTTAAAGACCTATAAGCTGTTTTAAATGGTTGAAAAAATTAAAAGAAGAATACTATTTTGTGACACATGAAACTTATATGAAACTCAAATTTCAGTGTCCACAAATAAATTTTTATTGGAGAACAATCATACTTACTCATTTATGTGTTGTCTATGGCTGCTTTTGTGCCAAACAGCCAACTCGAGTAATTGAAACAGAGATCCTACGCCTCACATGGGCAAAAATATTTACTATCTGGCCCTTTACAGAAAAGATTACCAGCTCCTGATCTAACAGTAGGGAGCCACTGAAGGATTTAGGCAAGAAAATGATATGCAAACTGTGCTAATTTAGGAAGGTTAATCAAGTTCTGGTACATAGGATGGAATTGGACATGGGAGAGAGGGGAGCCTTGAGGTGGGAGGTCAAAGCTATTTATATTTATTATTGGAAGGCAGCTATGCTCACCATGATACCATCAACACCACTTATTTATAGTTATTTTTAGACTACCTGATTTATTTCTGCTACTCTTGAATATCATAGGTTAGTAATTTCTAGACTTCAGGGAATTTTGACATATTATTCTTTATTTTATCTCACTATATTCTGTCTTTTTTTTTTTCCATAAAGTAGGATCTGACATAAGGTGAGCAGCAGAATGTGGTGGCTGAGAAGCCAGACAGACATAAATTTAAATCTCATATCTGCCTATTTAACAGCTGTTTACCTTGAGTGGGTTAAAATTGTTCTAAACCTCAGACTCCTCATTTGTAAAATGCAGGTTGTTCTGAGAATTAAATACAGTGATATATGTAAGGCATCCAGCATATGTTAATCCTCAAGAAGTGGTAGATGTTATTTTGGGCTTATTTAAGCAGTAATTCTAGTGAATTCAGATTGGTTTTGTTTGAGATACTTGGGGACTTTTCATGAAATCTGTTAAGATAACTTAGTTATGTTTGTTCTTTTCCTCCTGCTTTACATTTTCCCCCTTTCCTGATGCTTTGCTTGTAACTCAATACTTTATTCTGTTTATTTCCTTTAAGCCATATCAATTCCTCTGCAGAGTAAAATAGGCTATTTAAAAACATTGTAGAGAGATCCTAGGATGTCTTCAAACCAGGCTTGTGAATAACTCATATAAGAGCTTGTTTTAGTCAGTTGGGGCTGCTGCAACAAAGTACCATGAACCAGTTAGCTTATAAATGTCAGATATTTATTTCTCACAGTTCTAGAGGCTGGAAGTCTGAGATCAAGGCTCTGGAAGATTTGATGTCCGGTGAGGACCCACTTCCTGGTTCATAGACCATCTTCTTGCTGTGTTCTCACATGGCATAAGGGGTAAGGGAACTCTCTGGAGTTTCTTTTATAAAGGCACTAATCCCATTCATGAAGCCTCCATCCTCATGACCTAATCACTTCCGAAAGGCCTCACCTCCAAATACCGTCACATGGGTCATTAGGTTTCAACATATGAATTTTGGAGGCACACAGACATTCAGTGTATAGCAGAACTGGTTATTTAGACTGATGCCATACTTAAGGGGGAAATACACTAGTATTAAAGAGATTAGGAGATTGGTTCAAGATGGCAGAGTAGGACGTGCTCTCACTCCCTCTTGTGAGAGCACTGGAATCACAACTAACTGCTGAAAAATCATCGACAGGAAGACACTGGAACTCATCAAAAAAGATGCCCCACATCCAAAGACAAAGGAGAAGCCACAATGAGATGGTAGGAGGGGCGCAATCACAATAAAATCAAATCCCATAACTGCTGGGTGGGTGACTCACAAACTGGAGAACACTTATACCACAGAAGTCCACCCACTGGAGTGAAGCTTCTTAGCCCCATGTCAGGCTTCCCTGGGGGTCCGGCAACGGGAGGAGGAATTCCTAGAGAATCAGAATTTGAAGGCCAGCGAGGTTTGATTGCAGGACTTTGACAGGACTGGGGGAAACAGAGACTCCACTCTCAGAGGGCACACACAAAGTAGTGTGCACATCGGGACCCAGGGGAAGGAGCAGTGACCCCATAGGAGACTGAACCAGACCTACCTGCTAGTGTTGGAGTGTCTCCTGCAGAGGTGGGGGGTGGCTGTGTCTCACCGTGAGGACAAGGACACTGGAAGCAGAAGTTTTGGGAAGTACTCCTTGACGTGAGCCCTCCCAGAGTCTGCCATTAGCCCTACAAAAGAGCCCGGGTAGGCTCCAGTGTTGGGTCACCTCAGGCCAAACAACCAACAGGGAGGGGACCCAGCCCCACCCATTAGCAGACAAGCAGATTAAAGTTTTACTGAGCTCTGCCCACCAGAGCAACAGCCAGCTCTACCCACCACCAGTCCTTCCCATCAGGAAACTTGCACAAGCCTCTTAGATAGCCTCATCCACCAGAGGGCAGACAGCAGAAGCAAGAAGAACTACAATCCTGCAGCCTGTGGAACAAAAACCACATTCACAGAAAGGTAGACAAGATGAAAAGGCAGAGGGCTATGTACCAGATGAAGGAACAAAATAAAACCCCAGAAAAACTACTAAATGAAGTGGAGATAGGCAACCTTCCAGAAAAAGAATTCAGAATAATGATAGTGAAGATGATCTAGGACCTCGGAAAAAGAATGGAGGCAAAGATCGAGAAGATGCAAGAAATGTTTAACGAAGACCTAAAAGAATTAAAGAACAAACAAACAGAAATGAACAATACAATAACTGAAATGAAAAATACACTAGAAGGAATCAGTAGCAGAATAACTGAGGCAGAAGAACGGATAAGTGACCTGGAAGACAGAATGGTGGAATTCACTGCTGCAGAACAGAATAAAGAAAAAAGAATGAAAAGAAATGAAGACAGCCTATGAGACCTCTGGGACAACATTAAATGCACCAACATTTGCATTATAGGGGTCCCAAAAGGAGAAGAGAGAGAGAAAGGACCTGAGAAAATATTTGAAGAGATTATAGTTGAAAACTTCCCTAACATGGGAAAGGAAATAGCCACCCAAGTCCAGGAATCACAGAGAGTACCATACAGGATAAACCTAAGGAGAAACATGCCAAGACACATAGTAATCAAATTGGCAAAAAAACTGGCAAAAATTAAAGACAAAGAAAAATTATTGACAGCAGCAAGGGAAAAACGACAAATAACATACAAGGGAACTCCCATAAGGTTAACAGCTGATTTCTCAGCAGAAACTCTACAAGCCAGAAGGGAGTGGCATGACATATTTAAAGTGATGAAAGGGGAGAGCCTACAACCAAGATTGCTCTACCTGACAAGGATCTCATTCAGATTCAATGGAGAAACCAAAGGCTTTACAGACAAGCAAAAGCTAAGAGAATTCAGCACCACCAAACCAGCTCTACAACAAATGCTAAAGAAATTTCTCTAAGTGGGAAACAGAAGAGAAGTAAAGGACCTACAAAAACAAACCCCCCAAAATTAAGAAAATGGTAATAGGAACATACATATTGATAATTACCTTAAATGTGAATGGATTAAATGCTCCAACCAAAAGACACAGCCTTGCTGAATGGATATAAAAACAAGACCCATATATATATATGCTGTGTACAAGAGACCCACTTCAGACCTAGGGACACATACAGACTGAAGTGAGGGAATGGAAAAACATATTCCATGCAAATGGAAATCAAAAGAAAGCTGAAGTAGCAATACTCGTATCAGACAAAATAGACTTTAAAATAAAGAATGTTACAAGAGACAAGGAAGGATACTACGTAATGATCAAGGGATCAATCCAAGAAAAAGATATAACAATTATAAATATATATGCACCCAACTTAGGAGCACCTTAATAGAAAGGCAACTGCTAACAGCTATAAAAGAGGAAATCGACAGTAACACAATAATAGTGGAGGACTTTAACACCTCACTTACACCAATGGACAGATCATCCAAACAGAAAATTAATAAGGAAACACAACCTTTAAATGACACAATAGACCAGATAGATTTAATTGATATTTATAGGACATTCCATCCAAAAAACAGCAGATTACACTTTCTTCTCAACTGCACATGGAACATTCCCCAGGATAGATCACATCCTGGGTCACAAATCAAGCCTGAGTAAATTTTAAAAAATTGAAGTCATATCAAGCATCTTTTCTGACCACAATGCTATAAGATTAGAAATCAATTACACGGAAAAAGATGTAAAAAACACAGACACATGGAGGCTAAACAGTACATTACTAAATAACCAAGAGATCACTAAAGAAATCAAAGAGGAACTCAAAAAATACCTAGACAGAAATGACAATGAAAACACGACAATCCAAAACCTATGGGATGCAGCAAAAGCAGTTCTAACAGGGAAGTTTATAGCAATACAAGAAACAAGAAAAATCTCAAATAAACAATCTGATGTTACACCTAAAGGAACTAGAGGAAGAAGAACAAACAAAACCCAAAGTCAGCAGAAGGAAAGAAATCATAAAGATCAGAGCAGAAATAAATGAAAAAGAAACAAAGAAAACAATAGCAAAGATCAATAAAACTAAAAGCTGGTTCTTTGAGAAGATTAACAAAATTGATAAACCATTAGCCAGACTCATCAAGAAAAAGAGGGAGAGGACTCAAATCAATAAAATTAGAAATGAAAAAGGAGAAGTTACATCAGACACCGCAGAAATACAAAGCATCCTAAGAGACTACTACAAGCAACTCTATGCCGATAAGATGGACAACATGGAAGAAATGGACAAATTCTTAGAAAGGTATAACTTCCAAGACTGAACCAGGAAGAAATAGAAAATATGAGCAGACCAATCACAAGTAATGAAATTGAAACTGTGATTAAAAATCTTCCAACAAACAAAAGTCCAGGACTAGATGGCTTCACAGGTGAATGCTGTCAAATATTTAGAGAAGAGCTAACAACCATCCTTCTCAAACTCTTCCAAAAAGCTGCAGAAGGAAAACTCCCAAACTCATGCTATGAGGCCATCCATCACCCTGATACCAAAACCAGACAAAGATACTACAAAAAAAAATTACAGACCAATATCACTGATGAATATAGGTGCAAAAATCCTCAACAAAATACTAGCAAACAGAATCCAACAACATGTTAAAAGGATCATACACCATGATCAAGTGGGATTTATCCTAGGGATTCAAGGATTCTTTAATATACGCAAATCAATCAGTGTGATACACCATATTAACAGATTGAAGGATAAAAACTATATGATTATCTCAATAGATGCCGAAAAAGCTTTTGACAAAATTCAACACACATTTATGATAACTCTTCAGAAGGTGGGCATAGAGGGAACCTACCTCAACATAATAAAGGCCATATACAAAAACCCACAGCAAACATCATTCTTAATGGTGAAAAACTGAAAGCATTTCCTCTAAGATCAGGAACAAGACAAGGATGTCCACTCTCACCACTATTATTCAACATAGTTTTGGAAGTCCTAGCCGCGGCAGTCTGAGAAGAAAAAGAAATAAAAGGAATACAAATTGGAAAAGAAGAAGTAAAACTGTCACTGTTGCAGATGACATGATACTATACATAGAGAATCCTAAAGATGCCACCAGAAAACTACTAGAGCTAATCAATGATTTTGGTAAAGTTGCAGGATACAAAATTACTGCACAGAAATCTCTTGCATTCCTACACCCTAATGATGAAAAATCTGAAAGAGAAATTAAGGAAACACTCCCATTTACCACTGCAACAAAAAGAATAAAATACCTAGGGAGACAAAAGACCTCTATGCAGAAAACTATAAAACAATGTTAAAAGAAATTAAAGATGATACAAACAGATAGAGAGATATACCATGCCCTTTTGTTGGAAGATTCAATATTGTGAAAATAACTATACTACCCAAAGCAATCTACAGATTCAGTGCAATCCCTATCAAATTACCAATGGCATTTTTTACAGAGCTAGAACAAAAAATCTTAAAATTTGTATGGAGACACAAAAGACCCTGAATAGCCAAAGTGGTCTTGAGGGAAAAAAATGGAGCTGGAGGAATTAGACTCCCTGACTTCAGACTATACTACAAAGCTACAGTAATGAAGACAATATGGTACTGGCACAAAAACAGAAATATAGATCAATGGAACAGGATAGAAAGCCCAGATATAAACCCACACACCTATGGTCAACTAATCTATGACAAAGGAGGCAAGGATATACAGTGCAGTAAAGACAGTCTCTTCAATAAGTGGTGCTGGGAAAACTGGACAGCTATGTGTAAAAGAATGAAATTAGAACACTCCCTAACACCATATACAAAAATAAACTCAAAATAGATTAGAGACCTAAATGTAAGACCAGACACTGTAAAACTCTTAGAGGAAAACATAGGAAGAACATTCTTTGACATAAATCACAGCAAGATCTTTTTTGATCCACCTACTAGAGTAATGGAAATAAAAACAAAAATAAACAAATGGGACCTAATGAAACTTAAAAGCTCTTGCAAAGCAAAGAAAACTACAAACAAGATGAAAAGACGAGCCTCAGAAAGCGAGAAAATATTTGCAAACAAAACAACAAAGGATTAATCTCCAAAATATACAAACAGCTCATGCAGCTCAATATTAAAAAAATAAAAACCCAATCCAGAAATGGGCAGAAGACCTAAATAGATGTTTCTCCAAAGAAGACATACAGATGGCCAAGGAGCACATGAAAAGCTGCTCAGCATCACTAATTATTAGAGAAATGCAAATCAAAACTACAATGAGGTATCACCTCACACCTGTTAGAATGTGCATCATCAGAAAATCTACAAACAACAAATGCTGGAGAGGGTGTGGAGAAAAGGGAACCCTCTTGCACTGTTGGTGGGAATGTAAATTGATACAGCCACTATGGAGGTTCCTTAAAAAACTAAAAGTAGAATTACCATATGATCCAGCAATCCCACTACTGGGCATATACCCAGAGAAAATCCTAATTCAAAAAGACACATGCACCCCAGTGTTCATTGCAGCACTATTTACAATAGCCAGGTCATGGAAGCAACCTAAATGCCCATCAACAGACGAATGGATGAAGAAGGTGTGGTACATATATACAATGGAATATTACTCAGCCATAAAAAGAAACGAAATTGGGTCATTTGTAGAGATGTGGATGAATCCAGAGACTCATACAGAGTGAAGTAAGTCAGAAAGTGAAAAACAAATATCGTATATTAACGCATGTATGTGGAACCTAGAAAAACGGTACAGATGAACCGGTTTGCAGGGCAGAAATTGAGACACAGATGTAGAGAACAAACGTATGGACACCCTGGGGGGAAAGTGGTGGCAGGGCTAGTGGTGTGATGAATTGGGAGATTGGGATTGACATGTGTACACTAATATGTATAAAATGGATAACTAATAAGAACCTGCTGTATAAAAAAAAATAAAGAGATTAGGAGTCTGTACATGTGGGGGGCAGGAAATATATGGGAAATCTCTGTACCTTCTGCTCAATTTTTCTGTGAACCTAAAACTGCTCTAAAAAATCAAGTCTACTAAAACAGAAATGAAGCATTTAAACTCACATCTAAACAGTGCTTTACAAAAATTATTGAGTGCTTCCTGAATATAAAACAGCTAAACCTGTTGCTGTTTTGTAACTTTATGTGGTTTTGATGGGATTTGGTTGTGAAATTAAGATGTGAGAATCTCGCTGATCTGTATCAAGTATTACCTTGCCATTTGAGAATAAAACAATTTATAACCTCCCCCAGGAAGGCATGCTAATTTTTAACATGTGTTTCTCTTTTTATGTACTAATGAAAAGCTCTTTCACACTTTAAGGTTGGTGTAAAAAAATAAACAAATAAAAGCACATGTGAGCCCCTGACCCCACTGTGGATTTAGTCAAGATGTAAAAACAATATTGATTGTGGAGTTTGGAAAACAGGATTATTGGTTTCGTGGCAGTACTGAAATCTGGAGTATATGGAAGATTCCAGCTAATCAACTGGAACAACAATTGTTGTCTGTCATGTATCCTTGTCAGCACTTTAAAGATAGAAAAAAAATAGAAACATGGACCCATGGTTCTTTATATCATGCCTAACTGTTAAAAAAGAAACAAAAAACAGAACAACTCTTCATAAGTCATAAAGGTTCAGAATGAATCTGGATATTGTTCTGTGTACCTGACCCTGTGATCCTCACGTGTCTTGGAATGAGGTGGATGAAGTGTTTGTGTATAGATAATCAAATTATGTATGCATATTTTTGTGTCTTATAAGTGAAGAAACTGGTTAAGGTAATTCTCCAAGGTCGTACAACTTAAAGAGTCCCCTCCTCACAGATCTGACTCAGAACTGGTATGTTTCTGTTCAGTTTAACTGACATTTTCTTCTTTACTATGTGCCGAACACTATGTTGGGCACTGCAGATATGAAAGTGAGTAAGACAGAGTTGTCATCCTGAAGGAAGTTGTAGTATAGCAGAAAATACAATTTTAATACAGTGATAAGTTTTCTGATAGAACTGATACTCTGTCTTGTGCCAAGGTAAGGGAGAGCTTTTAGCTTACTCTGAAAGTCTAGGAAAATCTTCTCAGAAGTGAACCCCTCACTTGAAAGATGAATAAATAGTGTAACTCATAAAAGAGGTATATCCTACTTTTCTCTGAGTCCTCTGCAGTAGTGATCTGCTTTATAGAATGCCACATTATAGTTATCAATGTCTAGCTGTATTGATATTTAGGGGTGGCAATACGTAGTAGAAAATATACTCTGGTTATTTCATAGAAGTGTCTTGAGTAAATTCCTTCCTTTTCCCCCAACTTCACCACCACTACCAAGAATGGGTGGCGAAATTTCCATGGTATAGGGTCACATCTGTTTCTTCCAGGCCCTCCAGAAAGAAACAGTTTGTCAGGGGAACTCGGAAAGGGCTTCTTGGACCAGATCTCTTTAAGAAGAAAATTAAGTGCCCCTAGGGGAAGTATCTTGGAAAATTTTAAACTGCCTCTGTAAACTTTGAAGGATAGCTCTTGACAGTGCTTGCTGTGGGTAAATCCTGACTGCCTCCTCTGACCTTAGCTGTGGTGATCCACCTGCCTTTTCTTTAGCACTATTGGTCAGGCACACATTCCTCTGTTCCTCTAGCCTCCTGACTGACTTCCAGCTCCCAACTTTCCCTGACCTGCTTGCCTGGTTCTTTTCCAGACACCTGACCTGCCGTAACCTCAGATTCAAGCTCTGACCTGCTAACCTGGACAGTGCACGCCCAGCCTGCTGGCTGACAGACACAGTCAGCCTGTCCCCCAACCCTGCCCTGGGCCAGAGTGTCTGACTGCTGGGCAGCAGTGACTCGCTACACCTTCCCCCCACTACACATATAGGCGGGGCACACCAACATCTCATGAGGACGGTCACAGCCAAGGCTAGAAAGGGAAGGAAGAAGGAAAACCTGTTAGGGAAGGTCTGGGATGGGGGAGGAATCTAGTAAGTTTAAAGACAGCCCTCAAAAGTTCAGTCAGTCAGTAAATAGTTGAGTGCTTCTGTGTGTCAGGCATGTGCTGGGTTATAGGAGTATAAGATGAATAAGGAGGATATTTGGGATTATAAAAAACTATTGATATGAAACACTTTTACAGCATGTTTTTATCACCCTGTTATCATACTTGTCACATAGTTTTTATGCTACGTAAGGAAGTTTTTTGTAACTAAACTCTTATTTTTTGTGGCTAAACTCTTAGTATTATCCTAAGTTAGCTTCCAAGGTTATTGTACCCCAAATACCATTTGTAGTTTAAAGTTGAATTATACTTATTTGACCTGAGAATTTAGGGATTTCAGGCAATGTAAGTTCTAATGTAAAATCTTACATGTGATTGTATTGAAACAGAAGGAATGATTTCCTGTTCTTGGCAAATGCTGTCATATTCTGGAAGCAAGACTGTCAGGAAAATGATGAAGTTTGCCAAATGTTATGTTCAGTTTGTGAAAAGAGACTGTGAGGCATTTTGTGAGCCTTCACCCTTAGTGTCATCTGGCCATTTGGAAGCATTGGTCAGGGATGGGTGGCAAAGTCAAAAACTTTTAAAGGCCAAGCAGGTAAATGCACTGGGGTAGGGGTGGAGCAGTGAATACAGATGAGATATTTAAAATAATATTATCAGATATCATTGTAAAACTGCAACAACAGTGCAGTCCTGGCCAAACAGGAGGATAGCAGCATTTACCTGTCGTGCTCAACTTCTGGGCGCCATTTATCCTGGGAACCAGGCTACGCTCTTAGGGGTAATTGATTGGGAGAACTGATATACTCTTATATACAATAAGGCAACAGAAAATGGTGCCATTTCCAAGGATTCACCAAAATGTAGTCAATACTTTGTGAAATGCTACTTGTTTCCTTTTCTTCAGAATTAGAAAAGCCAATGCACATTCAATACTTATTCTAAAAAATTAAATAGGTATGGTTGTAGATCATTCATTTATAGAGTTTAAACATGTTTTGAGTGACAACACACACACACCCCCCAACATAGCAACAAAAGACCCAGGCTATTAATTTCTCATATTACCTGAAGAGAAAGTTTGAATTGACCACATAAAATCTCCATTCAGTAGTTGTAGTCTTGAAGATAGATTCTGCAGCAAATCAACTCAACACTCGGCAAACACTGTGAACAACTCTGAGCTCTCACTGAGTGTGCATGACATATAATATACTACTGGGAAAAATCTCTACAGTTTGTTTAAAATATAATTGGTGATACACTATTTGATTCACAATCAGATATGAATCAGAATCAGAGAGGGTAAGGTATAAATAAAACAGAAAAACTCATTGTAGCAGCTGGAAGAGCCTGGAAAAATTAACTCCCCTAAGGAGGAGAATTATTTCCTGATTATAGAGGTTTTCTTATTTAGCTAGTATTATTTCTTTTATCTGTTAGACAAATTATACATGTATTCAATTTCAAATTTAGGCATTGAATTGAGCACTTTTATTTTTCTTTAAGACTATCAGATGTTTGCCAGGAAAGGCTAATTGTGTGTTATCCATCAATATAAACAATAAAAAAATTCAGCCAAAAATCAAATTTATCGCACAACCTATGCTCAGTGGTTTTTAATTGTATTGTCTTGCTTTTTTCACAATTCTGTGCCAGGGTCTAATGGCTATTGATTGTCCTCATACTGGCATTGTGGACTATCAGCAAGTGGCTTTGTCATTTGCCCAGGATTTCCAAGAAGCAGGTGGCTCTGTTTTGACCAATTTTGAAGTAGAAGATATTGAAATGGCTAAAGAAAGTTCTTCAAGAAGTAAAGATGGTAAGCAATCCTTGTCTTTTCTTTTGAATACTGAATTGACTTCTGAACAAACTTGGGACTGTTTTTGGCTAGGGTAGCGCTGGCAAGAGGGCCACCAGAAGCTAGGCTACAGTAAGGGCCCAGAGCTGGAGGCAGATACAGAAGGGGTGAGGGTGAGACCGGATATGGGAGAACTGGGACTTCTAGTGAGTCTTGTGCTGATAGAACTAGGCATTGATGGGACACTTCTGACTAGTGCTAAATCCCGAACTGCCAAGGCTGTTTATGGAAAGTTAGCCTGCAAACACTTCCCTATCTAGGTTAGTCAGAATCCCCTGGGAGTGCTTGTTAAAAATGCAGATTTTAGCATCACCCAGTCTTACTGAATCAGACTGTCTGGGGATAGGACATGACTCAGCCATTCTGAATTCCCCCTCTACCCCCCCCCCCCCACCAGTTCCTTCATTGTAGCCTGTACTTAGAGTTTGTTTTGTTTTGCTTTGGGGACAATTTTTTTTTTTAACCAAATGAATTAGTTTTTAAGCCTTAGATTCATTGTTGGGAAATTTGAAGGAGAAAAAAAGTAGTGTTCAGTTCATTCTTTCTTGACAGGTTTTTAAGGAGATCTGGGCTATCTGAGTCATTCTCCCAGTGTCCTTTTAAATTCTAAGATGATGAGCAAAATTGTTAAATAATTGAGATTGTTAGACAGGTAGCATAATCAATCAAATCTATGATATAAGTAAGTAGATCATATTTTTTTTACCTGCTGTACATATGCTTTATAGGTCTTTGAGATCACATGTATCTGATTGGGAACTAATTTTATAAATAGTTTATCATTGGAAATTCTGTGTTGTGATAACTCTTGCTTCTCTATACAACTTAGAATCCGCAAGGATTCAGATAACCAAGACTTGAACAACAAGTGTCATAGCATTAGTTCTGTGAGAAAATGCATACTGATTTATGATGATCCATTTTATAGCCTGTTTTCTAGGATTGCAGTTCACAGAAAAGCTGGGACTGTCTATTTTGGAGCTGGGGTGGGGAATGGTTTATAAGTATAGATTAAATGAATTAAAATAAAATATGCTAAAAACATGCCAGAGTTTTGTATATTGTCAAATATGAACTAGTTTAATCTTGTTACTTGGTAAAAAACTTTAGAATGAAAAGTAGGGGGCAATAATGGTTATGACAGAGACAATCTTTTAAATGATTACTAGAATAATGTTTGTTTAATGTAGGCTTTCTTTTGCTAAAAATAAATCTTTCACTAATTTTTTTTCAGGGATGAAATACCCAGTTGTTATAAGGAATACAAAGGTAATGATTCTTAAGCAAAACTACTTTCATCTACTTTATCTATGGTCATCTCCTTTCTTAAAAAGTTGAATTAACCACAGTGCTGTATTTTATGTCATTGAATGAAATTCGTCTAATGTAAAAGTTATTCTGAGAGAAATCCTTTGAGAGCAGTGTAACAGCTTTCATTCTAAGAAGGGTTTCAACTTGGAAATGTCTTCATGAAGTGTTTGTGCCAGCAAAGGATAGGATTATAAGCACTTAGAGTAATAAAAACTGATAGTTTTATTGCTCTGCCTACTTATCTACATTAACTTATTAACTGTCTGCTAACGAGAAGACTTTGGGGGCAGGGAGCAGGTTGTGCAGAGAGAGATGGACTACTTTTCTTCATCTTCTCATAGTCTAAAACAAGAATTATTGAATGGCATAGAAGCATTTCGTTAGCTGTATGTTCACTGAACGATCAGAGTTCAGTCAGGAGAGTAGAGTCATCAATGAGTATGTTATAGGAATTAGGCCTTACACATTTTTAAAAAATATTTATTTATTTATTTTGGCTGTGCCGGGTCTTAGTTGCGGCATGCGGGATCTTCACTGTGGCATGCGGACTCTTAGTTGTGGCATGCATGCGGGATCTATTTCCCTGACCAGGGATCGAACCTGGGCCCCCTGAATTGGGAGTGTGGAGTCTTATCCACTGGACCACCAGGGAAGTCCCCTTACACAATTTTTAAAGGATCTGGGGAAGTGCAGGTTCAGAAGGGGAGTTGGTAGATCAGAGGCATCTCCAGCCAGTCTGAGAAGCCACATGTGTCTAGCTGCTGAAGTGGGAATGCAAGCAGGAAGTTCATGAGGAGATATGGGGGGCTCTTGCCTCTGTCTATACCCAAGCAGTGGGCTGGAGCAGTGCCTGATCAGTAGGAGCAGTAGTTGGGAAGCTGAATGTGGAGCTGTAATTTACTTTGCAGTGGGTGTTTGTCACTTCATTGGACTAGAATGACCTTCAGAGAATAGTGGCTGCTGCTGTACTTCTGCCTGCCAAACCATATGCAATTCCTGTTTGGTCAGCTTTAAGCTGGAACCGTATAGGGAAGAATTGTTGTTCCCAGCTTAACCAGATCGACACAGTATAACCCCCTGCAGTCCATCCCTTTTCAACTTGGCATCCATTCACACCCCTTATAATCATATTTAACTTCCAAATAAAGAGAGTAGAAAAATTATGCTTCCATCCACAAGGTGCAACTATCTTCCATACACCTGAAGACATGCTTACTCTCCAAAAAAGATACGAAGTCTACTTTATTGATCATGAATGTTCATTTCTTTTCTAGCTGAGTCACTCTCCCCCTTTGAGATCCTGCAACTTAAATACTGAGATAAAAGGTTAACCACAATTTAAGCATCTTATATTAAATCAGTAGTTCTCAACGGGAGGCAGTTTCTCCTCCTAGGAGACATTTGGCAATGTCTGGAGACATTTTTATTGTCACATCTAGTAGAAGGGGGGCAATGCTACTGGCATTTAGTGGGTAGAGGCCAGGGATTCTGCTAAACATCCTACAATGTGAGAGACAGGCCCCCAGAACAAAGAGGTATCTGGCCCCAAATGTCGATAGTACTGAAGTTGAGGTGTTAGACAGTGGGGAAGTGACAGAGATGGGTGTGTTAGTCATCTAGGGCTGCCTTAACAGAACACCACAGACGGGGTGGCTTTAACAACAGAAATTTATTTTTTCGCAGCTCTGGAGGCTAGAAATCTAGGGTCAAGGTGCCATCAGGGTTGGCTTCTGGTGAGATCTCTCTTCTCAGCTTGTGGATGACTGTCTTCACACTATGTCCTTACGTGGCCTTTTCTCTGTGCGTGCACATGTGCAGAGAAAGAGTAGGAGAGAGCAACCTCTGGTATCTCTTTGTCTTATAAGAACACCATTCCTATTAGATTAGGGCTCCACTTTTGTGACCTTATTTAACCTTAATTACCTCCCTAAAGGTCCTGTCTCCAAATACAGTCTCGTTGGGCGTTAGGACTTCAACGTATGGATTTAGGGGAGACAGAATTCAGTCCATAATAATGAGGATAAAGAAATAATTGGGTAATTTATAGACAAATATATTTATTTCAAAATGAGGAAGAATTACCCATAGCTACTACACTCCTCATTTCTGTCACCAGACATGTGGTCATAGCTGATATTTATAATTTCCTTCTTCCACTACTCATTCCATAGTCCCTTTGCCCTTGGCAAGCATCTCAGCTGGTCATGGTTCCTAGTTTGGTGGGGTAACTCAAACTTTCATTCCTGAAGTGTCTGTGCCATTCGAAGCCCTGCCTGTTTTGGGTTGTGGTACTTTCCATTAAGTTTTATAATAATACATGGGAAAATTAAGGCATGTCCCAGGAGAGCTACATTCCAGATGTACTCCTCTTTATCATCCCTGAGCCCTCTATGTGGTAGCAACTCAGTTTCTCCTTGAGAGTCAGAATCAATTACCCCACTCAGTACAGTAATCCCCTCTGCCTATTGATCACTGGCAGGGGGAACCCAAAGTGGCCAAGTGTGGCAGTATCAATTTCTAACTTAATGCAACCATTGCTTATTCTCTAATGGAAGCCTTTTTCCCTTGGGAACTAAGACCTCTAGACCATCAGAGCCAAAAGTTGTAGGGATAGGAAGCAAAAAATTTTACTGTAATAGTAAGGAGCTACTCCCATTTTCTGCCTCTTGATTTCCAGGCCTGTGAATCCTGGCTATGGGAGAAACAACACCATATATTAGTCACTGGTTTAGAGCATGTAGAGAATCCTAGAAGACCTTGCCCCAGACCTGTAGGTGTTGCCAGCCAACTAGTGCTGTTATTGAATCTTCAAAAGCCCATTCTACTTTTTGTCACCCAGCAGCTTCAGGATTGTGGGGAAAATGATAAAATCAGTGCATTACACAAGCATGAGCCTATTGTTATACTTCATTTCCTATAAAATAAGCTCACTGATCAGAAGTAATTCTTCTAAGTAAAATACCATAACAGTGAATAAGGCATCCTATAAATTCACAGATGGTGGTTTCCATAGAAGCATTGTGGGCAGGGAAGACAAATTTATATCCAGAGCAAGTGTCTATTCCAGTGAGCACTGAGTGCTGCCTTTGGTTTTTGATTGAAGTGGTCCAGGGACCATATCAGTGGCTCTGTTGATTCCGCTGTTGGCAGATTGAACATTCAGCAGTGGTTGTAAACAGATCAGCTTTGGTGAGTAAGTCCATGTTGCTGAACCCTTGCATTACCTCCTTGCTGCCATAACCATTTAGTTCATGAAACCATTGGGTGAGGACAGGGGTACCTGGGGAAAGAGGCTAGCTAATGTCCACAGAGCAGGTCATCTTGTCTACTGATTATTAAAATCTTCCTCTTCCACGATCAATCACTCTTTAGTGAACATTCATATAGTACTCAAATATCTTTTTTATCTGAGCCCGTTTGGAGAGGTCCATTCACATACCTTTTCTCCAGAGCTCCCTTTTCTGACCATCCAGCAAACCATTAGTCATTGCACATGAAGCAGTGTAAATCCATACTTCTAGCCATCTCTCCTTCTAGGTAAGATAAATAACCAAGTGTAACGTTCAGTGTTCTTCCCCCTGGGAAGATTTCCCTTCACTGCAGTCCTTCAGGGCCACTCCCGAGTGGGGCTCTGGTGCTGTAGCTGTTCATTTTCAAGTGACGCCAGAATGTTGTGCAGAACCATTTGTAAACCAGGCCTGTATTTTTTTTCTTCCTTGGTCAGCTGATGACAGAGAACTTTCCATGGGGCCATGGGGGCAGGCTGAGAGGGAGGAGATGATTTAGCAGTAGAGGTCATGGGAATTTGAGCCACTTGCCTGCACAATTTATGTGTGCCTACAGGACCTATACAACCCTTATCTTGTATATTCCACTTCCTCTTGATGACAGAGTGCTGTGTACACACCCAATTTTGCAGCTTGGTGAGTCAGACAATACCTAGTTCATAATGGTTAGTTCACATGGTAACTTGGTGACCTGTGGTCGAGTGTTGAGCCAAAGGCAGAAGCACTTTCTCAAAAGGAGACTAATTACCTGCAGAGGATGGTATAACTTTCCTCCAAAATCCTACCGTTCTGTACTGATTCCACCTCTAGGGGCCTACCATGGTCTCCGTAAAACATCACTGTCACACACTTCAGTTACCATCAGAGCTGCTGGATCATGTGGCCCAAGTGGCAGAGCAACCAGGGTCTCCATTCAAAAAAGGATTAAAAAGCAGAATGGTTGGCAGCAGTGGGAAGTGCAGGCCCAGTGTGGAGGAGCAACAGTGTGAAAAAACATTTGAAGTGAAGGAGGAGTAAATCCTGTAAAGCTGATGTCTCCAGTGACTTTAGAAAAGAAATAGAAAATCATCATAAGCTTTCTCTGCCTGAAGATTTCTTTTTTAGATATATAAATTTATTTATTTTATTTATTTATTTTCGGCTGTGTTGGGTCTTTGTTGCTGTGCGCGGGCTTTCTGTAGTTGAGGTGAGCAGGGGCTACTCTTCATTGTGGTGCGTGGGCTTCTCATTGCAGTGGCTTCTCTTGTCATGGAGCACGGGCTCTAGGTGCGCAGGCTTCAGTAGTTGTGGCTTGTGGATTCAGTAGTTGTGGCTCGTGGACTCTAGAGTGCAGGCTCAGTAGTTGTGGCGCACGGGCTTAGTTGCTCTGCGGCATGTGGGATCTTCCCAGACCAGGGATCAAACCCGTGTACCCTGCATTGGGAGGTGGATTCTTAACCACGGCGCCACCAGGGAAGCCCTGCCTGAAGATTTCTATCACTTCTGGAATTTCTGTGAAGAACTTGATCCTGAGAAGTCAGCAGATGCACTTTTCTGCAAGCCTTGGCCTTCGATTAGTGGGTCTTTACGAAGTATAAAATGAACAAAAAATCAGCAAGCCCAATATTAACCTTCACTGGAGATTTTATTATGACCCTCCTGAGTTCCAGACTGTTATTACTGGAGATAATAAAATTCAGTTCCATGTGGGGTATTTCAGGGAGTCTCCTGATGAACCTCCTGTATATGTTGGTACAGATGGAGCAAAGAAAAATTGTATAATTGATCAAAATGGAGATAGTGTTTGCTGCAGTCAAATTTGTTTTGATGAAAAACTTAAGTAACATAAAAAGAAAACTAATCTCTTGAAGAACATAGATGAAAACTGCACAGAAGCAGCCAGAGCACTGGGTTACTCATTGGAACAGAGAACCATGAAGATGAAACATAGAGATAAAAAAGTCAAGACAAAGACTTTTCATGATGCAGGCTTAGTTGTCCCAGTAGATGAAAATGATGCTGAGTACGGAGAGCTCCCTGAAACGGATGCCAACTTCAAGGGAATTTGCAAGACAATTTTTGAAGCACAAAGTGATGAGAGACTAAAAGCTTTTGCTCTCATTCAGCGATGACTTTTGTGCAGTTTGCTAGTGATGAATGTGATTATGGGATGGGGCTTAAGTGGGAATGGACTTCCTTGCTATGGTTCAGACTATTGTCATAAAGTTACCTGCCAGCTTTTACCTCTTACCTATACTCTGTTGAAGAGAAGTCTCTTTGCAGAAATTATTGAAGATTATCTGGTAAACAGGAGTAAAGAAAACACAGACCAACTTGCTGCATGAATGAGAATTGGCTTTCTTTGGTGTGTAATACTTTAAAGCATTAATATTAAACCTGTGATTTTTTTTTAAGGAGTACATAAAATAAACTGATGGAAACGTTTACTAAAAACTTTTATAAAGCTAAAACATAAAAAAGATTAAAAGTCTGCTTCTGCCCCTGCCCTCATCTAAGGAACATTTTCACTAGAGTACTAGTCTGCATCATGTGATGCAGGATATGCAGGGGCCTATGGGATACCAGTGGATATGTATTTCACCCAAATTTGCTATAGTTGTTGCTTTTATTTTGACATTTTCTTTTAGTATAGTTAAATAATATAATTTAAAATTTAAAATATAATTTTAATATATAGTTTAAATTATAAAATATAATTTAAAATTTTGAGGGACTTCCCTGGTGGCGCAGTGGATAAGAATCCGCCTGCCAATGCAGGGGACATGGGTTCGATCTCTGGTCCAGGAAGACCCCACACGCCGCGGAGCAACTAAGCCCATGCGCCACAGCTACTAAGCCTGCACTCTAGAGCCCACGAACCACAACTACTGAGCCCATGAGCCACAACTACTGAAGCCTGCGCACCTAGAGCCTGTGCTCCACAACAAGAGAAGCCACCGCAGTGAGAAGCCCATGCACCGCAACAAAGAGTAGCACTCGCTCGTCGCAACTAGAGAAAGCCCGCGTGCAGCAATGAAGACCCAACACAGCCAAAAATCAGGTAAAATTAAATCTTTAAAAAAATAAATTAAAAAAAAAATACATGGAATTGTTTAAAAAAAAATGAAAAAATAAAAGTTTGAGTCAACTTATCAAGTTGAATATGCTTTTATGACAGGTTAAAAGAAAATGAATTTTTAAAATAAACTTTTGGGGAGAGGATTTGCAAACTAAAGATTTATAGATTGCATATGGGGAAAAAGTCTTTCACTTATGAAATAGCAACAGTAATGCATAGTTTATTTTTTTAAAGAAATTTATGTTTGAACAAATAATTCAATGTAAATTCAGTATTTCAATTTTGGGTGTGAAATAAATGTGTTATTGAATTTAATAATTGTTTCGTGTATAGCATAAACTGATTTCAGAGACGTATGACAGTTATTAATAAATTTTTTCTTCAGAATTGTTCCTTGAGCTTTTTTTTTTTTTTTTTTGGCTGTGTTGGGTCTTCATTTCTGTGCGAGGGCTTTCTCTAGTTGTGGCAAGCAAGGGCCACTCTTCATCACGGTGCTTGGGCCTCTCACTATCGCGGCCTCTCTTGTTGCGGAGCACAGGCTCCAGACGTGCAGGCTCAGTAGTTGTGGCTCATGGGCCTAGTCGCTCCGCGGCATGTGGGATCCTCCCAGACCAGGGCTCGAACCCATGTCCCCCGCACTAGCAGGCAGACTCCCAACCACTGCGCCACCAGTGAAGCCTGTTCCTTGAGCTTTTAAGAGAGAACTTCTAGGTTATTGCATTCTGGTACCATTCTATAAATTCTCTTATCTTTACATTTATAAAGCTCCTCTTCACTTTACGTTTATAAAGCTCCTCTTCAACAAAGAGTTGCTGAGCTTTAAAGTAGTAACTAGAAGATTTATATCACATAAAGAATTTTTTGTACTTCTGGTATATAACTCTAGATGAACAGGAAAGATACCAACCTACTTCTGTTTTTGTTGACACGGTCCTTTGACTTCAAGCATCTTAAAACTTTCATGGTTTAGTCTAGCTAATTTGAATTCACTATAAACAAGTTTCATCTGATTTTTGTCATCAGTGTGACTTGTATAACTCATGAAAAGATGCTTATCTTGGTAGCTAAGCAAAAATAGGATGCATGCGGAGATAAAATAAGGCTGAATCAGTAAGGGCTACAAAGAAAGAAAGAACGTTGAGGCAGGTGAGAACTCCAAGGCTTCAGAAATAGGTCCTCGGGGAAGGAGATCTAGGAACAAGAAATTACCTGAAGCAAGAAGGTGTTAGTTGTCTCCTCTGTAAGAAATAAAGCGATAGAAATTAGAGTGTGGTGGTGAATTAGAGTTAAATGAAATCATTTAGGAAATAGAGTTGCAAATTGCCTAACCCTGGCAGAGTAAACCTAAAAATATGCAGATGATAATCACAAAATAAAATTTATGAGAAAACACAGCCTAAGATTAGCAGCCTCCTAGTCATTAAAGCAAACCTTGACTGTAGTGTGCATTCTCAGTAAATGTGGGTTGAATGAATGAGTTTTTGAAAGTAGCTTCAGTTTGCAAAGTAGATACTGATCAGGAAGCAGAAATTGGTTGGTGGGTAGGTTACAGTGGGAATTGTGCAAGGTTATTGAGTAACAAGATGAATTACTCCTACCTAAGACTGGAGAAGCTATCTGAAACACAAAGGAAGCCAAATTGGTTGGGGCCACCTAAACGAAGTTTACTACTTCATGCAACAAGTAGTTAAGTTCCGTGCTAGGTGTTAGTAAAATACGGGTGTATGTGTGTGTGGCTTGTTAGGTATCCTCACTAGGTCAACCACTGCATCTCTAGATTAAAGTACAAAATTTAAGGTACATCCTCTTGTGTGCCACTGCCCTAAGTTCCTACCTGCCGCCTAAATGCTGAAGAACTTATTTTGCTGATACTTGTTTTAATTTCCTCTTTTAAAAGGAATAAAAAGGAAGAAGTCCATATCTGTGCCCTTATTGTCTTTTCTATCATCTGTCCGCCCTCTCCCTCGCCCCCTCCTCCACCTAATCTTTCTACTTCCCACAAGTCACTGTTCTTTTCTCTTGCACTAGGGAGAGGAGGTTCGATGTCAGTATGTTGTGACATGTGCAGGACTTCACTCAGACCGTATTTCCGAGTTGAGTGGCTGCAATCCCAATCCGCGAATTGTACCATTCCGGGGAGATTACCTGCTCTTGAAGCCAGAAAAACGCTATCTTGTAAAAGGGAATATTTATCCAGTAGGTAGTACTTCTGCCTTCTCAAGATGGTTGTGGGCAAAAAGGGGAATGAAACAAAAACTTTTCCCGGGGTGAGAAGTAAGATATTTTGAAGGACTTTTGGTGCAATCATTCCACCTGTTTCTCTTGTGGTTGAATCCCCAAATCTTTATTCCGATATCATAGTCATTCAATTATAATGACTTGCCCACAAGTACAGGAAAGCTTGAGTGCACCATGGGAAGGGCTGTGAAGAAAGAACCCAATTCTTCCACTTCTCTGGTGGAAGGAGTACTCATAACAGAACTTTTCCTTATAGCATGCCCAGATGCCAACCCTCTTTCTCAGTTCACTGTCTATAAGTGCAGAAAAGGGGATTTGGCCACTGTGTAGTTTCATGGTGTAGAGAAGACAGAGCCGTTTAAATGAAAAGCTCATTCTTCTGTCTGGAACTACTAGGTTGAACAACCAGTATTCAGCTATTTAATGTTTTTGACCTTGCCAAAACTTCCATTTCATCTGTTCCAAGTATTGCATTCCCACTTTACAGAAGCCTGTGCTATGAAGGTGTGTTTTTTTCCAGCAGCTCTGATTTTATTTGCCACCCACATATATCCCTACTTGGGGAGGGTGGAGGTGGGGAATAACCTAAAGTAGGACAGTTGTTTTTTTTCTTTACCCAGAAAGAGGAATAGATGGGACAATGTGCCTTATTGTCATAGCATCAGGTTTCCTGTGTGGCATTTCTAGGCAGAAGCATGTAAATAGAAAAGTATTATCTGAGTACAGATCAAAAGTAATGCAAATCAGATGCATGGGAAGAAAATGTTTTATATTACCAGTTGAATGTTTGCATGTGTAATAAAATGCAGTATGAAATGGGGCTAATAGTTCTTTGCTCTGTTAAATCCATAGGTCCCAGATAGCCGATTTCCTTTCCTAGGAGTTCACTTCACACCAAGGATGGACGGCAGTATTTGGCTAGGGCCGAATGCAGTTCTTGCCTTTAAACGAGAGGGTTACAGACCCTTTGACTTCAGTGCCAGAGATATTATGGATATAATTATCAAGAGGTAACTTTATTTCCTTAAAAAAATGATTTTATGTGCTTATATTTTTAATATGGGAATTTTTTCTTTCTCAATATTCTGTTTATTGGATAAATCTTCATATTTGTGATTGGTATATTGGTTTTTTAATTAATCTAAATTAAGAGCTTTGTGGAATAAGCATAACATTTTAACTACTTCAAGAACACTCTGATGAGCCAGGGTGATGTTGTGGTTAAAAAGAACAAGACCAAGAGCCATGAGCGATCGCTCATCTGCGAATCCAGATCTTGTTTTGCTAACCTTCTAGCTGAGCTTGAAAAAAAACAGAAGTTTCTCTCAAAATCAGTAGATGGTTTACTTTGATAAGATCATTTCAGGCCAGTCACCATGATTTTGAAAACCTCTGGAGAAACTGCTGATAAGCAAGATTGTTTCTTTTTGTGGAAGACTAACAGCACTGCTGTGTTGACCTGGAATGCAGAGTGTTTACTATTGTAAGAAATAACTCAGTGAAGTATTTTGTCCTTTTAGCACTGTTGCTCTCTAGAGGGTTTCACATCATCAAAATCACTGGAAAGCTTTTAAAGCTATACTTGAGTTTCACCCTGCACAGATTCTGAAACAGGTTTAGGATGGGGCTTCCTAGCACGTATGCTTGTAAAAATACAGATGTACATAGGCTCCCCAGAGTCTCACGTGAGAATCACTACTAGAGCGTCTCACCTCTGGCTGACTAAAGAAAAGTAGGGTAAATGTCCCACATGTTTAATGCCATGATTTAAAGATCTTCAATGCCTTTTGAAAGCACATAACATTGAATTAGAAAACCTTGATGTTGGCAGGCTTTATCCTAGTTTGAAACCAGCATTCCCTGGGAATTTGAGTTTGAATGGTGTTTACTTTTAGAGTTGGGAAGGTATTCCTTTGATGAAGTTTCCTTCTTACGTAGGCCAAAAGCTGATTTTCTTTTAATATGTGGTTTTTCTGACTTTGCATAGATTTCTGTGATGCCACACCCCACCCCCAAATCTAATAGCTGTAAAGGTGTTGTATGATAATAAAGAATTCCTTTCTTTCATAAAGATTTTATTTTCTTTGCTTTCAGTGGCTTGATTAAACTGGTGTTCCAGAATTTTTCCTATGGAGTTAATGAAATGTACAAAGCCTGTTTTCTCAGTGCAACAGTGAAGCACCTTCAAAAGTTTATCCCTGAAATTACTATCAGTGACATACTTAGGTAAGGAAAAGCCGTAAGGGTTGTAAATACAGTCATGTCCTAGGTGAACTTGGGAGGTGGGTCTGACTTGGTGACTTGTAAGCACACTTTCAATCAGTGTGTCCACTGAATTTTTGTGTGCTCTCTCTTTCTCAACAAGTTGTTCATTCCCCTTGCAGTTTGGGCATTGCTGCATCATGGCCCTTAGTGCTTGAACTAGGTCCATTTATGATTATCTGGACTACCTTACAGCATTAAGCTGAAATCTCCATTTCAGTTGTGTTATGATGCCACCTTCACCTTTGTGTCTAGCTATCATTCATGATAAACATCTCACCGGAAGTTTTTTTAATCTCCCTGGCCACTTACTCTTGTGATTCCAAAGCCTTCTGACTTTTAATTCTGTATAAGATCATTGATCACCATGTTACCTAATTAGGTAATAAGCATATTAAAACATTATACTTTGATTGATTCTTAAAAGCTTTTAGAAACATACTCATACCTGGCATCTTACCTTGCTTCCTCTGTACTTATTTTGTTCTTTCTTGGATCCTACTTCCCTCAAGGACTATTTGTAGAACAGAAGTGGGAAATAGTATGGTAGCAATCAGTCTGAGTCCTTGCTGTGGGGGTGTGGGGCAAAGGAAGGATTACTTAAAAAAAATGTTTTTTTCTTAAAGATAAAAGCTTTCTGGACTTGATCTATACCTTGTCCTAAATGCCACACAAGCCTATTTTCTTTTTGGTGATATTTTTAGGGTGCTCATCTTTTCCCCTGAACCAGCCATTTGTTAGGCCTAATCAGCAGTGGTCTTTGAGATCCTCTCCTCCCTGAATCCATCCCGCAATGAATCTCTAGAGCACTAAGTGTCTGTCTCCTCAGTAACAGCTGCTGAACTTGCCTGGTGTAATATATCAGCAGCTCCACTCTGTATCTGGGAAGAGAGCAATAATCGCGTCAGCTGTCTCCCTCAGGGGAGCCTCCTGGTCTAAATCTGATTCTCATGTATCATTCTCAGACCAGCCTCTTTGAATCCTTAGAAGAACTATTAAAACCCAGCTAATGTTTTTAACTCTTATCTCTCTCAGCCCTCTACTCACCTTCTGAAATAGAAGGGATAAAAATATCTAGGCTTTATGTTCTTTCACTCACCTATAAATGAAGGCTTTTATGTTTTCAGTGGTCTGCTTTAGCAGACTTGTTATGTTTTATATCTGAAAATAGATTGGTCAAATCTAGTGTCTTTTACTGCTGTTAATATTCCTTGGAAAACACAATAGGTGGGCATAGTGAATTCTGTGTATAAATAGTTGCAGTGAATTCACTATGCAGATTTGATTACCACTCTTTTGTAGAAGCCTGAGGAAAACTCTTTAGACCAGTGGATTTCACATGGTAGAACTGAACCTTGGGGCTTGTGGGTTTTGGTGAATACCCTTGTCTCTGGGTGGAAAGGTGTGAATTTCAGTTACCAGTTTCATTACCAGGTAGTAGAAAAGGGCACACAACACTGTAGGCAGGTGCATTTGGGGACAAATTCAACCCAGTCACAGATGAGTTTCTTTCTGAAGATGGAGAAGCTGAACATATTCAGCAATTCCATTTGATTCCTGTAGCTCTTAAATGCAGGAAATTACCAGTAACAAAAAGAAAAGTGTAGAAGATATGTTTGATACCATTTATATGTTTATACTGTGTATGTATATGGATTGCACATGTAACATGAAAATAAAAACAAACACGAGAGTGATAAACACCTAACTGAGGAGAGTGTTTATCTCCGGGGAGACAAGAGAATGGGATGCAGAGAGTTTGACAGGGGGCTTCTATCATATCTATAATGCTTATTTCTTAAGCTGTTTGGTAAAAAAAATATTGATGTTCATTATGTTATTCTCTGTACCTTGTTATATGCCTAGAATCTTAAATAATAATAATAATACAAAAAAATAAGGTCAATAGACTTCCCACATTTTGAAGCCTAAGTCCTGTTTGCAACCAGTATAACACCATAAATGCCCTATCATTAATATTGGGGAAGAAGCATATTAGGTAGTTCTGGATAGTAAAAAAGAACCAAAGCAACACTTTTAGTGGAATGTTTAGCTCAAGATGGTGTCCTTTAGTTGCAGTAGCTACCAAAAGGGATTCAGTTGGACTTCTCATTGCCCAGCCAGAGTATCTTGGGCAATAACTTACCAGTGAACACTAGACTGGAATGTAAAGTTATAACCTGTCAAATGTATGCATTAGGTATACAGACTTCTCATTATTAAATGATGATCTCTTAAGATTCCTAATTTTAGCTCTAAAGTCCTTTAATTTGTTCTGTGATTAATTTTGACATGGTAATCTAACAGTAGTTTGTATCTGTTAGCATTGTAAGGATGTAAAATATGACGACATATTTGCCAAGATCCCCTCTTTTTCCCACACTTCATTTTGAAAATATCTTCTTGGGGGAATTCTGTAGTAAATTTTCAGACAAGATGTTTTCATTGTAAGTGATAGCTAAAGACTACACTACTGTGAAATGCAAGGGTAAAAGCCAAAAATCCTGCAATAAAGGTGATCTAGACCCTTTTGCAAAAAAGGGTTTCTCATTCTTGGTACTGTTGACGTTTGGGTCCAAATAATTCTTTATTGTGGGGGACTGTCCAGTTCACTGTAGAATGTTTAGCAGCATCCCTGGACTCTACCCACTAGATGCCAGCAGTACTCCCCTACCTAGTATGACAACCAAAAATGTCTCCAGACGTTGCCAAATATCCTCTAGGGGGCAAAGTCTCCCCTGTTTGAGAGCTACTAGTCTAGAGAATTTGGTAACCCTCACACTGCAAAATACTAATAAGAGAGTCTGGAGAAAATATAATAAAAACCCCTTGAAATACTTATAGCTGAGAGTGCAAGAAAATAAGGGCATCCCAGAAACAAAAACAGAGAGGAAATTGAATACCCAAGAACTAGGAGGAATTAGTGCTGATGCTGACTTGGAAAGGTAGGGAGGATTTTCTGATTTTGATGTAAATATAACTGAGTTTTGTTTTTAATCTGTGATTTACAGACAATAAAATATGCAGATCTTGAGTGCTCAATGAAGTTTGGAAATTGTATAAACTCATGCATCCACCACACAAATCAAGATATAAAACATTAGGGACTTATATTTTAATTGCTACTCAAGTGCTGGAAAGGAAGCCTTGGGTCTGTAAAAGGTAAAAAGTTGGAACTGAGATCCCTTTGTAAAACCAGGGACTCTGGAAGGGCTATACCCTCAGTGAAAAGGAAGTCTAGAAAAAAATCTCCTAAAAATCTAGAACCCTGGGCCTTCCCTCACAAGTACTTGGAGTTTCAGTTTGTACCACTAGTTTGATCTAGGAACTTTAAGCTGAGAAATGGATCCTGCTTCAGACTAACACTTCTGCCTCTCACTCTCTCACTTTAAACAGATTAGAGTGAGTGAAAATCAGGGTAATTTGACCACAGACTGAATATGGTTGATACTAAGCAGTTAGTAGTTTTGTATTATTATTAAGAATCCTTTTAAGAGACATATACATTGAAGTGAAATGATACGCCGTCTGGGGTTTGCTTTAAAATAATCCAGTGGGGAGAGGTAGACAGAGTGGGGATATAGATGAAACAAGATTGGCTGTGTGTTGATTATCACTGAAACTGGGTAATACATACATGGGAGTTCCTTATACTGTTCATTTTACTTTTGTACATGTTTAATATTTTCCATTAAAAAAAAAGGTGTTCCTAGAATGGTTATACACCTGGAGTGTCTGACAGAAGCAAATATAAAACCTCTGTGGAGGGACATAATTTCAACCCAACGCCCCCTGCTGAATAGGAACTCACCAGCAAAAGTTCCAAAGCACTATAAGTGAGAGTAAGCAGATAGAATAAGTACTAGAATTAGACTCTAACAACTTTGGATAATAGTAATATTAGAAACCATAAAGTAAGTATGCTCCAATGAATTTTAAAAAAAGGGAATGAAAAAAACTGTAAAAGAATAATAATTTAAAAAATACCCTAGGCAAATTTAGAAACCAAGTAATCAGAATTTCTAGAAATGAAAAATATAGTTCTTAAATTTTAAAACTCAAATGATTAAGTTAGACAGCTGGTTGGACCTCCCTTAAGAGAAAATTAGTAAATTGGAAGGTAAATCTGAAGAATTTAGAGAACAATGTTGTAAGCTAAAGATGCATCATGTGCAAATTAAGACATGGAGAAGATGAGAAGATTCCAGCCTACATCTCATAGGAGTTCCAGAGAAGTTGAGAAGAGGCAATACTTTGAAGAGAAGTATTTGAGAATTTTCTGGAATGGACAAAAAGACATAAAATTCAAGATGCACAGTGAGTCCCATCTGAATTAAAAAACTAAATACAAGAATATAAATAGATTATATAACTTCCAAATAGTAGAGGAAGAAAAAAGAATGTAGAAAACTCAGTAAGTCAAGAAAGGAGGTGGGAAAACTTCAGAAAAAGATCGGGTTAAATAGCATAAAATAATATAGTAGAAATCAAATATCAGAAATTATAATAAATGCAAACGTGTTAAGACAGAGATTATCAGGTTGGATTTTAAAAATCCACCTATGTGTTAGGCAAATGCTTATTCGAAGAAAGATGAGTCCTAGGTTCATTTTAGATAAAAGACACTTTAGGGCTTCCCTGGTGGCGCAGTGGTTGAGAGTCCGCCTGCCGATGCAGGGGACACGGGTTCGTGCCCCGGTCCGGGAAGATCCCACATGCCGCGGAGCGGCTGGCCCCGTGAGCCATGGCCGTTGAGCCTGAGCGTCCGGAGCCTGTGCTCCGCAACGGGAGAGGCCACAACAGTGAGAGGCCCACGTACCGCAGAAAGAAAAAAAAAAAAAAAAAAGACACTTTAAGGTAAAAAATTATTGTTATAAATAAGGAGAGTCACTATAAATTTGTTGCATATGATAACAGAGCTAAGAAATACAGAGAACAAAAACTGACATAACTGGAAGCAGAAATCAAATCTATAATTGTGATGGGTGATTTTAAGACATGTCTGTTGATAGATGATAGCTCAAGCAGATAAAATATTAGGTTTGAGGGGAATTCCCTGGTTGTCCAGTGGTTAGGACTCGGTTCACTGCTGGGGTCCAGGTTCAATCCATGGTCGGGAAGCTAAGATCCCCTCAAGGCACTCGGCATGGCCAAAAAAAAAAAAAAATTAGCTTTGAATAACACAATTAAAACACTTGATTTAGGGACTTCCCTGGCAGTCCAGCGGTTAAGACTCTGTGCTTCCAAGGAACTAACATCCCACGTGCCGTGCAGCATGGCCCAAAACTTAAAAGACCAACAAACAAAACCACTTGATTTAAGGGATGCATAGAACTCCCTCACCCCCGTTATAGAATACTCATGTTATTCAAGCCCTCACAGAACATTTACTAAGACTCAAAATGATCTAAGCCCTAAACCAGTTTGTCAACAAAATTAAAAAAACTGGGCATGAAAAAACCATGTTCTCTTGTTGCAATCCAGTTTGGTTGAATATTAATAACAAAAATACCCTTTCTTCACATTTGGAAATTAAGATGGAATGGTTGACTTGCCCTATATCACCACTCCCAATTTAAATATGCTCCTGTGAACTTCTGTTTTTAGATTAACAGTAGATCCCATGTGAGTTTTATAAAATACTAAATTGTCCTATTTGGAACTGTCCAAAGATGTCAGTTGTAGCCTGTCATAGCTGTTTTCTAGCCCACAGGATTATGCCTGCCACAGAATAATAAAGCAATAAATACAACACTTCTCAGAAGAATGAGTGCTGTTAGTTACATATTTACCTGTTGTTTCTAGACATATTTAAGGGTCTAGGCCTTGCATTTCTATTAAATTTAGCTACAAATATGGCAAAATATGTGGCTACAAATAGCATTAAACAGTTAAATATAGCTAAATTCACAAATATTAAATTTGCTGAATCATTTGTTCTTTCAGTTATTAAAATAGAATTTAAAAGTATTGAGAATTAAAAAATTAAAATTTTCTATCCCTATTGAATACTTCCTATGTACACAAGTCTAGACAAGGGGGCAAAATAGGGCTGTTGTATAAGATTCAGTTCTGGCCCTGAAGATGTTTATGGTTTATTTTACCTGAAATTTCAAAATTATAATATTCATCTCAAGCTGAGATATTCTGAGGGGGAATGCCTATATGTAATCATGCAAAGAAAAACCCTGAAATTTCATTAAGTGCTGAATAGGGAGCATGAAGAATTTGGTAATTTAAACATGCCATGTTAAATAGTTACTTTAGTTTGAACTAAAGTGAGTTTCTTAGAAAAAGTTAATCTCGTATATTTTTTTTACAATTTGGATTATAGGTTTTGAATACTTGGGCAGGACTGTAGGGGATGTCGAGAACATAGTTGGTGTTTGTAAGAGGAATAAATAAATATAGACACATTTTTAACTGTAGTTAATCAGTACTAACTTCTATTTGCTTAGAAAGAGTAAGGAGAATATACTAACTAAACCTTCATGGAGAGGAAAGTTTTTATTTTGAACACTCAACATCAGTAGGTAGTCATGCCACTGTGTGTCCCCTGCATGTTGGCTTTCTGTGAGATAAAAGGAGAAGGACAAGAAAACTCATAGAGATGCTCACAACAGCAATAGGAGCATTATCCAAGAAAAGAGAGGAGAAATGCTGTTTTGATTGGTTGAGAGAAGCTACAAACACAGAATGTACAAAATAGGCCCCACACTGGCTAATAGGCTGTTATGTATCCTTACCCTAAGAAATTTCAGCTTCAGTCCCATTCTGTCTTTTTGTGCTGTATTTTTTGCGGTACGCGGGCCTCTCACTGTTGTGGCCTCTCCTGTTGCGGAGCACAGGCTCCAGACGCGCAGGCTCAGGGGCCATGGCTCACGGGCCCAGCAGCTCCGCGGCATGTGGGATCTTCCCGGACCGGGGCACGAACCCGTGTCCCCTGCATCGGCAGGCGGACTCTCAACCACTGCGCCACCAGGGAAGCCCTTTGTATCTGATTCTTCCTTGGAAATCCTTATAGCTCAAAAATCTCCTGTCCAGATTCCCTGCAGCTTTCTATATTACAGATTACTTTTATTACAGAATCTTTCACCCCTGTTGTTGTAATTCTTATTTATCTCTCTACAGATGAACTGTATAGCTATGTAACTTCAGGCAAGTTACTTAATCTCTCTATTTTCTTTGCTGTTAAATATAAACTATAAACATATCAGCCTCTTAGAGTTGTTGTGAGGATTAAATGAGAGAATTCCTAGCATGGAGTAAGCACTTGGTAAAAAAATAGCTATTATTATCATGATCTCTCCTCAGCCAGGCTGAGGTCTTAGAGGGCAGTGCTCTCGTATTGTACTTTGTATCTTCCTCAAGTGCTTATCTGCATCTGCCCAGAATCAATAAAAAGTGTTTAATATTGTTGCTGGATTTCTTGAGTCTTGCTGGTGTGTATAAGGCAACTGTTTGCAAACTGGGTTTTCTTAAGCAGTTTCAGTGGAGGCGCTTCTGGACTCCGAAATTATTTTATCCAGATTTTATCTGTAAACTTTATTTTTAAAACTAAAAAAAAAAAAAAAAATCTAATTTGTAAACTCAAATGTTGTAAAACAGAACTTTTAACGTTAAAGGCTCTTACTGTATTAACATGCTGTTAATTCATTTTTGTGCTTTTCCTTTAATTAAGAGAGTGTGTCATTTCTCTTTAATTAATTGAAGGTTAACCTGATATTAAATGCTAAACAGTTAAAAATCAAAACAAACTACAAAGCCAGAATTTGCTGCCATTTGCAAATATTTTTTCCATAACTTTTAATAGTGTACAACCAAAACATAAAAATACTTAGAATTCTGTAGCGCATGTAGGAATGTAGCTGACACACATAATTCTTGCTTTCTTTACTTTGTATTATCTTGCTTTCTATTCTAGTGATTGATTGTATAATAAATTCATTTTGTAAATTTAAATAAAAATACATCTATTCTAATTAAATATGGATTTATCTGCTACTTTTGGAAAGAACCCATTTGTGTATTTTAGGGTAAGGGTATGCTTGACAGGCTACAACTGGCAGCCTTTGGCTAAACACAAACCTACTGGGTTTTCACATAATTGTGCATTTAGAAGAATAAAGACTTTATTGCTTTAAGAATACTTTGAAACCACTGACACGTATGTAAAGTGTCCTGTCGCTTCTAGTCAGATGACTACCACTCTTGCTTTTGCAGAGGTCCAGCTGGAGTAAGAGCCCAAGCCCTGGATAGAGATGGAAATCTCGTAGAAGATTTTGTATTTGATGGAGGAGTTGGGGATATTGGAAATCGCATTCTTCATGTGAGAAATGCACCTTCCCCTGCTGCCACTTCTTCCCTTGCAATTTCTGGAATGATTGCAGATGAAGTACAACAGAGATTTAAATTGTAAATAATGAAAGGAGCTAGGTATGCATTTTAATCTCCACATTCAGCAACAAGAATGTACTAACTACATTCTTTAAGTTTCATTTAAGAAAAATGGTTTAAAATGTCATTTTAGATAACCACTGAATTTTTTAAATTATGTAATGTGGAAATAATGATTTTTTAAAGTCCATGCTCTTTAAAAAGGTACAGTTGTATCTGTCCTGAATTCTTGACTTTGTTAATGACCTGTCCTCACTAACCATGATCTAGAGATTTGGCTTTTTTGGAATTTCTGGGAACTATAGCATGAAAAAGTGATTATTCCCCTAACTTTTTTTTTTTTTTTTTTTTTTTTTGCGGTACGCGGGCCTCTCACTGTTGTGGCCTCTCCCGTTGCGGAGCACAGGCTCCGGACGCGCAGGCCCAGCGGCCATGGCTCACGGGCCCAGCCGCTCCGCGGCAGGTGGGATCTTCCCAGACCGGGGCACGAACCCGTGTCCCCTGCATCGGCAGGCGGACTCTCAACCACTGCGCCACCACGGAAGCCCACCCCTAACTTTTTGACTTTATAATATCTAAGCTTTTTTGTCTTTCCTAGACAAGAAAATATATTGTAGGTTGCAAACCTTTTAATTTTGAAGAGTCATAGAAAAGCTCACATCATTTAGAGCAACAGTATTTGTATGTGGGAATTTAAAATTGTTGATTCAAATATATGAAATTTCACATTTTGAAGTAGTTTGAATAAGATTCTGTCTTATCTACATTTGTAAGAAATAACTTTGCAAAAGAAACTCAAAGCATTTATTATTCCCAGTTTCTTTATAATTCACTTGGTCTGGTGTCATCCCTAAATCTGAACAGCAGTCCACAATGAGTATTTTGCTTACTCTTCAGTCTTCTGTGGTTGAGAAACTAAAAGAACTTAGAATCCTGACACTGACATACAGAACTTTGTAATTTAAAATAGTATTTATCTCTTATATCTCTGTTCTTCAGTCATACCAAGGTTCTCAGATGTTGGCCAAGATCACTAATGATTCATGCCTACTTGACTTTTCCAGAATCCTATAAACCTTTATGAGGATATTTCTTCATTTGGGGGAAATACCTAATTTTGAGGCATTCACTTTTGTACACCGCAAAAGTGCCTTACAATCGTGTATTTCATGAGTATTTTAAATTGTTGTCCAGTGCCATACTGTATACTATGTACTATATATATACGTGTGTGTGTGGTATCTGTTGAAATGATTCTTGCAATACAGAATGTTGGAAAATAGAAATATAAATGAAAATATGGTATAATGTGGGGAAACTTATTGCAGAACCACCATTTAGGTGAGAAATTTTCATCCATTCCCTCACATATGCTGTCTCTGGATTAATCTTCCAGTCTTCATTTTTTCTTTCCTCTCGTCTCTCCAAAACTGTGTGAAGGATGAGTCAGAAAGATGAGCATTTTGGTTGATAGCAAAACTTACCAGTTTTCTTCCTTTTCACTTTAAGCCAATGATTACATTGATTGAGCTACCTCATCAATTAATTTGAAAGGCTACACATCATCAGCTCATGTTACAGAATAGCACATCTCAGGTGAATAGATTAGACAGTTCTTCAGCACTTGGGATGAGAATACTGAAAGCAGTTGGAAAGTATTCACAGAGGAAACAAGCCCTAATGGTTCTTCATAACAACTGATTCTTCCAAGAAATGTGATACACAGGGTATTTTCTGTTTCATTGCAAGACTATTAAGAGATGGAAAATATTACAATTCTCTATTTCATTAACAGTAAGATTGCATATACACTAAGCTGTGAAAGACTGAAGTTATAAAAATAACTACCCTAATTAAAGCAACCCCCATTCCATTTGGGTCTTTACTGTACCCCAAAAAATACAAGTGAAAAAATGATTGAAAGCGTTTTGAATGTGTAGATTATTCTATTTGTAAAACGTTTTTATTTATGTCAATAGAGTTTTGTTGTGGAATAATGCTATAATATTTAAAAGTTTTGTGTATTTCTAAGAGAGAAGAATTGTATATTAATATTAAAAATATTTTAATGAGCTTTGGTGTTGTGAACATAAATTTTAGTTTCATAAAAACTCTGATTCAGTACTTACCTGGGAGGGGATATACCATGATCATGAAGGTGGTTTTCCCAGGGTGCAGCTCATGCATTGCACTCCGGATGTGCTGACCCCTGCAATTTCCGCAAATGTGGGAAACTTGGCTGCATGATTTGTGGTATTGGGGAACTGTGTTTGAGCTTTCCCCTGTTTTTTTCTGTTTTAACAGTAGAGATCCTTCAAGACCGTTTTCTAGGGGTCCAGTGGTTGTGTTTATCTAATACTGAAGAGAACCTTTAGTGTGTCATCCATTTAATGTGGGTACTGGATGGTGGTTAATATGACCCAGGGATATGGAGAAATAAGGATTTTTTAAAAACTCTGATTCATATAAATTTTGTGCTATCAATAGGCTTTAAATAGCAGCCAATCAAAAGAAAAAAGCTTGTATTTGTGTATAATGTAAAAATGAGGGAGAGTAGTTTATATTTTGGGTAAAAAGTGGAACACTAGGGACTTCCCTGGTGGCGCAGTGGTTAAGAATCTGCCTGCCAATGCAGGGGACACAAGTTCGATCCCTGGTCCCGGAAGATCCCACATGCTGTGGAGCAACTAAGCCCGTGAGCTGCAACCACTGAAGCCCACGCGCCTGGAGCCCATGCTCCGCAACAAGAGAAGCCACCGCAATGAGAAGCACGAGCACCGCAACGAAGTGTGACGCCGACTCGCTGCAGCTAGAGAAAGCCCGCACACAGCAATGAAGACCCCACACAGCCAAAAATAAAAAAGTGGAGCACTTTCCTACTTACAAAATATGGCTTTCCATTTGGTAGTGGTAGCAATATCTGGCTGACTTCAGTGTCATCCTCATACCCAGAGTACCAGGGAACATTATTTCTGTTCCATAGTAGAATGTGTATAACATACCAATACACAGTGCTTTTTCCATGGAGAGGAGGGCAATAAGTAAATCTTTTGGAACTTCATACAAAATTATTGTTCCTCTTGGGAAGACATTTTTGGTATGCTACCTCTTACACTGGGTTGGGGTTCTGGGCATGAGCCTCCCATATGGGTTATAGGGCAAATGATCTATCTGAGTGCCTGCTCCAATTTCTTTCCAGCAGGTGGACTGTTAAGAGGACCAGAGTTAGCTACAGCAACGGACCATGAAAGTGAGTGACAACAACATTTATTGTTTCCTGTGGCATTGCTTTGGTTTGCTACTGACTGGCAGCATTTGTAGCTTTAAATAAATGGAGGAAGTAGGAGAGAGTAAATGCGAGAAAAGTTAAGTCCTTCTTGAAAATGTTTTTCAGTGAGAGAATTTTTTTTTTTTTTTTTTTTTTTGCTATACGCGGGCCTCTCACTCTTGTGGCCTCTCCCGTTGCAGAGCACAGGCTCCGGACGCGCAGGCTCAGCGGCCATGGCTCACGGGCCTAGCCGCTCCGCGGCATGTGGGATCTTCCCAGACCAGGGCACGAACCCATGTCCCCTGCATCGGCAGGCAGACTCTCAGCCACTGCGCCACCAGGGAAGCCCTGAGAGAATATTAGTGGTAAAATTTTTACTGCCTTTTAAAATTTGAGATGTGCTTGGGTCATTCAACTTATCTCCTTAAAGCCATTCTAAATTCTAAAAAGACAAGTAAAATTACAATGAGGTATCACCTCACACTGGTCAGAATGACCGTCACCAAAAAGTCTACAAATAACAAATGCAGGAGAGGGTGTGGAGAAATAGGAACCCTCCTACACTGTTGGTGGGAATGTAAATTGGTGCAGCCACTATGGAGAACAGTATGGAGGTTCCTTAAAAAACTACAAATAGAGCTACTATATGATCCAGCAACCCTACTCCTGGGCATATATCCGGAGAAAACCATAATTCGAAAAGATACATGCACCCCAATGTTCAATGCAGCACTATTTACAATAGCCAAGAGATGGAAGCAACCTAAATGTCCACCAACAGAAAAATGGATAAAGAAGATGTCGTATATATATACAATGGAATGTTAGCCATAAAAAAGAATGAAATAATGCCATTTGCAGCAACATGGATGGACCTAGAGATTATCACACTAAGTGAAGTAAGCCAGACAGAGAAAGACAAATATCATATGATACCGCTTATATGTGGAATCTAAAAGAAAAACAAAAAAGACACAAATGAACTTACTTCCAAAACAGAAAGAGACAGAGACAGAAAACAAACTTACGGTTACTAAAGGGGAAAGGGTGTGGGGGGAGGGATAAATTGGGAGACTGGGATTAACATATACACATTACTATGTATAAAATAGATAACCTACAAGGACCTACTGTATAGCACAGGGAACTGTACTCAATATTATGTAATAATGTATAAGGGAAAATAATCTTAAAAAGCATATATATGTGTGTGTGTGTGTGTGTGTGTGTGTGTGTGTGTAACTGAATCGCCATGCTGGACAACTGAAACTTATACGACATTGTAAATGAACTATACTTCAATAAAAAAAATTTAAAATAAATTCTAAAGACAAGTAAAATTACTATCAAATTCTTAGTATGATAGCATATTAATTTTAACTCAAATTTATGATTGAGTTTTTGCTATATATCCATAGGCCCTCTCTCTCATGGTATCAGTGTGTTTAATACTTCTATTTTTCAACACTTGAAGCATGTGTTTCTAATGAGGTTGGAGTTTTTCATTTAAAAAACCAGCTTTTAATTAATGTTTTGAATAAGTACAACATTCATATAGTTGAAAATTCAAAAGTCATAAAAAAGTACACAGTGGCAAGTCTCCCTCTCTCCTCTAGCCCCCCAGTTCTTATCCCTGAGGCAACAAAACTTATCAATATCTTGTGCAGCCTTGCAGAAATATTTATATATAATAAAATACTGTCTCCATTTTTTTTTACACAAGTGGTAGCATACTCTGCATACTGTATTATACATCCTGCTCTTTTCGCTTTGCAGTGTATCTTGGAGAATGTTCAAGTGGCCTGAACACAGTGGCCTGGTTCTTTTTAGATGACTTTATAGGTTCCATTCTCTGGATTTATTATTTGTTGAACCAGTCCCTTATTCCTACTGATGATTATTTAAATTGTTTATTTCTAGGGTGTTTTTTTGGTTGTTGTTTTGCTGTAACAAACCATACCGTAATGAATAATACTGTGCAAAGTCATTTCACATATGAGCAAGTATACCTATAGGACATATTCTTAGAATTTATCGGATCAAAGGGTATATGCCTTTGCAACTTGGATGTTGTCAAGTTGCCCTTGATGGAGATTGAACCAATTTACCAATCTCACCAATAATCTATCAGAGTACCGGTTTCCCCATAGTCTCACCAACATAGTATATAATCAAACTTTCTGATCTGTGCTATTCTAATAGGTGAAAAATGATAACAGTATTATTTAAATTTGCGATTTTTGTAATATGAGGTTGTGCATCTTCAATATGTTTGAGACATTTATATTTCCTTTTCATATCCTTTATCTTTTTTTTCTTACTAAGTTTTAGTCTTATTAATTTGCAGGAATTCCTTTAGATGTTAGGGAGATTAACTGTGTAGGAAATGAGTTGTGAATATTTTTTCCAGTTTGTTATTTGCCTTTTGGCTTAGCTTGTGGTGTTTTTCTTTGGTATACATTTTAAAAAATAGAATTTATCAATCTACATTTTATATCATAGTAGAAAGGTCTTTGTACTCCAAAGTTATAAACAGATTATTTTATGGTTTTATTTTTTACATTTAAATATTTGACACATCTTGGCTTTAGCCTAGTGTAGAGTATACAGTATTGATCCAACATGTTTTTCTAGGTGGCCCATTTGTCTGGTTGGGAAACTTTTTACTGGTGTCATTCTTGGATTATCTTCCACATGCACGTGGATCATATTTCTGTTTGCCTAGCCCACAGATCACAACTCAGATGCCTGTAGAGACTAGGCAGGTTACATAAAAGGGTGAAGAGTGCCAGCTGGGGAGTATAGCCAACTGGAAACGGGATGGCATATTTTTCTAAAGAGGCAGCCACTACCCCACTGCCTGCTGATTACTCCCTTGCAGGAAGCATCAGGGCCCAGTGTTGCCAGATCTTTGTCAAGAGAAGCTGAAAATCCAGATTTTTATATGAAATCTCTTAATTTTAAAATATTAACAACAGTTTAAAAATTTTAAATATAGCTTTGGTTAAACAAAATGTGTCTTCAGACCTGATTTGACCCAGAGAAGGCTTCTAACCTCCTTAGCCAAGAATGAAACTTCCCATTAACAACTTTACTCTCCTACAAGAAAATACAATCACAGTCCAGTAGTTTGACAGCCTAGCAGATTATAGCTGGAGTTCAGGAAGAGAGAGAAAAGTAAAGACACTCTATATAAGCCAAGATCTTTGCCCTCACTGATGGAAAGATTGGAGAGATACAAGCATTTTCCTATCTTACCTTTATCCCAAGTATTGTACGTGGGAATGTGGGTGTGGCCATTTATTTTATATATATATATATATATATATATATATATTTTTTTTTAAGTACGCGGGCCTCTCACCGCTGTGGCCTCTCCCGCTGCGGAGCACAGGCTCCGGACGCGCAGGCCCAGCGGCCACGGCTCATGGGCCCAGCCGCTCCGCGGCACGCGGGATCCTCCCGGACTGGGGCACGAACCCGCGTCCCCTGCATTGGGCAGGCGGACCCTCAACCACTGCGCCACCAGGGAAGCCCTAGAGATATTTTTTTAATTGAAGTATTTCTGATTTACAATATTAGTTTCAGGTGTACAACACAATGATTCAATATTTTTTATATATTATGCTCCACTTAAACTTATTACAAAACACTGGCTATATTTCCCCGTGCTGTACAATATATCCTTGTTGCTTATCTATTAGAAAAGATTCTTGATTCAGTGGATACTTGGATTAGAAAAATGGTTGAGTGGATACTAAATTTTCCAACTCTGCCATTATGATTTTGCCAAAATGACAAAATGGTGCTTGTTTTAAGGTAGGATAATTGCTCTGCTACTGATCTGGAACTGAAGCGTGGCACAGACTTTTTTTTTTTTTGGCAACCTGTTCTTCCTTTCCCTTCCTCACTGCTAGTGGCTGGGAACAATGTACTGTAATTCATGTATGTTCTCAGCGTCTTTAGTGGGATGAAATTTATGTTAATGATAAAGTTTCCAGAGTCTTCAACTCAGGAAAGCTTAAGGTCTGGGGATCTTTTTTGGGCTGCTAATGAGCATGGCTGGCCCCAAGGGCAGATCCGGGTTTTGTGGCGCCTGACACCTCCACACCGCCACAGTTTGGAGGACACCATTAAGAAAACAATGCAAAAATATGGGAAGTTTTACCAAAACGGTATGAAATTTTTGTGAACACATAGGGGCTCATGCAAGTGAAAGACCTTTAAGTTCAAGCTTGATTAACGTTGCCATCTGCCTTTTTTGGCCCTACTGTGTGCTAAGGGCTTCCCACTCCTCACTTCCTTCAGTCCCCACAGCACCACGCTATGAAATCTTTACATAAACAGAATAGCCATGTAAACACAAATACATTAAATATCTTGTCCAGCCGGAAAGCCCCTTTCTCTACAAATCCCTATACTCCTTCCCATGACGGAGTCCTGGGGCTCGAGGAGTGGCATCGAGTCAGGATTGTCTCCGGAAGATCGAGAGGAGGGAGAGTGTGTGTAAAACGCAGTCAGTGAGTTGCGGAGTCTGTCTGGAACGTGCACCCAGCAAGCGCCCAGGTGACGCGCACTCCTGCGAGGAGGCCTCCGCTCCCGGCCAGCCCCTTTGCCCTCTCCGCGGCGCGCATGCTCCGTGCGGGGCTGCTCCAGCTACACGGGATAATGAGCGCGGGGCGGAGGGGGCTGGCCGAGCCGCGCTTGCTGGGACCCGGAGCTTGGCGGCGGCCCTGGGGCGCTGTGCGCGGCTGCTGAAGGGGCGGCGGCGGTGGTGGTGGCCAACGCTGTGCGCACCAGTGTGGCTCTCTCGCCCGACGCGCGCGCCCGGTCTGTCCCCAGGGCCCTCTGGAGGTGACTTGGGTGGGCCGGGCAGGGCGGCGTTGCCGGTTGGGAGGGCGGAGATGAGGCGATGAGGAGACAAGCCGCCGTCGCCGCCGCTCTCTGCTTGCCGCGGCCGTAGCGGGAGTCCGAGGAGGGGAGAGGCCAGCTGTACCCCCGCCGGGTTGCGAACCCAGACAAAGGAGGAGGAGCCGCCCGAGAAGCGGGCCAGCGCCGCCGGGAAAGGAGGCCACCGCTTCGGTCGCAGCCGGGGGCCGTCCGGGTTCACGGGCCGCCGCGCTTCCTCTGCGGACTCTGCACTAGGCGAGGCCGCGGGGCCGAGGAAGCCGCCCCCGGAGCCCCCGCCCGCCCGCCGGCGCCGCCTCCGAGCCGCCTCGGCCGTAGCCGCGGCCCGGGCAGGAGGAGGCGGCGGCGGCCGGCGAGGCGAAGCGGCCCGCGCCCTGTCTGTCAGGCCACCGGCCCGGCCCGTTTCGGCCCGCGGGCCGCCCCCGATGCGGAGGCGCTGCCGCCGGGGCCATGCAGCAGGCGCCGCAGCCGTACGAGTTCTTCAGCGAAGAGAACAGTCCGAAATGGCGGGGACTGTTGGTCTCGGCCCTGCGGAAGGTCAGTGCTGGTGCCCGTGCGGCCGCGGGGCCCCCAGGGAGGTGCCGGGGCAGAGGCGGGAGGCAGGCGGGCGGGGCGCGCGGGCCGCGGCCCCTCGGACGCTCTTACGGGGAGCTACACGCCCTCCCCGCGCTCGGGGCCCGCAGGCCCAGCACTTTCTCTCCGGCCGGCGATGGGGGCGCGTGATTGCCTGCTGCGTCCAAAAGGACGTTTTCTCAAGTTCTTGCTTGGCCCCGGAAGGAAGGTTTTGTTATGATCATAAAACTGGATTTCACGTTGCAGTCATTTCGTCAGGCGACTTCCGCCGTTGACCAATTTGTTGTCCTCAGGCTGGATTCGGGCAGGAGAAAGTCCCGCTGGTATTTAGACAGTTTCTAAAACAAAAGCACATTTCTAGCCTGTGTAATTACTTTTAATTAAGTTCCTTGGGGCTGTTCCCTTAGTCGATTTGCTCGTGAAGGGTGTCCACTCACCTAAGAGGTGGTGACTTTTTTTTTTGTAAGATGGATGTGTTTCTCGAGAAATGTCAGTGAGCCATGATATTGCTTTGAACAATTCTTGAGGTCAACTTAAAGTGCCTCCTCCCTTCCTGCAAAAGGCGTCCCCCCTGTTTACGAGAGATTTCCCTTGTAGAATTCGGTCAGTTTCTTCACTGAGTGCAGTTTAGCACTTAGAATCATTTTAAGGGGACGAAAAAGGAGCAGCTCATAAAAATGAATCTTTTAAGTTTGGGTGCATCACTAGGGTGCATCTCTCCTGTAGATGGTGTCAGTTTTCGTCTGCATTTAGGTAATAATCATACTATCATTTTTATAATAAAACCTTTTGTAAGGTCAAGACATTTAAAGAGTGTAAATGGGTGCAGGAGAAGATACCATACCTACTGAGCGTGGGTTTTCCTTGCCAGTGATTCAAACTTAGTCCCTTCTACCTTTTGTGGAAAATAACCAAGAATAAATTTTAAAATAATAAAGAATAAACATTAATTTAAAAGGCTGCCCTTGGAAAATAAATCTTCATACGTTAAATTTCTACAAGTGAAAGGAAGTAGTATATTAAATTAAAAACATTTTCCTCATTCATTCAGAGTTTTAGATTTGCCATTATTTTCATAATTCTTACAAAGAGATACTGCCTCCCTTGGGCCAAACACCAGCTAGTATCTTTTTAAAGAATTTGGTGGAGGTGGCTAGGAGCAGCTAGACAGTTATCATTTCACAGGTATATTAGGTGTTAAAAGTATTAAATTGACCTTCCTTTTGTGGGCAGCCCGATTCTATAAGGAGAGGGAAAGAAATGGAAAGTGTGCTGAGTGGTGATAATGAAAAGCAAAGGGGGAAATGCTTAGATAGTAATTAAATCTTCCACCACATAGAAGGAAGTGTTGAGTACGGTTATCAGGTAGGCCTGTATTGTTGGCAGTGTGAAGTAGGTCTCCACCTACTAGTATTTTCTGGTAGCAAGTAGAATTTGATTATGTGTTGCATAACTTATTCAGTAGGTAGCTTTGACCCTAATAATCCGTCATGCACAAATACAGATTTATATCTTCAGGTTAGCCTGGAAACAAAGCCAGCATTAGCATCCAATCCTAGTCCATTGCTTTGAGTCTGGTATTTTGCATTTATGTGTTGTGCTTGTTTTCTTGGAACTCAGATGCCTTGTAGATATCTATTTTCTTATTCCACAGTTCTTGTACATCCTTTGCTTATGGAATAAATATAGCAAAGAAAATCTGGTCTTTTGAGGTGAATTCAAGAAGCAGTTTCTATTTAACTTATTAATTTACTGTTATTCTAGAATTGAATATGGAAGACACTTTTTATGTTTTTGGAAAGTTTTTGGTGTTCATAATTCAGATTATGTTCAGTTTTGTGGTATTTGTGGTATTGCAACATGTAGGTTTGTAGTGCTTGCTAAGAGTTTTAGTTCCTAAAGAGCTCAAGGTTCACTCTTTGAAGGATGAGTTAAATTCTGGTCTATACTTGCCACCCTTGTCTTTGTACACTGAGAATTCCTACCACTTATGGGGAGGCTCTGTCTTCACATTCAAGGCATCTAGAATTTGGTTTCCTTCTACCAGCTGACCAGATTGTTACAAAGACTGCTAGGATTAATAGTAGATGCAGCAATAGTATTAGACTACTAAGATTTTTCTCCTCCAGTTGGTGTTGCCATCAAACATGTGTACGCTAGTTTCATTTAACATTTATTGAACACATTTTAGGTACTTGGCACCAAGCTGGATCCTAAGAATACAAACATGAATAAAAGTAAAGGCCTTGCTCTAAAGGTGTTTACCACCTAGACTGAAAATTATAAACTTTGAGGTTTTGGTTTATGTAAATGAGATAGCAGTTATGAGCTCAAGGTTTTGTAAGGAATATCTCTGTGTTTGAAAAGAACAAGGTGGTTTAATTAACTCTGTGAGGTTAGTTCACTTGGGCATCTTGATGGAACCTCCAAAACTGTTAAAATATAATTTTCAGAAAGGTAAAGTCACAACTCTCATACCAATGTGAACGAACATGTATCAGTAATTTTGATTCAACTTACTACTTAATGAGGGAACTCATGAGATCTTAGAACCACTTCAAATGAAAATTGGAGGAGGTAGGTATTTATAGGCAACTTAATAAAAGAATATTAAAGTAAGATTTTGGAGTTGGACACAAAATTTGTTAATGTCCTACAAGAACATAAGCAGTAAATTTGGGATTGTCTTTCCTGCTGATTAGGTTTTGCATCTGTACCAGACAAAAATCTCTAAGTTAATCTGATCAATTTGTAAAATAGCCCAGTCAGTAGAAAGTAATCAAAGGTTCAAGCATAGCACTGTACTGAAGAACACCTAGTTATCTCTTTTGCTTATTTTCAAGTTTTGGCTGATTTTTCTGGAAACCAAAAAATACATATATTTGACCAAGTTACTATTACTGACTGAAAACGCAAGGGATTTTTTTAAACCAGCATTAAATATTCATTTCACTATGTAGAAGAAACACGAGCATTGAGAAATAGATTTAAGAAAAAATAATTTTGGAAAGAGAAATGTGTTGTTCTTTAACTTTTTGTTTTGTTGTGCTGCTGTTCTTTAACTGTTAAAACAGAACTTCACCTAGGATATTTAAGTACATACAGAACTACAAAGGGTAAAGTAGAGCTAAATGACACTGCTAATGGATAATACATGCATTGTTAACATTACTGCTAAATTATGTATCTTTCCTAAAAGAGCCAGAGACATAAATGCCTTCATCACTATTCCCCGAGAAGATTGAAGCTATCATATTACTCGGAGGAAAAAAGAGTGTGGGATATATTTGTAAATGCAGCTTATTACCTGTGTCTTTGAAATGCCTGTGGTACTTCGTGCATGTGCTATTCGATTGTATGCTGAGAAAAATCAGTGTAGGCATTCTATATATGGGAAACATGCCTTAAAATCATTTTAGCAGGTATTTTAGTCCCTGGTATTTCCGTGGTAGATGCCTTTTCTGTAAGGCCTTATTCACCAGGCTAGCCAAGGAAGAGAAAATGTCTGTCGTTATTATCTGTAGTTACAAATGTCACAGAGAACTAGAAAGAATTGGTAGAGTTACCTTGTTCCTGAGTCTTAATTTCATTCAGGTTAAATATCGACCTCCTACCTCAACTATTATAGTTTGCTCTTAGATATCTGTTAAAATTCAAGAAGTGTGAATGTTTGAGTTAATTAATAGCTTGGAACTATTTTAGAAGATTGTGCTGGATCTTTCCTGGGGCCCAGAAGAAAAGCCTGGGGGTCCTTTGAGAAAATGAAATTGGTGTTACTGACATAAGAAGGTCAAGGAAGGCTTCTTTAAGGAAGTAACATTCATGCTGAGCTCTGGAGGATATATTCAGATATTTATTGAGTGCCTCCTGTGTGCCAGGTGCTGTTCTTGGTACTGAGGTTGTAGCAAAGCCTTGGTCTCATAAAGCTTCCATTCTAAATGGCTGTGGCAGAGAGGCCTGGGAGAGGGAGACAGTAAAGAAGTTAATTATCTGAAAGATCAATAGGAATTAACAAAACAAAGAAAGGGGAGAAAGGATTTGAGCCCTAGGGAAAGGTAGGAACATGACTTGATTTAAAGAACCAAGACCAAGTGAAAAGGAGATGAGGACTTCCCTGGTGGCGCAGTGGTTAAGAATCCGCCTGCCAATGCAGGGGACATGGGTTCGAGCCCTGGTCCGGGAAGATCCCACATGCCGCGGAGCACCTAAGCCTATGTGCGACAACTACCAAGCCTTTGCCCTAGAGTCCGCAAGCCACAGCTACTGAGCCTGTGTGCCACAACTACTGAAGCCCGTGCACCTAGAGCCCATGCTCCACAACAAGAGAAGCCACCACAATGAGAAGCCTGCGCACCACAACAAGCCTGCGTGCAGCAACGAAGACCCAACACAGCCAAAAGTAAATAAATAAATTAATTTTTTTAAAAAAAAGGAGATTAGCTAGTTGAGAGACTCTAGTGTAGACCCAGGTTAAGGTCTTTACCTGTGAATAGGAAGGCCTATAGGGTTATTTATGTGACAAATTAATTAGATGAACTTGATCAAACTTGCTTCTTTGAAAAGATCACTCCAACTAAAAGGAATAGGAGAAACTATGATTTTTGTGACATGAGGCCTGTTCTGGATTTCCTAAAGCCACTGAATATAACAGTAGAACTCTAGGGAGTCATTTGGAATTATTCCAAACTAATAATGACCCAGCCTGACCCAAGGGGTTCAGCCAGAACTGGATGAGCGTTAGGAATGCGTTTTGGCTTGCTGCATTTAGCTTCGTCTCAGCCATGATTTAGTAGTCTTCTTCTATTTTCAGTTTAATTTTGGTATGGTATATTTGGAGCAATAATATTCCATTAAAGTGTTTTATCCTGAGTATCCAAAGCATTACTTGTGTTACCACTTGACATAAATCAAGTGTATATCTTTTTATTAACCATGGCCTTTCTTTCAAGGGAGCAGTAGTTTGATTATATCCTCTGTTAGCCTGCATATTTGAATCAGGAAGGAGTTTTAATGGAAGTAATGGATTTAGCATTGCCTCATGGAGTCATGTTAAAAATTAACAACCTAAAATTCTTTTCTTTTTTTACATAAGAACATATAGTAAATAGAAAGCTTTTGAAATGTGTAAAGTGTTATACACTTTACATTTTAATGTGTAAGCAACACAATGAAAATAACATCAAGATCTAGATATGAGCACTACTATGATCTCCAGGTAAAGTTTTCATTACCCCAGTTTTCTTCATTAAGACACTTTGTAAACTCAAATACTACTTCTTACTTACATAGCACTTTGTAATTTTTTCTTTTTTTTTTTTTTTTTTTTTTTTTGCCATACGCGGGCCTCTCACTGTTGTGGCCTCTCCCGTTGCGGAGCACAGGCTCCGGACGCGCAGGCCCAGCGGCCATGGCTCGTGGGCCCAGCTGCTCCACGGCATGTGGGATCTTCCCGGACCGGGGCACGAACCTGTGTCCCCTGCATCGGCAGGCAGACTCTCAACCACTGCGCCACCAGGGAAGCCTCTGGTAATTTTTTCTTAATTGACCCATTAGCAGCATTTAATAGTTTATCTCTTCCTCCTTTTTGAAATCTTTTCCTCATTTGGCTTCCAGGACACCAAACACTGCTGGTTTTCTCCCTCTCTGACTACTCCTCCTAGTTCTTCTCCTTTGTTGATCTCCTCATCTTCCCATCTACATCATCCTGACCTCCCTGGAGCTTAGTCTTTGGACTCCTGTTTCTATTTACAGTAGATTTCTTGGAGATCCCACCCAGCCTCATTGCTTCACATTTCATCTCTATCTGATGGTTTCCAATTTATAATTCTGGCTCAGGTGTCTCTCCTGAGTTTGGATATCCAGTTTCTTTCTTAACACTTCCACAAAGATGTGTGATAGGCATCTCAACTAATACTGAGCTCTTTCTCTTCCCCGAAAACTTGCTCCTTTTGTAACATTTCCAACATTAGTAAATGGCTACTCCATCATTCTAGTTGCTCAAAATATTGAGTTATTCTTGAATCCTGTCTTTCTTTTATAACCCATATCTAATCTGTCAGCAAATCCTTTTAGCTCTACTTCACACTATAGCAATATTCAGTCACCATTTCTCACTCTTCCACTTCTACCACCTGGGAACACTCTGGGAGTATCAAAGTAGCCTCTTAACTGGTCTCCTCTCTTCTACCCTTGCCCCATTCAGCCTTTTCTCAACACAATAGAGATAAGTGGGATCATGTCACTCCTTTGCTCAAACCTTGTTCAGTGCTTCTCAGAATAAAAGTCGAAGTCCTCCCAGTGGCCTGCTAGGCCCTCTGCAGTCTGGTATTTACCCCGCTTCTCCTTTTACCTCACTGACCTCATTTACTACTGACCTTTTTTTGCTCTACTCGTGCACCACACTGGCTTCCTCGTACCTCCAACACATAGACATGTTCTAGTCTCAGGGCTTTTGTATTGTACTTGGAGTTTCTTCTGCCTAGAACAACCTTCCTGCAGATAAAAACATGAGTGGCCCTTTTACCTCCTGTAAGTCTTCAGACAAACATCATCTTGAAGAGGCCTTCTCTTGCAGCCTATCTGCACCTCCTGCTTCCTGGACATTCATATGTAAATGTTCACAGCATGTCCCAATCCAAGCTTATTATCATTTTCCCTAAACTTAATGTCTCCAGTATAAATGATACAGTACTCAGTTCTCAAGCCAGAAACCTAGGAACCTAGGCATCATCTGTTCCTTCCCTCTCACACCAGGTTCATGTCTAATCAACACCGAGTCTTGATTCGTTCTCTTAAAAGGAGTTTTCTAACTTTTTTGCTATGTATCCCAAAAGAATTTTTGAAAAATTTGTACATTTTTATGTTGACATCTAAAAATTTTCATCTTTAAGTTTAGTCTCAGAAGATATAGTTTTATATGTTTTCTAAATACTGATGTTTTAAAATAAAATAGTCCCGTTAGTCTTTTAAATGTACCCAATATACACTACCAAATGTAAAATAGATCGCCAGTGGGAAGCAGCTGCATAGCACAGGGAGATCAGCTCTGTGCTTTGTGACCAACTAGGGGGTGGGATAGGGAGGGTGGGAGGGAGACGCAAGAGGGAGGAGATATGGGGATATATGTATGCATATAGCTGATTCATTTTGTTATAAAGCAGAAACTAACACACCATTGTAAAGCAATTATACTCCAATAAAGATGTTAAAAAAATAAAAGGGTAAGATAATTTAAAAAAAATGTACCCAATGAAATACACACCGTTCATCCTTTTAAAATACACATGACGAAGTGCTTTTTTAATGGTTGGAAATTTACATTGTTCTTTTTTCTCTGTGAACTTTTCATTCTAGTTTCCCCACATAATTATATTCTAATATAATATTTATTTTATGTTTAAAAGTCTTTGATCCCTCCTTTGTATTTATACTTCTTTGCAACAACAAAAATGTCTATATACTGAATTTTTAAAAATTTCCCCAATGACCATAAAGCTTTAAAACTTCCTTTTGGGTTGAGTTATTAGTAGTCCATAGTTGATCAAAAGAACATAAATGTCATGAATTTTGAAAAATAATAATCATAAAGCACCTGACTTGAAAAATGACTTGTTACCTGATCTTTAGAGTTATTCACTTTTTCATTTTCTAGATTTTCTAGGACTTGTCAAATGACTGATTATTATTACTGCTACTTTTTCACTTCTTTTATTTAGAAGTACCTTGTTTAGTCCAATATATCCAAGAAAGATTGGGAAAATAAAAATAGTATTAACTTCAATATACCTTAGCCATGACAATATTTACTCATAAGATGTATTTTACCTTATCACACTTTTTTGTTGTTGTTGTTTTTGTTTGTTTGTTTTTTGCAGTACGCGGGCCTCTCACCGCTGTGGCCTCTCCTGTTGTGGAGCACAGGCTCCGGATGCACAGGCTCAGTGGCCATGGCTCATGGGCCCAGCCGCTCCGCGGCATGTGGGATCTTCCCAGACCGGGGCATGAACCTGTGTCCCCTGCATCGGCAGGCGGACTCTCAACCACTGTGCCACCAGGGAAGCCCTACCTTATCACACTTTTTAAATACATTTTCATTGAATCCTTGGAGCTGTAGATCTAGCTTATTGTATTAATTTTCTGTTGCTGCATAACAAATTATCAACAACTTGGTGGCTTAACACAACACACATTTATTATCTCACAGTTACTCTAAGTTAGAAGTCCAGACATGGCTTAGCTGGATTCTCTGCTTTGGGTCCCATGGGCTGAAATCAAGGTTTTGGCTTGGGCTGCAGACTCATCCGAGGCTCAGGGTCTTCTCCCAAGCTTATGTGATTCTTAGCAGAATTCATTTCCTTTCAGTTTCCTGTCTGAGGCCCTCAGCTCCCAGAGGCTGCTGCCATTCCTTGCCATATGACCCTCCCTATAATATGTCAGTTTGCTTCTTCAAAGCCAGCAGAACTGCATCTGCTGCTGTCACTTGTCTCACACTTCTAGACCCTCTTTTGAAGGACTCACCTGATTTAGGTCTGGCCCACCCAGGGTAATCTCCCTTTTGATTAACTCAAGATCAACTGATTGCAGACCTTAGTCACCTTTGCCATATACGGTAATATTATCATAGGAGTGATATCTCACCCTATTCACAGGTCCTGCCCACATTCAAGAGGAGAGGAGTGTACAGGGCATGTATACCAGGGGTGGGAATCTTGGAAGCCAGCCACCTTAGAATTCTGCCTACTCATTTTATGGAAAATATCCCCACATAACCTAATTGGTAAAGTCAATTTAGTTGTCAAGCCAACCAGCCTATTGTATTTATCTTGTTCAAAGTCTAACTTACTTTTTCAATTCAAATGAATGTGTTAATACATGTCACATGCCAACCATCTCACTTCTGAATTCAAATTGTAAGATAGAAAGATAGATAAGGTGTGAAAACTTGCTTTGAATTTTTTCTCCTGAATGAAATAAGGTGATGTTGCCTGTATTTAGTTTTGTTTGTTTGTTTGTTTATGGCTGCTCTGTGCAGCACTCGGGATCTTAGTTCCCTGACCAGGGATCAAACCCATACCCCCTGCAGTGGAAGCGTGGGGTCTTAACCACTGGACCGCCAGGGAAGTCTTATTTAGTACTTTTTAAATATGCTTTCTTTTCTTCTCATGAGCTTTTCCCTGCATTATAGTGTATTTTTTGACAGTAGGCTAGGGGATAGAAGAAGCAAGGTTAAATGAAAAATATTTATCATTGTCTCCTTGGTTTGTGTCATAGAATTTATGTATTTATTTATTTATTTATTTATTGTACTGCAGAGCAATGCACCATAATGAGATTCAGGAGAAGTAGGAGATCTGCCTTTCTTCAGTTAAGTGGGAGGAGGGCAGTTGTGGAGATGTGGGAAAGGAGAACCTCCTTTATTTACTCCTTGAGTGCAAGTACCTTGCCAGCAGATCTTCTTTAAGAAAGAGTGCATATAGTAGTTTTGGTAGTATGCTGAAGGACATGGGCATTTGGCCCAGGGAGTCTTAAACTTTGACTGAATACTTAGTGATCTTTTCCCCAGGTCACAGGAAAAAAAGCCACTATTAATTTTTTTCAGTTTTATTTTTTTCTCATAAGTTTTTCTTAGGTCTGTGGTACGTGCTGCAGTTTATCTGCTAATGAGTAGTGCAAGATTGTAAAGTAAATGAACAAGAGATATAGAGGTTTTACAGGGAGAACTGCTTATGATACTTTTTGTTTTACTTACAAACATGTGCCTATAGTTTTAAGTTTTATAGTCATTTTTATTAACATTCTTCTTGCTTACTATGATGAAGTGTAAGTATCTTAACACTTCATATTCTTCTAAGAGCACTGTGACTTCCAAATGCTCTGCCACTGGAACCAGTTGGGAACCATTGATCTAGCCTGTACTTTCTTGGCCTGATTGTATGGGAAGGTACTTACAGTTCATTTGCCATTTCATTCCAATCTAGGAAAATTTTAATGACAAAACTTTCAGTTTCAGCTAATAGTCTTTCCTGTATGTTTTGATTGTTTTATGGTAAGCCCTTACCTAATACTAAGCTAAATAGAATGAGATTCCTGGCCTGTAGTTTCTGTATTTTAAATAAACCCACCTTGGGGACTTCCCTGGTGGCACAGTGGTTAAGAATTGGCCTGCCAGTGCAGGGGACACAGGTTTGATCCCTAGTCCGGGAAGATCCCACATGCCACGGAGCAACTAAGCCCATGCGCCACAACTACTGAGCCTGCGCTCTAGAGCCTGCAAGCCACAACTATTGAGCCCGTGTGCCAACTACTGAAACCCGCACACCTAGAGTCTGTGCTCTGCAACAAGAGAAGCCATTGCACTGAGAAGCCCGCACACCGCAACGAAGAGTAGTCCCTGCTCGCCGCAACTAGAGAAAGCCCGCGCAGCAAGGAAGACCCAATGCAGCCAAAAGTAAATCAATCAATCAGTCAATCAATCAATCCACCTTGAAAACCTGTCAAGAAAGCACCTAATTAAGAACACTAAATCTAAGTGGGAAGTGAATATTAATAGACAGTGGGAATAGAGGAACATACAGTGGGAATCCCCTCATTTATAATGTTATATGGGATAACTGAGTCTTCAGGTACATATCCAATGAAATAAAACCAAAGTTAATGGAGTTCTTAATTTTTCCCAGTCTCTGAATTTCAGCAAGTTCAAGGAATCTGTTTGCTACCATGAATTTATTTAGCAGCTGTTTACTGAGTGCTTGCTTTATGCAAAGCATGGTGCTAAATTACCTTTGTGTTAGGAATAAAGGAGTGGGGAAATAGGAAGAGACCAAAAACATAAGAAATAGTTCCTGACCTTAGTTTATAGTGTACAACTGTGGTTTCAATTCTTGATTATACACCCTGATCAGAAAAATGCTACCTCAGAATATTGATTTTTATATTATTTTAAATAACTTATTTGAGAATTAACATACAATAAACTGCACATATTTAAAGTGTACAGTTTGATAAGTTTTTATGTATGTATACTTAAGTGAAACATTCATAATAAAGATAGTATAGCCTTCAGCCCATAGATTTCCTCTTGACTCTCTATAATTCTCCCTCCCATCCCTCCTGACTTCTAATCCACAAGCAATCACTGATTTGCTTCCTATAACTATAGGTTGCTTTTTCTAGAATTTTTTGGTAATGGAATCACACAGTATATATTGTTATTTTTGCCTGGCTTCTTTCACTCAACATAATTATTTTGAGATCCATCCATGTTGTTGCATACATCAATAGTTCATTCCTTTTTATTGTTCAGTAGCATTCCATTGTGTGGATATACCACTTTTTTTTTTTAAGATTTATTATTTATTTATTTATTTTATTTATTTTTGGCCGCGTCCAGTCTTAGTTGCAGCATGCAGGATCTTCGTTGAGGCATGCAGGATCTTTTGTTGCGATGTGCAGGCTCTTCGTTGTGGTGCACGGCCTTCTCTCTAGTTGTGACGTGCGGGTTTTCTCTTCTCTAGTTGTGGCACACAGGCTCCAGGGCGCGTGGGCTCTGTAGTTTGTGGCACGAGGGCTCTAGTTGAGGCGCTGGAGCTCAGTAGTTGTGGCACGCGACCTTAGTTGCCCCAAGGCATGTGGGATCTTAGTTCCCTAACGAGGAATCGAACCCACCTCCCCTGTATTAAGGCGGATTCTTTACCACTGGACCACCAGGGAAGTCCCCACTTTTTTTTTTTTAATCCATTCACTTGTTGATGTACATTTGGTTTTCATATCTTGGCTGTTAAAAATAAAGCTGTAAACATGTGTATACAAGTCTTTGTATGGGCATATAGTTCCTTTTCTCTTGGGTAATTATCAACGAGTGACTGGATCAGGTAGTAGGTGTGTTTAACTTTTTAAGTAAGTGTCACACTGTTTTCTATTTGAACTGTTGTACAGTTTTACATTCCCACCAGCACCATATGAGAATTCCAGTTCTTCCTGCCAGCACTTGGTATTTAAATTTATTTCTAGCCATCCTAATCGGGTTATTATACTGGTATCTTGTTTTAATTTGCATTTCCCTGATGATTAATGATGTCAAGCATCTCTCCTGTCCTTATTTGCCATCCATATATCTTCTTTGGTGAACTGTTTGTTCAGATCCCTTGCCCTTTTTTGTTAAGTTGTGATTTCTTATTGTTGAGTTTTGAGGATTCTTTATGTATCTAACTATAAATCCTTTATATACAAAGATTTTCTTTCAGTCTGTAGTTTTTTATTCTCTTAATATTACCTCTTTAAAAATAGCAATAAATCTTTATTGGGATTTTTTTAACAAAATAATTTTAAAACAAAAAACCCAACATGTAAACAAGAAAGTAAATAAGTTAATTGGCATTATTATATATATATATACATCCAAGGATCAAAACAAATTCTGGGTTAACATTGCATAATCCAGTAAAATGTTTTGAACCATCAATGTTCAGGGTAACTGTATTTAATACTATCAATAATGATACCTTATCTTTGAATACTATAAAATAGTTTATGGATTATAAACTATATAGTTTAGGTTTTCATTCTTACCATGAATCCATATGCCACATGTATACTAGTCCTAAAATGTATTTATGTTGTCACTATTAGTCCAAAATACCCATCATCCCAAATTAACCAGGTTACAATTATCCGATCTCCAGAATTTTTATGGTGAGATGTGCTAGAACCCATATATGACAACTTCATTTTTCGAAACCTAATTCTAAATTCTGTCTAATCTGCAACTTACTCATTTCTTCTCACTTTCTATATATACATTAAATACTATAGCAACTTCACCTTAGAAAGTATAGTTAATACATTAATACACATTTAGTCAATAATTTCTGACAGAGTTATAGCTTATTTGCCAAGAGAAAGTGCTAATTTTTGTTTTAAAATTTAGTTCAAGTATTGTCATAGTAGTGTTATTTAATTGAGAATGATGGCTTCAACTTAGAGCGTTCAATATACACATTAATATAGTTTAAAATTAAAGAATTAAATTATTCCTATGGAGAAAATCTCAGTTCTTGAAAGACCAAAATATGTTGTTTTATTACTATAAAATGTTATTAGTTCATTGTCTGATTCGCTGATTATATTCAATTCACTCTTAATATTATCTTTTGAAGAGCAAAAGTTTTAAATTTTTAAAACTTTGCATGAACGAGCAAAAAAATCATTTGTCTGTATTTGTGTTTTTATTTCTGGATTCTCTATTCTGTTGCATTGGTCTTTTGTCCTGTCTTTTAAAAATTTATTTATTTTATTATTTATTTATTTGGCTGTGCAGCATGCAGCATCTTAGTTCCCTGACTAAGAATCGAACCTACGCCCCCTGCAGTGGAAGGGCAAAGTCCTAACCACTGGATTGGCAGGGAAGTCCCTATTTTCCTATCTTTACATCATTACCACACTATTTGGATTATTGTAGCTTTATAAAAAATCTTGGAATCAGGTAGTTTTAGCCTTCCGACTTTGTTCTTTTTCAGAGTTGTTTTGGTTATTCTAAGACCTTTGTATAGCCATAGGAATTTTAAAATTAGCCTGTCAATTTCTACCAAAAAAAAGAAAAATCCTGGAATTTTGTTGAATTTATAGATTATTTGAGGGAAATTGACATCTTAACAATATTGAGTCTTTAAACCCATACAGTTTAAATTTTCATTTATTTAGGTTTTTAAAAATTTCTATGAGCAATATTTTGTAGTAGTATATCTTTAGGATGAAATTTGCCGCTTTTTCTTTTTAAATTGAATTTTAACTCTTACAACAAACAAAACTTACAGTATTCTTAATTGGTGTTTGAGGCACTTGCATCCTTGCAGAAATCTTAGCAGTGGAATAAAGAATTTGACATAAGTAAATACACAGACTGTGTATCCAGAGGGATTTATTTCTACATTGTACCAGAAACTCAAATGATAGTAGATTGAACAAGTGCACTAGCAAGATTTTTTTATTTGATTGTGAGTATGGGGGACTGAAAAAATATATATATTAGGAAATAGCATTTCCAAAATTTGTCAAACCTAGTATTTATCAATTTAAAAAATAAAGTTTAATGCTTTTATATGTGTCTGTGCATGAATATATAGTATTATGACTATTCTGTTTACAGTGTGTGTATAAGGAAGTACCTTCTGGCAATTTGAAAATGCGGTGTAACTAAAATACAGGTCTGACTTGTTAATCTACTGTTAAAGTTTGAAAATTATTTTAATTGCTCTTTTTCTGACCAGTCTTTCAGAAAAATCTGAAAAATGAGTTTGTTCTGATGTGGTAATTTTATGTTGATTGTCTCTCAGGGTGCTGAGGTAGTAAATACTGTGAAAGTACAAAATATGGTTATCTTTCATTGTCATCTTGATGTCCTTATTAGTAGTTATGTCTGGGATTTTTTATTTTTGCGGTACGCGGGCCTCTCACTGTTGTGGCCTCTCCCGTTGCGGAGCACAGGCTCCGGACGCGCAGGCTCAGCGGCCATGGCTCATGGGCCCAGCCGCGCCGCGGCATGTGGGATCCTCCCGGACCGGGGCACGAACCCGTGTCCCCTGCATCGGCAGGCGGACTCTCAACCACTGCGCCACCAGGGAAGCCCTATGGCTGGGATTTTAACACTGTATATTTGTTTTTATGACTTTTCATATTTGCAGTTTAACAAGTTTAGTATAAGAAACTCAGATGCTCAGTGTTAAGGTTGCTTTGTAGGTTATTTACTAAAATCATAATCATAGAAAAAAATCCATTAGACATTATCTTAATTCTCATGCACAGTCATTTTTACTGATTAGGGCCCTTGGCTTTTATGGAAGGATGTTATAACAAACAGCCTTATGAAATCCAAGCTGAACTTCCAATATAAATGTTTATTTTATATTTTTTAAAATGTCTGTTGATCTAATAGAAATACATGGTAGGATGTAATTAAGTTTCCTCTTATTATATGAAAGAAGTGCAGGTTGTAAGAGGAAAGATTTATTTCTCCCAAATCTATTTGGAATTTCTAAAGAAATATAAAGCCAGGTTTTTTGGATGTTAGTCCTATATGAATTTCTAACTGCTTTATTTAAACTCTTCTTATCCAGACTTCTTGAAAAAGTAGTTTTTAATTATTGTCTCCAGTTTCATGTGTCCTTCCTCTTTCTCACTTCCCCACTTATCATGTTTCCTTGTAAATTTCTTTGTATTTTATCAAAATTATTCACGGAAAAAAAAAAGATAAATAGCTCTATAAGGCTTGTTACGAAAAAGAGCATTACCTCCTCACTATTCACAACATTTTTTGCTTCCTAGAGGCAGTCCCTTTAATTTTTCAAAATGATTCATTTCAGTATTCTTTGTCTCTAAGGAAAAAAAGTGCTTCTATTGCTACTTATGACTTTTCTGTTTTGGGCATTATCTGTTGATTTCCTACTCTGGAAGGTAAGGATTTAATATTCTTCAATACACATATACATTCCCCCTCCAACCACATATACTTCCTGTCTCTCCTCCCACCCCATGGTTATATCTTAATTTTGGTTGGATCAGTATTCAGAGTTTATAGTATTATGACCATAAATAATGACCATATACTATACTATATGTTATTTATAGTTAAACCACTTTTTCCTTACTACCTAACCTTTTACTGAAGTTAATAATTGTCTTGTTTTCTTGTTTGTGTATTTTCTGTGTATTTATTAATTTAAGCTCAAACTCTCTACCAGTTGTTTAAATATCCTCTCAAGAGTTTTAGATCCATCAGGTACTCTGATAATTTCATCTTCTTGAGATAGCTTCTCTTAGAGCCTTCTGATCTGCTCTTATCAGACTGGTGACCTTTATGCCTGTTGTACAGCTCTCATCTTATAATTTTCCCTTACTTCATCCTGGGCATTCCTTTGGCTTTTCTTCTGTATTGGTTCCTTTGTTTTTTTTTCAGAACTGTCACCACTGTAGTTCTTTTTTTTTTTTTTAATAGATCTTTATTGGAGTATAATTGCTTCACAATACCATGTTAGTTTCTGTTGCACAACAAAGCAAATCAGCCATATGCATACACATGTCCCCATGTCCCCTCCCTCTTGAGCCTCCCTCCCGTCCTCCCTATCCCACCCTTCTAGGTCATCGCAAAGCACCAAACCGATCTCCCTGTGCTATGCTGCTGCTTCCCACCAGCCAACTGTTGTACATTCAGTAGTTTATATATGTCAATGCTACTCTCACTTCGCCCCAGCTTCGTGCTCCCTCCCCATGTCATCAAGTCCATTCTCTATGTCTGCCTCTTTATTCCTGCCCTGCAACTAGGTTCATCAGTACCATTTTTTTTTAAGATTCCATATATATGTGTCAGCATACGGTATTTGTTTTTCTCTTTCTGACTTACTTCACTCTGTATGACAGACTCTAGGTCCATCCACCTCACTACAAATACCTCAGTTTCATTTCTTTTTATGGCTGAGTAATATTACATTTTATATATGTGCCACATCTTCTTTATCTATTCATCTGTAGATGGACACTTAGGTTGCTTCCATGTCCTGGCTATTGTAAATAGTGCTGCAGTGAACATTGTGGTGCATGTCTCTTTTTGAATTATGGTTTTCTCAGGGTATATGCCCAGTAGTGGGATTGCTGGGTCATATGGTAGTCCTGTTTTTAGTTTTTTAAGGAACCTCCATACTGTTTTCCATAGTGGTTGTATCAATTTACATTCCCACCAACAGTGTAGGAGAGTTCCCTTTTCAACACACCCTTTCCAGCATTTATTGTTTCTAATTTTTTTGATAATGGCCATTCTGACCGGTGTGAGGTGATACCTCATTGCAGTTTTGATTTGCATTTCTCTAATAATTAGTGATGTTGAGCATCTTTTCATGTGCCTCTTGGCCATATGTGTGTCTTCCTTGGTGAAATGTCTGTTTAGGTCTTCTGCCCATTTTTTAACTGGATTGTTCGGTTTTTTTGATATTGAGCTCCATGAGCTGTTTGTATATTTTGGAGATTACTCCTTTGTCTGTTTCATTTGCAAATATTTTCTCCCATTCTGATGGTTGTCTTTTTGTCTTGTTTATGGTTTTCTTTGCTGTGCAAAAGCTTTTAAGTTTAATTAAGTCCCATTTGTTTTTATTTCTGTTACTCTAAGAGGTGGATCAAAAAAGATCTTGCTGTGATTTATGTCAAAGAATGTTTTTCCTATGTTTTCCTCTAAAAGTTTTATAGTGTTTGGTCTTACATTTAAGTCTTTAATCCATTTTGAGTTTATTTTTGTGTATGGTATTAGGTAGTGTTCTAATTTCATTCTTTTACATGTAGCTCTCCAGTTTTCCCAGCACCACTTATTGAAGAGGCTGTCTTTTCTCCATTGTATGTTCTTGCCTCCTTTGTCATAAATTAGGTGCCCATATGTGCGTGGGTTTATCTCTGGGCATTCTGTCCTGTACCATTGATCTATATTTTTGTTTTTGTGCCAGTACCATACTGTCTTGATTACTGTAGCTTTGTGGTATAGTTTGAAGTTGGGGCACCTGATTCCTCCAACTCTGTTTTTCTTTCTCAAGATTGCTTTGGCTAGTTGGGGTCTTTTGTGTTTCCATACGAATTGTAAGATTTCTTTGTTCTAATTCTGTGAAGAATGCCATTGGTAGTTTGATAGGGATTGCATTGAATCTGTAGATTGCTTTGGGTAGTATAGTTATTTTCACAATATTGATTCTTCCAATCTAAGAACATGATATATTTCTCCATCTGTTTGTGTCATCTTTGATTCCTTTCATCAGTGTTTTATAGTTTTCTGAGTACAAGTCTTTTGCCTCTTTAGGCAGGTTTATTCCTAGATATTTTATTCTTTTTGTTGCAGTGGTAAATGGGAGTGTTTCCTTAATTTCTCTTTCTGATTTTTCGTTGTTGGTGTATAGGAATGCCAGAGATTTCTGTGCATTAGTTTTGTATCCTGCAACCTTAACCAAATTCACTTAATACTTCTAGTAGTTTTCTGGTGGCATCTTTAGGATTTTCTATGTATAGTATCATGTCATCAGCAAATAGTGATGATTTTATTTCTTCTTTTCCAATTTTATTCCTTCTCAATTCCTTCCAATTTGTAGGCTTTCTCTAGTTGGGGCGAGCGGGGGCTACTCTTCATTGTGATGTGCGGGCTTCTCATTGTGGCATCGGCAGGCGGACTCTCAACCACTGTGCCACCAGGGAAGCCCGCAGGTGGATTCTTAACCACTGCACCACGAGTGAAGTCCACCAATAATGTTTTTTATGAGCCTTCTTGTACATGTCTTCTGGTAAACGTTTGTGCTTATTGCTCTAGAGCAGTGCTGTCCATTTGGAATATAATATTAACCACATATGTAATTTAAACTTTTCTCATAACCACATTAAATATATAAGAAGACACAGATGAAATTGATTTAAATAACGTATTTAACCCAATAAATCTAATCATTTCAGCATATAGTCAACATAAAAATTATTGAGGTATTTGACATTTTTTGTGTGTGCTAGATCTTTGATGTCTGGTATGCATTTTACTCTTACAGCCCATCTCCAGTTCAGTAGAACTACATTTCATGTGCTCAGTAGCCACATGAGGCTAGTGTCTACTGTATTGGACTGTAGAGTTTTAAAGGATATAAAATATTGAGTAGTAGAATTACTGGATCATAGGGTATGCCTATCTTGAACTTTAGTAGTTGATGGCAAAGTTTTCCAAAGTGATAGAGCCATTTTGCACGCCATTGGCAGTGTGTGAGAGTTACCATTTTTCTACATAATCAACAACACTTGGTATTATCACACTTTGGGTAGTAATTTTTGTGTTCTGTTTAGTAAATCCTTTTCTGTCCTGAGGTGATGAAGATAATTATCTATTATCTTATTTTATATTATCAGAACTTTATTAGGTCTATTTATTTAATAGGTCTAAAATCAACTAAAATTGATTTTTGTATCGAGTGTGAATAGGAGTTGATTTCATTCTTCTCCATATGGGTATCCAGTTGTTCACTATTCATCGACTTGCCCCAGTGTCCCTCAACAATCCTCCCCCTGCCCATAATGCCACCTTTGTTGTACATCAAGTGTCTGTATATCTGTGGGCTTGTTTTTGTACTCTCTGTTCTGTTCTTTTCATCTGTTTGTCTATCATTATATCAGTATCACATTATTAAATACTGTAGCTTTGTAATAAATTCCAATGATAATTGGAGCAAGCACTTATATTTCTTTAAGAGTATATGACTGATTTCTTAGCTTTTTGTATTTCTATATAAGTTTTGAAATTATCTTTTCAATTTTAACCAAACATACTCTTTGGTTTTGACTGTGATTTTATTAACTCCATGGATCAGTTTGAGGAGAATTGATATATTTACAATATTAAGTCTGATAATTCATGAACATGGTATTTTATTTCATTTATTTAGATCTTTAATTTTTCTCATAGTCTGGTTTTTCTCCCTAGGAGTCTTGTACTTCTTATCTAAGATTTATTCCAAGATACATGTTATAATGTTTATTCTATTGTAAATGATATTATTTTAAAAATTTATTTTCTAACTTTGTTGCTGTTACACAGAAATAACATTTTATTTTTATGATTTGAAATAATTTATGTGTACCATATTTTTATTTTCCTTCATGGGTGTATTAGTCTGGGATCTTTAGAGAAACAGAAATACACACACACACACACACACACACACACACACGCACGCACACGCACACACACTCTTATAGAGACAGAGAAGTGCAGATCTGCAGTCAGTAAGCTGGAGACCCAGGAGAACTGATGGTGTAATTCTAGTCCAAGTTCTAGTCCAAAAGCAAAAGAAGACCGAAAACCTGTCAGGCAGAGAGAGAGAATTCTTTCTTACCTAGCCTTTTCTACTATTCAGGCCTTCAGTGGATTGCATGAGGTCCACCCACTCTGGGGAGCGCAATCTGCTTTACTCAGTCTACTAGTTCAAATGTTAATCTCATCCACAAACGCCCTCAGAGACACCCTCAGAAATAATATTTAACCAAATATCTGGGTACCCGGTGGCCCAGAAGTTGACACATCAAATTAACTATCACAGTGGGCAATCAAATCATCTGCAGATTTGTTTCTTCTTTTCTGATTCTTATACTTTCATTTTTCTTGCTGTACTTCACTGGCCAGGACCTCCAGTACAATGTGGAATAGAAATCATAATAGCTAGTATCTTTGCCTTTTTCCTAATCTCAAAAGGAAAGCTTTCAGTGTTTTACCATTAACTGTGATGTTTCTTGTAGATTTTTGTAGATATCTTTTACCAAATTCAGGAAGTTCATTAAGAGATTTGATTATGAATAAATATTCAAAATTTTATGTGCTTTTCCTACATCTGTTTAAGATCATATTATTTTTCTCTCTTATTTAAACTGTTAACATGGTGAATTACTTTGCTTGATTTTCTAACATTAAGCCAACTTAACATTCCTAGGATAAATCCAGCTTGGTCATGTTGTATAATTTTTTTTAATATATTACAGAATTAAGTTAGCTAATAGTTTATTTAGGCTTTTGTTTCTAGGTTCATGAGTGAAAACGAGCTGTACTTTTCATCTTTTTGAGTTTTTATATCAAGGCTAGCCTCAAAATAACTTGAGAAGTCTACTTATTCTTTTACTGTTTTTCAAGAAAGCTTGCTTAAGATTGTTGCATTTCTTCCTTGAATGTTTGATGAGTTTGTCAGTGAAGCTATCTAAGGCCATGCAATGAGCTATAAAAGCAAGTCTTAACATATTTCAAAAAAATTGAAATCATAGAAAGTATGTTTTCTGACCACAGTGTGATTATTCTAGAAATTGATAAAAAAGATAACGTGAAAAAAAAAACCCTGTGTTTAGAAATTAAGAAGTATACTTAAAGTATTTAAGTATACTTAAATTCTAAAAGTTAAAGAAGATACCATAATGGAAATTAGAAGTTATTTTGAAATGGATGACTGCAAAAATATTCCATATAAAAATCTGTGGGTGTTTTACAAAAGTAGTTCTTAGACAAAATATACATATTGCAAAAGAAGAAAAGTTGAAAATAAGTATCCATACCAAGAAGTCAGAAAAAAAGAATAAATAGCAGAAGAAAAAATGGAGATGAAACATGTAAATGAAATATAAAACAAACATAAAATGGAGAGCATCAACAAAGCCAAAAGTTGGTTCTTGAAAAGATTAATAAAATTGATAAACCCCAGAGAGACTGATCAATGAAAAGAATGGACACACAAATAACTGATATTAATGAAAGAAAAGAATTCACTGAAGTTTCTATGAACTTAAAAATGCAAGAGGCTATAATGAACAATTTTATGCTAAATTTTGAGAATTTAGATGAAGTGGTCAACTTAATGCTGTTTTCTTTGTGGGAAGATTTTTAACTACCACATCAGTTTTCCAAAATAACTATGAGACTATTTAAATTTTTTTTCTTATTATGTCAGTGGCATTGATATCCTCCTAATACCATGCATTAGAACAATACTTTTCTCTTAATCATTCTTTCAGCAGATATTTACATGACACCTACTATAACGCTAGGCACTATTTTTTACCTTCTTTTTCCTCATATTCAGTTTGACTGGATTATTTTTTAGGACAGATTACTAGATTCTAATTTTAAGAAATTTAACAACAGGGACTTCCCTGGCAGTCCAGTGGTTAAGACTCCGTGCTTCCACGGCAGGGGGTGCAGGTTTGATCCCTGGTGGGGTGCTAGGATCCCGCATGCTATGCGGTGAGGCCAAAAAAAAAAAAAAAAGAAATTTAACAACAAAAGAGACTCAGCACAGCTGTGTGGCAACAGAAAGCAGCATATACCATTGTAAAAGAAATCTGACTAGCACCTACTTCATAGAGCACCTCTGTAACGTGTAAAGTAGTATGATTATTCAGGGCTACCTCTGTTGCTAGGGTTCATGACCTAGTGTTCATAGACTTCTAGTAGGTTTATTTTATTTATTTATTAACTTTACAGAAGGTTTTTATTTTTGCTTTATATCTATTACAGTGTTTGAAACCTAAAGAAACACATTTTCGGGCTTCCCTGGTGGCGCAGTGGTTGGGAGTCCGCCTGCCGATGCAGGGGACACGGGTTCGTGCCCCGGTCCGGGAAGATCCCACATGCCGCGGAGCGGCTAGGTCTGTGAGCCATGGCCGCTGAGCCTGCACGTCTGGAGCCTGTGCTTCACAACGGGAGAGGCCACAACAGTGAGAGGCCCGCGTACCGCAAAAAAAAAAAAAAGAAACACATTTTCTCTTCAAATTTGGATGTGTATATAAGTATCATTTGTCTGGACTCAGCACTCAATGCCTTGGTTTCTTGGCCTATATCTGCTCTGAAATCATCAAGCTGTGTCTGTCTACCCAGGGGCCCCGAGAACAAGAAAAACAATAGCCAGAAGTTTATAGTTCTTAAAAGCAAATAAATTTGGAAAGAAAAATGTGAGGGAAAAGGTTTGATTCACTTTCGTAGAGTCCGTAGCTAGGAACCCAAGCTGTTTTTGAGGAATATCTGGTCTGTCTTGGGTAGCTGGAACCTCATACATACCCCCTTTGCTTCTTTAGTGGTTCAATCAAAGACAGTTCCCACAAAAGCTGGCTAAAAGAGCCAGTACCCAACTCCAGGGCCTGAGGGTTCTCGGCATGGCAATTTTCTCTTCCCAAACCCAGAGGCCAAACATCTGACCTACATAGGGGAGCAGGGCTAGAGTTCAGCAGAGGGGTTCAAGTGTGTGCTAATGTGGACATTGGCAGTCAGGCTGGCCCAGAGTAGTGAGGTGGGCCCAGACGCACTGAAGACCTTTATGACATACTACACAATCCTTTCTCCCAGTGTTCTGGACCCCAAATTTAATGGTGCCTATTCTTTTTTTTTTTAATTTATTTTTGGCTGCTTTGGTTCTTCATTGCTGTGCGCGGCTTTCTCTAGTTGCGGTGAGTAGGGGCTACTCTTCGTTGCAAGTGCGCGGACTTCTCATTGCAGGGGCCACTTGTTGTGGAACACGGGCTCTAGGCACGTGGGTTTCAGTAGTTTTGGCACGTGGGCTCAGTAGTTGTGGCTCGTGGGCTCTAGAGTGCAGGCTCAGTAGTTGTGGTGCACAGGCTTAGTTGCTCCACAGCATGTGGGGTCTTCCCTGACCAGGGCTCGAACCCGTGTCCCCTGCATTGGCAGGCGGATTCCTAGCCACTGCGCCACCAGGGAAGCCCAAATGGTGCCTATCCTAACTCACAGCCAGGTTTGATTCTGCACATAGCCCAGGCCTGATGCAAAATGCCCTCCCAGAGGAAAACTAACAGCTTTAATTTACAGACTTACTTGGTTTGTACTGACCTCAAAATTCTTCCCTCCCCATGGTCTTCACCTAGGTGTGGGGCTAGGGAACAGACAATGGGATGAACGAATCCTTTATGAAGGCCTTGACCAAGGAGCAGCTATTGCCTACCACATGGATCCCCCCGTAGGGCCAAATTCTTGACTTGTTGGCTTAACAAAAAAAATACAAAAGTTAAGACAGGAAAAATACTGGACAAGATTGGTCTGAAATGTGCAATCCTACAACAGCTGTGGAAAAAACCTACTCTGTGCAATTTCTCCGTCTCACATGCACTTATTTCCAGGATAGCCCTACCTGGAAGATACTGCTACTAGTTGTGAGCCTTTCCTGTGGTTCAGTGAGCTGAGGCTTGCACCCTTCACCAGCCTGCCAGGGAGGCAGACAGGCACATACATTCCTAGGCCCCCAGCCAGCCTCCTCTCCCTAAGTGTCCCTGCGGTGCCTGCAGGGAGCCGGAGAATCTGGCTCCTTGCCTTCAACTGAGAGCCCAGAATCTGAGCCCACAAGATGAATCTGCTGAGGAATATTCAGGATGCTGGACACCAAGCTGAGCGAGAAGAGCTTGGGGAGGAGAGATGTGGCCTGAACAGCCGAGCTGGGGTCTTCAAAGAAGGGCATGGGGGAGGAGGGGGGAAGTATTGCTAGGCATGCATCTCCTTCCCTTCTATTTTGCTAGAAACAGGTAACTTTAGAGTATAGGGGGAAGACAGGTAGACATGAGAAAATGGAAATCCAGTTCCTTCTGCTAGAGTTTTCATTTTAAACTGGTTTGGCTTGAGAGAAGTTGAAAGTTCGTGCCTGAGGGCCTTCTTTCTCTCTTCCTTGACTAAGTATGATAGCAGCTATAATCTGTGTTCAGCTCTAAAAAATAGGTTCTTGGAAAGAGGCTTCCAGGGAGAAGAGAATAGAAGGAGTAGTCTAAGGGTTCTAGGTAAGGGGGAACACAAAGGGTCCCTGAATGCTGAAGTCATCAACACCTGTTCCTTGGAAGGGTCACTTGCACCTACTGGCCCAAGTAACCAGGCTGGCCAGGTGAGGGTGGAACCTGTGTGGTTCTAACACAAGGTTGCAGCCAATACCAAGGCCAGTCAGTTACTTGGGATAGCTCGGAACTGAAGGCAGGCTTCTAAGACCAGAGATCCTGTTAACACTAGAGAAGATGGTGTGGCGGTGAGATGCCCAGAAGGGCTGGCAATAAAGAGTAGCTGTCAGTGTTCAAAACAGGATTTGAAAACTTTAGCTAAGAAAAAGACTCCTTGTCCCTTTAACCCACACCTAAATATCTCACCAGAGATCTTAAAATGGACATAGCATGTGCCAAAATATTAAGATTCCAAACACATGTCTTCTCAGGCTATTCCCTACAGCAGGTTGGGGAGCCCTTCCATCCCTGTAATATCCATTCAGAAATCTGTCAGAAAGCCTCTGACTTCACCTAGGCCAGGATCTAGAGTCCAGATGGGGGCTGCCCACGAAGAGTGGCTGTGAAGCCTGGGCTAAAAGATAATATTTTGCTTCCCAGGATGGCCAGAGGAGAGGAGGAGATGCAAAAGATGATGTTGCTGCCTCTGTGGGCTGGGAGAACTTCACCTGTTGACTGAAAAGGGGGTCAGAGGAATATAATGGGAAAACATGGTCTGAGGAAGACACTAACAAAGGAAAGCTCCTTGAGGCCACATTTATCTGATGAGAAATTTGTCCTCATGTTGTGCCCTGGGAGACTTCAGCCTTTGGAGTCCTTGTAGAAAACAGGCTTCAAGCAGTAGCTGATGATCAAAAAGTCTTCTATTTGGTACCCGGCCCAGATCTGAAGCAACAGTAGATTTGGGAGGAACAGTTGGGGAAGGCCGGATGGGTATGTATGTCTCACAATAAGAATTTGGCCCCAATGTCAGGGACTTAACTGTTGCTAGAGATGTACAAAGTAGATCTCACTAAAATGCTCTGCCCTTTGGACCAGGACAAGGGGTGGGGGTGGCTTGCTTTTGAACTGTAGGAAAACAGTTTTGTAATGGAGTCGGCAGGCCAAGTGAAGAGGGTCCTGCGCCTTGCCTACCTGGGAGAGTGAGGTTGGTTGATACCATGCCCAGCCTGCAGAGCAGCATCTGACTCACTTAGGCGGTACAGCCCTGGCGTCACTTTTCAGTGATAGCCACCAGCCCCAACCACCTTTCTCAGAAAATGCCTCTGGAGTGGGATCTCATCACTGGAAAGAGAGGGCAGATTCAAGACCAGTGGCCAAAAGCATCTGAACTTTTTTTCTGTAAACAGAGTGGCATGGCTTTCACCTGAGCCAGAGGGGATGTGTAGGAATGGGAGCAAGAATGGCATTGTTTCTGGGGAAGGGAAAACGCAGCTTGGAGCAGGGCACCTCTGCCCGACCTCTGTGGGGAAGCAGGGACAGGGCAGATTGTGCCTGCAGCTCCACCACTGGCCTACACGCAGCCGACAGCTTCCTCCACCCCACCCCCAGCACCTGGGCTTCACTGTCACATGTAATCCACTGACGCATGTAGGCAAGCCACTGAGGCACCGCAGTAGCTCTACTCAAAGGGGAGAGAAGCCATTAGGATTATAATTGTCACAGGAAGGGCAAAACCCAAACCATGTACAGGTTATCACGTAAGTTATCACAGACGGCTACCTCTCCTCTTACCGCAGAAATTTAGCAGCCTCACGACTTTTGTGAGAGTGATTGATATCTTCCCTGGTTGGGATCTTGGTACATAGTAGGTTTAGTAATTAACTTCAGGGTATCCATGCTTCCTCTGAAATTGTGTAGAATATTTTATGTGCATATGCTTTTTTGGTGGTAAGGATGAGGGGCCAGTGGCTTTCAGCTGATTTTCAGAGCCTAGAAAAGATTAAGAACCACTACTCTGAGTTAAAAGTTTACAGAGACCAACAAATACAGTTTTTCTTCATTTTTTGTTTTATATCTGTATTTGAGTAACCATTCTGGTAAAATACTATAAATTATATATAAGATTCTCTGACTTTTGTTTAATAAATATCATTTTGCCTGTACTTAAATTGAGAACTTTTTTTTTTTAAGGTTCAGGAGCAAGTACATCCCAATCTCTCAGCTAATGAAGAGTCTCTCTATTATATTGAAGAGCTGATTTTTCAGCTGCTTAATAAATTATGCATGGCCCAACCAAGGACTGTTCAAGATGTGGAGGTAAAAATTATTTTGTTATTTCAAAAAGTCATTGAACCACTGTACAAATTAATTTTTATATCTAAATCTATATCATTCTAAATTATTATGGAAGGTAAAACCATTGAAATCATAATGGGGGATATATGGTCAGTTCATTCTGAAAGGGAAGTTTTTCAGCAAAAAAAGTGCTAAAACAACTGGATAAATTTATGGTGGGAAAAACCCTTGAAACCTATCTCACACAAAAATTAGTTCAAGATATATCATAGTCTTTAACATAAATGCTGAAACTATAAAGTTTCTAGAAGAAAATGCGGGAGAATATCTTTATAAGCTGGTGTTAAACAAATGTTTTTTTGCAGAGGACTCAAAACACTGTAAATATCAAAGAATAAAATTGATGTGAAAATACAAAAGGTATAAGTCACAGACTAGGAGAAAATGTTTCAATATGTATTCCTTACAAAGGAATTGTAAGGTAAGGCTTGTATTTGTAAGGCTTGTATCCAGAATATGTTAAAACAAACAAACAAACAAACAAAAACTCCTACAAGTCAGTAATAAAAAGATACCCTGCTCACCCAAGTGGGCAAAAATCTTGAACAGATACTTCATAAAAGAAGATATACTTATGGCCAATAAGCATATGAAAAGGTACTCAAGCTCATAATTCATCAGGGAAATAGAGATTAAAACTACGATGAGATACTATTTCACACCCACTAAAAGGGATAAAATTAAAGACTGATAACATGGAATATTGATGAGATGTAGAGCAACTAGAACTCTTAGACATTGCTAGTGGGAGTATAAAACGGCAAAAGTACTTTGGAAAATTGTTTTGCAGTTTCTTATAGTTAAATATATATCTAGCCTATGACCCAGCAATTTTACCCCTGGGTATTCAACCCTAGAGAAATGGAAATATATCTTCACAAAGAGACTTATACATGAATAGCCAAGCAGTTTTATTCATAATAGGCAAAAATTAGAAACAACTAAAGTTTCCATCTACAAGAGAATGGGAAAACAAATTGTGATAGATTCATAAAATGGAATACTACTTAGTAGTATTGTAAACTGAAAGAATGCACTATTGGTATACGCAATAACATAGCTACAATCCACAGATATTATATAGAGCAAAATGAGCTATACCCCAGAGAGTATGTATTATATGATTCCAGTTACATAAAAATCAGAAATAGCTAAAAGTAATGGTGATAGAAATCAGGATGGTGGCTGCCTATGAAGGGTGAGATTAAGATGATAGAAATTTTCTGTAATCTTGATTAGGGTGATGGTTACACAGATGTAAGCATTTTTCAAAACTCATTCAATGGTACACTTAAGATCTGTACATTTTACTGCATATAAATATTACCTCAATAAAGGACTAGTATAGAAAAAACATTTTACTCATTGATTAAAAGTATATATGTACATACGTATACCTCTAAAAGATCGTGTGTAATTCAGTGCTGAAATATTTGTTTTGGCTCAGTTACATGGGAGTATTTCTAGATTTTTAGAAATATCCGTCAGTATAGCTTTTAAAAGTTACTTTGGCATTATACTGTTTATATCACCTTTCTTTTGAAGATTGTTTCTATAACAAGGCAACAACTTCCAGTGTAGGGATAATCTTAATTTGGAGTAATAGATCTATTAAGATTTTCAGGGACTCTCAGAATTAAAGCATTTGTTTCCCTGTTCTCTGCTGTAAGAATTGGACATAAGTAAATATAATAAAAGTATACTTTTCAGAAGCTAAATATGTTAGAAGCTGAGAATATAATTTTAAAAATAGGAAATTCTGCTAAATTGGAGTTTCATTCAGTTATCATTACTTCTCATTATTCATGCCAATTACTGGTTACATTTAAGATTAGATGAACAAAATAGTAACGTAAAAGGCTTGGATTGTTTTTGCCAAGAGATATATTTCTTTAAACCATTCTGAGCTCTGCCACACACTTGATCCTTTAAGAGGTACATGATATTTCTTCTTTTAAAATTCTTCTTTATAAAGCTCTGAGATTAGTAGGAGAGAGACTGCATAGTAATTATTAATAATGAGTTAACTTCTGCTAGGTAAACAGTTTTAACCCTAGAAACCTTGACCTTAAAATCACTGATAGAGTATTTTATGTTTGCTTTAATCTCCCCTAATATTATTACTTTTTCCTTTTTCCATTTTATCTTAATTATGCTTACACTTAAAGCTTTCTGTTTAAACTTCACCTTTTTCCTCACCCATGGGAATTATGTGGAAGAATCTTGATAGCATGTTGATCATTTTTTTTAAACAAAAAAATTTCATTTATTGCAGGAATCAGAATATGCTATGTTACTATTAACTGCTGGTGTTATGGATGATGATAAAGTTTAATTTTGTATGAATTTTCTGGTTATGAGCACTTCTATTAACAGTAGTTCTGCTGTGATCTGAACAGGAACGAGTTCAAAAGACCTTTCCTCATCCAATTGATAAATGGGCTATTGCTGATGCACAGTCTGCCATAGAGAAACGAAAACGAAGAAATCCTCTCTTACTGCCTGTGGACAAAATCCATCCTTCATTGAAGGTAGAACAGACAAGCAAACAAACAAAAAACAGACACAAAAAAGCATTGGGGAGGTTATTTTTAACAAATAATACTTTATATAGTATTTGTGTATTTATATAGCATGGTCTTATTGTGTATGTGCACTTGAGTGTGTGTACACTTATTTATACACATACATGCATATATATGTTTCTTAATATGTGTAAAAAACAAAAAGAAGTATGCTTTGATGAAATCATATTGCTTTTCAAATAATATTAAAGGTTAATGATAAGAAATAATGTATCTTTGTGGCATCTTCTAATGATGGCTACCCCTGATTGACTTCCAGCTTTTTGTTGGTTAATAAAATATATAATGCAAAAGCTCCTGTGAGTTCAGAACTGTTTTTAAATCTGTATTTATCACAGATATTTTTCTATACGTTAGAAAAGTTGTCTAGGGAATATTATTTAGTCTGTAGAAAATAATTGGCATACATGGATTTGAATACTATTTGGTAGCAATTTCAAGACTCCCCCTCCCCCCACCCAACACACATACATACACACATCCTCCCCTTAGTAGAAACCATTGTAATTTGGGGATATTAATTAAAGCAAGATCCTTGAAGATAGCAGATACTTGTCAGATGGGTTTCGGATAATGTATCAAGAGGTTTTCAGGGAAGTCCAGTCCAAGATTCCTGTCTTAGAATCAATCATCTCTTCTTGTTTGATACTAAAGGCAGATTTGTTAGATTACGTGTCTCTTAAAAAAAGAGAGAGACAAAAAGAAACCGTGATACTGAGCCAACAGCTCATTTTATATCCTGTGGTACCTTTGAGTTTAGATATTTGGTTTATAGAAAGTTCTTTATAAGGAAGAATGTTAAATAAAATTTTTAAGTGCTTAACTGCTACTTGACAGTGCTGCCATTTTTTGGAATTAAATTGTTTATTTTTTCCACAGGAAGTTTTAGGGTACAAAGTGGACTACCATGTGTCCCTATATATTGTGGCTGTACTAGAGTATATCTCAGCTGATATTTTGAAATTGGCTGGTAATTATGTTTTTAATATCCGACATTATGAAATATCCCAACAGGACATTAAAGTGTCAATGTGTGCAGATAAGGTAAGTGTTAAAAGGTATTTAAACTTAACCTGAATGATAGAGACTATATGTCACTTACACCTCTGTTTTTTATATATATATATATATATATATATATATACTTTTTTTTTTTTTTTGAGGTATGCGGGCCTCTCACTGCTGTGGCCTCTCCTGTTGCGGAGCACAGGCTCCGGACGCACAGGCTCAGCAGCCATGGCTCACGGGCCTAGCCGCTCTGCGGCATGTGGGATCTTCCCGGACCAGGGCACGAACCCATGTCCCCCGCATCGGCAGGTGGACTCTCAACCACTGCGCCACCAGGGAAGCCCTATACCTTTGTTTTTTAATACATGATTATATTAGTGATTTTTATAGTTACTGGTGTTGGAAGACAGAAAAATGGTGGCTTTACAGACTAACAATGATATTTTCAGGTTTTTTAGCATGTGACAGGATGAGAATCTCTTTTTTTCCAGCAAGAATTTTTTACCTACAGGAAAAAACATCCAAAGCCTCAAACCAGTTTAAGAAAAGTAGTTTGAGTTTTGTATTTTAAGAAAGAGAATAAATACAGAATATTCAGATACGTTTAAGAAGTAATTTTGAAAAACATGCTTTGATTTCACAGCATGGGTCATTGGGGCACAGGTAGAGAGAAGACTTTGTCATGCCAGAGTTACTTCCTTTTGATAATTTTTTGTTACTTATCTTCTTTCTTCCTGGCTGTAAGCTACTGGGGAAAGAAATTGAGTCATTTCTTTATTTTCCTCTCTCCTCCTTTTCTTCCCTTCCCACTTTCCCTCCTTTTTTTCTTACTTTTTAAATCAACATTTTTGAGTACCTCTTATGTGTCAGTCACTGTCCTGAGCGTTGAAAATACAGCAGTGAACAAATCAGCAATCCCTGTGTTAGAAGGAGTTTATTTTAGTGGGAAATAAAAGTATTATAACCAAATAATGGCAGCACAATGTAATTAAAACTATTATACAAATAAATCAAAGGTGGTGGAGAAAGTGAGTAACTCTGGCATAGGGGGGACCAGGAACATTTCATAGAGACGATACCTGAACTAGACCTCTAAGGGTCAATTACCCCAGGACCTGGCACATGCCAGTGGTTCTCCACTTTGCACATCAGAATTACCAGAAAGCTTGTAGAGAATACTGATGCCTGCATTCACCCCCAGAGCTGATTTACTTGGCCTGGGATGGGCCTCTAAGCCTCAGAATTTTCAAAATTTTTGAAACTATCACAGGTGATTCTGATGTGCAGTTATTATTGAGAGTGATTGTACTATGCCGTAGTCCCCAAAATGATTTTTCACTTAAATTTCATAGTAGAAATTCCTTGTTATTTCTATTTTGACTTCTGAAAAAATGAAAAAAATGATTACATGGTTTTTTTAACTTTGTTTCTAGCTCAGACTTTTAGAAAAGTTGTATGTACAATAAAAATACTCCCCTGTACCCTAAACCCCTTGAGAGTAGGTTGCCAACATAGTTTAGTGTGTCCTACAAACCAAAACATTTTCCTGCATAACCACGGTATGACAATCAAAATCCAGGAAATGAACGTGGATACATTATATTATGTAATCCTTAGACCCCGTTCAAGTTTTGCCACTTGTCCCGGTGATGTCCTTTAGAGCAAAATGATCCAGTCCAGAATCATGTGCTGTGTCTAGTAGTCATGCATCTTTTTTCTCCTTGTTCATTCTGGAACAGTTCTTCATTCTTCCTTAACTTTTATGACCGTGACGTTTTTAAGGATTATACCTGTTAATGTTTAAAATGCCCCTTCCTTTAGTTTTTTCTGATGTTTTCTCTTGATAAGATTTAGGTTATGGATCTGTGGCAGGAATATCATAGGAGTTCTTCTCATTGCATTTTCTTACGCGACATACAATTTCACTGTATCCCATTACTAGTGATAGTCACTTTGATCACTTGATTAAGGGTTCATCCTCTAGGCTTCTCTACTTTAAAGGACTCCTTTCCCTTTTGTAATTAATAAATATTTTGTGGAATATTTTAAGGCTATGTAAATACCTTGTTCCTCATCACAGGTTAAATTTATTTATTTTGTTTATTTTAATATGGACTCATTGATTCTTATTCAGTGGAACATAACCTGTCACTTCATTATTTAATATTCAGATTGTCTCAGATTTGGCCAATGGGAACTCCTTCAATTTGGCTTCTCTGTCCCTATCATTCTTTGAACACGTTCTTTTGACACAAGATGCTCCAGGTTCAACTTGTTCTTTACCTGCTGCTCAAGCCTGGAATTAGTTGGTTTCTAAAAAATCCTGGTTCCTTTTAGTGAGAATGGTATTTAGAAACCAAGATCTTCGTGCTAGATGAGCTCATGGATATTGGAGTGTCACTGCTCTGGTCTCTTAGAGGGCAGAATTAGGGAGTGTGTGTGTGTGTTTTTGTGTATACATATATACATACACATCTATATTTATTTCTCATCTATCTTTATATATGTTCACAGATCTCTTCAATCCACATTCAACACCACAGGATTCATTTTAGCCTCCCCTTTTTACACTTGTAACTCCCTTATCTGATAGTGAGAAACCTGGCTCCTGTTTTTCTTAATACATTTATTTATTTGATCAATCCTTCTGTATGTGACCAGTCTCCCAGCAGGCCTCTCTCCCCCCAACTGGTGTAGGCACCCTATTTTGGCATAGAAACCCTTCTTCTCTGTATACATTCTCCATGCTCCCCTCAAGTTCTGACAATCCCATGTTGCACCACTGCTGCTGCTGGTTCACCTTCCCGTGCAAATACCCTTCTTATCCACGAGGGCTCCAGCACCGTGAATCAAGCTGCCCTATCATATGGATAGTCTCTTTACTCCGAATGATCTCTAACGTCTTGTGCCAGGTTGTGAGCCCCCGCCCCCCGCCCCCAGTAAACACCCTCCCTACTCCTCTCAGGAGCTAGCACGCTGAGGCGGTCCCCCTCAGCTTTTCCTCACACCCTCGTGTAGGGATTTCTACCTTATTTGCCCTATTCCTCCCCTCCCCCTGCCCTCAAACAGTGGCCTTGTACAGGATTATTGAGGGACTGTGGGAAGGAGAGACTTTATTCCATATCTGAGTCAGTTACCTTTTCCATGACTCTTTTTAAAGGCTAAAGTAGTTAAATTCTAAACAATTACACAGTCTCAGAATTACAAGAGACCAATCCACACAGGTTTATCACAGGATATTGAATATATCAATAGTTCCCTGTGCTATACAGTATGACCTTGTTGTTTATCCATACTATGTACAATAATTTGCATCTGAATTTCCTATTAACTTTCATTCACTAATTCTAATCTCTCTTCTGGACTACATTAGATAAGACCAAACTGTTTTTCAGAATAAGTCATTGGGTTATTTAAAGCTTTTTTCCATGTACTAAATTTTTACCTTTTGAGACTTTGAAAACCAATCATTTTGTGACATGATTTTCAGATCTCATTATTGCATTGCTCTTACACTGATTTCTAAAACTAAAGACAACAGTCTAGATTTGGTCTGACCAACACAGAGTACAATGAAAGGCTCACCTCCTTTATTCTATATGCTGTTCTTTTATAATTTCAGCATTAACTTTTTTGGGCACACATATCACTCTGTTTGCTTAATGAATTTGCAGATGTTTCAGCTCCCTGGGACTTTCCACATGAGATACTCATATCTTTGATTTCTTACAGCTTGTGCTGTTGATATTTTTTTCATCTAAATTTGAACTCAAGTTTTTCTCTATAAAACTTCGTAATGTTACTGAGACTATGCTCTAGCATATCAAGATACTATAAAAATCGAATTTTGTCACTCATCATTGTAGATATCATACCAGCTTTTTGTAATATATGCCAGTCTGAGAAACTTAGTTTGTTTTAGTTGGAATTATTTGTTAAAAATATTGGAAAAGTTTAAGAGATGAGACTTCTCATGTATGTTATTAGAGGCATCCTTCCAGGTTAATAAATGACCACTTTTTTTCACTATGGCCTTTTCGCCAGCTACTGTTTTACCTCTTTGTCTAATTCAGGGGTCAGCAAACTTTACCTGTAAAGGACCAGATGGGTGGCTGAATATTTTAGGCTTTGTAGGCTATACGTCTTTCTTAGAACTACTCATCTTTGCCTTTGTAGCAGAAAGGAAGCCATAAACCAATGAGTGTGGGCTGCGTTCTAGTAAAACTTTATTTACATAAAGGGCAGTGGGCTCACTGTGGCCTATGGGCTGTAGTTTGCCCATCCTTTTCTTTTCTTTCTTTTTCTTTAACATTTATTTATTTGGCTGAGCCAGGTCTTACTTGCAGCACGCTGGGTCTTTGTTGCCGCCTGCGGGCTCTTAGTTGCGGCATGCTGGATCTAGTTCCCTGACCAGGGATTGAACCCGGGCCCCCTGCATTGGGAGTGCAGAGTTGTAACCACTGGATCACCAGGGAAGTCCCCTGCCCATCTTTTTCTACTGTGATTCCAAGTTTGTCATGAGAGACTGTCCTAGGTTTAGCCAAGATACAGATGACTTTATTTGTGGGACTAGTCATGTGAATGGATTAATGAGATTAGTGTGACATGGTGTGGTCTTAGTAAATCTAAACTGATTTCCTGTGATCACTATTTCAAGAGCTCACAAACCATCTGTTTAATAAGCTATTCAAATAAATGCTTTCTAGGAATCTGTGTAATTTCCTAGACAAGGTCATATAATTTGATAGAGAACTTGAGAACCAGCCTTTTTTCTACACTTAAAATAAAAGCAGCATTTGACTATATGATGTATTCTGGCACATCAAAGATTGCTGAGAATAGTTAGATGGTCATAGGAAGGAATTTTAGAGCTCAACCCCTAATATACTTGTAACTATTAAGGAAAATAATATTCAGACTGGAAAAATAGAACATACATGCTTAAGAGGAAAATTCATGTTTAAGAAAGGCAAGAGAGAGTAAGAGAGCACAGAGCTGCTCTGAAGAAGTTTATTTCTGTGAGCCCAGATGTTATAGAAGTTGAGTTCTTCTGTATTTTTTCTCTTGTTGTAATATTACTCCATCTGTTCCAAGAACCAATTCTCCTTTATTATTCTTGTTTGGAACATGACCAAAAAAATGCTTTTATTGTCCTAACGTTTATTCTGATCTTTAACTCACTTGGGCTTTAGCCTTTCATTACAAGTCTAACAGTTTACAAACATAAAATGCATATGTGCTCTTTTTTTAAAAAATATATATATATTTATTTATGGCTGTGTTGGGTCTTCATTGCTGCGTGTGGGCTTTCTCTAGTTGCGGCGAGCAGGGGCTACTCTTTGTTGTGGTGCACGGGCTTCTCATTGTGGTGGCTTCTCTTGTTGCACAGCATGGGCTCTAGGCACGCAGCCTTCAGTAGTTGTGGCGCGCAGGCTCAGTAGCTGTGGTGCACTGGCTTAGTTGCTCCGCGGCATGTGGGGTCTTCCCAGACCAGAGCTCGAACCCGTGTCTCCTGCATTGGCAGACAGATTCTTAACCACTGCGCCACCAGGGAAGCCCTACATATATGCTCTTTAAGTAAGTATCTTTTGTGCATTTACTGTGTATCAAATGCTGTGGATTTTAAGATGAAATCATGACTCTTATCCTTAGAAATGTCAATATAAATTAGGTGCTTATATAGAAAAGAGAGAGAATTGCTAATGGAGGACTGAAGCCAATGGAAAAGATTTTGATAGAGTTCAGGGAGAGTTGGGAAAAGCTATACAAAGACAATTATATTTTAGCTAAGTGATGAAAATGGCTAGGGATTTATCAGATGAATAAATGTGAGGGTTGGAAGGAAAGAGAAATAGGAGCAGACATTCTAGACAGGAGAATAGAAGGAACTGATGAGATTTAAGAGCTGTTTCTGAGTTGGAGTTAACAGGATTTGGGGACTGATTTGGTGTGGAAGTTGGAGACGTGTTAAGTCTAGGGTAGTGACAAGTTTTCTAGCTATGACAGCCAAGGAGATGATGCTGTGATTAGTGATTCTGAAGTAGAGTGTACATGTATAGGTTTGTCAGACAGAGATATCTAGCAAGCTTCTGGTAACACTTGCCTAGGGTCCAAAGAGATGCTGAGATAAATGTTTAGGGAGTTACTATCTAGTAACTGAAAATCGTTTAAGAAGATGAGCTCACTCAGGAGGAAGTATAGTAGATGTTTCAGATTGGTGGCCTGATAGTGAATAAGGACTCCAGGTTTATTTCTTAAAATTTTGAATTATTTGCAGTCTGTTTATATTTACAAATATGAAAATTCTTCATAAAAATCTATATTCCAGACTCTTCTTGAGAAAAGAAAATGAAAAGGCCTGACAGAATAGTTGGCATTGAACAGTGCCTTTCTTCTTTAGGTGCATGCACCTTCTAGTTTGCCACATTCCCCATCACCTCTTCTTATGTATTAACATGATATTATCTACCTGACTCCTATAGCATTTACATTCGGGATTTTGGGTGTTGTGTGACCAAAACAGTTCCAAAAATGGAACCCTGCAGTGGATGTTGGAAAAGGTGAGTAGTCGAGAAGGAGGCCTCACTGACCGAATGGTGTATGAGAAGCCAAGGGAAGAGAAAGTTTTAAGAAGTCCTGGTCAGCTGTGTTAATAACTAGAGAAAACAAAAAGATATTCAAAGGTCATTAGTGAGAGCAGTTTCAATAGAATAGTGAGCTTGAGAAGTAAGAAATTAGAGCAAGTACAGACTACTTTAAAAGTATCTCTGGTGGGGAAGAGAAGACTGTTCTGTGTCATACCTTCTGTTCTGTCTGCTTAAAATCAGATTTCATTAGCTAATTCTCTGTGCAGCCCCAGTGGTTTCTTCAAAGGTCTAATGTGGCTGGGAATCAGAGGTAATGATGGCAGGAGGGTAAGTTTCATGGATGGGGGGGGCAATGAGGAGAAGATGGATTTTAAAGTATCACAGGAGATGAGGCTAGGGAAGTGGGCTGGGATTAGATTGTGAATGGCCTTTATCTTCATGAAATTAGAATTGTGTGCTGAAAGCAATGAAATCCAGTATCGTTTTTAGGTAGGGTATGACACAAATTTGGTTTTAGGAACATAATTTTGAAAATGGGGCTGGGGAGAAACCAGTGGCAGGGAGATCATATTGTAAGACCTTTTAATAGATGTGATTGCTTAATAGGCTGATTTGAAGCATGGAGGGGAATGGAGAGAATTGACCAGATTTAAGAAATATTTTTGAGTTAGATTTAAAAGAAGATCAGGAGGGCAGGGTTCATGTTTATTTTGCATATTGCTGTGTCTTACTAACATCTGGCACAATTTCTGGTGATCAATAGATGTTTTTGAGAATGAATGAATGAATATCTCATACTGTATTGTTAGAATTTCCTCTCATCCCCTTGAAATTGTTTTACTTTCTGGAGCTTCCTTTTTGGGATTGTGCCTTTTTTTTCCCCTAAACTCTAAGAAAGTAGTTTTCAGTCAGTCTGGAGTATATAATTAAGTAGGTCCAATTTTTCTTTTCTTTTAAAACTATTTTTAATTCTAAGAAGTATGGTCACCTTTTTCCTATTGCTTTTGATATACACCTAGTTCTTGCCTGTTGGTTGACTTAAAAACATAGTAGCAATCTTCACTATTTTCTGAAAGGGGAAATTGTCACTATAGCAATTTAAGCATCTGTAGAGTGCTTGATTTTTTTTTTAAGATTTATATATTATTTATTTATTTTTGGCTGCGTTGGGTCTTAGTTGTGGCACATGGGATTTTCATTGAGGCATGTGGAATCTTTCGTTGTGGTGTGCAGGTTTTCTCTCTCTAGTTGTGACGCACAGACTCTGTAGCTATGGTGCGTGGGTTCCAGAGCACGTGGGCTCTGTAGTTTTGCGGCACGTGGGCTCTAGTTGAGGCAGGCAAGCTCAGCAGTTGTGGCACACGGGCTTAGTAGCCCCGCGGCATGTGGGGTTTTAGTTCCCTGACCAGGGATGGAACCTGCATCCCCTGCATTGTAAGGCGAATTCTTTACCACTGGACCACCAGGGGAAGTTCCAGGAGATGCTTGATTTTAACAAATGAACTTAATAGCAGTTGTTGATGTAGTGAACATGCATCAGAAAAGCATCACGCTGTTAATACATTTTGCGTATCATTTCACTTTTCTCCTTTAAACTCTACTCAAGTGCACATAAGCATCCTTACAGCAGGACAAAAAGCTACCATTTTGAATGCCTACTGTTTGCCAGACCTAATAGTATGCGTTTTATGTCCATTACTTCATTGAATTCTTTGATCAGTTACATTTTACAGATAAGGGATCTGACTTTCAAAAGAATAAATAACTTGTCTGTAATCACAGGTAAGTGGTAGAACTGGAATTTTGGTTCAGATTGTTGTTCTCCAAATGTGTGCTCTTTTTGCTATTATATATTTTATGTTTATGTGTGCGTATGTACCTGTATTTATATACACACAGACATACATGTATATATGTACATATAGGTATATATATATTTCACTATTAGATTTATCTTATTTTCATAAATATTTATTTCTCCATATCCAGTTTCATTTGAACATTATCTCACTTCAACTTTTCATATTTCTCTTATTTTGGATTTTCTCTTACAATTTTAGCCTGTAATACACACAACTCTCATTGTTTAATAATGTTTTAATTCCAAGTACTTTGAGATGGTCTTATAACAGTAAAGAAAATAAGTTTATCCATTACTGATTTATATTTCTTAGGTTTTGATGGACATGTTTGATCAGGATGACATAGGCTTGGTTTCTCTTTGTGAAGATGAACCTAGTTCTTCAGGTGAATTAAACTACTATGACCTTGTCAGAACTGAAATTGCAGAAGAAAGACAGTATCTACGGGAACTAAACATGATCATAAAAGTGTTTCGAGAAGCTTTTCTTTCTGACAGAGACCTGTTTAAACCTTCTGTAAGTACCTTTTTGGGTTTGAAATTCTGTCTACCCCAAAAAGTCATATAGTAGCTTAAAATCATAAATAGTAACTTCATATACTTTATGAGTATGTAGAAAAAATATTGTTTTATATAGTATTGTGGGGTTGTTTAGCTTTGTCTATTTTTCATTTTCTTCAGATTTTTTGTTGAAGTATAGTTGATATACAATATTATATGAATTAAAGGTGTACAACATAGTGATTCACAAGTTTTAGAGGTTATACTCCATTTATAGTTATTATAAAATATTGGCTATATTCCCCAGGTTGTACAATATGGTAAGTCCCCTACATACATACCTTCAAGTTGCAAACTTTCAAAGATGCAAACATGCCCCTGTATGCCAGCTGTTGTACTGTACTACTGTACTTTTCAAGGTACTGTACTGTAAGATTAAAAATGTTTTCTTTATATTTTGTGTTTGTTTTTTATGTATTATTTGTGTGAAAAGTATTATAAACCTATTACAGTCCTGTACTGTATAGCCGATTGTGTTAGTTGGGTACCTAGGCTGACTTTGTTGGACTTATGAACAAATTGGACTTACGAACCTGCTCTTGGAACGGAACTCGTTCGTATGTAGGGGAATTGCTGTACATCCTTGTAGCCTATCTTACACCCAGTAATTTTTACCTCCCACTCGCTCACCCTATATTGCCACCCACACCCTCTGGTAACCACTAGTTTGTTCTCTTTATCTGTGAGTCTGCTTCTTTTTTGTTATATTCACTAGTTTGTTGTATTTTGTAGATTCCACATACACTTGATATTTGTCTTTCTCTGTCTGACTTAATTCATTTAGCCCTCCAAGTCCATCCATGTTGCTGCAAATGGCAATATTTCATTTTTTTTCTTATGGCTGAGCAGTATTCCATTGTGTAAATATACCACATCTTCTTTATCCATTCATCTGTTGAGGGACACTTACGTTGCTTCCATACCTTGGCAGTTGTAAATAATGCTGCTATGAACATTGGGGATATTGTGTGTTTTTTAATATGTGAATTGTTATACTAATATATAATAAGTGCAGTGACAATGAAAATTAGACACAAAATTAGGGGGATTACACTGGAATAAAATCTTTTTCGGGCTTCCCTGGTGGCTCAGTGGTTAAGAATCCACCTGCCAGTGCAAGGGACACGGGTTCGAGCCCTGGTCTAGGAAGATCCCACATGCTGCGGAGCAACTAAGCCCGTGCGCCACAACTACTGAGCCTGCGCTCTAGAGCACGTGAGCCACAACTAGTGAGCCCACGCACCCTAGAGCCCATGCTCCGCAACAAGAAAAGCCACCGCAACGAAGAATAGCCCCCGCTTGCCACAACTAGAGAAAACCCGCACGCAGCAACGAAGACCCAACACAGCCAAAAATAAAAAATTTAAAAAATAAAAGATCTTTTTCTGCTGTGCAGTATTTGAGATTTATAGTCATTCATTTGAAGATGGTGAAGTGAAAGAAATGTATGGTCTAGAGAAGAAAGACTTATGCTTTTTCCTGTCTTTTGGTAAGTACTTTAGGGTGTAGTTTAAAGTTTTACTGGTGGAACTTTTGAAGAATAAAGGTTTATACAGAATGTCAAATAAGCAAAGGCAGAGCTCCACTGTTGGAAGACAGCGTAGGAATGGGGTGAGTAGGATGGGGATCCAGGGAGACTTGTCCATGTTTTTCCTACCTCTCTAGGTTCTGAAGTCCACTTTAAGGAATCTAGCTAGACAAATACTGTTTTGTGGGGGTGGTGGGGGGTTAAATTTAGATTTATTTTTCTTTCCTTCATTTCTCATGTGATCTGTTTTTTCTTAGATGTCTGAGTGTCTTTCACTTTATTTTTTTAATGACCTTTAAAATTTTTATTTATATTTTTTATTTTTGGCTGCATTGGGTCTTCGTTGCCGCGTGCCGGCTTTCTCTAGTTGCGGCGAGCGGGGCCTACTCTTTGTTGTGGTGCACAGGCTTCTCATTGCGGTGGCTCCTCTTGTTGAGGAGCACAGGCTCTAGGTGCACGGGCTTCAGTAGTTGTGGCGCACGGGCTTAGTTGTTCCGCAGCATGTGGGATCCTCCCGGACCAGGGCTTAAACCCGTGTCCCCTGCATTGCCAGGCGGATTCTTAACCACTGTGCCACCAGGGAAGTCCCTGAGTGTCTTTCACTTTAAATATTTGGCTTTTCTCTTACTTCCTGACTTCCTCCACCAAATAACTATTACATGAGTTAATAGAAGTGATGCTCAGACACAGCTGGCCGAGTGCTTAAGATTAGGAACTGATTTAGCTTTTTTTTCTTTTTAAAACATTTATTTATTTATTTGGTTGCACCGGGTCTTTGTTGTGGCATGTGGGATCTTTTAGTTTCAGCATGTGGGATCTTTAGTTGTGGCATGTGAACTCTTAGTTGCGGCACATGGGATTTAGTTCCCTGACCAGGGATTGAACCCGGCCCCCTGCATTGGGAGCACGGAGTCTTAGCCACCGGACTGCCAGAGAAGTCCCTGATTTAGCTTTTTCATTCTTAAGGTGTTTTTGATTGGCTTTTATCCTTTTTTAAAAAATGCATATTTAGTTTAACATTTGATAATAACTCCTACTGGACACACTGCCTTAAGTAGTCAACATTTTATGTTTTTTAAAGTACTCTCCTATTTTGTGTGACCCTTAACAATTCTCTGAGATAGGTAGGACAGGTATTATCATTTCTAGCTTACCGGTGAGGAAATTGACATAAAATAGTTATGATAAGTTCTGGAGGTTGAACTTGAATTTTGGTTCTTTCATACCACAGTATAATTGGGTTTTGTCTATAGTGGTTTGAAAAATTAAAAGCTTAACAAATGCTGTTAGCTAATAACAATTGCTGCTAGCTAATATTATCCTCGTTGCCGTTTCTGTGTCCCGTCAGTTTTCATTCCTCAGGAATTAATTTTTATGGGTCTCTTTTCACTGAATTTGTGCTGATTTGATAGAAAATTTTTATTATAATACTGAAGGGTCAAGAGAAAGAGAGAATCCCTTTTCTCTATCTCTATATCTACTATATTTTTTCAGCATAGATGAGACTGTAAACTTTTGAAATAAAGGCCATCTAAGGTCAGAGCATAGAACTCAGTAAATATTTGATAAAAGAATGAATGACTCTTGATCTTAATTTACTCCTTTGGGCCCTACTCCTATGTTTTCAGAAAGCTCACATTTGTGGAAGGCCTAATATATGCCAGGAGCATTTTATAGAAATCATCTCATTTAATCCTCTTAAGAACTTTATGGATAGGTATTAATATACCAGCTGTGTGACCCTGGGCAAATTACTTAACTGCTCTGTGCCTGTTTCCTCATTCGTAAAATGAGGATGATGATAGTATCTATCTAATAAGGCTGTTTTGAAATTACATGTCAAGTAATCAATACTTACAGTAGTGCCTGGAACATAATAACAAGAAATGTAAACTGTTATAATTATCATTATTGTCCTAATCCCGGGTCACTCATCTAGCAAGTAGTGGGGCCAGGATCCAAACTCAGGTCTGTCAGGTTCCTTAATCTGTGATGCTTTCATTACAAGATGCAGAGTGAATAAAAATAGTTGGCCATAACCTGGATAATCAGTCATATGGTGTTTTTGTTTCCAGAGGACTTAACATGTTTTAACCCAGATAAAAGTCACACCTGAGAGCTTGAATGAAATCTTTAATTCCTCCTCAAATTCAAGAGACAGGCCACATATTGTGAAACCAGTTTGTGTCTGGATTAGGAGTCAGATCTTCATTTTGATCCCAGCTTTTGTCATTAACCAGCTCTGTGAGACCTTGATCAAGACTTTTAGCACTTAGCCAATTTTAAAATACTCAAATGCCAAAATTCTTTATGTAAAGAGTTGCTTAAATCATCCACCATATGAGATTTACAGTAAATTTACTGGAAAATATAGATTCTATATAGTTTTGTTCAATAATTCTAAATCTAATCCAAGAGGTTTTTAAATTTCTCTTCTTTATTCATGATTGACTTTTGCTGTAATTTGGAATATATTCAATATTTTATGTCTTGAAATATACTGGTATGTGATTGGGTGAAAATAATATCCTTAACACTTACATTACTTATATTTAGTAATTCTTAAATGAAATTCTCAAACTGACATGCCTTACTTAACCTTCCTTTTTTTTTAGGATATTGAAAAGATTTTCAGTAACATTTTAGATATACATGAATTGACCGTGAAACTTTTAGGTTTAATTGAAGACACAGTTGAAATGACTGATGAAAGCAGCCCTCATCCCTTAGCTGGAAGCTGTTTTGAAGATTTGGCAGAGGCAAGTTTACAAAACTGTTTTCTCATTAAAGTCCTAAGTGCTGTATTAAGATATTGGTAAGATATTATTTGTGAAAATTAGAAGACACTGCTGGCTGCTATAAAAAATACTTATGATTTAACCAATAGCAAACTAAAATTACATTGTCTTTATGGTGACACTTTATAGTGTAATTATGATAATATTTATAGCAAAAGTTGATAGACTAGTAATGTTTAAGTTTTTTTTTGTTTTTTTTTTTTTTTTTTGCTGTACGCGAGCCTCTCACAGTTGTGGCGTCTCCCGTTGCGGAGCACAGGCTCCGGATGCGCAGGCTCAGCGGCCATGGCTCACGGGCCCAGCCGCTCCGCGGCATGTGGGATCTTCCCGGACCGGGGCACGAACCTGTGTCCCCTGCATCGGCAGGCAGACTCTCAACCAGTGCGCCACCAGGGAAGCCCAAGATTTTTTTTTTTTTTTTTTTTTTAATGGCAAGTGCATTTAAGGTGAAAGAAAAGAAATTTTATTGACCATAGCTGTTTAGCTTTTGTGGATTTTAGTCATAATTTCCAAAAATGAAAAAGGAAGTTTATATTTTTTTCCCAAAGTGCAAATCATATTTTTGTTCATCAAATGATTATAAAAATAACGTAGCTCATTGTAAAAATATTCAGAAAAATATAGATGAATATAATAAGACAAAAATAACTTCATTTTATAATACCTAGAGATTAGTTATCTTTATAAGATTTATTTATCTTTATGAACATTTGTCTACATATTCATACAAACCTGTGTATATTTACAAAAATAGGATCTTACTATTTTATAACCTGCTTTTTTTCACTCAATATCTTGAATATTTTCCATGCCAATAAATATACTTCAACACAGCTTTTAAAGTCTGAAAGTACCATGTTCTATGGAGACACTATATTTTAACTATTATTATTAAGGATGTAGGTTTTTTCAGTTCTTTTTGTTATTGTAAACAATACTGTAACAAACATATTTGTATAATGCCTTCATAGCCTAGTAATTATTTTAGGATGCAGTCCTAGAAATGGAATTGTGGTACTAAAGACTAGGTACATTTTTAGAACTTTGAAACATTTTGCCAAATTTACTTCCAGATAAGTTCCAGTATATGCAGGCCCTCTTTTTACCCATATCTTCACTATCCCATTAATTTTTGTTATTACCCCATTAATTTTTGCTAGTCTAGTAGGAAAAAACAATATTTCATTGTTCTTTGATTTTTCTTTTTTTTTTTACACTAATGATGTTATACATCTTTTCATACTCATTGGCCATTTTTATTTCTTCTGGAAAACAGGTATTAAAAGTGCTTTTTTCACATATCATGTAAATTTGCTAGTTTTATAATCTCTTCCTAATTTTTCTGAAAATGTAAGTCACTTTAATTACATCCATTTTGTAGACAATGGAACTGATAGTATAGAAATACTCAGTTACTGATGCCTAACCGAGATATTCAGGCTTGCTCTGAAGTTTTTTAATATTGTGATATCGTAGCATATTAATTTGTAGTCTGTTTGCTTGTTGTACTCTTAAAGATATCATGGTTCAAAAACATGTATTAAAAATGTATTTTCTAATTTTTATTTTATTTTTGTGGTAAACATATAACAAAATTTGCCATTTTAACCATTTTAAGTGTACAGTTTAACAGCATTAATTAAATTCATAGTATTATACAACCATTACCACTATCTATTTCCAAAACTGTTTAATCACCCCAAACAGAAACTCTACTCATTAAGTAATAACTCCCTATTCTTCCCTCCCACATAACCCCTGGTAACCGCTAATCTATTTCTGTCTCTGTGAATTTGCTGATTCTAGATATTTGATAAAGGTAGAATCATTACAATATTCTCTTGTGTCTGCTTATTTCACTTAGCATAATGTTTTCAAGGTTCATCCATGTCATACCATGTATCAGAACTCTCTTTCTGTGACTAAATAATGTTCCGTTGTGTGTATGTACCACATTTTGGTTATCCGTTTATTTGTTGATGGACTCTTGTGCTTTTTCCACCTTTTTGGCTATTGTGAATAATGCTACAGTAAACATTGGCATATGAGTATCTGTTTGAGTCACTGTTTTCAGTTCTTTTGAGTATATACTTAGGAGTAGAATTGCTGGGTCATATGGTAATTCTTTGTTTAGCTTTTTGAGGAACTGCCAAACTGTTTTCGACAGGGGCTACACCATTTTGCAATTCCCACTGGCAGTGGACAAGGGTTCCAATTTCTCTGCATCCTTGCCAACACTTGTTATTTTCTGAAAAACATACTGCATTTTTAACATACAAAAATGAAACAAATCTTAGTTCTAGCTAAACATTGGAGATGTTGATTATTATAAAATAATAGGAATTTATTTCAGTATATACATGGACAAAATATGGGCAGTTTCTGTTTTGTTAGTTTACTGTATGTTAGTCTTTGCTTTCTTTTTCTAATTTTGAAAAAGTGGAGAGTGGATAAAACAGTGGGAATATCACTTTTTGCTTCCTTTGAAAATAATCCTCAGTGTAAACTCATTTCAACCTAGGTAAACCTAACTGAAATTTCAAATCCTGGCCTTATTTTACTAATAAGTACACCTTTTGTTTATCTGGGGTAAATGTGCGTATACATTTTAATAGTTTGATACTTGTGACCACAAGTCAGTGACCTAACTTAAGACCAGTAGCTTCTTGTCATCCATTGCCCAAGGTCATTACTTACATTTATTAAACATTTCCAAGCTACAGCCATAGTCATTATTTGGCCCTGAAATAAAAAAAATTCTGAAACCTAATGGAGGACTTAAATAAAAATTTGCCATTAAGTAATCTGTGCCATATTAGTAGAAAAGATGTTCTTTTAAACCTAACACGTTTTCCTTTTTAAAAATAAATAGGAACAAGCATTTGATCCTTATGAAACATTATCACAGGATATTCTTTCACCAAAATTTAATGAACATTTCAGTAAGTTGATGGCCAGACCTGCAGTGGCTCTACACTTTCAGGTAAACTTAAATTGAATGTTATTTTTAATAAAGCAACTAAAGAAATATTTCACCAGTCCTTCAAAATCTGTTAATTGTAAGCCTATTCTAGGTTGTTTTCTGTTTTCTGTCTTGAGTTCTTTCAATTTGTCCTTAATGTGGAAACCTTTTATAGAATACCATCACAAATACTGATTGACTAGAAAAATCTGGCACATTCTGGATCTGAGATGTAGAGATGAATATGGAGAGCTATTTCAGGATCTTATTCCCTACAGGAGATAAAACCAAAATCATGAAGAGTGGAGAATATCCTCACATATATTCATACAGGTTTCTCTATCAGGCCTGTCATTTAAAGGAGATAGATATATTAATGGAGAGTATGCAAGTTAATTGGTTCAGTAATGCAGTTAGATAAAATGAGAGTAAGTGGAGAGAGAGTAAAAATTATATTTTTACTCTCTCAACACTTAAAGAAGGTAACATTGGCATTGATGATCCTTGACTACTACTTCCTGCATTTAGACTGGCTCTTCTCCCTTAGCATATGAATATGGTCAAATCTTTATTGTCCTAAAACAAGCGAATAAATAAACAAATCTTTGTCACTCTAGCTCGTCCCCTTTTTGTTTTTTCCATTTGTCGCCAGTTGTCTTCATATTACTTTTTATCATGCTCCATCAAACTGCTACCATCTGTGTTCTAATCAGGATGTAACACTAAAAACTGCCCTTGACAGTGAACTTAACCACCAAATCCTGTGGATATTTTGATTCCATATTTATGTCTGTAGTATTTATTAGTACCCCTGTTGTCCTTTTTGACTCCTATGATACTACTTACACCTAATTTTCATCTTCTCTGGTTTCTTCTCAGTCTCCGTAGTTGCAAGTGTTACCCAAGTTCTGTTAGCAGCCCCTGCTGTTCTATTCCTCTGTGCTATCCTTCGGTGACTTTATCCATGCCCTTTGCTTTCACCTATATTCTGGTGACTTCCTATTTGTATTCTCAAGTCATAACTTTCTTTTGAACAGTGGATGTATGTGTGTGTATGTATATACTTTCGTATAACCAGCCGACCTTTAAACTAATTCATTTGAATATCCTACGAGGACTTCAAATATAAATGTTCAAAACAACTTACCTGCCTCCCTCCTTTACTGTGAGTTCCCATTATTATCATCTTCTACTTCTACTCTACTCAAAAACTTGTCAACTTGGAATAAAAGGTACACTTAATTCTCAAAATTTACTTAATTGAAGGAATAATTCTTTAAGTTAAATCTTATATATTCCTATAAACCATGAAGTAGGCATTAGTTAAATGGAAAAATCTGCTTATAAAATCTTTGCATACTCATCAAAAGCACTCACAACATTTCTTGTTTTATTCTTACTTTATTAGTAATTCTTACTATGGGATTTGAATGGGATTTGAAATTTGAATTTAAGACCCAATTATTTAAGCTGTTGTTCCAGATATTCAGTAAAATTCAGAGTTAGATATAAAACCCCTTTTCAGGCCAAACTCACTTGTACTGTATTAACTTAAAACAGATTCTTCATTTGTAAAATGAAAAAGTAATGTTTTCTCAAAAAACTTTAATAAAAGTTTTTTATTAAAAAAAACACAACAAAACTTCTTTAGAAGATGTAGGCATACTTTAAGAATATGAGCTTTGGAGTCAGAACTTCTGGCTTTGAGCCAATTAATAGTTGTCTTACCCTGATCAAGTCACTTAATCTCTGAGAATCATTTTGCTCATTTGTAAAATGATGATGATAATGTATACCTCTTACGGTTATGAAAATTAAACAGGAATACACTAAGCACATTTGGCACATATTAAACAGTCAGACATTAGCTTGTGTTGTTTTTAGAGGACTCCTTACACTATAAACACATTGCATTAATATTTTAGAATGCACTTTAGTAGCCATTTCAGTGCTAATTAACAATACAAATGATTTTTGTAGGCTAATTTTAAAGTTTCATCTTGGTTCCACTTAAAGCACTGTATATAAAATATATAAAATTATTTCTAGCATAATCTGTATCACTAAAATGATAAAAGAAATTAATTTCTGCATATCCTGGTAAAAGTCTGTTGAACAAATTATAGTTTACTTGAGTTAACAATAGGTGAGAGTTATGGGAGGGTTTACCTATGAGTATATATTTTAAAAGCAGCATCTCGAACCCTTTCTTCACTTTGTATATTGCTTCTGTCTGTATTTACCTGATGAGGAGAAATACCACTTTAAATAAGTCAGCCTTAATGACATTTAAAATCAACATGAGTAACTTTTAAATGCCTTATAAATTTTAGAAAATCATTTATTCTGCAGACTATTAGTTTTCAAAACTGGGATATACCTAACCCTAGCTATACACTAAGATTTTCCAGGCAATATAAGGGTACAGATATATTTAAGGGAATTAGTTTCTAGTCTAACCTTGTTTGTGTTGTTGCATTCTCTTCCAATTTTTCTTACACATTACTTCTCGTCATATTGAATTTTTCATTATGCATTGATCCAAGGTGTAAAAACCTCCAGGGTACCAGCCAGGGAAAAGAAAAAAAAAAAAAAAAAAAGGATTGCTCCTGAAGGAGTCTATTGAGTGCAAAGCAAAAAGGGTTCCAAAAGCAGGGGATGGGGTGATTGTGTTAAAAACTCTCGGTAGTTGAAATGTCATATGTACCTTTGTCTTGTCATGTTTATCTAAAAATTAAGAAATGAGAAGTTTGTAACAAGGGTGAATATTACCTTTTTTAAAAAGTACTTCATCATTCATTGGACATTGTGATAAAGGAGAGGTGAGGCTTGTAAAGTTCTTATACCTGCATGTTTTATGTTAGAAACAGTTAGAGCTTCTTCCAGATGCTTGCTGTACGTAAGACTGTGACATTAACATGTGTATTTCAAGTTAAGAATGAAGTCAGACTTGTTGCAGAAATTTAGTCTGATCTGGCTATTTATTTTGACAGTGAAGATTGGCTTTATCAATTAAGTTATATAACAGACATTTTTCATAAATTAAATGAGCTAAATCTGAAATTTATTTGATCATTGTTTGGTGAAATATATTTAAATCACATCTACAATGTACCACATCCCCCAAAACACATTCTTTGTAACTACTTAAAACATTTTTAATAAAATTGACATAAAAATGTGTGAGACAGTACATAGCTTTTCGGCATTCCTTTAGGGTATGTGGAAGCCAAAACTTTTGAAGAAAAGCTGAGAAGAATATTGTTAAAGTTATTTTAGCCATGAAAGATGAAATGTATATATTTAATTATCTGATAACTTACAGGAGGAAAAAACTTTATTTACAGCACTTCAGTTTCAATATAGAACTTTCTTCCTGTTATAGTTTTGTTAGTCTGTATCTTGTATTCTGTTTTTGGGGCGGAGTGGGGGGCACACCGCGCAGCTCGTGGGTTCTTAGTTCTCCGACCAGGGATTGAACCCGGGGCTCCGGCAGTTAAAGTGCCGAGTCCTAACCACTGGACCTCCAGGGAATTCCCTGTAACTTGTATTCTTAAAATCTGCTTCTGTTAGGCACTACTGTTACATAACCTTGATATCAGAGATATGCTGTTTTTTGTCTTTTTGCTTTGCAGTCCATTGCTGATGGTTTTAAAGAGGCAGTTCGTTATGTCCTTCCACGCCTTATGCTGGTGCCAGTATATCATTGTTGGCACTATTTTGAATTATTAAAGGTAAGATGAAAGCTTCCTGAGGCAAAAAAATAGTTGCATTTATGAGGCTTAAAACCTTTTTTTAAATCTGATATTATTTTCCATACTTTTTATTCATAAAAGTAAAGTATCTTAAATGTCTCCCTTCTTTCCACAGACCATAGAGAAACGCCTATATTTTTTATCTTCATATCATTTCCAAGTGGTAGATAGAGTAAAATGTATCTTTATCATTTGATAATATAAATTCTCAAAGTAATAACATCATAAAAACGTTGACTTTTTAAAAATTATATTTTGGAGACACAGCAACAATGGTTTAACTCTTTATATAAGTAATTAATAACTTTTATGTATAGCATTGTTCTAAACTTCCATCTTGTTATAACTTGTCAAGAAAAACACTTTAAAGTTGACATCTTTTCCGCATGCCGTATGCAGTGTAATAGCTAGAAACCAAGCAACAAATTAAAAAATAAAGTTATGGTAAAAGTTGAACTCTTTTTAAAGATCAGTACACATAAAAATATATTGAATTCCTTAAGTTCTAATATGTAGTATAAACTTTATTATGATATATACATAGAGAAAAGTATAAAAACATAAACATGTTTTATAATAAATAAATGTAATGTGTAACCACACCAGAGGTAAACCACTACCCTGACTTTAATGGTAATTACTTTTTTGCTTTTCTTTACTTTAACCACCTATGTGTATATCACTAGAAATATATGTAGCCTGTTTCTGAACTTTTTAATCAATTGGATCAAATTATATATATTAGTTTGTGTCTTTTATCTTCTTTCAAAGTTATATTTGTATGATTCATTGATGTGGTTGTATGTTGTTCTAGTTTAATTTTCTTCCATTGTTTGAATAAACCATGATTTATTTATCCTTTCCTGGTTGAACAACAGTTTTTTGTTTTTGTTTTTGTTTTTTTGCGGTACGCGGGCCTCTCACTGTTGCTGCCTCTCCCGTTGCGGGGCACAGGCTCCAGATGCGCAGGCTCAGTGGCCATGGCTCACGGGCCCAACTGCTCCGCAGCATGTGCGATCCTCCCGGACCGGGGCACGAACCCCTGTCCCCTGCATCGGCAGGTGGACTCTCAACCACTGCGCCACCAGGGAAACCCCAGAACAACAGTTTTTTGCTATTACTGATAACACTTGCTATGGACATTCTCTTTATATTTCTTGGTACACATGTGCATGCATTTTGTGTCTCTAGAGTATATACTCAGGGTTGGAATTGCTTGGTCATAGGGTGTGCATATTTTCAGATTTAATAGATGATGTCAAACAGTTTTCCAACTTGGGTTTTACAGTTTATACTCCTACCAGAATGCAGGTGATATCTCTCTTTATGCATATTTTCATATTTTAAAATTTCTGTCATATGGTGTATTTATAATGGTATGCGGTATTTTTAATTTGTATTTTCTTGATTATTAATGTGGTTGGGTATATGTTTATTGGCCTTTTTGATAACCTTTTATAGGGTTATTCAAATCTTTTGCCACTGTAAATATCTTCTGTGACTTGTCTTTGCATTTCATATTCCTATTTGTTTTTCTTGTTGTTGTGCATTAATTAAAACTTAGTATATTCCATATTTTTTCTAAGAGTTTAGTTTCACTGATGAGATCTATGTGTGTAGGCTTCGTACGACTAATACATTAGCAGCCTCAGATGTATATTTAGATTCCTAAAATTTTTTAGAGAATGTTCATGTCTAATTGGAAGTCCTATCATTAGTCTTAGAGTTGCCTTCTAATATTTGCCAACATTTAAAAATCCCGGCTTGACTATAATTGAAGCTTACTTTTTTCTCCTATCTGGATGATTGGTTTTTAAAATCTCTGAGATCTGAATCTAAAATCAGACATTGACTATGATGCCCTGACTCATCCTGAGGCCACAGCTACTTTTACTACCAATTAATTACTGGACTCTAAGTACTCTTAGCCATTGTGACTGGGACTAGTAGTTGGTCAGTTAATTAAAAATAAGGCAAAGAATCATAAAAAAGAAATATGCATATTTTATTTCAATAAATACATACACACAAAACCCCTACAAATGAACATTTATATGTATTTATATGCTAATCTGTTGACTTGGGGTAAAACTTTTTCTTTGAGTATGAATCTTGCTTAAGTACAAAAAGTATCTTCTATGATTTCTATTTTCCCTTTCTTTTAGATGGTACATAAACTTGAAGATGCTTGTAAAGCAATCTGAGTGCAGATATCTTTTAAGTATTTATAATTTTTCCAAATCTTTTATGATTATCTTCCCTATACCTTTTTTTCTTTCTTTCTTTTCTTACTAGTCATGCATTTTATGCACATCAGTGTATACATGTCAATCCCAATCGCCCAATTCATCCCACCCTCACCTCACCCACCACCACTTTCCCCCCTTGGTGTCCATACATTTGTTCTCTACATCTGTGTCTCAATTTCTGCCCTGCAAACCGGTTTATCTCTACCATTTTTCTAGGTTCCACATATATGCGTTAATATACGATATTTGTTTTTCACTTTCTGACTTACTTCACTCTGTATGACAGTCTCTGGATGCATCCACGTCACTACAAATGACCCAATTTCGTTCCTTTTCACGGCTGAGTAATATTCCATTGTATATATGTACCACATCTTCTTTATCCATTCGTCTGTTGTTGGGCATTTAGGTTGCTTCCATGACCTGGCTATTGTAAATAGTGCTGCAGTGAACATTGGGGTGCATGTGTCTTTTTGAATTATGATTTTCTCTGGGTATATGCCCAGTAGTGGGATTGCTGGGTCATACAGTAATTCTATTCTTAGTTCTTAAAGGAACTGCCATACTGTTCTCCATAGTGACTGTATCAATTTACATTCCCAGCGGCAGTGCAAGAGGGTTCCCTTTTCTCCACACCCTCTCCAGCATTTGTTGTTTGTAGATATTCTGATGATGCCCATTCTAACTGGTGTGAGGTGATACCTCATTGTAGTTTTGATTTGCATTTCTCTAATAATTAGTGATGTTGAGCAGCTTTTCATGTGCTTCTTGGCCATCTGTATGTCTTCTTTGGAGAAATGTCTATTTAGGTCTTCTGCCCATTTTTGGATTGGGTTATTTGTTTTTTTAATATTGAGATGCATAAGCTGTTTATATATTTTGGAGATTAATCCTTTGTCCGTTGATTCATTTGCAAATATTTTCTCCCATTCTGATGGTTGTCTTTTCGTCTTGTTTATGGTTTCCTTTGCCGTGCAAAAGCTTTTAAGTTTCATTAGGTCCCGTTTGTTTATTTTTGTTTTTATTTCCATTACTCTAGGAGGTGGATCAAAAAAGATCTTGCTGTGATTTATATCAAAGAGTGTTCTTCCTATGTTTTCCTCTAAGAGTTTTATAGTGTCTGGCCTTACATTTAGGTCTTTAATCCATTTTGAGTTTATTTTTGTATGGTGTTAGGGAGTGTTCTAATTTCATTCTTTTACATGTAGCTGTCCAGTTTTCCCAGCACCACTTATTGAAGAGACTGTCTTTTCTCCATTGTATATCCTTGCCTCCTTTGTCATTGATTAGTTGGCCATAGGTGTGTGTTTGTGTTTTTTACATTTTTTTCCCTGTAATTGATTTCTAATCTCATAGCGTTGTGGTCAGAAAAGATGCTTGATATGATTTCAATTTTCTTAAATTTACTGAGGCTTGATTTGTGACCCAAGATGTGATCTATCCTGGAGAATGTTCTGTGTGCACTTGAGAAGAAAGTGTAATCTGCTGTTTTTGGATGGAATGTCCTATAAATATCAATTAAATCTATCTGGTCTATTGTGTCATTTAAAGCTTGTGTTTCCTTTTAAATTTTCTGTTTGGATGATCTGTCCATTGGTGTAAGTGAGGTGTTAAAGTCCCCCACTATTATTGCATTACTGTCGATTTCCTCTTTTAGAGCTGTTAGCAGTTGCCTTATGTATTGAGGTGCTTCTGTGTTGGGTGCATATATATTTATAATTGTTACATCTTCTTCTTGGATTGATCCCTTGATCATTACGTAGTGTCCTTCCTTGTCTCTTGTAACATTCTTTATTTTAAAGTCTTTTTTTTTTTTTGCGGTACGCGGGCCTCTCACTGTTGTGGCCTCTCCCGTTGTGGAGCACAGGCTCCGGACGCGCAGACTCAGCGGCCATGGCTCACGGGCCCAGCCGCTTCGTGGCATGTGGGATCTTCCTGGACCAGGGCACGAACCCGTGTCCCCTGCATCAGCAGGCAGACTCTCAACCACTGTGCCACCAGGGAAGCCCTAAAGTCTATTTTATCTGATATGAGTATTGCTACTCTAGCTTTCTTTTGATTTCCATTTGCATGGAATATCTTTTTCCATCTCCTCACTTTCTGTCTATATGTGTCCCTAGGTCTGAAGTGGGTCTCTGGTAGGCAGCATATGTTCGGGTCTTGTTTATGTATCCATTCAGCCAGTCTGTGTATTTTGGTTGGAGCATTTAATCCATTTACATTTAAGGTAATTATCAATATGTCTGTTCCTATTACCATTTTCTGAATTGTTTTGGGTTTGTTATTGTAGGTCTTTTCCTTCTCTTCTGTTTCCTGCCTTGCGAAGTTCCTTTAGCTTTTGTTGTAAAGCTTGCTTGGTGCTTCTGAATTCCTTAGCTTTTGCTTGTCTGTAAAGCTTTTGATTTCTCCATCGAATCTGAATGAGATCCTTGCTGGGTAGAGTAATCTTGGTTGTAGGTTCTTCCCTTTCATTGCTTTAAGTATATCATGCCACTGCCTTCTGGCTTGTAGAGTTTCTGCTGAGAAATCAGCTGTTAACCTTATGGGAGTTCCCCTGTGTGTTATTTGTCGTTTTTCCCTTGCTGCTTTCAATAACTTCTCTTTGTCTGTAATTTTTGCCAATTTGATTACTATGTGTCCCGGCGTGTTTCTCCTTGGATTTATGCTGTGTGGGACTCTCTGTGCTTCCTGTACTTGGGTGGCTCTTTCCTTTCCCATGTTAGGGAAGTTTTCGACTATAATCTCTTCAAACATTTTCTCTGGTCCTTTCTCTCTCTCTCCTCCTTCTGGGACCCCTATAATGCGAATGTTGTTGTGTTTAATGTTGTCCCAGAGGTCTCTTAGGCTGTCTTAATTTCTTTTCATTCTTTTTTCTTTATTCTGTTCCGCAGCAGTGAATTCCACCATTCTGTCTTCCAGGTCACTTATCTGTTCTTCTGCCTCATTTATTCTGCTATTGATTCCTTCTAGTGTATTTTTCATTTCAGTTATTGTACTGTTCATCTCTGTTTGTTTGTTCTTTAATTCTTCTAGGTCTTTGTTAAACATTTCTTGCATCTTCTCGATCTTTGCCTCCATTCTTTTTCTGAGGTCCTGGATCATCTTCACTATCATTATTCTGAATTCTTTTTCTGGATTTCATTTAGTAGTTTTTCTGGGGTTTTATCTTGTTCCTTCATCTGGTACATAGCCCCCTGCCTTTTCATCTTGTCTGTCTTTCTGTGAGTGTGGTTTTAGTTCCACAGGCTGCAGGATTGTAGTTCTTGCTTCTGCTATCTGCCCTCTGGTTGATGAGGCTATCTAAGAGGCTTGTGCAAGTTTCCTGATGGGAGGGACTGGTGGATGGTAGAGCTGGCTGTTGCTCTGGTGGGATTAAAACTTTAATCCCTGGGGCTTCCCTGATGGCGCAGTGGTTGAGAGTCCGCCTGCCAATGCAGGGGACACGGGTTCGTGCCCTGGTCTGGGAAGATCCCACATGCCACGGAGCGGCTGGGCCCGTGAGCCATGGTCGCTGAGCCTGCGCGTCCGGAGCCTGTGCTCCGCAACAGAAGAGGCCACAACAGTGAGAGGCCTGCGTACCAAAAAAAAAAAAAAAAAAGCTTTAATCCCCTTGACTGCTGATGGGTGGGGCTGGGTTCCGTCCCTGTGGTTGTTTGGCCTGAGGTGACCCAACCCTGGAGCTCTTTGGTGGGACTAATGCCAGACTCTGGGAAGGCTCATGCAAAGGAGCACTTCCCAGAACTTCTGCTGCCAGTGTTCTTGTCCCTTGGTGAGCCACAGTTGCCCGCCGCCTCTGCAGGAGACCCTCTAACACTAGCAGGTGGGTTTGGTTCAGTCTCCTGTGGGGTCACTGCTCCTTCCCCTGGGTCCCGATGTGTGTGCCCTTCAAGAGTGGAGTCTCTGTTTCCCCCAGTCCTGCCAAAGTCCTGCAGTCAAATCCCAGTAGCCTTCAAAGTCTGATTCTCTAGGAATTCCTCCTCCCGTTTCCAGGCTCCCAGGTTGAGAAGCCTGATGTGTGGCTCAGAACCTTCACTCCAGTGGGTGGACTTCTGTGGTATAATTGTTCTCCAGTTTGTGAGTCATGCACCCAGCGGTTATGGGATTTGATTTTATTGTGATTGTGCCCCTCCTACCGTCTCAGTGCGACTTCTCCTTTGTCTTTGGAGGTAGGGTATCTTTTTTGGTGAGTTCCAGTGTCTTCCTGTTGATGATTGTTCAGCAGTTAGTTGGGATTCTGGTGTTCTCGCAAGAGGGAGTGAGAGCATGTCCTTCTACTCTGCCATCTTGAACCAATCTCCCTATAGCTTTTAAAAAGACTTGCTTTAAAATTATTTGATTTGAGTTTTCATATAAATATTTTATACTCATATTTCTTTAACTTATATAGTAATTAAATTACATAATAGCATAAGCACAAGTGTCATACATGTTTGGAAACATGTACTACTGATTCTTGGTAAGTATATGACTCAATTAGTGGGATCAGAAGGACCTTATTCTAGAGATATTCTAGAGAGTGACCCACTTACTTATAGCATTATTGTCCTGTGGGAATCAGTCTATATGTTATACAGTTGGAATAATCCATAGTCAGAAATACATTCATGTGAATTGTACATTTACTGCATTTCTCACACTGTCACATTTTACTTCCAATCAGTTCAAAGTAGTATAAGTGAAGACACGTTCTTAACATTTTTCATTGCCTAGAGTAAAAAAAATTGAGATATATACATGGTTAAAGGCACTGAAAATATTGGCATTTCTTTCTCAATTTTTGAGGCTTGGGGTGAGGAGAGTGAGGGTGATAAGTGGAAAGAATACCTGCAAACATCCTCAGATGTTACCCACCTTAAAGGGCTGTGTTTAAACTTATGCTCCATATTTTATTAGGAGGGCTACACTGGAAATTTCACTTATCTTTCCTTAATTACAGTTTTCTTACATGGGCAATATTAAGGTTGCTAATTAGTGATGTTTTATAATATCAATTTCCATGTATATACATATATTTATGTTAATTTATATATGTATATTAAATTATTATATATGCATAAACAGTTATATTACACTTATAATGTTTAAACACAAAATTTTTAGAATACAGTATGTCAGGCACTTTGGTTATATGTTAAAATATATCTCAATATGAATTAACTTACTGTTTTCCCAAATAGAAAAGCCTTTGAAAAATGTAAGTGAATAATTGAATAGTTCCCAGAACTTAAAATTGCAGAGGAGTGTCTTGAGTGCTATATTGGGAGCGTTGGTGAATAAAGGATGCAATGGTAATGGTATATGACCAAAAAAAAAGAGAAGAAATACATTTAGCATCACGATGATGCTGTATACATGCGTGTACACACACACAAGAAATAGAAAGTGTTTTGAAACACTACTTAGCATTTCATGCAATATATTCATGTACTATATTCTGTTCTATTCTGTTTCTTTCATTTTTAAAAAAAGGATTCGTTCATGTCATAATTCAATAGATTATGACATGCATTTTGAAAAATACAAAATAAGGACTAATTCTAGACAGAAGCGAAGAGGATTAATCACATGGTCAGATTAGAAACTGCTTTTTACTTTTATATCTGTTCTGACTGTTATACTGTTCCTTTTAATAACATTTTGTTTTTAATTGTGGTAAAGCATAACATGAAATTTACCATCTTAACAATTTTAAGTGTACGGTTCAGTAGACTTAAGTATATTGCTATACAGCCAGTGTTGGACACTTGGGTTGCTTCTACTTTTTGGCTTATGTAAATAATACTGCTACAGATATCGGTGAACAAATATGTCCTCGAGACTCTGCTTTCAATTCTTTTGGATATATACCCAGAAGTGGAATTGCTGCAGCATAGGGTAATTCTATTTTTAATTTTTTTTTTTTTTTTTTTGAGGTACGTGGGCCTCTCACTGTTGTGGCCTCTCCCGTTGCGGAGCACAGGCTCCGGACGCGCACGCTCAACGGCCATGGCTCACGGGCCTAGCCGCTCCGCGACATGTGGGATCTTCCTGGACCGGGGCACGAACCCGTGTCCCCTGCATTGGCAGGCAGACTCTCAACCACTGTGCCACCAGGAAAGCCCCTATTTTTAATTTTTTGAGGAAGCACTGTACAATGTTTCATAGCAGCTTTATACCATTTTATATTCCCACCAACAGCACACACGCATTCCAATTTCTCCATATCCTTGCCAGCACTTGTTATTTTTGGTATTTTTGTTTTTTGATAGTAGCCATCCTCATGGATGTGAGGTGGTAGCTCATTGTGGTTTTGACTTGCATTTCCCTATTAGTGACGGTGAGCATTTTTTCATTTGCTTGTTGGCCATTCGTGTATCTTCTTTGGAGTAATGTCTATTCAAGTCCTTTGCCCATTTTTAATTTGGGTTGTTTGTATTTTTGTGGTTGTATTATAGGAGTTCTTTATATATTCTGAATATTAGTACCTTATCAGATCTGTCATTTGTAAATACTCTCTCATTCTGTTGATTGCCTTTTTGTGATACTGTTTGGGCTCAAGTACTCATCCAAAGGAAACTTCATTTCACGTTGAACTTACTTTGAGATGAGAACCTATAAAAGAAGCCTCGACCAGTGTGACTTAAGGCTATCATAGTCTTTTGGGAATAGAAAACGCAGTCCTGGAGCAGTTTTAAGCCAGTTTTAATTTGAAATATCTGCCCCAGTCATATACCAAGGGAGATTTATTTGTGGACATAGTATTTAAATATTATTTGAGTTTTATTTCCCAGAATCAGAGTTTATGATAAGCAAGATAGAAAAACACAAAACAACTACATAATGAGAAATTAGAGGATATCATATATAGTTTTCCTGAAATTATTTTACAGTATGTTGTTGGATTATTATTATTTTTTTAAATCCTTATTTATTTGTTTGTTTGCTTTATTTATTTATTTTTGGCTGTGTTGGGTCTTCGTTGCTGTGCGCAGGCTTTCTCTAGATGCAGCGAGCAGGGGCTACTCTTCGTTGCGGTGCGTGGCCTTCTCATTGCGGTCGCTTCTCTTGTTGCGGAGCACCAGCTCTAAGCGCGCAGGCTTCAGTAGTTGTGGCTCACGGGCTTAGTTGCTCCCCAGCATGTGGAATCTTCCTGGACCAGGGCGCGAACCCAGTGGATTCTTAACCACTGCACCACCAGGGAAGTCCTAGATTATTATTATTTATAGCAATACTTTAAAGTTCATTTTATAGGTAATAGGTTTCTTTTTTTGGCCTTTTCCAATTTAAGCCCCTCTGGGGTTAATCATAAACTACTTTCATTTTCTTTATTTTTCTCAGATAAATTTTAGATTTTTTCCTTAATATGTATTTCAATCCTTATGTAAGAGGAAGAAGAAATAACAAATTCATTTCCTGATTTATAAGTATCTTTATAATACACTTCTTATATTCTAAGAAAAAAATCTGTGTTTATCCTTCTGTTACTAAGAACATACTGACTCTCACTTAGGAATTGATTTATTCAAAGCTAAGTAACATTCTTTTACTCTCTAACTCTGGTCATTCTCTGGAAATTTAGTAATGGAAAGAATAAAAATTCGCCTCTCGAGAACTTAATCCATCTTAATTTAGTTTAAAGCTTAACAGGAAGACCTATTATTAATGACTTCAGTGAGGTTCATTGGGAAAGGTAAGCCAGTATTTCAGTGAGACAATAGAAATTGCTTCTTTAGTAATACTTTTTTTTAACCTTTTACTTTGAAAAACATAGAAAAAAAGTTACAAAAATGGTATAGTAAACTCCCTTCATCTAAATTTGCTCATGGTTAACATTATGTAACAATTACTCTGTCAGTTTCTTTGCATTCCTGTGTGTGTGTAAATGTATTTATAACATCAAGAACTTGAGATAATGTCTATTTGGAAGAAATGTTCGGACTCTTGAAAAAAACGATGAGGAATATTTTACTGCATAATATTTACTCTTTCAGTACTGAAACATCACTCAAGGACATCTAAAGGAAGATAATACACATTTTAAAAGATCACATAAAGAAAAGTGATAGGTTTTAATGAGCTGAATTTCCCACCAAATTACTAAAATTCTATTTTTATGAAAATCTAGAGAGAAGTTTATTACTATCAAAAGAGAATTGATTACATATATTTCACATCTAAACTGAATTCCCAGCATAATGAATTCGAGACAAATTCATAATTTATTATAATTTCCTTTGCTTTAGGCACACATGTCTATAACAGATACAGCATTTTATAGAAATTCAAGAGAAGCATGGTAAGTATTTCAGTGAAGTCTCATAAGGGTTAACAAAAAACTTACGTGAAGTGCAGGGTACACATATACACAACTAAGGAGAATAATGATTATCAGTTAAGCAAGGAATATATTCTTCAGTCAAATTCATAAGGTGCTACACATTAATGAAAGATCACTTCCACTTTACTTAGCTTAAGCATATATTGTAAGGGCATTTATTCTCTTTGACCTCTTTTCCAAAGCACACTTACTTCATTTTATTTCTTAAACTGTGTAATTACCCAGTTTGTTTTTAAGGTAGACGGGATCTCCTTTAAGTCGCGTTCACCAGATTTTGTCATAGTTCAGTATTTTGCATAATTGTGTTTTGTGTCATTGGAGAGAGGCGGTGTAGTAGTATGGCAAAAAGCCTGGACCCTGGAGTCAAAGTTCCTGGGTTTGAATATAGACTCTGCCACTTATCTTGGGTGTCTCAGTTTCTTCATCTGTGACATGTGTATAATAATAGTACCTATCTTACAGAGTTGTAACAGACATTATATAAGCTAATGCATAAAAGAGCATGCACAGAATAAGAACTTAATAAATGTTCATTGTCGTTATTTGTCTGAACACTTAACAAAATAATAAGTACTTATACAGCAGTCACTCTTTCTGATTACCCTATTGGGTACTTACCATGTGTGGGTACTGTACTAAAAATGAATAAAATATATCCGCAAGCTTTAAGGAGTTCATGGTTTAGTAAAGAAGATGAACATCAGACAAATAATGGCAATATAATAAGTGCGTAATAGAAGTAGTTCTGTGGGATTACTGAGTCAGGAGTAACTAACCTCTGTCTAGGAAAGTTAGAAAAAAATTTATGAGTGTTGGGTATGCAGAGGTTTATCCTACTATTCTCGTGTGTTGGTGTTATTTAATTGGGGGAGCCATAAAAGGCAAATGCTGAGGAACTACTACAGATTAAAAGAGACAGTAGAAACATGATAGCTAAGTACACACTGACTGGATCCTGTATTTGGGGGGAATTGCACTAAAGGACAGGATTGGGACATTAACTAAATTGGATATGCACTGTAAATTAGATTACAGAACATTACTAAAGTTAAATTTCCTGAAGTTGATCACTATACTGTAAAAGAATTTTTGTTCTAAGACACATTGCTGAAATATCGAAGTAGTAAAGGGGAATAACACTATTTGAGAGTAGTTTGTGATATATTTGAATTTTCCTGATATTTCGAGAACAATCTCAGAACCATTTAGCAATGGTTCACCTTCCTCAGCAAGGAACTGAGAGGACTGTATCACAAACTACTCTCAGATAGTTCAGGGGGAAAATGCGCATACACTCACACACAGAATGATGAAGCCTATGTGGCAAAGTGTTAAAAACTGGTGACTCAGGGCTTCTCTGGTGGTGCACTGGTTAAGAATCCGCCTGCCAATGCAGGGGACGTGGGTTTGAGCCCTGGTCCGGGAAGATCCCACATGCCGTGGAGCAACTAAGCCCGTGTGCCACAACTACTGAGCCTGCGTTCTAGAGCCCGCGAGCCACAACTACTGAGCCCACGTGCTGCAACTACTGAAGCCCGCGCGCCTAGAGCCTGTGCTCCACAACAAGAGAAGCCACCACAATGAAAAGCCCGCACACTGCAAGGAAGAGTAGCCCCCACTGGCCACAACAAGAGAAGCCACCACAATGAAAAGCCCGCACACTGCAAGGAAGAGTAGCCCCCACTGGCCGCAACTAGAGAAAGGTCACATGCAGCAAAGAAGACCCAACGCAGCCAAAAATAAACAAATAAATTTATTAAAAAAACAAAAACTGGTGACTCGAGTATATAGCAGTTGTATTACTTTTATAGCTTTTCTACAAATTTGATATTATTTCAAAAGAGAAAACTTAAGGGGGGAGAAAAAAGGAAAGAGCTTCATAGGGAGGAGGCATTTGAACTGTATCATAGAGGCTGAATTCACCAGGTAGATAAGGAGGAGCAGAGGCAGATAGGTAGAAAGCCACAGCAGTGTGAAAGAGCATGACTTAACTTGCAAGGCAGTTCAGTGTGGTAACTTCCGTGTCACTGTTAAGAATACATTCTCTCAGACAGCTATAGAGAATTAGCTTGGATATTCTTTAATCTGATGTTTGTTGAATCTCACTGCCAAAAATTCAAGAAACGTTTAGCAAATTATTGGACTAATTTATGCCAAAGAAAGCCATTGTTTTATATACTTGTATCACCAAGAAATCATCCTGAAGTTTTTTTTCTCTTTGACAGCCTGTAATTCTTCATGGATAAATAGAAATGACAAGGCCATTTATGTGGAAGAGTTTGAGCAGCCTTAAGACCAAGTAGACAGTAGAAATTTAGTATCCTTATACATGTAAATTGAAAAGCAGTTCTCATTTTGGTAGAATCTCATTAGTGATAATTTGGAAATTTGGATCAACAAAAGCAATAAGAATAAAACTATAATTAAGCATTTTATATCATCAGTGTCCGTATTTACTAGGGAAGTATTTTAGAGTGGAGCTGAAAAGAATCTTTTTGTAAGAAATCTTTGTAGCAGCAAAATAAGTGATTTGGTAGTAATTTTCACCTTTAGAAGTCAGAATGATTGAGTGAAGATCATTTTTCAAACTTCCTGTGGTTTTTCGTCTCTTTTTCCTTTTAAATTTTCTGTTTCTTAAATCTAGAGGATGAAGGTTTTACTTCTGATGGTAGTCACTTAAATTATTTATATTGCAAATCTTTGATAGCAAGACTTTTATATGTATCTTAAAAAATATCAGATGGCTCTGTGCTCTATATAGAGAGTAATTTTGTTTTTTAGATAATAATTTCTAGACATATAAATGAAAGTTAATGGACCTAGTACTTAAACAGTATCCATTCAGTTCCTTGCTGAGGAAAGGGAACCATTGCTGAATGGTTTTCAGATTGTTCTTGGAATATAAGGAAAATTTGTCATAAAGTTTCTAGTGAGGTAGTTTAAGATCATGAAATACACTTAAATTTTTTAAAGTTTTCTGAAGCAATTGTAATTTTTCCATATTCTCACATGATTTTTCCATATTCTCATGTATTCTCATATAAATTTGTATCTACATAATCTCTGTATAATGCTCCACTTTGAATTCTTCTGTCAAACAAATTAAAACACTGGCGCGGGCTTCCCTGGTGGCGCAGTGGTTGAGAGTCCGCCTGCCGATGCAGGGGACACGGGTTCGTGCCCGGTCCGGGAGGATCCCACATGCTGTGGAGTGGCTGGGCCCGTGAACCATGGCCGCTGGGCCTACACGTCCGGAGCCTGTGCTCCGCAATGGGAGAGGCCACAACAGTGAGAGGCCCGCGTAGCGCAAAAAAAAAAAAAAAAAAAAGAAAAGAAAAGAAAAACACTGGCGCATCATCCAATCTGAATTATTTATTATAAGATGAATTTTCTTCCATTTTGAGACTGAGCTATGGGAGAAGTTTTTGGTTAAATGAAATAAAGCCAGAGTTGTTAGGATGAATAACGCAATTTGTAATTATAAATCTTATTTCTAAGATTAGTAAGATAGGATATTAACTTTCATGGTTTCTTGATGTTTACTAGAATAGTTGAATTTTACGATGTAAAAAATATCAGTTGAATCTTTGTGTGATGCTGTTTGTAGGAAAGTTTATGGTAGATTGAATTGCTAAAGTTAGCATACTTGATTATGTTGTATAACAAAGATATGCAAGCTTTTAGAAATCTTTAAAACTTAAGAATTTAGTCATTAGAGAATGTGGAGTAATACGTGTTTATCTTTTCTCTGTTCATAGTTACTCATAAATAAAATAATTTGTAAGTTTCATGCTTTGCATGTTTTAAACTATTTTGATATATCTGGAAAATGTCCAAATAGTTATCACAGTTGCTTTTTTTTTTTTTTTCTGATTGTAATGGTAGTAATATCTGTGTTGTAGTTACATATGTAGAAAGAGGGCTGGTTTGAAGGATCAGGAGGTATACATAATTATATAAAATTATAGTTGTTTTTATTAAGTGTATTTAAAATTCTTTTGAGAGTTCATAATATTTGTTGCTGCTTCCTCTAATTATGAGAAAGGGAAGGAATTGACCAATGCAGGTTTAATTTTTCTTTTTGGTTTTTCTTAGCAATTGAAAGCATGTAGTGAAGAGCATGAAGACAGAGAATGTTTGAACCAAGCTATTACTGCTCTTATGAATCTCCAAGGCAGTATGGACCGAATTTACAAGCAGTATTCACCTAGACGCCGACCTGGGTAATTCCAAACTGTTGAAAATATGAATGCTTATGGAATACTTCTCTTACGCCTGATGTCTGGTTTTCTAAAGAAGTGTTACTTACAGTGATAGTTGCATTCTTGAAAGTTATAGTTTTGTTTTACATTTTTCTTTTGTCCTTTAGTCTTTTAAAATTGGCATTGTTAAGATATATTTAATAAAATTTTTAAAAGATACATTAAATAATTTTTGTATCATTTATATAAGAAATTTAGTGTTATTTTCATTTTAATTCTTATGGCATTAAGAATGATATATAGAGCCTCTACTATTTCTCTTTCACAATAATGAAATTGAGGCATGTATTATTTAGTGACAAAGTTAGACGCGAGTAAATGCTGTGTGCAAAATCTAGTGTTTAGTTATTTAATATTTTTGTCACTTGATTTGAGGTAGTTCATACCTAAGGCAATTAAGGTTGCTTAACCATTGAATAAGCTAAATTTATCTGGGTTTTTTGTTGTTGTTGTTGCTGTTTTTTTAGGGATCCTGTTTGCCCTTTTTATAATCGTCAATTAAGAAGCAAGCACCTGGCTATTAAAAAAATGAATGAAATTCAGAAAAACATAGATGGATGGGAAGGCAAAGATATTGGACAGTGTTGTAATGAATTTATTATGGAAGGCCCATTGACAAGAATTGGTGCTAAACACGAACGGCACATTTTTCTCTTTGATGGCTTAATGATTAGCTGCAAACCCAATCATAGCCAGTCACGCCTTCCAGGATACAGTAGTGCAGAATACAGATTAAAAGAAAAATTTGTCATGAGGAAAATACAAATATGTGATAAAGAAGATACTTGTGAGTGCAAACATGCTTTTGAATTAGTATCCAAAGATGAAAACAGCATAATATTTGCTGCTAAGTCTGCTGAAGAGAAAAATAATTGGATGGCAGCACTTATTTCTCTTCATTATCGTAGTACTCTAGATCGAATGCTAGATTCAGTATTACTGAAGGAAGAAAATGAACAACCACTTAGATTACCGAGTCCTGAAGTGTATCGTTTTGTGGTAAAAGACTCTGAGGAAAACATTGTTTTTGAAGACAACTTGCAAAGTAGAAGTGGAATCCCCATTATTAAAGGAGGAACTGTGGTGAAATTAATTGAAAGGTTAACATATCACATGTATGCAGGTATGTAAGGAAGGAACCCCTCCAAAATATGGTACTTTGAATTAATTAATCTGAATAAATTGAATATGCAACCTGTTTTATGCTCTATCTTTTCAGATCCCAATTTTGTTCGTACTTTTCTTACTACGTATCGTTCATTTTGTAAACCACAGGAATTGCTAAGCTTACTGATTGAACGGTAAGAAAAATATTTCACTTATATTTAAATTTTTTTTAAAGTTAACTGTTTTGTACCTTGCAAAGTGCTAGGTATCTAGTATGTCCTCAGGTAGTTTTTGAACATAATTTATTTGACATTAAATTTGCAGTATTACTATTCTCTTCAAGCAGCATACTTACTGAAATCCCTGTTTATAACAGATCTTTTCAGATCTTAGCAATATATATAGTGGTAATCAGAAAGACCCATTTTTACAGGATAAAAAAACTATGAATTTTAATGAAATTTTTTCTATTCAATAAAACAATACTTCCTTGAAAGCGACTTTTTACTTCTGAAACAAACTTTTTACTGTGGAAAATTTTAAAACATAAACGAGTAAATAGAATATAATAAGCCCCATTTATCAATCATCCAACTTCAATAATTAACAACTCATGTTTCATCTGTTTCCATACTGACTTGAACACCCTAATTCCAGGATTATTTTGAAGTAAATCCTTGGCAACATATTTCATCTGTAAATATTCCCATTTTGTATTTCTAAAAGATAAGTGTCTTTATTAAAACCATAATACAGTATCATTATTAGACCTAAAAAAATTAAAATTTCCTTTATTATGATTCATTTTTTAAAATTAAGTTTTGGATTGACTTTTTTTTACTGAGTATGTTAGTGGTACTTTAAATGCTTTATAGGTTGAATGATAGTATATGGACTTCAAAATAATTTTTGTTTTGCATTTTCAAACTTAACTACCAGAATTTTATCTGGACCTCTATCATTATGTTGTTCCATGAAACTAAGTATAGCAGACTGAGTTAGTATAATGTGCTATGAAGATTTACTTAGCTGCCTTTCCATGTCCAAAATAAGGAAAGCACGTGTTAGACATATTTTAGCTATATTTCCTATGGTTGGGGAAGGTTTTTTTTTTTTAACTTCGATTTTTTTACCTTATCCACTTGGTTATGTTTTTTAAATAATATTTAAAATTCAATGTGGGACTTCTCTTTGGATTTATGTTCACTTATTTTAGGAAATTTACTTTCATTTTAATAAATTAAATATTAAGGACAGATTATTAGATAAGGTATCTCTGTTATGTTCTTTAAAGAGGTCATACTCTTTATAGATTCTTTTCTTGGATTTTTTCCACTGACCTTTCGTATGTTGGTCAATGCTAGTTACTAAACCTTTTTTTGATAAAAGTAAGAATATAAGTACTTAGTACTATAGACAAAGGGCAGTTTTTTGTAGTATGTAATACTTCAAGAGAAGTTTATCAGTAATTGCACTTTTCACATAAATGGTAGTAAAGAAGGTTGGTTAGTTAAAATATTTTTTCTGCTGTATTTGAAATCTTTCTCATTTCTGTATGAACAACAAAAAATTTCTCTCATTTTGCTTTTCTTCTTAGATTTGAGATTCCAGAGCCAGAACCTACTGAAGCAGATAAATTGGCAGTAGAGAAAGGCGAGCAGCCAATCAGTGCAGACCTTAAAAGGTTTCGCAAGGAATACGTCCAACCAGTACAACTTAGGTTTGGCCTGAATATTATATTTTTTTATGTGCCATTCAATTTTCAATACATAGTTAGCACAAAAGTTTTTACCTCTTAATTCAGATATAGGTATTATTAATTTCATAGCAGTTTAAATTAAACTTCCAAAGTTCTTTTTATGTGCAGCTACTCTTAATTCCCTGAAGAAATTTAATTATTAAAATATACTGTGTTATATGCATCAGATATCTCTAGCATGTGATATGTTATGCTTGCAGATCAGGGTACCTAATAAATAAAAATTATAAAATTTCATGTGAATTTTGCCTACTGTCAATCCCCCCTCCCCCTTTTTGTCTTCGTTGTCTCATTGTGATCATTTAGTAATTCTGGGCTTTTTTACCATTTATAATATTTATGAAAGTTCTAGTTCTTTCCTCACTCTTTTCCCACAAGATACATAGACATTTGTTTCTTATCTAAAAAGTGTCATTTCAATAATTTATTTTTTTTCATGCTTTTTCTTTTTAAAAAAAGTTTTACTGAAATATAGTTGATTTACAATCTTGTGTTAGTTTCAGGTGTACAGCAAAGTGATTCAGTTTTATATATATATATATTTTTTTCTTTTTTAGATTCTTTTCTATTATAGGTTATTACAAGATAGTGAGTATAGTTCCCTGTGCTATACAGTAGGTCCTTATTGGTTATCGGTTTAATAATTTCTAAAAATGTATCTGATAATAACATCTGCTGGTTGTTAGGTTACTCTGTGGGCCTAAGTGCTTTATCTTTTTTATCTCATCCTCACAACACAATTACTATTTCCACTTTGTTTAAGAGAAAATTGAAACTTAACAGGATAAAGTAGTTTGAGATAGGTCATATGAAGGGAGTGACAGGAGAGGATCCATATCTGACTTTGTAAACCAGTGCTTGTTTGTTTGTTTCAGTGTTCACTGAGCATTGAAAATTGGAAGCTCCTTTGATTAGGCTTATTTATAGTCCAAGTGAAAACCAAAGTATTATCTATCTTTTCCCATGGGAAAACTGAGATATCTTATTAATTGTATATGATCTAAATATTTTTCCCTTGTAAATGTTAAGTTTTCTTGATTAATATTAATGAATAAATTGACATTTTGAAACTGAGTATATTAACTGCTTATTTTTCAGGATGATTGCCACAAATAAATGCAGTTTTAGAGGAATGATAGTGCTCCCAACTATATGTCTGTCAGCCAAAACTTTTAATATGTCATTCTTTGCCTAAGAAGATGAGATTATTTACCCCTGAACCATAAAGAAGTAATTAACTTTTTTCTACTAGCTGTGATGCATTTGTACTAATCCACACTCAAATTAAGCCCCTTGACATGAGGCACACATTTATGAGGTTGCTATATTAGAACAGAATATAATATTAGACTCTCAGTCATATACGTTCTTTAAGTATTTATTTCTAAGCATTTTCTGTGTTCTCAGTCCTGTACTTGTAACTATAGTGAATACAGAAATAGCATAGAGGGACTTCCCTGGTGGTGCAGTGGTTAAGACTCCATGCTACCATCACAGGGGGCACAGGTTCGATCCCTGGTTTGGGAACTAAGATCCTGCATGCTGCGCTGCGCTGCCAAACAAAAAAACAGAGCATAGAATATCCTCTTTGCCACTGTGATATTACAGTTTTACTGGGGAAAAGGGATACATGAAACAGTTGTATATTATTCTACTTTAAATGTCAAGTGTTTAAGTGGCTTAGAAAGATACAGCCTCATAAAATTTCAGGAAAATTAGGGAAAGCATTTTGGAAGAGGTAAAACCTGAAATTGCTCCCAAAGGATATGTAGGATTTAGATAGATAGGCAGAAAGGTGATTGTTGGTATTCAGAGTCGTGAGAAATAGTATGAACAAATGCAGGAAGGCAGAAATGAGGGTAGTGTGCAGAGGAAATAGGTAAGGAAAATGACTCAAGAGGAATGAATTGTATTGCAGGTAGTAGTAGATGAGATTAACTACATGGAATGGGCGGAGTTGTCAGTGGCCTTGTAATCCATGCCAAGTTATTAAACTTGGCCTATGAGCATTAAAAGATTTTTAGCAATAATAGTAATTTTTATAATGATAGTAACTTTTTCCAACATTGTATTACAAAATTTTTACATAATGCAAAGGTGAAAGAATTTTACAGTGAGCTGTACCACCTAGGACTCTATCACCTAGATCTACTGTTAGCAGTTTACTATCCTTACTTTATCACAGATCTATGGATTTATCATTCTTCTCTTGGTCCATTAATCATCTAATTTGGGGGACATATTTCAAAGTACATTTCTCTTTAAATACTTCAGTTTGTATATAATTAACAGTTCAGTATTTGTTTATTCTGTTGTTGTAAAATGTGTATATAATGAAACACACACATCTTAAGTGTACTTTAAATTTTTAACAAATACATCTCTATAATCCACACTCCTGTCAAGGTGTATAAGATGTTACTTTCACCCGGCAAAGTTCCCTAATGCCCATTCTAATCAATTTTTGTTCTCATTGCCCAAAGCAGCTTTCAATTTCCTATATAGATTACTTTTACCTGTTTTATACTTTCATGTAAATGGATTTGTGTATTATATACTCTTTTGTGTCTGACTTCTTTCACTCAACATGCTTTTGAGCATGTTGTTGCTTATATCAGTGTTTGTTCTATTTTATTGCTGAGGTGGTATTCTATTATATGAATATACCACAATTTGTTTATTCACTTTCCCACTGAAGGACACCTGGGTTCTTTTCAGGTTTTGATTATTATGATTAAAGCTGCTGTGAAGTTTATAAGTCTTTCGTGAACATGTTTTTTCATATATCTTTTGTAAATAATTCAAAGTGGGAGGCTGGGTCATAGGGTAGGTGTGTGCTTAATTTTAAAAGAAACTGCCAAATCTTTTCCCAAAGTAATTGTACAATATTATACTCTCACCAACAATTTATGAGAGTTCCAGTTGTTCCTTATCCTTACCAGTATTTAGTGATGTCAGTGTTCATACCTTAGCCAAACAGGTGGGGTATAGTGAAGATATCTCTTTATGATTTTAACTAGTATCTTTTCAATGATGCAATGTTGAGAACTTTTTATTGTCTGTTATTGGCTATTCGTATTTATTTGGTCAAGACTCTATTAAAATCTTCTGCCTATTTTTTATTGAGTTGTCTTTTCATTATGGAGTTGTAGTAGTGTATTGAGTCGGATTGGATGCCAGTCTTTTGTCAGATAAATGTTTTACACATATTTTCTCCCCGTCTTTGGATTATCTTACTTTTCTTAATTTTGGTGAAATCTAGTGATGAGATTTTTTTTTCTTTTACATGATAATAATTTTTAAATTACATTGGATTCTGTAGAAACTAGGAAGTAGAAAGGATGGAAGCAGAGTTATTTGAAAACTAGTGTTAGCCTAGAAGCTATCAATTTTGTGATCATTTGAAACACTCGCTAAGCCACTGAGCCAACCAGGCACTTAAGGTTGTTTTATTACAGATACCATTAGTAATTTAAAATAGTTTCTTAGTCTGGGAAAAAAACTATTGTCTGACAGTTGCTGGGGTTGTGGGCCGTGGGTGGGAAGATAAACTAGAAATATTCATTGAAATAGTGAAGGAAAAATGCTAATGTAATTAATATACAGTATCTGTATCTTCGTGATGGAGAATGGAATGTTTTATTTGTATAGATTGCTTAAATCTCTATTACTTAAATCTCTGTAAGTAATTATTTTTGAGGTACTGTAAAACAAAATAGCTCTCTGTCAGAAATATTTTTGTCTTTTGAAATAAAAGAATGTGAACCTACCTGTAAATTACATAGAAATTTGATGATAGCACTTGAATTTAGAACCAAATACACTACATCTTAGTTGGTTTTCCATTTTATGTGGAAAATATAATTGAAGAACTTAAAAGTTGCTTTTGTATTGGACAGAGTATGAATTTTCTACATATAAATAAAGAAAAAGTACTTTTCCAGAACATAAATGGATAAGTATAGAAGCCACGATTTTTATGCTTATAAATTTTTTAAAGTATAATTTTTGAATAATAAACAGTTCATATTACTGAAGCACTTAAGGTATTAGTTAAATAGAAATTAGAGACTCTTTTGAGTGTTATATTGGCCCTAGTATATAGAAGTATCACCATGGCATTAGAGAAGTGAAAGAAGTATAATTGAATGCTTGGGTTTCACTAAAATGTGTTTCTTTTCATTTTGTCAGGATCTTAAATGTGTTTCGGCACTGGGTTGAACACCATTTTTATGACTTTGAAAGAGACTTGGAGTTGCTTGAAAGACTAGAATCCTTCATTTCAAGTGTAAGAGGTATATTATTTGAAGATTTGATTGGATCTTCTGTCTCATATGAGTTTTTTTTTTAATTTATGACTTTCAATTTAAGAAGCTAAACGATTTTTCATTTTTAAAAGGCAGTAATAACATTTGGAATAATTTTTATAGATTCTAAGGAGCTCACATGTGTTCAGAACCACCTGAAGTGTTAAAATCTTGCCTTTTGAAGTTTTTTAGGAGAATCTTTTTTTTTTTAAGAAGTCAGAAGTCCTCTTTAGTAAATTTAAGCCCTTTAATGTTATCTCATCTCATGGTTGCCATTCCTTTAAATAATTAAATGTTTGTGTAATTTAATTTGTTTTCTTCTCCTCCTTAATCTTATTCTTCAGTTTTGAATGGTTAACAGATTCTTAAATAATATTTACTTCCCCTGGAAAAGTTTTTGGTGTATTTTTGACACCTGAAAGATAGGAGTTTCCTACCTGAAGTTTCAGAACACAGCCCATGAAATGAAACTCTAGGTGGTGAATATTAAACAAATGTACATATCAAATGTATGCTGTTGAATCAAGAAAATTCATGTTTTCTCTGATAGTATAAGGCATTAATTAAGAATACCATAATTAAGTCTAGCTTCTTTCATCTCCTGCTTGTTCTTCAAGGCAAATTTTACTTTAAATAGAGAATGTGATTCCTTTGTTTCAGTTCTGAGATGTTTAAAACACATTTTTATCATGTGTGCTTTAAAATTGTTTATAGTACTAAGTTAATTTTTAACTTAATGTTCTTAATGAAGACACTAGAGTATATGGGATCTAAGAAGCTTCAAAAATACACACACATATTAGAATAAAGCAAGTAAATGATTTTGTTTAAAGGCCTTTCCTATACAAGTTATACCTCAAGATAACTAAATAGTTGATGAGGGAAAGTTTTTAAAGAAGCATTGCAACTAATAAGTGAAGAAGGAATGATAGAATGAGAATATTACCATTTCTCAACTCCTAGTAACATAAAAAGAGAGACATTATATGCCTCTTATCAGAAATAGTCTTGCAAGTATTCATGTCGAAAGTATATCCTGGACCAGATCAAATCTGTATGTGTTGATTTACAGAAGATACAGGGACAGAGAAACATGGCAAATGATACCACAGAGATGGAATTGGCAAAATTCAGACTTGGGAAACTCCACAAGTGATTGAATTTCAACAAATAAATTGCAAGCAAAAATGAGAGATGAAAGGGGAACCTGTAGACGAAAGGAGACTTGACACATACTGACTCAATGCAATATGTAGATCTTGTTCAGATCCTATTTCATACAAACTAACTGTAATAAAACATGAGACGATCAGGGAAATGTGAATACTAACTAGATATTTGATGATATTAAGAAGATATTGTCATTTTTATACGTGATAATGGTATTATGGTTATTTTAAAGTTTTTAACTTTTAGATAATACTTAAATATGAATGAAATTATATGATATCTTAGATTTGCTTTGAAATAACATAAGGAGTAGAGGGCGGACATGAGTGGGGTTTCATGAAGGTGCATGAAAGTTACAGATTATACGAAGATTTGCAGTTATATCTGTCAAGTAAAGGGCATTTTTGTTTGTGTTCTTTTTCTAGGGAAAGCTATGAAGAAATGGGTAGAGTCAATTGCTAAGATCATCAAGAGGAAGAAACAAGCTCAGGCAAATGGAATAAGCCATAATATTACCTTTGAAAGTCCACCTCCACCAATTGAATGGCATATCAGCAGACCAGGACAGTTTGAAACGTTTGATCTCATGACACTTCATCCAATAGAAATTGCACGTCAGCTGACACTTTTGGAATCTGATCTCTACAGGTAGACAATTAACATTAATTCGCTGCTCTGTTTTCAAGAACTTTGAACAGTTCCATCTATTTTCAGAACATTTTGAAAATTATTCATGTGTGCTTAAAAATACTTCATCTATTCTTGTGGGTTGGGAAGAAAGTGCATAGGACAGTTTTTAACTATAGTCTGTTCTGCAGGTGAAAGTCATAAATTATTGCTCTACAGGCCTAGATTAGGTCCTAGCAATCCTTCACAAGAGGAGTGGCAGAGAGAAGACTAATGTAGTACAATAGCAACCACTTTATAGACAGTCACCCAGCTCCTATTCCTAATACTTTCTCATATGGCTTTAGTTTGAGTTGGTTCCGTTAAGACAGTATGGATGCTAGGCTCTGGGCAGCTAAGTAAATAGAATATTGAGTGAGATAAGCTTTCTTCTTTTTTTTTCAAATATGTAATCAAAAGATTTTTTTCAATATGTAATCAAAATTTTAATGTGGGGCTTGACTGGGTTAGGTTTGCAAGGCAAATGAGTAACAAAATTCTTAGAAGAGTAAAGATTTCTTCACTTCTTTTAAGGACTCTCAAATACTTTAGCTATTTGAAGTCAATATTCACTTTAAAGAAAAGTATATTTTTGAAGTAGTGTGATGATGAACCATACTTAAAACTTCTGAGCTATTTTCTTTTGTTTATAAGGATCACTAGAAGTATGCTTGACTATTTTTATCTGTATCCCATCATTTGTCTTTATATATAAAGCAATTCCTGCCTCTGTATCCACACAGATCACCCATTTACAACCTAATCTTTTAGCTTCATGGCTTTATCACTTCCAATGCCATTCTTTACTCCAAATCAGACATTTCCTATGGTCATATTCTGAATCTTGTCATCACTCCAAATTTTATTCCAGAATTACTAACTCACACATCTCATACCTTCCTAACCACAGTTTTTTCTCTTTTCAACTTGCTTTATCAACTTATTCCTCTGTCATTTTTTTTAAAACCACTGTCCTTCCCAGTACATTAGCCTCTTTCTGTCCTATCTCCTACCTCATAATTTAAGCTTTCTTCTTTCATTTACAACCCAGGCTCCTGTGAAGAGTAGAGGTCTTGCAAAAAAAAAAAAAAAACAAAAACAGAGTACAGGCCTTACAGGTAGTTGCCACCTGCCAGGCCCATCCAGAAAATAAACCCCTACCACTATCATTCCATCAAAAACTTTTCTGCATTCAGAAGCCGCTTTTAAAATACAAACACCCTTAAGGAGTTATCCTGATTAGCAGCCATTGTTTTTTTTAAAACTGGGATTACACAGGGAAAAGCAAGAATATATAAAGTTTAGTGTAAATGGAGAATGTGGGAAAGCACCAGATATAAAACTTTACCTTCTTTAGAATTGGGTTTCTGATTTGCCCTGACTGTGCTGTTCAGAATTTAGCACACCCATCAGAGTTTGTTACCATCTCATTCAGAGTGTCATGTTATATTTTAAGTAATTTGGAGTTCAGGTGGTTTTTGTTGATATTGTCGGATTTTTTTTGTAGGAAAACACAGTTTTTTAAATTGAAGTATTTAAGTATTCTCTCTCCCTACTGGTAACCACTAGTTTGTTCTCTATATCTGAGTCTGTTTGTTTGTTATATTCATTTGTTTGTTATATTTTTAGATTCCATATATAAGTGATAATATATAGTATTTGTCTTTCTTTGTCTGACTTCTTTCACTTAGCATAATATCCTCTAGGTTCATCCATGTTGTTGTAAATGGCAGAATTTCATTCTTTTTTATGGCTGAGTAATATTTGTGTGTGTGTGTGTGTGTGTCTCACAAATTCTTTATCCATTCATCTGTTGATGGGCACTTAAGTTGCTTCTTTACTGTGGGATTTGTGATAGGTGGGAATGAAGGGACTTATTCCTTAGATAAAGCAAATAGTACAGAATCAGGTTTTTCCTTATAGTGTCACATGAATGGACATCAGGAATAAGGGAGCACTTAGCTCTATGTGGACCTACTTTCAGAACATAGAAATACCTTTGTTAAGTGATATGTGTATTATGGAAGAAGGGTACCATATGTAAAATACTGACACTCTTTGTAAACTAATTTCTGGTGAAATAATAGAACCACTTAAGAAAACTTACTTCCAAGACTGTTCAGAGTACCCATTTACACTCAAATCTACTGAACTTTTTTATTATTATAATAGCCAAGTCTGTAGGACAGTGATGGCAATGCCAATGGTCAATTTTTTAAAAATTATGTAATCCTGAATCACTGTATACAATGATTTAATCTGCTCTTCCATCTGATTTTTTATTAAGTATTTCAGGTATTAAAAAATTATAGAAGATAATACAATACGGGTGCATCAGCAACAAAAGCATTACAAATAAAATTGAAACCCTTTGTGTAATTCTGTGTAACCCCATTTCTCTTCTTTCTTCCAAAGGATAACCACTATCTTGTATTTGATATTTACTATTCCTATGTATGTCTGTATAATTTATACACATACACACATTCATAAACAATATATAGCATTATTTTGCACATTTTAAGGTTGTTTATACTGATATATCATTCCGTGACTTGTTTTTTACTTAAATTGATTCTAGCATTTGTTGCTGAGTATAGCTCTAGTTTGCTTATTTTAATTGCTATATTGTATTCCATTGTATGAATACTCCACAGTTTATCCAGTCTCTTGATGAGGAGCCTTTAGGTTGTTTGGGATTTTTCATTCTTGGAAACAATGCTTGACTGAACATTCTTAAAAATATTTTCTTATAAACTGGTGTATCTAGAATGTATACCTAGGTGTACAATTGCTGGGTGATCTAGTATGTATATTTTCAGTATTATGAGATATTGCCAAATTATTTTACAAAAGTATCAAATTTTACTTGCACATCAGTGATGGAGAGTTCCCTTTTTATCCACATTTTTACCCATTTGGTATTACACTTCTGTTAGTGTGATAGGAATAAAATGGGACTTCCTTGTGGTTTAATGTTCTTTTCCCTGAGTAAAAGTTAAAGTATTTTTTCATGTTCGTTGGCTATTCAGTTCTGTTTCTCTGTGAATTACCTGCTTCTATGTTTGTTCCTTTATCTTTTAGACTTGTCTTTTTCTTATTAAGTTTTAGGAGACCTTTAAATAATTTTGATACTAATCCTTTGTAGGTTAAGTGCATTGATTTTTGCTTCCACAGGAAAGTTCAACCTTCTGAACTTGTAGGGAGTGTATGGACCAAAGAAGATAAAGAAATAAATTCTCCAAATTTATTAAAAATGATTCGCCACACCACAAATCTCACTCTCTGGTTTGAAAAGTAAGTTTTTATTTACTTTGTCTTACTACTTCTTAATGTTATACTTCTATAATATTAAGTCATATATAAGCAAAAATTGTGGCTGAAAATATATTTCTTCTTTTCTATGTGGAACAAGGAACTTGCTTTCTAAGCCATGATTTTCTGTTTTCTTTTTTTTTTTTTTGGTTAGGTGCATTGTGGAAGCAGAAAATTTTGAGGAACGGGTGGCAGTACTAAGTAGAATAATAGAAATTCTGCAAGTTTTTCAAGATTTGAATAATTTCAATGGTGTATTAGAGATCGTCAGTGCAGTAAATTCAGTATCAGTCTATAGACTAGATCATACCTTTGAGGTAAGTTTTAGGCTTAAATAGTTTATCCTTTTGGGGGGAGATAAAATTAATGTGAAAGAGATTCCTTCTACCACTGATCTTTTTGAGTAAATCCTTTATAAATCCATCTTACTACTTAAACACAGTGATATCACAATATTAGAAAATACATCAATATAAGTGAGCCTAGAATTCATCAAAGAATATGAATTTTGGGGCTTCCCTGGTGGCGCAGTGGTTGCGAGTCCGCCTGCCGATGCAGGGGACACGGGTTCGTGCCCCGGTCCGGGAAGATCCCACATGCCACGGAGTGGCTGGGCCCGTGAGCCATGGCCTCTGAGCCCGCACGTCTGGAGCCTGTGCTCCGCAACGGGAGAGGCCGCGGCAGTGAGAGGCCTGTGTACTGCAAAAAAAAAAAAAAAACAGAATATGAATTTTGTGACTGTTTAATATGCTTACCTAAATGTAATGAAGTTCCAAATGGATTTTTTCAGTGGTACATTGATTGTTTCAAATAAATGGCAAAGAATTTTAAATATAAATGTACAAATTACTTTAATCGCCTGTAGTATATAGTCAAAGAAAGAGTAACATGGAGAAAATGCTTTCTAGAACTTAGTTTTTTTTAAATTATAAAATTGTGTATGTTTAGTGTTTATCATTGAAAATTCAGAAGATATAGAAAGTATAGAAAAGTTAGAGACTCAGCCATGCAAATATATTTGCCTTTGGGAATGTGAACTTTTACAATGTTACTAGAAAGTAATCTGGCAGTATATGTTAAAATACAGATACTTTTGGACCCAGAAATAAAAGCAGTGGGCTATAAAGTTAAGGTACAAAGATCTAGTTTCTGCAGCAGTAATTGTAGTCGCAGAAAACTAGAAACAACCTGTGTCCATCAGTAGGAGAATAATTGAGTATGTTATCCTATACCTATGGCGTAGAATATTGGTTAGCTACAGAAAAAAGTGAATAGAATCTGTGTATATTGTCTTGGAAGAATAGTTGTGACATTTAGGGGAAAATGCATTTTAAAAATCTTTAGAAAAATTAATATGATTTCATTTTGATGGAACAAAACAGAACAAACTGTAAACGTGTAAGTGAGCTGCACAAGCATTGAGAAGAGTGTGGAAGGATACATACTCTTCTTTTCACATTGGTTCTTACCATGGGTTGTGATTAGAGGGGAATGGAGGGTTAGACTGATTTCATGTGTGTGTTTTTCTGTTTGGGTGTTTGCATGTTATTGATTTGTATGGACTTATTTATATTAAAGATATTAATAGTCAAATATTGCCAAATAATCTATCTAATGGACTAATAATTTCAGTTCTCATTTTGAAAACTCTGAAGGAGTGTATTCATTTTGAGACGTTAAGCTTTAGTTTCTTAAAGTATTGAATATTTATATTCAACAATATTTATAAAAATAGGTATATGGTATAAAGAATAAAAATACAAAGAATACCTGTTTACCTGGCCTCCAGTTTAAGAACCCCTCCCAATCCATCTCCTTCCTTGCCCCTTCAGAGCCAGCTACTATGCTGAATCTTGTGCTTATCATTCTCTTGCTTTTTTCTATAGTTTTACTATTTGTATCTCTAAACAGTGTTGTTTCATTTTGCATGTTTCTTAATTATATATGAATATAATTCTTCTAAGACTTTTTTTACTCAACATATTATATTCCTATAATTCATCCATATTGTTTCTTTTAACTATAGTTCATTCTTTTTTTATAGCTGTAACATACTATAGAAATAACTTTACCAAAATTTATTTCTTTATTTGCTTATTTATTTATTTATTTATTTGTTAGTTAGCTAATGGTCATTTGGATTGTTTCTAGTGTGGCACTATTATCAGTACTATTGCCATAAACATTTTCTGCATCTATCCTGGTGCTTACATGCACAAATTTCTCTTAAGTTGTATACCTAGGAGTAGAATTATTGGATGATAGAATAGATAAAATAGATAATGCCCAATTGTTTTCTCAAGTATTAATCGTACCAGTTTATACTCCCACCAGAAGCTTGAGTTCTGGTTGTTCCACATTCTCGCTAACACTTGATATTGTCAGTTCTCTTTATTTTTCTAGTCTTGTGGTGTGGGTTTATAATTCCCTAATTTCTAATGAGTTTGAACCTCTTTTAAGATGTTTTATTGGCTCTTTGTATTGTGGAAATTTTTTACTTTTTTGGTTGAGTTTTTCTAATGAATTTGTATGAGTTCTCTCATATACTGGATTTTAATCCTTTGTCAGTTATATGTGTTGTAAATATCTTTTTCCAGATTGAAGCTTCTATTTTCACCATTTTTTATGATGTCTTTTGATGAACAAAAATTCTTAATGTCACATTTACTTATTTTTTCCTTTGTAATTTGTGCTTTTTGGTGTCTTGTATAATAGATCCTCCTCTGTTATCTTAATGTTTTATCTTTCTCATTAAGTCCTTAATCCAGCTGGAAATGAGTTTTGAGTATGGAATCTAATTTCCATTTGGCTAGCCAGTTGATCTCACACATTTATTCAAAGTCCATTCTTTCTCCGTTGATCTGTAGTGTCAGCTGTATCGTAAATTGAGTATCCATAAATGTGTGGGCCTGTTTTTGGTCCCTCTATCCTGTTCTTTTGATGTATTTGATTATTACTGTGCTAGTGCCACATGTTTAAATTACTGTAATTTTATACTAGTTTTTGATACAGTATAGTAGGGCAAGTCCCCACCAATCATTCTTTTTCAAGAGTGACTTACTCTTTTTTTTTTTTTAGTTCTCTGACCAGGGATTGAACCTGGGCCCTGGCAGTGAAAGCGCCGAGTCGTAACCACTGGCCTGCCAGGAAATTCCCAAGGGTTAATTACTCTTGACCCCTTGCTATTATATAAATTTTAGAATCATTTTAAGTTTAATTATTTTAAAGGTTGGGGTTTTGGTAAGAATTATACTGGTTCTATAAATCAGTTATGAAGAACTGACATTTTTACAATAATGAATCTTCCCAACTATGAACATGGTGTATCTCTCCATTTATTTATTTAATACAGTTTATGGTTTTCTTGATGAAGATCTCACATCTGTTTTGTTAGATTTATATTAGAATATTTTAATAATCTTGTTTTCTTTGTTGATGATATCTAGAAATGCAGTTGATTTTTGCCTGTTGGTTTTATATCCAGCAATATTGCTACATTCTCTCACTAACATTCTATTTGTAGATTTATTTCATGTCTTCACAGACAATCATTTCTTCTGTGAATACTGACAGTTTTTCATTTCAATCCCTAGTCTTTTATTTATTTTTCTTGTCCATTCTAGTTAGGACTTCTGTATAGTACTGAATAAAAGTTACAATGCAGTCACCTTTGCTTTTTCCTTAAGTTAAAGGAAATGAGTTGAGGGACTTCCCTGGCAGTCCAGTAGTTGGGACTTCGCCTTCCAGTGTGTGGGGGGTGAGTGAGTGGTCCCTGGTTGGGGAGCTGGGGTCCCACATGCCTCACAGCCAAAGGGCTGGGGCGTGGAACGGAAGCAGTGTTGTAGCAAATTCGGTAAAGACTTTGAAGGTGGTCCACATCAAAAAAATCTTTGAAAAAAAGAAATGAGTTGAATCGTTTTCCATCAAGTATAATGTTTGCTGTCAATTTGTGTGTGTGTGTATCTATCAGGTTTAAAATAAAATAATTCATTTTTAATTTAAAAATGTAATAATGAAATATAAAATAAGTGACTGCTTACTTGGTTTACTACATTTTTGTTCAGTTCTTGTCTCCCTCCCACAGCCTTCTCCTCTTTACCAAAACCTTATTACCCTTAGCCCCAAAAGATCTTTCAGTGGAAAAGTATTTGAATGCCATGGTTATATTTTTCTCCAACAGCTATAATTTGAAACTCTGGCTAATCAGGATTATAACTAATAATATCCTGTGGAAGATTTTTTTATTGTTTAATCCTCTAATTTATATTAGAAAAAAATAAGTTTTAAAGTTTTATATTTATAGATAAGAAATCATTTCCAGCAAGTGCAGATAAAAATAGTACTCATCTCTTAATTTTAAAAATTGTTTTTCAAATATTTGCAAAATTTTAAAATTGAAAGCTCTGCATCTATAAAATATGATTGAATTGTAAAAAAGCAAATTATGCTCAGTTTATATATTTTAAAGGCATTGCAGGAAAGAAAAAGGAAAATTTTGGATGAAGCTGTGGAATTAAGTCAAGATCATTTTAAAAAATACTTATTGAAACTTAAGTCAATCAATCCACCTTGTGTGCCTTTTTTTGGTAAGTTACTAAAAATGGATTTATATTTTGAGAGAGAGTTTGTTATATAGTGAAAAGAGACTAGCCTCTAGAAGCAGATTGTCCTGATTTTATATCTGAACATATTTGCTTTTATTAGCTTTCTATATTGATAAATAAAACCTAAACTCTGTATGTAAAGTCTATCTATAAAGTGAAGATTCTAGTAATTACCTTGTAGAGTTGTAAGGAGCTCTGTGGGATCTCTAAGACCAGTAGTCTCATTCATGAGGGCACCTCTCAAAGGCCTAACCTCCTCATTCTATCACACTGGGCATTAGGATTTCAATGTATGAATGTTGAACATTCAAACATTCAAACCATAGCATGCACCAAAAATGTCTCCAGGCATTCCCAGATATCTGTCCTCTGGGGGACAAAATTGCCCCCAGCTGACAACCACTGATTTAAATGAATCAGTAATTATGCATGAAAGAGGAACTGAAGATTTTCTTCCTGTCCAAAACTGAAGAATAATTCTTTTCTATCTAATTTACAGGCTTTGGGAGGGCAGAATTAGTTTATAAATTTGTAGTCTTATTAACCAGAATTGGCTTAAAATTAATATATTGATCAGTAATCATTTAAGATCATTTGCATTAAAGATTTATAAGAAATATTAAAATGGCTAGAATAGATTTAACACTTACAATTTAGACTTTGTGAATGAATCCTCCCTTTTATTTTAGGCTATTAGACTAAGAAATGGCAAATTAAGCTCTTTATAAACCCTAGTTTTCTTTCAATTTTAAATTGTTTCCATCCATGTAAAAAAATTCTTAATGTAAGATTGATTATTAAATATATCAGAGATTTTAGTAGTAAGAACTGCTGCATTATAGGATGTCTTTTGACTTTACTAGATCAATTGTTTTCCCAAATGGTTAAGTAACCAATTTTAAAACTTTTCTTCAAACACTTTTTTTTACTAGGAATATATTTAACAAATATTCTGAAGACTGAAGAAGGGAATAATGATTTTTTAAAAAAGAAAGGGAAAGATTTAATCAATTTCAGTAAGAGGAGGAAAGTAGCTGAAATTACTGGAGAAATTCAGCAATATCAGAATCAACCTTACTGTTTACGGATAGAATCAGAAATAAGGGTAAATATTTTCTTTGCTTTTCTTTAAAAAGAGGACACGTTAAATCCTCTGCCCTCTCTAAGATATGGCATAACCATACATTATGATCTTTATTTTGCTATGAAAATAATATGAGTTAATTTATCAATAGATGGGAGTGGTGAATAGTAGATATTCTGCACTAACAGTCTGCAGTTATTAATATTATTAGGCACTTTGTCTTGACATTGTTGTTTCTTTGTGCAGCTGGTTTAAGTAGCACTTTCAAAAAATGAATGACAAAGTGGAATGAAAGAAACTTTCTGATATCCACACAGTAAAAAGAAAATCCACTACCAGTACTATCATTGATTGATAGACATTTTAGATATTTTATGTGTGCCAGTGTAACATTAAGTAATTAATCGCTTTATAAGAACATTGCATTTAAATAGGGGAAGGGGTTGGGAGAGTGGTGTGTATATATTCATAGTAAAAAATGATTTTTTTAAAACATTTTCTCACTTGGTATTCTGTTTTGAGCAATAGTTCATAATACTGATTCTGTGGTACTATAAGATGTGAAATATCTTCTAAATTAGAGTAAATTACGGTATTATTTTTATAGTGAGTTTTATTGTATTATACTTATTTGAAATTCAGAACATATGATAACTATCAGAATAAATTCACCTTTCACATTAAAAATTGTGCTACACTTTCAGATGTAGTCTGCAGGTTGGGCATGTTGAGTGAAAATGGTCACTATCATTCCCATCCTCCTAAATTGTAAGATGGTAACTATTCTTTGTTCCCAGTTCAAAACAAAGAACCCTAAAGTCCTAAGAAAAAATGACCTGAAGTATGCACCATTATGAAAATATAGACAGATACTTGCTCTAAAGAAAATTGTCACCTATTTCATCCCCTTCTCTCACTATTTAGCCAACCCTCTATGATGTGGTGCTTCATAGGGCTAAAGAAATGTTCTTGAGGGAATTCCCTGGTGATCCAGTGGTTAAGACTGTGTTCTCACAGATGAGGGCCTGGGTTCAATCCTGGGTTGGGGAGCTAAGATCCCACAAGCTGCGTGGTGCAGCCAAAAAAAAAGAAATGTTCTTGAAGCCCAGATTAGAGTTCACACTGTATTTCCTCCCAGAAATAATGTTACATTGTAGCTGGGTATAATTAAAATAGTAATTTTAGCATTCATATCTCAGTAATTCCTAATAGGTTTCTGTGATACGATCTAGACATCCTACTGTTGTTTAAAGCATTCTTTTGGGGGTTAGGGGCAGAGAATGCTTTCTTTATAGATTGACTCAAAGTAAGTTTAAAAAGTAGATAAAGTAGCTAATCACTTTCAAAGCATAGTTAACCAAACTAAATAGTATTTAAAAAAATAGAGCAAAGGATGAGAAAATCACAATTATAACTTTATAAAAGTCTTTAAATTACTGTTGGTCCATTTGATTTAATTTAGCTAACCTGAATATTAGAATAGATTGTTTCAATATTGTTAAAAGAGTAATATCATTTTCTTGAAATTGGCAGAATGCCTGAAAAATGGAAGAATTTTATACTAGAAATTCTAAAGCTCATTTTGCCTACTGCTAAAGCTAGAACCCAGAACTTATTTGTATATATGCTTCTAAGCTACTTCAAAATTAAATAAAGCTAAATCCAGTAATTTGCTTCTAAGAAATTTTTCTAAGGAAGTCATCAGAAATGCACAGAAAAATTTATGCACAAGGAGTTGATAATAACAATAATTATTACTATAATAGCAAATAGCAAAGAATTAGAAAACATCTATGTGGGTTACAACCTATATGGAAATTAGTGAAATAAATTCTGGAACATCCATCTGATGAAGTATTATATAGTTAAAGTTTGTATAATTTAAAGTAAATAAACCATACAGAAAAAATTTAATTGAATACTTTCAAAAGGCTAAAAATAGCTATGTGGTGATCCCAATTTTGCAGGAGAAAATTACAATATATGTATATGTACATATATTCACACACAGAGTTAAAACATTGGAAGGATATTCCAATAGTAAAATGTTAACAGTGGGATCTCTGGTTGGTGAGATTACTGTTTATTTTTCTTTTTGTACCTTGTTAAATCATCTAAATTTTTTACTTAAAAACTTGTATTTTATAAGCAGCTCATGCAGCTCAATATCAAAAAAACAAACAACCCAATCCAAAAATGGGCAGAAGACCTAAGTAGACATTTCTCCACAGAAGACATACAGATTGCCAACAAACACATGAAAAGATGCTTAACATCACTAATCATTAGAAAAACGCAAATCAAAACCACAATGAGGTATCACTTCACACCAATCATAATGGCCATCATCAAAAAATCTACAAGCAATAAATGCTGGAGAGGGTGTAGAGAAAAGGGAACCCTCTTGCACTGTTGGTGGAAGCAGTGCTTTGTGACCACCTAGAGGAATGGGATAGGGAGGGTGGGAGGGAGGCTCAAGAGGGAGGGGATATGGGGATATATGTATACATATAGCTGATTCACTTTGTTGTATAGCAGAAACTAACACAACACTGTAAAGCTGTTATACTCCAATAAAGATGAAAAACAAAATTTTAATATATGTCTGTTTTATAAACTAGTATATAAATAAATATTTATAAATAAACTAATTTATAAAACAACATGTAAGCTTGGAAAATATTTTTTTAGTAAAGACAAAAAAGTTACTTTGCTAGAGGCTAACATAGATATGTTTATATAATTGTTCTTGAAATTACTTTTGAATAGATTTTAATCCAATTTATCTCTATTTTTTTTCTGATCATCAAAGTTTCATTGTGGATTATAACTATAATTCTGTTTTAATCACTTTTGACAGCTTATTACTGATAATCATTTTGTTGTTATAATGAGTAGGAATGTTAACTGAGGGATACTGAGCCATTAAGATAGTAATAAGTGAAAAATCTGTTCATCTTCTTAGAAGAACTTTAAGACTGGAATATACAACTTACATAAAAACTTTATACTTTTATCCGAAAATAGAGAGATTGGAATCAGCAATTCTTGAGGACTTTGCAGACATTAGGATCTGTTAATTTGTTGATGATATTTTTGTATTAAACTGATGAAGTAAACGTTTTAATAAAATCTAAAATATGTACTCATGGATATTTGTTTAATTCCAGAGGTTCTTTGAAAACCTTAACCCCATGGGAAATGCTTCTGAAAAAGAGTTTACAGATTATCTGTTCAACAAGTCACTAGAAATTGAACCCCGGAACTGCAAACAGCCACCTCGATTTGTAAGTCCATTACAGTTTTGGAAAAATTTGTTTTTTAAAACAATGCGGTCTTTAGTGTTCAACAGACTATTTCCATTAAAATTGTACTTTGCTTGAATAGCTGTTTTTAAGTGTTTTGTTTTGCAGTGTTTATACTATTTCTAAAATTATATATACTGTGGGGGAAAAGTTAGCATTTTGATAAAATCTGGTTCATCCTTTATCTTAGTACCACTTGTTTATCTGTCCATTTTTGATCCTTCCTAGTATAAGGGGAAAAGCTGTGAGAAAGTGAGAACCTAAATGGCAGGTAGCTAATGGAACAGGAAATGAAAAGACCTGGGAAGGAGTAAGGAGAGATATCAGTTCTTCTGACGTGACCCTCGCTCCTGCCATAAGAGCACCATTGTCCGTAGTTACCACTGGAACCCACCTCTCTCGCTAAAATTTGCTGCTATACAGTAGTTCCTTTTATTCCTGGGGTTCGCAGTGACAACAGAAGTAGTAGAAGACGAATTCTAAGTAGCTGAAAGTGAAGCAAGGTGTGGAAGGAAGTAAAAACATTTGTGATACACCAACTTTGAGCCAGGTAGTTTCATGTTACCTCATCTCCACAACAATTGTATGATATTGATCTTACTCTCATTTTACAGACATGAAAACTGAGGCTCGAAGGAGTTAAATAACTTTTTCAAGGCTTGCATAGCTAGATATGGGGCACACTTGAGGTTTTAACTCAAGTTACCTGAATCTGAGTTCATGTTTTTTCATTAGGTTACCACTGGGAGAGGTTTTAAAAGGGAGCAGAGGTTGAAGGTGGGAGATAATGATAGCAATTTTTTCCAAAGACTGAAAAGTATCATTGTGGAGGTTGGTCATTTATTATTAGGGAGGGGGAAAAAAACGGTCTTTTTTTCCTAAAGCACCTAGCATAATATGTTGCATATATTATGTCTACAGTGAATATTTGTGAAATTGATATCAGTAATTTGAAGAAGTTTAGGCTCAAGTGTTTGGGAAGCAAACAGTTGTTTTCACACAGATTTCGCAGTATTTTATTTCTGTAGTATGAAAAGAGGTTTACTTATACAGTATTCGAGTCAATGTTAAAATTAAGCCAGTCAAATCCCAAAGCGTTCCACTGGAATGTTACAGACTGTCCTTGCAGACTGGTATTTATTGTATTCTCTTAACTGTATGCTAAGAATTAATAAGGTAATACTAAGTCATAATAAATAAAGTACATGCGAGTTTGTAATCGTAATTATATTTGCTTTTCCTAGCCTAGGAAATCAACTTTCTCTTTAAAATCTCCTGGAATAAGGCCTAATACAGGCCGACATGGCTCTACCTCAGGTACTTTACGAGGTCATCCAACACCATTAGAAAGAGAACCATGTAAAATAAGCTTTAGTCGGATTGCTGAAACAGAGCTTGAATCAACAGTGTCAGCACCAACCTCTCCAAATACACCATCTACTCCACCAGTATCTGCTTCTTCAGACCTTAGTGTGTTTTTAGATGTGGATCTCAACAGTTCCTGTGGTATGTATTTGATGTAAACTATTTGGCAAAAAAAGGAATCTTGTGTTTCAGTTAATTCTTTTCATCATTTTAATTAGGAAACTGTAGAATCCTTTGCAAACTATATTAGTGTGAAAAGTGACATCTATATGTGAAAATAGTGATTAACATGGGAGTAAAGCATTATTTGTGCATTGTTTATGCATATTATTTTCTAATTTATTCATTCAACAAAGATTTATTTAGAACCTTTTGACCCCCAATGCTACTCTAAAGGGGAGCAGTAGACAATGAAAAAGAAAACAAAGCAGATAAGTTTTGTGAAGGAAATTTGAAAAGAGACTGAGAGGGAACTACTTATGCTAAGAAAGGAAAAACATTCCAGGTACAAAGAATACCAGGTTCATTCTTTAAAAACTAACATGGCCAAAGAGGATGATAAAATTCTGAACTCTGTGTGTGTTATTACGTATGTTACTTTATGCAAACATATTTTAAAAATATAACCGTACATATTACCTTCCTTTTCAAATTGATTTTTCTCATTCCGATAGGAAGCAATAGCATCTTTGCTCCAGTCCTCTTGCCTCATTCAAGTAAGTAAGAATTTGAGTCGATTCTAATGAAATGACTATAAAGATAATAATTGAATTGATAAAATTTGTATATGAATAGTTTGGGTTTTAGCAACATTTCAAAATTTTAAGAAATGAATGAAATTCTTATAAATAAATCAAATTATTTTCTTTCAACTGGGTACTATTTATACTTTACTACAGTTTATTTTCATCATTTTACAACCTATCTGTGTTCTAGGGGCTGTATGACATTGAACAAATTACTTAGCATATCCAGTTTGTTAAGGGTCAGATGAGATAACTATTTAGAAGCAGCTAGCACATTACTTGGCACAGGATGAGCAGTGATTTCGTATCAGTTGCCTCTCCTCTTCCCCACTCCTTCCAATTCATTTCCTATAGGAATAATACTAAATGTTTATCAGGTTCCCAGGCCAACCTTGATCACTTATTTCTTCTCATGAGCTTTTTTTAGTTAAAGCAACATTTTAAGTAAAATACTGTCACCTTTCTTTCTATGGTCATTTGTTTAAAACAAAATAACCCAAAGGGACACAGCAGCTTCAGGAATAATTCTCCCAAGATAATCTAGAGGACTTCTGCTTCTATCATAGTAAAATGTGAATCATTTAGATAGTAGCAAGAGAGTTTCTGTCTTGTGAGAAAAGTAAAGTTTTTCTTTTAAATGTTCAATTCTGTACTTTATTTTAATTTTTAAATTTTTATCAAGGTGATATATGCATAGAGTTTTAAAAGGTAAATAGTGCTTAAAAACACAAGATGAAATTAACAACAGTTCTACCCGATGGCTCCCCACCCCTTGTTTTCCAGTGATTCTGCCACATTTTTAAATGATGTTTTTATATTTTTCTCTCTCTTGAATCATTCATTTTAGACAGTGTTTACTGATTTCCTATTATGGTAGATGAAGATTTCACCCTTTACCTAATATACTTAGCGCATTTGGGGAAAATATTATTCACTGCCAAGTCAAGGAGTGTATACTCTGATCATGCTTCCTTTCTTGTACAGCTCTGTTTCCTGAAGTTAATAATAGCTTCATTAATGTTTAGGATTTTTTTTTTGTTTGTTAGTTTTTAAACATCTATTGCTACATCTTCCCACACCCTTTTACAGCACAGTTTTCCTTAAAGTCAGACCAGTTAGGGAAGTTATCTAGGATTTTTTGTTTTGGGGGTTTTTTGTGTGTGTGCTTTTTAACTTGGAAACTTCCTTCCTGATGCTCTTTTGTCCTGCTCCAGTTGGGACTGGTTGCTGTCTTGGCCTCTGACCCAGCTGAAATCCTAGAACTTTCTTTTGTTGTCATACTAGAAATTCCCTTCATCTCTCTTGTGTTGGATTCTTGTTTTTTGGATTCCTTGTCTTCTTTCTTGATATGGTTCCTTATTTTGGTAGGGGTACATCTTTAGTAGCTACCTGAGAAAGGATACATAGGATATAAATTTTTAAGTTCTTGCATTTCTGAAAATGTATTTATACATTTAGTTGTTAATAGTTTGGCTGGGGGAATTCCCCAGCAGTCCACTCCACGCTTTCACTGCCAAGGCCCCGGGTTCAATCCCTGGTCGGGGAACTAAGATCCCACAAGCTTCATGGTGCAGCCAAAAAAAAGTTTGGCTGGGTATGGAATTTTAAATCATTTTCAGTCAGAATCTTGAAGACAGTTTCCCACTGTCTTCTAGCTTTCATACTTGCTGTTTAGAAGTCTAATATCATTCACGCATAATTTTTAAATGCCTGTTATATGCAGGTACTGTTGTAGGTGTGAGAAAGTGGCACTGAACAAAATAGACAAAAATCCTTCTGACAGTGATGCTACATTCTTTTTTTTTTTTTTTTTTGCGGTACGTGGGCCTCTCACCGCTGTGGCCTCCCCCGTTGTGGAGCACAGGCCCCGGACACGCAGGCCCAGCGGCCATGGCTCACAGGCCCAGCCACTCTGCAGCACATGGGATCCTCCCGGGCCGGGGCACAAACCCGTGTCCCCTGCATCGGCAGGCGGACTCCCAACCACTGTGCCATGAGGGAAGCCCAGTGATGCTACATTCTTAATTATTTTTTTGAAAACTGGAGTTTACTTGCTGTAGCAAAGAGACCCAAAAATACAGTGTCCTACATGAAATAGAAGTTTACTTCTCAAAATAGCCAGAGCAAGTAAACAACTCCTCTCTATAAGGTTTTCAGGCTAGCAGGGCAATCCAGGATTCTCAAAATTTGGCTTCCATCTCTTGAGTCTTGAGCAAGTGATTTGAGTTGTTACCATTTTTCTGCCAGCAGGAACATGGAGGGCAAGGAGCTTTGTTACAAAAAGTGATCTGGGAGTTGCAGGTATCACTCCTGCTCTCATCCCATTGGCCAAAACTTAGTCACATGGACACAGATGCAAGGGAGGCTAAGAAATGTTGTCTGTAACTAGACAGCCTTTTGTCTTGCTAAAATTCATGGGATCCTATTACTAAAAGGAAGAAAGGGACAGGTGCACTGGGGGACAATTAGCAGTCTCTGCCACATTAAATTCAAGAAACTTTTAGGATCTTCTGTTTATTCCTAATGATCTATACATTCACAATGATCTGCTTTGATGTGGGTCTTTTTTTCTTCTTTCATTTTGCTGTCTGTAATGAGCCCTTTAAATTTAGAGATTCATGTATTTGATTTCTAGAAAGTGTTCCTTGTATCATTTTTTTAATAATTTCTTCCCTGCCATGTTCTCTGAGTCCCTTTTTGGAGCTTCTTTTCCATATTGTACATCCTAGATTCATCCTCTGATTTTCTTTTATCTCCTCTTGTCCATCTCTTTATGTGTTCTGTTTTCTGGGAGATTTCCTTACTTTATTGCCCAGCTTTTCTATTTTTTTTTCGTCTATCATTATTTTGAATTTCTAAGAATTCTTTCTAAATTCCCTCTGATCATGCCATTTTTATATCATCCTAGTCTGGTTTCATTATTCAATTTTTGAAAAAAATTAATTTTGTTTCTGGTATGGTTTCTTTTCTGAGTTTCTTCTATTAGTTGTGGTCTTTCATATTGGAGGTTTTTCTTTCTTGTCTGGGATCCTTAGCTTTCTGTTCATATTTTAGAGTGAGGCAATATAAACTGATAGGAAGTGCGATATCCGTGGGCAAAGCTTGTTGCCTTGTAGGTTTCACTGTTAGAGTGATGAGAATTTTTTTTTTACTTAGGAAGTCCCCAAATTTCAGAATCTATGAGGCATTTTCTCTAAGAGTGTTTAGTTTCTCCAAAGAAAGATCTTTGAATCTTCTGCCTGGGAGATCTCTGCATTTAGTATGAAAATCTGTGTTTTCAGCACAGACTAGTGTTCCCAAGTCTGAAGTTTAGATTCTCCAGAGAATAAAAACCCTCAGTCTCCTGCAGTGGTGGGAATGTGGTAATTGCCTGGCCTCACTAAGTGGAGAATAGGATTTGGGGGTTCTCACTGGCCCTTGTATAGACGTAATCATATCTTCTATTTTCACGTCCATGCCTTCCATTATACCAAGTGCCTTTAATTCCTGATCCCTCCTTTGGTTCTCTGGGGGCAAATTTGCTGCTGTTTGTCAGTCCCACTCACTATAGACATTTGGGTTTCATCTTCCTCCATTTGTCTCCTTCATGTACATTGTAGTCCACCTTGATGCATTGAAGCTTCAGGATCCAGATGTTTCCTGGCTTCACTGGAGTTTGTGCATGTTTCTTATTTTCCTGGTTGTTCAGCAGTGGAAATGTATTTACTACATATATTAGTTTCTAGTGCTTCTGTAACAAAGTGCCACAAACTGAGTGGCTTAAGGTCCAGTTCTGGAGGCTAGAAGTCTGAAAATCAAGGTGGCAGGGCTGTGCTCCCTCTGAAACCTGTACGGGAGAATCTTTCCTTACCTCTTCTGGCATTTGCTGGCAATCCTTGGCATCCTTTGGTTGGTAGATACATCACTTTAATCTCTGCCTCTGTTGTCACATGGCCATCTTCTCCTTGTATCTCATTTTCTCATCTCCTGTTTTTTTTTTTTTTGCGGTACGTGGGCCTCTCACCGCTGCGGCCTCTCCCGCTGTGGAGCACAGGCTCCGGACGCGCAGGCCCAGCGGCCACGGCCCACAGGCCCAGCCGCTCCACGGCACGCAGGACCCTCCCGGACCGGGGCACGAACCCGCGTCCCCTGCATCGGCAGGCGGACTCCCAACCACTGCGCCACCAGGGAAGCCCTCGTCTCCTGTTTTTATAAAGGCACCAGTCATACAGAATTCAGGCTCACTTTCATCCTAACTTGATTACATATCTGTAAAGACTATATTTACAAATACGGTCACATTCATAGGTGCTGGGGTTAGGGCTTCAACATAACTTCTGTGGGGGGGACACAGTTCAACCCATAACAGTATGCCATTTGAGAACCAGGAATTCTAGACATTATTCTGGGTGGTAGTAAAATACATTTTCCATATGATAAAGAAAATCGTGTTTTGAATTTTAATAGAAAATGTTGAGAATAACTGCATAAAATTCTGAACATCTTAAAATCCTGAAAGAAAGAAAAGTATGAAAAGTGCTCACATACAATGGGAAAAACAGCAAGACTGCATTAACAATGGGCATGAATAGACAGTTTACATCAAAGTATGAGCAAGCCTATGTTAAAAGATACTCATATATTACTTATCCCTTGTAAATTGATATATTAGTATGATCCTTTTGGAAAGAAATCTGAAAACAACGTATCAAACCAAAAAAATGTTCACACCCTTTGGTTATTCATTCAGTAGAGAATTGAGTACTTGGTACCAGCTACTCTGCCAAGTACTAAGGACTCAACAGCAAACTAGAAAGACAAAGTCTCTGCCTTCATTAATACCGAATACCAAAAAATTTTTGTGAAGAAATCACGTACATGAAGATCACATTGTTCATCCTGCTTCCGTGGTTTTTCTACTTTACTTCTAGCTCCTTAGTCTCTCTTGCTGGTTTCTCTTCATTTTCCCAACCTATTAACACTGGAAGGCCCTAAGTCTCTGAATCTCTTTTCTTCTCACTCACTTGGTGTCTCGTTCACTGTTATATCATCTATATGATGATAATTCCCCAATTTTTTTTCTCTGCCCAGAACCTGTCTCTTGACCTTTAGGCTCATGTATTCAGTGACCTGTTCGACGTCTCTATTTGGATATCATCTCCTCTAAAGTTGTTCTTCCCATCGCCGCCTCTTCTCAGTTATAACCACATTTGTCTAATTGCTGAGGCTGAAAATATTAGAGTTATCATTACTTCTTTCTTTTTCTCATACCCCAAATGTGATCCGTCAACAGGTCTTATTTACTTTCAAAATATATCCAGGATCTAACCATTTCTTTACTGCTGCCACCTTGGTCCAAGCGACCATCATCACTTACCTGGTTTATTATAGTAGCATCCTAACTTCCCACCTTCCACACTTTAGTCTGTTTTCAATACAGCAACTAGGTCCTTTTAGCATGTAGGTTAGACTCTTCTCACCTGTACTTAAAGCCAGTGGCTTTCCATCTTAGAGTAACAGCCAAAGCTCTTTCAAAAGGACCCATAAGGTCCTATGCAGTTTGGCCTTCTTTGATCTATCAGACTTCATCAGCTACTCTTCTCTTCTATTGTTTACTCTGCTCCAGCTACTGTGCCTCCTGAACAAAATGGACAAATTCCCACATCAGGACTTCTGCTCTTGCTCTTCCCTTCGCTTAGAGTGCTCTTCACCCTTCTGGCCTCATGGCATGCTCCCTTGCCTCCTTCAGGCTTTTGCTTGGTGTTACCTGAGTGAGGCCTTCCCTGATCACCCTCTTTTAAATTGCTCCCCCTTCCCTACCTAATATTTCTTCTTTTAACTTATAGCCATTATACTTTTACTTAATTATCATGTTTATTCTCTCTTATCAACCTAGAACATAAGCTCTAGAAGGACATGAATTTTTGCTTCCTGTTCACTGCTGTATCACTAGTGCCTAGAAGAGTGCTGGCACTATAGCAGATGCACAATAAATACTTGTTGAGTGGATGGACAAGTGAATGATAAAAAATTGGAAGTAACTTACATAGCTAGCTAACATTACAGAAATTATTAAGTAAATTATCCTACATTCACTGGTTTGGAATACTAAGATTATTTAAAATGCTCACAAAACCTGTATAATCTTGTGGAGAAGTACTCTTAATAGAAAGTAAAATTGAAGTTGAACTTCACACTTCAACAAGGGTTACTGAGTGCCTCCTATGGAGAAACATTCTGCATTTAAGTGGTTAAGTGGGCTGACTGTAGAGTCAGACTCAGAAACTTTCACAGCTATCCCATTATCATTAAGGTGTTTTCGCTTCCATGAGCGTGTGTGTTTCTGTAAGGAAGAGAAGACTCAACTAAGTTTGCCTTAAGCAGTAAGAAAGCATTCTGACTCAGATAGCTGGAAGTCTGGAGGAAGGCTGCTTTAAGACTGGTTGATTCAGTTATTAATGATAACTTTAATGATGTTATTAAGGACCAGATTTCTTTTTGACTCTTGGTTGTTTTGTCCAGATTATCAGCTTTATCTGAGGCTGTTTTTCCTCAAGGTCATGAGAGTGGTGGCCGGAGTATTGGTTATGTGCTTCCTTGTTCAGTCAAGTGAGAAAGAGAGGTACAGAGAAAGACTGACAGACTGCTTTTCCAAAAGAGCAAGGAACTTCCTTTTCAGTAGCCTCTTGCAAACCTCCTTTCAAATTTCAGTAGTCTGAATTAGCTCATGTGTCGACAACCAGTTACTCTGGCTGAGGGAATGGTCTAATTAGGCCCCACCTGTGGAGCTAAGGGGTAAGATCTGCTTTCACTGAAGCACACAGCTGTATGCATAAAAGAGAGGGAGATAAACATCTGATCAAGTTAAGAAAGTGAGTCCGTTGTCTACTTCTTGACTGGAATTGGGGTGCCCTGGGCAGAATTGGCTGACTGAACCATATGGGATGGATTCATCATCACCAAGAGACAAAGACAGGGCAGAGTTTGCTGGGCAAGCAAAAGGAACATATTCACAGCAGGTACTGCCCTACCCAACCTTCTCACACCATCTGCCAACACCCCATAGGCATACTTTTTGTTTCTGCTACTGGCACGGTGAGCCATCAAGATACTCTGAGGTGACTGCAGAATCACGTGATCAGGACAGCAATTTTTGACATGGAGTAATGAGTGACATCTTTACTTGGATGTCCCATAAGCAGTTCACACAAATTCAGTGTGTTTAAAATTAAACTCACCAACTTCTTTCCCAGCTAGCTCCTATAAACCCAATCTCAGTATAATGATAAACAAGCTATGATCACTATCTTTACACCAACTGTGTGTGGAGATATTAAAATAGGGAGTTGGTCCATAATTACAGGTATTTTTTTAACCATATGAAAAAGACAAAAGAAGTGAACATGAAAATCGTTCTTATTCTATGTCTGGTTGGCATGTTTGGGGTAATTTTTCCTCTAATACTTTATTATTTTGTAAATTTCCTTTAATGCAGTTGTGTAATGTTTCCATTATCAATGAAAGACTTGCAAATAGAAGAGTCCTGTGATACAACCCTACCCTATGGTCTCCTATATGGAGGTTTTATTACTTGTGTGGAAATGTATCCAATAATAGCTGCTTCAGAAAATGCATGGTATTTTACACTGAGAATACTGTTGATTAGCTAAGGATTTAATTTTTGACTGTTGTCTAAAACCAGTCATCTACACTGCATGTTTATGTAAGTTAACATGATGTTAAAATAACTTAAGTAAAAATAATGTTCACTTCGGGAAAAAAAAAGCATGGTCTCTGTTTATGGATGATCTTTCTCTGGAAGTTAGTACAGTTTATACAAACAAAAGGCTTTTCAGGGAGCAGAATCTCCTTATTAATCTTAATTGAATAGTATATTTTCATTTAGCAGTAGTACCTAGTATGTGCCAGGCACTACCACTGTGTTACATGCTACGGATATGAAAATAAATACACACTGCCCTCAGAAAGCTTACACCTTAATGGAGAGGATAGCTAAACCAACAGTCAGCTACAGTACAGTCTGACAGATACCATAGCAGAGGTGATCACAGATTGAAGTAAAGTTTTGTCTTATGATTGCATTGTGACTTGTGGTTAAACTAATCTTTTTTACCCCCAGAGTCTTTCTTTAGTTCGTGTGGTAGTTTACATAAACTAAGTGAAGAGCCACTGATTCCTCCTCCACTTCCTCCTCGAAAAAAATTTGATCATGATGCTTCAAATTCCAAGGTAAGGAATTCCCTGGTGGTCCAGTGGTTAGCTGCGGGCTTCCACTGCAGGGGCGCAGGTTCCATCCTTGGTTAGGGAACTATAGATCCTGCATGCTGCGCCTTGTGGCCAAAAAACAAAAACAAAAAATCAAATTCCAAGGTAGTCAACAGGACTTAGGTTTGCCTCAACTTATTCAAAATTGTGAATCTTCAAAATAGTGCTTGTTCTTATAAAGAGTCTGTCAGTTACAATTTGGTCACCCATTATGGCTTTTAAATATTTAGGTTGTTTTATTTAGAAAAATACCTTAAATAATTGTTTAATCCTCATAATAATTTTTCTAAAAAAAGAGGCTGGGCAGATTCACAGATGCTCAGAAGAAGTACTTTTATTTCTGGTGGAGATGGAAAGAACTGTAGTATTCAAACCATTCTCCAAACTTTCAACTGGTGCTTCTCAAACTTTAGGTTGCATCAGAAGCACCTGGAAGGCTTGTTAAAACCAGATGGCCAGAGTTTCTGATTCAGTAGGTCTGGGGTGGGGCCCACGAATTTGCATTTCTAACGAGTTCCCTACTAGTGTTGATGTTGCTGATCCCTGGATCACACTTTGAGAACCACCACTGAGCCTCACTAGGGATAGTAGAAGTAAATGGCCAAAAAGCAGAAGCTGGATATTAAGTCCTCTTGTCCTTTCGTGTCCTTTCATGTTTACAAAGCTATATATTCTTTTTACTCACTTGCCCATTATTATAAATAAAACCATATATTTATAAGCTGTATATATAAAGCAAGATAATCTGAGGCTTTATAAGATTTCAATTAAAACATCTCATATATCAAAATATTAAACTGGTCCCTGAGTGAAACTGGGAGTAATTTACTCATAAATCTGATCATTAAACCAGATTAACCTGTTTTGAGGCTCTGGATTTAACTTAACACATAAGAATTCTTTAGTCTTTTTAAAACTTTTTCTTACAGATTTTTCAGGAGAACAGAGGTATAATTTAATCTTTTTGTTTTTGAGGGAACTATGAAATCTGATGATGACCCCCCTGCTATTCCGCCAAGACAGCCTCCTCCTCCAAAGGTAAAACCCAGAGTTCCTGCTCCTTCTGGTGCATTTGACGGGCCTCTGCATAGTCCACCACCGCCGCCGCCGAGAGATCCTCTTCCCGATACCCCTCCACCAGTTCCCCTTCGGCCTCCAGAACACTTTATAAACTGTCCGTTTACTCTTCAGCCACCTCCACTGGGACATCTTCACAGAGATCCAGACTGGTTCAGAGACGTTAGTACGTGTCCAAATTCTCCAAACACTCCTCCTAGCACACCCTCTCCAAGGGTACCACGTCGATGCTACGTGCTCAGTTCTAGTCAGAATAATCTTGCTCATCCTCAAGCTCCCCCTGTTCCACCAAGGCAGAATTCAAGCCCTCACCTACCAAAACTGCCACCAAAGACTTACAAACGGGAGCTTTCGCACCCCCCATTGTATAGACTGCCTTTGCTAGAAAATGCAGAAACTCCTCAATGACCCTAGCCATATGTAGTCATTGACACTGGAATGGTATTTGTAAAGTTTTTTTTTAATTTATTCAAAAAAGGCATAGTATTTTAGTACTTTTTAAAAATAATGCTCTTACAAAAATGCTACTGATCAAATAAGCTTTTAAAAATTGGAAAAATAAAAATACAGAAGTCCTTTACCATTATCCTCAGGTGATCAGTAGCATTGCCTTGTCTTGGATCCTCAGTGCTGCCCAAAGGCCAGTATAAAGAATTTATATTTGCACTGTAGACTCTGCTAAAATATGGTTTAAAGTGACATTGATTGCACTGAAGGGGGATAGTGCATTTGTGGAATTTTTCAAATTTGAGTAACAGATGACTTTTTAAGGCAGTGAATTTATACACATATAGGGGGTGTGTGGTGATACTGAGTTTTAAGCCTCTTTGACCATCTTCTAGTTTTTACATTTAGGAAGATCGTGAATAACACCCACTGTTCTTAAACTCTTTAATGCCATGTCTTAAAAGCCAGAATTTGCTGCTGAAGACAAAAGTGAAAAATAGAACGAAAATAATAGAATGCACTGTTTATTGTTTTGTCGAAATGTAAACAGACTACCTAACCCAATCATAGAGGAAAAAAGGGCATGTATCTTATACAGATGTGCCTTTTTGTTTTTGCAGACTATGGTGTCTTTAGCTAACGAGTTGCCTATTATTTTGGAAAACAAAGTTAATATGCCATACATGTACAGTTTTGTTTATATTGTACATTTAAAGATAATGCTAATAACCTATATAAATTTATGTGACTCAAGGCCTATAATACAGTCTGCTACTTTACTAATTCATAAAGCTGGAGGATAAGTTTCTTATGGCATAGGAACCAACTGCATTGCCTTCAAAACCAAGTAACTTTCTCTATAAATCTCGTGTTAACTAAAAATTTTTAAAGTATTTTTTTAGATTGGTAATATTTAAACCAGCAGACACTTAAAGCTTTATTAAACTTTTTAATCAGAGACGTGATTAAAACTTTTATTTGCCATTTGTACTCCTTCGTTCTAAGTGATGAAAAAGCGTGTTTTCCTCTTAGTGCCGTAGCAGCAGTTGTAAAGTAGCCAAAAGCCACATTGTTTATTTACTGGTCTGTGGCCTTTTACTGTGCTTTGTATCAGAGTTCCTAACAAGATTAATAAATCACCCCAGTCTTAATTTTTAAAAGACGTTTAGAATATGTGTTTTCATTATAAGGAACAAGGGGGTAAGATTGTTGAGTTCTGTAGAAGTAATATATACACACATTTTCAATAATTTGTGCAATTTAAGTTCCATAATCCCAAAGAATTTAAGTGATGTAAACTTCAGAGGGATAACTTTTTCTTCACCGTTAAACTTAGTCACAAGCTTCTTGCAACCATTTTTACGCATTCTGAAGAAAAATTAGGAGCATGTTAGGAATTCTCCGTAAGCAGGATTATAGCCATCCTTGGTAGGATCTTGGAAGCTGCCTTGATTTAAGGCCAGTAATAAAACAAACAAACAAAAAAACAGTGTGAATCAACCTCCAACTAGATAAAAACCCTCAGGTTGGCTTTGTCCGGAAAAGTAATTTCAACTGCCCGTTCGTTGAGGCAGACTTGTAATTTAGGGGAGAATGAGGCGGTTCCGCGCGCAGGGTAAGCCTTGGCCTGCGGCTGGGCCACGCCGGTGGAACGCCGCCTTCCGGTCTTTGTGTCTTCGCGCACGCGCTATGGCGCCAACTCCGCCTCCTGGAGGCGCCGGGCCCCTTGCAAGGCGGGGCCCGGGGCGGTCTTGTAGGTGTGACGTCACTGCGCTCGATACTCAGTGTTGCCAGGCGGCGATGGCGGCTCCCCTGGAGTCCTCCGGGGAGGAGCAACTGCGGAACTTTGTGCGAGTTTTGGAGAAGCGAGATGGCACGGTGTTACGACTACAGCAGTACGGCTCCGGCGGCGTGGGTTGCGTTGTTTGGGACGCTGCCATCGTCCTTTCTAAATATCTGGAAACGCCCGGGTTTTCCGGCGATGGGGCCCACGCGCTGAGCCGGCGGTCGGTGCTGGAGCTGGGCTCTGGCACCGGGGCCGTGGGGCTCATGGCTGCTACCCTCGGGTAAGAGCTTGGCGGGAGGGGACGCCGCTTTTCGGGAAACCCCGGTTACTGGCTTCCCATCCTTGTGCCTACACCTCAGTCACCGTTATTTTATAGGGCAGATGTCATAGTCACCGACCTAGAGGAATTGCAAGACTTGCTGAAGATGAATATTAATATGAACAAGCATCTTGTCACTGGTTCTGTTCAAGCCAAGGTACTGAAATGGTTTGTATGGCCTTTCAGCTTGTTTTAAGATAACTGTAGTTTGCTTTAAATTGTGTTACACTAAAAGCATGGTTAATACGAAGGGGACTTTCTGGGTCTTGTTTGTAAAACAGGTAAAACAGGAATATTTTAAATTAGTGAAACAACAGTTTAAAATATTGGTTGACATTTTTAAGGGGGGAAGAAATAGAAGACTTTCCTTCTCCTCCAGACTACATCCTGATGGCCGACTGCATATACTATGAAGAGGTGAGTATTTAATAGTGAAGGCTCTTCCTTTAGAAGATTTAAACCGTATTTGGTGGATTCTAAAGCACGCATTTCTTCGCATTTTAACATCTCTGAATGCAGGATATTTATTCCATAGTTGATGACACAGTAAAGAGAAAATAAAGGTCACCAGGAACTACATATATATACACTCATGATTAACATAGAGGCTCATGAAGCATATTGAGAAAAGTGTTATGTGCATTTTGCGAGAGGTGTCTGTAAAATTTTTAAAGGATTTTGCCATTTGGATCTCCTGTAAAAGACTAAGATTTCTTCTTTTTTTTTTTTTAGTTATTTCTAGTGAATGTGTTAATCATGACATTAATAATTAAGTTGCATCGTAAAGAATTCATTGTTCTGTGGCAAGATTTATTATATTTATATAATGATTTTTTTTTAGAATATCAGTTTGTGTAGTGTTGTGGGCATCACTCATTTTTTTCAATAATGAGCATTGAACCAACTTATGTTCTAGTTAGGGTTGGACTTGCTTTTGTAGCTAAATTGTTGATTGTTTAAATCCCAAGTTAAATTAGATTAAATTAAATTTTAAGAGTGCAGTCAATTTCATTTGTTTACCCATGGGGACTCCAAAATGCAATCACTTGAATCCTTTCTCTGGAAACTGAAGTTAATATATGATGGTTGATTAGTTAAGAAGAGTTTACTAATCATCAGTTACACAGCTGTAACTATGTTTACTTGTTTGGATTGATTCAAAGATGGATGAATTGTAGGGAAATTATAATTACCCCCCCACCTCCCCTACTCCCTTTTATAGTAAACATATAAATTTTTAAAAGTCATAAAAATCATATTCCTTTTTGAACAGTCTTTGGAGCCACTGTTGAAAACCCTAAAAGATCTCAGTGGATCTGAGACTTGTATTATATGTTGTTATGAACAACGAACAATGGGAAAAAATCCAGAAATCGAGAAAAAATATTTTGAGGTGAGTACTAGATCTACCTTTGTAGTGATTACCCTTCAGAGAGGCTATATGTGACTTTGTGTTAAAGTGTATTGTGGTAATTTTGAGTAGGGAAAACATTCTGCTTGTATGAACCCAAGGAGAGGATCAGGATCCTTCATAGCACACCATGCTAATAACCGCCAGCCTCCCTCCCCACCGCCTTTTTAATCTTTTCTGGTTATTTATTTATTTTTCTTTTCTAACTTGTCGATCTGTAAAACAATGTAAAATAATAATGTGACACCGTTGTCTGTCCTGAGAAGGTTTTCAGCGTTTCTTTATGAAACATGTTGCTGGCTTTTAGGAACATGTTAATGATGTGTATATTATTTTTGGAGATGACATCATAGAAACATGACATGTGGTATCTTTTTATTTTAGTGTTTTCCACTGTATTTTTATGATAGCTTCGACCAGTGTATCCTACCTATTTCGAGATTTTTCTTTTTTTTTTTCTTTTGAAAGAATTAAAGACCCACAGGAAGTTGCGGAAGTAGTACATAGAATCCCATTTATCCTTCACCCATCTTCCTCCAGTGGTCACCCAAGCCCTTTTTATGGGCAAAAATCCACCACATTACAAGTGACTCCTCATAAGGGTCCATCTGTATAGCCTTGCAGTTTTATCCTCTGAAAGGGTTACTTTGGGTAAAGTGACTCTTCATGACTCTGCCTCAGATATATGATGAAATGGTTTTTTACTTTTATGTTTTTCTTGAATATGAAGAATGTTAATAAACTTTTGAAATAATGTATAATTGAAAATTTTATTTTATTAATCAATTTCAGTTGAGTTAAAACATGTAAAATGCACATGTATCAAGTGCTTAGCTGAGTTTTCATGTGCCCCTCCCCAGTCAGCACTCCAAAGGTAGCCACCATTCTGATTTCTGTCACCACAGGATAGTTCATATTATTAACTATAAAGTATATCTTTTTTAAATTTATAGCTTCTTCAGCTAGACTTTGACTTTGAAAAAATTCCTTTGGAAAAACATGATGAAGAATATCGAAGTGAAGATATTCACATTTTATACATCAGAAAGAAAAAATCGGTAAATACGTATTTGGCTTTTCATCCTCTGAAGCAATTTCATTAGCTGGACACTGTCTCTGAGCTTGTGTGTGATGTAGATGTTAATTTTCAAGTGGGGAAACAGCTTTGATGAGTCACTGGACTCGGGCACTAACTCTCAGTGTTAAGATTGCCTAACCTACCTGGCCTCAGGTTTTTCCTCTAAAATAAGGCAGGCTTCTTTTGTAAGGGTCTTTTCTAGCTGTAAATTATATAGCTTTATTATTGGGCATTACCTCAGACAAGGAACTTAACTATTTATAAATTTCTGTTATCTGTTAGAGGTTTTAAAATGCCAGTTCTGTCCTTCGTGAACTCTCTCCAACCATTCATATGTTTTTTAATGGTCCAAGTAAACTATAAAAAGGTAGATCTGTCCAATAAAGAAAAATGCATTCAGTTAAGTAGAATTTATATATGTTCCCCTTTTTGGTTGCTTCCTTTACCTGTTATACTAATTACATTTTATGCACATTGCCTCTCTGATGCCTAGAATTTGAACCTGTAGAAAGGAAGAATTGTATCTCATCCATTTTTGTCCTCCAGCACCTTCTATATATGTGACTGGTATAAGGCAGGGGCAAGATGAGTTTTATGAATTGAGAGTGCTAAATTTACTAAGTTCCATTTGTTTCTATTATCTTTCCTTTGAATTTGTGATGAAGTTTTCTGATTATGTGAATTCTTGCCAAAAACAAATAATGTGTAATTTTTGGAGTCAAGACTAGGTGTTGAGACTGTAAGGAAAGAAGAGCTGTAGGATTAGTAATTCAGATCAATTATTATGTGGCATGGCGCTAGAGACAAAAAGACAAATTTAAAATGTTCTGTGCCTTGAGGGATCTGGTTTTAGCTGAAACTGTTGTATAGTTTTAAAAGTAGATTTTTTTTTTTGAGGCATAAAGATTTTGTGTTTCCTAAATATGAAGGCTTTTTTTTCTTCAGAGAATCATTTGTTTCTTTAACTTGATATAACTTACATACTATAAAGTTTACCCTTTTAGAGTTTACAGTGATTTTTAGTATATTCACAGAATTGGACAACCATCACCACTTTTTAAACATTTTCATCACCCCAGAAAGAAACCCCATACCTGTTAGCAATTGCTTCTTTATCCTGCCTCCCCCAACCCCTGACAACCACCAGTCTGTATCTCTGTGGATTTGCCTGTTCTGAACATTTCATACAGATGGAATCACACATTATGTGGCTTCCTGTGTCCGGCTTCTTTCATTCTGCAGTGTTTTCAAGGTGCATCCATGTTTATAGTTGAATAATATTCCTTTGTATAGATATTACCACATCTTATCCATGCATTCATCAGTTGATGGGCATTTCTGTTGTTTCCACTTTTTGGCTCTAGGGAATAATGCTGCTGTGAATATTCATGTAAGAATTTTTGTGTGGCACATGTTTCAAATCTCTCCAGTGTATGTATACCCAGAGTAGAATTGCTAGGTCATACAGAAACTCTACATTTAACTTTTTGAGGACTTCCCAAACTGTTCCAAAGCTACTATACCATTTTCCTTTCTCACCAGCAATGTCTGCAGGTCGCAGTTTCTCCACATCCTCACTAATACTTATTGTTGGCCATCTTTTTTATCGTAGTCATCTTAGTAGGTATGAAGTGGATTTTATTTCCCTAATGACTGATGATGTTGAGTATCTTTTTTTTACTGACCTTTTGTACATCTTTACAGAAATCCTTTGCCTATTTTAAAATTGAGTTGACTTTTCACTGTTGGGTTGTAAACATTCTTTATATATCCTGGATACTAGACCCTTACCAGATATATGACTTCCAAATACTTTCTCCCATTCTGTGGGTTGTCCTTTCGTTTTCTTGATAGTGTGTCCTTTGAAGCACAGAGGTTTTTAATTCTGATGATGTCCAATGTATCTGTTTTTTCTTTGGTTGCTTGTACTTCAGGCATCAGCAAAGACCATCTCTAAACATTATGAATGGCTGTTCATTTGAATTGCATTAGCCATTACTAGGAATATTACCTAGTATTAAGTACCCGGTAAATACTTAATTTATGATAAGAAATCAGTGTTTTAAGGTTTCCATTTTTTTCTTATAGAAATTTCCGTCGTGAAATCTAGTCATCTTACCCAAGCCTCTAACAACGTGGGTAAGCTAACATTGTGAATGGAGCATGTGAATACAGCATGGGAAGATTGTGTTCACAGATTTTTCCAGCATGTCCTTAGGGATCCGATATATAGACAACCACCACGGGCTGCCTGCATTACAAAAAATGATTGACTGACTGCCTACCTGCCAATGGGCCTGAAATCCAACTTAGTTTACTTTTAGCTCGGCATCAAGTTCTGCTTAAAAGAAACATGTTTCAGTCACTCCTCAAATAAAAATAGGTACTGAGGTTAGCCTAACGTCTGCCAAAAATAGTGAAAGTAGCATGGCTGACTTGGCGTATTTTCAGGAAAGTAGAGATAAGTTGATCCGGTTTCTAAAGAGAGATATCAATTACTATTTAATAGTGTTTAAATTCAAATCAATAAATTTTAGCTTGTCTTCAAGATAAATTTAAAAGAAGGTTTTTATTTTAACGTATTTATGCAGTGGTTTTTATCGTTAAGTATCTTCCACTTCATTGCTTTTAAGATAACTTTAATACTTGTGTTCTTTTACTTTAAAAAAAAAAAATGAAAATACTGTTTTGTGGCCAAGTTCTGTGCTTTTCCTTCACCACTCTGACTACAGTATAATTTACTATGGGAGTTAGATAGTAGATTATACCATAGTCAGTTGATAAAGATGAAAGATATCGGGAGATTGGGAGGGAGGAAAAGGTATCTTTACAGAATTGTTTATTTGAGAATCGAGTGAAAATAAAAAGTCCAGCTTCAGGCTCTTGCATTGATGTGGCTCCTGCACTTTTCCTCACGTATAGCTTCCAGGAAAATGCGGCTAAAGTCACTGGTGTTAACTTGTTTATATGAAACAGAGAAAAGTATTTAAATGACTACAAATGTAGTTCTGTATACATTTATCAAATGATTTTGATTCTGTGTGGTCTCTGTTTTATGTTCTCATGAGAATCATCTGTTCACAGACTGATCTATCAGGACTTCAGTCGCATGGTTCCAAAGTGTAATGGTAACCAGATGGGATTCTGGTACTTACAGGCATTGGTGCTAGGTGGCACAATGTATATGTTAAAATAAACATTGTTTTTGAGATCCTGTGACTTTGAGAATGTTTCAGAAATAGCTTTTGAGAAAATGAACATTTAAAGACGGTGACTGGTTTCCAGAAAGAGCAAAAGCAGCCCTAGAGAAATTAAAGATTGACATCAAGAGAACAGTTCTTTCCTTCAGGCTTGCTTCAATCTTTAATGTTTGTTCTGCTGTTTTTTTTTTTTTTTTTGCCAAACTGCTCTTAGCATTTCATTAAGCAGTTAGTGTAACCTAAGTATATGATACTTTTTTAGTTACAAATAATACCAGGTATTACTAGTGAAGTCTTAGAACAAACGACCACTTTCTGGCTTGTTCCATAACATTATAGAACTTGGTAGAAATTAGTTTAACATTCACCAGCAATAGTAGTCCATCCAGATGCCTCAGATACCTTTCACCCTCCTCCCATTTTCACTGTACTTCTAAAAAGAGTCGCTGTGGGTCTTGCCTGAAGTGCCCTTGACAGTCCTGTAATGAAAGCCCAGCTCCTTTACCTCAGACAGGTGACCATACACCAGAACTTCCTGGAGGGGTTGGGCTGAAGTCAGCCTCTTTGCAACTTAGCCAGAATCACACCCTTGCTTGTGTGTGCTTCCTCTTCTTTCATGTCCTATTCCCACTCCTTTACTTATCGCCTCCTAATAAGTCACTTGCATACATTCATTGTCATCTGTTTCTGGGGAACTGACCTAATGGTACTGACTACAGAATTAAGTAATTTGTAACAGAAAGTCAAGTGAGTTTTATTAGCTTATTCTGGAATAAGGCCAAAGCAGAGGTTAAAAGGTGCCAATCCCCACGTTCTAGGATCAGAGAACCACGGTGATTAGGACCAGTAAGCACTGCAGGGCTTACTGAGGGGTGCCAGATCAGATAACACGTGCTGTCACTAACCACCATCCCACAGACACCTGGGGAGGCCTGGGAGAGGTCTTCTTCTGGAGAAGTGCAGTGTTGGGGAAAGGGATTTAGTCCTTTGAGCTCTCATGAGGGAGGGAACGGAGTGCATCTGTACTCAGAAACCACAAGAGGGAGACCTGAGGGAGTAATTCAAGACCCAGGATGCCTCCAAGAAGGGGAGACCAGCACCTTCTCCACCCGGTGTGGTTTGTCTTTACTCAGCAGATGAACACATCTGTTTAATCCCAGAGCGTGGGAATGGAATTGGAGAGGCACTGCGGGGACTGTCAGGCAGAGAGGCTTTAGAGATGGATCGTGCCGGCCTGAGGACTTCCGCAGCAGCATGGGGAGGTTAAAAGGCAGGTGATGCAGCAGATGAGTGAGGTGTGATGCCACTGTCTGGAGGTCAGCCAGAATATAGGCAACTTTGAAATCTCAGTGGACTGCCAGGGCCAGGAGGAACTGCTCAGTAGTGGGCCTCTGGTCTTCCAGGCGAGTGGGGGTTGCCGCTGTGCACAATGAAACACATAAGCTGCTTACCACAGTGCAGTGATGACCAATTAGAAAGCCACCCCCCAGTAAGGCGGTGCTTCTCAAACTAGCTGTACATGGAAAACTAAAAGCAAGCAGACCATGTCCAGGTCCCATCCCAGTCCAGTTAAACCAGAGGCATGGTATTTTTTGGTGAAGGGCTCTGGATGGTTTTAATGTTTAGCCTAAATTGAGAACTACTGCAATAAAGAAACCTCTTCTAGCATCTGCCTCCCAAGAAGGGAGCGAAGAAAAGGAAAGAGAAGTATAAAAACCATCTGTGATTAAAGTGGGTCTATACTTTAAAGGGAGGAAAGAGATTTGAATCCGATGTGGCATTTTCTATGAAATAGGTTTTAAAATAAACAGGGCTGAGTTTTAGAAACTAAATATCTGAACATTTAGAGAATCTGGCCGAGAGGGTAAAGGTGATGCTACTCAAGAGTAAGGGGGGATTCAAGAGCTGGGAAAAGAAAATTGTTACAGGTGTAGCCTCCAGTGACTATATATCAGTTATAACTTTGAAGTCTTTTAAGGTTACATAGCTTTAAATCTTAACCTTCTACAGTTCATTACCAAGGGTCCACGGATCATATGTTTGGTGAATTTGGAAGTGAAGTTAGGTTATTTAAAATTATTTTAAGAAGTGTTAATAATCCAGAATGACTGTTAGTACGGCTTTTTACACAGCATACCTAGTTTCCTTGTTAAATGATGCCACATACAGTATTAACTCAGACTACGGACATTGTATTCATTTAAAGAAAAGTATGGGTCATAGAAATATGACTGTTGTTCCTAAGGTTCCCTGTAGATGGCATTGCTTGACTTTGTCTTTAAACAGTTTATAGATAGGAAGTTGTTAAAATAGAATATTTTGAAATGGAATCACACTTGCATTTTAAAGGTGAAGTAAATTAGATTTTAAACAATAAATGTACCTATCATGAGTTGCTTTCAGAATATTATGTGGTTGTCTTAGTTCGTTTGGGCTGCTATAACAAAATACCATGGACTGGGTGGCTTATAAACAACAAATTTGTGTAACAAATGTATTTCTCACAGTTCTGGGAGGCTGGGCAGTGCAAGATCAAGTTGCCAACTTCCTCATAGGCAGCTGTATTATTGTAACCTCACAGGACAGAAAGGAGAAGGAACTTCATGGGGTCTCTTTTATAGGGCACAAATCCCACTTATGAGAGCTTCACCCTCTTGACCTACTCACCTCCCAAATGCCCTACCTCCAAATAACATCACACTGAGGGACTAGGTTTCAGTATATGAATGGGAGAGTGGGGGGGTACAAACATTCAGGCCATAACAATAGTGTAAGTGAAAAGGGATTTTTTTCTTATAAAATTGTATTTGATTTATCTTTTTATTGCATTTTGATACGCCTTTTGAAGTTTTGACTGTCATTCATATAGCTGCATACATTGCAATTCATAAACCATTTCTCTGCTATTGGTATCTTCCATGAGAGACAGACATTGCAAAGTTCTAAAAATTAAATTCACCTTGAAAGTACCTTTTATATAATGCATGATCTTACATCTGAGGTACTTGAAACTTCTAATTAATTTCAATTAGTTTTTCAAACCAGTATACCTTCTTCATTAGAGTAGTAAGTAGCTTTTACATCAAAAGACTGAAGCTCTATCTTTGGCTGTATCACAGTTCTATAACTGATATTTGACTTTCAGTTTTAATTTTTCCTCAAGGAACATCAGGATTTGAAAGAATTTTTGATTCACTGATAATAAACATTTTAGAAGTAGAATATTCAGTTTTCATACCATAGAGACCTTCGGGCTATATTTGAATTAGAAAAAGTTTGTGGCAACAGAATTTTACTGAAAATTAATCAGGTAATGGAAAGACAGAGTTTTCACTTTAAATGATTTTGGGTAGGAAAACAAATTCTGAAATCATTTTCACCAGTTTGGTTAAAACTGTTAGGTGTTTGGGGTCATTTAAGACATTGTCTTAGGTCCTTCTGTGTTGAAGTTCTGGTAAAGATCTAGTGAGTCCATCAACTGTGAGATACATTTTATGTAATTCATTATTAATAACATAGTTTTCAAATAATAGGTTTTAAAATATGTTAGAGCAAATTATCTCTATGATAATGTTTTTCTCACAAGCATTCTGAAAACTATCAGCACAAGCCTTGAGACCAGATTATCTGGATTTAAATCCCAGTTCCGCCATTTACTTAGCTCTGTGACTCTGTGCCTCAGTTTCCTCCTATGTGAGGTGAGGATCATAATAAATTGCCTCATAGTTTGCCATGGGGATTAAATCAGTTTAATACATGGAATATCTGGCACACAGTAAGCCTTCAATAAATGTTGTGATTATACTAGAGATGGAATTACTTTACATTAGGGGATGGGGAAATGTAATAATACAAGTCTGTGTTGCAGTGCGAAATCTGGGCTTTTTTTTTTTTTTTTTTGCGGTACGCTGGCCTCTCACTGTTGTGGCCTTATGGAACACAGGCTCCGGACGCGCAGGCTCAGTGGCCATGACTCACGGGCCCAGCCGCTCTGCGGCATGTGGGATCTTCCTGGACCAGGGCACGAACCTGTGTCCCCTGCATCGGCAGGCGGACTCTCAACCACTGCGCCAGCAGGGAAGCCCTGGGCATCTTTTTTAGAGTATAGAGCCCTTATGAACATCACTGCCTCATCATGGTGGGAATGGCACCTGGGGTGGGAGGAGCCTGAGAACACTGTTGCAGGGTACTGTTAGTTGAACAAGTAAGCAATTTAGAAAGAAGGAAAAGGTATAGTGGAAGGAAAACCTTTGTTTGCTGTTCATTTTTATGGTTTTAAAGCAAGTGCCATGAGCATTCAGAGGCCAACAAAAACAGAGGAAATCCTCATTTCCAAATAACAGAGCCTGGGCTTGCTGGCTGGAGCTCCAAGATTCCACCATCCTGGACCCTTAGCGAATTTTTCCTTCTGTGGTTCTTATCTGTATTAAACTGAGACCAGATAAGTAGTAGATAAGTGGCACCAGGTCATTTTTCTGAAGTCTGGGGCTTGATATAGCTGCATAATTACTTTCGGAGTTTAGATGTGTTCATTCTAAAAGAACAAGGTGACTATGAAGTACTTGTGTAGCAGTTGCCTCCTGGATAAACCGTCTTTTACCATGTAATCAGTATATACGATGGGTTGCAGGAGCTTAGTTTAACTAATCCCTCAGGCTGACTATGTCTGTACTAACAGATAAGAATGAGAGTCAGAACCGTGAATTGCATCTGCTTCTCCGCCAGCCAGAGTAAAATAGCACAAGTGCTTAACTGCATTATATTAAACTTTCAAAATCTTTTTGTTTGCAATTGATGGAAAAGATTGTCATGAACACTAGATAGCTGGCCTTAATTTTTAGAAACATCTATTGCTTACCTGTAATACACTTACTTTGGTGAAGGATAAGTTCACACTTTAATATTCACAAGGTTAGAAACAATGATATTTCTTCTTTGCAAAACAAAATTAAGTTTTGAAAAAGAGCTGTTCTAGATGCAGTCCTTACAGGGTTAAATGTTGAGTACTTAGCAGATTTCCTTCATGTCATTAGCTCTAATGAAGTACCGCTGGCAGTCTGTTAAACCCTTGACGGGTCAGTGCTTTTAAAAACTCTTGAGTAATTTTTTAAAAGTTAACTTTTATTCCAAGTTGTTAATCTTCTGAAGTCCAGGCATTTAACAATCTGAGTTCCAGCTTCCTGTGTTGGCTCATTGGTACTTTGGATAAATCATTGCCAGAGTTATGTGCATATAATACACACAATCCCATGTATCTACATTCAGTACCTGACTTTGTTCTTTTAGGAACGTGTCCTGAAAACCTGCTTGCACTGCATGCACAGTACAGTTGCATATTGGGGCGCACCAAAATGAATAGCACGTTTTATCCAGAACTTAGATGGAGAAGCTTGATATTTACATTCCAAGTGAGTGTAAAGAATAATCTCATGGCATGTACGGGACATTGAACATAGGCCCGGTTTCTTGAAACTTAGAAACAGGAAAAACAAGTTTCACACTCCCATAAATAATAAATGTTTAACCAGAGAATGCCTTTAGGTTTCAGTGACATTTATGAACATAGGTACGATGTACTTTTAAAATAGCTATCATCTTTCTAAATCTTGCCACAAGGATTTAAAAAAAAAATTTTGTCGTTCAAAACTCCTTTCACTCTCCAGCATATCTCTGACACCCACATTCAGTCTGTTACTCTCTGTCTGAAATAAGTGTCTGGTTGTTAACCTTAGATTCCAAGGAAGAGAGAACAGTGGAGGCTTAGTGTGGCTGGTAGGAACAAAATTCCAAATTAGCTCTGGAAGACAGCCCCAGATCTGTTCTAAATCCACTCACCTTCCCTTTATGCACCCAAGCTTGAACATTCTGTTTTTCTTCTAAGGAGAAAATGGCTCACTTGACTACCACCGAATCTAGCTCTATGTCCTTGAGCAAGTTAGTTTCTCTGAATGTTAGTGTCCCTCTCTGTAAAGTGAGAATGACATCTACTGGACAGCACTGTGGTGATAGTTAAACTAGATAATATATGTGGACAGGGGTAGGGAAGAAGGCATCTATCTCCCCAGCATAAGCCTCAATTATTTGCTCTGAGAGTTCAGACTGATAATCTCTTGCAAACTAGAGGTGCGATAGAAGTCATCCTAAGTAAACAACGCATAGCCTGGGCCAGAAAGAACAAAAGCCTCTGTTGTCGGAAAGGCGGGATTCCCAGTATAGCAGCATGCCTGTCACTTACCTTTACTCCCACCTGACTTCACCTTCTCTTTAGACTCTGCCTTCTTCACAGGAAGGGAGTAAGAAGTCACAGGGGAGATCTTGCAATTCTCTTGATTCTAACTGCAAGCCGATTGTAGGTTCCCACTCTCTGGCCCTCTAACTCTGACCCCTCTCCTAAGCTCTGGCCTCGCCTCTTTAGCTGCCTGCCTGATAGCTTCCTCTGCTCACCCAGCCAGCAGTATTTTTGTCCTGTCTTCCTCCCCTTCCTCTTTTTACTGCTGTCGCCTAAGGCCAGGCCTCATTACCTCTAATTTATGCTCCTGTAATGTCTCCCACTTGCAATACCTCCCCACACACCTGTGCAAACAATGGTGCCCCAGCACTCTCCTGACTTGGAGTTCCAAACTGTTCAACGTCCTGCTCAAAAACCTCCCCAGAGGCTGCCAGGTGAAGTAGAAACTCCCATGCTGGGTATTTGATACCCTCTTCAATGTAGCTCCTTTTGCTTCCTTCTTGCACTCTCACCAAAAACTGACTTTTCAGGATGTACACAGTGTGCCTCATTGCTTCTGTTAAAACAGAAGCATGATCTTTTTGTGTAGTGGATATTTGTAGCAATGACTTCTGTCCTCCATCAGACCTTCTCCCAACTGACTGATGAAGACTAAATCTCTGTCTGAGAGCCCACTGCACTGACCCCTCTGCCTGCCCCATGACCAAGCCCAGCCAAACAGCCTCATGTCCCCCACCACAGTGTAGGGGTGGGTGTCACGTGACCGACACTAACCCCCCCCCCCACGGAGCCCTCCTGGGTAAGAGGCACTTCCTCTTTTCCAGGGTAGCTAATGCTAAGGATAAAAGTAAGACTTGAGCTGCCCCAAAATAAAAATCAACACAGACGAAATCAGAACCTAGGTGCAAAGAGAGAAATCAGAACACTGTCCTGATGATTCAGTTTGAGCCTCTGAAACCAACTGTGCCTGAAGCCACCTGCACCCCTGGACTCCCAGTTGTATAACCTAGTTAACTTTGTTCTGCTGGTTTGAGGTTGGGTTTCTCTTCCCTGCCGGGGAGCAGGTCCTAACTGGTAGGTCCTTCAAACTTTTCTGCTTTTCAAACCCTACCCCCTATCTTATGACCCTTCTCAACCACTACTTTTCCCAAGAAGTGATCTGCTTTTTAAGTCTTCATTTTGTCCATAATCCCAGCTAAATCATCCTAGCAATTGATTTACAAGCTTCCTAGAATAGTGTTGGTTGCTGATCATACTGTGGAAATCTTAACCTATGAAACTACAGAAGTAAACGTCATAAAACTACTCAGAAAGCAAAAGTGAAGAAATAACCCATTGTGAGAGCGGTTTAACTGTGTTACAAAAGAGCAAACCCACTGCCTTTGCACCCGGAAGATGTTCAGGCCTCCCCCACTCCATCCCCATCATGGGGTTGTTACTTAGCACTGAGAAAATGAATTGTTGAGAAAACGAATTGCTTCAGAGAGAGTGGATTCTGGGGTAGGAGTAACCCCTGTGTTTAGGGGGGCTGCCTGAAAAGTGGAGGGAGAATTACAGCACGTATTAAGTGAGGTCTGAGATCCGGAAAGCAAGAGTAGGAGCAGCAGTGTCATCTAAGAAAGGTTAAAAAACTTCCTTGCTGCTTCTCATGGGTTACAGGGAAAGCCTACACTTAGTGTGAAGTTTTCATTTCTTACCTCTTTTAATTCCCTTTAGTTACGCAGCTTTCAGGAGAGTCTCATACCTGGGTCGAGCCTATATGTGGTGGCAGAAAGTGAAGAGGCCAGTGTAAGAAACATACTTGCCCCACCTTCACCCTGCAGGGCTACCCACAGGAAGGGAGCAGCATCCTCTGCATGGAGATGGGTCTGGAAGGCCCGGCAGAGCTCACCAGCTGGACAGGGCAGTGCTGGAAGGGCCAGGGAGGGTCCCAGGGCTGCATGGGCCACAGAGAGTGAGATAAAAGAAAACCTCCCCTTCCCACTATATGCTAGTGCAGGGCTCTGGAATGGAGGCAGACCCTTGGGGTGCAGATGTTACATGCAATAAACATTTTCCTGAACTTTAGGTGTAATCGTCATGAGCAGTCAAGGTATTTGGAAAGATGGAAGTGAATCTAATTTTTTTTTTAAATATCACCAGATTTGAAACTGTCAATACAGTTTATACTCACATCATGTTATTCCAAATAAATTGGTAGGGTAGTTTTTAGAATTAACTGTGACTTCTTGTATGGGATACCTGAGGTCCTTATGTTATGACTATACAGCATCCTAAAACCAAGTCCAGAAAAAAAAAAATCTAAAGACATGAATTTAAGTTTCCAGAATGATCCCTGACTCTCATAAGGGCTAATTTATGAAAGACGTAAGACAACCATTCACTTATTATTCCCACAATAGAGACCTGGGTTAATTTTAAAGGCAGCTTTGATGATTGACAGATGATTGGCTGCAGTTGTAGCAGAATTAAATTACCAACCAATAGGAAACCAGATTAATGTTGGCGTTGCATATGGGTGGGCTTGGGACTGTCAAATTTGATGTAAGTTCTACCTTATGTGATCATGCTTAATGTGATCAGGGCTAACATAAGACCCAAGCTAATAGCTAATATTGCCACTTAGCAATTCAGAGCTTTGCTTTAGATAAAGATCTCTGCCCAAGCCTGTGAAATGTGAGCAGAGAGTATGATGGGGTGTGTGTGTGTGTGTGTGTGTGTGTGTGTGTGTGTGTGTGTGTGTGTGTGTGTGTGTGTGTGTCGAAGGGTGGAGGCTGTAAGTAGGTTTGTAATTAATTGATAAAAGCCTGAAAGAGAAAAACAAATACCGTGTGCTAACACATATATATGGAATCTAAAAAACAAAAATGGTCCCGAAGAACCTAGGGGCAGGACAGGAATAAAGACGCAGACGTAGAGAATGGACTTGAGGACACGGGGAGGCGGAAAGGTAAGCTGGGACGAAGTGAGAGAGTGGCATGGACATATACACATTACCAAATGTAAAATAGATAGCTAGTGGGAAGCAGCTGCATAGCACAGGGAGATCAGCTCTGTGCTTTGTGACCACCTAGAGGGGTGGAATAGGGAGGGTGGGAGGGAGACGCAAGAGAGAGGGGATATAGGGATATATGTATACGTATAGCTGATTCACTTCGTTATACAGCAGAAACTAACACACCATCGTAAAGCAATTATACTCCAATAAAGATGTTTAAAAAAAGAAAAAAAAAAGCCTGGAGGAATTCTACGGCTTTATATTTCTTACCGGTGTCTCTGGAGCACAGGTGTAACTTGCCAGGTAGCCTTGAAAAATGTGACCGTTATTCTTCAGCAAAAAGAATGGCATTGTTTGTGCTGTCCTGCCACGAGGACCCTAGCAAGGAGAGTGGGCTTCCATAAAGAGCCCAGGACTCTGGCCTGCTCAGCCTCCCCTGGTAGGGATGGGGACAAAGTGGCTCCAGATGGCAGATCTCCCCAGAAACACTTCTCCGAGCACAGGAGAGTTCCCACGACTCTCTGGACTCAGCTGTGAGCTCCCAGGGCGTTTTGCTACCACCTTTCCAAACAATCGATGCCAAGTATTGACTGTGGTGACCAAGTATTAGGACAGTGGCCACGCAGACCCCCCTCAGGTCACCCTGTCCCTCTCCTGATTAAAGATGTGCCTCAGCAGTGTTTGGTGGAGGTGTCCTGGGCTCAATAGAAGTCTGAGGGTGAAGGCTGAACTCCAACCTCTGCTGTTGACTAGCTGTGAGTCCTCGGGCAGGTCCCTGGGTCTGAGTTTGTTTCTTCATCTGTCGGATGGGGATGGGGATGGTGGTGGTGACATTTGTTTTGCCCACTCACAGAGTCCTTAGGATGCTCAAACAGGAAAATGGATGTGAGAGCCCAGTGTCGACCTGAAAGCTGGGTGGAGATACGAGTTACTGTGTTTGGTGCTTACGTCTGACAAAAGGCTTGAGCTTGATCCGTTTTCCCCCTTCTCAGCCAAGTGTGTGCCATTCTAAAATAAACAGAGGGGATCTGCTTCATCTCTAATGAGCAGGGGTCTTAGCCAAAGGTCCACAGAAGGGAGGGGAGACAGACTGTGGATCAATCCCCCTTGGTCTCTCAGCCTTTCTTCTTTTCACACCCTAGTTGATCTTGGGCCATATCTTAATCAATTGTCCCCCTCACTCTCTCATCACAACAGACATACAAAGTCACCATCTCTCCTCATTTGTGTTCAATGGGCCAGGCTTGTGGCAGGTGCTGGAGACACCTGTGGGTTTTGAGTTGCTTGCTGTCATGGAAAGGAGGAGATTCCTAAAAGGAGTGAGTACTCTAGGACAGGGCCCAGAGCCTGCCGAGCATTTTACAAATACTTCTTGTTGTTATTGTTACTCTCACTATGGGAGCATAGATGATTGGCCTGGTTTTGCAAATGTGTTTCCCTCGACTCCTCCAGCCTATCAAATGGAAGGACTCCTCAACTCAACACTGCCGTATTTCATTGTTCTTGAAAGCATCTAGGGTAGCAGGTCTGCCCAGGCAGGCTGTAGACACTGCTTAGCTTGTGGGGCTCTGGGCCTGATTTAAAGCTGCCCAGCCTTGGGAAGCCTGCCATTTGGGTCCTCAGAGCCCCGAAGCCTGATGCTGGCCTATGCCGGCATCCCATGCATTCTCTACTGCCTTCCTCCCGCCAGGGACACTCCTTCTCCACAAGAGTGTCCCCAGTCCTGACAATGTGCCTTCATTCTCTGTGACCCCCAGCTGTGGCAGGGTGGTCGGGGGTTCCTTTGGACCTTGCTGCTCACTGTGAGTTCATTGATTCGCACTCACGGAAGCCCTCAGTGAACACACAAGGGTGCTCTTCTCCCGATGCCTCCATTTTAAAGATTCTCTTCTGTTTGTTTCCAGTGTGGCTCTGGTGACATTTTTTTCATGTTTCTACCTTGTCTCACTAACTCCTTGGCCCCCTCCTTGAAGACAAGAACAGAGTCGTCTTTGCACCCTTCATGGTCCTTGCACATTTCACTCGAAGAATATTCCATTAACCCAACTATCTTTTCTTGAGCGCCTGTGACGCTTGTGGTAGGTCCTGGAGGGAATACAAAAATGAGATATGAATGAAAGTGACAGTGGAGAAAGTGAAAGCAGTAGCTTACTTCAGAGAGTTTGGTGGGAATGAGGGGAGAGTCAGGGTTGAAAGAAGGCTTGTACAAAAGGATGAGAGAGGAGAGATTGTGGCTGAAGATAAAGGGGGGCTTGAGGGGGCGGGGGGCAAGTGGAGGAGCCCACAGGCAGGTAAACTGATTCTGGAAAGAAGAGGGTCAACTCTTCAAAAAGACTAATGGAAGGAAGGAAGGAAGAGAAGGGAAGGAGGGAGGAGGGAAGATGTAGCTAAATTTGGACATGCGTGTGGGGGAAAGAGGTTCACCACTAATGTCCTGGGTTTTTACTGTTAACTAAATGAAAGAGGGGACTTGGGCCTCCACATTAAGGAGCTTAAGCTGCGAAAGGATCCATTACTGGGGTGACTTGGAAGTGGCATCTGTGGCACAGAACTGCCCTTGTGGCCTGATTGGGGGAGATCTGGGGAAAGGGGAGAAAGAAATGAAAAGTTGAGAAACAGGCGTTAACTCTAGGGTCACCCTTCTCTCGCTCCCCCAGCCCATCCCATGTACCAGGATCTGGAGGCTCCCAGGGGAGCACTCTGCTGAACTGACCTCCCCCGGGTTTGGAGGTCCCCCCACTCCTTCCTCCCGCAGAACACCCCTTCCTGGCCTCCTATCAACCTCCTGCTGCCCTTGTTTCAGGAGGTGATCATGGCTTTGGGTGCTTTTCTCTTTCAGGTAACAGTGTGATACTCTCGGGGGTGGGGAGGTCCTAGTAGATTGTGGTTCATACAGGCTTTATATCAGCTCTGGATCAATATGCCCAATTGTTAATTCTCAGAGAGACTACTGAATAAAATATCATTTCACCATATGGCCAGCTTGTCAAATGTACCAAAATAAACCAGTGTACTGAAAGCTTGTTTCAAAGAGTCTCTCTGTATGAATATATTCATGCATATATTTTTCTCAAATATAGTCTGTGAATATAAATATATTCTTTATGCATAGTCAGTGATTCTGAAGATGTCCAATAAATAGGAATTTGTTTTTAATGTGAATATAGTTAATAAATATATATTTGTTTTGGGCTGAATTGTGTACCTCCAAAATTCATATGTTGAGGTCCTAACACCTAGAACCTCAGAATGTGACTGTATTTGGAGAGAGAGCCTTTAAAGAGGTAATTATGTTGAAATGAAGCCATTAGGGTGGACCCTAACCAAATATGACTGGTGTCCTTATAAGAAGAGGAGATTAGGACACAGACAAAGAGGGAAGGTGATGTGAAGACACAGGGAGAAAGCGGCTGTCTGCAAGCCAAGGAGAGAGACCTCAGAAGAAACCGACCCTGCTGGCACCTTGATCTTGGACTTCTAGCCTCCATTACTGTGAGAAAATAAATTTCTATTGTTTTAGCCACCCCGTCTCTGCTACTTTGTTATGGCAGCCCTAGCAAACTAACATAATAATCTTATATTTTTAAATATGAGATGTATTTCATTAGTATTTTAAGGAATGTTTGATTTGCCAAAAAGGTTTGAGTTATAGTGTGAATTAGATTTCTCATAAATATATTCAAGAAGAAGATATTCATGTAACATATTAAAAGTCTTAACATAAAAAGCAAAGAATTTGTTCAAATTCACTGACTCTTTTCAGGAAGAACATTTTTTTTTAAATTAATTAAATTAATTTATTTATGGCTGTGTTGGGTCTTCGTTTCTGTGCGAGGGCTTTCTCTAGTTGCGGCGAGCGGGGTCCACTCTTCATCGGGGTGCGCGGGCCTCTCACTATAGCGGCCTCTCCTGTTGCAGAGCACAGGCTCCAGATGCGCAGGCTCAGTAATTGTGGCTCACGGGGCTAGTTGCTCCGCAGCATGTGGGATCTTCCCAGACCAGGGCTCAAACCCGTGTCCCCTGCATTGGCAGGCAGATTCTCAACCACTGCTCCACCAGGGAAGCCCGGAAGAACATTTTTAAAACTAGAATTTGATAAATGTGGCAGATTGGTCATTGATTTCCAGCAAATCTGGCTGCTTCCCTGCCTGTATGATCCAACTGTCCTCTGTGCACAGGGGCTGACAGTGCGGGACCTGGGGGTCTAGAGTGGAAATTCTTGTTGCACTGTGAGCGCACGCCAGGCACTGTGCTGGATGCCTCCCCAAATGTGATTCCCTGAATTCTCACACCAGGATGAGGAGATGGACAGGTATCCCATGGTACATACAAGAATGTCAGAACTTAAAGCAGGTAAATAACTCCCCCTGGTCACAGAGCTAATCATTAGGGAGAACATTCCCTAAATTCTGATAGATCTAGGTACAAGTCCCAGCTCTGCTGCGTCCCACCTGTGTGACCTTAGGCAAGTGGCTTAACTTCTTCATGCCTCAGTTTCTTCATTTGTAAAATGGGATCAATACTGCTATCCACCACATGGGTTGTTGGATGGAGTAAATGAAATCATATATGTGTTTGACACAGAGCCTGGCACATATGATGTTCTCAATTGTTAGCTACTACTGTGAGTTTAGGAAATATGATAACTATAACACCAGACATTATATAGTATTACATAGTTTACAAAGTGCTTTCAGTTTTTCAGATGAGGAAATCAAGTCTGAGAAAAGTTGAGGGACTCAGTTGGGAGCCCCCCCAAATCTTTTGTTCTCTTTAGGCCTTCAGCTGATTGGTGAAGCCCACCCATATTAGGGAGGGGAATCTTTTTTTCTGAAAGGCCACCAATTTAAATGTTAATCTCATCCAAAAACACCCTCACAGAAACATCCAGAATAATGTTTGAACAAATATCTGGGCACCGTGGCCCAGCCAAGTTGACACATAAAATTAACCCTCACAATGTCTTTGCCCAGAAAAAGCAAGGATTTTTCTGAGAGAGCTTATGCATGGCGCTTACCCTATGTAAGTACTCGCCAAATGCCCTGAATAAGGTTGAGTCTTTGAGCCTGACTCTCCCATCCTTTCTCCTTCAGAAGAAAAATGCTGTAGTGACACAATTTACTTAGTTTCATTTTCAGACTATTCACTTGTTGTATCAGGCTAGTAGGGTTGTAGGTGAACATTTTTTTTTCTTTTGTCATTTCTTTTGATATGGCTGTAAATGTTTTAATTATATATTAACTATAAGCTTGCATTGCAACTTAATGAACCAGGGGGGAAATGTGTTTATAATCCCTTATTTAATTATGGTACTTGATTAAGGTTTGCTTAAGCATTGCTCATTTAAAAAAAATAATTTTATTGCAGTAGAACTGATGACTTCAAAAATAGATTTTTAAAATAGTCTATATGTAGAGATGGTATAAAATGAAAAGGTAAATACTTCATAAACTGAAGTATCACCATCTTGAATATCAAGGAAAGGACACACCTTGGAGACTGGTCTGAAGTGCAGGGCAAAAATCAGGCTCTTGGGACTTCCCTAGTTGTGCAGTGGTTAAGAATCTACCTGCCATTGCAGGGGCACAGGTTCGATCCCACATGCCATGGAGCAACTAAGCCCATATGCCACAACTACTGAGCCCGCGCGCTACAGCTACTGAAGCCTGCACACTGTAGAGCCCATGCACCACAACTACTGAGCCCACACACTGCAACTACCGAAGCCTGCGTGCCTGGAGTCCATGCTCCGCAGCAAGAGAAGCCACCGCAATGAGAAGCCCGCACGCCGTAACGAAGAGTAGCCCCCGCTCACCTCAACTAGAGAAAGCCCGCGTGCAGCAATGAAGACCCAACGTGGCCAAAAAAAAAAAAAAATCAGCCTCTTAAGCGTTAAATCTATAAAACAGAAACCGTAAGGCAACAGCTTTGTGGCAGTGTTAAAATTAGGTAAGCTTGCTAAGGTCAGTAAGTAGAAATTCTCATCTATTAATGCAAATTATAATACTGTAGGAATACTCAGCTGGCCAGATACCTGAAGCATGTCGAAGGAAGGACTCTAATAAAAACTAAACACCTTATGTTTATATGGCACTCTTAAGATTTTCAAACATCTTTCATTTACATTAATCTGATTTGATCGTTGCAAACTACCCCATGCTGCAGGAAGGCCAGATATCATTCTTCCCCTTGAGACTCACAGAGGTTCTAGGTTATATGGCTGCAAAGTGGCAGGAAAGAGACCAGACCAGATGGGCTTTCTTCTCCATCATAATCAGTCCAGCTTCTTTGCTGGGTGCCTGGGATGCACAGCCAGGGTACAGGGGTGGGTGGAGGAGAACAGTGGACAAAACACAAATCATGGCCATTCTTTCTAACTGGCCCACCTCAAAGAAAACTAGAGTCAGTTCAAAATGGCATTGCCTATTTTGATTTTGAGACTTGGCATCATATAAATGTGCCGGCCTGCCCAGAACTGGTAAAGGCAGAAGAAAACAAGAGAAGGAATGAACACTTCAACACAATTTACAGGCTACTGCCTTTCTCACCAGCAAAAAAAGTCTCCCAAGTCTGGAGGAATGGAAGTGGAGGAGGGTGAGGGAAGGAGCGCCACTGGTGACAGGTTTTCTCCCAAGAGAAGGGAATCACACCCTTGGAGCTGTGAAAAATGAATCATGTCTTTTCTATCAAGACTTCACACAGATTTTCTGGGAAACTTGTCATTGAGGATACAATAGAGACAACTGTCCTTTTTGGTAGTGTAGCATTTTCTGGAGGGAACTGTGTAAATCATTCTGGGGATTAAACAGCAAATTAAAATGAAGATTAAAGGTGTGTCCTGTGGCTTTTGTGGGCTGTGTTCACCTTTTCTGGAGGTCAGTACATCCACCTAATTGAAAGAGAAAATGTCACACTTAGCTGCAAGAGTGTAAAGGGGTGACGTTTCTCGTCCCACCTTTCATGCTAGGATCAAGGTCTTCTCTTCAAAAGAGCAGTAAAGAGCATCTATGCAGCACCTTTCGGTTTACAAGGCACTTCCATGGGCATCATTATACTTAAGCTTCACTAAAGCAGATTTATGGGGCCTGTCTTCTAGGTGAGATAGCTTAAGGCCACAGCTGAGGGCACACATTAGTGGGCTTCTAGCTCAAAGCCTACACTCTCCACTTCATCACAAGGTGGATCCACTCAGTCTGTAGACAGGGGCAGAGTGATTGATGTGCTTTCTTGTTGGCACCACGTTAAGAAGATGAACAACCATCTCAATTTGCCTGAGACTGAAGCGTTTTCCAGGACATGGGACAGTCCTGGGCAAATTGGGACAACTGGTCACCTTACATATTATGTCTCCAGAAGTCCTCATAGGAGATTCTTCAAGAGTCACAATGAGTGCTAAGATGTTTTAGGAGGACACAGCTATATATGCATGGGATTGGCATATCATTTATCCTCCTACTCAATATTTGCAAGCATTTTAAAATTTAACATTTTGCTGTTCTCCGAAGATCGTCATTTTGACCACTTTTTCTTCCTCATTTTTTCTTCCTTGTTGTCTCAGATCCCAAGGGGTGTATGGGGAGGAGGGATGGAAACAGGAAAAAAGTAAGTAAAGAAGGACATTGGCTCCCATTTTTAAAATGTGGTTTTGGTTACAGTTTGTTGAGGACTAATTTGTAACAGTAATTCTCAAACTTGAATATGTTGGTAGACAGCCTCTAAGACGGTCCCCAGTGATTCCTGCATCTTGGTGTGGATGATCTTGTGTAATTCTCTTCCCTTGAGTTTACTGTGGATTTGGATTTGTCTTGCGGAGTCTGTGTGTGTGTGTGTGTGTGTGTGTGTGTGTGTGTCTGTCTGTCTGTCTGTCTGTCTCTCTGTCACCCCTAGCTCAGGGAAAAGCCAGCAGCCCATGTGGTGAAGAACTGATGTTTCCAGCTAATAGCCAGAAAGGACCTGAGCTTGGCAGCAGATTCTCCAGCACCAGTGCAGTCTAGAGATGTTTGCAGCCTGAACCAACACCTTGATTTCAGCATCACGAGAGACACTTAGCCAGAATCACAAAGCTAAATCAATCCCAAATTCCTGACCCATATGAACTGTGAGATAATCAATGTTGGTTGTTTTCAGCCTCTGTGTTTTAGGGAGATTTGTGTGGAAGCGATAAACTAGTACAAATGTGCATCAGAATCACCTAGATAACAACTTGATAAAATGTATATTTCTGGGTCTTACCCCTGGAAATTTTATTCAGTAGATGTGGCCTGAAGTTTCTGCTTTTTCATCAGGAATCCCAGGAGACTCAGAACTGAACAAATACCTGCTTGAGAGCACATAGCAAGAAAAAACACTCCCTGTGAAGACTGTAAAGGGGTATGGTTGCCAGATAAAATACAGGGCACCCAGTTCTATTTGAATTTCAGATAAATAACAAAAAAATGTTTTAGTATAAGCATGCCCCTTGCAGTACTGGGGACATGTTTATGCAAAAACATATTTGTTATCTGAAATTCAAATTTAGCTGGGTGTTCTGTATTTCTCTTTGCTAAAAAACCATCCAAAAGGAAAGCCCCACCCAGGGAATGGCCCAACTGGAAATAAAGTAGTGCCTGCCTTTTGCAGATGGCAGGATTTTAGTCCCTGAGGGGCTGACGAGGGGACTGCAGGTGCCTGGTTGGGCCCTGCCCCTCTCCAACCCCCAGGGCAGGCCACAGACTTTGGGCTCTTAACTCTTTTCTTTGGAGGATTTGGGGGGGGAGTGGGGGGAGGAGGGGGAAACGGGCAGGGTGGGGAGCTGCTCAGGAAGTCCTCCCACACGGCCCCGCCCACCTCTGACAGGTTGTGTCCGGCCCCTTGCTGCCCCAGCTGTGGGGTAAGGAGGCCCAGTGCCCCCAGCTCCCTGGAGAGGCTGGACCCGCTGTTGTGGATGCTCCTGTCTGGTGGGTACCACACTCGGCGCTGGGAACTTGCTCCTTTGGGTGCTGATGGCATCAAGCTTTTCCAGGGCAGTGAATGAATGCAGTCTTCCCCCACACCCCTCCAAGAACTCAGACGAATGCAGCTGCTCGTAATAATATGTGCGTTTCTCATTCTGAGTATGTCTGAGTCCCTGATGAGTTCTGTTTATTGTAGCTCTCAACCCTGTAAAGAGGAGGATGGTTCCAAAGACATTTCTTAACGACTGAGGTTTTAAGAACTCTGGTTTCACTTCTGTGTATGCTTTCTTGTCACAGGGAACCGTCTTAATTTTGATGTGTTTATTTTCCACTATGAAATATTTTCAAAGAGATCAAGAATGAATGAGAATATGTATGTGAGGGAGAGAGAGGGAGCTTGGCTGGGTAGACCGAAATGCTTAAGGCAGGGATGGAAGATACAGGCTCAGAAAACGTACAGCTGCAGTAGAATCAGAGACTTAAATGATGTGCTTTGAAACCAGACACCGAAAGTGAGGTCACATCACTCTGAGCTCTGGTTCAGCCTTGCCCAGCGGCCTGACACAAGCTGAAAACCCACAGGAGGAGAAGTCAGCGGAATCTCTCTCCTGAGTGAAACTGGAGGGGGCTGAGTTTTTGAGAGGAAGGGAGGCGGTTTGGAATCAAATGTACAGCATCTCTGTCCGCCGTAGAGGCTCTCAAGGGCCCTAGGAGATCTCCTTTTGTGCTGCTTCGTAAAACCAGCACGGCCTACACAAAACAGATTCGAAAAGTAGAAATCCAAGGATGATGGTGCCGTTTCACACTTTGTACCTCAGGAAGAGCCCCACAGGAATTGCCCAGTCCTAGGACTACCACCTCAAGTGTGGCTGACCTGGAAGGCTTGAGAATGCAATGAATCTAGACATATAGAATGGTCTAGAGCTGGAAGGGGCCTCAGTCATCCAGCTCAGGTTCCTCTTTTACAGAGAAGAATCTAGGCTCCCACTTTGGCCTTCACCGTGGCCTCTCTGGGTTTCTGAAAAATTAATAGCTACCTCAGAAGTTTATTGTGAGCTTTCGTGTAATGATGTATGTAAAGCACTTGGCACTTAGCACTCAATAAATGGGAGCTTTCATTATTATTTCACCGTGTTTGTGTATTTAGGTGTGTGGTGGCAATTTGGGGGTCAGAGGGGAGTATTTTAGTATAGTTTAAAAAAAAAGAGCCCAGATTCCTAAGGCAGAGTTCATATCTACGTAGGGTCTTTGGACTGGAAAGAACCACTACACTATTTAATTCAATCTCTTTGTTTTAGAGATGATGAAACTCAGGTCCAGACAGGTGAGGGCTTACTCAGGATCCCACAGCTACCTCCTTTTCTGGATCCCCCAGTCCTGCCACCAAGGTAGGGAAACTTCCACACACTCAGCCTAGAAACTCCATTGAGATGGTGTCTCTTTTCTGCAGCAGCAAATGGGAATTTCTAACATATCGACTCAAGTGCTCTGTTGGACTCTTTCAGACACCACCACTGCTATCACCACCACCACCAAGGCGGGCACCTAAACATTTTGTGAATGAATGAAAGTGCTACAGTCCCGACTCCTGAGAGAAGAACTAATAATTGTGTACAAAGGCAAGTCTGGGTTTGAAATTAATGACTGTGGGATTCTAAAATGATTTTGAGATAAAGTGAATAATTTACATTAATTTGCATTGCAGTAGACAACACTGCTTAGGAATAACTGCTCTGTTGAATTTAGGAGACAAAGATCAAGTCTGTTATTTTAGTTCATGGCCTCGGGGAGCTTGGATAGGGGACCGGGCAGCGAGGAGTTTGAAGGTTTTAATGCTTACTGTGCAGAAATATGATTTTTTCTGAAATAGATTAGCTTTTAAGGATGTAGTAACATTGGTTAAGTACTTGGTATGTATTTTGCCTGTGTTTACTTTTCTAATCATCATGAAAACCTTAGGCAATAGGTGCTAGAATTATGCCCATTTTATAGATTAGAAAACTAAGACCAGAGAGTAACTTATTCAAGGTCAAGTAGCTAATAAATGGCATCACCAGTTCCAAACCTTGGAATCTGGCTGCAGAGCCTTGCTCTTACCCACTATATTCTACTGCCTTGAGAGAGTTAAAGTACCAAACCCAAGACACCAGGAACTATTTTGACATTCCTCATGAGCATATACTTTTCATCACATTACTATTCCAAGGTTAAATGTATGGAGCTGAATCCTGTGGTCCCTAATGCTCTAGTCCAGCTGCCTCCACCATACTGTTGGTCTGGAAATTCCCTGGAAACATAGGTGGGTTTTTTTTTATATATAATCTCCAGTATTCACCCCTTACTTTACACTGCTGGATGAAAATCAGAACCCAGCTCTGCTTTTCATTTCCACAAATGGCTTAAGAGACCAGCACCAGGCTCAGTAGTATAGATTTTTCAAAAGGACACTTTACATGAACCCACCCCCAAGAACCCACCAATACCAGCTTAAAAGGAGCAGGATATTTCAGTGAGGAGGCTAATGAAGAGATGCGGTGAGACCCAATCTATTCCATTTTTTCCCTGGGGGTATGAGGAGACACCTAGATCTTAATCTCCTTTCTCGTCATTTTGATTCAGAGATGATGGCACTAGGGCTTCTTAGAACAAGGTAAGTTACATGATAAGTCTTCAGAAATCTATAATAAACTCAATAGAAGTAAATGCAGGGAGAAAGAGGCACTTACCAGTAATTTAATCTGAATAAGTGAATGCTCTGATATCCTTTTTACGTACAAGGAGGCATACTACATACTACACCTGCTATACACTCTATGCCCACTCCTCTGCACCTTTTACACTTAACGTGTCTTGTAGCACATTCCTTATGCAATATTATCATGTAAAAATTTACCTTATTCTTTCTCATGACGTCATAAAATTTCATTTTTGGATGTATCAGAATTTATTTAACCATCATCTATTAAAGAACATTGTAATTGTGTCTAATTCTATGCTCTTACAAATAATGCTGAAAGAAATGTTTATACACACGGGTGTATTTTTGTTTTGGCTTGGTTTTGTTGTCATTATTATCCAAGGGGCTGGGGTTGGGGGGGAATCCTAGGAGTGGAACTGTTAGGTCAAAGGATATTTGTATTTAAATTTTAATCACTATTTCCAAATTATCCTACAAAAAGTGTGTACTGACTTGCTCTCAGTGAGAAGGAATTTGAAAGGCTGGGTCTAGCACCCTTGTTACTTGACTAGACTTTCATATAATATACAGCTTTGCTGTGTGGTATGACAGGTAAGTCAGATGATGGTGAATAGTAATAGGAAATGGAATGGGCTCATTTATCAAAATATTTTTAATTGCTTAGTGGTCAGCAGGGTGGACCCCGGCAGTGACACTCTCATGCAAAGAAGAAGGATCAGGTGTGGTTTTCGTGTCTGGTAACTGGCAAGTGGTCACTAGTGCAGGATATTTACCATATTTCACTGGGACCTCCTAACACCGTACTCTTCTGTCTACACCCAGGTTGGTAAAGGGAATATATATGATGCAAGCTTGTACACGTTCCTGATTACATCAGATAAGCACATAGAACTCATCTCTATAAAATCCATTCCTCTCTGAAATGTACATCTTTTTTTTTAACCATTTTTTAAATTGAAGTATAGTTAATTTACAATGTTTGTTAGTTTCAGGTGTACAGCAAAGTGATTCAGTGTATACACACACACACACACACACACACACACACACATACATATACATTCTTTTCCAGATCCTTTTCCATTATAGGTTATTACAAGATATTGAATACAGTTTCCTGTGCTATACAGTAGATCCTTATTGTTTATTTTATATATAGTATTATTTATATGTTAATCACAAACTTCTAATTTATCTCCCCCTTCCCCTTTGATAACCATGTTTGTGTTCTATGTCTGTGAGTCTATTTCTATTTCATAAATAAGTTCATTTGTATCATTTTTTTTAGATTCCACATATAAATGATATCATATGATGTTTGTCTTTCTCTGTCTGACTTACTTCACTTAGTATGATACTCTCTAGGTCCATCCATGTTGCTGCAAATGGCATTATTTCATTCCTTTTTACGGCTGAGTAATATTCCATTGTATATTTATATATCACACCTTCTTTATACGTTCATCAGTTGATGGATATTTAGGTTGCTTCCATGTCTTGGCTAGTGTAAACAGTGCTGCTGTGAACATTGGGGTACATGTATCTTTTCAAATTAGAGTTTTTCTCTGGATATATGCCCAGGAGTGGGATCGCTGGATCATACGGCAACTCCATTTTTAGTTTTTTAAGGAATCTCCACACTGTTCCGTGTAAGTTCCATCCTCATCCTTCATTACTAATAATGGTAACAAGTCACCTGCATTACTAACCTAGTCTGCACCTCTCAGGGTACCAGCAGGTGGTGCCTAGCCTAATCAAAACTCATATTTAGATGCTAGAAAATAAGTTTCCTGTTGCACCAGGCCCAGAGCATTCTATTACAAGATATGCTGAGTGTCTACCCCACATCCACTCCTGGGCCAGGCACTATGGGAGACATGAAAGAAATAGAAAGCGTTGGACACAGGCAGATTGTTGCAGAAAAGAGTCGTTGCAGAGAATAGCTGGGAAGCTGTTTCTGCCATTCAGGGAGGAGATGGTAAAGGCCTGGACTAGGCAGCGCTGGCAAAAGCAGGAGAGAAGCAGCAGTTAGGGCGTCACCAAAGAAAGCATAAATCAGGCTGAGCATCACTGCAGAGTGCAAAGAGCACGGGCTGGGTCTGATCTCTGCCTCACAGCTGCGTGGCCCCAAATCGTTCTGAACCTCGGTTTTTCACCTGTGAAATTAGAACAGTAACACTGTCCCCACCTCACTGGATTTTTGAGAAGATCCATGAGTTAGCATCCAGCCCCTGGTCTAGCTCATCGTGGTGAGTGCTCAAAAATGTTTGTTCCCTTCCTTGTCTACCCACCTCTGTACCCCACCTCTTGTCTTGTGGTAGGAGATTGACCATAGTGGAGAGAGGGGAGGAGAGGGCCGAGCAGTGACGTCTGCTTTCCAGTTGGTGTCATTAAGCAGATGGAAAAAGTTAGAAAGGGGAACTATTCAGAAGGGGAAGATAGATTGATTTTTTAATTGCAGAGTTCAACGTGATGGTGGGATAGTCATGCTGATGGCTGGAAACCCAAGGGCTGAGAGCTGGCAACGGAGGACAGGAAGGCAGGAGTCCTGAGCTGGGAGAGGCCGGGGTCGTTCAGGCCGCACGTGACTCTGAATTCCTAGAAGAGGCTGCAGCAGCCGTGGCTAAGGTGAGCAAGCAAACCTGAGACTGCTGGGCTCAGGAATGAAGGCCCTAAGGATGAAGCTGACACATCCCTGACCAGACCACGTGGAACCCATGGAAAATTAGACCTGAAGTTAACAGCGCCCACGCCAGTCTCCTGGCTGCTTGGTTAGAGATTTTCATCCATTTTTGAGTTGACAAGAGCAGGGAGACTGGGGTCAGAACCCACTGCTTCTGCTTCACTGTACATCAGAGTGTGTCTGTGGGTCCCCTGGATGGTTAAGTTCATGGAAACAGGTGTATTTTATTCGACTATGTATATCAAACAGGTTTCCTGCTGAGCTAGAGCCAAAAACAGAAAAAAAAATCATTCTATTCACATTTACTGAGTTCCTCCCAGAGGCCAAGGGCCTGACAGGCACAAGGCTCTCTGTGTTTGTAGAACTGGCATTGAAGGAGGTCATGGGAAACTGAGAGAGAGAAAGAAGTGACCAGACCATCTGCCAGGAGCTTCTGGTGATAAGCTGGCTGGCACGAGGCTGAATCTTTTTTTTAACTTTTTGGCCATACCGCGGGGCACGTGGGATCTTAGTTCCTGGACAGGGACCGAACCTGCACCCCCTACAGTGGAAGGGCAGAGTCTTAACTGCTGGACCGCCAGGGAAGTCCCAAGGCTGGATCTTGATTACACCACTGGTCTCAGGTAAGAAATCCCCAGCCCCCCACTTTGCTGAAGACAATCGGGCTAAGTCACGACTCCTGACAGCAGCTGATGCCAACAGAAGGGGCAGCGTAGTTAGAGTTGGGGGACCACCCCTTCCTAGCTCTGGGAGCTCGGCAAGTCCCTGAGCCTCAGTTTCTCCTTTATACAGTAGCACAGAGAGATCTCGGCTCTGCGACAAGGCCTTGGTGAGCTCGCAGGAAAGCAACTGTCTGATGGAGAACTCTGTGCAGACAGTCAGTAGTGCTGAACTCCAGGCCCACCACGTTTGCCCTGAGGGAAACAGAGGTTCCTCAGGTAATCTCTCTGCTCAGAATCAGCCTTAGGGAAGGCTGCTGTGAGAAAGCGGAATTTGTTTCCCATTTGTAGTGGGTTGAATTGCAGCCCCCCAAAGACACATTCAAATCCTAACCTATCCACCCCACACACACACCTGTGAGTGCGACCTTATTTGGAAACAATCTTTGCAGATGTGACTAGGTGAAGGATTTTGAGCTAAGATCATCCTGGACTTAGGGTGGCCCCTAAATCCAGTAATGGTCCTCATAAGAGAAAGGAGAGGAAAACGTGAGACCCAGGGGGGAAGGTCACGTGAAGACAGAGGCAGAGGTTGGAGCAATTTGTCTACAAACCTAGGAACCCCAAGGGCTGCCCGCAGTGATGAGAAGCCAGCAGAGAAGCATGGAACAGAGTCTCTCTTAAGCCTTCCAGGAGGAACCGACCCTGCCGATACCTTGATTTCAGACTCCTGTCCTCCAGAACAGTGAAGGAATAGATGTCTGTTGTTGTAAGTCATGAAGTTTATTAATTTGTTACAGCAGCCCTAGGAAATTAATACACCATTCAAGTGGAGAGGCCTTGGCCGGGGAGGTTGCCACGTGCTGGGTGACCTCGGCCGTCCAGCCTGGTCTGTCTGTCCTGAGGGCCACGTTCTCCCTCAGCTGCTGACACTCCCTTTGGCAGCTTTTGGTTCACAGTAGCTGAGTAGCATCATCATATTTCGATAATGCTGTTCCCCTGCTCAGAAGCTACACTGAGTTCCAGTTGATTCCAAATCTCATTTAAAAGCATTCTCACATGCCTTAAAGTTTTGTTCTTGGGGGAAAAACCTGGACAGTCTCATTGCCTGGGACCATCAAATTTATCTTACTTGGTAATAACATAGCGATTGTGTGACAGTTGACAAAGCAAACCATGGCGCCTGAGGATCTGTCTCTAGCTTGCTGCTAAGAGCGGTGATTCTCCAGCTTTAGGGCACAGAGAATTGAGTGGAAGGCTTGTGAAAATACAGATCACTGGCCCTCTTCCCTTCACTCCCCGCTTCCGTTCACTCCCCGCTCCCCACAAGTTTCTGATTCCGTAGGTCCAGTGTGGGACCAGAGAGCTCTCAGTTCTAACGCACGCCCAGGTGATGCTAATGATTCTGGACCTTACTACACGTGAAAACAGCAAGAGCTCAGAGCCCTGGTTTTCAAACTTTGCTGCGCATTAGGATTACCTGGGGAGCTTCTAAAAACCCCGTGCCTAGGCTGCAACCCATACATATTAAATCAGAATCTCTGAGAGTAGGACCCGAGCAGCAGTAATTTTGAAAGCACCTCAGGTGATTTTCATATGCAATCAAATTGAAAGCCAGTGGCTTAGAGGCACTCCCTCCCTCCCCGGGACCCTCCCTTGCAGCCAGGCCTGGTGCCTGTCTCTGGGAGGGCATGAAGGAAGGAGACAGAAACCGGGGTCCTAGGGAAGCATTACCTCCCTGTGGCCACAGCCTAAGAACTCCATCCAGGACCCAGCAAGAGATCTTAGCTGGGATCTATAGCTGGGATCCCGAAGGCCTGGGTGTAAAGCCCTATTTCTGGCACTTTACTTGCTTCATGAATTTGGTCAAGTTGCTTAACGTCTCTTGGCTCTCCTTTCCTTATCTGTAAAATGGGGGTAATAAAAACACCGACCTCAAAGTGAAACTGTAAACGATTAAAGGAGAAAATATATTTGCAGTGCCTGGCCCAGGTGCTATAAATGACAGACTCTCAGCCAATGCTCGTTTCCCTCCCGCAGGCTTCCTTCTCACCTATCACCTGAACTGGGTGGGAGAAACAGGCCAGGCCGCTCTCCCTTTGTTTCTACTTTCGCTACCAGAGGCCAGGACCTGACATCTTAGTCACACTATTTTTAGCATTAAAGGAGGTCTTTAGGACTCCTTCTTTTTTGTTTTTTTATTTTTCCAGGATCTCTTTTAAATATACATAGCTACCCACCCCATCCCACTTTCTGAACAGTATACCTTTTTGTCCACTTTGCTTTTTTCATTCAACTGTACGTCCTGAAGATGACTCCATAGCAGTGTTTGGAAATATTTTTTCTTCCTTTACAGAGCTGCAGAACGTTCCATCATGTGTGTGGATATATTTAGTAATAGTTTATTCAACCAGTTTCCTATTCATGGCCACTAGGGTTGTAACTAGTCCTTTGCTGTTACAAGAGTGCAGCAGTGAACACACCTGTGCACGTTTTTCATATTTTGCCAGCATGTCTTCGGGAGAGACTCCTAGGGTACTCCCCTGCTGCGGCCCCATCCCCACGACTGTTCTGGTGCCCTCAGCTTGGGCATGGGATGCTGGAATGCTAACTCCAGCCTCCACACCTCCTTTCCATTCGATTGATTGGCCAGGCCGGTAGAAACAGCAACAGGAAGGCGGTCTCCCTTCATTTTTGTCCACCAGTCTCATACCACAGCATCTTACTGGGGGGAACGTGATTCATAACCAGAACTCTAGCTGGAAAGGAATCTGAGAAGGGCAGTTTTCCGCTTTCTTGTCTCTACCGCACAGGACAGCTCGAAGAAGTGGGTTGGGTGCCAGTCACCACATCCAGCTCCCCACTTAACTCCTTTGTTTCACAGAAGAGGAAACTGAGGTTTGGGAGGGGTGTGTTATTAGCTGAAGATCACTAAACTGGTTCGTGGCTAACAGCCCGGCCATTTCCTCCTCACGTCCCTGCCGATGGGAGTCCTTGTGAGTTGGAGTTTCACTGAATCAAATAACTTAAAAAGGCAGAAGCCACTCCATACGCTATGAACTTGTACTTTTCTTTGTAAAACAAAACAACCGTTCCCCAAGCCTCCTTTTGGAGGTATTATAATCATTTAGCAACTGGTATGGTTTGACTTGTGTCCCCCTAAATTTATATGTGGAAGTCCTAACCCCCAGTTCCTTAGAATGTGACCGACCAGTTTGGAAACCAGGTCTTTAAAGAGGTAATTAAGTTAAAATGAGGTCTTCAGGATGGGCCCTAGTCCAACACAACTAGTGTCCTTATAAAAAGAGATCTGGCCACAGACAGGCAGAGGAAGATGATGTGAAGACACAGGGAGAAGGCGGTTGTCTGCAAGGCAAGGACAGAGGCCTCAGAGGAAACCAACCCTGCCCGCACCTTGACCTTGGACTTCTAGCCTCCATTATAGTGAGAAAATAAATTTCTGTTGTTTAAGCCACCAGTCTCTGGTACTTTGTTACAGTAGCCCTAGCAAACTAACATGGAAACTAAGTTCTGGTAAGAAAAAAGAAACATGCTTTGGAAGCAGACTAATTTGGTGTCTCTGGTAAGTTGCTCCAGTTGCTAAGTATGTCTTGCCATATACATTTCTCCAGCTGCCTTACATCCTGATGCTTCTGCCAAGCCAGACCCTTTCTGGCATCTTTCCCTGTGAGCTGATGTCTCTTGGGAAAGTGCTGCCTGCATCTTGCACACTTCAGGAGTCTCTGGGGTGGTGAATTGGCTGCAGCTTTGATGGTGACAGAGCCACCAGCCTCCGCAGAAAGACCACCCGAGCTCCTGAGAGCTTTCACCTCATTGGGCACTCAATGAGAACTGTCACTCACTTTTCTAACCCACCCTCTCGGGGAGCGGTGGCAATCTCACCCGAAATGTATTTTCCCCCCATTTTCATGGGAGGTAAATGTGGCATGCAAAATGTATTTTTAATGACTGAGATCTGCATTTAAGTGTATTTCCCATCTTTGCTGGGTCATTAAGCCTTTAAATCTGTCAATATTTTAATGATTTTTATAGTCCAGTGATGTATAGGTTTGTTCAAGTTTTCATTCTCTCCACACTCCCTTACCCATAAGATGCTCCAGCGAGAGCTCACCAAGGGGTAATTGAACACATGTGCTGTTCCATATGGGTTCTATCCTGGCAGCCCATACCCTGTGCTGGCAATGATCACAGCAGAGCACATCACACCCAGGCTCAGGTTCTAAAGACTGGGAGGATGATCCAAATGACCCTTGGAAATCCAGTCAGAAGTTGCCGTGGTAGAGACCATGACACTATTTCTCACTAAGTGCAGCAAGACCAGCTTCCCCTCTAGTGTTGGGACAGAATATTGTCTCTTCAGTGGAGCCCCAGGTAAAGGATTGGCCTGCGTCTAAGGGCTGTGCTAGAGCTACACGAAGCCTGACTAGTTCTTACACAACGAGAAGGAGGCGGGAACCAAGACCCACCGGGAACAGCAGATTCATAGCCCTTCATTGAGTGGAATGGCAGGTAGAATTGCCTGCATTATACAAATAACTCTCTCTCTTTCTCTCTGTTAATTTTACATTTGCTGAACACATGGCAATTTACAGCATGGCTGGATACAATATGGCAGACAGAGAGCACCAGACTGGGCTTGCGAAGTCAGTTCAGCCACAGGCATTTTGAAGAATGCTAAAGCGAAGGGACTTAGGTCGTAGACTTTTTTTTTTAATTGTTTCCATTTGGTCCAGGGCTTGGGTTAAAAAGCTGCCCGGTGGCTGCAGAGAGAGGCTCAGGCAGAAGCCCTGACACCAGGGTGATGCAGAGGGGCTCCTCAAAGGCTGCTGGGCTCCGGAGGCTCCCAGTTAGTTGTGCTTAAGGGTGAGCCTTTTGAAGAGCTCCTCGCCCAGCCCCCAACTGGGGCGGAGGTCAGTCAGGTGGCCGCCCATCTTCTTGATGAGTTTCACCGGCTCATCTATGTTGCAGCTCTCCAGGAAGTCAGAGCTGGGAGTCTGCGTGGCAGAACCCAGGGCATGCAGATCCAAAAGGACCGGGTTCAGGTTCTTCTCCACGACCATGGTGGCTTCCATGACGTCTGGGTTTTACCCCACTCATATTTGGAACAGCTTCTGCATATCCTGGAAGAGGGCACAGCCTCTGAGCTGGTTTGGCATCTTCAACAGATGCTCAGTGCCCTTGCGCTTGTCCTCTGCCAACTCGAGGAAGAAGTGGCCCAGACCCTCCAGAGCCACATCGTCGCTGTCGAAACAGACGCCCAGGGAGAGGTAGGTGTGGGAAGCCCACAGATATGTGTTGACCAGGTGGTTGACGGTGGCCTCCACCTTGGCGGAATAATTCTGATGAATCCTGGGGCTCATGGTTGATCGGCAATAAGGAGCTAAGCTCAAAAAATGGTGTTGGCTGGTCCGGGGAGGTGGGCAGAGGATGTCTAATTGGTTGGTTCCAAAGGTTGCCACTGGAAAAGAAGTTGGAGGGTGGCCAGGGGCTGGGAGAAGGGGCATCTACGGGTGTGTTCCACCCAAACACTGTTGAAGCAAGAGACAGATCTGTGGGACCGCCGAGGGCACTGCAGGCCATAGACGCTTACAGCAAATAGAAATCATTACTTTCTCGGAGGTTCCGTTTCCTCACCCATAAGATGCGGGCTTTTGGGTGGGGTGATCCCGAGGTTGAAGTGGTCTCGGGATTGACATTGGTGCGTTCAAGCTCAGGGCTCTTGGCCGACAAAGACTGGCCACCTAGGATCACCTCAATAACCCAGTGGCCTAGAAAAGCAGCAGCCCCTCCCTGCTCCGCCTGGGAATGTCCTAAGACAGAATTTATTAAAAGTAAGAACAAAGGTGAGAAATAGGTCCCGTAAGGGAATGCTGGGTTGTTCACACTGCTTGTCTCCAGTGTCTCTTCAGTTCAGCAAATCTGAATTTAGCACCTGGTAAAGACAAAACAGGTGCTCTGTGTTGGAGAGGTAAAGACAGATAAACTGTCCCTGACATTGTGGAACTCCCAGTCTTGGTATAATTTTGAGTGGTTTATCACAAGTGAGAAGGCCGAGCATTTGGGCGGCGAGGGTTGGCAGAGTGGTGTTGAAATCTATTGGTAAAAACTATGGTGTATCAGAGTGCCTTTTGGCCTTTAATTCCTAGATTCACGTCTTCAGAGCTGTGGTAATCGTTAGTGCTGTTCACCAAGTATTTCCAGGTCTCCTTCTACTGAGTGTATAGGTGGGCCATATTTTCCTAAGCCACTGAAGTTAAGTGTGGCCGTGTGACTTGCTTTATCAATGAAATGTCGATAGCGTGATATGTTTCACTTCCCGGGCAAAAGCCTTAAGCACCATCAGATGACTCCCCCATGGTTCTTTGACTCCCATGGTTCTTTTCCTCTGCCATGTAACCAGCAATACCCTGGATAACAGAAGCTCACTAGTCTGTGCCTCTCAGCGAGGACAAAGTGGGAGTAGAGAGCTGACTGATCCATGATGGGTGTGTAGTAGGAGCAAGAAACAAATTTTTGTTGTTTTAAGCCACGGAGATTAAATAAGAAATGTTTATTATGGAAAATTTCAAACATGTGACAGCAGAGACAATAGGATGTTGAACCTGCTCTACCCATTACTTTCACTCCAACAATCATCAAGATATAAGCCTCTGTGATTTGGGGCTTGTTTGCTACCACGGTACAACCTAGATTAATCCTGCCTAAAACAGAGGGAAAGGATGTTATTTCCCAGAAATACTAAACGAGTGACAGGTAAAAAGAATGGAAACACAAGATATGAGATTTTCTTTTGATGCCATATTTTTCTTAAAGTTGTTGGTGCTTTTAGGGATACAGGAGAGCTGAATGGATTAGCTGGAGTAAAAGTTGCTGGGCCCTCAGGATGGGGCTGCTTTGTGGAATCTGTCTTTTGGCTCAGGCTCAATCCATCTCCTTTTCGGCTTGGCCTCCGGCTCCTCTGGCAGGTGGAGCTCACCTTCTCATTAGCGGAACAATGCTTTTCACGTGGGGAGAGCTGACACCCTGTGGCTTCGTGTGCTGCCCTGCCTCAGCTCTGTATGCCTCCGCGGCTTCTTACGCCTCGCATCTTGTTGCTGCTGCTGACTTTGGAGGGCAGCTCTAGAACGTTAAGCCTGTAGGACGTTAAGGGCTGTCCTCTCCACAGAGCCAGTTTCATGTAGTTCATTTTGAGTCATGCAGGGACCTCAAGGTACTGTTATCAAGGCTGTTCCTCAGGCCTACTTGTTACCATGGTAGCAGGGGAGCAGAAGATCCCAACAAAACCTTAACTTGGGGCTAACTCCATTGAGAAGGTGTGACATTATGTGACATTTCGATATGTATGTATACACATACGGTCCACGGATGTGTTGCCGTGTTTTCTACTCTGCACCACTGGTCTGTGTGTCGCTGAGCCAGTACCATGCTGCACTGCTATGCGTCTGCAGCGTGTTTGATTGCGCAAGTCTCCCTTCTCTACTCTTCTTTTAGAAACATTATTATTTCTTTATTTTTTTATTTATTATTCCTCAAAAAGAAATCCAACTGGAGTTTTGAGTGGGAGTGCCCTGAATTTGTAGGTTAACCATGAATTCAGTTAGGTCTTTATAGAGTCATCCAAGACAAGTCATCCTACATTTGGGCATCCAGTCCAAAAGCATGGAACGTGCTCTATTTACTCAGGTCATTTTCTGTTTCCTTTATTAGAATTAAAAATTTTTGTATAGCAGTTTTGTATGTTCTCGGTTAACCCCCAGATATTTTGTAATTCCTGTTGCCGTTGTTGTTCTTTGGCCGGGCAGCTTGTGGGATCTTAATTCCCCGACCAGGGATGGAAGCACAGAGTCCTAACCACTGGACCCCTGGGGAATTCCTTCCTGTCGCTGTTGTAAACGGTATCTTTTTAGTAATATTTCCTAGCGGCTCTTGTAGTAGGGGGAGAGATGCTGTTGATCTGTGCAGGGAGATCTTGTGTCTGGCAAACATACTGAGCCTTATTAGTTCTAATTTGTTTGAGCCTTTGTATTTTTCTAAGTTGACATTTTGTTTTTCCACTGCTGCAGTAAGAAGCCCCCCCGCATCTAACGTCTGTGGTAAGGGGGTGGCAGGGGTTGAGGGGATGACTCAGTAGAAGGAGGGAAAATGTTTCCTCTTCCCCCTCCTACAGGGAGGGGCCAGACCTCTGTGATGTGAACATGTAGGGTCTCCACAGCTTCAGAGTCTTGTAGTCAGGCCAGTGGCCACCATGACGGGAGAAAGGGTGGCCTAAAGTTCTCTGGTAACAGGAAAGGGGAGGGGAGGGGATGCTACCAAAAAGAGAGAGGGAGGGGTTTGGAGAGGAGGAGGAAGACAGAGAAAAGGGAAAGACTCTCTTGAGGGGGACTTTGATGGGGCAGGGGTTGTTCTGGAGAAATATCAGGGACAGTAGAGAGTAAAAGAGTCTTCAGTTCCAGAAGAATAGGTGGACCACACACCCACCATCCGACAGTGTCACCCAACGAAGCCCTGGGGTCCTTTGGTCACCTGACATGGGGCTGGGGGAGGAGCTGGGGCACCTGCAGCCCCTCCCAGCACCAGCCTATGCTGACCAACTGCTGGAGTCCCCACCCCATGTGGCCCTTGTCACCTGCGCTGCTGTGACCCTAACACCCAAAACTGTGGGGCCTGGGAACTCCCAGGGTCTGGACCTCCTACATCCCCAGAACTCCCATGAGTCAGAGCTAGAGCCACAAGGCACACTGAGTTGGGGTCCCTATACTTGGTCCTGAACAGAAGTTCACTGAGGGAGGGTCAGGAGTTGAATGTTTTAACCAGGCAGCTGGTTTGCCTTGTTTGATGAGTAACTGTGGCTGAATAGTAAGGTTGCTTTGGTTTGGAAACTTCTCTGCACACCTGCAAGGTGGGGAAATGGGGCTGCCTTCTGCCCTGAACAGCATTTAATGGGGCTGCTGGGGGCAGGATGGGGAGGCCTTGGTTCGCAGCTGTGGTTGGTGACCCCAATTTCAGTTGCTGGTAGAATAACTGTAAAATCAGGAAGTGAGGGGGCCCCCTCCCAGCCCCTCCTGCCAGGGCTTCCCCGGGATGGGCTGATGAACGGGCAAGTGCAGCTGTTCTTGGCTGACCTCTGCTCCCCTATGTGCCCCTTTACTGCCTTTCAGGGCCCACACCTCTGACCTTAAGGAATCGCTCCTAGAACTTGCTTTTTTCACACAGAGATCGTGATAAGCAGAGGCATCCAGGCTGGTGTGTTCATGCAGAGAAGCAGACAGATGCCCTCAGATCCGATCCGATGCCTGATCCTTTGGGTCTTGGAGGGAGACGGCCTGGCACTGCTTGTAAACAAGCCGTGAAGAGGCCAGACTTCCCTTGGAAGTTTATAACGCCAAAACAAAGCAGGCTATTTTGGAGCAAAGAAGCCAGAAAAAGGGTCAGTGAGATGAGAGAGGGAAAGCCTGGTCCGGAAACACAAATGCCCTGAGCCTATCAAGGTGTTTCCAAGAGTGGAACAGCCGGGCTGGACCCAGGGCATCCCCCAGGCCTGTGCGAGGGTGAGGCCCCTGTTTCTGGGTGGGCGAGGCCCCTGTTTCTGGGTGGGTGAGGCCCCTGTTTCTGGGTTGGTGAGGCCCCTGTTTCTGGGTGTGCTCCTCATTTCCTGTTATGGCCTGTCTCCACATGCTGAGTGGCTGTGAAGCAACGGCTGCAGTCACTCAGCTTTATAAATAGGACATCTACAGTGAAGATGGTAGGAAATTCCCAGAGACTTCTGCCTGGGCTTATTATGAGTGTGCAGATCACACAAGTGAAGTCCCAGCACCCCCTCCTCCAGCCTCCCTCCCTATAGCATCCTGGGGCGTCTGATTGGAGGCCCATCTCACCTGCTCTGTGACTGGAAATCTCCCAAGGGTGGTCCGAGAGGCACAGGGACTGGAGATGTCCACCTCTGACCTTGTTCACACACTCCTGGGGGAGAACAGCTGACCCTGGTCTCCCGCTCCCCACATGCCATGCGCTGTGCCTTATCTTGCCGACATGCACTTACTCCCAGGAGGAAGGTGCGTTATTATTCTCATTTGGTAGATGGAGAATCTGGAATCCAAACCCATGTCTGACTCATTCTGGATCTCAAGGATTAACCATGGACTCAGATTCCCCTGAACAGAGAACAAGAATGAGAAAGGATCAGAGTAAGGAAAGGGGAGCCCTCCGTTTTCTGGAGAGAAAGAGAGGAGAGGCTTCCTGTACCCTGGGCTTTGGTTATATTTTCCTTTCCTTCTTTCCCCTCGTGACACACTTCTAGGCTGGTGGCTATTTCTGGAAAGCCAGACTTCAGCTTTGAGTGGCTCGATGGGCCCCTGCTGTGGCTGGGTTTGAAGGAGATGCGGACATGACTGCCGGCACCAGGCAGGAGGCCCTGCAACTGGGGGGCTCAGGCCATTACAGGTTTAGGACTGAAATGCTGTTCAAATATTTGCCCAGCAACTTCCAGTGTGCTTTGCAACAGGTAGCATAAGCAGCCTTCGCGAAGTCATTGATGGCCTCACACCTAGCCAGGGTCTCTCTCACCCATCTGTTGAGCCCCCTGTGGTTGAAGAGTTCCCCTGTCCTTTTCTGTATTTCATGATGTTGATATTTTTATGGCCCGTCCCTCGGTTTGGATTAGTTTTTCCTCATGATTAGAATCAAGCTATATATTTTTTAACAAGAAAGCAACAGAGGTAGTGTTGGGTCTTCTCAGGGCATTACATTAGGGGCTCATGATGTCAGTTTGTCCCATTATTGGTTGTGTTCTTTGATCCCCTTGTAAAGGTGGTATCAGCCAGATTTCTTTAGTATAAGCTATCATTTTCCTTCCATACCTGGGAATGGCTAAATAAGTACATGTTTTTATGGGGATTTCCTGAGCTCCAGTTCCCACAGGTCAATGCAAAGAGAGCCAGGTGACACCTGAGACTGCAGTGGGTTACATTACAGGGGAGGAAGCCTGAGCTTAGGGAACCCGAGTATTTTATAATGGTCCATAAGTCCTGACCTCTTCTGCCAAAGGAAACATTATCTTTATTGTACTGGACACTCAGCATGCCTGCACTTTGTTCTATGGGGAGACACTGTCTTCTAAGACTATTCGCTATACAAACATCCTTGCAAAGATAGTCCAGAACAAAGGCAGCTGGTGCCTCTGTTTATAGGACACCCACAAATGTGAGAGACCCATGGAGAGCTGTCTCCCAACAGATCTGTGAAAATTGTCTTTCTACATACAATCTGGTCATGTTATTCTGGTCATGTAACCAACCATGCTGTGGCTGGTTGTTCCCCAATATCCATTCTCTGCATGTTCAGTAATGGAACCCCACTTCCCCACAATAGCTGAGCACATGGCTTTTCAGGATGACGTCTGCATTTCCCATCTTCTCTTGCAGCAAGGTGTGGCTGTGTGACTAAATTTTGAGCAATAGACTTTAAGTGAGTGTGTAACTTCTGGAAAGTGCCCTTAAAGGACGGGAACGTGCCATTTTCCTTCTCTTTACTCCATCCTACAACATAAAATAGAAATCTCCCTCTCCCATTGTGTTCCCTAATCCTCTCTTCTGCCTTTTTTTAAATCTTCATAACACATAAAACCATGGACATACTATTTATTTTGCTTATTTTTTATATTTTCTACCTCTTCTGTAATGTAAACTCCACGAACAGTGCTGATCCATTACAGTATACTTGTACCAACTGTTAAGATATACTGAAATATTTCTGTACCAATTGGTGACTAGCCACTGCCCCAAGTCCCCGTGTACCCCCCTATGGCAACTCCCAGCTACCCAACAGTCTTAGCTCAGGCTGCCATAAGAAAATTCCATAGACTGGGTGGCTTTAACAACAGAAATTATTTTTCTCACTGTTCTGGAGTACTGAGAAGTCCAATATCATAGTGCTGGTCAAGTCAGTTCTTGAGAGAGATTCTGGAAAGGGTACTCTTCCTGGCTTGCAGAATGCTGCCCTCTCGTACACCGCACACACACACACACACACACACACACACACACACACACACACACACACACACAGAGGAAGGGAGGGAGAGAAAGAGAAAGAGGAAGACAGAGAGAGAACTCTCCTGTGTCTTTTTTCCCCCCTGAGTGGCTTGCGGGATCTTAGTTCCCCAACCAGGAATTGAACCCAAGTCATGGCAGTGAAAGCACTGAGTCCTAACCACTGTACCGCCAGGGAATTCCCTCCAGTGTCTTTTCCTATAAGGGCACTAATTTCATTGGACCAGAGCCCCACCCTCATGTCCTCATCTAACCCTAATTACCTCGCAAAGGTCCCATCTCCAAATACCATCACATTAGAAGTTAGGGCCTCAACATATGAATTTTGGGTAAATACAAACATTCAGTCCATAACAGCAACTAAACAGGCATTGACTCATGTAGTAGGAGGCTTGCACATCCTGCTTGTGCATTAGGGCCAGTGACTTCCTGGTTAATCAGTGCCTAGGCTATGCCCCTGAGGTGCTCCAAAAAGACCTCCTGATTGAATGCATGCTAGATTCTATTATAGGATGGCTCCGAGCCTTTCCATTGTCCATCTCGAACTCAAGAGGAGCAGGAGTCAGATTTTTCAATAAATAAAATTGGGAAAAATACCAAGCAGCAACTTTCTGCTATTTTAAAACAAAGGACTTCTTCTACCTTTTCTCAAGTCCTCCTGTTCCCATCCTGCTCTCTTCCCAGGTGAAGAGAGAGCGACTGAACAGAAACAGAGAAAGGAAATCATTCTTTTATTTTTTTTTTCCCCTTGAGATAAGTAATTGCCAGGACCTTCCCTATGTCCACCATGAGGAATCAGAGAAGGCGGGAGAGGCAACAGCAAGTGTAGGGCTGGGAAGGGAACTCAAGTCCATCAGTCAGCTCAGAGCCATACACATCTTCTCACTTACTTTGCCTCCCTGGAGGTCCCCTCTGTGCAAATGAGTGGTTTAAAGGCATGTATCAATTACCCTAAGAAATGTGCAAGCCCTGTGAACCAGGCAATTCCTTCAAAGTGTGATATGAAGAAAGCAAAGAGAGGATAACAGGTTTGACCTACTTTGGATAGGAGGAGCAGGGCAGGATGATCTGAGGAGGTAGTCTGTGAGCTGAGACCTGAAGGATGAGAAAGAATCATCCATGGGGACTTCCCTGGTGGCACAGTGGTTAAGAATCTGCCTGCCAATGCAGGGGACACGAGTTCGATCCCTGGTCTGGGAAGATCCCACATGCCGCAGAGCAACTAAGCCTGTGCGCCACAACTACTGAGCCTGCTCTCTAGAGCCCATGAGCCACAACTACTGAAGCCCGCACGCCTAGAGCCCATGCTCCGCAACAAGAGAAGCCACTGCAATGAGAAGCCCACGCACTGCAGCGAAGAGTAGCCCCCGCTCGCCACAACTAGAGAAAGCCTGTGCGCAGCAACAAAGACCCAATGCAGCCAAAAATAAATAAATTAATTTAAAACAAAAAAGAATCATCCATGGGAAGGGCGGTCTGGGCAGCAGCCCAGAGAATCTCAGAGGCAGAGCTGGCTATGGAATTTGCTAAGCCCAGTGCAGGGGAAAATGCAGGCCCCCAGCCGGGGGTGGGTCAGTCAATCTCCCCTCCCTGGGGGCGCCCCTCCCCAACCCACAGCAGATGGGAGATCCCAGAGAAGCACAACCTCTGTCCCAGGACATGCTTGATACCTGGATCCAGACAGGGAGAGAGACCCCTGTTATCACCCGTTAGGTGTGCTGTGGGACTGCCAGCCTGGGTGGAGATGACATCACATCAGCTGCCTGTCTCCAACCCTCCCTGCCACACTGCCCTGCAGTGAAGGGCGACAGCAGAATGTGTGCCTCGCCTGCCAGTGCATCTGATCACTGCTCCTGGCAGAGGGAGGCAGTGGCCACAGGGAGGAAGGGAGGCCAGGTGGGACTGGGGATCCAGGGAGCAGGGTGGAGGCAGGAGGTAGAGGAGGAGAGCTGAGGAGAGCAGAGGAGAGCTGAGACTCTAAGCCCCGTGCAAAGGGTACGCTCCGTTGTCCCATCAGACTTCACTTGTAAAACACAAATTCAAAGATTATTACTGGGAGTTCCCTGGTGGCCTAGTGGTTAGGATTCCAGGCTTTCGCTGCTGTGCTTGGGTTCAGTCTCTGGTCAGGGAACCGAGATCCTGCAAGCCGTGTGACGCAACCAAAAAAACAAAAGAAACCCAAGATAATTACTAAGAATTTGAAGATGGCGACCACAGGGCTGCACTGGTCTCAGACCCTTGAAGCCAACCCTGCTCAAAACTGACCGGCAGCCAGCATGACCCATCCCAGCAAGCAGTGGGAAGCAGATGAGGGGCAGGGGCCACATAATGCCAGGATCTGTGGGTCATTGTAAAGACTTTGGAATTTGGTCTTTGACCAGTGAGAAACCACCAGAGGGTCCCAAGCAGGTGAGTGACATTTTAAGGTCACACTGGCTGTGGTGTGAAGAGTGGGTTGTGAAGAGTGGAAGTGTGGCTGACCCGTCCAGGCAAGATATGATGGGGACTGAACTCTGGCAGAGGCCGTGGAAATGGAGAGAAGTGGATGGATGGGAGACGTTTTTTGGACATAGGGTCAAAGAAATGGGAGACAAAGACATCAAGGAAACGAGAGTCCAGGGAGTGGAAAGGTTCAACCAAGCAGCCGTCAAAGCCACAGAGAAGGAAGACACATACTGTAGCGGGGAGGAAGACCACAAAAGCCAGTGCCGGGTCCGTCGGAGACCTGCCTCTAACCCTGGGTCTCAGGAACCTCAGTTTTGCAAATGGTACTTGGTTGCGTTGTTCTTGTATCTGGCTGAGCCAGGTAGAATGAAGCGAGGTCTTCTCTGTCCTCCTAGCATGATGGACCTCTCCGACCCAATCTTTTCCAGCAGACACTAGCCCAGAGGCCTCGGCTTGTCAGCTTGCAGGACGTCTTGCCTGGGGAAGCCAGCAAAGGCTGAGGGCGCCTGTCCTTCCCTCCCATGCCCAGCATGATGGCCTTGCCTCCTAAAACCCACGTACAAGAATGGGAACAAAGGTGAGCCCACAGGAGGGCCAGGGGTGAAAGGAGAAACGGTGGTTCTATCTGTGAAATCAACCTGAGCCTTGGTTATCTCGAACGTAAAGAGTGGCCTTCCCTCCTGACCAACCCCTGCCCTGTCTCTGTGGCTCTGAGGACCTGCAGGAAGGCAGGACCCGGCTGTTCTCCTAAGCAGAGGCTACGGCTGGGTTGCTACTTTCATTCAAATATCAGTGACTAAGAAACCTCAAGGTCTCCTTTTTGTAAGCTGCTTAGAGATGTCGGAAAACGAGGGAAGAGGCACAGAGGAGAAGTGGGGGTGGGAAGACAGGAGGATTAGGGAGGAGGAGAGAAAGGAGAGGCTTGCAAAGCTGAGCACCTGGCGAGCTTGATGCCCACCCGCCAGGCTCCGGGCAGGCTGTCAGCTTCGGAGAAGCGGCCTTGGGAAGCCCTGAGGAGAGCGTTCTCACAGAGCTGGTGCTGATGCAGTTCTGGCTTGGCCTAACCATCGGTCCTTCTTTAATCCTTATTAAAAGCCGTCATTTTCTCCCTCCCTGGTGGCCAGTTTAGTGGTAAGAAATTCAACTAAAAGTAATGCCTTAAACCTGTTAATTTGGAATGGCCCAAAAGAAGGGGAGCCTGCCCAAAACAGAAAACGCCAAAGGAAACTCTCTCCTTCACATTACTGAGCGGTTCTTCTTGTCCCCCAGCATTTGCATGGAGCGCTGTCTGGGTCCAAGGCTGTGCTCAGAGAGCTCAGGACAGTCCTTTAACTGAGAATAAACAGCAAGGTGAGATTCAGCTTTTCTCAGCATACCTGCAGGAAGTGAATAAGAACTCCCAGGAAAAATAAGTTTGGGAAGCATTGGGTTCAAAGAAGTCAAGTGGGTTTTTATATTATATTTCTTAATATAAGAAAGAAATATAGTTAAGAGCCTTAAATGTACGCGTGTGCAATGTGGCTCTCCAAGAAGTGTTTGAAAGAACCTGTTGATTTCCTACTCAATACACTTCCCCGCCCAGTCCCAGGGAGGAATGCTGGTTGGTCTGAGCCATTCCCCTGGATGGTGTTTGCTTTATTAAACATGAGCATGTGATGCAGCCCTGACCACAGGTGGTAAGGCCTGGGGACTTCCAGGAAGGTGTTCCTTGCTCTCAAAACAGAACACAAGACAGTACTTGACTGTTACAGTCTTTGGGCATTATCACAGGAAGAGGTGAGCTTAGAGCTGCTGCAGTCGTATTAGGGTCATGAGGAGAAGGCCAAGAGCATCCAGAGATGCTTATCTCTCTCCGTGGTGTGCGATTAAGCCGTTGCTTTCACTCTTTGGGTTTGTTTCTTCCTTGTTCAGGCCTTGGGTGTTCTGTGTTTTTCAACTCACAGCATCCTGAAACCAGTGGGGACACAGCATGCAGACATTCTCGGATTCCTTTGACTACAGATGGTCCCTCTGACTGGTGTTTACTGAGAATGCTGTGGGAAAGTACACCAGGGTGAGGGACGTGGAGTTGGGGGTCAAAGGCTTCCGTTCTGCTTTAGGTTCTGACAATCACATGAGGTCCTGGGCCTCAGTTTCAACTCTGTGAGAAGACTACCTAACTCAAGTGCCTAATACTCTGCCAGGCACATAGTAGGTATGTCACAAATGTTGTTGTTAATAAAACGGGGCAGGGGAGGAGGAGAGGAGTAGTCCAGTTTCAAATCTCATTTCTGCCTGAGAGTACTAACCATTTCAAAAGTAAAACCTGTGTTTTCTGGCCCCCTACCAGCTTATAGCACCCTCTAGCCCAGCACTCAGCAGGCAAAAGATAAAACAGGGACCATAGATGTCCCAGGTGGGCACCCTAGGTCTGGGGCCACAGCCCCTCACTCTTCTGCTAGAGCAAGCCTGGGTTCTTCTGGGCAATGCCCCCTGAAGGCCGTGTCCCTCTATGCATGCTAATGGCTGTGGGACCCTCCTCAGTGAGAACTTCCACGTGTACTGGTGGCCCTACCTGCCCCAGAAGGACAATCTCCAGTCTAGACACTCATATGATGCCAAGGGATTGAGTTCCCCCTTGTCCAGGTCTCTGGCTGAGACTCAGAGCGGCAGCTGGCAGACAGCTGACCCGGGCTTTGCTCTCTCTCTCTCTCTCCATCTCTCGTGTCCATTGGGACATTTTATTTGCATGTAAGTGTTACATCCCTAGAAGAAGAATCCCAGGATTTTCCCTCCTGTGTGTTTTCATCCATGATGCCAACTGAGGTCATCACTACAGTGAAACCAAAGAGATAGGGACAGATGGTCCTGCTGTGACCAAATGCACATTCATGTGCCTGATGCATAGTGAGGCCAAACCATTGGAGTTTGGAGCAGAGAAAGGTTTATTGCAGGGCCAAGCAAGGAGAACAGGTGGCTCGTGCTTAAAAATGCTGAACTCCCTGATGGTTTTCAGGGAGAGGTTTTTATAGGTAAAATTTGGGGTGAGGGCTGCAGGGTGTGTGACCGTCCTCTGATTGGTTTGTGGTGAGGTAACAGGGCGGTGCTCCAGGAATCTTGTGCTCAGCCTGAAGTTACCATCCTCCTCTTGGGTGGGAGCCTTAGTTCCTGCAGAAAATGTCAGAGATATGTTGTCGTGGACATTCCTTGAGGAGGAACTAGAACTCTATTTTACTGCACTATTGTTTTTTTGACTGCTCTTTGCTTCTGCATTCTCTCCCTTCCCTGATTAGCAGCTGTTTGAATCTGCCCCTTGGAACCCAGGGAAGGTATAGGAGGCAGAAGCCTTTTCCTACAAACAAGAAATGGGAGACACAAAGGCTTTTGTATCCAGAAGGGCCCCACAGGGTCTTGCTTGGTTTCACTGCCATTGTTCTCAATCTTTGAGTTGCACGTCAGATCTGGGGCTCCACCCACACTTGTTTAATTGCCTGTGAGGTTCATAAAAATGTTCCCAGCTCTGTGACCAACAACGATTTCAAAATTGCCAGTGTAACCATGCTTCGTCATCATAGTTAGAAACCAGGCCATGACTGTAGAGCATGACCTTAAAAGAACTGACTTTGGGGATACTTGGGGATTGAAATTCCTCTTTGGGCAACACTTTAAATATGAGAGTTCTATGCCACTGGACTGGTCTTGCCTTTCTTTTTGGCATTGTTGATGCTCTTGAGAGTATCAGCCTGGACATTATGGCGGCATGGAAGGATGATGGAAAGACTGGGGCTTTGCTCTGTTGGGTTTGGGCCGATGAACAGCAGGGAGAGGGAGTGACAGTGTATGAGTGTGTGTGTGTGTGTGCACTCGCGCGCATGTGCGTGCACACCCAGACACAGTCATGGCTCAGTAGAAACACCTCATGGAAGGAGGTGTTGCAGGAAGGGGGACCCCTTCCAGAGCCCGAGAGTGGGCTCTTGTCTAACACTCAGAAATGAATTGTCCGCGGGGACACACGTGCTGACAAAGCAAGAGGCTTTATTGGGAAGGGGCACCCAGGCAGAGAGCAGGGGGGTAAGGGAGCCCAGGAGGACTGCTCTGCCACATGGTTCGCAGTTTTATGGTGATGGGGTTAGTTTCCGGGTTGTCTCTGGCCAATCATTCTGACTCAGGGTCCTTCCTGGTGGCACGCGTATCACTCAGCCAAGACAGATTCCTGCACTGAGGATTCTGGGAGGTTGGTGGGACATATGGACTGACATCTCCTCTCCCCTTTTGACCTTTCCCGAATTCTTCCCATTGGTGGTGGCTTGTTAGTTCTGTGTTCTTACCAGGACCTCCTGTCACATAATAACTCATGCAAATGGTTACTGTGGTGCCTGGCCAGGGTGAGCGGTTTCAGTCAGTGTTTCCCCTAACAGAGTGAGGTAGACCAGGCAAGTATTATTATTCATCTTTTACAGACCAAGAACTAGAGGTTCAGAGAGGTACAGGGGCTGCCCAAGGTGACATACCAGTCAGTGGCAGAGCCGCTTGTGAGAACAGGCCTCTGGCTCCCAGGCCATCTCTCTTCCCATGTTCTGTGAAGAACACGTTAGGTGTTTGGCAATGAACAGAACACTCGCTGTTCAAAGATGGAGGAGGGGTGGGCAGATACATAGAGAAGTATTTCTACTGCACCCTGGGGCTCTGAACCCACCAAGAGAACTGGGCACCGCCTCTTTCACTCCTTCTGCCTGCCCCGCTCTCTGAGGGGAGAGGAGACCATGCCACATGGCCAGGTTCTCAGGAGAAAAGCAGAACTGCATCACCCAAGAGGCTGGGTGAGGCAGGGGACCTGGTCATTTCGGGACCACCACCAGCAGAGAAGAAAGGGGAGAGAGGTACCAAGACAGGGGTGTTCCCCTGACTTTGGGGATACTTGGGGATTGAAATTCCTCTTTGGGCAACACTTTAAATATGACAGTTCTATGCCACTGGACTGTGGGAGTCCTAACTTATGAACTGTTACAAGTACATGGTAGTCATGCCCAGTGTTAGTTTGGAGGAATGCTTGATGGGAGTGTGTCAATCTAGGAAGGCTTCCTGGAAGATGTGCTTCTTGAGCCAAGTTATAGAGTTTTGCTTCTTCTCTGAAGTGCATAGGAATCACCTGGGGTCTGATCCAGTAGGGCTGGGGTGGAGCCTGCAATTCTGCTCTTCTTACAAGCTCCCAGGTGGTCCTGAAGCCTTGAGTAGGAAAGTTACAAAGGTAAGAGTTACTGTTACCGAACTGACCTTGAGCCTGCTCGCCTGCTGCAAAGCAAAGCCAATTTACTGACCCTGGGTTGTGGTCAAAGTACGGCATTTACTGCAGGTGTCAAGCAAAGAGAACATGCAGCTCACGCTCAAAAGACCAGAGCTCACAATGGCTTTCAGGGAAGGGTTTTTAAAGGCAACATCTGCGGGAAGGGTTGCAGGGTGCATGACTTTCTTCTGATGGGTTGGTGGGGAGGTAACGGGGCGATGTTTTGGAAATCTCAATCATCAACCTCCAGTTTCCAACCAGTCTGGGGTCTACAAGCTCGTGGTCAGCATGCAGACACCATCCTCCACCTGGGTGGCGGGGGGGATGGGGGGGTCTTAGTTTCCGTAGAACAACTCAAAGATATGAGTCAGACTATTATGTATATCCCTTGAAGAGGAGCTAGGACTCTGTTTTATCACTGAACTATTGTTTAAAGTATCATTGCTCGACTGCTTTCCTTTGTTTCTGCATTCCCTTACTTCCCTAATTAGTAACTGCCTATGTCTGCTCTTTGGAATGCCGGGAAAGCCTAGGAGATTATAAAGTCTTTTTCTGTAAACAAGAAGCGGGGAACATGGAGGGGCCTTCGTGTCTGGGAGGGCCCCGCAGGATCCTGCTCGGTTTCAATGCTCCCTTTTCTTTGATACTCCTCAGTCCTGAGGGGAACAGAGGCGGAACAAGAAAGGGAATAAAGTTTTGGATAGAGAGGTTAATCATAAACTTGGCAGGGGAACTCAGTTTTAGGGGGACTCCTTTTCACGAACTCATTGAAAAGAGGAGTCATTCAGAGAGGACATTACCGGAAACAGGCAAGATATAACGAAGGTCAAAGATGAGAAGTACCTTGGAGAGCAGGGTGTGTGGAGAAGCGGGTGCGTGAGGCAAGGAGGTGGCTACGACCTCACTTAAGAAGGCTGGGGATGCTGGAAGGGCCAGGTAAAGTGAATGAGGAGCTTGGATTCCTCCCATGAACCACACTCTTCTTGGGGTGGACCCACCTGCCCTCTACCTGAATCCCTGGGCACTAAGAATGTTAAGAATGTTCATCCTTTGGCTTCACACAGCAGATCCTGGTTTCTTCGGGTCTGGCTAGGGGCTCAAATCTGCATTTTAAAGAAGCTCTCAAAATGATTCAGATGCAAACTAAAGTTTGCTAACCTGTGTTGGGCAATTAAAGGGTTTCAGATGGGGGAGGGACAAGATGGAATTTGCATTTCAGGTGGATCCCCTGAAAACCAGAGGAGGATGGGCTGGGAGCAGGGAGGCTGGTGAAGGCTGGTGGTTGTACAGGCCAGAGAAGCTGAGGCCTTGGACCAGGATTCTGGCAATCAGAAGGAAGAAGAGGATGAACGCAGATATTCATCGGTGACTCATCCGAGAGTTACTGCTAGATTCCCAGTCTTGGGTATCCAGGAGTAGGAGAGGTGATGAGTTTCATTTTAGACCTGCCAAGTTTGGGGGGCCATCCAGGAAGAGAAGTCCATCGGGCACTCGGATTTCAGAGTCTGAAGTTCAGTGCAAGGACCAGGTCTGGGTATAGATTTGGAAGTCAGCAACCGTAGTGTATTTACCATTAAACATCACAATGAACTTGGTGTTGGCAGCAGTAGGCTTTTCAGACTTTCCCAGGGGAAAGGCAATCTGAGTACTAATTTTGCCAGACATCAATACTATTATCAACAGTGATGTTGATACATTGTATGTACAGAGAGCAGACTTCCCCGAGAATGTTGAGCACAGAGGAACGTAAGTTCTCCCCTCTTTCAAGTGGTGAGTCTAACCTCCCAAAATTGGTCTGAGGGAAGAAGGAACTCAGTAAAAAGGATCTATCACATCTATCTTTCTGCTGTGATTTGACCTTGTAATTCACATTTTCTGACTCCAAGGGCAAATCATGCCAAATAGGATAGCGTCAGCTCTCCTAAATTTCTCACTCCCTTCACGTAGGGAGTTCCAGTCCTTCGGGACCCACACTCAGTGGGAAGAGATAGACAAGGAGGTGGCTATCCATGGTGTCTTGTGTTGAGGGCCCAGAAATCTAAATTAACCTACGTTTTTAGGAAAGGCTTATTGGAAGAGGCGACATCTGTTAGATTTTGAAGGTGGACTAGACGTTAGGTAGATGATGAATAGAGGTGGGGGAGAAGATGCGTTCTAGGAAGAAGACAGCACATGCCAGGCACCAGATCACTAGCTGGGATGTGATCAGGCAACAGTGAATGATCAGATAGGGCTGGAGCAAAGAGCAGGTGTGGGACAGGGACTGGAAACGAGCCTAAGTGGGGAGTAGAGCCTATGATGAAGGGCTGGCTTACATGCAAAGATACGGAATTTAAGATATGTTAAAAACACTAAGATGCCGTTTAAGGAGGGGCACTTAACTGTGACAGCCGGCTGTGGGGTGCGTTCAGGAGGTTTTGCAGTGATCACCCAGGCATGAAGGGGACCTGAACCAAGACAAGTCTTGGCTCTTCCTGACAGCCCAACCCCCAAACAAATCTCCATTCTTCTCCTCCCTACATCTGGCAGCCAAATGAGCCACCATCTCCTGGTCCTGGGCTCCACAGTAGCCCCTGACCAGTCTTGCTACTTCCATGCTTGTGCTTCACAACCTGTTCCCCACAGGGCAGCCAGAGTGACCTTTGAACGATGTGTCTGTCCCTTCTCTGCTTAAAACCCTTCCGTGGCTTTCCATTGACTGCTCCTGAAAGAAAATCCAGCCTCCTTACCCGGGTGCATTTGATCTGGCCCTTCCTACCAGTCCAACCTCGTTTCCAGTCACACAGTCTGTCATTGTCCACACTCCTAACGCCTGGCCCTTTTTTCTGTTCCTAAAACATGCCCAGCTCATTCCCATTTAGAGCTTTTGTGCCAACTCTTTCTCCTGCCAGGATCCTTACATGGCTGGCAATCCTCGCCTTCCCAGTTGCAATTTAAATAGCACTTCCTCAGAGAGGCTCTCCTTCAAATTCCCCTCAAATCTACAGGAGCACAAATTGCTCTGTTTCAATTCTCTGAGCAGCTCTCATTACTCTCAGGCATTTCTCTGTTTATTTGTCCACATATCTATTATCTCCCTCCTCTGTAGTCAATAAGCTCCAAAAATGGCCACCGTCAATTCTTCCTCTCATTGTATGTACACTGATCACGAGATGGGGTCTGATTCTCCTTTCATTGAATCTGGACTGGGCTTTTGACTTCTTATTACTTGCTTTGACTGACAGAATGCAGCAGAAAGGATGCTGTCCAAGTCCTGGGCCTAACTTTTAAGAGACGTATGAGCTTCCACTTTTACTCTCGGAAGCTGGCTGCTAGGTAACGAGGCTGACTACCCTGGACCACCATGCTGTGAGGAACTCAGGCTTCCATATGGAGGAGCATGGACGTGCCAGACATGTGGTGTTGCCTGAGTGTAGATGAGTGAGTGATACCAGCTGACACCCAGGGAGGTAGAAGAGCCGCCTAACCTAGCCCTGACCAGTTCCTGACCAGAGAATGCTGAGACACAATAAGTCCTCGTTGTCTGAAGTCACTAATTTTGCAGGTTTGTTGTGCAGCAGGAGGTAACTGAAACATCTTCCCACTAGAATGAAACTTCACCAGCTTTGCCTGAAAGTACCTGGCACATGCATAGACTCAGTAGATATTTGTTGAATGCATGAGTTTGGGGAAAATGGAGTGGACCATTGACCAGAAGTCTCAGTGAAGCAAAAATGTTGATGTTTGACACTGTGAACGCTGGTAACCAAGTTTAGGGATATTGGAGTTTAACATTTCAGTCCTGAGATTTGAGAACATACAGGATATGGTCATGGTTGAAGTGGTGAGAGGTCAAAGGTCCCTGAAGTTGAGGAGGTGGATAACCTAAGGCTAGGACACCCAGAAGAAAATTAAACTCTCCCAGGATGATGGCAGGACTAGCAGTGGCGAGAGGCCCCGGAAGTTTCCAAATGGGAATTGTAGGAGGCCCATCGGGGGAAGGTGGTTTCCTTGGAAAGATACATTACAGTGTCAACCAAGGCAAAAAAGAGCCTGCGCACGGGAGTAGGATGGAGAGGCCGTTCACAACGGAACAGAGGAGGCCAACCCAAAGGAAGGGGTTGTCAGGGAAGGCTGCAGTGGGAGATGGGGCGGGGGGTGGGGCGAATGGGGGAGCGCGGAGGGGGTGTCAGAAAGCTCTGCTGGCCTGAGAGTCGAGCAGAGCACAGATGAGCCTCTCACTCTGGGCGGAAGTGGAGGATGACTAGGATGAGATCATGAGGGAAGGTAACTGGTCTCAAGATTCTGGCCAGCCTGGAGGTATAAAAATTTGGTTTTCCTGCCAACACAGCCAGAGGATAGATAATGTTTGCTGTTGGCAGTAGAGTCGGCAATCTGAGGATTTGCTCAGGATTCCAAAAGAAATGCGAAAGGAGGCCGGTGGGGCGTGGTTAGGCCCAAGTCGGGGAAACACCCAGCGGGCCTGCTGGCTTAGGCACTGCCCCTCTGAGCAGAGAGGGGAGATGTGGGCAGGCTGAGTCCTGGGGTCAGAGGGCAGGGCTCACCCGGACTTGTGTGCTCTGCAGAGCTTGGCTTTACAGGAAGGGTTGGCATGGCTGGCCGGAGTTACCTACCTGGACCGGCAACCCTAGTAGTCTGTGGAAAGGGGAACTGGCTTAAGTGGCATCTTTTCAAATTCTTTGAAACAATAAGCTTTATTATTATTCTTTCATAGTATAAAAGTGAAGCATGATTAACGTAAAAACTTTGTTTTCAAATCTCCAAAGCAAAAAGGCCTTCCACCCCACATTTCTCATTCTTGTCTCCTTCTACATACAAAACAATGAACATGAATGAGTAATAGATACATTCTTAACATACTATTAAATTCTCGTTTTAATAACGCAGTCACAGTCTCCCTGGGCTATTCTATTTCTTGCCCTGATTCTCAAGTCAAATGGAACCAAGCGAAGAATGGGTGATAGAACTAAACAATGGATTCCTTCAAGCCCTGCAGGTCTATTACTCAAACTGAAAGGTATTTATTAAGCATGACCCATTAGTCAGGACCGTTTTGATTACAAGTGACTGAAACCCAAGGTAAGCTGATTTAGGCCAAGAAGGAAATTTAGTGGTTTATACAAATGAAAAAAGGAGAAGTCCAGAAGGTCAGCTCAATCAGCTGCTTAAATGATGCTGGCAAGAATCTCTTCCCTTAGTGCCTCATCTTCTCAGCTGTGAGTTTTCAAGGTCAGCTCTGTCTCAGCCAGGATTTCCCCAATTAGCAACCCCCGAGGACTCCAGGCTTACTTGCTGAGGACTTAGTAGCACCAGCAAAAAGATTCCTTTTCTCCTACAGCAAAATTCTGAGGTATGGTTCTCATTGGTTGTGCTTGGGTCACGTGCCCTTCCCTGAACCAATCATGACCAGGAGGATGCAGTGCTCTCATTGACCAGACCTGTACCTCATGCCTGCCTCTGAGGTAGCAGTGGTGGCATCAGTCCCGTACAAGCCACATAGAAACAAAAGCTGCCGTTACCACAGGGAGGGGCGTGGCGTGGCGTGAACAGCTGATGCAAACAACAGCTGCTAACACAGGCCAGCTTCATGGATGTGTGACTGTGCAGTCATACAGGGCGCAGCGCTTAGAAGGACCCTGTGCTTGGTTTAATGTTCTGCTGTCACCAGTTTGAAATTCTTAACAATTTTTGAAATATGTGACTGCACATTTTTTCATTTTTCACTGGACCATACAAATTATGCAGCCAGTCTTGATGCTACAGTACTGTGTGCACTGGGAAGGCTTCCAGAAACATAAGACACAGTCCCCTCAGAGACAAGGAAACACAGGGCACATTTGGGAAGAAGCAGGTAGCCTGTGCTGGTTTAAACCCATAAGGAAATAGTAGAAACTTATTTCTTTCATTTATTCACTCATTCACTTACTTATTCATTTAAAACCTTATTAAGGAGATCCTGCTACTGCTAAGGAACAGGGAGAGGAAAACAAATGACTGTCAAGACCCCCCAGAAGCTCATAGTCTGTTGGGAGGGGAGGTGTGTACACAGACACAGCACAGCAGAGTAAGGGTTGGGATGAAAATAAGCACGGAAAGCTGCTGGAGCACAGAGAGGACACCACCACCCAACCTGGAGGTGGGTACGGTCAGTGTAGTCCCAGGGGGGAGGCATGTGATAGACCACAGGCCACAGTCACAGAGCACGTTAAGCTTCGTGGTTGGCAGTTGATAGGGAAACTCATGCAGATGGTTCCACAGAGCGGGAGATATCATGTACCGTGCTTCCGCATTGAGTTTGTAGATGAGCCATCGTGCAGGGTGTATAACAGCCCCCAGGACCACCATCGTCCCCCCAGTCCCCAACCCAGCCACTGACTAGCCTTCAGGCCTAACACTTCCTGCAATCTAGTACCAGACCTAAATGGCAAGACTTTTGAAGCTATCAACTCAGCAGGTAAAATATTTCTTGCATCTCAGACAGACTACAGCAAATGACTTGAATGACCCAATAAGGAGGCAGCACTGAAAGAACTGAAATCCTCCGACCTGTGGACTCTTCCTGTATAAGAGCCACCTTCACCCTGTTTTAACAAATGAATGACTTATCCCCATATACCAGTTTCATTTACTGACACTTTGGGCACCGAGAGACTCACGCTGGGCAGTGTGACGTTTCTCCAGCACACTTGACGCCTTGTCCCTTTTGAGAATCGTCACGGACTTAGGCTTTTCACAGATTCATCTCGTTCCAGTTAGCTACGATCACCGTTTTCTCAAAAAATTACAATTCGCTCAAAAGTTAAAATTGCTCCAAAAATAAAATTAAAACACAGTCCCTGCCCTCAAGAAACTTACATTCCTTTTGATAAAACAATAGCTAACACACATGGAAAATATAGTGAAGAGAACAAGGCAGCACGTGAATGTCCGAGGCTGTTCTGTCTCGGAGTTGGGCAGTATCCTTCCTACCAGACAATTCTGTGAATGTACTGAATTACTTGGGAGCTGAGAAGTCTCCTCTGGAAAGAAAAGTTGAATTTGGTCTGCAGCTGGGTTCAGAGACCTACAAATGTGTCGGGGGGAAGGGCACACCTGACGGTACAAAGCTGGGGAGGAAGAAGCAGCATGACTGAGGGTCCAGCTGCCGAGGGAAGAAAGGTGAGTGAGGGTCAGTATCACTCCTGAACCAGCGTGAGACCTCCTGCAAGCAACAAGTAAAGGCTTCAAAGCAACGAATAGCTGGAACACTGAGTGACTTAGAATTTATTTTTACTCTTATCACTTGTGGTTCTGGGGGCTGACTGGGGTCAGCAAGGGCCTCTGATCTCCGATTTCCAAGATCATGGTCAGATGATGGCTGCACCTGGAGTCAGCTTTATGCTGACTGTTGCCTGGGCTTTCCACCAGAACACACCCCTCTTGGTGGCCAGGCTCGGGTTCCAAGAGCAAGGCGGGGCTCAAGCCTTGTCTACGCTTCTGAAGGCATGGGGCACCTCTCACCTATGTCCTATTGGTCAGGCAGTTTCAGAGACCAGATTCCAGAAGAGGGGGCCTAGAGCACCATCTCTGGTTGGGAGGGGTGTCAAAGAACTTGGGGGCCACTTTAAAAAATGGAAGCACTAAATTTTTTGTGTGAAGTGTCTTACATGAGTTCCCTCTTTTAATTCTCACAACTATTAAGACCATTTTGTACATGAGGAACCAGGCACAGAGGATAGTGAGACCCAGAGAAAGTTAGCCTCTTGCCCAAGACCACACAGCACTTCAGCTCCAATGCCTGTGTGCTTAACTACCATTCTGCTGGGTTCCCAATACCCGGGGCAAGGGGAATCTTCAAGGGGCTGAGACCTGAGTGGGTGGGAAGCCCGAGCAGTGGTAAGCTGGGCTCTGATGTGAGTGTGACTGCATTGGCCCGGAAGGTGTTCACTCAGAGCTCTCAGCATTTGGGTTGTATATTGCACCGCAGAGCCTTTTCGCTAGAAAGGGATTTGGAGCAGAAAAGACCTTGGTCTGGGCTGACCTACCCACGGAGGCCTTTGTGGGTACTTTCTTTGGTTAGGCCTTGAAAGGCAGGGAGGATTTGAGTTGTGGGAAGGAATGGAAAAGAATTATGAAGGTGTTCTTGTCGGCTCTCTCAGGTCCCAGGCTTTGGTCTTCATTTGCTCCAGGGGGGAGCCCATTCTCCCGACACAGCCCATCAGTATCTCATGTCAAATACAAGTCATTCCGGGCTTCCCTGGTGGCGCAGAGTGGTTGAGAGTCCGCCTGCCGATGCAGGGGACGCGGGTTCGTGCCCCGGTCCGGGAAGATCCCACACGCTGCGGAGTGGCTGGGCCCGTGAGCCATGGCCGCTGAGCCTGCGCGTCCAGAGCCTGTGCTCCGCAACGGGAGAGGCCACAACAGGGAGAGGCCCGCATACCGCAAAAAAAAAAAAAAAAAAGTCATTCCTTCCTTATATGTCTTCACTTGGGGGACATGTGATTTGCCAAAAAGACATTAAGTTCAACTAAAATAGCTTTGTCCTACTACACACAAAGCGTCTACAGGGGTTGTGTTAATATATGGTCCCACCACAGAACACAAAGAAGTTTCCACAACAGGAAACCTCAGTGGCTTATCCTCTCTGTGCGAGGGTCTGTTGAAAAGGGCAGGGAGTCATTTGGGAGGAAAAAAAGATTGGAGTTCCAACGTAATTCTGGCATGATCATGTGGTTGGAGGGCCAAAACAAAAACCTGTAGCCTTACTTTGTGTTCAAAGTTCACTAGGAGAGATTGCATGAGACTCTTTGATCTTGTAGGTCAGGGCACCAAGGCTTCAGGGCTCTGGAGTTTATCTTGTGGCAAAGCCGCTGGATTTCGGAATAAAGACCTATGGTTAGAGTGTAATTTCTTGCCCTGCCCTCTGCAGCGTGGGCAGGGTCTGCATCACCCAGCTCATCTCGAGGGAGAGAGGATCTGTGGCTGCAGTTTTCCAAAATCATCCAAACTGGGAACCAAAAGAAGAGAGTTTTGAGGCCCATCAACTCTCTGAGGAAATCCTGGAAAACATTGTGATCAAAAGACACTTCCTTCACTCTGTATGACAGACTCTAGGTCCGTCCACCTCACTACAAATAACTAAATTTCATTCCCTTTTATGGCTGAGTAATATTCCATTGTATATATGTGCCACATCTTCTTTATCCATTCATCTGTCACATATATATGGAATCTAAAAAAAAAAAGGTTCTGAAACACCTAAGGACAGGACAGGAATAAAGATGCAGACGTAGAGAATGGACTTGAGGACACAGGGAGGGGGAAGGGTAAGCTGGGACAAAGTGAGAGAGTGGCATGGACAAATATACACTACCAAATGTAAAATAGATGGCTAGTGGGGAGCAGCCGCACAGCACAGGGAGATCAGCTCGGTGCTTTGTGACCACCTAGAGGGGTGGGGTAGGGAGGGTGGGAGGGAGGTGCAAGAGGGAGGAGATATGGGGATATATGTATACATATAGCTGGTTCACTTTGTTATACAGCAGAAACTAGCATACCATTGTCAAGCAATTATACTCCAATAAAGATGTTAAAAAGAGAGAGAGAAAAAAGGACACTTTCTTCCTTAAAGCCAGGGCACTCTGTCAGCAAAACTGAGCCTGGAAGCCACAGGAACTGCTTGGGCATTGCTCCCCGTGGTGAAGATCAAACAGATGTTTAACCTTAGGGATGGTGGGGTTTTAGCCCCTGACCAGCAGAGGAACCAAAGGAATTAGGTGGGTTTTTTTGCACATAATACACTTATACACAGAGAGAGCAAGGCCAGCCTTCAAGTTCAAAGGAGACATCCATTTCAGGCAGGCTACTTTAAAAAAATTTTTTTTGTTAGCTCAAGAAATATATGCTAATTTCAGAAAAAGCATAAAACTGCAGGAAAAAAAAAAAGCCACCTGTAATCCTAATACCAGAAATAATTACTGCTATATTGGTATATTTCCAGACTTTTTTCTATGCATATATATTCATATATAAATGGTTATATTGTTATGTTATTTGCTCTTTTTAATGGAACACTATATCATGAAGGTTTTTCATATCAAGAAATGCACTTCAATGATATTGTGTCTATCTTTGCTGAGCTGTATTACTTATTTAATGAATCTTCTATTAGGTCTCAGGCTTTGGTCTTCATTATGAATGTTGTCTACAATTTTTTTTTTTTTTTTTTGCTATTATAATCAACACCGTAGTGACTACTTTTAATTATTAGGACATGTTCCAAAGAATGTAATTGCTAGGTCAACGCTTATGAATATATTTAAGGCTTTTGATACTACATCAGTCAGAATAGGCTAAATGTTGTAACAAATACCCCCAATCTCAGTGGCTTAACACAGTAAAGATTTATTTCTCTCTTAAGTTGCAGTTCAATGTAAGTTATGTGGTTGGAGGTGGAGGGAGCTCTGCCCAGTCACCCGGAAACAGGATTTGTTCATGTGATGGCTCCCCATTTGCCAGGACCTTGGAGTTCTTCCCTGGATGTTCTGATTTCAGCCAATAGGCAGAGGGAGAGGGAGAAAGGGAGGGAGAAAGAGAGCAAGCACAAGTAATCACGTGGAGAATTGCACAGGTGGTTTTAGGGCCGGACTTGGAAGTGACTCATATCACTTCCTCTGCCACCTTCCCTTTGTCCAGAACTCAGTCAAATGACCATTCCTAACTGCAAGGGAGGCTGGGAAATGTAGTCTTAGTGTGTGTCCAGGAGGAAAACACAGAGTTTGATGAACACAGAGTATGGTCTCTGCCTCAAACTTGCCAACCAACCAAGTTTTTCCACTTTATATTTCTACCAGAGGATATGAGAATTCCTATTTCCTTACACCCTCCATTATTAAGAGGATGACATATTTTGTGTGTTTGGTTTTCTGTAGATCAATATGTGGCTTTGTTGCTTCTCTGCACCTGTTTCTCTCGTTGAGAGAGAGATTATCTCTCTTTGAGATAATCTCACTGCGATCAGGCCCATATCCTCGGGAGAGACGGGACTCTACATTCCCGACTGCTTTCGGGAGAGCCAGCCTGCATCCCTATCTCCTAGGCTTGTTACTGAACCAAACTCAGGTCTGCTCGCCCAAGGGCGCAGTAAAGCCAACCTACTGACACCGGGTTGTGGTGAAGAAAAGTGCAGCATTCACCACAGGGAACCAAGCAAGGGGTCCAGGGCAGCTAGTGCTCAGAACACCTGAACTCCCAGGTGGTTTTCAGGAAAGCATTTTAAAGGCCAGGTGAGGCGGGGCAGTCACAGGGTACGTGAGCAGCTCGTGCATAATTCTCTGATTGGTTGATGGTGTGATAACAGGGCGGTGTCACGTAGGTCTGGGGGCTATGTGCTCATGGTCAGGTAGTAAATGTCTTCCATTTGGTGGGGATTTTAGCATCTATAAAACAGTGCAAGAAATGTGTATCAGATACTGTTATCTAATGTGTATCAGATACTGTTATCTAATGTGTATCAGATACTGTTATCTAGGTACTTCAGAGAGGAGCTACAGCAAAGGGTATGGGGGAGGGGTCTGTCTCAGGAAGGCCCCATAGGGTCCTGCTCAGTTACGGGCTGGCCTGAGTTTCTGGGTCTTCCTGCCTGTTCTTCCCTCTCCCCTTCCCTTCCCTGCTGTAGAAGAAGGTGTGGTGTGCAGTTGTTTGCAATATAGGTGACCCTGGCAGGGACCCTGCCCCAAGCCCCAGTACAATCCCTGAATGCCTGGCTCACTGAGGGGCACGGGGAAAAGATTGAAGCTCTGCATTTTCTGTGCCATCTGGTGTTTCCAGTTTATGATACATTTTCACAGAATAAAAAGGTTAGAGAATGGAACTGCGAGGTGAAAATAGCAGCCGGATGCTGACTTGACACACTGACCTTGACCAAATCATCCAGTGGCCTGTCCTTAGCACTCAGTGTTCCTCCGGAATAATCTCCCGAGTGAGTGGTGGATGTCATGAGAAAACTGCTTAGACATCATAGAGGGAAGGCGATAGAATTGTGCAAAGTCTGCGCTTGTCTCTCCCCAAGTGAACCCACATTGCTGAACACCAGCGCACATCTGAGCTGTGGTTTCCTCCTTGTTCTGAAATATGGTTTCTAGAAGAGAATGCGTGTGAATGGCTTCTTGTTCACATCTTCCTCAGGGACTGCTAGCTGTTGCCTGACGACTGTCCGGAAAAGCAAGGTTTCCAACGAGGTCTTTGCAAAGAGTCTTCACAAAGTGTACTCACCCCGTCCCTCCAGGGAACTGAGCACATGGGCATCAGCACAGCAGAGAAATGCAAACCAAACAAGTCAGAGATTTTCCAGGCAGGCCAAGCTTCTGGGCCTCGGCATTCTGAAAAGCCCAGGACAATTCATGTGTTTTCCAAGTGGCACCCTCTGAACCCTCCCCGAGAGGCAGTCATGGTCTCCGAGGGGAGATAATAGCTGGGCCTCCTGGGTGAGTGAGTCTCACCAACCGTAAGGCTGGCTTACGACCTAGAAATGGAAACAGGAAGTGGCTTAGAAATATAAAGAGTACAGCTGAGGCAGGGCTGCAGAAGGTCTCCTCAGAGGAGATGGTGTGCCGTGGGCAGACGTGAAGCCTGGCACCTTTTCTTTCTCTCCATCACCGTGATGCCTTCTGGCATCGTGGCGGGGCTGAATTGTCTGGATGGCGGATGAGATGTCTTCCTGGGGGTGGTGTACAGAGGTGGCGGAGGGGGACCACTGTGGATCAGTGGCCTCTCTCCGGAGTGAGACCATCTGTGGGATGCCACAGCCCCTTTCCACCTCATCTTTGCAAGTGGGATAAGTTTTGCTGGGCCTTATAGTCTAAACTCTTAAGGCGCTTTCAATAGTTCTCGGAGGGTACTCTGAGTCCACGGGGGAAGGATTTCTTTGCGTTTGTGCCAAGAATCAAGTTCACTGTCATCCTTTGATTCCCAGAGGAGGAGCCTGGCTAGGGAGGCTGCCCCTGCGCTGGGCGTGGCCCTGGGTGATTCTAGCTGCAGGTGGTTGATCCAGGTAGAGAGGACAGTCCCACTCAGGGGTCACTCCATCTACAAAACACCTCCTGAGGACCCTCTTGGGACCAGTTTCTCAAAGTGTGGTCCTCAGGCCACCAGCAGCAGAATCATGGGGTAGAAGTGGGGGGGTGTTAAAAAGGCTGGTGCAGGCTTCCCTGGTGGCACAAGTGGTTGAGAGTCCGCCTGCCGATGCAGGGGACACGGTTTGTGCCCCGGTCCGGGAAGATCCCACATGCCGCGGAGCGGCTGGGCCCGTGAGCCATGGCTGCTGAGCCTGCGCGTCCGAGCCTGTGCCCCGCAATGGGAGAGGCCACAACAGTGAGAGGCCCGCGTACCGCAAAAAAAAAAAAAAAGGCTGGTGCTTCGCCCCCTCTGCAGACCTCCAGATTCTAAATTTCTCGGAGAAAGTCCTAGAAATCTGTTTTCCCTGAAGCGCCCCCTTCCCCAGGTTGACCAACATGGTGAAATTTAAGAACATTTCTTTATACCAATCCTGGTCTCCTTTATTATCCTTTTCATGAAAATAATGTTTCCCTTTCAAACTTTTGTGACCTCTGAAAATGAAATCTGAAGCAGAGGGATCTACTTACATAAGAAACATCACCTGGGGCCTTAATAGGCAGGCTTGGATTGCTGATTCTATCAGGGGATTTGAAGGAAGCCAACCTTTGATCATCAGTCTGCCCGTATCTGCTTTTCCACTGACTTGTTACTATGAAAGGTGCCACCCCAGCTCTTCCTTCTCTCCTCTTTCTGCCAGAAAATGGGTCTCCCATCCTTGGAAGTTGTGCTCTCGGAGTCCTTTAGCATAGGGGCGACAGAAAATAAGCTTCTTCAGGTCCCCTGATGGAACAGGAGTGGCATTCATAGGTGTTTCCACAGAAAAAAACACTGACCCCAAGAAAATGTCCAAGGATGACATCACGAAGACGTCAGGAAAACACCAATCGCCCTTAGTGCTGCCCAGCCCTTGGTCCTCCCCTGCCATCTCCAGCCCTCTCAGAGCTCTTCCCATATGAGTGTGTGGCAGGTAAAGCAGCTCTCTGGGTGGGGTGAGGGGGACCCAAAAACCCTAATTTGTAGTATTTGCCAATTTCCACAGTGTCAATACTCCCACCATGACAGGTTTCAAGTTACTCATGGTTTCACAACTGGCTCACAAAATTCTTGAATATTTAATCATCCGCCGTCCCAAACGAGGAGGAGACAGCACCGAATCCTCTCAGCCCTGCCCGAGAAAATCCCCGCGTCATACCCAGGGCGAGCATGACTTTTCGCTTCTTGGTCAGAAGGCGTGGCTGAAGGAGGCCCAGACTGTGATGACTAAATTTCTTCATGGTGAATGTGGAAGGACAGGAGGCAGGGGCGGGTTTGGGGTCTGTCAAGTTGGAGACAAGTCTTCATTTCTCCATCCTGGTCTCGCCTCTCCCGGGACCGGGGGGCTCGGAGGGAACTGTGTGCTCAGGGCTGCTGGTCAGCGTAAGTCAGTGTAAGCCCTCTCAGGGTTCCCACCTCTCTCTCTCCTTTAAAACCCTGTGCTCCCACGCCAGAGCACAGATTGCTCCTTCCTTAATGGGACAAGGTTAAAATGGAGGGTTTGGGAGCCATTCCGGATGCTGGGTCCTGCCTTTCGGCTTGGGTGGTGGGAAAATGGACTCCTCGAAAAGCTGGCTTCAGGGAGACTCTCTTTCCAAGACCTCAAGGCTGAGCAGCCCGGGCTGACGGTTTCTTGAGTTTTTAGGGAGTCTTAAGAATGGCAGGAGTGGGGCAGAAAGTTCTCACAAAGCTGAGCGGGACCAAATTTGCCCACAGCCTGTGACACCAGAGATCACACAACCCTTCCTTCCCCTTTAGAGCCGGGGATGGCGTCAGGCCAGACCAAGGGGAAGATGGTGACCTACTTTTCCTCCTCAAACACTGGGCAGCCGGTTACATTTTCAGATCTAAATCTCACCCACACTGCAGCAGTTTCTGTTCCCCTGCCCTCCTGGGTGTGTTTCTGGCTGCCGCGGGCTTCATAAAGTGGAGTTTAGCCTGGGAGTCCTCGTCAGAGAGGCTGCTCTGACGGCCCTGACCCCATCCCTTCCAGACCTCGGCGGGGGCGCTCTGGTTGCCCAGACCCTGGCAGGTGCAGCGCACAGGAGGAGCTGGTCTTGGGGGGTCAGTTAAAGAAAAGTCCCATTGGAAATGGCCTTGAGTCTAGGGCCTCCCTAGTATTCTAATCACTCAGTCAGTCAGTTAACAAATAGTTATTGAGGGTCTGTGAAGGGGTTCAGAACATGCCACCCCAAAATATGCCGCTTGTATTGATTAATTTGAGCTGAAGTCACCTGAGAAACAGCAGATGCAGGAAGGGCTCTCTGACGTCCCTCTTTCTACCTAAAAGCAGGTCACAAAATTTTCCCCCGAGAAAGTTGCCCTCCCTGCACCAGGAAGAGTAGAACGTTCTTATCACCAGAGACTGGGAGAAGATGCGCAAATGGACCTGTACAAAAAAACCTACTAAAATGACGCTTATCTTCCATATATTTCCTAGTCACTGGACCACAATTTACTGCCCCAGCCAAGCCCCTTTGTCTTGTCACATCCCCACACCGTATTGTTCTTTGTTTAAAAAGGTGCATGAGCTTCAGGGCCCAATGGCTTCTTCAGGTCTTCATTTTCCTTTTGAAGATTCCTGTGTACATGTAAAAATAGTACATAAAATTATATGTTTTTCTCCTGTTAATCTGTCTTATGTCAGCTTAAGTCTTAGGTCTAGCTCCAGAGCCTAAAAGGGTAGAAGGAAGCACTTCCTCCCCTGCACCAGCTATGGAGATGACGGTGGGCAAGGCAGAGCTCCTGCCCTCCTGGAGCTGACAGTGTAATTTACAGGCAAGGTGGTCCTTACACAAGTAACTTCAGCTAATTCAATAATGACTAGGGTGCAAAGGGCTTTGAAGGAGAAGCACAAGGTGCAACAGGAGCATAAGACAAGAGGCTAATGCAAGCTGAGGAGTCCGGGGAGGGTTCCTTGAGGGACTGAGGTTGAAGCTGAGACCTGAGGGATGATTCAAATGCAGTGGAATGTGGGGCTGGAAGGGGAGATCTTATGGGACACAAAGAATTTATGCTTCAGAAATATTTTTTTCTCAAGGGTGAGTTTGGGAATTTAGATGATAACTGTCTTCCCTTAATATACAGTGTGATGGTGGAGATCACTCTTTGCCCTCCAGCATTTCTTCTTCTTTTCTTAATAACACATTCCCAGTTGTTGCTAGGTACATAGCTACCCAGAGAAAATATTATATGGCCACCTTACTAAGTTCCGGCCAATGAGGTGTAAGCAAAAGTAACGTGTGGAGTCTCTGAGAGGCCTTTTCTCTGTTACCTGGAATCTGGATGTGAAGACTGGAGGCTGAAGAGCTATCGGGGACCAAGAGGAGACATGCTAAGGTTGAGGATGCAAAGTTTTAAGTGCAGCCTGGTTTCCTGATGACCATGGGATTGCCATACCGGCCCTGTATTGCCTATCTCCAGACTCCTTTTACGGACAGGAGAAATGAAGGTCAATCTTCACAAAGTCTCTATTACTTTTGGATTTTCTGCTATACAAAGCCAAATATAATCCCAGCTATTACACACAACTGCCTTCCAGCCTAATGAAGAGATCATTTGTATACACTACCCACAAATTATCTATTTTATGGAGAAGTCTATGATAATAGTATCTCGTTTCCCAGCCCCCTTCACCCCCTTTCTTGACCCGTTGTCTGCTCTTTGCTCCGTGCACCTCCTCTCTTTCCTGACTCTCACACCAAAGCTAGGCCTGACTTCAGTGTTTCCGCTTCCATGAATGACAAGCCCACGGCCCAAATGTTCTCGGAGCTCCTGCTACCTTCCCTTCGTGGCTGCCTGGCAAGAGTCCCAGTGCAGAGAGTCACAGGCAGGCCAGGGAGGCAGCCAGACTTCCATGCTCCTGCACCCCTTCCCAAGGAGGTGTGAAGAGTTTGAATAATCAGGCAAAGCTGAGAACTTGCACCAACTTGGAGAAATCACGAGAATGATTAACAGGACCTCCCTGCATCGAGTTTTTCAGGCTGTGCAAGCTTTAATTGGTCTGTTTCCCCAGCCTCTGGCTAACTGAGTCCAAGAGGTCGAGATTCAAAGGGAGAAGGTCTATGTGTCTGGTTATAAACTGGGGGTGCTGGCCAGGGTGAGTGCAGACCTCGGCCCTCGGCCTGCGGGGGCAGATGAGTGAGGCCTGGTGTGCGTTGAATTAGATCCCTTCCACCAAAAACTATGTTGAAGTCTTAAACCCCTGGTATCTCAGAATGTGACCTTATTTGGAGGTAGGATCTTTGCAGAAGTAATCAAGTTGAAATGAAGTCATTAGGTTGGGCCCTAACCCAATATGACCTGTGTCCTCATAAAAAGGGGAAATTTGGAGGCAGACAAGCACATAGGGAGAACACCGGGTGGAGAATGAAGTCAGAGATGGGGGTGATTTCTACAAGCCAAGGAACTCCAAAGACTGCCACTCACCCACCCTAAGCCAGAAGAGAGGCATGGGACCAATTCTCCCTCACAGCCTTCAGTTTTCAGTAAGCAATAATCACACCTTGGATGAACCTCCTCAGCCACTGTGCAGAGCTTCTCACAGCCTTCAGAAGAAACCAACCCCGTGACACCTTTATCTCAGCCTTCTAGCTTCCAGAACTTTGAGATAATAAATTTTGGTTGTTTAAGCCACACAGTTTGCAGTACTTGGTTAGGGCAACCCTAGCAACTCATATGAGGTCCCCTAAGTGCCAGTAACAAATGCATTTGGTGACAGCCACTGGTCTCAAACGATTGCCCTGCTGCCTCACATGGGAGTAGGAAGACATTAAGAGCAGCTGGAGTCTCCCTTGGTCATTCCTCTCAACAGAGAACCCCAGGGAGTCCTCTTTCCAGCTGCAGGCAGGCAGCCACTGGCACACGGAGTGAGATCAGAAGAGGCTTTTCTGCTCTCCCCCTGGGAGTCGTGTTAAACAGGGATACTTCCCAAGGGTGAAGGGCTGACACTAACTGGCAAAGTCTGTTTGTGAATACCTATCTACCTATCTATCCATCTATCTATTTATCTATCTATCTATCATCTCTGTATTTTTTCATTTTCCTGGCAGAAAATCAATATCTAGATGGGCAAGAATCTTGCAAGTTCTGCAGTCTTTTCAGACCCCCACTGAAGTCTTTCTCTGTTGAATGATTCTTGTGTGTGTACAAACACACACATGAAAGAACTGCATGCGGTCTCTCCTGCCCCTGTCTCCCCTGTCACACACACACTTGGCTTTCCACCTGGGGGATTGGAAGGCAGAAGGGATGGGGGAAGAGGAACAAAGGACATCAAAAGGCTCTGCAGAAGTAGGCCGGCCAGCCAAGTAACCACAGCTGGCTCCCCCTGTCCACCCACGGATACCATGTCTTGTCACCACAGTCTAGGCTGAGGCTGCTTTGGGCATATGGGGCATTTTGTGAAGCAGAGTGAGGACTTGTAGCTACTAAGCATCTGTGTTGCTTCTTGTTCTTCTGATAGTCCTTCATTTTTACTATTTACCCCTCCCTGTAAGCAGATGTTAACCCCATTTTTAAGAGGCTGAATCTGGGACCCAGCAATTCACCCCGAGGCACCTGAATAAGAGGCTGGGCTATGCGATTCTGAAAAGTTCACTCTGTGGCCCACGGTCCACAGCACACTGATTATGAAGGTCCCAGAAGCCTGTGCTAAGTGGGCATAGAGATTGTTTCCTGGGTAAGGAAATTTGTATTTCCTTTCTCAGTTATTCAACAGTAATGCTTTGCGTTGAGTTTAGAGCGTTGGCTACAAAGAAGATGATCATGATAATCAGTCAAAGGTATGTGGAAATTGAGGGAAAGCCATTTGTAGAATACATATGGTGGCCTGTACTGTGCCAGGCTTGTGGAGAACACAAATGTGTGCCTTGCTTTTTAGGGACCTAAAGTCTAAATGGGAAGATCAAACTAAACTCCTGTGAAACAAGTTGACAACTGGTGTTTCTCTAAACTCAAAGTGGCTTTATTCAGGATTTGCTGGTAATAAACACAGAGACCCCTCAAATTGTCTCAAGGAAATAGGGATGGATTGTAAAAAATCCATGTGGTTGGCGCTAAGCCCTGGCGAGCCTTCTCCGCCCCTCTCATGGAGGGGCCCAGCCCCCTCTCATGGTGTCTCTGCGCTTTCCCTGCATCTGGCCCCTGCTCCTCTCTCTAATGAGTTCAGTTTCATGTCTGTCCTAACCCAGCTTACCCATAGCTTCCACCTGTTCTGATTCCACCTTAAGGCATCCTTTTAGCTTTAACTACCATCCCAAGCAGTATAGTCTTCCTGTATTTGGTAGTTGCTTGGTGGTTCTTTCTACATTTGATTGGCCCAGCCTCTAGACCTCTGTGAGCCTAGATTTAGTTATCCTTTTGTTAAATTAATTTTTATTGGAGTATAGTTACTTTACAATGCTGTGTTAGTTTCTACCGTACAGCAAAATGAATCGGCTATACATATACATATATCCCCTCTTTTTCGGATTTCCTTCCCTTTTAGGTCACCACAGTGTATTAAAGATTTGGTTATCCTCGGATCACTTGCCATCCCTGAAAGTCCTGTCAGCTGTGGCCAGGAGTAGTGAATCACAAGACCACCTAAAGTGTTATGTGCAGATAGACACCTAAAACAAATCCAGTGTGGGGGCTATTGGTTATAAAGTCAACCACAGGCCGTAGAAAAGAGAAATCACTCTGAGCTAGAGAGAGTAGGCTTCCCAGGGCAGTGAGATGGCTGGAGTTTCAACACATGGTATTTGCGTCATGAGAGGGAAGGAGAAAGCTGAAGTGAGCGCTGTGGCAAATTGTAGCAGTATTCACAGTTATGTTTCCCCTCCGTATGGAAGGATTATCCATCCCTCCCCAGATGACAGCAGACTTGGACATGTGACACTTTTGCCAATGAAATGTGAGTAAAATGAATGTATGTCATTTCTAGGCAAAAGCTTTGATAACTGAACCATGGTTCTCCATGTTCTCTTTTCCCTTTGCTTTGAGAACATCACTGTCCCAAATAGGGAACTCTCCATCGGCTTGGGTTGCAGCATGAAAACAACTTGGAGCAGAGCCAGAGCAAGTCCATGATGGATATATGCATAATGTAAATAAGATATAACCCTCTCTTGTGTGAAGCCACTGAGATTTTGGAGTCATTTGTTACTGCAGCATAGCATAGCCTAGCCTGACTTGTACAAAGATCAAGTTGTGTGCAGATAAATGGGAGAGAGAGAGCTGGAGGTGAAGACGTGATAAAAAATAGAGACAGGAATCCAGATATCAGAGAAGGAAGACTTAAGCAGGATAGCAGGAGAAGACCTGAAAAGAATGAGGGGACTTTAAGAGCCATTTTGAAGGAAGATGTACAAGGTTTTGGTAACAGATTGGAATAGGGAATAAAGAAGAGTAAAGAGTAAATAAATAAATACATAAGCCCTTTATTTAATAGCTTATCACAGTTGAGAATTGGAACCATTTTGAGAGAAAGATATCCTTTTTAAAAAATTTAATTTAAGGGCCTTCCCCGGTGGTCCAGTGGGTAAGACTCCATGCTCCCAGTGCAGGGAGCCTGGGTTCTATCCCTGGTTGGGGAACTAGATCCCGCATGCATGCTGCAACTAAGAGTTCGCATGCCACAAATAAGACCCGGTGCAGCCAAATAAATAAATAATAAAATTAATAAATATTAAAAAAAATTTTTTTCATTTAATTTAAAGTAGGGTGGACATCTAGCTAGTAATTTCCAGTAGGTACTTCGGATTGGGGTCAGGGCTAGTTGGGCCAGTGAGCTTTTGGAAACTGGTCTTTTGATCTGTAAACATCACAGGTTGTGAGAAATAGAACACAGATACCACATTTGTAGAGAGAAAGCAATACTAGACGGACGGAAGGAAGAGGAGGGACTAAAACCAAGATCTTCCAGAAGCATCACTCCACTGCCTTATGGAGGTTTCAGGATGACTAAGTTGGCCCACAAGAGATTTCTCATCATCTGATCGAGCAGGGCCCTCAGGCAGGCCTGGCATGAAGTCTCACATGGGGTGGGGCGCGTGACAAGGCCTCGCCTAGTGACCCTGGGACGACTGGACTATTAACGTGGTAGATCGCACACAGTTAAATGGAATCCAGAGATTATTTTTCACTCTTCAAGCCCCATTCACATATACTGTCTCATTAATGTCTCACTAAAAAAACCTCATAAAGTATGTATTATCTCCATAAAACAGATGAAACAGAGGCTGGGGAGAAGCTACAGAACTCTCTGAGGCAGGACTCAAATGACCTGTTAGCATGCCACGTCGTCTCTGTGATTCCACCTCAGCTTTCCTCTGAGAAGTCCCAGAATCACAGCACATACCCAGGAGCGCCCGTTTGGAGACGTTGCAGAGTTTGGTTTGAGCACAGTTCAAGGCAAGGGGCAAGAAACCACGTAAAGTGATAATTTCCCAGCTCTGAGGAGCTCTTCCTTTTCTGTGAGTTTAGTAACAGTTTAGCCTCCGTCCTCGTAAGCTTTCCGGAAGCAAGACCAGAACTGTCTTTAATACTAAGGGGAGACAGCATGGCTTTTGCATTAAGAAAGATTTGCATTGGTTTTGGGGGAAAACACTAAAACACATACTTGCATTTTCTCTTGCTTGGAGAGGTCACCCAAGAACTGGCCTCTCCCCCAACTTTTCTATAGAATCTCTTTTACTGGAATGGTCTTCTCAGATCCCTCAGACTCCAAAAGACTGCATCCGGAAGTTCCCATGGGGAGGTTCTCATGATGGTAGCAGTGTGTGTGTAATTCTATTATATGCTCTTTGAGAGCAGTTGCTGCCATGTGAGAAGCACAATAGCACCCATTGTTCTGTTGTCAGAAACAGATTTCTGGCTCCAACTTCTTCATTTTCTTCTACTTCGTGGTCTCCTTTAGAAGACCAAGGAACAACTGGAGAGATGAGGTTTTTGGCTCACGTATAATAGGTCCTGAGAGCGCCTCCAGCCCTGCCCCAGCTATACCAAATGAACTTGGCACTGTTTTGTACAGTCAAGCCACCATGCCATTGCAGAGTGAGCACTGCCTGCACCACTGTCTCTAACTGATCCAGGAGAGCCAATCAAGCCCACCCCTCTGGCTTGTCTGCTTCCAGGGTGCTGAATTGAAACCCCTCCCTAGAGGAAGGTGACAACTGTATTCTTGTTGGATCTTTAAAACAGGAAGCTAGGAAGCTTCCCAGAGGCTCTGAATCTGCACTTCAAGGGCAAAAAAAAAAAAAGCATTAACCTAGTTTAGCTATATTTTAGGAAACGAATGCTGGGCACTGGAAAGCCCGTTTTGCTTCCAGCTGTAGGTTTTCTGGAGAGAAAACAAGACAAAGTTCACCTCTGAGCACATAGGATAGAGTGCATAGGATACAGCCTGTTGCTTAAGAACCCTGCAGTTTTGGACCCTCCAATGAGTGAGTCTGTCAGAAAGAGCACTTGTGACCACATTCTGTTGAATATATGCATTTGTAGGATGCTTTTGGCTCAGGCCCCTCCCAAAGAGCCTCCTCTCCGGACTTCCCTGGTGGTCCAGTGGTTAAGAATCCACCTTCCAATGCAGGGGATGCAGGTTCGATACCTGGTCGGGGAAATAAGATCCCACGTGCCGCGAGGCAACTAAGCCTGCGTGCCACAGCTACTGAGCCCGTGCACTCTAGAGCCCGAGCACCACAACTAGAGCACAAAAGCCCACGTGCTGCAATGAAGATCTCGCGTGCTGCAGCTAAGACCTGATGCAGCCAAATAAATAGAAAGAAAGAAAAGAAAAACTTATGAAGGTGACCAGATATAAAATAAATTTTTTTTTTTTTAAAAGAGCCTCTTCTTTTGGTGGTGTGTATGTGGCAGACAGGGTTGTGCTGGTTTACCACGGAAGTGGATGGGGGTGGGAAGGACATATGAGTGCAGGCTCTGTCTTTGCTGCAGCCTCTGAAAACATCACATGGAAACTCCATCCCAGCTGGGAAGCTAGAATTCTGGGAAATCACCTTTAACTTGAGGGAGCACCCTTGGGCTACAGAGCAGTCGCCGATAAGGAACACCATTTCTACAGCTTTGTCAGGTTTACACATAATGCATTGTACGTGGTTAGCATTTGCAATGGCCACATGTTCAAAACTTCTATAAAGGGAGCTAGTGCTTTCTAGCAGCCCACCAACAGAAGTTCTTTCACTTAGGCCTGGAAACACACTTAGCCCTGTTTCCGTGAGGCTCTTGCCCCGGGCCTCCAGGGAAGCTTCCTCTTTTTTTTTTTTTTTCCTGATTTGCCAGTCTCATCTCTCAATATACTTTATTTTTAGAGCAGTTTTATTTTATTTTGTTATTATTATTTTGTGGGAGCTGTACCACGCAGCACGTGGAACTTCCCTGACCAGGGATGGCACCCGTGCCCCCTGCCGTGGAAGTGCAGAGTCTTAACCACTGGACCACCTGGGAAGTCTCCACAGTTTCCTGTCTTAAAGTGGTGTAGGACAAGGCCCTGTTGACCGGTAAGCTGGGGTTCGCCTTCATCTCTTTCTCTGGAAGGGGAAAAGAAAACAGCCAAGAAAAAAAAGCCCAGCGTTTCCTCCTAATCCTGCATAACAAATTACTCTTAAACTTAGCAGCTGAAAGAATGAACATTTATCATCTCACAGCTTCTGTGAGTTAGGATTTCGGGAGTGGCTCAGATGGTGGATCTGACTCATGGCGTCCCTCATGAGGCTGCAGTCATCTGAAGGCTCAACTGGGGAAGGGCCTGCTTGTAAGCTCAGCCATGTGCTTGTCAGCCGGCCTTCGTTCCTCACTGGTTGTTGGCCAGAGACTTCAGTTCCTCACAATGTGAGCGTCTCATAGCCTGTCTGAGTGTCCTCACGATGTTTGCCCCAGAGTGAGTGATCGAAGACAGTGAGAGCCCAAGGCAGAAGCCACCGCCATTTATAACCTAATCCCAGGAGTGAGTCCCATCTTATCTGCTATATTCTTTTTTTTTCTTCCAGTTCTATTAAAATATAATTGACATCCAGCACTGTATAAGTTTGAGGTGTACAGCGTAATGATTTGATTTACATCCATCATGAAGTGAATATCATAGGAAGTTTACTGAACATCTATCATCTCATATAGTACAAAATTAGAGAAATAGAAAAAAAAATTTTTTTCTTGTGATGAGAACCCTTAGGATTTACTTTCCTAACATGTCTGCTCTATGCTCTTGGTCATATAGACCAACCTCGACCCAGCGCAAGAAGGGGCTCTGCCAGCATGTGAATTCCAGGCTGCAGGGATCCCAGGTGACCTCTTGGAAAAGAGAGAAGCGGGGAAGAGGGTCATGCACTGATAGAGTTCATGGTGTGAACTGGCTAATGAGGAACTCTTATGTCAACTAGTCAAGTGTCTTTCACAAGTCAGCATCTCTGCTCCTCCTCTCTGGGCCCTTCCTGTAAAGTCAGGTGTTTGAACTAGCATGATCTTTAGGTTCTGTAATGTCTGCAATTCTAGTCATTTGAGGTTGGTGAGGAGAAGAGTGAAGAAGGGAAAGAGTAGGAAGAGAAAGGAACCTGGGTCTCATGAAGCAGCCCCAGGGCCTAAGCCCTGAGCTGGCTCTAAGCCCAGGGTGGATGCAAGTCCTACCATTTGCTGAGCATGGAAATGGGAATGGGAAGCTCTAATTTAATGGCTACTGCCCTGTTTCCCTGAGGTTTTTAGACCTACTTCTGTGCAAGAGCCAAACAGAGATAACTGAGGGTACTCTGAGCCTAGGGAGAGGGCTCCCCTAGTTTCCAGCTGGTGCTGGTTTGTGTGTAAATAGATGATGGTTCCTTATTGTGTAAATGTATTCCAGAGCGGAGTGCAGCCGCCCTGGTACCTGTCTCCAGGGGAGCGGCTATTGGGACCATCATCGCTTCATATTTCACATCTTGCCCAGCCATTACAGACCCTTCTACCCATGCGTGATGGTTCCACTGGACTTTGGGGAGCATGTCACCCAGTAGGCACCCCAGGAACCTTGACGTGGGAAGGCTTTTTTAGCTTTTCATCACTGAGTATCATGTTGGCTGTGGGTTTGTCATAAATAGCTTTTATTATGTTGAGAAATGTTCCCTCTATACCCATTTTGGTAAGGGTTTTTATCATAAGTGGTTGTTGACTTTTATCAAATGCTTTTTCTGCATCTATTGAGATGATCATGGGGTTTTTGTCTTTTCTTTTGCTGATGTGGTGTATCACATTGATTGATTTGTATATAATGAACCATCCTTGTGACCCTGGGATGAATCCAACTTGATCATGGTGTATGATCCTTTTTATGAGTTGTTGGATTCAGTTTGCTAGTATTTTGTTGAGACTGGGAAACTTGATGTGAAAGTGTCCTTGAAAGTCTTTGATGGGGCTGGTCCCAGTTTGGGGAGCTACCTGCTGAAAGAGCAGGGCCAGGCTTCACTCGATCAACTTGCCTTCCTTTCTTTGGGTTCAGCACAGGGAAATAACAGTTCCTCAGAACCAGATGCATGGACTTTTGCAGTTTTTGAGCTGAAATACCTGTTCTCAGAGATGAGTTACTCTACTTCAGTAACTGTCTTGGGCATTCTCTGGAAGCTCCCAGGCTGTATGATTACCCATGTAATTTCTTGGCGTGGTTGGTGACACTTGAATCATTCCAGGAGACATCCCAGGTGTTTATTCCCAAATGCTGAGATTTATTCCTCAAGTTTTGAGCTGTTTCTTCGGGAAAGCTTCCAGTTTTGTGGTTCTCATTATAAAACCAGAAACTTTCATTGCTTCAGGAAGCCCCCAGGGCTAAGGGGGAATTGTCAAAGACTGTCAGACCCGCAAGCAGATCATCTATACTCCCGCAGAGTTGGGGCAACGCAGCCAGGTGGAGGAGCAGTTGGGTTCTGGTTAAGCCAAAGAGACGAAATGCTAGGTCCTCAGCAAGCTCTCCTTCTGAGAAAAATTAGTTAAGCCTGTTTGGAAAGAAAGAGCATTATTGAAACAGCCTGGCAACATCAGGCTGTTCTCAGTGCATTCTACTACACTGAGAACATCTGTCCTGACATTTCAGACAAAAGGTCTGGAGCTGTGTGCTGCCATCTGAATTGACTTGGGGTTAAGTAAATATTGTGTTTCTGTATCATGAGTCATATGGCTCTGTCCCTTGGACCAGAGCCACCCTCATGAAGACCCATTTCCCAACTCTGGATATAGCTCTCCAGGACTGGGACTCCTCGTCTGGCCAAGCTCCTCCCAGATTTAACACTCACCTTCTTTCTTTCTTCCCTTCTCTTCTTTTCCCTTCCCTTGCCTTCTTTGGTCTCAAAAGGACATTAAGTGATTCCAGGTTTGGGAGTTTGGAACATGCTTAAAACCAGAATCTAAGACATAAATGGGGTTTTACAGGACATCTAGTTCAGCCTCTCCCCTAGTTCAGAAATCTTCAGAGATCTGGCCTCTGGAAGACACTTTATGATAGGGACAACCCTAGAGCGCAAAGCAATTCATTCTCTTTGGACGGCTCTATTATGGCGGAATCCATTTTCATATTGACTTTCTTATACTGAAGTCGGCCTCTCTGAAACTTACTTGTGTTGACTCTTATTTTGCCTTCTGGGGCAATCAGGCTACAGCTACTTCTTCTCCATAGCAGCCTTCAGATGTCTGAAGAAAATTGCTATGAGGCAGGGTGATGTTGTAGCCAAAGTGTACAGTCTGGATCTGGTTTGAGTCCCAGGTCTGCCACTATTGGTTATGTGTGATTTTGAGAAGGTCCCCTAACCTCATCTGCAAGTAGGGGTGGTACCCACTGTATACAGCGGTATGCTGGAACCAGATATTGAGTGTGTCTCCTCTTACAGCTGTGCCCAGTGATCTCATGTTGGTCGCTTAAAATGAGCCACAGGGGGAGTATTTACACCACGGAAACTGGCAAATGGTATATGCAGCTCAGGGTTTTTTGTTGGTTTATTTTTTGTTTTACCAGCACACCACTGACCATCTCTCAACTTAGTGATAAGGATCAATTAAGATAGTGCAAGTAGGGGCTTCCCTGGTGGCGCAGTGGTTGAGAGTCCGCCTGCCGATGCAGGGGACACGGGTTCGTGCCCCGGTCCGGGAAGATCCCACATGCCGTGGAGCGGCTGGGCCCGTGAGCCATGGCCGCTGAGCCTGTGTGTCTGGACCCTGTGCTCCGCAACGGGAGAGGCCACAACAGTGAGAAGCCCGTGTACCGCAAAAAAAAAAAAAAAAAAAATAGTGCAAGTAAATATCCTGTGTGAACTATAAAGTCTATAGAAATAATAGATATTATTTATTTGGATAGACTGTTACAAAACAGTCCCCAGTGAATCGCACTCCTGAATTCACACTGTTGCATGGTCCCTTTCCACATTATATCTGGGCTGGTCTCGTGATGCGCTTGGTTCAGTACAATGTGACAAAAATTCCAGTCCTGGGCATTAAAGACAAGACAAGACACTTTCACTGTCTTGCTGTCCTGAGAAGCCATGACGCCCAGGCTAGCCTCCTTGAGGATGAGAGGCCTTGTGGAGAAGGAGGATGAAAGAGCTTGAGGGGTGCGGCCAGTCCACAGCCATTCTGACCATTTCAGTTAAGGCGACAGACGCGTGAGTGAAGCAGTCATGGCCCTTCCAACCCCCGTCAACCTGCCAGCGGGCTGCGAATGCATCAGTGAGCCCAGGCCACGCCACTGCACCACACAGGGCAGAGAAAATCTCTCCAACCCAGACTGCAGAATTGTGAGCAAGTGAATGGCTATTGTTGGTTTAAGACACTCAGTTTTACGTGTGGTTTATAAACAGTGATAGATGACTCATTATAGTTACTATCCTATCAGGCCCCTCCATGTCTTCTCTTGTCCGAGTTAAGCTTTCCCAGATCTCTGGCTGGGCTCCATTCACCGCTCCTGGGATGGACACGCTGCTGGCTCCCAGTGCTCTGACCGAGCAGAGGCTGGGCCGCCTGCTCTCTGCTCTGGATCTTAGATAATCATCACAGCGGAGGGTGAGCCAGAGCTCCTGGCACTTGCAGTTCACTCTGTGAGCTCATTCTCAGCCTTTGCGGTCAACTTAAACCCCCAGGCTGTGAAACTATGCTCTCCTATCTTGACATCTTTTTAAGTACAAGGTTTATAGCCGTCACCATTAAACTGTTTCACTTTCGACATTGTTATTTCAGCCTTTCGAAATCTGGACTCCAGTTTGATTTTAAATTTTGCCGTGACTGTAGCCTTTCCTTCCATGCACACATTCACCCGCCACACCCAAACACACATATATCCAGAGACACGCAGAGCGAATACACACGAACACACATGCACGTAACAAAAGACAGAAACTCATTTCAGTGTTCACAGCAGCTGCCAGTCTTCCTAACAGTCATGACCCTTCACGGACAGCCTTCTGTCCTCTTCCCAGTCTCATCTCCTCGTCACTCCCTGTTTCAGTAGGAGAATCCACAGCTCTAACTGTGATGTAACCAAGTAGGGATTATTTTTCTCAGGTGACAAGAAGGTCAGAGGTAGGGCCTCCAGGACTAGAACAGAGGCCCTTTGGTGTCATCAGAGATCAGGCTTCTTCTGTGCTATTTTGCCATCTTCACGACATTCTCGTGGTCTCCAGATGGCTGTTGCATGCCTGAGTGTTGCCTACGGGATCCAGGAGGAATGAAACAGGAAGGGGGAAAGGCAAAAGGCAAGGGACACAGAGCCTGTTCCCTTTTACCAAGAAAACAACAGCTCTCCTGGAGGCCCTACCCGGGGGACTTCTAGTTACATTCATGGGCCAGAACTGGGTCACGTGGTCACCCCAGCTATGAGGGAAACTGGGAAGGCAAATATTTGTACCTGGGCACATGGTCACCCTGAGAAAAAGACCTGGGGTTCTGTCAATAAGAGAGAAACGGAGAATGAATAATGAGTGGGGAAATAGCAGGCTTTGCACATTCTCCCACACATACTAGGAGTTGTCAACTTTGAGTGCCAGGCACATGCCAAGTTTATTGAAAAAAGGTTATGGGAAATGAGGAGATGTGGTAGATTGCAAAAAGCCCTAAAATCCTCCCTTCCTGTGTAGATAACTCTTTTCAGTGAGTCTAGCTGGTCCTGTGACTTGCTTTGACCAGTAGGACGTGGCAAAGTGATGTTATGCGACTCCCTGGCTCACACCTCGAGGTCTTTTAGCTTTTATTCTTGCCCCCTTAGAACTCAGTGCTACAGATGAAGTCTCAGAGCTCCTAGGAGGAGAAGCCAGGTACAGAGAGAGGCCCAGCCAACAGCCAGCACTGACCACCAGCCGTGGGCGTGAGGCCATCTTAGACCAGACTGTCCGGCACCCCCCACCCCACCCCCTGCCAAGTATCTCGACGGCAGCTGCAAAAGAAACCCCAGGAGAAGCCCCTTGCTGAGCTCAGCCCCAATGGCTGACCCGCAGAATCATGAGCAAATAAGCTGGTTGTTACTTAAGACACTAAGTTTCGGTGGGTAATGAACTAGATCATGCGTTTGTGGCATGCAGGTAGAACGGATATCGGTGGTGGTGTTGGATTCCTGGATGGATTCGGATCCGGTTTTCAAACTTTGTTCTTAGGAGCCCTGCATCGAGGGCAACAGGGCAGCCGATCTAACCACTTCCCATCCCCACCCTCACTTCATCCAGGGCGCCTTGCCTTTGTCTGTTTTGCAGATTTGGATTCTGTGTAATTTTTTTTTTTGCGGGGGGGTGGCGGGGTGGCCGCGCAGCGTGGCACGTGGGATCTTAGGTCCCCAACCAGGGATCGAACCTCTGTCCCCTGCAGTGGAAGCGCAGAGTCTTAACCACTGGACTGCCAAGGAAGTCCCAAGATTTTATTTGTTTAAGGAAGTTTGAATAAGCCCTCAATTGGATCATCTCTAAGTTTCCTTTAACTCAAAAATGTTAAAGAGTTTTTAACAGGCATAGAGTTTTACTTATTTTGAAGTTGTGCTCCCACCCCCTTTCTGTTCCTTCTTCTTTCATAGTATCTCATTTACCACCCATCACATTTCATCATGAGGACACTTGATATTCCTTCGGTCACTTGCACCAAGTTCCCCCAGCCCCAGCACACAACCCTCTCTCTGCCCTTTGCAATCATCCTTAACAGGGACAGGGTCTCATGTCTTATACTGAGAAACCAAGGCTAAACTAGGGGAGGTGGCAGGGTCTGTGTAAGTCTCAGAGAGACACACTAGATATGGTCGAAAGTGAGAGCAGAGGGCTCTGAATGACACTTGCCCATGAGAGCCAGGGTGAGAATTAGCTCTTTAATAGCCAACATTTTCTAGAGCCTTCCACGTGCCATGAGCCATGTTAGATGGTTGCTTATCTCATCAAAGCCTGACAACCTTGGAAGACAGGCCATACCGCCCCAATTTACAGATGAAGAAACTGAGATTAAGAAAGGTTAGGTAACTTGTATGGGGTCTCTCAACTGAAAGGTGGACTTATAAGAACTCAGAGCATGTAAAGAGTGATTATGAAAGTTTTAAGCCTTTTTTGTGTTATTGACTTTGAGCTATTTCTGTTTATCCTTTATTGTTTAGTTAATTGAATCTATAATTCTTTTTTTTTTTTTTTCAAAAGAGACCCTGAGTCAGAATATCCCTCTCAGGGTCAGACAATAGTAGAGAGCAGGAAGCCAGGCAGGTGCTGTCACCAGGACTGCTCTAGATGCCCCCGAAGTGGTCATACGTTACCACTGTCTACCTGAACCACTCCTCCGCCCAGCAGATGTGGTACAGGGCAGCTGTCAGTCACAGTACCCACCTCCCATACCCACCAAATGTGAACCACCAGCAGTCTCCTAGCCACCTGACAACAGCCATTGGCTCAGGGGACATGCTGGCCTTTCTTGCTGCCTATGTGATCATGCTCTGTGTAAACGCCAGGATTTGCTGCCCTTGAGTTGTGCAGTGAAAACGTGCACAGCCATGGCATGGGGTATAGCCATAGCGTGGGTGTACATCCAGAGCCTGTGGGTACTGCCATAGCATGGGGTATAACCATAGCTTGAGGGTATAACCACAGCATGGGGGTACAAGCATGGACTCTGGAGCCAGACTGCCTTGTTTCAAATTCTGGTTCTACCAGTTAATAGCTGTGTGGCCTTGGGAAAGCAGCTTAACTTATCTGTACCTCAGTTTCTTCATTTGCATCGGAGGTATTAATGGAACCTAAATCATAGGCTTTTTTTTAAAAAAACAGGGATAAGTTACTGTTTGTGACCTGCTTAGAACAATGACCAGTTACTTAAGTGCTGGATTCAAAAGAAAACATCTTGCATCTGTAAAACACACAACCCACGTGAGGCCAGCATTCTTTCCTGGGATTGATTTTCAGAAGTAGAGAAAAGCAGCTCTTTTTTCTACTGGGATTTCTAAATTGGGGCTTCTGGTGGCCATGATCCTCACCACGTGGCAAAGGATGTCTGCTGAAAGAGAATGAGGGCAACAGGCAAGGATACAGGGAGACAAGCGGAAAGGGGAGCAGGGGAGAGCCCTGCAGGCTGGAACAGCCGTTGCTGTGGCTCCTACAGTCCTTAGGCGCCTTAGGTCAGGGGCTCCAAATTCAAATGCCAGCAGGAGCCTGGCGGTCCAGGGTGGAAAAATCACTTTTAATGGCAAAGGGAACATTGAGAAATCTTCCTCGACTGTGAGAAAAACAGTCATGCAAGTTCAGGGTCAGTAGCACCTGGCTGCGTGTGAGGGACGTCTCGGGCATGGAGCGGAGAGTGAAGAACTGTCAGGCCTGCGCTCTGTGTAACCAGCATAGACCATTTTGCCACGAGAGCCCAGTATAGAATATCCTTGATTTTTTTCTTTTCTCTCAAAGAAGACGTAAATCTGTGACTCTCCGAGTCCATAAACGTTGGATCAGTTTTTTGTTTTTTACAATATTGTGCAACACACCTGCAAGCAAACGTGTCCCCCAGGTTGCGAGTTATCACCGTAGCAGTCCAGTTCCAGGGTCTCTGCCTGAAATCTAGATAGAACCAATGTCCTGGGACTCCAGGTCTGGGGTTCAACCTCTGGCAAAGCATTCCCTGCTCCACCCACACGTCAAAGCTGGCTCTGTGTAAAGGGATTCCCCATAGTCCTACGGATCAATCCATTCCTCCCCACTGTCCCAACCTCCTCCCTTTGGCTTCTTGCCCCCAGGCTGTATTTTTTTCTGTATGGGGGCAGGGGGTGTGGTACTGATGGAGGAGGTCTGCCAGCCAAAGGTAAACCCACAGCAGTTGGATGCTCCAGTGTTACTTGGGTTTTCATAGCTCCTGTAGCTGGAACCTGGGTGCCCAGGGCCTACAGCAAGAACATTCAGGGCCAACCTGGCAAGTGACAGAGGGAAGCTTTTCTGGAAGTCTCTGAGGGCAGGTCCATGGTGGCAGCCATCCAAGACCTCTGCTTCTGTCTAGCTGAATCATCAGCCCTGCTCCACTGAAACACTTAGAACAGGACAGAGTAAGGGGAAATGGCTACTTTAATGTGGGAAAAGCAAGTAGGGATTTGGGGCTCTCCTTGGAAGACTCTTTTTCTGCACTCTTCTTCTGGGAAGTGAGCCGTAGGAGGAGAAGCCTCTTGTACGCTCTAGCTTTTGTTGGTGCAGACAAAAAGAACCAAGAGGTAATTCTCAAGAAATACTCCAAGGGTTTTTAGAGACAGGGATTGTTTCTATGTGAAAATGAGAAGAGATCCTTAGATGCCTTTCAGAATAAAATTATTATTATTATTATTATTATTATTTTTGCGGTACACGGGCCTCTCACTGTTGTGGCCTCTCCTGTTGCGGAGCACAGGCTCCGGACGCGCAGGCCCAGCGGCCATGGCTCACGGGCCCAGCCGCTCCGCGGCATGTGGGATCTTCCCGGACTGGGGCACGAACCCGCGTCCCCTGCATTGGCAGGCTGACTCTCAACCGCTGTGCCACCAGGGAAGCCCCGGAATAAAATTAGATGAGAGAGGAAGCAAAGGACATGAGCAGTTAATGCTCCGCCACGCCATTTGGAGAACCTAGAGGGGCTTTCTCGGACGCAGCCTCCAGAGGCTTCCCTTGACGACCCAGCAGCTGCTCTGTCCAGGGCACACACATTTAACTTCATTCACCTGGTGACTCTGGGGGGTGTGGCCCGGTACCTGAGAGGCCAGGTATTCTTGACTGGTCTCACCAAGGCAGACTTCCTCTCATTTATCGCTAAAGGACTTCTGAGATTTGCAAATGCTGAGTCCAGAAGAGAGAGATTAAGGCAGCACTTGGAACCCTCTAAGGTTTTACCCTAATTTAGAATCAGCAAGGATATGAGCACCTGGGCAGCAGGCTGTTGCTCTGCTCCCTTCTCTCATCTTGATCTGTCTAAATCCCTCACACAGGGCCTGGCTTCAATGCATGCTCCAAGAAGGCGGCTGAACTGAATTGGAGTAAGAGGCACAGGAAGTGAATTCATTCATTCATCTGTTTGTTCATTAAGTGCTTCTGCACGCTGAGCACTGTGCCGTTGGAGTGGTTTCAGGCCCCCAGTGGGAGCTCCGTGTGAAGGGCACGCCTGGAGCTGTGCCCCTCGGCACAGCACTGGTTTTATGCCCCTCCTTTACTGGAGCAGAAACACTGAGCTCATGGCAAACCAGAAAACTGCAGGTGGGCCCCAGGGATACAGACATTGTTGCTGCTGAGGACACAGCTTCACAGGGGATGTGTCCACGAGTCAGGGGAGTTCAGCCCACCTCCTGCCAGGATTTGGGAGCATGTCAGAGTCTAGGTGGAGACAGCCAACAATCTAGATTCTTAATTCCTTGACATTCCAGGAAAGTTCCTGTAATTCCAGCAATAATCACCTGCTCTGTATCATGGTCACCTTTTCCCAGGGTCTCAGCCTGCTTTCTCCTTGAACTTCACCATCTCACTCCCTAAGCGTTGCCTTCTGCCCTGCCAGCTTTCCCTGCCTTTTGAGACTATACCAGTCCCTCTTCCTGGTCCTTTTGCTTCTGCTCTATAACTTCCCCACCCGCTCTAACTTCACCCGATAGTGGTGTGGGGAGAGTTGGACCATTGGAACTATGCTTTCCAGCATGTTCAATTCTTTGCACCCCAGGTCTTACCCCTACCCCTACCAGGGAAATCTCACACACAGTTTCCTGGTTTCCAACTTCAGCTGAGTCCTCAGATCCTTTAAAATAACTAGCGACACTTGGAAGGAGGGACCTAAGATGAGGGGTGAAGTGGTGGGAATGGATGAGCTCAGCCAGACACAGAAGAAGGGAGAAAGGGGTGCATGCTCGGTAATGTCAAAGGCTGCAGAAGGACTGGCTAGAATGAGAACTGAGGAACTGAGGAAAGGCTATAGGGATTGACCGTTACATCTCAGATGATCTTTGTAGGGGCTGTTTCTGCAGAGGGTGAATGCAGAAAGCGGACTGCAGCAGGCTGAGGAGTGAATGGGAGAGGAGGAAGTAGACACAGGAAAAGGAGCTTCTTGAAAGGAATTTGGCTGGGAACGGGAGGAGAGTTTTCAACAGCCTGAGTACAAGTGAGGTTCAGAGTATTAGAGGCAGATGAACCTGGAGGGAGCCCTAGTTTCATCACTTGGCAATTGCTTGAGCTTGGGAATGAATGTCACTGAATTCCCTGAAGCCTCGGTTTCCTCATCTATAAATGGAAAGGGTATCTCCTACTCCACTGGGTTGGTGTGAGGATTAACCAAGGTAAGGCAGGTAAATCGCCATGCACCTGGCACATAGCAGGTACCCGGATCACCGTCTTTGTCACATGTGCAGGCTCATGGGAAGCAGCCAGTGGAAAAGGAAAAATTAAAGATGCTGGCAGGGGTGGTAATTGGCAGGGTGTGTCCTAACGGAGATGGGAGAGGATGAGGTCAACCTCCAAAATGGAGGAGGAACAGTTCTTCTGAGACAGGAGAGAATGAAAGGATGGAGGAAGATGCAGATCAAAAGTTGATGTGAAGGGACTGGAAGTTGTGATCTGAAGAAGTTGTAGCCTTTCTTCAGTTCTCCGGGCTCCCTTTCCACCTGACCAATCAAGTGTTTGACGGTTTTCGAGTCCGTAAATCAAGTCCATAAATAGACTGAACATCCGTGGTTTCTCACATGGTGTGGTTTCACACAAACACCATCCTCCTGAGAGATCCTTCCAATATGTTTAAGTGTCTCTTAAAGTGTGGACCCAGAACTGAGCCTAAGCATTTCAGATACGGCCCTGCCCTGTGACAGGGCTCCCGCCTCCCTCTCTAGACACTGTGACTCTGCCAACCCTGTCAACGGCTGTTCGGGCCTCCAGCTGCTAGATCAGACCTTACACTGAGCTTGCAGTCCAACAAAATCTCGAGGCAGCTTCACATACAACACCACCGAGACGGAATTCCTTCTTCTTTCGTCATTTTTTTCCTTTTAACCACTAAGTACAACACTTGACTTTGATTCCCTTAAAATCTTATCTTCATTGTGACCCCTCCTTCTAGTCTTTCAGATTCAGTTCCCCTGGCCCCAGAGCAGGAAGTTATATTTCAGACCTGTCAGGTGACTCAGCCTCATCTACACAAAGAGTCCTTGTTAGTTGCAGCCAAGCTGCTCTGATTTCCCCGGGGACGACCCGGGACTGTGCAAAGATAACTCTGGGTCTCCTGAATGCCCAGGAGGCTGTGCAGGGAGACAGGGGTTCACCTGAGCCAGGATGCGTAAGACTTCTTTGGAGAAGTGGGCCCCTTCCTGAGAACTTGAGACATAGCTTTCAGAAAAGGTTGTGAGTAACATCTACTTTCAAGTTCAAAACCACTCTTGGGAAACGAAACTAATTGTACAGAAAGGTCAATACGAATACATACTCTTCCTGGTAGCAAATGGAGGCAAGATTTCCAGACAGCACCTACTGGTGCTCAGTAAATGCCGAATAAACAGAGAATGAATAAATGAGCCAATGAATGAATCGAATATAAATGTGGGTGATTTTGAAGCCCCTGTTGATGTAGGCTACGGTTTGCTGGGCACACACACTTGCTGTGCAGTGGGGACGAACGTGGCCCCAGGGTAGGGATCGTACTGCCCAACGTAAAGACCGGGAGGACGTGGTGCCCAGAGATCAAAGAGCTGTCTGGTGGCAGAGGAATGGGCTCTGGGAATCGCTGGTCTTTCCCCAGGTCTTCTGGCATCTTGTTTTCCTCTCCCATGGGCATTTTATGCTGCCCTCTGTCCCCTCCCTTATCATGTCACTGGGAAGAGCTCGTGTAAAGAGTAATGCAAAATGAAGCAGCCATTTTGAAGAGCCAGCTGTCTCACTCCTACATTCCCAAGAAAGGTTTGATGTCAAACCAGCTCTTGGGAAGCTCCACATGCTTCACAGCTATCACTGCTTTCATCAGCACAGAGTGCAAGGGATGGAGGGAGCTGGGAAGACACAAATGTAGTTGTTCTCAACTTGGAAAGGGGTAAACTGAGGCAGAGGCTCAGCTAGGGAGTGGGAGGTGACAGGGCAAACAGAAGACACCGTTGCTGCTGTTTCCAGGTGTCTACCTGCAACTCCCCAAGCCCTGACCCACGTGAAGTACATTGAATCCTCACCATCTCTTCCAGGAGACAGACGTGGGGATTTAGAAACCAGCTTCTTCAAAGACACTTACAATTACAAATGCAGGAAGCAGGACCCCAGCTTCTTTTGATTATTTTTTATTTTGTTTTGGTAATTGACATGAAATAAACAGTCATGAAATAAAACACAATTCTTTTTTTTTTTTAAACATCTTTATTGGAGTATATTTGCTTTACAATGGTGTGTTAGTTTCTGCTTTATAACAAAGTGAATCAGCTATACGTATACATATATCCCCATATCCCCTCCTTCTTGCGTCTCCCTCCCACCCTCCCTATCCCACCCCTCTAGGTGGTCACAAAGCACCGAGCTGATCTCCCTGAAAACACAATTCTTATCTTCCCTATTAGACAGTAAACTCCTTGAGGGCAAGGATGCCATCTTTTTCATCTCTGTGATTCTCCATGGCTCTTAGAGCAGTCCCTTATACATAATAGATGTGTAATAAACATTTTAAAAAATAGTAATGATGACGATAATAAGTGCTTTTCTCACCCAGAAGTACTCAGGCCCATATTCTATTAATATTTACTGAGCCTCTACCAAGTGCCAACCAGCATTTTAAGCACTTTGCAAATGTTAAGCAGTGAATGAGGAGGTTGGGTTTCTTCCCTGAGGTAGTTAGTTGCTTGGTTGTGAATGACCTGCCAGTGTGGCTATAGCTCTCCTAAGGTGCAGAAAGAGCTCTGGGATCCAACAGCCTTGCATGGAATGCCACAGTTCACTTATTCATATCAAATGGTAGTGAAATACATCAAGGAATTCTTCCCACTTAATTTTTTTTCACTAAGAAAGCTACTATTGTGTGATCTCAGCTGAGACGAGGTCAAGTAGGGACACAGCTCCTTTGCCTGTTCTCTGGCTCCCTGGAAGTTTCCTGAGATGTTTCTCTGGATCTAATACCATCATAAGTCCAGCTGTGCTTGAGAAACTGAGATGCGATTTGAGTCCTTATTCCCTAAGGACAGTGACTCCCGAATGGTCAAGACACATAATGATGGGGAAGGTTTCCCCAGGTGGTCCCAGGCCATTCCTTAGCATTTGTAACAGGAGGCTGTTACACACACAACTGATGCAAATGGAACGAATTATTCTTTTTCCCAGCGGCCCTTGTTACCAAACGGAACTTGAATCTGCTTGCTGAGCAGAAAAGCCAATTTACTGACACCAGGTTGTGGTGAAGGAAAACACATCATTTATTGCAGGCACCAGGCAAGGAGAAAGGGCAGCTCATGCTCAAAAGACCCTAACTCCCCAGTGGCTTTCAGGGAAGGGTTTTTTAGGCAACCTCTGTGGGGAGGGCTGCAGTGTACATGACTTTCTTCTGATTGGTTGGTGGTGAAGTAACAGGGCGGTGTTCCAGGAATGTCAATCATCAACCTGGTTCCAGCCAGTCTGGGGTTTCGGCCGTAGTTACCATCTTCCACCTGGGTGGGGGTGGGGGGGTCTTAGTTTCTGTAAAACAACTCAAAGGTCTGTGTCAGATTGTTATGTATGTACCCTGAGGAGGAACTAGGACTCTGTTTTACTTTTCTTGCTTGACTACTTTTCCTTTGTTTCTGCATTCCCTCACTCCTTATGCCTGCTTTTTGGAGCCCAGGGAAGGCCTAGGAGACTATAAATCCTTTTTCTAAAAATAAGACATGGGGAACATGGAGGGGCTTTTGTACCTGGGAAGGCCCCGCAGGGTCCTGCTCGGTTCCATTCCCCCCCTTTCTTTGATACTCCTCAACCCTGAGGGGAATGGGGGAGGTGTTGCAGGAAGGGGGACTCCTTCCAGAGCCTAAGAGTGGGCTCTTGTCTAACACTTGGAAATGAATTGTCCGAGGAGACACATGTGCTGACAAAGCAAGAGATTTTACTGGAAATTGTTGCCCAGGCGGAGAGCAGCAGGGTGAGGGAACCCAGGAGAACTGCTCTGCCACGTGGCTCCCAGTCTCAGGTTTTATGGGAACGGGGTTAGTTTCCAGGTTGTCGCTGGCCAATCATCTTGTTTGGCCCATAGTGTGACTCAGGGTCCTTCTTGGTGGTGTGCACATCTCTCAGCCAAGATGGATTCCAGCGAGAAGGACTCTGGGAGGTTGATGGTCTCCTCCCTCTTTTGGCCCCTCCCGAATCGTCCCGGTTAGTTTCTGGCAGCTGCGCCGTGCTCCTTACTGGGACCTGCTGTTGTGAGACAACTCAGGCAAGCGGGCCTGGTGAAGGCAGGTGGTTTCAGTCAACAGTTCCCTGACAGAGGGACAGGAAAGAAAATAAAGTTTTGGATAGAGAGGTTAATTAAAAACTCAGCAGGGGAGCTTGGTTTCAGGGACACTCGGTTTCACCCTCATTGGCATCCCCAGAAGTGGAGCAGTTCCTGTAAGGGGTTTTGCTCTGTCCCATCATAGGGTAACCTATACGGCAGAGACTCCTAGTATCCCCCAGTATCCATTTTACCTCTCTTCCTCAGGAGTGGACCCCCCAATATTTAGCAGGCACACAGAGTAAAGGGTGTCTTTCAGCCTCCCCTGTTGGTCGCGTCTCTGGGCAATGATGTAAGTGAACGTGATGTGCTGGGGTGGGAGGGAAAGGGGGAGCAGGGGCGGGATAATGGAAGGAATAGGCCGAATGCTGAGGATGGTGAGAAGGTGCCGTAAATAGATACTGGGTTCTTGACAACTTCCTGAAGCCTAAGTCCAGACTTTCTTTACACAAGAGAGAAATAGATTTGTCTTGTTTTAACCGTTCGGGGGGTGGAGGGTGGGGTCATTACAAACTGAATCTAAGTCTCACTGGCACCCGGTTAGGGCATGAGGCTGCTTGTCCCACTGAAGGTTTGAAGACTTCTGGAAGTCGAACACTTACTCCACGTCATAGGGGGGGATCCAGATCTCCATTCCTGCCCTGGCCGCTGCCATCAGCTCAAAACAATCTCAGGAAGGATTCATACCAGGGATCCTTGGGGAGAAAACCTCACTAGGGTCCAAAAATTCTGCATGACCAGAACAAGCCTCTCAGAGACTCCTTTGCAAGAGTGTGTTGCGAAAAGCACAGTAGAGCCCGATTACATGGTTATGAGGGAGGGAGGGGAAGGGTTTCAATAAGCAGTGAGAAAAAGGCAGCATTTTACAGACTCCCGCCTCTCCACCCGGGTTTCTGTTATTCCTTCCCCCTGCTTCTTTTTTCTCTCCTTTACCTAAAGAAACACATCATCTCCAATTGCTAGAAATCAGTTTACACATCAGCCAGCCAGCAGTCAGGTCTCTTTAAACTGAGAGTGAAATAAATTCCAATTCAAACGGACCTAAACACAAAGTAATTAATAATTTATCAGCTCATCTAACAAGAAAGTCCAGGGGCTCCACACGCAGCTGGATTGGGGGTTTAAACTGCGTCCTCAGGACTCTCTCAGCTTTGCTCTCCTCAACAAGGATTCCCCCTCCCCAGGCAGTGGCAAGAAGGCCACCAGGAGCCACAGGTTCACCTAGCTCCAGCCTAGTCAGCCCTGCAGAAGGCCACATCCTCCTTTCCAATGGTTTCAGTAAAAATCCTGGGACTAACTCTATGACTGACTTGGGCCTGGGCCTATCTCCGAACGCACTGCTGATTGACGGGCCAGACCGCCTATGCTGTGCGGCCCCGCCCGTGTCACGTGTCAGTCCTGAGCCTGGCTGGGGTCAACCTTCCAGTGAGTGGCGGCAGGGCAGTGCTACAAGAAAAGAATCCCGACGCGGCTGAGGAGCCAAAGCACAGCTTTTAAATCTGTTACATGCAGGGTCACCTCCTACCCAGGAGGCCGAGCTGGCTTTCTCATTTCGGTGCTCTTCATTGGGGAGAGACCCAGGACGGGAAACTGAGGAGGAGTGGGGTGGGGCGTGGAGCTTGTATGGGTAGGAGTTTGGTTTTTTCCAAGCCAAAAGCTAAGAGGGTGGGGCAGTGGCCTTGGAATGAGGTATAAGCCTGTCTTCTGAATCCTAATTGCTTATTTTAAATGACGGCCGATCTCCGTGGACCCAAGAGCGGGATGTAAAGAGCAGTTCGGTGGGATGAGGAGCCTGTGCTGATGTGTCCAGGGGGAACCCCAGCTCCCTGCAGAGCCGGCCCACAAGATGGGCAAGTAGGTCTCACCGCACTAGCTACGCACTAGCTACGCAGGGAGCGCAGCTGTCAGCATCACAACCACCACCTACCCCAACCCTGCTCGGGGACTGGAGGCTTCAGGAAAATACCTAGATGCCCCACCTCAAGGAAAGCGCTGTAGCCTCCACCGCCAGAAGTGCACTGTCTGCTTCGGAAAGTCGCCTCAGCCCACATTTATGGATGTAGGAATCAGAAAGGCAACCACTGCCCCGTTCCCTCAAGGAAATCATCCCTAACGACATTCTCTGTCACTGTCGCCTTCTGAAACAGGCATTCACTTGGCTGGCCTAGCCGAGGAGCAAGCTGAGACTTAGACCTGCCCTTTAGGGGATGTGCACAGGGTTGCAGGGACTTTTCATCATTGTGACCACCCACCCCCCCCCCAATAAAAATGACCAAATCTGCCCTTAGGTCACCGGCAGAGAAGCTGGTCCTTGTGGGAGAGTAGCAAATGGCCAGGGCGGCAGCACCACTGCCTCTGCAGACCTCTGTGGTCCAGAATACGGGCAGGTTCAGTTACCCACATGCTCCTGCCCCAAGGCTGCCCCTCTCACCTGCCAGCTTGCACCTGGCTGAGCGTGACCCCCAGGGAGAGCAGGGGCTGAGCCAAGCCTGAGAGGCTCATCCCTAGAAAAAGTCACCTCCTTTTCCCTTCTCCCTGCCATCTTAGGTGCTTGGACACCTGCACCTAGAAACTAGATTGGGAATTTAAGTTTTTCTGCAGTTTGGGGCTAAGAATTGAGGATCAGGTCTATGAGCTCAGAGCACAACCTTTTCTTACAACATTTCCTAAAGTCAGTTAGAATTATGGTCATCGCTTAGAAAAATTAAGACTGTGGACCCTCCCAGGTCCAACCCAGAGGAGAGAAGATATGTTCTCATGGAATGAATTAGAAATAATCCTGATTTTGAAAAAATCAAGACCAGAAGTCTCTCAACATTTAAACTTTACAGACTAATAGAATCTAAGCTGCAGGGTTAAACGTAACAAACAGCGCACGGTAACAAATATTAATGATATAACACAAAAGCATCAGGAGCAGCACTAGAAATTTGCTGAGGTCACCATTTAATTAATCCAAGTTGAACGTATGGCTTTGCTTACATGTGGTTCCAGGCCAGAGGCATGAAAGCCAGCATTTGTGGGAGAGCCAGGAGGAAAAGCGGCCAGTACAGACCATGGAGCAAAGGAGTAGCCTTCCTCACCCCAACCTTGACACCCCAGCTTCCAGTGCCCCCACCTTGGGGTGCATGCAGCACCCATCCTTCTCTTGACCACTGCACTGACCCCACTTATAACGCTGTACTTGCAAGATTGTGAGCTCCTTCAAAGCATGGATGTTGCCCTGTTCGTTTTAGAATCCATGTGTGCTTGTGGAGAGAATGAATGAGTGAATGAATAACCCAGCAGAAATAAATGGAGAGAGGCAGAGGGGAAGGGCAGCTCTAAGCAGGGAAACTTGCTCTTTCCTAGAAAATCCTTGATGAATATGGAGAGAGTTGGCTGAACAAAAGATAATAAAGAGTCTGCATTATTATTTAACTTATTAAGTTATTTGAAAAGGTGAGAAAGTGAGTCAGGTCTTAGACTGCAAGGAGCAGAGATCCACTAAGTTCCCTTAAGCATTATAGGGTTTATTTTAAGGCCACACACAGGGCTTCCCTGGCGGCGCAGTGGTTAAGAATCCTCCTGCCAATGCAGTGGACACAGGTTCGAACCCTGGCCGGGGAAGATCCCACGTGCCATGGAGCAACTAAGCCAGCGAGCCACAACTACTGAGCCCAAGTGCCACAACTACTGAAGCCCGTGCGCCTAGAGCCCGTGCACCGCAATGAAGAGTAGGCCCCATTCGCCACAACTCGAGAAAGCCTGCACGCATCAATGAAGACCCAATGCAGCCAAAAGTAAATAAAATAAATTTAAGACCACACATAGATAAGGAAGTAAGGGCCATAGACCAAACGACAGGTCTAATGGCGACCCAGGACAAACCACACAGAACCTGCATGGAGTCCAACAGAGCCCCACATGTAGTTCAGGAACCAAGAGGTCTTTCAAGATCAAACACAGCCCTAAAAAACTGACACTCTGTCATCTTGCCAGCTGAGCAGCAGGCTCCATCCATCCTTGCCTTCGTGCTTTGTCAGTGGGGCAACTCCGGGACTCCTTCTCTGCCCCTGTTCTACCTGTTGCTTATTTACATGATTCCTGCTTCAGGACCTCCAATGCCTGCTTTGTCTCTGTCTCCTTTACTAGCAAGTGTTCCCTCTAAGTCTCCTTGTAAAGTTTGCCAAGACAGAGGGTCTCATTGGTCACTGGGCTGAGCCTTCACCGGCCGGCCAACCAGAAGAGGGCAGCTGCTTGGACCAGGTGCAGGACCCAGGGTGGCGGGTTCATGGGTATGACTCTGTGTGGGGGCAGAAGTTCTTTGCAGGGATAGTAGGTGTAGCAGGTGTCCTGAGGGCCAGAGCCTCCAGCCCCTGATCATAGACATGGTATGATTAAAGTGTGAGAGGAGAAGGGCAGAGGCTACTTGGAGTAACGTGTCGAGTTTGTGTACTTTTGACAATTCTGGTGTGTTTCCGACAATCATAGAAATTTCTTTTACTCTGCAAAGTTGGTGAACACATATCCCTAGGTCCCCCTGATGCCATGTGTGTGCCCCACTTGGGTCAAAGTATCAACACTGGGTGTTCTGTGTGCCTTTCAAGCGGATCGTGGATTGGTGGGGGCTATAGCGGAAGAGGGACATGAGCCTTGACAGAGAGGGTGAACATGTGCCCGTGATTTCATTTATTTTAGTAGAGAATGTAGAGGGTTTTTAGAGGATATAGGAAAGCTGGTTTTTAGAGGATATAGGAACAAAGATTTTGTGCACTAGGAGAACAAAAAGGAATGCTGAGGTAAGAATGCAAAGTTAGATACAAAACTGTTTAATGTCCTACAAGGGCAACGAAACTATAACCTTTGGGGTTATTTTTCCTACCAGATAGAAATCATTTGCATCTCTACTAAAAAGGCATTTACATTTTAACAGTTGCTACATAGCCTCATCTAATTTTACAGTAGTATGCATGTCTGGACTCTAATTAATAGTAAACAGTCCAAGTTACCTTCCCCTGGAGAGCCAGATGACCCTCAGATGGGCTCATTAAAACATTGCTTTCATTTAATATGAAAGGTTCTTTTGCCCCTCCCCTTCCCCTCTGCAAGTTTTAATCATTATTTTTGCGGTACACGGGCCTCTCACTGTTGTGGCCTCTCCCGCTGCGGAGCACAGGCTCCGGACGCACAGGCCCAGCGGCCATGGCTCACGGGCCCAGCCGCTCCGCGGCACGCGGGATCCTCCCGGACCGGGGCACGAACCCGTGTCCCCTGCATCGGCGGGCGGACTCTAAACCATTGCGCCACCAGGGAAGCCCAATCATTATTTTTTAACAGGGAGAAACATCAACCACATTTTGCTTCAGTGGGTATTAAAGAGGGGAAAATGATAGAGAATTAATTGGCAGGCCAAATGCTCAAGGTGCGGGGCACCAGGGTTTTCTACCTGGCCGGGCATCTCGCCAGTAGGGTGACCTTAAATTTGATTGCACTGGTTCTCGGTGTCCTCGTCTATAAAATGGGGCTTTGGGGACTGTACACTTGGCAGGACTTTGCGCTAAAGGTCGTTTTTTAAATTAAAAAAAGAAAGACACAAAAAACCCCGATCCCGGCCCCCTCCCTTATCACCCACAGTAATTCTGAGAGAGAAAGAGGAAGGGGAGAACAGGCCCAGAAGCAATTTACTGGGAGAGGATCGTTGTGACTGCTCCAGAAAACACCACCCAATCATGCATATTTACAGACGGATGAGGGGAGCAGAAATGGGGCTGGTCCTCAAGGAGCAAATCTACAGGCGTTGCTTCTTTCGTTGTGTGTAGGACAGGAGGAGGACGGCGATCGCACTCCTCTATCACAAGTCAGATTGCTTGCGGGCCTCCTCTCCTGCTCGCTCCAGCGGCGGCAAAGCCTGCGCGGCTCCCGGGCGCCGCCGCCGCCCCGCGACTCCACCCCGCAGGGGCAGCGGTGCCGGAAACCCCCCAGCTCGGCAGAGCTCCGCCGGCCGACCCCAGGGACGACCTGCCGCCTCGTGGGCACGGGGCCAGAATCTCCCTGGGGGACTATCAACGAGCCACCCTTGTTTTGTGAAACACACACTCCCCGGTTTCAGGCAACGCTAGCCGGTTGCCACGGGTGTTTTCTGTTTTGACAGGAGCAGGGACAAACCGAATCCCCCGACTCTGAGTTGCAGATTGTGGACGTTGGAGTCTCCTTTACCCCGGAAGGATGGAGGGCTGCACCCGCCCTTCTCACATTCCTTTTCAAGTCACCTGACCTTGGCTAAGCGCCAGGTGTTTCCGCTCAGGCTTGAGCCACGGGGGCACCCTTTTCCCTGGCAGGTGAGGTGAGGCAAAAGGATTTTCAGGAAGGCGAGCCCCTTCCTCTTTATCCCCCAGGGATAAACCCCCTTCAACACCCTTTTTTCCTCTCCAGAGTAGATGGAACTGTGGAGCCCTGCCCTCTGCTTGCTTCTACGAGGCCCAAGAAAGGCCAAGAGTGAACTCTCTCCAGTAACGCCATGCAGGCATCCCAACAAGACGAAGCAAGGAAACAGGGGCCCAAGCAGATAGCCCGCAGGGCTTTGAACCTGCAGAGGGGGTTTGGAAACTCAGGGCTGAGCACTTGTCCAACAGGGCTGTTCTTGGCTTGGTGAGGCTGGCGTTGCACCGCAGGAAGTGTAGCATCACACACACACACACACTCACACACACACACACACACACACACACACACGCACACACACACACACACACACGCATTAATGCTGTAGCACCTCCCTCTCTTTGTAACAACTCAAAATGCCACCACCTGTGTCCAAATACTCCTTAGAGATTATGCATCGTTAGGTTGAAAACCAGTTAAATCATTTCCTAAACTATATTCCAAAAGACATTAATTAGTTCCTTGAGATGTCAGTAGGAATGATATGAAAAGAGTCCATAGTCAATATCAGGCTGAGTTTGGGAAATGACGGGTTAAAAAGTAGGCAACAGAGTTCCTGAGAAAAGGACTTCTCAGAAACCTTAATATAAAAATAGGTGTTTTGAATGATCAAGTTTCCCCAATCTAATTGACAGTGGAATTCTTTCTCTTTGGGTCTCCCTTTGGGTGGACACACCTTGGACAACTCTTAGCCACCCCCAGGGACTTTTGTATGCTCCGTGGTGTGAAGCCCAGAGCTGAGTGGTCAGAAGGCCTTTACGTTTTGACTGAATTGAACACCCTCAGAACTCTGGCAAACCAGAACGTGTGAAGCTACCAGGAAGGAGGCCAGAGTGTCTGGAAACCACTGCAAAGATGACCTCACAAAGAAACCAGTGTGGTGGGGCTCCCAGAGTGCTCAAGGGGACGCGTCCTGCCTGAGAGAGAGAAGGTCGCCAGCGCCTTTGGCTGGCGTAGTTCAAGGAAGCTGAAACAGCCCGGGTGATTGGAAGAGAAGTACATGTGCATGAAATTATTCAAATGCTGACAGGTGGGCTGGAGGTCTCCTCTCCTGCTGGCCTGGCAGCCTCTGCGTGGAAAGCCTCGCCTGGGAGATGGGTCCCGGCCACTCCGGTGAGATGCTGGAAATACAAGCCCAGCAGATACAATGGCTGTGAGTCACAGCAAAGCACCAGCTGTCAAGTACTCAGGGGGGAAGCTGAAGCCAGGAGACTCACTGAGCTGAGCAAGAAGCAGGGCCATCCTGTTGTGCAAAAGACAAAGAGCAGAGTGTTCAGATCCCAGGATCAGGTTTCTCATAATGGAAGCCAGAGCTGTGCGCTGAGCTTCAGGCTGTGCTCCAAGGTCGGCGGACAAAACCCTGCCTCTTCCGTTCCAGGAGGATGCCACCCAAACACACCCATTCCTCCCAGGCCAGGGCCAGCGGGGATCTGCCTCTGCCCGTGAAAAATTGGGTGAGCAGCCCAGCACCTGTCAGGGGCCCAGCACTTCAGCTACAGCCTCCCAGGCTTGGAAATCTGGGCTCTGTTTTCCGAGGGTGCTCTGTACTAGCAAACCTCTCTGAACAGCTACAGGCTCTTGGCTCCTAAATGTTTCCAGTTTAACTGGCCTGGCCTGTGCCTGAGGCCTTGTGTTCAAGATCCCAGCTCTAAAGAAAGAAAAGAAATGAAAAGGTAGGTGGCCTCCACTTCTCCAGGGCTGGTGGGCTCCGAGCCTCCTGCCTCTCAGTGTGCTGCACCGCACAGAGTGGCTAGGGTTTTTTTTGGCCTGGGCGACTGTTTTGCTCACAGGTCACAGTCAAGCTTCTTAAACTTGGATGACAGTAAACCAATGACTAACTGGGTAATTAAACCCACAAGTCAGGAGCCCTGAGGCCCCTCCTCTGGAACCTCCTCCAGTGGCCTGTTCCACAGGCGATGCCCCTCACTCTTCCGTTTTTTGTGAATGTAAAGCCCTCTGCGGTGACCTCCACCTCCTCTCAAGGTCACTTCTCCACTTGTCCATTGCTCCATCCCCCCTCCCCACCCCACCATCCCTGTCCACTGCAAGGAAGGAGGAAATCTAACCACACGCCCCACCCGCTGCCCCAACGGGAACATGACAGAAGGTTTCCAACTAAAACCAAAGTTACTCCACAGCGCTTCCGCCAGGCTGACATGCTAGAAGGCATGGTGTGCTTCCTCTGCTTCAGGCACTCGAGAGCCTCCCCACTTCCTGGGGAGAGTGGATGAGAACTTCAAAGCTGACAAGGCCGCAGCTGAGAAGAGCTGGCTTGCTTCAAAGACCGTGTCTCCTCCGGGTCTGGAGCTCTTGGTGAATGTCTCTCCCTGCTTCTGAAACAAAATGAAGAGCTGCTGAAGTTTACGAGGTCCCCAGAGACGTTTCTGTGTGCGTCCCTCTAACAGAGGGCCCCTGTGTCTGCACAGCAAGGTCCCTAAGCTCCCCTTGGCAGGGATGCTCTCTGTGTTTTACGCCTCTTTGATGCCTCTGCCCTCTTTCCGGCTGGCCCTCTGGCTGCCCCTGCATCCTCCGTCTTCTCCACCTGCCCTCTATCCCTCCTGCATCCCTGTTTTAAGCAGCAGCCCCTATTCCACTGAGGAGACATGGGTGGAAGAGGAGTTACAGTTGGGGGTTGGAGGGCGATATGATTTTTTTTTTTTTTGCGGCACGCGGGCCTCTCACTGTTGCGGCCTCTCCCGTTGCAGAGCATGGTCTCCAGACGCGCAGGCTCAGCGGCCATGGCTCACGGGCCCAGCCACTCCGCGGCACGTGGGATCTTCCCGGGGCACGAACCCGTGTCTCCTGCATCGGCAGGCGGACTCTCAACCACTGCGCCACCAGGGAAGCCCCTATATGATTTTCGTATGCTATTCCAGGATAGGTTTGTGGTTATTTTAATTTAAAAAAAATAATTAATGTTCCCTCCGAATCTTTGAGGACCTTTGATTGCAGGAAGCTGTGGACCATGCTAAGCCCATGGCTCTCTGATGGTTACCCGCCTTGGCAGGCTGCTGCTTACACTGGGATATAACAACCAGGACATGAGAAGCAAGGGTAATTTGGATTTTTACTTTTTAGCAAGGATCTCTTTCCACTGAAACTGTAAAACTCTAGAAGGCAGGTGATAATGCCTGGAAAACAGTAACTGTTCTCAGAAGATGTGTGTTTGTTAAGTCACTGTCATTCCTTAAAAAAAAAAAAAAAAAAGATTAAAGAAGTCACTCTGTGTTCTCAAGATGCTGCATGTGTAAGTGTTTAGGCCACATACATGTTGAGAAATTGCACATATTTCGTCTTCATCTCGTATCGCCAAGACCTGATGTTACCAAACCTCTTGTCTCATCCACTGTCTTATCATCTGTGCTTAGCAAACTAAGACATAGCAAACCAGACGAACTTTCGGGAAACCTGCAGACATTTGAGGGCATTTGAGACAAAAAAATCCAATAGAGTTCTAAACGGAAACAAGAAGCAGAAAGATGGTCCTGTTGTAAAGTGGCCCCAGGCCTCAGACCTGCCTCGGATGTCACCAAGTGCCTCTGGCCTTCGGGGCCATTGAAGATGCTCAGCTCGGCATCTCTGCTGTGGCTGGACTTCCTGGCCAGCCAGGCCCGAGGGCGGCAGAGGAGGAAGTGCTGTGGGTGAGGTGGGGGGAGCACAGTGCACACCCAGGGGTGACTGCAGGGAGGAGACTTAGGACAGAGGAAAGCACAGGACGGACGACCCCCTCTGCAGAAGCGACTTTCTGGCCTCCTCGTCTCCCAAACACACTCTCCAACTAAAACATATTAATTGTGCCTAATTCTGAAGGCCCACACATGTGTGTATGTCTATACCTGTGTGTATGTCCTACCATATCTCTTTGTTCCTGGGGAGAAACATAAGCTACAAGCCTCACATGCCTCTTCCTTGCTGAGTTACTACTGCTTAAAAAGTCAGAGAAAAAAAGCTCAGCCCAACCGTCTATGAACAGATAAATTTAAGCAAGAACGGCTTGAGTTCCTGCCAGTTGCTGGTGAAGCAGTTGTTAAGTGTGATGACAACCACCAATTTAGTGAAGGGTCAGTAGTTTGTTTGTTTGTTTGTTTTTAAATATTGAAACCCTCTCAGTTATACTTGGATCCCTTACTTGAAATCATAGCAAATAGTAGCATTATGGTGACAGAAAGAATTCAACCACTTCCTGGCAAGTAATGAGTACTTCATTTTATTCTATTTGTCTAGAGTTAGTTTAGAAGTCACATCAAAGTAAACTTTTCGCTGATCATCCTTGAGTTTGCTGATCCCAAGGAGGGACTCAAGGGCAGGATCCCCTGGGATCCACTCTGAGCAATGGGGAGTCCCTGTCCCCCAGGCCATCTGCTGCCAACAAGCCAGGGGACTGGACCTGGAGGGCTGCGTTTTGGTCATAATGAGCCATCTGGCTGCCTGGCAGAAGGAGCCCATGGGAGTATGTGTCTGAGATGTTACTGACATTACCACTGACCTTTGCCAAGGAGTGGCTTTGGTTTTATCCAGAATGGCTCAGCCTGGTGGTAAGAATACATCATCTTGGTCCAGGACACTTTCAGGGATTAGGCTCAAAATCCTCAGCCTCCAAATTGAATATTTTCTTGTAATTATTTTTTTAATTGAAGTATAGTTGATTTATGGTATCACGTTAGCTTCGGGTATACAACAAAGTGATTTGAGTTTGTTTTTTTTGCAGATTATATTCCATTATAGGTTATTACAGGATATTGGGTATAATTCCCTGTGCTATATGGCAAACCCTTGTTGCTTATCTATTTTATGTATGGTAGTTTGTATCTGTTAATCCCATACAGCTAATTTGTCCCTCCCTCCCTCCTTCACTCTCCCCTTTGGTAAACCATAAGTTTGTTGTCTGTGCTTTAGTCTGTTTCTGTTTTGTACATAAATTCATTTGTTTTATTTTTTATATTCCACATATAAATGATATCATATAGTATTTTTCTTTGTCTAACTTACTTCACTAAGAATGATATTCTCTAGGTCCATCCATGTTGCTGCAAATGGCAATATTTCATTCTTTTTTATGGCTACTTGAGTAATATTCCACTGTGTATATATACCACATCTTAAGCAATCTTCTGTTGATGGGCACTTGAGTTGCTTCCATGTGTTGGCTATTGTAAATAGCGCTGCTTTGCGTGTCAGAGTGCATGTATCTTTTTGAATTAGAGGTTTTTTCCAGGTATATACTCAGGAGTGAAATTGTTGGATCATGTGGTAGTTTTTTAAGGAACCATAACTGTTTTCCCCAGTGGCTGCACCAATTTACATTCCCACCAACAGTGTACAAGGGTTCCCTTTTCGCCACATCCTCTCTGGCATTTATTATTCGTAGACTTCTTGGTGAAGGCCACAAGTTGAATATTTTGTTGAGCGCTGGGGGCGTATGCTGCACCTGGGTTGTTCTGTGACTTCATCCTGCCCATCCCTCTACCTATCAAGGAGGGGGGTCTCTACCTATATTGTTGCTCTTGCATGTGTCCTGACCCACCACAATGGCAGGGCCAAAGCCTGGCTTCTGGAGATTTCCTTTGTTTTTTTAGATAAATGTGCAATTTAAGGATAAAGAGGGTTTGATATATAATGTAGCTTTAGAAGAAATCCTTTAGCTATTCCTTGCTCCCAACAAAATGCCACCCCCAAGATTTTCCCACATAGAAATTCTGGAGCCACTACTCATCTATGGGACATGTGTCCTGAATAAATTGTTTCTGCTAGAGTACCAAAGTGCAGAAGTGATTAACCTTTAAAAACTAAATGAAACATCAAGGTTGTCCATGTCATAAGTTACTCCCATGTTACTTGGGTTTGGTGGTTTTTCTAGGTGGGAGAGGAGATGGTGTTACAGTCTGTATACTGGGTGTCACACCCAAGGAAGTCCAGGGAGTGGGCTGTGTTATTAGGGGTGGTTGGGAGCAGGGCAGACAGAGGCAGAGGGTAGGTGAGCACTGCCGATCCATGGCCCTGCAGCGGGGCGGGGGGGGGGGGGTTACACAGCAGTAAAGAAAGGGGATTTCGAGGGTCTTAGAAAGCCAGAGAACTTCCTTCCCCTCCAACCAAGGAGATGGATTTAACTCTTAAGACTTAATAGCCTCCTTTGGGAGTTCTGCTTTTTTTGGGAATAGAATATTGGAGCACAGCCAGACCAGTCCTCTAAGCCAGGTTTTCTACTCAGAGTCTCAGACTGTGGCTAGAAGTTGTGATTTGCTTGGTCTGAGGAATTTTGTAAATTCAGGGTGTCATCATGTTAAAATTGGGAGAATTCAGGTAACAGGGAGACTTCTGACTTCTCTATAAAGAAGCAGAAGTGTTGGCAACATTAGGCTTCATTGGTGCACGGCAACAGCAGGCGAGAGCAGGTGCTGGCCGACCCGTTAGCTGAGGCACACCCGCTCCCCCCTACACACGTACACGTGCATCCCCCCTCCTGCTTGGGTGCCCTCCAGGCAGGGAGGGTCCTACCATGGACCACCGCACCCCTGTTCTCCCTGCCACTCAGAAGCAGTCTAGACACACACTTCTGGATCAAAGTCAGCCCCGAGAGCCACGATTTATTCCTGCCTCTGCCCTCACACAAACACAAAAGGCTCCTCCCCATTTACTAAAGCCAAAGAATGTCAGCATTAACCCATGATTGAAACTCGTGAAAGAGGAGCTCAAGGCAGCTTTAGCCTTAGCATTCCACAGCTCCTCATTAGAACGGGGACTTTTTGTGACTCTGGGACAGCTGGAGACACATGACTGCATTCAGAATCTCACGCGAAGGGTGCCGGCCTCAAGGACGCAACTTGTGGGATTCCTGACGTGCTCCTCGGACTTGGGGCAGGCGTGCTGGGTGTTCCACACCACAGCACGATGGCGAGAAGGACCGGGCCGTCGGGAACAAGGCGGTGGACAGTCACCGTCTGGGCCAAGGTCCCGCTGGCCCCAGGCGAGGCCAATTCACTGGCTCCAGAGCAGAACCAGCTAAGAAACAGGCACGGCCCCGGCGCCCTCTCCCCCACGCCACGCAAGTCACACGCTCTGCCGTGCTGGCTGCTCCCCGGGGTACACGCCGACTCTCTCACGGGGCTTCACGGTGGGGGCCGCCGTCTCCTCTGGGCTGAACTGCGTGGAACTGCGCAGAATATGCTTCAGGGGACTTTGAAGTCAGAAAACACTGGAGCCCCGCGAGGCATCTTAGATAGCATCTGCTCCAGGGTTCCCAACGGAGACTGCTCTTCAGAATCACCTAGAACACAAAACCCAGATTCTGAGGCTCCACATCCCACCTCCGCAGCCTACTCCCCAAAACACACACAGTGATTCTGCTGACCAGTCAGGTTTGGGGAACCGCTGATATCGTCCGAACCCTTCACTTCTGTTTCTGAAGTACAATCCTGGGTTAAGTACGTTTTCCAAGGTCACACAGCTGGTTTGGCAGGACTGGGCTTAAAGTACGGGTCTCTTGAATATAACCCAGGGCTTTTTCTACAACACACCACCTCCTGGACGTACCCATGAAGGGAACGCCAGACGACCCCAGAGGGTCTGGGTAAGGAAAAGGCTAAGAGGCATAGTCCTTGTGCATGTGAAGTAACCCCAGATAGTTTCCCAAATACTGGCTCCCACTGTGGTTTATGACTCAGATGCCATAGTCTCATGTCATCTGGGCAGGAGATTCTGCTTCTGGCTCTATAATTACCCCAGTTTCACTTGTCCTTTGAGAGGTCAGGGAAAGAACTGTGCATGTGTGTATAGACTTCTCTGTGCCTCAGTTTACCTCTATAGAAAATGGAGAGAATGGCGGCACCCTTACGCCTGCCTCTTTGGAGCTCTGCAGACCTATTGCATGACCACACAAAGGCACCCTGTGATCCCCTAGGCAGAGAAAGAAGCCTTCCGTACCCACACAGAGTTAGTCTTAAACTCAAGGCCACTCTTGCCACATTTTAAATAGTTCTATGTCAGAATACCACTGTGACTCCTCTAGCTACCCTGCACGCCCTCCAGGAAGGGCTGCTCGTCTCCTCCTGGTCTCTGGAGGGCTGGTGAAATATTTCCTGTGGGTGATCTTGGGAGGAGCCCCAGTTTTGAAGGACTAAACAAGATTTAAAAAATTAGCTACTACTACTAGTAGTGAATAGCTGGCATTGAGTTGTTATTAAGTGCCAGGCACTCTGCCAAACACTTCACATGCATTTAATCCTCACTACAGCCCTATAAGTGAAGTGTTATGAGTATTCCCATTTTACAGACGTGGAAAATGAGGCTCAGAAAAGTTAACTTGCCCAAGATCACATAGCTGCTAAGTGACGGAGCCGTGATTCAAACCCACATACTCCAGTCTCCAGGGGCAAAGCTCTGATAAAGGGGGTGGATGAACAGGTCACTGTCGTCATGAGGTTAACCCTCCACGTGACACTGCCTTGTACTTGCCAGTGGAATGTCACGCCCTAATGCAGCTCAAGCCAAGGGCAGCTTGGGCGCTGCAGCTGTGACTGTCTGCTGGGATGTTCACAGCTCCTTCTGTTCAGGGACTGCCTGACCCAGCCTGACCAAATTAGAGCATCTAACGGGCATGACATAATTTGACATGTACATTGTTAGCTGAACCCCTTGGGAGATGATTTTAAATAGAGACAATACCATGCTGTGAACTATTTTGGGTCACGGAGCCCTTATTCTCTAACTCTTGCAGGAAAAAAGAACTGTGCCATGATAAACTGAAAACCCCCAAGAAGCTGTTCCAGGGTCAGGAGAGCAGCAGGCTAGCTGGATTGGCAGAGATTCTTCCTAAGAGTTTCAGGGATTTCACCCTCATTTCCTAGCACTTTATCCCCCAAACATTCCCAAAACCCTAGTTAAGAACTGCTAACTCTATCCATCCTCCTCCTAGAGACTCCCTAACCAGGAGGATTCAGAACCCCAGTCAAAATCCAGCACTGGTAAGACTGCAAAACAGGCACGGCTTGAAGCCCCCATATGCACCCCCCATCCTGCTTTTCCCTTTCTCAGGTGCACAGAACCAGCAGTCTACCCAGGGCCATGCTGAGGGACCACGCAGGTCCACGCTCTCTGGGCATCACCCGATGCCCAACTCCTAGTCATAGCAAGTCTTCCCTGTCCTATTTCCCATGCCCTCATACTTGCTTCCTGACCTTCCTAAAGAGTATGTGCAGCCCTGTGTGCTAGTGCCACTGATACTCATGGCTTAGACCTACTGACTATGACACGTAACCAGCACCCAAGAAATGTTTAGTGTTGAATTAATGAATGAAAGTGAGAGTAACAGTTTCTCTGGCAATCCCACGCCTACTCCCAACCAGTAAGTTCAATACTGGTTTTCAGGCTAATAAAAATGGATTTGGGAGCAAAAGACCTTTGCCTTTTAAAAAACTGAAGCCCTTGAAATAACACTACTTGAGAAGGATGACCAGGAGAGATATAGAGCACCTGGTGGCCTTCCCATATGCATTTCTTTCTTCCCTTTCCTAGCAGGGCCCCATACTTCCCAGCCATGCACTTGGGAAGGATTAACCTAATTGCAGTTCTCTGGGCAGACCTCGGTCAGTTCAAGCCATCCAGTCGGTTCCATTGTCCTAGCTACCCTAGCCACAGTGATTGGCTTGGGGATGGCCACCTGGTCCAGATATAAGGCGATTTTGCTTTCGTGATCATTAGGTGGGACAGTCTAAGAATAAAACCATGGCAGACTAAGAAGAAATGGAAAGACACTGGGTCTTCATTGGCTTGTCCAGCTACTACATCTGGCCTTACCTAAGCCCACTCAACCTCTGGTCTTCTCAATTACATAAGCAAACAAAGCCTTTTTTGGTTAAGCATAATGAATACATAATACAATAATACATAACCCCTTGATTCCTTTTATGATTGAGCTCAGAGACTATTTTGTCAAGTTACATCACCCTTATCTTACAGCTTATTTAGCTTAAAAAAATAAACATACCAAAAGACAAACAAATGAAATCCCTAATTTTTCACTCTCTGGTCAAAGCCTTCCAAAGATTCCCTAGACTTGTGATGTCCCAGGTGAAGGAGGAAATAACAGTGGTTTCAATAAGATAGAAGCTTATTTCTCTCTCATACAAAATAAGGCTGGATTCTGGCTGGTATGGGAGCTACAGTGTCATCAAAGTTCCAGGTTTCCTCTGTCTTTTTGTTCTGCCATACTTAGCATATGGCTTCCATCTTGAATTCACTTCATGGTCCAATGTGGCAGCTAGAGCTCCAGCCATCACATTGATCTTCCTGTTCCAGGAAGGCACAGGAGGGAGAAGGGAAAAAAAAAAAAGATGACGTCAGTAGTCTAGCCCCTCTTAAGGCATCTTCACAGAAGATCAACCCAACAACTTCTGCTTGTATCTCAATGGCCCACCCAGCTGCAAATGTGGCTGACAAATGTTATCTTCCAGCTGGGCACATTGTCATCCAGTTTAAAATCTTGGTTGTGTTATGAAGGAAAAAGGGGAGAGTAGATACTGGGTAGGCAACTAGCAGTTTCTGCCCCACCCCACTAAACAACCAAGCCTGGCTTCGGTGTTCAGTTCTTTTTTTTTTGAATTTTATTTTATTTTTAATACAGCGGGTTCTTATTATCTATTTTATACATATTAGTGTATATATGTCAATCCCAATCTCCCAATTCATCCCACCATCGCCACCTCCGGTGTTCATTTCTGTCGCTCGGTACCTGCTCCTCCAAAGAGACCCCCTGGTTCAAGCTGCAATTACTCTCTCTGCAGACCCTTAACATCCCAAGTTGGTCCCCCCTCCACCCTGCCCTCCACCTGCCAAGGATCTTCTGACCAGCATCTTCTGATTTATCCAGTTGAGAAGCACTTATCGAGCCAATAAATAAGTAAATTAGAACACTTTAGTCTTTCATTGGCATCTTGGCTTCAGTTTAACTCATAGCACACTTGACCTTCTTCTCTGTCTTGCTCTAGTCAGACCCATTCGTACTTACCGTTCTTCATTCACCAGTCTCCCTTGAACTATGTTCTTTCCAACACAGGTCTGCTCTTCAGTATCAGTTTCTAACTTCTTTCTGACATTAACGTTCTCGGTCCCATGGGTAAGAGCCTAGGGCAGCAAGGGCTATGGTCAAAACAGCAGCTGAGTGGGGGCTGGTCTGCAAATCTTCATGGATGACAGGGTGTGATTTTGTCTGGGGACAGGTGACTGAGGCCAGGGCAATGACTTCTTTTTCAGTTCTCCCAAGGCCTTCTGACCCGTTCTTGTACATTTCAGATCCCACGGACAGCATTGCAGGCCTCAGTTAGCAATGAACAGCATACACAAGGCAAATCAAACAATAATAATGAAGTGAATTATTGCCTTGCTAGAGGCAACACATCTGCTCCTCCGTATATCACCTGCACAAAAGCAGGAAAAAACAAGAAAAAAAAAATCAATGTCTAATAATGCTAAAAAAATGTGTTACCTTGAGTCCTCATATAAAATTAAATTTTTCCATTTTGATTTTAATTATAAACTGAAAGCTATTGTAACTCAAATATGTACAATCTCTTACGTCTTTTCAAATAGCAACATCATTAGGCAGATGTGAACAATTATCCCCAATTGGATTTTTTTTTAAGTTAAATTCTTCAGAGGAATAGATAGGTTATTCTTTAAATCCTTGGTTTAAAACTAAACCTATGAGACACAATATTATAGGTTTAACCAAGAGGGCTTGACTTTGGATTTAAAAAGTTTAATTGATCCAGTCGTCCCTTTTATTAAAGCTATCCATATATTTTTAAACCAAAGAATTGTAGTAATGCATATTTTAGGGCCAGAAGCATTCATCATCTTGACGACCAAGTGATAAATGGTGAAAAGATTTGAGATCTAAGACACTCTGTTACTACATTGAAAGGTCAGGTAAAGAAATTCCAAGGGAAGGTGTCGGCATATGTCCCCTCTGCTTTTTAATTTCCAATGACAGACACTTAATTTCCATTCCAAACACTTCCCATTTGGATTAAACAGAACTTGATTCTCCAGGGAAAACTGGCAGCATAAACTAAAAAGAAATGCATCTTGCTGAAAAGCGAGTCTGCACTCAGGTGTCACACCACCATCAGCGTGACAGGATCCCCACGGAAAAGCAATGCTGGGAGTGACTTCACTCCCTTAGAAGCACGGTCACCAGTACCCAAGGATGTCAGGGGAACTGGTTGGATCTCAGAGGACGTGTCTTTTTGGTGCAGGAGAGGGCATACTGAGGAAGGCAGATGCTGAAACGGACACAGCTTATCTCAGAAAGGTGGAGAGGGCTTATCTCAGAAAGGTCATTTGAAGGAAAATTTACCCAGGAATGACATTCTCCTCTATCTTGGAGTAGAAGACCAGCCAGATACCGGCAGCCCCACAACCTGGGGAGCTGCAGCTCCCCTACAGGCGGTTGAGCAATGTCACCCTGGCAGCACAGAAACCCTGGACAGGCCTCTGAGACTGGGGAGTCTGACCAATAGCTCACTGATGAGAAATTGCACTGTCCTTGGAGACATTGCCTTGCCTAGACTTTAAGAGCCTCCCTTGTGTTTTCCCCTCCAGTATACCACAGCCAGATTTCCTCTCCCCTTCCCGCTGTAGTATTTTGCTCCGAGGACCTTGAGCCACAAAGCTAAGGGGGGTGTGTGTGCATATCATTTTACACAAGAGGCATAGGTCCTGTACAACTAGCTGTGCGATGTTGGGCAAGTCACTTAACTTCTCTGTGCTTCAGTTGCCACAACAGTAAAGTGGGGATTATGATTGCGTTCACCTGAAACGGCTGTTAACCAGCATTCAGGGAAATCCTACTGGAAAGTGCTGAGGAACAGTGCCTGGCTCATAGAGCTCCACAAAGGCTGGCTGTCACTGCAACTGACAGGGGAGCAGTTTCTCCCTGGGTTTCCACTGCAACACACGTTTGCCTCTCCCAACACGGGACAAAGATGATAAGAAAGTGAAATGTCTCACTTGGTCTAGGAATCCTTTCATTTTGTCAGTGGTTCCTGAGTTATCAAAAGATATCTATGTGTGTATATGTAGATTCCTTTAATTTCCTAAAGACTATGCTGATTTGGTTACTTTTTTATCTAATGGTGAAAGGCTATGTATTCAGCCGTTAGGGCAGGCTTCAGGAACATGTGGATAAAATGTAACCAGCGTTATCTTGGTTCAAATTCCTTTTTTGTGACCAACTGTTGTCTCAATGAACCTTCGCAGGGTTTTTGTTGGTTTTTTTCTTAGTTACAGCAGAGAATAAAATAAACACATCCAGGCCTTCTCACACAGATGTAGGCTGACGCCCAATTAGGTCTGTGGAGGCCTCATTTTGGCTCCCCTGGTCACCATGCTGAACAGATTTCATGCATGTTGAAGACAGTCCATTAGTTCTTGGCAAGGAGGATCAAGTTTTCAAAGCTGCTTTCTCTAACAAGCTCCACTCCCCACCCCCGCGTCTCATACACAAAACCTTGTTGAAGGGGAGAGGCTCTCCCCCATTTGTGGAGAAGAGGGGTCAACCCCATCCAGATCACCCCGAGAGAGATCACCCCGCCAGAGCCTTGACAGTCATCATCTCCAGGACGGCCCTGGACTGTGCTCCATCATTAGATTCCCAGGGCACCACCCAGAGTTAAAATCTCTCCTTCCCGCTCAGGAAAGAAGCATTTTTATTTCAAAATCATACAATGAGAGATTTGAAAAGTAGTTTGCAACCTTCTCTGCCTCTAGGGAAGGCACGTTCATTCACGACCGAAATGTTCCCTCAGTGCATTAGGTGTTGCATTGACTGAGCGTCTGACCTCTCACGGTGCAGCCGAAAAGGAAACAAAGACGTTTTGCCTCTATCTTTTACAATGGAAGTGTAAGCCATGATGATATGGGTTGAGCCAGGGTTCTCAATGGAATCTTTAGACTGGTTCCTGGGAGGAAAAGCCAGTAGGTTTCTGTTATAGTACCAGCTGCCACTGGGAGTGGGTTCCTTGACCTAAATGTGCTGTGAGCAAGGCTTCCCTTCCCATAAGGGAGTGAGCACTGTAGTGAAAGGTGCTGAGGTGCTGAGGACCAATATTCACCAGCAACCAGCATTGTGGAGCATGGTTACCATGGTAACACTGTCAGCCCCAAATGACTGTCATGAGGTGAAAAAATTATCTTAGAATAAATGAAACCAGAAAAGGTATATTTATCAACCTCTTACCAAACACCTATCTGTATGCAAAGTAGAACCTCTTCCTTAAGCTACAGATACTAGAAGATTGGGAGAAATTTCATGACATAAACATTTTCTTAAAAGAATTGTTATTCTCACCCCCTAAAAATGGTCGGTAAAAATAACGAATACAGATTTTTTTCTTTAAAACAGGGAGAGTTCTAAGGAGTGATTGGCCTATACACTTAGATATTATGCAGTTATGACATTAAAATTCTGCACTAAACTACCAATAGTTTGTTTGAAATTTGCAGAATGGTACTTGACTGGGAGTTTTCTTCTAAGTTGTACAAATTATTTCTGGCAGGACCAATAAATGTGCTATACAACGGGAAAAAGATATCGGTCACACAGCTAAAAACACGCGGGCACAGTTTTTGCCCTGCTCTTGCGTAGCTCCATGTGCGCTTGCCTTTCCTTATGAACAGAACCACCCTTTTATTTAGAGCAGCAGTGTGTCTAGCCAGAATACCCAGTTTCACAGCCTCCCTAGCAGTCAGAGGTGGCCAGGTGATGCGGTTCTGGGCAGTAACGATAGGCAGAAGTCCCGGGGGTGGATATTGTTGGGAGACAGTTCTCTGTGGTCTCTCTCATTACTATGTACCTTGCAAGCAGAGGCACTTACTGATAGCAGCAGAGTATCTTCCCAAGGATGCTTGCATAGCATACAGCCTGGGAAGATAGAGATGCTGTCTCTCCAGAGCAAAGGGGAGGCTTGCTTAGAACCTTGGAAGATAGGGATGGTGTTTCACTCCAGAGCAAAGGGCAGGCCTGCCTACTGCCAACTGTGTAAGATCTGGGGAACCTGAGTTCAAGGTTCCTCTCCCGTGAGGCAACCCACTGAGTGCACCGACATTCCTGTGGGCCTATCTGTGCCACCCCTATGGGACTTGAGGGTGAGGAGAACTACAGCAAATCGTGCTGCTTGCTGTGTACTGAGTAATAGTGCTGGCTGCCTCTGACCTAGGAGTCTCATGACTTCTGCCAGCAACCATGAAACCATGGCAGGCTAACTTCTTAGCTTGCAAACAGGACGAAACCTCAGGCCCTTCATTTTTCTTGGTTGGATAAAAAAAGAAAAGCACGAGAAAGCTCTTGCCCAGTGGCCCTTCTCCTTTCTTCCTGCCCTAAGGTACAGCAACCATTTGGGGACCACGTGGTGACAGCATGAGGACACAGGTCTGCATGCTAAGGATGGCAGAGCAAAAAGATGATGAACCTGGGTCCTGATAGAGAATTACTGTGCCAGCCCTGGATTGCATAACTTCAGGCTTGTTATATGAGATGAATGAGCCTCTACTTACTGAAGTCAGTGTTGTTTTTCTCCAAGCAAATGCATCCCTGTAGTTTGTATCAAATATAGTAATTACATAATAGTAATTGTGTCAAACATACGCAACTTAGGGCACGTATGTTGCTACCTTCCTTACTTCTTGATCCAGATTCTACCTTTCTGTATATTAAAATTATTACATGTATCTTTTATAAGTTAATTCAAATCCTTTTGGGAAAATCAGGGAAAAGTCAATTCAGTAAGTACAACTTAGTCCTGGGCCACATTTATCCCTGAACTATGAGTTATCCCTTAAGTTATTTGTCAAGAAGGCAGTAAAAACAATAGGACTATCTCTTTCTGGAAACATCTACCACATGCCATGAGGTCTGTTTAGTCACCAGTATGTATCCGGTACCCAGCAAAATGGCTGGCTCATAGCAGGCCCTCAAATTCGTATTAACCAAGTATTCATGAAAGGTCTCTCTTTCTCAGATGTGTTGGTTATGCCCCCCCCAAAATTAAGATTTAACACAGAGTATTTCAATATATTAGGTCTGTCGTTTGACTATAATAAGCGTTTTAAGAAAAGACCACAGGTCAACTTCAAAGAAACAGCTTCTTATCTTTGTTCCTTATGACTATAAAATGCTGCATAACTTAACAATGGAATCCAGAGAATCTGTTCAACCTTGAAAACTGGTGCAATAGGATACCAGAAGTAATAACAATCATCCTCAGAGATTAACACATCTTTGAATGTCATGTACACAAATTATTTTTAGAACATTAGATAGAATTTGAAACATGTGTCAGGGGACTTCCCTGGTGGTGCAGTGGTTAAGAATCCGCCTGCCAATGCAGGGGACACGGGTCTGAGCCCTGGTCCAGGGAGATCCCACAGGCCGCGGAGCAACTAAGCCCCTGCGCCACAACTACTGAGCCTGCACTCTAGAGCCTGCGTGCCACAACTACTGAAGCCCATGCTCTGCAACAAGAGAAGCCACCGCTATGAGAAGCCCGCACACCGCAACGAAGAGCAGCCCCCGCTCGCTGCAACTAGAGAAAGCCCGTGCGCAGCAACGAAGACCCAATGCAGCCAAAAATAAATAAAATTTAAAAAAAAAGAAAACTTACCAGAAAAAAAGAAAGAAACTTGTGTCAGGTAGAAAAGTCAACCAGTACATAAGATGAGACTATAGGAGGGCAATTTAGAACTTTACACCAAAAATAGAATAAACCAAAAGATACTGTGCACGATAAGATGAGTTACAAATATCCTAAGATTTTCAGTATATGTTATGATTCCTAGTTTCAGTTCCAAACCTAAATTATATGAAATTGTATATGTGTCCTCGGTATGATTTCTGTTTCAATCTCTCTCCAAACCAAGTGAAATACCATTTCACACCCATTAGGATGGCTATTATTTTTGAAAAAAATGGAAAACAGCAAGTGTTGGCAGGATGTGGAAAAAATGGAACCCTTGTGTGTGCTGGTAAGACTGTAAAATGGTGAGGCTGCCATGGAAAACAGTTTGTGGTTCCTCAGAAATTAAACATAGAATTACCATATGATTCAGCAATTCCATTCCTAAAGAATTGAAAATAGGGACTGAACCAGATATTGCACACGAGTGCTCATAGCAGCATTATTTACAATGGCCAAAGGCGGAACAACCCAACTGTCCACCAGCCTATGAAGGGATAAACAAAATGTAGTAAATGTATACAATGAAATATTATTCAGCCATAAAGATGAAGAAAATCCTGATACATGCTACAACATGGGAGAATCTTGAATATATTATGCTAAGTGAAAAAGGACAAGTACTGTATTATTTTTGTCCCAAACCACAAATATTGTATCATTCCCTTTATATGAGGTCCCTGGAATAGGCAAATTTATAGAGACAGAAAGTAAAATGATGGTTACCAAGGACTGGGGAAGTGGGGATGGGAAGTTGTTTGGGTACAGAGTTTCTGTTTGGATTGATGAAAAAGTTCTGGAGATAGTGGTGACGGCGGCACAACATTGTGAAGGTGCTTAATGCCACTGAATCAGACACTTAAACATAGTTAAAATGGTAATTTTTATGTTGTGTATATTTTACCACAAGCAAAAAAAAAAAATCTATGAAACAAATTAAACCAAAAAGGTGGGTTTTGTTTGTTGGTTTTAGGAAGAGCAAATAGAACAGATTTTTAAATTCCGTGTGAGTTTCGTTTTCTCTGTCTTTGCTTTCTTTATGCCCTGCCTGCCCGTGCTAGGAAGCGGAGTGACGAAGATGCCCCCAAGACATTGCCATGGCCTCTCAGGCTGTGGGTTTGAGTGGTCACGTGCCTCAGAAGGTCTTATGTCGTTTGGAACGCTATCTAGTTTGGCAATTTTATTTCAGTGCTTCAACGCTCAGGAGAGCATATCATTGCAGCTCCCCTCCACTGACCCCTCAGGTTTATGCTGGGCCAGAATTTGTTTGTGAAAATATTATTTTAGGATTCCTTCCATTCCTATCATCTGCTTATTTTCCTTCCTGCATATTTCATAATGTAGCATAGAGATTTCTGATTCAGCAGTTAAAACAGTCTGTGCATTAGTTATCACTTCCTTGTGACCCACTTTATACACCATTACTCATTCTGGCATTGAAAGTCCAGATTTAAAAAGAAAAAAAATTCCTGGGACTAAAGTATGTATCTGTTGGAATAAAAAGGAAGGGGAAAGATATTGACTGAATATCTACCAGTAGCATTCAAAGCACCCCAAAGTGGGTTTCCCAACTCAGCCCATTTCCTGTCCCATTTACTCTCCTGCAAAAGCTCTCAAATTACACCCTCTTCAGTTATTCCACACCCACAGTCCCACTTTTTCGACCTCCCCTACTTTCATTTCCTTCCGAAAAAATACATCTCTATGCCGAATCCACCAAACCTTGGTACACAATTAAAATTCAATACATAAGAGCTAATGTTATTCTTATCATTCTAGTTTTGTCTTTAGGATAAATTCCTAGAAGTGGGATTACTGGAACAGGAGTGTACGTGTTACTAAATGGGACATATAGAAACGATGTGTACAACTTTCCAGTTTTATAAAAGTGTCTAAATTTGACTGCTAGAGATATAAGGATGTTTATTCATATCTGTAACACTAGGTGCTTGGGAGGATATATACCAAGATATTAGCAGTGGTCATCTCTGGGTATTCTCTGTGTTCTTGCTGCATTCGGCCATGGCTCACGGGCCCAGCCGCTCCGCGGCATGTGGGATCTTCCCGGACCGGTGCACGAACCTGTGTCCCCTGCATCGGCAGGGGGACTCTCAACCACTGCGCCACCAGGGAAACCCGAAGAAGCTTGTTTTAATGCCTGGAAGTTAACACTTTTTCTCCCAGGAGACTCCTATTAAAATGCAAATATATTACCTGGGAAAAGCACCACTTTCAACTTGAGATCAGCAGCACACCCTTCCCCCAGGTGACTGATCCTGGCCCTGAATGAGGACAGATGGAAGGACTGGGGCAGGGCTACCATCCCCCCAAGGACAAGTCCACAATAAGAGTGATGGCAGTGGGGGTCCCAAGAGCTAGAAGGCACAGCAAAAAAGATCAGATGCTCAAGGAAAGGAAACCAAAAACCAAAGCTATGAGCAGGTTTCTAGAGGAGTGCTTGAGAGGGAAGGGCTGCCTACTCTCTGAGATGGTGGATGTTCAGTCTGGGGGCAGAGGAATGAACCAATGGACCTTTTGATACCTCCTGCACAGTTCTATGAAAAGCCAATTACTGGGTGAAAAGAAAGATCATGAGACTAGAGATTGCTTACTTGCACACACCTGTGCTTCTTGGCATATATTTTAGAGCAGAAGGTTATCGTTTATACAAGTGAGCTCCAAAGGGCTGGTAAGTAAATCACTCTGAAAGCAATTCTGAGATCTCCGAGTAGATAGATGCTACGAGAGTTGGCATTAAACTGACTCATTAAAATGTTTTCTGTATGAAAACTTTCCTTTTTTGATTATCTTATTTCATAGCTGTATTACTTTTGACCATAGGGCTGCTTTTAGAAGAGCAAACCCCTCTACATTCCCTCCAGTATACTTTCATACCACAATTGAAATCTATGTTTTTGGAGAAATGCTGTGCGAGACTGATATTTCTGAAATGTAACTTTGTTCTTTTGACTTTTCCAAAATTCTCTTAATTCCAATTTAAGACAGAAACACTTTTTTTTCCTACAGCTCAGAGCCACCGCTGCCCAAATCAGAGTCTAAACTTCAAATCGAAATTCAAATTGTAAGAAACAGAGATTTCCGGTTCAAAAAGACAGGGGCTGGGTAGAAAAGAGGATGCTTAGGTTGTCAATGGGGACAAACAAAGGCTGACACTGTCTTGCATTTATCATAACAGAAACTAAAGGGAGATGGGAGACTGAAGGGAAGGGGCCGACTAGTCTGTAACCCGTCTTACATACTCTTCCTCCACCAGGCCCCTACCTCCGAGGAGGCTCCGGGATCAGCTCTTTCTGGGCTCTGTCCTTGAAGGAGACAGGTCCAGGGGGTGGCTGGGCCTTCTGCTCCCTGGGTGAGGATCTCAATGCAGATCTGGTTGTGGAAGGAGCCTTTCTCTCTGGCCCTTTCTTATTTTTTTAAATTATTTATTTATTTATCTAGGGCTGTGTTGGGTCTTCGTTTCTGTGCGCGGTGAGCGGGGGCCACTCTTCATCGCGGTGCGCGGGCCTCTCACTGCAGTGGCCTCTCCTGCTGCGGAGCACAGGCTCCAGATGCGCAGGCTCAGTAGTTGTGGCTCACGGGCCTAATTGCTCTGCGGCATGTGGGATGTTCCCAGACCAGGGCTCAAACCCGTGTCCCCTGCGTTGGAAGGCAGATTCTCAACCACTGCGCCACCAGGGAAGCCCCTCTCTGGCCCTTTTAATAATTCTGGAGGGAAAGGAGAGTGATCCCCCAGGCAGGCAAACCTGAACAGCAAATAGAGAATGGGACGCACAGGGGAAGGAAGGGTGGTGGGAACCGCTGGAGCTTCCCTTTCTCTGGCTGCGTGGCTGCTGCGCTCATCTGTCCTGGATCCTCTTTGCTACTCTCCTACTAGCTCCCCATCAGGGTATCTCACCTACCTCTCCAGCTCCAACCTGCCTTAGCGCTGGCGTTTCCCAGATCCAGACTCCTGCATCCACCCTCCACCGGGACATCCCACAGGCATCTCAAACCCGACCTGTCCTGAGCGAACTCTTCACCTTTCCATCTAAATATGCCCTCCACCTGGATCCGCTTATCTCAGCCAGTGGGCGTGGGGTCTCTGTTCACTTACACCAGAAACCTTGCCCACCCAGCCACCCTCCCCCATCTTGTCAATTACCAAGTCCTCATTGCCAGCTTGACTCCTAAGCCACCCTGACTACCACCTGAGACTACAGGCCACCGTCACCTTTCAGGGAATTGGAGCGGCAGCCTCCTCCTTGGCCACCCTGTCTCAACTCTTGTCCTCCTCAAATCCGGCCTGGATGGTTTTTTGAACCAGCAAATCTGATTCCATTTCAAGCCTCTTTCTATGTTCCCCACTCCCATGCAATATGTTCACAACCTAAACTTGGCATTGGCAGCTCACAATTCTATTCAGAACGGCAGCTTTTTAAAAAGTTACATTATGAACTATTTAAAACCCACAAAGAGGCATAAAGGATATAACAACACCCCTATCCATCCCCTAACTTTAGAGATAAAGCCTTATCTCTAAAACAGCCGAAGCTCCCCATGGACCCCTCCTCTCCCTCCTTTCCCACAGAGGTAACTGCCATTATTCCTATGATGTCTTTGTAATTTTCCTTAACATGGCTTCTTTATTTCATTATAACTTGTCATTCTTCCTTATGAGCCTCTCTTGCTGGTTAGATTTCAGTGAAGTCCAGAAAATGCTATGAAGAGACCGTTTAAAAAGTTGTCCTTTCAGGCACATTCTCAGGCTCTCAGGTCATCTCTCCTCCTTGCTGCTCTGCAATGCGAAGCCTGAGTAATTCACTGGGTGGGAGGGGTGTGGGAATTGAGAGGGTAGGAGGCAATGTGCTCAAGTCCATACCACGTTCTCCAGATCCTCACTGATTCCCGCTGTGGGGTGGCTGGACTCAGCCTGTTCAGCTTCCCCTGCCACTCTGACTCCAGGGGTGCTATGCCATCCTCTCTCCAGCCCATGGGAGAGGTCCAGGCTTTGCTGTGGGCTCCCCCTGCTCCCTTCACCACTGCAGACCCCAGAGTAGGCTCTCTGATTCTCAACTCGACCATCTCGCATAAGATATGGGAACTGAAGGGGGTTCAAAGAAGCCAAGCTCCATCCCTTCCTCTGCCTAATCACACTACTCTGTCTGTTTCACTCTGATAAGTTGGGGCAGTTTGAGAGGTGTTTTCCTTTCTGATCTCAAATATGAAGCAGGGCAAACCCCCCAGGTCTTGTGTTCACATCAACCTCCCTGACAAGCAGATGAGGTTGTTCCTCATCTGTACCCTTCTTACCTCTGTGGTAGGTAGTCTCCGAAGAGGACCACTATTAATTCATCTCTTCCTGTATGTGCAAACTGCTCCTCCCATCAAGAAGTATAAGCTATTTCCTCTCCCTGACTCAGGGCTGGTCTTGTGACTTGCTTTGATCAACAGAGTGCAGTGGAAGTAATGTTCTGGTACTTCTGAACCCAGACCCTAAATGTGCTGGAAGCTTCCTCTTCCTCTCAGTTGGAAGCCATCTGCCATGTACCCTGAGATCATCATGCTGTGAGGAAGACCAGCCTAGCCACATGAAGAGGCCAGGGAGGGAGGGAGAGAGAGAGAGAGAGAGAGAGAGAGAGAGAGAGAGAGAGAGAGAGAGAGGCCCAGCCAGCCCTAACTAGCTCTTCCATTTATTCCAGCCAGGCACCAAACTTGGGAGTTAAGAAGTTTTCTTGGGGACTTCCCTGGTGGCGCGGTGGTTGGGAGTCCGCCTGCCGATGTGGGGGACAATGGTTCGTGCCCCGGTCCGGGAAGATCCCACATGCCGCGGAGCGGCTGGGCCCGTGAGCCATGACCGATGAGCCTGCGCGTCCAGAGCCTGTGCTCCGCAACGGGAGAGGCCACAACAGTGAGAGGTCCGTGTACCGCAAAAAAAAAAAAAAAGATATTCCAACCCCAACAGATACTCCATGAACAGAAGAACCACCCAGCTGAACTCAGCTCAGACTGCAGAATTATGAGAAATGATGAAATGTAGTTTTAAGCCACTAAGTTTTGGGGGTGGCTTATTATGCAGCAATAGCAAAATGAAACACCCCTCCAGCTGCATTTCTCACCACTGCCTGCCTCATACTTTGGGCTCCAACAACTCAAAGCAGCTTGTGGCTCCCTGCGTGTGCTATGCTGCGTCTCACTTCCATACCTTTTATTCAAGCTATAATCTCTTTTCCCACCTCTCTCCTTTGCCTGGCTAACTCCTGTTCCACATCTGACTCTCTCTTTTTTTTTTTTTGTAGGTGTCCATGCTACCCTAGGCAAATCACATCATTACACTAATGGCATTATACTATAATTATTTATGTATCTGCCTCCCAAACTAGGCTTGAATTCTTTAAGGCTGGGTACTATGTCTCATTCAGCTTTGAGACACCACTTTATATGGAAATGTGAGCAAGTCCCTTAAACTTCTTTAGCTCAGTTTCCCCGTGTCAACTGGGGATAGAATTCAGTTGTCTGCAGCAGAAACCCAACCTCATTGGGTTAACCAAATAATGGTTTATTTTTTCACACAACAAGTCTGAAAGTAGGTCTTCTGGGGCAGAAAGAGTGGCTTTACAATGTCAGAATATCCCAGTTTCCTTCTATAGTCCTCCTTCACCACCCTTAGGATATGGCTGTCCTCCTTATGGTTGCCTCAAGGTCACAACATGGCTGCTCCACCACCAGCCTCGTATCCACGTTCCAAGCAGGGAGAAGGAAGGAACAAGGAGAAAGGGGCAATATCCATATAAGGACAGCAACACTTTCCCAGAGATCCCCAGAAGACTTCTACTCAAGTCTCACTAGCCAGAACCAATCACATGGCCATCCACAGCTGCAGGAGTGACATGATAAAATGTTTGCAAAAGGATAAATGTCTGCAGTAATTGCCCATGGATCATAAACTTTGAAGTAGAAGCAGTAACTGCTTGGGGTTACCTTTCTGTAAGGAACAAGGAGAGGATGGATGTTGGGTAGCAACTGGTAGTTTCTGTCTCATTCCCCACCTATAGAACAGGATTAGGACCTACCTCACAGAGTTGATGAAATTGAGAGAGAATGTAGGCAAAATATTGTTCTTCGTACCAAGGACACAGTAAGCACTCAATAGAAGCAATTATCTTTCTGCATTTCCAGATGTGGCACTTAATTCAAACATCCAAGAGTTTTCCCTGAAGGGGCAGAGATTTAGTTGGCTCAAGGCAATTGTCCCACTCTGTCTGCAATGCTTCTGTGGTGAATTTGCTTCTGATGATTAACAAATCTTTTCTCAATAGTCTGTTCAACTATTAATAAATCCAAACAGGATTATCATTATGACACTTCACTTACAACGTGTGACCCAGAAAAAAACAAAGCTTTTTGTCTGGAGAGACACGAAAGGCAAATGAGCTGTTTTCATTGCTTTGTGGCTACAGTGCTGCATATTTCATTTCTGATTCATGGAAAAATATCTAGCACACAGGAATCAGTTAGATTGGTGAGCAGTCTCAGACCAGGGGAGTTAAGCATAAAGTCTCCAAATTCTTAGTCACTGGGACCTGGAAATGTTAGCAACAGGAAGACTTCTTTTTGCTAGGAAACTGCTCTGTGAATCTGCAACTCCCCTTGCTCCACTGGGGTTTTTTGTTTGTTTGTTTGTTTAAGCAGTATATCTAAAATTTTCTGTATTGGTTAGGACATTTTTGTTTGCAAGGGAAAAGCATAAAATGGCTTATTAAAAAGTGAATTTATTGCCTTGAGTGACTAAAAAGTCCAAAGTAGAGTTTCAGGCACAGCTGGCTCCAGCTGCTCAGGAATCTCTCCATTTCTCAGGTTCTCCCTCTGTGGTAACAAAACAGGCCCCTTGCAGCTCCTATATACCAACCACCAGCTCACCATCCCCAGCAGAAAGAGGATGCCTGTTCCCCAGTGGTTCCTGAAAAACCTCCAAGATTGGACTGACTTGGGTCACATGCTCACCCCTGAACCAATGACTGTGCTAAGGAAATGCGGTTCTCTTATTGGCTAGTCTGGGTCACATGCCTGAGCCTGGAGCCAATGACTGTGCTAAGGGAATGTGGTTCTCTTTTTGGCTAGTCTGGGTCACATACCAAGAGCCAGGAGGTGGGGTCAGCCCCATTCAAACTGCTTAGGTCAAGAATGGGAGAGAGATGGTCCTCCAGAGGACAGTTGGGGTGCTACTGCCAGCAGAGTAGTGTGCCCAGACCAGCCTCACAAAATCTTCTGGAGCTCTGAACAGATTCAGCTTCATTTAGATATTATTGAACGTTAATACCATAATAATACCAGTGACACCCTTTGCCATCTGTCAACATCCTCATTTTTCAGGCTCATTTCAAATGTCACCACAAACAAATCTCCTTAATGAGATTAATTTTCCATCAGCACTTTATTTTCCTCTCACGGCATGTATCATTTCTTGCCATGGATTATGGTGAGTTACACACCCATTTGTCTCCACTCTAGAGCTGAGCAAGGCATACCTCTCATTCATCACGGACAGCCTGAGGATAAGGGCTTCTGTCTGGCTGTGACCAGGACTTGGAATGAAGAGAATGCAGCATGGTAAGAAGGGGAGAGATCACATGGCCCCCTCCAGGAAGAAAATGCATCCAGGGGGCAAAATTGGATTTTAGAAGTCAGGCTGGCTTTTCTTTCTTAAGTTATATTGGAACCGTATTTTTTTTTTTTTTAATATACATGTGTGGCGAAACCTGGAGTGAAACTGAAAACAGATTCAACCCCTGAGATGGCAGTAGTCTTGGAAATATATCATGTCCTGAATGAATTAGGGCAGCAGGGAGTTGTGAGACGCTTTCCTCCCTTCAGTAAACAAAAATGCAAATATCCCAGATGCCTTTTACACCCTCCCCAGGGCTAGCCGCTTATTAATCAGTTCAGAACCTTTCCACGCTGCTCCAATTTTTTACAAGCTGTCTGTTTCCTCTCCTGTCGTTGGTGGCTTAATTCCAGGGACACTCACCTTGGGAGAGAAGGCACCGACATACCAAGATCCTTCCAGAGTCACCCTTGCTTGCAGGCACCTGCAGATTTCCCTTGGATGTTTCCTGTTCAACACAACAGGTTTTAATTATGTGAACGAATATTTGCTCACTATTAAACCATGTTTACCCTCGTAAAAGGCAAACTCCAAAGGACGGGGATTAGGCAAGCCCAGAAGGAGCTGAACATTTATGTAAACGTCCTCAGGTTTCCTACCACCTCGCCTTTCCTTCCTGCTCCATCCTTCTGGGCGTTCTGCACGTTGGTCTTCTCATTTGAAACAAATGATCACAAGTTCTCTTTTTGCAATTTCCACCTACTCCTCGTGGAAGCAGGACTACGTTCTCCTCCTACAGACACCTCATCCTTCTGTGCAGAAATATCCTCTGTTGGTTCCTTAACAAAGACTAACTCTTTGTGACCCTAATGGTGCTACAAAGGTGCTTCCCTTTCTGTGGCTTCTGGGTCATATTTCTGAACGAAAGGAACACTGCCTCAGAAAATCTGAGATGTATTGTTTCTCAGTTCTTGTCAAGCATGTCGCATAGTTTGTTCCACTGCCAATTTCTTCCTCATAATTCTGACATGTTGGTTCTGAAACACATTCATTTCCCATAACCGAAAGAGCCCGAGGGGCAGGGGTGAGGGAGGGGACTTTACAATTCAAGAGAGAGAAAAATGGAAGCTAGTTGTATGAGACTTCATTTATTACAATAGTGAACACAAGGGTTTCTAATGTATTGTTTTGGGTGGTTGTTAGAGTCCAATGTTCTTATTTAGAGCTGAGAGATTATGTTAAGGTCCTTCCTCCCCTCCCCCCCCCCCCATACATACACACCAGGCTGCTCACATGCAGGGTTGAGGGGGAGACATCTCAGGAAAGGAAGCAAGAATGAAGTCACACGTCTATCAACCAATGGAAAGTGAGCCATTTTATCCACGAAGTAGCTGAAGCAAGCGCGTGTAAGCACCCTTTCATCTACAACAGAGCCTGTGCTTGGATCACGAAAAGTCTGACCCACACCAGAAGTTTCAGTACAGTAGACATTTCACAAGGCAAAGCGCATGCCCTTCCTCTTCTCTAAATTAGTTCTGTGATGCTGGTGGAATGAAAGACTTCGGCTTTCAATACGCATCACTCCGATATAAATAACCACCTCTGAGGGCCTCACACTTGACTTTCTCAGAGCTCAGGTCTTCACTTCCCCCAATGTGTGGTCAAATACACCTGTTCCTCCAAAAAATAGCACACTGACTTCTTCTACGTAAATTATCCTCAGATATTTCCAAGGCAAGGTCCTCTACCTAGGGGATCAGTTGCACATGCAAGATGCTCCATTGCATTTCTCCAAAGACACTAACCTACAAATGCAGACAGGCGATTCTGGAAATCAAAGAAAACCTGCCATACACTGTGATCTTTAATCACTGCCTGTCTGTAGGTATAAATAGTTCAGCTGAAAACATGCCTGTTCAGACAAGCCTGTGTACACTGCACAGGCGCACACGCACGCACGCACACGTAATGCCATGTGTCACAAACAGTAGAAAATTCCATGCTTTCAGGACAGGCACCAGCCAGATCCTTACATTGTGAAGCTAAGAATGCAAGTGGCAAAATGAGTGATTTCAGGCCACTTTTGATTATATGTTTGGAGCTTGGCCAGCAGAGCAGATTCCAAGCAAACCAGCTCAGGTGGTTCACCGTGGAATGTGCAGTTCACCAGCCTGAAACCAAGCTCTTTGTCAAGCTAGGGGGATGTTTCTTCTCCTCATCCCAGCTCAAGCTCCAGTTCTCTAACATGTTAACTAAATCCCAAGTAATCAGCCTTCCCAAAAATGTGTAAGGAAAAAGGTTTCAAAGAGGAGGGGCAGACAGAATAAAACCAGCTCACATCACAAGCAGCTGGAAAGTCTGCGAACAACCAGACAAGCCCATGCTGAGCATCACTAGTTAACAGACACGACAAGGAGCCGATGCGCCATGTCAGGCCACGGGGGAGAACAGACTGAGTTCAAACACACTTCTCCCCTATGTGACCCTACACCCAACACCCAGCTGGTCAGGAAAATAGTTTCACTTAAGCGGGCAGCCTTGCTTGAGGAAGTCCTGTCTAAAAACAAAAGCTGACCCTGGGGATTTGTGATAAAGTTCAAATTGGACCCCTTTTTATACTGAGGATGGACTCAGAGCACATGACCTATTTTGGGGCATCTACTCAGATTGAGAGGAGCTGGGGCTTTAGGAGGGAAGAAGCAGCTGTGGTTTTCCTAGCCCGAGAACCCAGATTCAGTGTGCATCAGGCTAGCTTGAAGATTCCAGAATGGAACCTTCCTCCTTATTAGACACAAAAGTCCATGAGAACCACACCTTTAAGTTAAATAAATGCACAGTAAATGAATAACTAGTTATTGACCATTTATATGCATGGCATTTGGGGTGGCAACCACTGATATAGAACATTTGCCCCATTTAAGATCTAACTGAGGCGTAAATTAGGGGAAACTATACCAAAGTAAAAAAAAAAATTTGTTTTTTAATTTTTGACAGTTTCTTAGCTCTTTGATGTTATCACCTGTCTTGAAATTCAAAAAAAATAAATATTTAAAAATCTAGGCAGCAAATGGTACAATTTTATTCATGCCCTAAGTGTTGGATAATAAATTAGCCTCTGTCTCTCACCCTCATAAATTCCAGATTGATTAAAAAGCCTAATGTGAAAATCAAAATGAGTATTAAAAGGAAACATGAGAGAATATTTTACAATCTTGAGATAGGGAAGGACTTTCTAAGCAAGACATAAAACTCAGAAACCATAAAGAAAAAGATTTATAGCATTGACTAACTAAAAATTTTAAACTTCGTGAACTAAAAGTCAATATAAATAAAGACCAGGAAAAAATATTTACAATAGCTATACAAAGAATTAACATCCAGAATAAATAGAACACATACAAACCACCTAATAATTAACATACAAGGAATAGTCATAGGAAATTCACAATTAGCCAGTTTGATAATACTACTCATGACCCCAAAATTTCATTCCTAGATATATATACACAACAGAAATGTATGCACATGTATTCTAAAAAACATGCACAAGAATGTTCATAGCATCAATATTTGCTAATAGCTGAAAGGTGGAAAGAACCCAAATGTCCATCAATCAATAAATTGTGGTATATTCACACAATGGAATATAATAAGCAATGTATATTAATATATTACAGCTACGAGCAAGTACATGAATACTCATAATGTTGAATGAAGGAAGCTAGACCTAAGAGTGCATGTTGTATGATTCCATTTTATGAAGTTCAAAAACAAGCACAACTAATCTATAGGAGGTATATTACAGGATAGTGATTTCTTTGGGGGAGGTGGGAAAAGGTCTGATAATATTCAATTTCTCGACCTGGGTGGTGGTTACAAGAAAAGCTCAGGCTGTGTTAATTCTTTCAGTAGTGCACTTACGACTTGTGTACTTTTCTGTATTTTTATACTACAAGAAAATGCTCCCCCACATCCAAATGGTCAACAGGCATATGAAAAGATGCACAATAAAACTGGTAAGTCAGATAAATGCAATTTTAAATGACACGGATTTTTCTGCATGTAATGTTAGCAATTTTTTTTTAATTGATAATGTTCAGTGTTGATGAGTATTTTGGTGTCTTTGTAAATTAGAACAGGATTTTTGGGGAGAAGCTTTAGTATTATTTACCCCAAATTCAAATGTGCATGCCTTTTGGTCCAGAAATTCTACCTCTAGGAATATATCCTTCAGAATATTTATGCATAAGCACATAAATTTGGGTCCAAGTATGTTTGCTGTAATATTGTTTGTGATGCTGAAAAATGGCAAACACCTATGTACCCACAATCAGGAAAGAATGCAGCTGTTAAAGAAAATGAGGGAAGCCTCTATGTACTAACACAGAAAGAACTCCAGGGTACATTGTTAAGTTAAAAAAAAAAAAAAGTAAGTCACAGGACAGAACATATTATATGATCTTGTTTATGTATAAATGACCTGAATGTAAACTTTTAAAACAAACAAAATTTAAAACAAGAAAACAAAACTGAAGTCTGATGTGACTCATTTATCTAAATATCTTACAAATCCTATCACGAAAGAAACTTAACTTCTCTCTGGAGATAGAATGCACCGTATAAGAATTCCCTGGAACCGTCTGTCTGTTTCCTGGGGCAGATCCTGAGAAGCCTGCACCACGACAGCGAAGAACTGTTTCTTGTTCCACAGACTCCTGGAGGAGCCTCAGTGTCTCAGAAATGCCAGCTCCCACACAGGCCTGAGCAACAGCACATGGAGTCTCTCCAGCCCTTTGTGCTTCCCAAGCACTTTTCAATAATTAACTAATCTGCCTAAAGGGCGGGGTGGGTGTGGCTCCCGCAGACTGCATTCCCGTCAGACGCAGTCCTCTGGAACGCAAGGGCATCCCTTAGCAACGGCTGTTCCTCAGCCCCCAAACTCAGGGAGGCGAGGGGGGGCCTTCAAGGGCAACTGGGGGGCACCAGAAGGTATCTTCTCCGGGAAGAGTTATACTATACCCTCCCGGCCCCATCTCCACCTATGGAGGAAGAACATTGCAACACGCAGCAGGAGGAATAACATTTTAGTACTGTCAGTTTCAACTCTCCCATTTTTTGCTCAAGGATCCTGCGAACAACAGAAAAATGTATAGATCCTTTCAATTTCTTATTGTACAAATAAGTAGCAGGAGCAGTCTCTGTTACCATATTTTCAAATGGCTGGCATCTGCAGCGAAGGTTTCCAGCCTCTGGAATTCAACAAACCATTAAAATTTCACAATTTGGGGGGGGAACCCAACAAAGAATTGCTCATTTTTATTTTACCCAAGTACAGACATTTTAAAAAACAACCTGGCTCTTTCTACCATAAATGAGTGGGCACCTCAATACCAAAACAATGTGATCATGACAATCTCAGATTTTAAAAGCAGCATTTTAAGTTTAATACACTTAGATCCATGAAAAACACGTATTCCTCATAGACTGGTGAGCATTTCCTCACAGAATGGCATCAGTCCCCTTGGAAAGAGTTGACAGAGAGTAAATCCTAAATTCCCAAACCTGTCTATGCCTGAGAAAGACAAGAAGGCATTTCAAAGAAAATACAGACTCCAGGTTCCCACCCCATATTTACCACATCAGCCTCTCAGTTCTTCAAGAATGGGGCCCTGGTATGTGTATTGTTTTTTAAAAAGGTTTTTTTTTAACTATGATAAAATATTCATAATATAAAATTTACCACTTAAACCATTTTTATGTGTACAAGTTAGTGGTACTAATACACTCACAGCATTGTGCCATCATCACTACTATCCATTCTGAAACATTTTAATCATCGCAAACAGGAACTCTGCAAGGGTTTAAAAATAACTCTCCATTTCTCCCTCCCCCTGCACCGCCCAGCTCCTGGTAATCTCTATTCTACTTTCCAGGTACCACATATAAATTGAATCATATGATATTTGTCATTTTGTTATTTTACTTAGCATAATATTTTCAAGGTTCATTTACGTTATAACATGTATTAGAATTTCATTCCTCTTTATGGCTAAACAATATCCATTGTATGTATAAAGCACATTTTCTTTATCCATTCATCTCTTGGTAAAACAGTTGGGTTGTTTCTATTTTTCAGCTACTGTGAATGGTATACAAGTTTCTGGTTCAGTGCTTGCTTTCAGTTATTTTGGGTATATACCAAGGAGTGGAATTGCCGGGTCACATGTAATGCTGTTTAACTTTTTGAAGAACCAGTAAACTGGTTTCCACAACAGCACACCTTTTTACATTCCCATCAGCTATGCACGAGAGTTCCAATTTCTCTACAATTATGTCAACACTTGTTATTTTGTTTGTTTTTTCATTTTGAGTTTTTGTTTGTTTTTTGTTGTGTTTTATTTTGTTTTGTTTTGGGTAATAGCCATCCTAAGGGGTGTGGAGTGATATCTCTTTGTGGTTTTGATTTGCATTTTCCTCACGACTAACTATCTTCATGCATTTTTTCATGTGCTTATTGGCCATATGTATATCTTCTTTGGAGAAATGTCTGTTCAAGTCCTTTGCCCATTTTATTTTTTTATTTTTTATTTTTTTAAAATACATCATTTAATGCACTCATTTTAAAATTAGGTTTTGTTTTGATTTTTTGCTGTTGAGTTATAGGAGTTTTTAATATACTCTGAATATTAACTCCTTATCAGGCTTGCAAATATTTTTCCCATGCTGTGGGTTGTCCTTTTACTCTCTTAAGAGTGTCCTTTGATGCAATAAAGTTTTTAATTTTGTTGAAGTCCAGTCTGTCTATTTTTTCTTTTCTTGCCTGTGCTTTTGGTGTCATGTCCAAGAAATCATAACCAAGTCCAATGTAATGAAAATTTTCTCCTGTGTTTTCTCCTAAGAGTTTTATAGTTTAGCTCTTAAGTTTAGGTCTTTGTTCCTAAACAAAATGGATTTTTGTATATAGTATAAGGAAAGTGTCCAATTTCTTTCTTTTGCATGTGGATATCTAGTTTTCCCCATATCATTTGTTGAAAAGATTGTCCTTTCCCTATCACATGGTCTTGGCACCCTTGTCAAAGATCATTTGATCACATATACAAGGTTTTGTTTCTAGGATCTCTATTCTATCCCACTGGTCTATATGTCCATCCTTATGCCAGTACCACACTGCTTTGATTATTGTAGCTTTGTAGTAAGTTTTGAAATCAGAAAGTGTGAGATCTCCAACTCTGTTCTTCTTTTGAAACGTTGTTTTGACTATTCCAGGTCCTTTGAGATTCCATATGAATTTTAAAATAGATTTTTCTATTCTGAAAAAAAAAAACTGCTGTTGGGATTTTGAAAGAGATTGCATTGAATGTGTAGAGCAATTTGGGCAATATTTTCCTTTTAACAATATGAAGTCTTCCAGTACATGAACTCAGGATGCCTTTCCATTTATTTAAGTGTTCTTTAATTTCTTTCAGCAATGATTTGTAATTTTCAATGTTCAAGTATTTAGCCTCCTTGATTAAAAATTTATTCCTGAATACTATATTGTTTTTGACACCCTGATAAATGGAATGATTTTTTTAATATCCATTTCAGATTTTTCATTGCTAGTGTATAGAAATGTAACTGATTTTTTGTGTGTTATTTTGTATCCTGCAACTGCTACATTTTTAAAATTAACTCTAGCTGTTGTGTGTGTGTGTGTGTGTGTGTGTGTGTGTGTGTGTGTGTGTGTGTGTGTAATCCTTCGGATTTTTTACATAAAAGATTCTGTTGTCTGTGAACAGAGATAATTTTACTCTTTTCTTTCCAATTTGGATGCCTTTTTTCCTATTGCCCAATTTCTCTGGCTAGAACTTCCAATATTATGTTGAAGGAAGCAGACACCCTTCTTTTTTTCCTAATCTTAAGTGAAAACCTCTCAGTCTTTCACCATTGAGTAGGATATTAGCTGAGGATTTTTCATATATGGCCTTTATAAGTTGAGGAAGTTTCCTTCTGTTTCTAGTTTTGTCATTGAGTGTTGAATTTGTCAAATGGTTTTCTGCATCAATTGAAATGATTCTGTGGGGTTTTTTCTTTATTGTATTAATGTGGTATATTATAGTGATTGATTTTTAAAAATTAATTATTTATTTTGAATTTTTGAAATCTATTTATTTTTTATACAGCAGGTTCTTATTAGTTATGTTTTATACATATTAGTGTATATATGTCAATCCCAATCTCCCAGTTCATCCCACCACCATCAACCCCCCCACCCCTGCCAACCGGCCACTTCCCCTCTTGGTGTCTATACGTTTGTTCTTATAGTGATTGATTTTTAAATGCTGAACTATCCTTGCATTCCATGAATAAATTCTATTTGGTCATGGTATATAATCCTTTTAATATGTCACTGAATTTGATTTGCTAGTATTTTTTTTTTAATCTATATTCTTAATGGGTCCTGGTCTATAGTTTTCTTTCCTTGTTGTGTCTTTTACTGGCTTTGGTATCAGGGTAATGCTGGCCTCATAGAATGAGTTAAGAAGTGTTCCCTTCTGTTCAATTTTTGGGAAGATTTTGAGAAAGAGTAATATTAATGCTTCTTTAAATTTTTGGTAGAATTCTCCAATAAAGCTAGCTAGTCCTGGAATGTGTGTTTCTTTTTTTAAAATTTATTTTGTTGAAGTATAGTTGATTTACAATGTTGTGTTAATTTCTGCTGTACAGAAAAGTGATTCAGTTATACACATATACATTCTTTTTCATATTATTTTCCATTATGGTTTATCACAGGACATTGAATATAGTTCCGTGTGCTATACAGTAGGACTTTGTTGTTTCGGAATGTGTATTTCTAAACCAACTTCTCCCTCTTCCCTGCTCCCATGTTTCTGATATACAGTTGGGTTTGGGACTAACTACCCCAAATACCCAATTTGAACACTCTTGGATATAACTCTTGATAAATTAGTCACATAATTTTTTAAAGAGAGGAAAAGCTTTGGGTAAGAGTTGTACTCAAGCTACCCAGCTCTGGAAGTGCCCACAGGAGGGAAAGAGAAGGATACAGGGGTGAGTGAGCCTCTGAGAACAAGGAGAGTATTGACAACCTCAGGAGGAACCGGGTGCCTGGTGTACAGCTTCCACCCTTCACCTGAGTACGGCTGTTTCCATCCAGATAGCTTCTCCCCACAGCTTTACCTGGCCTGTAACCACTAGAGCTCTGGGCACCTGCTTAGTCTGAGAGGTGGTGAAGGGAGGAGGTGTTATGTACAAAATGTGACTCACAGGAGTCAGACCGCCGGGGGTCAGGTCCTTCTCTGAGCTCTAACGGGCCAAGCGGATGGTGCTGCAGCAGGAAGAGGAAGCTTCTTGGTACAAATTGATTAACGTGAGGTTATTCTCACTAAATGTTTTCTTAAGCTTGTGCACAAAGATTATGGACAATGGAAAAGTGTCATAAAACTTGTAATCAGACAGAAAAGCTATTTTCTGCAGGTCCCTTTGCCTTTTAACCTCAATCTCTCTTCTCCCCACCCCATCTTTCCTCAGGCACCAGGCTACATTTCCAGTAAAAACTTGCTTGGCCACTTGTGTAGAAAGAGGAGTTAATATTTGAATACTCAACGGACTGGTTCTCCTTGGCAGCAAGTAGCCAAGTAAATACCCAAGCCAGAACAAGGGAAGGAACAAAATGGCACCAAGTCCAAATGAGAAGTGCCTCAGTCATCCTGCAACACCCTGGATGCCCCCAGTGAACAACATCCTCTCTCCAGGTGAGTCATGGCCTCCACACCCAGCAGGGTGTAGACACACTGCACTGAAATAAAATAGTAAGACTAAGTCAAGCAGGTAAAACACTCCCTTGTTGTCAATTTGATAAAATGTTCAATCCTGCTTCAAGAATGGAAGACAGAAGGAGGGTTTACAACAATACCAGGTTTTATATAATCCCACTAGAACTAGGGATCTGCAGTAAGGCTTGAAAATGTGTAATCTCACAGATATTTCCATCTATAAACACAAAAGTGCATGGAAGCTCTGAAAAAAGTTTTTGTTTTGTTTTAAGGGGAGGGGAACTTCTATAGTGCTCTAGACCTTGAATAGATGATAAAAGACAGTTTGGAAGATCTGAGTTTCCTCTTCAAAATCCAAGATGTAAATGCACACTTAAACTATTCCTACTTCTACTTTTTTTCCCCCTTACACCTTATACCCTTGAAATAGAGAAGAGAAAGTGATAATAGCACCCCAGCTATGCAGAACTGGCTCAGGAGACCAAAGGCCTAAAAGAGATTGTAACGTTAGCAAGAAAGCCTGTGATTAAAAGTCACTTAAGACCTAATGCTCAAATATTCTAAGCTACTATTATATCAGAAGCATTATTTCTCAAGATGGAAGGACTAGTGAAAAACCTTATGGGCCTGCAAAGGTGTAAACTTACCCACAAGGCTGAAGTAGCCTAAGCTCTGATCTTTTTTTTTTTCCTAAGCTCTGATCTTGATGAGCATAGAAGTTCCTCTGCCCCCTTATTATTGGTAGAAAACGTCCCAAATAAACTTACACCAGGTCATTTTATCATTATCATGATGATTATTGTCAATAAACACTTATTAGGCATCCAGTTGCCAGCACTATCCTGACCAGACCAGTTTCAACTTCCCTGAGTCATTACTTGGTGAACATATCCATGGGCATTGCTTCATCACTGTTCTGGACTTACACTCTTTGCAATTTCTATGTAGATATGTGCTGCTTTTGACACAAGCTTTCCTTGTAAGTAGACACTAAAATACAGGCTTATAATTAGCTCTCTAGGGAGGCAAAAGTGTGTGGTAGAGCAGAGCTTAGCAGGAGAGAAATCAAGGCAGGTATTGAAGAAACACGGCGCGGAAGATGCGTAATACAAAGGTTATTTGAAGTGTGGGCAATACCACTAAAGTAGGGGAAGAAAACAGAGTCCTATCACTGCAGACTTTTCTAGTTATTATTTCCACACATATTAGCACGTGGTTCTGAAAGTGTACTTGTGCTTTATCCAACCCCATCCAATCTTGGAAACCTACAGTGGGCTGGAATGTAAGACACATAAACCTGGACAGACCACAGCTCCATGTGGGCAGCATTGTGTCTAATCAAGCCCATGTCTCCAGTCCTGGGGCCAACACCTTGCCCCATGATGGGCTCTCAGTTCCTGTTTCTTTTTTTTTTTTTTCTTTTTCATTTCTTTCCTTATCTTCTTTCCTTCCTCCCTTCCTTCCTTCTCTCCTCCCTCCCTCTCCGTCTCCTTCCCCTCCTCCCTCCCTCTTCCTTCCTTCCTTCCTTCCTTTCCTTCTTGAAGTGTGTATTTTATTCATCCCTTGGCATCTTGAAATTGCCATCTCCCCCCACTACCCCACCATTGATTTCAAGGTGACAAAGGAACTGGTGATAAGTCTGAACTGTTTTACCTCTTAAATACATCACAAACCATAGCTGCCAAATCATCTATTGAAGAAAACACAGGTCACATCATTCACTGTCTGGTGATCACTCTTCTCCAGGTAGATGGTTCGCTGCCATCATCATGACAGGAAGCAGTCCTGTGCAGGTGCTAAGTCGCCGCCCTCAGACTCTCCCCTGGGATCGCTCTTTCAGCCCATGAGGCATTTTGACGGGTGTCTCTCCTCCGTGCTCAGTGCCGTTACCAGGCGTCAGATACTTGAACATCAACCCCCAGTTCTCTCGAACCATGGCAGTACCAACCCAGTGCCCATGATGATGGGATCCCCTCTGGTTATGGCTCATGAGATCATTTCTTTAAGAACTGCTCGTTGGAGACGTCTGCCTTAAACGGTGGGGTTCCCAAATGTGCAGTTCTCCTCAATAGCAAGGTTGTAATCGGCACCCTTCCCATCTTTTGGCCTCTCCCGTTGCGGAGCACACGCTCCGGACGCGCAGGCCCAGCGGCCATGGCTCACGGGCCCAGCCGCTCCGCGGCATGTGTGATCTTCCCGGACCGAGGCACGAACCCGCGTCCCCTGCATCGGCAGGCGGACTCTCAACTACTGCGCCACCAGGGAAGCCCACCCTTCCCATCTTTGTAGGTGCTGGTCACTATCCTCATCCAGCCTTGCTCGCCCCATGAATTCCGGACAAGTCAGTACTCCATCCCATCGCTGACGCCACACCCGGCCACGGAAATGATGTGGTTTATGTAGGCCTTGTCATGGTATTCAGCATAGATGCCTCCAGTGTAGTTAGACCTCTTTTCTGTTGCCATCGTATCGCCTCTGATGGGACCGTTTGTGTAGATTTCCACCATCACCTTTTCCCTCCTGGAGACCAAGCCATAGTCGCCAACTTTCCAAAGGGTGTAGTTCTGGATGACACGGCGCTCTTTGAATTCGGTGCAGGTTCCGCACTGGTTAAACTTGTCACACTCTTGGTCCTTGGCCTGGTCGTTGTTGCGGGTCTCGTCGGGGATGCGGCGCGGGCGGGCGTGCTCCCACCCCTGCAGGTGGTCGCCCGCCTCCCAGGAGCCGGCGTTGCCGCAGTCGATGACGTGCTGCACTGAAGGCCACGCCCCCTTGCGCTTGTTGGGGCTCCGGTCGGCCGTGGCGCTGGTGCCGCCGTCCTGGGGGATGTGCTGGCTCCTGGTGACCCTGGCGTAGTTGACCCCATCCGCGTTGCGCCAGTCCCAGCTCTTGGGCAGATCCGATGGGGACAGGTACTCACGAGGCCGGGGTATGTCTTGCGCCCCAACTGGGTGAGCTGTTTCCCGCGCAGGGGCTGACAGCCCGGGCGGAAGTGGAAGCCGGCCTGCGCCGCTCCACCAGCAGCAAGAGCAGGCAGAGCAGCGGCGGCGGCCTGAACGACGCCATGGACCCCGCGCCGGTGCGATCGGACCCCCAGTTCTTGTTTCTTGAATCACATCCTTCCAGAACTCCCCATTTGTTACTTTCTTAGCCATTTGACATCTAAATCTAAGACTGGAAGTGAACTCTAAACCCTCATGTCTCTAAATTTCAAGCGCCCTGCCGTGGTACATAGAACCAGCCTCGATGCAGGAGTAGAAAGGATGCTCGTCGACTTCTGCTGTGCCTGGTCTAAGCTTGGCTTACCTCAGATAGAGTTCTGGCTGCCTTATTTTCAAAAGGTTCCTGCCTTTCCTGAGAACTCAGAGAGGTAACATCCACACCAGGACTTAGGCACTGGGCCCCACCACCCTTTGTAACTGTTTTTCTCATTTTGTACCAACTCTTCTTGCTACTCTCCTTCATGTATTTGGAAACTGTCTCTCGCCAGTTTCACTCAGATGACCTACTAAACTGTTTTCTCTGCTCAGCTTATTAAAATAGAAGTTACAATGGACTTGAGTCTTGGTTAAGCTTTAAGTTTGCTGCCATCCGTTAACAGTCTACGCTGGTCTAAGTGATGAACACAGATGTGCCCCTGGAGTAGCTAAAGGCTATGCCGAGAAAATAATATGCTCTCCAGGAGCATGTCTTCTTCCCCTAAAATGCATGAGGTTGTGTCTGCACCAAAGATAGAGCAAGGTTTTCAGGGCACAGATCTAATGGGGAGGATGACATTCAGTAAAACTGCCTTTAGCACAAACTCACAATTCTATCCAGTTCTCCTCACACCTTGTTTCCTCATAAAATTAGGCAAATATTAATAGCTGCAGAATTTTGGTAATTACACAGTGTTTCATACCGCATCGTATAACAGTATGATTTCCAAGTTAGCCTGAGTACACTATTATATTCCCTGCAGAACCCCAGAGCATAAGGGAGCATCCGTATGATTCCCAAGTGTCAAGCAAGTGACAATTTGCCCGGCTCTGCTCTGGAAAGGCTCTTTTGTAAAATCAGTAAATAAACTAGAAAGTATAGAATTCTATATTTACTATAGTAAAGTATAGAATAGACTACACCTTAGTATAGTATACTATAGAATTTTGGTAACTATAGAATACGCAAAGATAAAATTCAAAAGCTGCTCAAACCTGCTCAGAGGATGTTAAAGTACAGAAAAACAAGTCAACGGCTTTTATATAATAAAGAAATCGCTGCGTTCATTATTGATTCCCTCTTCCAAAAAAAAAAAAGCCACATTTCTAAGTTCAGTGGCAGGAGAGAAAATACTCATCTCTTCCTGTCATTCCCAGAAGTAGTGCTGGAGAAAATATAACCACCCAGGCGTGTCATTACTACACTGAGAAGGGTATTACTACACTGAGAAGGGTACACCCACAGGTGAAGCGGATCCCCAGCCGGGTGTAAGAGGTAATGAGCAGAGCTCTAGTTTCTAGGGAAGCATGAATCACAGAACCGTTGTACTTCAGAAACTGCTACATTGTAACCAAAGAGCTGATAATTATGTCAATGAACTTTCTGCCTTCTCTTTACTACACTCATCTGTTTGCTTACAAAACTAAAACTTATAGATGTTCTTCCCAAAGGCCATATATTTCTGAAAAAATGCAGAAAGTTTCACTAAAAAGAGAATACTAGTTTGAAGAAAGCATTTTATTTTCATAATGTTTTTGTTAACATGTGTTCACTATCTTTATATGAAATGGGTTATTCAGTTAATTATTTTTATAAAATTAAAATACCATATGTAAGAGGGAAAGTGCAGTAAAGAAAGCAAAACTGCAAATTGTGGTAAAAGTAGCTGGTGGTGATGGTAAATTTTAGCCCACTAGAAAAGGGGGTCTTTTGACCCCCTTTCAGCCAACCTTTATCAGGCACCCTATGTGCCAAACAAACATCATGCCAGATGCTTTAGGAATACAGGAAGGCAGTATGACAAATGGTCTATGCCCTCAAGGCATTTTTAGTTTAATTGGAATGAACAGTGGTATGTAGATATAGATACAAAAATCAACAATTCTAGGACATGAGCTGTGCAGTGGTTAAAAGTACAGACCTGGAACCAGGTCGCCTCAGTTTGAATCCCAGCTCTACCACTCAAGGCCAGGATTAGAGTGAGACACTCACCTTGGGCACAAAATTTACAAGGGTGCCAAAAACTTGGTGATCAAGATAAATAATATTTTAATGCAATATTTTTAAAAATCAAAATTAATACAAAAAACTCATGATGCACAAAATAGCAAAAGTTTAAATACAGACAGGCTCCAACAATCCTGTGTCAAGTCATAGTGGAGCCCAAAGCAAAAGAAAAAAATGTGTGTCCCTACATAGATGTTTGATTGTATTTTTTTTTTTTTGTAGTACGCGGGCCTCTCACTGCTGTGGCCTCTCCCACTGCGGAGCACAGGCTGCGAAAGCGCAGGCCCAGCGGCCATGGCTCACGGGTCCAGCCACTCCACGGCATGTGGGATCGTCCCGGACAGGGGCACGAACCCGCGTCCCCTGCATTGGCAGGCGGACTCTCAACCACTGCGCCACCAGGGAAGCCCTCATTGTATTTTTTTACTGTTATTTTTTTTCTGGGACATTGATGGGGTTGAGGAAATATTGAAAATGAAAAAGTAGGTGTATTAAAAATCACGTTCAGTTTCAATATTTTATTTTTACTCAAAATAGAATTTATTCTAATTTTACTTTCCTGGCTTTCAAGGAAGCAAACTCATCACTTACTAGCTTTGTAAACCTGAGTGAGTTTCTTAACCTCTCTGTCTTAGTTTCGTCCTCTGTAAAAATGGTAGGGCAAACAGTGCCACCTCACAGGGTTGTTGCGAAGGTTAAAAGAGTTATTACGTTTTAAGCACTTAGAACAGCACCCTGTCCAAATTCTCTCCAAGGTACACCTTTGTTATCACTGTATCTTTATTATATAGACAATGAAAGTTTTAGAAGATCAGAGATAAGAGATCAGCTCTAGCTGAGACGATTGGTCACTCATTATCTGCTATATCACTGCACAGGAACATATGCCTACGATAGGCACTTGATACATACTGTTTCATTGGACAGATGACAATCAGAAAGTTCTTCACAAAGAATTTGGAATTTGAGTTGGTTGGCCTTCATTAAATGATAGGAATAAAATTGCAGATGATGAGGGAAGGTATGATGATATTAAGTGTGTTGAGTTTGAGTTACTAGCAATATATACAACTGGAAATATCCACCAGTCCTATGGAAATGTGAGGTTAGCACCTGGAAGAAAGAACCAAAGTGTAATGTTGGGCATGATTCACACGGTTGTGATAGGAGCATCACATAAGTAGATGCCCTCTCGAGAGGAGCAGGTGTGTACAGGGCATAGCAAAGAGCAAAGGACCAAGATGTGGAGACAATGACTGGATGAGTCTGACGAGGAGCTGGGGAAGACATCTTAGAATTCAGGATGACTCTCAAGAAGTAGGAGCCGCCACATCGTATGACATCTCCCTGACTCCTAACACATCTCTGAAATAAGTGAAAATGATCTGGATTCGATCCTTAAAGGTGCTCGCTAAAAATTATTTTTTGCCTTCCAAAAGCTGATGAAAGTTCAAATGAAACATTTAGCAGTTAATAGCGTAGGGAATTCCCTGGCAGTCCACTGGTTAGGACTCCGTGCTCTCACTGCTGGGGGCCCAGGTTCAATCCCTGGTTGGGGAACTAAAATTGAGGCTAAAAAAAAAAGCGTTAATAGAGTATTATTAACATCATATATTTACTTCTAACTACATTCCAGAAAACATATTTACAAGCCATTTATTAGCTCATGGGGGATAAGCTGGCATGATATACACTGCTGGTCAACCGACTTAACCTATCCCTTCCTCTCTTGGGAAAACCCAAATTTGGTCCCCATGGCCAGGTGCCATGGAAAGGGCACCGTGGTCAAGCCCTGAGGCGGTGTTCTCGATTCAATTCTAGCCAGTGAGACATGAGAAAAAATCGGCTGGGTGGGGGCATAGTTCTGGGAGAAATTCTCTTACTAATAAGGAGTGACAGGCAAGAAGTAACCATTCCTTCCCTCTGACTCTGGAAATCCTGCTGGGATTCAGTGCTTAGAAGTGCTTCAGCTGTCTTGGGACCATAAAGGAGGAGCCGATGCCTAGAGGGTGGCAGAGAGGAAAGTTGGATAGAACCTAGGTCTACCATGATGTCACCGAGCCACTGGATTAACCAATTCTAGAACCAACCCATCTCTGGCCTTTTAAATGGAACAATAAATCCCCCTATTGTTTAAGCCCATTTGCATCAGAGTTTCTGTGACTCAAAGTCAATCATGGTTATGCGTTTAAGAAGACCTGACCTTCCCTCATCTAGTGATTCATCAATTTTACCAGAATCCAGCTTTCATATGTGTGGGATGAATTAGACCTGTAAATTCCCAAAATGTGGATTCTTTGCTTCTTGGAATCAGCATCTATAATGAATAAAAGATTTTAGCATATGCTTGTTTTAAATGTATCAGTAAATTACTAGGCTCACACACCAACAGAGATACCTCACCTAAGCTGCCTTGCCACACAAGATTGGAGACTCTAATAATAAGTGGACTCTATTCAGAGAAGCAGCTGGGACAAGGGGCTCAGTAAGAAGCTTGATTGTGGATTACATGCTCTTTCATTTGTTACACAAATATTTGTTTCCAGCTGGAGTAGAAGTCCCATATTAATTAGAGCTAGAATTGCTGACTTGATTTACAGAATGTAGACAAGAAACACTCCTCATTCCTTACTCTAAAAAGTTAGAGGGGTAAAGGAGGGAGTGACATTATTCATACCAGAATAGCTTAGAGATGAGGTTGCATCACTTATGAAACTTTAAGGAATCAGAGAAGATAGTGACACCAAATACAAAGACAATTAACCCTTCTATCTGGCAGCTGATAGCATTTCAGCACTTCCGTTTTCTTTTTCCCCTCATTAATTTTAAATGCTATTGACAAGACTTTTCTTTAACCTATTAATTTGTTTTTATTCCCCTCCCACCCCATGCAATGACTCCTCTCTCCCTTCTACCATTTGAGCAAAGGATGCTTGCGGCAGAGCATAAGGCACAAGTTGCCTGCAATATATTTTCCTTCTTTTGTTTTCAAAAGCTTAAGCCATTGATTAATTTGCGGGGTGCGTGTATGGTAGGCGGGTTGGGGGAACCTGTAAGGGAAACATGAAGAAAGTGGAATGTTCGTCAAACTAAAAGATTCCAGGAGACAGGAGGCAAGGACAGAGGTCTATGGGCCCCTCATGCATCAGGGCCCAGAGCCATCTCCATAATAGTGCCCTAAGGAGGTGACCAAATGTTCAAAGGCTCAGCTTTATAATACACCTAAAGAGATAGAACTCTAGGCAGTAGCCTTGCCAAAGGTCCCCAGGCTTCAAGTGCCACAGGGGAAAAAAACAGAGCCAGTAGGTTTGAAGGGACTGTATTTGCCAGGGCAGTGGGTGTCTCAGAGGACGCCAATAAAGTCCAGGGACTGAAGACCAGAGGGCCTTCCCCTGTATCTTGGCACTATGAGACCCGGGGCTTCCAAACAACCCTTGGGGTGAGGAGGCTCTGGGGGGCAGTCAGGTATGCCTGTGGGTACATTTCCTTTTTGCTGTGTAGGAAAAGGTGAGGTTGAAGTTAAGTTGATTTAAATACATGAAAAAACTCAGTATCCCTTGCCACCTAGGTCTGCGGCCTGGGAGTCACACCTGCAAACATTGACTATTTAGGGCCCTTCCTCAGTGAAATTCCTCTCTACATTAAGTTAGTTGTGTCCACTTTGGTAACATGCCAGAAACCCTTGACTCTAGACTTGTCTTAAAATCTCTAAGTACAGAGGCCCTCACGTGGAGGGGCACAGCACACGTGGTGCCAGACCATTCTAGATAGAGACCAACTAGCAGCACCAGAAACACCTCTTTGCATTTGAGGACTGGAACATCAGATGGCCCAATCTAATGCTTGACTGCAAGCAGCAGAAGACAGCCATGCTCACTTTTTCTCAGCTGGAGTGTATTGGGAGGATATTGAAGAGTTCATAGGATAAATGGGAGGGCTGGAGGCCAAGACTCAGGAAACGGGCTGGACACCAAGAGAGGATGGGCAGTAGGGACCACAGCCAAGGTCATGCCACAGGACTGTCTGCCCCTGCTAGTACTCCACTGCTGCCCACAGCACGACATCATCACCGCAAGTGGTTTCTGAACCTCTGAATCTTTGCTTCACTCCCTTGATATTCAAAGTCCCAGAGAGGAGGGTCTGACTGGCTGAGACTGGTTCCTACCCTGAATGTCTGGGGTAGGGAGGGGGGATCGCCCTTGATACAGGGTGGAGCACTGCACCTTGACACACGATATGGCATTGCCTCCAGATGGAAAGGGAGATGCTGGGCAGAAAACAAACTACCCCATGGTCTACTACATTCCCAGCCACTTTGGGAGAACAAAAGGGTGTTAAAGTTTTGTAAGCTCCAGCTTTAAATGAGCTACCTTGGAAATATATTTGCCTTATTTCCTGGAATCTAGCCCTGTAAAAGCTTTACGCAGGCTCGTAATTTCACTCCCAGATCAACTTGCAACCCATGACCCTGATTGCTACCCGGTACTTGGCCCTGGATCGCTTCTCCTGTTGATTTTAGATTACTATAGTAATTCCCCGGCTCAGGGACAGAGAGACCTGCCAAGCACCCACATTCAGAACAACATTTTCACTTTATCTCTCCCTTCTTACCTCTACCCTGATGCCCATGAGTCCTGTTGGCTACCTGGTAAAGTTAAGAGGGAGGATAAGCTTAAGGACTATAGAATCAGAAAGTATTTTCATCTCCCTACTTAGAAGCAGAACTAAATTCTCAGAAAAATAGGAATATGGCCTGTTTTTTAAGCTCTTCAGAGGCAGGAAAACAGTATCCTCGATACATCCAACAGTAAATAAGACACAAACTGTGTTTGAAGATTCAGGAGAAAACAGAAAACACTTGATAAAAACGGGAAGGAAGGGAGGGGAGGGATAAATTAGGAGGTTGGGATTAACATCTACACACTACTATATATAAAATAGATGACCAACAAGGACCCACTGTATAGTACAAGGAACTATACTCAATATTTTGTAACAAATCTATAAGGGAAGAGAGTCTGAAGAAGAATATATATTTATAACTGAATTGCTGTGCTGTACACCTGAAACTAACACGATATTGTAAAGCAACTCTACTTCAATTTAAAAAACAAAACAAAAAAACAGGAAGGAAGATGCACACACACAGGAGGAAGAGTCTGTCCAACGGGTCACGACAATGGCTGGGGACATAGCGTCCCCACATCTATGATTGCTCCTGGCTGCTTCGCCAGCTTTGGGCCAGGCGGACATAGTGAGCAGACAAAGCCTCTGTTAGAGGTCAAGACCTCTCTCACATCTGTCAGCGCTGGAGGGCAAAAGCCTCAGGATCTGTGTCTGACCAAAGAATCTCCTTTTTTCAACCTGTTTTCAGAAGGTTCATTATGATGTGAGAGGGGAACACACCCTCTGGAAAGGGAAAAATTAAGTGAGGTCTAAGGGCACTGTTCAAAACTACAGCTGCGCTACACACCTACAGTGAGCACTACGAAGTCTTAGAAAGTATTCATAAGCCGTGAATACCAATGCTTAACGGATGCTAATTCATTGATTTTCTTTTAAAAAGAAAAGCTGGGAAATTTTAAGTGAAGGCAAAATCTTTCCAATGCTTCCTGTTCTAATTTTCCTTAACTTTTTCACTCGGTTCACTCTGTATGTGAGGGTCTTGTGTTGTCGGTTGGGCTGAAGGGAGGGCTAAGTCACCCCAGACTGTGCTTCCCTCCACCTTCCCCAACCTGTGTGTAACTGAGTGTGCCTATTAGCAGGGCCTTGAGAGCCACAGCACCAGTGGCCCCAAAGTTGCCCACTGGCCAACAGTGAACAGGTTCTAGCCAGCCCTCCCTCAGGTTTGGACAGCTGCTTTGTACCTAGCCCTGAGGTGGGGTGGGAAGTCCGGACAAGACGAGGCAAGCTTTTGCTGAGTTCTGTGGATGCATGGGGGCAGGGAGCCTGCTCTGGGCTTACTCCACGTTAGGCTCCCAAGTGGGAAACCCAGGGCAAAGGTAGAGTCCTGAAGGAAAATAGAGCAAGTCTGAAAATTCTAAGGGCTCCACTGAGACACAGAAGCCTGTATGTCCTCCCCGCTCCCTTTCCTCATAGCTGATCACTCTGCTAAAGGAGATTCTGCCTCATGCAACAGCAAGTATGTTAAAACAGGAGGAAAGTGAAACGATGTGCGGCTGATTTTTCATCCCAGGTGAAGCCAAAGTATATAGCAATTATAAATATTATATAAAATATAAATAAAATATCTAATATTGAAGTTCCTCACAGCATTTTCTTAAATATGGGCTGAAGGTCATGGAATGAGGTTTTTGTGTGACTCACATTTATTTCTTTCCATTTCTTAGCTGTCACACTCATCCCACAATAAAAGGCTTTCTAGCCTATTATTACTTCAGGAACACTAACGTTTCTCAGGGGACCTCCCTACCCCAAGGAGTTTTTACTCTATCTCCAAAGACGATAGAACAATCTCAAACAGTGTGTCAATTTATGGGCTTAGTTAAGACATAAATTACTCGGCCATCAATCAGATCTGCATAGATTTGCTATATTAGACCAAGGTGCACATCTGAGGGCAAGCCTTCAGCTGGTCAGAAATTCCCAGGGTGAGTTTTACAAGCAGTGCTGGGACCCTCATGCCTCCACGGCTTTTGTTGTAAGTTGTTGTCTCTCTTTTTTTTTTTTTTTTTTTTTTGCGGTATGCAAAGGTCACTGTTGTGGCCTCTCCCGCTGCGGAGCACAGGCTCCAGACGCGCAGGCTCAGCGGCCATGGCTCACGGGCCCAGCCGCTCCGCGGCATGTGGGATCTTCCCAGACCGGGGCACGAACCCGTGTCCCCTGCATCGGCAGGCGGACTCTCAACCACTGCGCCACCAGGGAAGCCCAGTTGTTGTCTCTTGATCATGATGTTATGAGGTTCAGAAGGAAGTGAAAAATGACTTCGATTCCAAAATGGAAATGTAATATATGAGTTCAACAAGATCTAGGTACACTACATACTTTAATTTATAAAGATGCTCCCAAACTTTACCAGCGTTCCCTTCCTGCTCAGCAGATCACCCAGCCTCCTGCTTCATAAAGAAGGGAAAGGGCATCAGGACTGATATCTCCCTCCGTTTCTCTCCTTTCTACTTCCTAACTTGCATTTTCACTCACCTCCTTCTTTCTAGCTGAAGGAATGTGTACCCCCCTCCAAGACCCACATGGTGCTTCTGATAGTATCCCCACCACCTGGACACCTCAAACCATCAACAGCCCCCATCCTCTTTCTTCTTCATTTTCTCTCTTGTTAGTAATTCCCCCTCTCCCTCTTCTCCCTGAGAAACATGGTCAACGCTCTCCGTCCTAAAAAACCTCTCAGTACTACTTCTCACCTTCTCTCTGCCAATCTCCTTGAATCCACTGTCTTCCTGTCTCTTCACCTGCCACTCATACCACACTGATTGCCCTTAATACTAGCTTTTTTCCCACTTACACTTTCTCCTTTGGATGTTTACATCTATTCTCATGGAGTCACATATTACTTAAAAACGGATAATTCCAAAGATCTACCTAGCCTTGAACCCTTGTCTGAGTTCCAAACCATTTCTAAGTGCGTACTGGTCATACCCACCTGGGTGTACCAGAGGCACCTAAATAAATAAGTCTAAATCCAAACTCATCCACTGTCTCATCTCTTCTCAAACCCACACCCCCAGAAAATGCCTGGATTTTATCTACCTGAGTTATTACCAAATATCAGAAATTCTAGTACTTCCCTGATGGTCCAGTGGCTAAGATGCTGCGCTCCCAATGCAGGGGGCCCAGGTTCGATCCCTGGTCAGGGAACTAGATCCCACATGCCGCAAGGAAGATCCCGCACGAGGCAACAAAGATCCCACGTGCCACAATTAAGACCCGGCGCTGCCAAATAAATAAATAAATATTTTTTTTTTAAAAGAAAGAAATTCTATAAACAAGAAAAGACTACATATGTTAAATAATCCCAAAGATATAGAGGAATACGGGGGAAATCTGTGACACCCATAAAAACAAACAAGCAAAACACTAAAGAATAACCTAAAGGATTATTGAATAAAGAACCCCCCAGATTGACATATGTACACTAATTTGTATAAAGTAGATAACTAATAATAACCTACTGTATAAAAAAATAAAATATATATATACTACCATAGTAAAAAAAAATTTAATAGCAATTCATATGCACATTATTGTGGTATTACTTGCATTTCTGTATCTGATTCTTTCTGGAGGAGTTTAAAGGTTAACTTGATAGTTTAAATTTTATTGATAGATTTCCTTTATGCTATAAAGGCAATACTTTGTGTGTTTATGCTTGGATGCAATCTGGAATAAAATGAAGTAATTTTAAGCTCCCCCCCCCAAAAAAATACATGAATTAAAAAACAAAAGAAACCAAAGGAATATGGACAAATATATTAGAATAGTGAATTAATATGGTATCTTAGAGACAACTGGTGAAGATGAGACATCTAATAATTAAGAAGTCATTAACTGATGGTACTTGCTCGGATTTAATTTGCTTAGGCCAACCATTTCCAATTGAAAAGATCAAAGGACATCATTACCTGGAATATGGTATTACTGTTGGCAAAGTGGATTTGCCTCTGCTGAATCTGCCCAACACAGCAGGAACATGTGCTTCTAGAAGAAAAGTAAATGTGATTTGTAGCTTTCCATGCTCACTTATGGTAAGAGCAGACACCACAGTAAGCAAGCCCTAGAAGTACCAGGGGAAAAAGCCAGCAGGAGAAGATGGGTGTCAAAAATCTTCACTTACTCCATGTGCAAACAAAGTTACACACGTCACAAATGACAGTCACTTTCTACAAGTGACTCCGAGATATAAGAGAACTGGATTCTCATCAATATTCAGCAGTCCCCAGCTCTAACGTGTACATTATTCAGTGACCTTTGGCAAATGACTTAAATTTTCTGAGATGATTTCCAGACCTAAAAAAGGACTGTCACACAGTTGCAAATCACTCGACGAAATCAAGCTCCAGCTCAAGCAAGATAGTTAAGTGTTTGAAATTCACAGTCCTGCCAACTGACTTGTAGAATGTTCAAATATAACTTTCCAGTCGCCAAAAAATGGAATCCTGTTAGCTTACACTTCTAGGAAATGTCAGATGAGGCAATTTGGAAAATCCACCTGCTGTGCGTAAGCCTGAATCTGAAACAATAAATGGTCCATTTTTCTCTGGAAGTTGAATTCTACTGAATTAATCTTGTTACAAGATGAAAGCCTGAAAGTAAATATGATGAATCACTCCTCCTACCACGCCTGTGTGTGGTGCTAGCACGGCTCCCCGCTTTCTCCCCAACACGGCTCTAGTCAGGAGCCAAGCATCTGAAGCAAAGTGTGATCAACAGATGCTCGTTTCCATAATTGGCACTTTTCCAGTAGCCAACCCCAAATTTAATTAGCCACTTATCTGAAGCAGAAAAGGATTTCTAAAGCATTCTAGTAACCTGTGCTCATTCTTTCCTCTGGTCCATACCCCAGCCCCATGTGCCTCCTCACCCAGAAGCCTTTGAACCATGCATATCAAGAACGGGATGTGTGCTACTTCTTAATGTAAATAAACAACTCTCCGAAATGTCCTTGAGATTGTCCTACTAGAGAGAATAATATTCCATTCAACTGAAGACCACATATGGTACGTAGGAAGGACAGTAGAAATGAGGCTGCACATGTAACTCAGTGCTAGCACATCAGCACTTCACCTGGGTTAACTCACAACTTGTCTACTATAACCTACCCAGCTCTGGACTCCCTCCAACCTGTGGTTGTATCCCACAGGGTCCCAGTGGCTGTGCTTATTTAATATTGCCTGAGCAATAACCTCACCCCACTCTTCACTCTGTTGATCTTGTATTCAGCGAATTCTGTCATAGCTCCAAATCTCTTGGAACAAAGACACTGTCTACACTTAGTCCTCTGGACAACTATCTGCTATATGATGGGGTTTCCAGGAACACATGTGACTTCACAGTCACCTCAGGGGGTCTCATTGGCTCAGGGGGCTGGTGTCAAGCTGAAGCAGAAGGTATAGATGCCCATGGGGTACTGGCAGATGGTGAGGGGAGGTTAGGCCGAGCACTACCAGCTGGGGCCATGTTCCTCTTGCCTGCCCAGCACCTTTGCCCTGTTTCCTGCGAGCAAATCTCCTCTTGGTGGTGGTGAACCCATCCATGTGGTTCAGTCAGCTGACCAGCCCCCCACCTCCACCCAGAGCACCCAATTTCTCCAAGGCCACAGTGACTGCGATAAAGTTGGACCTGTGACCCAGGTCAAGCCAAACCTCTTGAAATCTGGGTTCTCAGATAGGCTTTCTCCCTGCACTGAGCTGAAAGAATGTGAGTCTTGCTTACCACTGGAGAGAATCTATCTACCAGGTGGAGGCGGGGGCCTTCCCATACCACACCATTTGAGCCTTGCGTCCAGCCCTGCCGGGAGCCTGGATTTCACTTCCATGAGCTAATCAAGTCCCATGTTTGCTTAAGCTACATAGGATGTGGTTCTTTCCCTGAAAGCCTCCCTACTAGTAAACACCTAATCTCATCCCCTCCCCAGTTTCTGCCTAACTTATTTAGATGACTGTCTTCCTTCCTTTTGTGGTCTTTGCCTAAAATTCTCCATATCTTCCCCTCCAGCCCTTTAAACTCAGGTCAGAATCTAACTATTAAAGGGATACTTCCTATATTAACACACACCCGCCAAAGCCTTCCAGCCTTTGATGTATGCCTACACGAAAATATTCCATCCCATCATCATATCCTAAGTGCTATTCCATAAGATCCATTCTTGCTCTATCATTGTTCTTTAACCAAGAGGTTTTAATTGGTGGAAAAAAAGAGAAGATTCTCATTTTAAAGTATCCTAGCTTTTGAAAATGAACCCCCATGGTGAAATACGCTGAGGATCCAAGCTGTGTGCATGTGTTTTTTTAATAAGCGCTAGCATTTGAAAGCTTATTGTAGGCCAGGCAGTGTGCTGAGCGCCTTACATGAACTTTTCATTAATCCTTACAAAAACCTTACGTGCTGGGTACTTTTTCTCTCCTATTTTAAAGAAGGGGTATTAAGGCTTCGAGAGGTTAAATAATCTGCTCAAGGTCACCCAGCTGGTAGGCTGAAGTCTTTGCACTGAGTGAATCCACAGACCCTTCTTACCGTCCCTAACCCCCTAACCCACACGCCAGGGAGCAGTCATTTGCCTTCTTGGAACACCCCAATGAGGCTTCCACTGGAGTTGCTCTGCACAAGTAACTCAGTGCTAGCAGGTCAGCGTTTTAACTGAGTTAACGTAAAGCTCTTCTACTGTGACCTACCCACCACTGGACCTCCTCCAACCCACAGCCAGATCCCAGGGGATCCCAGTGGCTAGGATCATTTAATATTGCCCGAGTAGCATTAAATTATCCATTTTATCAATAGTATTAATATCCATTTTTAGACTTAAATGAAATATGCTTGGTTATTTTGCTTCCTGGTCCACAGCAATTCTTTTTTTTTTTTTTTTTTTTTTTTTTTGCGGTACCCGGGCCTCTCACTGTTGTGGCCTCTCCTGTTGTGGAGCACAGGTTCCGGACGCGCAGGCTCAGCAGCCATGGCCCACGGGCCCAGCCGCTCTGCAGCATGTGGGATCCTCCTGGACCGGGGCACGAACCCGTGTCCCCTGCATTGGCAGGTGGACTCTCAACCACTGCACCACCTGGGAAGCCCCACAGCAATTCTAAAGGAATGAAAACCTAGAAGTAACAGTGAGGTGAAGGCCGAGCCCAGAAAACAGTGAGAGCTGACTAGGGGAGTTAGAAGGAGCCTGAAAAGCTATTAAAGGAGCCACGGGAACTCTAGATGTGCCCAGCGCCACCCTTCCCATGGCTCTTCATTGCCTGATTCACAGCCAGCCCTCAGAGCAAGGAGCCCACCTTCTATGGACCCTGAAGGGCCCCATCATCACATGAAGTGGGTCCTCCAGTGCACTGGGGGCAGCGTACAGCCCTGCAGCGTTGGCAAACATGTGAATCTACTAAAAAGCTTATGTGGGGATTAAGCAGATATTCTTTTTTATGAATATGCAATCATCAAACTGTCCTTAAAAATATCTCAGTTCATCTTGGCTCTTCCCTAGGTGGTGGTTTTGAAGCCAGGAATCACATCTAATATATCTACCTTCATAATGTGTCATATAGTGCTTAATGCCCAAATGTCTTTATTACATAGATGAGTTCTGTTTCTTTCTGTGATGAGCCAATTGTACATCCTTATTATAAACACTGTCCAATTTATAAATGTTTTATTTTAGATATCATTCCAGAGAAATCACTGCCTGAAACTTAAATGTTTAACTTAAAAAAGAAGGGCACCTCAAAAGAGAAAGAAGGGCACCTCAGTCCCTTCATCAGCACCCATATATTTTTATTTGCCCACAGATCCAAGAAGACTAGAACAAGAATAAGAAGAGTAGGGAAAGTATTTTAGAAACTGGGACAGGCAGTGAGAAAAAGTAGAGAAGAGAGAAAATCTGTATCAAATGTAAGCATAAATGGTTATCTCAGGAAAGAAGGAAATCTCTCCCCACACACCCCTTACTTCCATCTCTACTCTACAGATATTTAAAAAAACATGATATTTTTGTATCAAACTTTGTAGAACTCTGGTAGCCAGCCTCCAAGGTGACATCAGTGACTCTTGCCTGGTGGTATTCACACTCTTGTGTAGTGTGTAGTGTGTGTGTGCATGTGTGTGTGCGTGTGTGTGTATTGAGGAGGTGGGTGGGCGATGCATATGTGCTTGTATATCCATGATTGGAGGGGAAAGATCAGGGTTTAAAAGTTTAAAAGCATATTCATGAAAGAAAATTAAAACATAGGTAGAAGAAAATTACTTGAAGTCCAGGCCCTCACAGAACAGGAATTCACATTGTTGTTTACTTCCCTTGCCTCTTTTTGCCTACCCAGGCCTGCTTGTTTGTACAGCACCAGGAGTTCTTGACAATGACAAAGGATGAATCAATGTTCAAGCCTAGCCTTGACAATCCTCGCAAAGGATTTGCTTGACTACATTTTTTTCTCTTAAGATTCATTCTCAAAGGTTCAGAAATGAGTTATAAAAATGTGTGTATAAATATGTATAAAGGGCACTTTAGTAAAATACTTTACAAGCACTTTCAGCACTTCCTGTGTACACCACACCAGAGCAGCTGTTTCCGGGAACCCTAAAGAAGATAGTTTCCACCCTTAGCGTCTAAATCTGACTTTATACTGCTACTCAGCTAACATCAAAACTCATTTGTTTCATTGGGAGCAAGTGGCCATATTGTTTTGATCTTTTGATAAAATAGGTGATTTTCTAAAAAGTTAGATGCTCCATTATTCTATAATGCATAGAGACCTTGAATAGAATCTCTATGTATATAAAATTTTGTCTTATTTCTAGTTTTCACCTCACTGCTGGAGACAGGAAATATCAGGCTGGCTTAAACAGAATCAGGTCAGATGCTTCTGTCTTCAGTTAATAGTAAGAAAAACCCTAATAGTTTAGGGCCTGCTTTGTACCTAGCACTTTACATAGATTATCTTTAATCCTTACAACAGACTTAGAAGGTAATATTAACCCCATTTTACAGATAGGAAAAATGTGGTTCAGAGGGGTTAAGTAACTTGCCTAAAATCACCCAGCTTGTAAGTCCTGGAGCCTGGATTGGAAGATCTCTCTTTACCTCCAAAGCCTTTGTTCTTTTCATAGCAACACCTGGCCTATTAAAGGGGGCTTTTATTTTCCATCTGACCTCAAGGCCTCCTGTTACCTGCAGCAAAATAGCTTTACAGGTCTTTGTCCTCCCACAAGAAAACTGAAACATCTCACGAGCAGTAGTGAATTGAGGTCTGTGGGCAGGGTGCGGGCCTTAGAGGGGACGCAAAGACACAGCCAGCACACCTCACTCAGCCTTTTCCACACAGACAGAAGTGGAAGCCAAACACCTTGCCTAGAATGTTTAATTATTAAAAACTCATAAGTTCTTCCTAAAAAAGAAGGGAGAAGGTTTACTCACAAGAGTTAAAATAGTCATAGAACAGATCAGGTACAGTAGCTTAATCTTATTACTTAATCTCTTTCATTTTTTCCGGTGCTCATTTTCTGGGCCAACAATTTGTTTTTTGCTTACAGAGTCACCAGTTGACTCATTCCTTTTAGAAACTCTCCATTCCTTGGTTTTCAGTAACTTACCCTTCCTTCTCTGTAGTTGGAATAAGGGGTTTAAACATTCCTACTCTGAAATAGTGTCGTTAACTATTCAGATTCCTGACAGCTGTAGAGCACCCATGTGCCAGACACTGTTCTTGGAAATTTGAGGTGCTTCCTGTCTTGAATGCAACTTCCTGTCTGGCAGATATTGAGGTAAGGGTTCAAGTTTGGTGTCCCTCCTTCAAATACAACTTCTCTAGTCATTGACTTGTTTCAACAGTGGTTTCTGAGCACCTACGAAGCACCAGGCTAGTAATTCTCAATATAATTAGTTAGTCAGTAACTGCTACTCTGCTAGTTTGGCTGCAGGGCCAGGAGTACATGAATAAAATAACTAATGCTCATCATGACAGCTAACACTCATACAGGGCTTAAGAAGGACCAGGCACAGTTCCAAGGGCTTTATGTACGTTAAACCATTTGATTCAACACCAACCCTCAATTTACAGTTAAAGGAACTGAGGCACAGAGAGGTTAAGATACTTGCCTGAGCTCACACAGCTTGTAAACCAAGATCTGAACCCAGGCAGCTAGGTTCCAAGTCCACATTCTTAAACACTGTGCTACATTGATTCTCATGTGATTAGGTTAATGGTAGCCCAGGAATGTTGTTATTTAAAAAGCAGACAAATGTTTTCCCCAAATGCCAACCCCAGCAAAAATCATTTATGAAACTATATTTTACCTCTCATAGTCATGAGCAAAGAAATGGTTAAAATGAGCTGCTTCATGTGTTCTGTAATTCTGAGCAGTTCTGTATGTTGAGTGTATCCATTACTTAGCAGAATGTGACTGCTGACTCTGCCATTCAGAAGAATCACACTGAAGCTGAAGTGGTAATAATTCAAAATTGACAAGCTTGGAGAGACTTGAAAAGCCAGGCATGTTATTAGCATTTAATGGCATCAAGTATTTAATAGACCATAGTAGAAAGTATTACAAGAATGAATCTCAATAAATCAGCAGATTCCAGGAATATTTGGGGGCTAAGAATTTTTAAAGTATTTTACATATAAGTGGTGGTTATTCCTGGAAATGAATCCCTTAAGTTGACAAAATAGGTGTTTTGTTTTTTGGGTTTTTTTTTTTTTTGACAGAATAGTTTTAGGGTTTCTTAAAATGTTTATTTTTAGAACGGTTCAACTAGAGCAAAAATAATTTAAACCTTAAAAAATTGTTCAACACTACATTGTTCTAAAGATACAACACAGACTTGTTAACTAATGAGAAAAATAAAAATTAACTTTCTAATTATCATATAAAGACATGTGACACTGTTATATAAAAGTAAAAAATAATGACAATTGCATATCAGCTCAATATAATCCTTATGAAAGATTTTTAAGTCTTGATGTAAGTAAATTCTATTAGTTCCTACCTGTGAGTCAGTGTTGGTAGAACTGGCATGCTAGGCTGAGACTAGGATACTAGAAGACTATTTTACTGAAAGAAGTACTAAAAATAATGTACATTCCTTTCTTGTTCAATTCAGTATGTCAGTGACCTCTAAAAAATGAGGGAGACCCAAGTCATTTCCAGTTGGAAGATGTCACATAAAATTGGCATTTCCGGGCTCCCCTGGTGGTGCAGTGGTTGAGAATCCGTCTGCTAATGCAGGGGACACGGGTTCGAGCCCTGGTCTGGGAAGATCCCACGTGCCGCGGAGCAACTAGGCTCGTGAACCACAACTACTGAGCCTGCGCGTCTGGAGCCTGTGCTCCGCAGCAAGAGACGCCACGACAGTGAGAGGCCTGCGCACTGCGATGAAGAGTGGCCCTCGCTTGCCACAACTAGAGAAAGCCCTCGCACAGAAATGAAGACCCAACACAGCCAAAAATAAATTAAAAAAAAAATTGGCATTTCCATCATCTCTCAAAAACCACCCAACAAAAAACAAAGGAAAGGAGAAACTGAAATAAAAATCTCATCTTAAAAAAAAAACACCTGTTTTCAATTTAACCACAAAATAGGTGGAAGGGGTACAAAAGCAGTGGAGTTTGAGCAAAGACATGAAAGGAAGCTGAGAGAGGGCACCCGAAGCTACATATCTCAGAAAGAGCTTAATAGTGCAACCAATGAGATGCACGTACTGAGGTGAAAAATCAATAGCTCCGTTTGTACAACAGTGGAAGTAAGGTGGTGTTATGGGTTGAATTGTGTCTCTCCAAAAGATGCATTGAATTCCTAACCTCGGGTACCTAAGAATGTGACCTTATTTGGAAATAGAGTTTGAAGACATAATCAAGGTAAAATGAGGTCATACTAGATTAGAGTGCGCCCTAATGCAATGACTGGTGTCTTTATAAGACAGAAGTTCGGACACAGAGACACAGAGAGGAAAAAGCCACGTGAAGGTGAAGACAGAGATCGGAGTGATGCATTTACCAGCCAAGAAACACCAGGGTTGCTGGCAGCCACCAGGAGCTAGTATGGAGGCATGGGATGGATTCTCCCTCAGAGCCTCTAGAAGGAGCCAACCCTGCCAACACCTTGATTTCGAACTTCTAGCCTCCAGAACTGTGACACAATACATTTATGTTGTTTTAAGCCACCTGATCTGTAGTACTTTGTTATGGGAACTCTAGCTGTCTAATACAGATGGGTAGGCTGGTAGAGTGAGTTTCCCTGGACCTAGTTGTTTTTTTTAAACTATTATTTTTATTTATTTATTTATTTATTGGCTGCACCCTGTGGCATGTGGGATCTTAGTTCCCTGACCAGGGATTGAACCCATGTCCCCTGCAGTGGAAGCACAGAGTCCCAACCACTGGACCATCAGGGAAGTCCCAACCTAGTTTGGTTTTGAGTAGCAGGGAATGTAGAACTAAACTAGAATCCCACAAACAAGCCATATTCGCAGGAAGTCATATGTTCATAAGGAGAGAAAAGAGACTACACTGTGAACAGCTCTGCACTGCCTATCTTCACTGGCTGGGGAGGAGAAAAGGCTAAAATATCTCACATGCAAAACCCTGGGTCAAAAGAAAAATTCTCCATGATATAGAAGGTGTCCTTGGCCTCTTCACAAATAAGTAAATATTTATATATTTATTTATTTGTGAATAAATAAATTTATTTATTTCCTATAAATAAATATTTAATGTAGGAAAAATTCTCCTCACTCAAAGACAAGGAATGAAAAAGGAACCAACAAAGATATAAGGGAAAAAATGAAAAATGAACAGAAAAAAAAATGCTGATGAATAGTCACCATGAAAATGGTACCTCAGAGCAGATGAAAATTCTGAATACATATTTTGCCTTAAATTTTTAAAAAATGTAATGGAGCAGTTGTTTTCAGATAGCAAGCATGAAATAAAGAAACAACACTCAGAGAAGTGGGAGGTGAGATGACTGAAGGAGCTGAAACATAAGCTGACAGAGCTTAGGAAAGAAGTGAATGAAAAAGAAAAAATAAAACCATGGTAGAAATGTAATCAAAACCGGAAACAGGGTAAGGGTAAAAAGATACAGTATGGAACATAGCGGTCAGAAATGTGAAAAAGGTACAAATTGAAATGTAAACAAAGATCAAATGTTCAGAGAGAACTTTATAAATATCAGAGCAGGAGTAGGCATTCAATACTCACCAAATAAAAGGACCTGAGGACAACAACATGAATAATGGAAGAGAACAGACAGTTAAAGATATATTTCAAGAAAACTTTCCTGTAAGAAAAGAAGACGAATTTACAAATTGAAATTGCATATCATATCCCACAAAAATCTTGACTCAGAATGTTTACCAAACTTTGAAATTTAAAGATTTTAAAATAAATATTATTTGATCAGCCAAGGGGGTTGGGGGTTAAAGGGAGGAATCAAGACATTTATAAGGGAGAAAAATCAAATTAGCCCCAGATTTCTCTGTGACAACGTTTAATATTAGAGAGTGTAGCGATACCTGGAAATTTCTCCCAGAAGGAAAGTATATATTCCAAACTGTCATTCACTTCTAAAGGCAGTAAGCAGTTTTGAATATGCAGACACTCAGGAAATACTGTTTCCAAGAGCTCTTTCTGAAGAGACTATCAGAGGACAAATTTCAGTCAACCAAGACATAAATGGAAAAACTGCAGGAAAGAACCGCCTGTGAGCCCTAAATCTATTTAGTTGTGGAACTAGAACTAAAACAAAAGTGGGAATTATGATTATAGAACCGAATGTAAATGCTAAAAACTCTGCCAAAGGGGAAACAATGTGAATAAAAAAGTTGAGAGGGAAATGGAAAAAGGTAGGAGGTAAAGAATATTAATTTCTCCATTTTTTCTAGCTGAGGGCCACAAAATTTCTTTAAACTGAGAAATCAATTAATGAGAATATAGGAATAATTGTTACCCCCAAAAATGATATGATCTTTTTATAATAATATAATATAGATAATAGATAATTTAACTAAAATTAGGTGGAAAGGGAAGGGAGATAAAGAGGATGTACAGTATAATAATCTTATCAGTGTTCACAGTAGAGAATTAACAGATATTGACTAAAGAAATAGAAGATTAAGGATAGTATTAATCATCCTTAATAGAAAACTCTTGAATCAAAAAGGAAATAAAATTTGACATTTCAGAATACCTGAAATATAGCAATAATAAAAACACTACTAATCAGATCTTAGAGGTACAACTAAAACAGTGGTCCCAGGGAATCTCATAGTCTTTGATAACAGTTATGCCTAAATAAAAAGGAAAGAAAAAACAAAAACTTTAAACTCTGACAATTCAATATGTTAGGTTTATTTATTTTTGTTTGTTTCTTTTCTGAGGAAAACAGAATTAAGCAATAAAGATAAAAGTAGAGATTAGTGAATTAAAAAATGCAGTATCACCTCTTGATTAAAAACTCTCCCTAGAATAGGAATAGATGAATACTTCCTTAGTGTGACAAAAATGATTTCTCTCCTGGGACTTCCCTGGTGGCGCAGTGGTTGAGAGTCCACCTGTCAATGCAGGGGACACGGGTTCAATCCCTGGTCCGGGGGGATCCCACATGCCACGGAGCAGCTAAGCCCGTGCGCCACAACTACTGAGCCTGCGCTCTGGAGCCCGCGAGCCACAACTACTGAAGCCCGCGCACCTAGAGCCCACGCTCCGCAACCGGAGAGGCCACTGCAATGAGAAGCCCGAGCACCGAAACAAAGAGTAGCCCGGCTCGCCACAACTAGAGAAAGCCCGCACACAGCAGCGGAGACCCAACACAGCCAAAAATAGATAAATAAAATAAATAAATTTTTAAAAAAATGATCTCTGTCCCAATCTCAAAGCTGCATAGTGGGAACACGCTGGCTCTTCTCCCCACTCAGGGTCTTTACACTAGCTGAGTCCTCCTTAAACTCTTTGCTCCCAGATCTCCCCAAGGCTGATTCCTCCTCCATGTTTGGGTCTTAGTTCAAATGGTACCTCCTCTGAAGGCCTCCCATGAAAATTCAGTGGAAGCATTCAGTGGAAGCCCCTGCATTTTTTTAAATTATAGACAACAGTACACTTCCCCCTAAATACTTCCTCCTTATTATTAACTAGAATTCAGTATTTGTTTATAGTTTTTATGTAAAATTTATATACAACAAATACACACTTTAACGTTTGCTGAGTTTCAACAAACGCATATATTTACTGAGTTTTAACAAGTGCATACACCTGTGTAACCCAACCTCTATCAAAATATAGAATATTGGGCTTCCCTGGTGGCGCAGTGGTTGAGAGTCCGCCTGCCGATGCCAGGGACACGGGTTCGTGCCCCGGTCCGGGAAGATCCCACATGCCGCGAAGCGGCTGGGCCCGTGAGCCATGGCCGCTGAGCCTGCGCGTCCGGAGCCTGTGCTCCGCAACGGGAGAGGCCACAACAGTGAGAGGCCCGAATACCGAAAAAAAAAAAAAAAAATATATATATATATATATATAGAACATTAATATTACCCCCAAAAGTTCCCTCATGCCCCATCCCAGTTAATCCACACTTCCATGCCCTTAGAAGCTATAAATATTCTGACTTTTTCCACCATAGATTAGTTTTGCTTGTTCTAGAATTTCACATAAATGGAATCATAAAGTATGTACTCTTTTGTGTATGGTTTCTTTTGCTCCGCATAATGTTTTTGAGATTCATCCATGTTGTTTTATATATCAGTGATTTATTTTATATTGCTGAGTTGCATTCTGCTAATACCACAGTGTATTATTCCATTCTCATATTAATGGATATATAGGCTATTTCCATTATAGATAAAGCTGCTGTGAACATTTTATTAATATGTTTTCATTTTTCTGGGACCCAAGTAGCTATGTTTAGTTTTATAAGAAACTGCCAGACCTTTTCCAAAAAGGCTGTACATTCCCACCCACAATATTTGAGCATTGCAGTTGCTCCACATCACCACCACCATTTGGTATTGTCAATTATTTTAGTTATAGCCTTTTGGTGGGTGTGTAAGCAATTTTATTTTTTAATTAAAATATTCTTCCTATTCCAAAAAGTATTTGCAGGTGACTAAAATCCATTTAAGGTGAAAAAGCAAACACAAAAATCAGAGTGAAGAAAGAACAAGCATCCATAGGTATGATGAATCCAGGAAGTATTAGTACAAAGAAATAAATGCATGAAGTAAGTGCTTTGTAATTATTGAAGGTGGTTCACTTCATCAGACTCTGAGCATCTTAGTGGCCAAAACAAAGAGGAAAACATGACCAGTTACAGGATTTATGCTGTCCTTATGGTAAAAACTTATTAGCTGTTCAGGACAAGGAGTTTTTCCTGATACTGGGCATAAGGAATCTCTCCTGCAGGTTCTCACATAGAAGACCCTGAGTGATTCTGTAGTACATACTCTCAACTGTGTGTTCTATGATAAATATACATTGTGTATCAAATTACCCTTTTAAATATAACATCCCTCAATGCAATCCAAAGGCATATAAGAGGTTATGACTCCAGAACAACCCCAAGAAATGAAGTGCAGCAGAGACTGTGAGCATTACCTCTCATACTAGAACTGAGATCATGCAAATCACCTTTTCTATTTTTTTTCCTCTGCCTCATAGTCTCTGTCTTATCTGAATTCATCCCTTTAATTCAAAGAATTGATGCATATTAAATTAATTTCAAATTATTCATATTTATTTATTGAAACATTATACTCTTATCTTTTCCCAAAAAATTATGTGTAATATTTCCTTTGCTTATGCGTTTTCACAGATGATCCTACGACCTCCCCAACTAGATTATAAATTCCCAAGGGCAATGGCCATTTTTATATTGCAGTCAACAGTAAATGTTGACTAAGATATTACTGGTAGAGAAGAAAATATGACATAAATATAAGCATTATGCAGTCATTCATGTGCAGCGTAACATTTACATTAAAATAGAAAATGTTTTTTATGATGCTAGGATAATACTAAAACACATGTAGAATACCATAAATCTGGTATAGTAGAAACCTAAACATAAAACTGTTTAGAAGTCAGCATTATTTTGTATATCCAATTATCTTTTTATTTCTTTCCAAGTTAGGCCTTTAATCACTTTGCTCTCAAAAATTCTGAGAGGGAAGTGTTTTTATTTGAAAAAATTTTTCTTAATTGATTATAAGTATGCATAATACTTAAGGCACTCCTTCAGTATTAAATATTATCACCACCTTACTATGATGACAAAAGCTACTGGTGGCAAACACTGCATGCTGGCTGACCAGCCAACATTTCCAACACCCTTCTCCCTTGCCTGCCTCTACTGAAGAAGGCATAAAAGTTAAAAACTCAATTTCCTAGTTGTCTTGGCAGCATGGTGTGCTCACATGACACAGTTTGACCAATAGGACACAGGTGAAAGTGTGCTGTATCTTTTTTTTAATTGAAGTATAGTTGATTTACAATATCGTGTTAGTTTCAGGTGTACAAAATAGTGATTCAGTAATTTTTGCAGATTATATTCCATTATACGTTATTACAAGATACAATTGTAATTGTATACAATTATGCAATTGTAATAGATACAATTATACAAGGTATAATTCCCTGTGCTATGCAGTATATCCTTTTTGCTTCTCTATTTTATATATAATAGTTTGTATCTATTAATCCCATACCCCTAATTTGTCCCTCCCCCATTTCCTCTCCCCTTTGGTAATCACAAGTTTGTTTTCTATGTCTGTGACTCTGTGTCTGTTTTGTATATACATTCATTCACATCATTTTTTAGATTCCACATATAAGTGAATAGTATTTGTCTTTCTCTGACTTATTTCACTAAGCATGGTATACTCTAGGTCCATCCACATTGCTGCAAATGGCATTATTTCATTCTTTTTCATGGCTGAGTAATATTCCATTATATATATATATATATATCTCACATTTTCTTAATCCAGTTGTCTGTTGGTGAGCACTTGGGTTGCTTCTATGTCTTGGCTATTGTAAATAGTGCTGCTTTGATCATTGGGATTCATGTATCTTTTCAAATTAGTGTTTTTGTTTTTTCTGGATATATGCCCAGGAGTAGAATTGCTGGACCATATGGTAGTTCTATTTTTAGTTTTTTAAGGAACCTCTATACTGTTTTCCATAATGGCTGTGCCAGTTTACATTCCCATCAAAAATGTGCCCTTTTCTCCTCACCCTCTTTGACATTTGTCATTTGTAGACTTTTTGATGGTAGACATCCCGACAGCTGTGAGGTGATATCTCATTGCGGTTTCTTTCTTTCTTCCTTCCTTCCTTTCTTCCTCCCTCTCTCCCTTCCTTCCTTCCTTCCTCTCTCTCTCTTCCTCTCTCCCTCTCTCCCCACCCCCTCTCTTTTGGCTGTATTGGGTCTTCGTTGCTGCACGCAGGCTTTCTCCAGTTGCGGCTAGAGAGGGCTACTCTTTGTTGTGGTGCGCGGGCTTCTTGTTGTAGTGGCTTCTCTTGCTGTGGAGCATGGACTCCAGGCATGTGGGCTTCAGTAGTTGTGGCGCGTGGGCTCAGTAGCTGTGGCTCGCGGGCTCTAGAGCGCAGGCTCAGTAGCTGTGGCGCACGGGATTAGTTACTCCACGGCATGTGGGATCTTCCTGGACCAGGACTCGAACCCGTGTACCCTGCATTGGCAGGCGGATTCTTAACTACTGCGCCACCAGGGAAGTCCCTCATTGTGGTTTTGATTTGCATTTCTCTAATAATTAGTGATGTTGAGCACCTTTTCATGTGCTTGTTTGCCATCTGTATGTCATCTTTGGAAAAATGTCTATTCAAGTCTTCTGCCCCTTTTTTGATTGCATTATTTGTTTTTTTTGATATTGAGTTGTATGTGCTCTTTGTATATTTTGAATGTTAACCCCTTGTTGGTCACATCATTTGCAAATATATGAACCCATTCTTTGGGTTGTCTTTTAATTTTGTTGATGGTTTCCTTTTCTGTGCAAAAGTTTTAAGTTTAATTAGGTCCCATTTCTTTATTTTTGCTCTTATTTCTTTTGTCTTAGGAGACTGACCCAAGAAAATATTGCTATGATTTATGTCAGAGCGTTCCATCTATGTTCTCTTCTAGGAGTTTTATGGTTTCAGGTCTTACATTTAGGTCTATAAACCATTTTGAGTTTATTTTCATATATGGTGTGAGGGAATGCAGTGTGCTGAACTTCCTATTTTTCCTCCCCCACTTTCCATTCTAGTACCTAAAAGTAACACTTGGCCGTACCAGAGCCACATTTTAACCATAGGACAAAGGTTCATAACTAGGGATGGGAGACTGGCAAGATGAAAAAGAGCTTGGATCCATGATAACATACCTGAATCTCCATATTACCTATGGATTTCCTACTGTGGTGGCCAGGTTGATCCCCAGTGACCCTCAGCTCCTGGTATTCATACCTTTGAGTAGTACCTTCCCACAGTGAATCAGGGCTGGCCTGTGTGATCAGTAGAATAGAGCAGAAGTGATACTGTTTGACTTCTGATGCTGGATCATAAAAGGCCTCGCAGCTTCCGCGTTGCTCTCTTGGATTGCTCACTCTGGGAAAAGCTAGCAGCCATCCTTTGAAAACATGTAAGGAGCTTTGTGGAGAGGCCCATGTGGAGAGAAAACGAGGATTCCTGCCAACAGCCAGCACCAATTTACCAATCATGAAAGTGAGCCCCTTGGAAGTATATCCTCCAGCACCAGTCAAGCCATCAGATGACTACAACCATGAGAGCTGACAGTTATCTCATCAAAGACCTTGAGACAGAATTACCTAGCCAAGCTAGTCCTGAATTCTTGAACTATAGAAATCATGAGCAAGAATAAATTATTATTGTCAAATTGTGGTTTTCTCAGGGTATATGCCCAGTAGTGAGATTGTTGGATCATATGGTAGTTCTATTTTTAGTTTTTTAAGGGACCTCCATACTGTTCTCCACAGTGGCTGTATCAATTTACACTCCCACTAACAGTGCAAGAGGGCTCCCTTTTCTCCACACCCTCTCCAGCATTTATTGTTTGTAGATTTTTTGATGATGTGAGGTGATACCTCACTGTAGTTTTGATTTGCATTTCTCTAATGATTAGTGATGTTGAGCATCCTTTCATGTGTTTGTTGGCAATCTGTATACCTTCTTTGGAGAAATGTCTATTTAGGTTTTCTGCCCATTTTTTTCTTTAAATTTATTTTATTTATTTATTTATTTTGTCTGCACTGGGCCTTTGTTGTTGCACCTGGGCTTTTCTCTAGTTGAGGTGAGCAGGGGCTACTCTTTGCTGCGGTGCACTGGCTTCTCATTGCAGGGGCTTCTCTTGTAGAGAAGCACGGGCTCTAGGTGCACTTGTTCTAGAATGCAGGCTCAGTAGTGGTGGCGCACAGACTTAGTTGTTCTGCGGCGTGTGGGATCTTCCCAGACTAGGGTTCAAACTTGTGTCCCCTGCATTGGCAGGCAGATTCTTTCATATTTTCTATTTATTTTTGGTTGTGTTGGGTCTTCGTTGCTGCGCACAGACTTTCTCTAGTTGTGGAGAGCAGGGCTACTCTTTGTTGAGGTGCGTGGGCTTCTCATTGTGGTGGCTTCTCTTGTTGTGGAACATGGGCTCTAGCTACGCGGGCTTCAGTAGTTGTAGCATGTGGTCTCTAGAACACAGGCTCAGTAGTTGTGGCACACGGACTTAGTTGTTCCACGGCATGTGGGATCTTCCCAGACCAGGGATCGAACCTGTGTCCCCTGCATTGGCAGGTGGATTCTTAACCACTGCACCACCAGGGAAGCCCTTCTGCCCATTTTTGGATTGGGTTGTTTTTTTTTTTTGATATTGAGCTGTATGAACTGCTTGTATATTTTGGAGATTAATCCTTTGTCCATTGCTTTGTTTGCAAATACTTTCTCCCATTCTGAGGGTTGTCTTTTCATCTTGTTTATGGTTTCCTTTGCTGTGTAAAAGCTTTTAAATTTCATTAGGTCCCATTTGTTTATTTTTGTTTTTATTTCCATTTCTCTAAGAGGTGGGTCAAAAAAGACCTTACAATAGCCAGGACATGGAAGCAACCTAAGTGTCCATCGAAAGATGAATGGATAAAGGAGATGTGGCATATATATACAATGGAATATTACTCAGCCATAAAAAGAAATGAAATTGAGTTATTTGTAGTGAGGAGGATGGACCTAGAGTCTGTCATACAGAGTGAAGTAAGTCAGACAGAGAGAAACAAATACCATATGCTAACACATATATATGGAATCTAAGAAAAAAAAATGGTTCTGAAGAACCTAGGGGCAGGACAGGAATAAAGATGCAGACGTAGAGAACGGAATTGAGGAAACAGGGAGGGGGAAGGGTAAGCTGAGACGAAGTGAGAGAGTGTCATTGACATATATACACTACCAAATGTAAAATAGATAGCTAGTGGGAAGCAGCCACATAGCACAGGGAGATCAGCTTGGTGCTTTGTGACCACCTAGAGGGGTGGGATAGGGAGGGTGGGAGGGAGACGCAAGGGGGAGGGGATATGGGGATATATGTATATGTATAGCTGATTCACTTTGTTATACAGCAGAAACTAACACAACAATGTAAGGCAGTTATACTCCAATAAAGATGTTAAATGTATGTATATATATATATATATAGTTGTTTAATCCATGAAGTTTTAGGGATGATTTGTTATGCAGCATTAAGTAACAAATATATCACAATTCTTGTTATGTAAGATGAGTTTAAGCCAATGTTACTTGGGTAACTTTTTATTTATAGCCGAACAGTTCTAAGTGATAAACTACTCTTGGAAATTTGGGACGTGGGGAAACAACTATAAAAGTTTCTTGTATGCTAATCCATCCTATAAACCGTATTCAAAGCAATATCAAACATCCTGTAAACTGTATTCAAAGCAGTACCACTTTACGGAACAGAATGGGAAAAAATGATCCTCATCTCAAGAAACCTAAACACTAGCCCCAACTCTATCATTTGCCTATGACATTGGGCAAATCAATTGGAGATGCTCTTCTTCATTTGAATGATGAGGAAACTGGACTAGATGATTTCCATAGCTCCCTTTAACTCTTAAATTCTGACTCTGGGCTATAAGAGTTCATTGGTGCTGTTTTTCAGGGCTCTTGATAACCTTTAAAGAGAAAATTTTGCCTATCAAGTTAGTGTAATAATAATCAATTCTGGGGAAAATGCAAGGTTATTGGCACTAACATACTATTTTGGGGAAAATAAATTGGTTTAATACTCTTAGAAAGCAATTTGGTATTATGTCAGTGGTCTTTTTTTTTTAAGTCAGTATTCTAACAGAAAAGAATGACATTGTAATCTTAAAAGTAGAACACATAGTATCCTTACAAATTATGTTTAAGAGTTTATAACATGGGGAAATATATTTTCATACTAAGAAAAAATTGAAAACCACTAGAAATATCTATTTTAGTAGTTTTCTTTGGGTGGTGAAACTGGAGATTATTTTCCTCTCTGCCTCCCATTGTTTTTGTATTTTTCAAGTTTTTCATCCATGGCTCACTTTCATAATTTTAAAGCCTTAATGAGAGACTAGAGAAGCTACAATTCAAAGAGGAAAATTAGAAAGAATGAAAAAAAATTAAGAAAAAAATGCAAGAGGGTGACATTAAATAAGCCAGGATCTACTGTGAGTAGGTTGGCAGTTGATCAAGAGCAGATGTTGGCAGTAAGACAGGCTAGTGAAAGAAGCAGCAGTTTGATGAGGCTATGACTTGGAAAATTGGATTAGGAAATAATCGAACACATATGGCACAAACCCAAGAGGCATAGAGGATTAGGAATATGGCAAATCTCAGGAGTCAAGGCCATAGGAAGTGAAAAGTGAAACACAGAACAGAATATATGGACATAGTGATCACCTAAATAACAGGTGGAATAGGACGACTAAGTAAACATTCAGTGTAGGTGTTGCTGTAATATGCATATTTAAGTGAACCAAGAGACCACAAAATCACACACAAAAAAGCAAGCATTTTTTTTTTTTACATATAGTGGCGTGTAAGCACTAGGTTACAAACGATTGGGCATTATTTGGAGCATAGCTATTGTTAGTTTTGCCTCTAGATTGCTATATAATAATGTCACTTCTGTGGTTGGTGAGCATAAGAAGAGATTGAACACCACGTTTGGTACTCGCTTTCATTTTCTGGGAGCTGAGATTAGCCAGGAGACCAACAGTGAGCATGGACAATAACATCCCCAGAAAGTGTGTATGATTTCAAAACATGAGGGAGGGGCTGTGTCAACTTGGTGAAGGCCTAGGAAGGAACTTCTCTTTGGGATATTTAGATTCAGACGTTCTCCCTCTGTATGTCTCCTCACCAAATTAAAATTAATTCATACTTTAGTACAGAAACTTATAGGTTGAGTATCTGTAAGAAAAGAGAACAGTACTTCTAAGAGTTGTTTTGAAACTACAAATCAAAGCAACAGAGAAAAGTTCTGCTTTAGCTTTAGCTTTAGCTGTCTGGACTGGATGTAACCTGGAGACAAAGCTAAGCCAAAACAAACATATCGTTAGCTTAACATGCCAGCATATTTCCTTACCCCAGTGCAGGGCTCTATAACACGGTAAATGCACGGTTCTTGCCTAATCTCACCGACGGATCCTCCGTTTGTTGTTTTCTTCCCCATCCTCTAAGTATGGGCATTCTCTTCGGATTGGTCCTTGATGCCCCATCCTACACTTTCTCCTGGGGACAACTTATCCACATCCATGGCAATGCACCGAACGCGTATTGAGCACCAACTATACTATACACCAGGACACACCAAGAACACATTGTCCATGAACCAGAGAAAAACACTTGAATAACAACGATATAATGTTGTAAGTGCTCCACTAAAGGTTAATGCGAATCATGGGAGCAGAAAGAAGGGCGTGACTGACATCTGAGAAGTTTTCACAGAAGGAGATATTGTTAAAGAATGACCAAAATGTTCAAAGGTGGATATGAGAATTTCAAGCGAAGGAGACAATGAGTGCAAAGACAGCATAGCATGTTTGGAAAAGGACAAGAAGTTTGGTGTGAAGAACTTAGGGGAGCTCAAGGAGGTAGAAGGAAGTGAGGCTGGAGATAAAACGAGTGCTGGGGAGAGTTCTTCTAAGCCCTGGTAATAAGTTTCAATTTTATTCATTATGTATTGAAAGCCATTAAAAGGGGTTAAGCAAGAAAGAGACAAGGTCCTATTTGTATTTTAAAACAATCCCTTTGGTAGCAATCTTGATGTTCCTTTGCTAAGACCCAAGCAGGTAAAAAGCATTTCAATAATCCAGGTGAGGAATGATGGAAGCCTAAACTAACAGAACGGCAGGGGGAGATGGACAGGAACGGTGGATTCAAGAGCATTGATCAGCTCTAGGGGGTAAAGAGAGGAATCCACCAAAGGCAAGTTTTTAGCATAATCAGCTGGTTGGATGTGATATCACTAAATGAGACAAAGAATATAAGGCAAGTATGAGAGAGATGAGGCAAAGGAAACAAAGAAAAACCGTATCTATTTTGACATGGTGAGTTGGAAGAGTCCACTGGGATATCTGAGGGCAGATACCCTGTGAACAGTTGAATGTAAGAATGTGGAGCTTAGAAATAAATATGGGGGTTAAAGCCATCAGCAAGTGACAGCTTCAGCAATGAAAAGAAATGAAATCATCCAGGAAATATAGGATGGAAAGTATCTACTTTTATCTAGATATTCACATTTTTTCTCTGACACTCTACTCTTAGAAAATCTATGTTCTCTATCATCATTTATTACCAGACTTTTCCATTTGGACATCACAACCATGGCCACCAACATACATGAATCTAATGGTATTGTCTGTCAAAAACGGTTAAATATTGGAATTAGATATGTTTCAACCTTAGTAATTGGCATTTCACAACTGTGTTATCACAGCAGTTTCCTGGCTTCCTTACCTTCCAGCTCACTTCCTTATAATTCATATTGCCAAATATTTCTCATCCCTTTTCTTCATATATTATTCCTCTGCTCAAAACCCTTTAGAGGTGCCCCATTCATCACTACAGCCAAGCTAAGCCCCACACTCAATTTCCATCACTCCTCAACATTATTCTCCACCTTACAGGGCCCCTCAGTGTCCTTGGAACCAACCCCCAGGGTTCATTCCATCCTTGGTTCATGCTGTACCCCTAATCTGTAATTTCCTCTTCTCAGCTTATCCAAATCCCATTGAACATTTCAAGCAGTATTTCTCAACTTTCTGACCATTTCCCTTTGATAAAGCTAACTCAAAACCCATTCTCAACCTGTTTCCTCCTTGTCTCCTTCCACTAGAGAGGCTGGAAAAGTTCAGTGTTTGTTTTCTGAGCCTCCTTTGGAACTAGGAGAGACCACGTGACACTGTTCTGGCCAACAGTACTGCTCCCTTCTCCTTCTTGCCTTAAAAATGGGCACAGGTACCCAGAACTGCAGCAACCATCACGGGATCATAAACAAACAAGTCAGTCCATTTAGTATCACAGCCTGGTAAAACACAGATTGTGAGCTCCTTGATTCCATCCCTAGGCCATACCAGGCCAGGATTGCCTACCTCTAGACTTAAACTATATGAGAAAATAAGCCCTTAATTGTTTAGGCTACAGTTGCCTGTCTTTGTTTGTTTGTTGTTTTTTGCTGAAGAAAAAAATTCCAAATTGATATACATGGCATGCTCCCATTCTTTATTTTCAAACAGTAAGGTACCCTGAATAGCTAATAAATTCATGTGAGTCTTTTTATGCACAAAAATTAACATTTACTTGATAGTTCCAACATGAATCTAATAAACAGTCAGCTAAGATATGTAGACACACATATCTTCCACCAATTACAGCTTTTTGCAGAAGCTATTCTCTCTGAAGTTCACGGAGTCTAGGAGACCCAAAAATTAAGACACATTAGTTAAAGGGAGAGTTTCAGTTCTTCAGTAGCAATGTGTTTAAGTTATTCTGTAAGTATTTAGTTCTCCTTTACTGCAACTAAAAAGAGAGTTCTAAGTTATCGAATTTTTATATATTAATATTTTGCTTTCCCTCTAAAAAGAGATGAGCGACCCCTCACAGTAGAGTGCTGAAGTATTCTCTATCCTGATTTGGACAGATGAGCATTCCATGCTGTGGTAGGCATCCTCTAAGGAGGCCCTCAATGTTCCCCACCTCCTGGTAGTTATACCCCTGTTTAATCTGCTCCCCTACAGTGTGGGCTGGATTTAGTAGCCAGGTCATATGGTAACTCTATGTTTACCATTTTGAGGAACTGTCAAACTGTCTCACCAAAGTGGCTGCAGCATTTTACATTCCAGATAAACTACTTCTTATCTATAGAGCAAAATGCAAATTATTTAACCTGAGTTTCCCATCATTTATAAAATGGGATAATTCCAAAAGTAAAGACTAACATTTATTAAGTACTTACATGCACCTGTATGGTTCTAGGTAATTTCTAAGATTTTACTAATTTAATCCCCTGTGGTATGATTGTCAGATAAAATAAAGGACACAGGAAATTTAAATTTCACATAAAAAAATAAATTTTTTTTAGTATGATTATGTCCTATGCAATTCTGCCCAAGGTCACATAGTAGTAATCGCTATTACTTGCCAGGGTGGGAATCCAGGCAATCTGACTCTGGAAGGACTGCTGTTAATTTCCAGTAACTTCAAGCAGTTCTTGCAAGGCAAATTAAGTACATTTAAAAACATGGTACCCACAATAGTAAATTTCCAATAGATGTTAGTTCCCTTCCAGGTTTCTTCCTTCCCTGGCCTCCTTCCCTCACTACCCCCAACACTTTGGGTGCCCATAGCACTTGGCTTATACCTCTTTCATAGTAATATTCTACAGAGAGGTTGTCATTGTTGAATGGTCATAATTCCTGAATTGAGACTTTATGGAAAGTTATTTAAATATCAATTTACTATACCAGGTTATGGTAAGAATACCAACATCCTCAGGGAAAGCTTTAAGAAATAAACAATTACTTTATAAATGCATAACAGAAAAGTGAAAGTCCCTGTTCTCTCTAAATTGGCACTTGACTTCTAATTTTGTTCTTTAAAAGTAAGTCTTTAATTAATAATCAAGAACATCAAGCTTGATTGGAATACTAAGAACATTAATCTAATTATATTCCTATATTATGAATGCCAATTGTTTAAGTATATTAACAGCAATTCTGTATTTCTCAAATACATTAGTCTTTAGGATTCACCCCAAAAGATTTGAAGAGATTTTTAACAAGTAGATCTTTAGCTTTCTGCAGTAATGAATGTGCCTTGAATCAATCATTAAACAGAAAAAAGTCATACTTTTTTTTTTCTTCTACATCTCAATGCTGTACGGAACGGCCACATCCATATAACTAAGTGGTCCACACTTGTTCACTCTCTGGAATTTTTTCTATTATGTTTGTAACTCGGTATATATTCATTCTTAGAATATTTAATATGGTGCAGAAGAGGAAACACTGTTACATATCCATTATTATCCTGAGATAACAGAGAAAATGTCTGCATATAAAGCTGGTTTTAATGTCATAGCAGTCATTTTTGACACTGTATTTCCTGGGCCAACTACTCTTTTTTTCCAGCTGAAAATTATGTTGGCTGAGAGCCATGCCACAGAACCTCCACCCTGAAGAGTGACTCAGATAATTAGACAAAAGCATTTAAACCTCTTCAGGATATTTTCAGACTTCCCTCTTGACATTGCTTCCTCTTAGGCAAAGAATTGGGGGCTACACATTTTGTGTAGTTGAAGGAAAAAAACTACCACCATTCATAAATCAATAATGCCTATTCTCAATCATCATCTTTAAAAAGGTACAACAAACAGTTGGTTCCTCAGCACCTTGAGAAAGTTTTTGCTCACTGACTACTTTTTTTACGTACAGCATAATTTTTTAAACATTTTATTATGGATAATTTCAAACATACCAATGATGAACACCCATGTACCCATTCACTCAGCTTCAACAATTACCAACTGATGGTCAATATGGTTTCACCTATAAACCCACTCCCCACTCCCAGGTTATTTTATTTTATTTTTTAAATTTATTTTTGGCTGCGTTGGGTCTTCGTTGCTGCGCGCGGGCTTTCTCTAGTTGTGGCGAGCAGGGGCTAATCTTTGTTGCGGTGCTCGGGCTTCTCATTCTGGTGGCTTCTCTCGTTGCGGAGCACAGGCTCTAGGTACGTGGGCTTCAGTAGTTGTGGCTCCGCGGCATGTGGGATCTTCTCGGACCAGGGCTCAAACCCGTATCCCCTGCATTGGCAGGCGGATTCTTAACCACTGCACCACCAGGAAGTCCCCCAAGTTATTTTTATTTTTATTTTTTTATTTATTTATTTTTTTGCGGTACGCGGACATCTCACTGTTGTGGCGTCTCCCGTTGCGGAGCACAGGCTCCAGACACGCAGGCTCAGCGACCATGGCTCAAGGGCCCAGCCGCTCCGCGGCATGCAGGATCCTCCTGGACCGGGGCACGAACCCGTGTCCCCTGCATCGGCAGGCGGACTCTCAACCACTGAGCCACCAGGGAAGCCCCCCAAGTTATTTTAATACAAATCCTAGTCACATAATTTCGTCTTTAAGTATTTCGATGACGCTAGCATAAATTTTGAATTTTATTTCTGTTTTAATTTTTTAATTATTAAATTAGAGGGAAAAGGGAAAATAGAGCTAACATCTATTGAGTGCTTACCATGCCAGATGTTATGCTAGAGACTTTCTCCTAAATTACCACTTTTAATGATAAAATCCTGCTGGGGGAACATTGCCAGTCCCATGTTTAGAAAAGGAAACAGACAAAGAGATAAATTTTCCAGCATTACTTAGCTACTGAGTAGCAGGGCTAGGATGCAAACCTGGGTCTGTCTGACTCAAAACCTTATGCTCTTTCCCCAAATCTACCCTGTCCTAAAAACGCCTGTGAAAAGGTAGGAATTGTCTTATATAAACTATTTGAGGAGAGGAGCATCTCTTCCACCTACAGTCCTCCCTCCATGCTATGAATGGTATTCACAACATATACACAGGATGTTTCCAGAGCCTAATTCCAGTAGTATTTCTAACATTGTAATCCAGAATCTAAAAGTCACACAATTTCCTAAGTCAGTATTTTGATGATCTGGAAAGCAACATGCACTCTGAGGTGTACCAGTAGGCAACATACTTTAGGTTTTAGTAGGATGGGATGTGCATCAAGAAACAAACAAACAAACAAAAACAAACAAACAAAAAGAAAACCACCACAGCCTAGAAATTGCCATAGGTGTGGAAAAAGAAATATTAACATGTCTAAGCATATGGAAACAATAACTATACTAATAACCATACATACCATACAGAAAGATTAGTTACCCAGGATGTAACTTAGAAAATTTGCCGTGCTAGTCTAAAATCTATACTCCAAAAAGAAGTAAATAAAATTTTTTTAATTTAAAAAAATAAAATAAAAACTATACTCCATTCAATGAAATGTCTAACAAATAATAAAAGAGTACCTGTTAGCATTTATTTAAAATATTTTCTCCAAGATGTCTCTATTTAAGTAAAAAAAAAAAGAATAAAAATTTAATTTTTGTTCTATAACTCAAGTTTGTCTCAATGACAAAAAATAAGACTTAAGATTCCTCAACTAGGTTCCTAAATACTAGGTTCCTATATGAGATGCCTTCATTCATTACCTTAAATCAATATTATCTATGAATTGGAGAGAATAAAAAATGCAATTCAATCTTATAAAAAGAATTCAAATCATAAAGATAAGCAATCAAACACAAAAGGGTGAGAAATTTTCACATACCAGTACTAGTGTTTACTTTGCGATACCTACCTATCTTTACCCCCAAACTTGATAATTACAGCTCAGATTTTTTAAATTTCAAAAATAAGCCACAATGCAATATGTTCATTTCAGCTGTAGGCTCAAGGTTCCTAGGAAATAATTCATGACTTATGAAAAAACTCAAGTGTATCAAATAGAAATACTATGTGTCAATAGCTACCAGCTTCCCAGGTTTGTCCTGTTAAGTCTATAAATGAGTCATCAGTTATTAACCTCAAAAATCTTGTTTTAGAAGTTGATTAAGAATCACTATTGGTTACCTAGAGCTAGATATAAATACAAAGATACTGACATAATGCCCTACTACCAGATCACTACATATTTTCTTACTTTGAAGTATATAACTACTACTTTTAATATCCCTAAATATGTGTTGAAAAAAATGAATGAATCCCAAGCACTAATATTAAAAGAATTCTTGTTTTTAAAAAAGCTTGTATTTTAAATTTACTTATAGCAAGGAAGAAGATTTTTTTAAATAATTCAACATTAAATTCTCAAAGTCAAAGCCTCAGAAAAAGGAAAGTTGTGGTTCATAGCCACTGACTCATTTCCTTAGATGATTCAACCTCCTGGCTTTAACACTGCCTTGCCTTCCCCTCCCCTTTTCAATTTTAACGCAGTACAGGGTGGAAATAAACCTCTGACACTATAGAGCTAGCTTTCCTGTGCTACCACATCATAATCTTTGAAATAAACTAAGTCTTTCTACAAGCTTTTATACATGTTTGATATTGAACTCCTATTATATAATTCAATTAACAGTGACTCAAACTCAAACACGCTATGTGGATTTTTCCAAAAGTTTTTGAAAAAATTCAGAGGTGTTTTTTCCACCTCTTAGAAATGTCACTGGCACAAAAATGATTTCATTAAAATGCGTATCTTTCTGCTACCCCGCACAACCCTTTGAAAATAAGCTTGTGCTCCATTTTGTTTTTCCATGTATTCTTTAAATATTTATATACCTCAAATGTTGAGTTCCTTATGAATATGTTCATGAGCTTACCTAATGCAAAGTCAAGACCCACAAAGACAAATGAAGAGAATTAAACATGAATGCACCAAAGGCATGTCTACACACGCCCAAAACAGAACACATCCGGCTCATCCTCTCCAAGTAAGGGCAAGATGGTATCTAGCCAGCTACAACAGAGCTCAGAAACCATGTGTACTCATGCTGCTGTTGAAAAAGAACAGCTTGCAAACCATCCCCTAATCGAGGGCATGTAGAGATATAGTTCAAACTAAGTTGATGTCACCTTATCTAACGCAAGATAGAAAAGAATGCCTCTTCCTTCTCACCATCTGTGCCCCACCCCCTACCCCAAAGCCTTCCTTGTCAACCAGGCCCTCAGGTGCTAGTGGATACATAAAGAAGAATGTTTGGGAGTTATTTAAAATTGCCAACTCTTTCATTCATTGGAGGGAATCACCTTCCTCATACACTTCAAACAAGTCCCAGTCCCTCCAAAATATTGCTTTGTCCCCAGAAGCACCCACAATCACCTGATAAATTGGCTTAATGACAGACAGATCGCCTGGATCACTGCCACCATGTCTTACTGGGTTCCATGTTTAAAAAAAAAAAATTTTATTGCAGTTTGTTAGAACCTTCCCTTCCTAAAGGCTGTTGCTTTGAGGTCAGTAAGACTTGGGTACGAATTATCGGCTCTCCCATTTAATAGCTGTGGTATCATGGACAAATTACTTAAATTTTGTCCATGAAGTTTCTTACCTGTAAAATGAGAGATAATACCACCTATTTTGCTAGTCTGTTGTGAGGGTAACATTTAAAGCCTGCAGCACACTGGCAGACACACAATAATTATTCAATAACATATGCTGTTATTTAATACTATACACCATTTTGTCATCTTGTAGAATTTCCCCCTGTAACTCCTAAATCACTGCGGAAGAAATATCCTGAACTGTTGCTGACAGAAAGTATTGTGTCAGTTTGCAAATCTTAAGAGAAATTTCATAGTATATTGGTAACTCTGGGATTAGGTTGATCATGATGCCTGAATTTTAGAAATTCTTTTAAATTTCAGTCCATGGCTATATGATTGATAAATACAAATAAATTTTGTGTCTAGTCTCAGCCATATCACTAATTGCTGTGATTTACTGGACAGGTCATAGCCACCATGGCTTATTTTCCACATTTGTGAGATAGGGGTACCACCATCACATCTTTAATTATAGTGGGACTAGAATTACTTGGGCATGGTCACTGTAGGCATTTCCAAGAAGAGAGGTCTAACTAAGCAAAAACAACAACAAAAAAGTAGCTTAAAGAAATTAAGATGAACATTTTTCAAATGGATTCTTTTTTTTCAATTTTCCTTTCCCTCTAGGAAATGGGTGGTAGGGAGCACATGTTCTTCATTCCCCACTCCACCCTCAATAATCAATACCTACTTATCTGAATGATGTTTTGAAAATTAAATGACCCTCTTCTATTACAGTGTTATCATCCCTTCATCTCCAGTTTTTCAGACCACTTCTATCAACAGCTTCTCTACTACCTCCTGTCTTTTTTGTTACAAACTAGTTTCTGACCACTTCTCTCAAACTTACCTAAGGAAGATCTCAATGACTTTCTAATGTCAATTCCAAAGAACTTATTTTGTACTTCAGCTTTCTTGATCTCCCTGGAGGATATGACATCACTGATATTCTGTTCCTTGTCTTCTCAGTCTTCTCTGTTAACACCCTCTTCTTCTACCCACCCCTTAAGCATTGGTGTTCCCCAGGGAGGTGTTCCATCCTCTGCCCTTTATTCTTCTCACTCCCAGGAAATCTCACTAGCATCTATGGTTTCAAAAGCCATTTACAAGCTAACTTCTAAACCTCTACCTGTAGACTAGATGTCCTATCTGGATATAGACTGGATATCTCCATGTAAATGTTCATGCCATAGGTGTCTAAAACTTGCTGTCAAAACTGGGTATGTCATCTCCTTCCTCCCCTTAAACTTGCTCTTTTCCCTCTGTATTTCTATAATTATAACCTTCATTAGCAGTCATTCATGCAGACTTTCCCCCTTGTTCCCTCTCATTCCGTTGGCCCAAACTTGTTTATTCTGTCTCTAAAATAATGTTTTCCAAACCATAGTCCTTGGAACCCTTATTGGTTTGTTTGTTTAAATATTAGGGTTTGGTGATCAAATTAGTTTGGGAAATGCTGGGTTAAGGCAGGACTTCTAAGAATCTTCAATATACTACTAAAGTGCCTTGTGACTCCCAAATGCAGTTAACAATATGAAGCGTTTCCCAAATAGCTTGGCAGCCTTTTTTCCAAGGATTATCTTCTGTGATCAGTGTGCCACAGAACATACTTCGCAAAATATCATTCAAGTATTTCTCAGATGTATCCTCTCCTCTCCACCACCATACCCATTGCTTCAACTAGGGAATTCTTTTTTTTTTTTTTTTTTTTTTAGCGGTACGCGGGCCTCTCACTGTTGTGGCCTCTCCCGTTGCGGAGCACAGGCTCCGGACGTGCAGGCTTAGCGGCCATGGCTCACGGGCCTAGCCGCTCCGCGGCATGTGGGATCTTCCCGGACTGGGGCACGAACCCGTGTTCCCTGCATCGGGAGGCGGACTCTCAACCACTGCGCCACCAGGGAAGTCCCAGCAGGCAGATTCTTAACCACTGTGCCACCAGGGAAGTCCCCAAAGTTTTTGATTAATGAACCAAAAGCCTTTCTTTTCCCACTATCTTCAGTTGATAGACTAGTAATGTTTAAGATTTTTTTTTTTTTTGCTGTACGCGGACCTCTCACAGTTGTGGCCTCTCCCGTTGCGGAGCACAGGCTCCGGACGTGCAGGCCCAGCGGCCATGGCTCACGGGCCCAGCCGCTCCGCGGTATGTGGGATCCTCCTGGACCGGGGCACGAACCCGCGTCCCCTGCAACGGCAGGTGGACTCTCAACCACTGCGCCACCAGGGAAGCCCTCAACTAGGGAATTCTATCTCATCTTGTCTATACAGTAGGTTTCCTGCCTAGGATCTTTATACTCATCCTTTACACAGTATTTGGTGAGCTCCCTAAAGTGTAAACTTCATGCAATTTCATGCTTAAAAATCCCACAAGGTTTCCTAGTACCCAAATTATAGGATCCAAAGTCCTTAAAAAACCAAAGGCACTTCATGATCCAGCCCCTCATCATCTTTCTATCTTCATCTCACACCAGTCCACCCTAAACTCCAGGCATAATAAACTGTAAATTCCTGGTGGTGCTATGTTAACACTTTCTGGCTTTTGCACATAATGTTCTGCCTCAAATGTCAACCACCTCTTGTTTATCTGAATAATTCCTACTCATCCTTTAAAACTGACCTCAGATGGTCTTCTTCTGAAGCCTTCCATTCCCCAGTCAGAGGAAGGTGCCTCACTGGTGTGCAGTCAATGCACTGTCTGTTATAGCACATCTTTGTAATTATCTGTGTACCTGTTTCTATTTTTCAACTAGACTGTGACCTTCTTGAAGATTAAGGACATTTATTTATTCCTGCTATGGGGCCTTGTGCCGTGTCTGGAACCTAGTAGATGAATGCTTGGTGAATAAATGAATCAACATATACATTATCTTTTAACTGTTTCAATATTCTTTCTTTCTGAAAACTCATTTAAATGTATAAAGTATGGGTTTTTCTTGGAATTTTAGTATGGGACCTAGAAAGATGTGGCAAACTTCTGTAAAGGACCAGATAGTAAACGTTTTAGGCTTTGTGGGCCATATGGTCTGTGTCCTAACTACTCAACCCTGCTGTCACTGTGCAAAAGCAGCCATAGACTGCACACAAATAAATGACCATGATTACATTCCAATAAAACTTCATTTACAAAAACAGGCAGTGGGCCAGATTTGGCTCACAGATCATAGTTTGCCAATCCCTGGCCTAAGAAGTTCATCGTATCTCAATGATCTTAACTGATATCCTCTAATGCAGTTACTGAAATTGTAGGCATGGTATCAGGAAGAAATGACCATCCTCTAAAAACGAACTGTGCAATATGATAGTCACTAACCACATGAAGTTATTGAGCACTGGAATGTGCCTAGTCCTAACTGAGATGTGCTTCAGGTATATAATTTTGTATACACTTGGATTTTGAAGATTTTGTGTGAAACAAAGAATGTGAAATATCTCGTTAATAATTATTTTATACCGGTGACATTGAAATAATATATTTGATACATTGGGTTAAAAAATATTATTAAAACTGATTTCACCTGTTTATTTTTACTTTTTAAAATGTGACTTTTTTTTTTTTAAAGACTTTATTTATTTATTTTTGCTGTGTTGCGTCTTCGTTTCTGTGCGAGGGCTTTCTCCAGTTGTGGCAAGCGGGGGCCACTCTTCATCGCGGTGCGCGGGCCTCTCACTATCGCGGCCTCTCTTGTTGCGGAGCGCAGCCTCAGTAGTTGTGGCTCACGGGCCTAGTTGCTCCGCGACATGTGGGATCTTCCCAGACCAGGGCTCGAACCTGTGTCGCCTGCATTAGCAGGCAGATTCTCAACCACTGCACCACCAGGGAAGCCCATGACTATGTTTTAAATTACATATTAAATATTTTAAATTACATATGTGCCTTGCAATATATATATATATATATATATATATATATATAGGACAGCACTGCTCTAAGAGAGAATAGTTACAAAAGAGAGTATTAACAGATTCAATCTCTTTTCAAGATTGCAAATGAGATACCTCACCCAATTATCCAAGTGTTTCTATTCAAAGCTGCTATATATCCTGGTTTCTTTCTATCAGTGGTGCTACCATTATCTTTTACATAAAAATTAAGGATCACAATCCTGAATTCTTTCTCCCTCCACATTAATGTATGTCCACCACTTTTATTTTATCTCACTGTTTCTCATTTTTTCTTTTAAAATATTTTTTTCTGGGACTTCCCTGGTGGCACAGTGGTTAAGAATCCGCCTGCCAATGCAGGGGACATGGGTTCTATTCCTGGTCCGGGAAGATCCCACATGCCGTGGAGCAACTAAGCCTGTGTGCCACAACTACTGAGCCCATGTACTGTAACTACTAAAGCCCCCACTCCTAGAGCCTGTGCTCCGCAACAAGAGAAACCACCACGATATGAAGCCCGTGCACCACAACAAAAAGTAGCCCCTGCTCGCCGCAGCTAGAGAAAGTGTAGCAATGAAGACCCAAAGCAGCAAAAAAAAAAAAATTTTTTTTAATTTTTTTGTTTCTCATTTTCTTTAATGCTATACTTGATCTTTGTTCTCTCAACTGAATTAACAGTCTCTTGAAAGGTCTTCTTTCTTCCAACCTCTATCCATGACCCTGATACATGATTCTGTACAAAACTAGCTAGATTAATATTCCTAAACACTATGACTACCTCCCGCTATACAAATATTTTTAAAATTCAGTGGCTTCCATGATACAGAAAATAATATCCAAACTACTTGGTCTAGTTCTTGAGGCGTTCTAAAAATTCCATTTTTAATTTCCATTTTGAAACTTACCTCCTCTCCTACCACTCCAGTCAGACATCGGATGGCAGATAAAATATAGGTCACCCAGTTGAATTGGAATTTCAGATAAACAACAATTTTAGTCTACTGTTTGGGATATACCTGTCCTGAAAAGTTAATGTTTACATGAAATTGAAATTTAACTGGGTGCTCTGTATTTTTATTTGCTAAGTCTGGCAACCCTAGTCAGACAAGTCTATTCTCTATCTCCCAAATACTATATGTAGATTACTACCCTTGCTCACACATTTTAAATGAGATAATGCATGCATGCACTTAAAACAGTGCCTAGCATGCAATGAGCATGCAGTTAAGTAGTAATACTGTTATTCCTCTGACTTTGTAGGTTCATCCAATTCAATTCCCACTGGCCTTCTCCAGCCCACTCCAGTCTACAATATATCTCTATTCTAAGTCTAGTATTTGATAGACTTGATTACTTACTTTGAACATTTCATATGTATGTCTTACCTAGCCTTAAATTTCACCTCATATAGAAATTACTGAGAAATAAAATAGGACTGTTAAATAAGGCATTTTGCATTTTACCAAAATTATCAACTTTTATCCTTAAGTCCCAGCTTAAATTACGAAATACATGACTAAAACACCCTCGCTAACCCTGGACTCTAGGCTCTTGCTGTCACTTACAAAACAGTGAGCTGTAATGAGATCTAAAAAGCAAAAAATTCACTTATTAAACAATAAATGAAATGTCTGTAGTTATGAATTTATCAGGTTGAGACAATATAAATTGTGCACTCTGAATTTTCTAAAACTTTCTTAAAAGGAGTCTATATATAACCATACAAATAATCAGCTCAGTGAAAACTTTTCCTATTTTTCATGATGATCTGTAAAATTCACAATCTATCAGGTAGTCACATGTCATTTTTATAGAAAAAAAAAATTTTCTCAAGTGAAGTCTAATACAATATCATGTTCTCCACTATACAGAAAGACTCAAATTATACAGGGACTCAAAATCTGTTGATGATCGAATAAGAAAATTTGGGATATTACTCAGAGTAAGCCTTTTGTAAACAAACCACAAAATTTTAAGTACATTATTAACCAATGGTTCACCTTGGTCCCAGTCCCAGTATAGTACAGACTACCTGAGTCCAAAGTCTGGCTCTGCTACTTATTAACATACACCTCTCTAAGTCTCAGTTTTCTCAACTATAAAACGGGAGCCCTTTCTTCCAAGGTGTTGTGAGGATTAAGAAAATATGCATGAACTACTTAGAACAATGCCTGGCACATGGCAAACATTCAAAAAATGCTAATTCTTATTATTCTTAGAATGTTTCCCAATTTGGTCTCTTCAGGCTCACCTAGCTCCAACCTAGGACTTGTTCACAAAACTAACTTCTAGAAATAAAAAGATATGGAGAGAAAGCACTTTGGTTTGCCATATTAGAATAAACTTCAGAGGTCCAGATCCTTGCTTCTATAACTCCTTTAACAAATTTGGTTTTTGCCCTCTCATGCTATCACCTTCTCAGGCCAGTCTATTCAGATGTAATTGGAAACAGAATAATCAGTTTCACATAAATCTTTCTATGAACAAGAATTATTTTTATTTTTTAAAGCTCACTTGTAAATGTCCTCCATAAAACTTACTTCCATAACTCCTAATTTGTTTTAGGTTCTCTTTTAAGATAGTTATGGATTCCCAAATCCTACTATGTAAGTAGTATAGGACAACTCTCTACGCAAGAAGTAATTCATGTGTGAAGTAAATTATTTTTCCTAGTTTATACTGGTTAGAGGAATAATACAAGAAGAAACCAAATATCCAATTCAATAAACCAAATTTCCAATTCAATAAACACTTCATCTTACAAAGTTTCATAATAAAAAGTACTGGATTCAGGCCTTGATTACAGTAGTACCAACTGAATAAAAGCCACAATTCAATGATGTTACCTGAAACTATTCCAAACTAATCTAGGTTCTCTGGAGGAAAGGGCACTTTGAACAGAAAAGCATGTTTTAACTTATTTCCAAAGACCAGTAAAACCACCATAAAAATAAACACTTTTAATGAAATTATTCACAAAAATTTTAAGAATGTTAAAACTGATAACTGAAAAACTACTGATTTCACATATTTAAACTTATCTAGGGGAAAAAAAATCCAGGTTAGACTACTTAAATGTAAGTCTCAAAGCTCACTAACTGTTCAAACGTGGTAAGACTGTGGCAGGCATTCCCTGGAGGTCCAGTGGTTAGGTCTCCGCGCTTTCGCTGCCAAGGGCATGGGTTCAATCCCTGGTTGGAGGACTAAGATCCCGCAAGCTGCCTGGTGTGGCCAAAATAAATAAATAAAAATTGGGCTTTAGATCTGGAGTCAAGAAACATTTTCAATCAACGGCCAGATAAGTAAATATTTCAGGCTTTTCAGGATAAATACTGTCTCTGTCACATAATCACAGTTGTTTTTTTGAGCAGTCTTTTAAAATCCTTTAAAATGTAAAAAACCATTCTTAGCTTAGTCCCTATAAAAACAAGTGTAGGGACTTCCCTGGCGGTCCAGTGATTAAGACTTCACCTTCCAATGCAGGGGGTGCAGGTTCAATCCCTGGATGGGGAGCTAAGATCCCACATCCCACATGCTTCAGGGCCAAAAAACCAAAACATAAAACAGAAGCAATATTGTAACAAATTCAATAAAGACTTTAAAAAAAAAAAATGGTAGCCAGATTTGCCTTTGGCCAGTTTCCCCACCCCAGCTTCACACTATACATATTATCTTTTCGTTACTATATCAATTCCACTGATATTAACTTTTCTTCCCTCAAATGTGCTCAAATGTTACCTTCTCAATGAGGACTTCTCTGAATACATGTCTACCAGTCTCCCTATATATATAACATACTATGTAATACATAGTATAGTACCTAACATGTTTTTATTTCTCACTCCCACCCCCCAACACCAATATAAGTTCCATGAAGGCAGATTTTTTTTTTCACTGATATATCTCCTGTCCCTAGAACAGTGCCAGGCACATCAGTAGGCTCTCAATAAATAAACCTACCCTCACACTTATGAAACAAATACCATAGAGGAAATACAGTTGATCCTTGAACGACTCCGAGGTTAGGAGCGCTGACCCTCTGCAAAATCGAAAATCCAAATCCTCACGTAACTTTGTAGTTGTACAGTATCCACTAATTCAGCCAACCCCAGGCTGTGTAATACTGTAGTGTTTACTATTGGAAAATGAAAATCCATGAATAAGTGGACCCACTTATATCCACATAGTTCAAACCCATGTTATTCAAGGGTCAACTGTATATCTAAATGAAGATAAGTGGAAAGGTATTCAAGAAGATTGACAAATACTTTTTTGTTTCAAGTAGTCATAAAACATTTTAAATAAAGGGGGAAGAAGTTCAAACCCATTTTCTTACTGTCCCACAAAGTAAGTTATTTCTAGACTAATTCCCTGGAAGTTTACTATTACTTTGACTTATCTAATAACAAATTTCAGCTGTTAGTCCTAAACCCCTCTACAGACCCGTTCTGCCTCTTTGACCTCACCTGTATATATTTATTCCCTGACCATTCAACTCACTAATCTAGTCTGGCAACTTTCAAGTTTAGCAAAGTGGGGAGGGAAAAGTTACTTTGCCTCTTCTATCACTCCATCTCCCAACATTCCCGTTTTATAAATTTCGTAATATTGTAATTGCAAATCTTTCCTACTTTGTCTTTTACCATTCAATATAATCAAAGCAAAAGGCGAGATTCTATTGAATATTATACTCCAAATACATTAGGCTCAGTGATTAGACAAGTTATTTTTAATTGCTATATGTGGTTTTACAATTTTTACCTATAAGGAAGATCTGCCGTATCATAATCCATATATATATTTGGCAAGGTATAGAGGAAATAACTTTGGGAATTTAGTAAGCTCCACCACCATTCAGATTATGGCTACTATATTTCTAAATTATATTAAAACATAAAAACTCACTAAAGTGTAAAATATCTTCTACTGCTATCTCTGGTAAATTGATACTTGATAGCCATTAACAACATTAATGTGGGAGTTAAATCACACTAGAGATCACACTAAGATATTCTAAAATCAAACTACAAAAATTGCTAATACAAGAAGGGAGGCCTACAAGGAAAGGAACTGTGTTTAAAAACCGCTTTATCCAACAAGTTATTCTTCATCTACTATTTTATTTTCTAAATGGCTACAATTCTGCCATTCTTATCAGACAAGCAACCTTGGTTTCTGAAAGACAAACTTTCTAAAATCCAAAAGTCAACTGTCAAGGGTTAAGACTGAGACTCCATAGGCCAATTCTTTAGAGACACAGTTCTGTCCTAAAAACTCGAAGGTTGTGATTTCTGAAAAAGCAGTAGCATAATAAAAACTGCTATAGAACTTTCATTTTTAAAAAATTTCCAACTGCTTTTGTGTCCTAAGTTATCATAAAATCAGATTAAATTTGGTGGAACTAAATCAGGGCAAAACCTCCTATATAGCCAGGATTATAAGAACCAAACAGATTCTCTTTTTTCTTCATATAAAAGCTAGGTGACTCCCAAACTAAGTTACTTTATACCATATATCCCTGGAGAATAACATGGCCCAACACACCACACGTCCCACTTAATCTAGTTCAAACGAGTAACGTAACGTGAGAAACTGCACTGTGTAATTCCTTTATTTTCTGCATATTAGTGCTTTACCAACACTACAACCATAAAGAACACAATTCCAAGTACTGTACTTTTTAGTTTGGGGAGATCACAGTCTACAGACTCATTTACTTATATTAGACAAGATTAACCTCATTGAAAACTTACTTCAGTTTATAAATTCACATAAAATACAGAAATTGATGCAATTAAACAAAAACTTCAGGATCTTATTTCTTAGATTGTAACTTTTTTTGCAGGCTATAATTACCTGCCCCATGATCATCAGTGGTTATGATTCAATTTAACTACATCAATTATCAACCTTTTATATCCTTAAAGAAAATGTAAGTGAAAATTACAATTTCTTAGCAAAAGGTTTAAGGTTTTCCAAATTTCAAATATTTGCTTTCCCTCCTCCCCCCACCTTCAGTTAAGACATTTCATATAAACTAAAAATAACCACATCTCACCTGCAACATTCCATAGCAATCACTTGATGTATAAAATTTTAACTATGCCCCCAGTTATTTTAAGACAAACAAAAAATGGCTGCCTACCAATCTGTCTGTCACAAGTTAGAAATACTACATTTAAGAATTAACATGAGGGTTTCAAGTTTCCTCCAGTTTAGGCATTTATACCTTTGTGCTTGTCGCTTCAGGATGTTACTATAACATTGATATTTATATAACCCATGTTTATGTACCTTAATATGTAATCGTTTAAAACACTAGTAATTAAATTTATGATGGAGCTATGGGAATTTTAAAAGCAACTAAAATGTTCTTAGATGTGTGTCAGCTTCATTTCTAGAGATACTTCTACTAAAGTGAAACTGAGAACTTTATACTTTAGTTGCATTTGAATTCAAAAATCCCTCTGCACCATTAGGAGCCTACAACATAGCACCTCTTCTCATCTGCCTTAAGTAAAATGTTTGTCAAGAGTTTTACTTTGAAGAGTTAACTTTCTATAGCCTTATACTTCTCATACATCTTTGGTAAAAGCTCCATTATACAATATGGCCAAAGCATGAAGGACCAATACTGTCCAATCATATACCATGATATCCCGTTCAATTTTAGTTTTCAGACACCCTCATAAACAAAACCCACTCCACCTTTTCCTGTATACTGCCTTTGCAGTCTACATTTCTGAATTCCCTAAGTTTAATTCCTTGAGGATCTCTAAAATCAATCCTTAAGGCTATATAAGAACCAGATGCTGCTACACAATTCTGTATCAAGCATTAACATTTGGTTCAAAGTATTATCATAGTGGTCTCAATAATCTAGTTACTGGTCCTAACCAGCTAAGCAAGTAATCTTGTTAGGATCTAGATATCACCAGTGAGCACACTGCTTACCCTTGAAGAAAAGTAAGTTTACATTCATTGTCATCTGTAGGTTCTTCCTCTGCATCCTACTTCCCCTTTTGTCATTCCTCAAGTCTACACATCATTCATTCATCACATTTCCTTCCTCAAAGGAGATAGTGTATTATTGAACCAACAGGATATCTGACTATTAGCATGAGTTAATCAAACAGAATACCTTTTCCATAAAACATCTTTTCCAGTGTTCTAATTAATGGAGATATGGATCACTCATCTATTAAAAAAAAAAGACTTATATCTTCAGCTTAATCAATTGCTGTAATGTGGAAACACGAATTTTTTTTTCCAGCTAGGTAAAAGGTGCATGTAGTTTGAACTGTTAAATGCTTTATTCATGAATAAACATTCTAGTAATTTAAAAACTATTGGTCTTAGACATTTGAAACATGGTAAAAGTATATATTCCAGTTTTGCCCAAAAGTCACTTAAAATATCTACAAATATTTCATCTGTGTGTGGCATACACCATTATTGCTCCATTTTCTGGAAAAGTCTATTTTTAAAGTTAAAAAAGGGAAAACACAGCAAAGTTGCTAACTTTGCAGTGAAAAAAAAAATCTGTGTCCTTGACAGGTTACATTTTCATAGTTTTATGCAGTGTAAGTTAGCTATGTAACGGGGAACTTGAGTTTTATCCTTACTCATGCATGATGTATGTTTCAGAACTTAAGAGTTGAAATTTCAAAGAACTTCTTACATTACCTGTTTAACACAGTGATGTGCAACTGTAACATATTACAATGATATTACTCATTATTTGCCACCGTGGGCTGTTTACTATACTGGTCTTAGATATAAAAGGTCACATTTGAATTTACTAAGTTAAAGTCAGAACTCATAAGGGAGGGGAAAAAGGCCTTAAATATAAAAGACAAACGGCAGTTTGATTAAGCAATAATTTTCAGTTTACTAGATGAAACAGACTTGCAACACAGTCTGCATGAATGCAAAATAAGCCATCTACAGCAAGTGATAAGGAAACTGGGCAAAAAGGAAAAAAGCATACATTGGAAAAGAAGATTCTCTCGAAATAAAAAAATCAAACCATTATTATAAAGGAATTTACCAAGAACTGCTATATTTCCCCCATCCCATTTGCTGGAAGTCAACAAGAGCATCTAGCACTTTGTGTTCATGTCAAAAAAGTCAGATCAGAGCATCCTAACGCAAAGCAAAGAAAAAAAAAAGAAAACAAAACAAAAAAGAAAACCCCTAACCCCCTCCCCCAAACCGCAGAACGGTAACTCCAGAGTTCAAATTCAAAGAAGAGAAAGTGGCAACTGAAAGAGGTGATGGTGGCGATAATCCTATGAATGGGTTTTTGATTTCTCTCCTTCCGGGGGATGGGCGGAGAAGAGGCTCATTAGGATTTGTAGTTAGAGGTTAACCATGTGAGCCCCTCATAGAGTCCGTCCCCCGAGGTGGCACAGGAGGGCTGCACATACCAGTTCCTGTCCCGAATCCGGGTCAGGCCCAGTTTCTCCTGGATCTCGTGGGGTTTCATGGCATCGGGCAGGTCCTGCTTGTTGGCGAAGATGAGGATTATGGCGTCCCTCATCTCCCGGTCATTGATAATGCGGTGCAGCTCCTGGCGGGCCTCGTCGATGCGGTCGCGGTCGGCGCAGTCCACTACGAAGATCAGACCCTGGGTCCCGGTGTAGTAATGCCGCCAGAGCGGCCGGATCTTGTCCTGGCCGCCCACATCCCACACGTTGAACTTGACGTTTTTGTAAGTCACGGTCTCCACGTTGAAACCCACGGTAGGGATGGTGGTCACCGACTGGCCCAGCTTCAACTTGTACAGGATGGTTGTCTTGCCGGCTGCGTCCAGGCCCAACATGAGGATCCGCATTTCCTTGTTTCCGAAGATCTTAGATAGCACCTTCCCCATCGCGTCGGAGGAGCCGGGGCCGGGGGCATTCAGGTGTCCCGGGTCCCCTCCGCCAACAACGCCGCCGCCGCCGCCGCGAAACCGAAACGGAGCCTCCCAATCGCGAGGGCGCCCGTGCGGCCTGCGTGGGAGTCGCCTCCTCGGGTGAGAGGCCCGGACCCGTCGCTCACTCGGGCATCACCCACCGCACAACTTGATTCCTCCAGTCGCCGCGGCCGCCGGGACGCTGAGTCTGCGCCGGGAGAGCCGCCGCCCTGCTGAGGCGCGGCCCGGCCCGGAACTGCCCTTCCCCCCGCAGGCGCCGCGCGAGCGCCGCCGCGGTTCCCGCTCCTCCGCCTTCTCCTCGCTCCGCCGCGGGAGACTGCGGCCCTTCGGCCCGGCTCCCGGTCCGCGAGCACCACGCTCACCAGCGACCCAGGCCACCCGAGAGGCAGCGCGGCTCCGGCGCCCCGTCAGGTCATTGATCCTCGCGGGAACTCGGTGCGCTGCCTGCAGACAGAGACAGGGAGAAGGAAGTTACTGCTAGAGCCCCAGAGGAGAGTGGAGACCGAGGGGGCCCGCCTTGCCAGCTCAGTCCAGGAGGTTACCTCCAGCCGCCGCCCCGAGCGCGGGCTCCCTCCGGCCTCCACCGCCTCCTCCCAGCTCTGCCGCCGCCGCCGCCGCCGGAAAAGGCGCCGAGGAAACCGCCTCACTTCCCCTCCCGACCACGCAGGCGCAGCAGAGGCCGCCCGTTCGGACAAGAGCGACCTCTGTAAAGAGAGCAGCCCGCGCGCTAAGCGTCGGGGCGCCACGCGCGGAGGGGCGGGGCTACGGCGGCTCAGAGGGCTCGCAGGTGCGGCCAGCCCCCACCCCCGCGAATCTCGGACTCTCACCCGCGGCCACCTGTCGCTGCTCTAGCGTCTTGTCCACTCTCTGCATTCCTCTTCCGCGCTCTCTCCTCCTCCGCCCCCATTCAAACCAGAAGAGCCGATCCACTGCGGAGCTCCACGGTGTGGGGCCCGCGGACCGCCTGCTCCCCTGACGAACGCCTCCCCTGTGCTGCTTCCAGGCCTGTTCTCGGACCCCGGTGCCCGCCAGATGCTCCGCGAGTTTCCTCCAGCCCGCCCCAGACTTCGTGTGCCCTCAGTCTCACAGGGAAGCCCTAGCCGCTGTTTTTACCTTTCCCCCAGCCTTCTTTGGCTTCCCTTTATCCCTCGTGCTCTGTGCGTTTCCTGAAAGACACGTGGGAGGCTAGTGGTTCGCGTGGAATCTGCCAGTCAGTGCGGCGCTTTTACTGGGTTTGGGTTTGCTCTGAAGCCCGTCTTTTGGACATTGGAGCCCTATCTTACACATCTCGTCAGGACCAGTCCACGTTTCTTGAAAATTACAGTATTATCAAAAGTTCCCGTGCCTTACCGCTTTTTCAACTTTTTGGAAGGTGGTCATTTTTAATATTTAAATATCATCTCCTTTTAGTGTGATTAGTAGTAGCTTCTCACCCAGCCACTCATTCTTAACTTTAAGGAGCCTCGACGATATAATCTTAGCGTAGGATTTAGAATCAGAAAGACTGACTACTTCTGTCGCCTGGATTTGGACATTTAACCTTACTGAGTTACCTCCTGTGTAAACTGTAACACTGACCTTTCTGTCTGCAAACTCCATTTGATGGTTAAATAATGTTTGTAGAAAACTTCAACCTTTTTGTATCGAATGGTTAGTGGTAAAGTTAGACGTAAAGTTCAAAAAAGGTGAAAGCTTGAAATGTAAATAAACCAAAGGGAGGAAAAACAGGAAAACTGTGTTTTTTTTTTTACGAAGATGCTGTAATAACATAAGGTAACATACTTTTTATGTCACAATGTAAGACAGTTTGATAATGGTACATTGGTTAAATGATAACCTTACAAGCTTCAGCCTGAAGTAAATTTACTTAAATTTACTTCAGCCTGAAGTAAATTTACTTAAGTTATTAATATTCTGGCAATGATTTAATTTACTTACCATCTGCCTTAATACGTATGCCCTATCTTAAAACTGAAAGAAGGATTTGGAGTCAGAAGATTGGGGTTCAGAGTGTTACCCCTCCGTTTTATAGCTGTGAATCCTTTCCTTTCAGTCTTTGTAAACTTCATTTTTTTATCTGTTGAACGAGATGAAGAATATCTCGAATGAAAATAGTCACTATTTATTGATTGTTGTCATAAACACTGTACTAAATTACTTTAAATATTTTACTTTAATCTGCGCAGCAACCATGTGAGGTAGCTTTGAGTGTTAGTGGAAACTGAGGGTCAAAGAGGTTGAGTAATTTTTTGAAAGTTACAGAGTTGAGATTAAATGGTGAATCTACAGCTGATCCTCTTAACCCCCAAATTATGCTCTCTCCCTGAGTACTTCACACAGTTGTTCGGAAGCTCAGAAGACTTCATCTCATTTTCAGCAATATTAAAAGTGGAAAAGATAGAACTAAAAACAAAAGTTTTAATTACAGTTGATATTTTAGCAAATTGTTTAATAGTTATGGCTTCAGACCATAAAAATAAACACTGGGGCAACATAGTCTGGTGTCACAAGTGAATAGAAAAAGCTAAATTACATCCTTAACTTACTCCCAATACTTCTTGACTTAGGTTTAACTTGGGTAATTTGTTCATCCTCATTGATCATCAATTTCTCTGTTCCTGCAATAGAGAAATCTCTCTTAATTGATTAGGGCAGTATACGTTATTCTCCTTTTCAGTTGAAGGAACCGAGGCACTGAGAGGGTAAGCAACTTTCTTAAGGTCTATAAACGGTACAGAGGAGATTTGAGTTAACACTTCTTTGATCCAAGTCTGGTGTTCTTTTCTCTATTGTGTGAACTCTGGAAGCTGGACTAGATCAATGGTTTTCAGCTCTGGCTGCACATTAAAATCAGCTGGGGCATTTTTAGACTGTATAAATTATTGAGCCCACCCCAGGTTAATTAAGTCAAAATATCTGTGATCGAGGTTCTACCCCCCAGTATTTTTTAAGGCTCCCTGAGTGATTCTAATATATAGCTAAGATTGAGAAGCACTGAACTAATTGCTAACTTCCCTTCACATCAAAAAATTCTATGAATTCTGAGCTTTACTTATTTTCTTATTCCTCATCCCCAAGATGTATACCCCCACACACACAGTTTTGTATAGTATAGTGCAAAAACTTTAATCACAATAATCCATTATAAGTTACCAAGGCATTAGACCTGTCAGACAAAGGCATAAATATTTCTAAATTCTTGCAAAGAAAAGTGTTTTGAAAATATACTATAATTATAGCTAAATTTATTGAATTATTAATAGAGCCCCATCAACTAGTCAACACCATTAAATGAAGAGAAAGTAAGACATTAAGTGAAGAGAAAGTAAGACAAGACACTTGGCAACCATAGGATGATCAAAGTCATAAGCTCTAGACTAAAACTTGTCTGTGGATACTTCCCATTTGGCTGCCCAGTATGCAAACACTTCTATTTGACTGAATCACAATTTAGGTAGAAGGAAAGATGAAGGGGGGCAAATAGATATTCCTTTTCCTATTTCCCTGGTAGCTAGGGTTTGGGTAAGTGAACTGGGTTCAACCAATTAAGTAATCAACGTCCTAGTCCAGGCTTTGAATTTTGAGAGATTCAAAATTCCACAGTTGCTGGGACAAGTGTTCAGAGTGACTGAGTCCAGCAGCATGGTGGCAGATATCCAATGGCAGAAGTGCCAATGACAACAAGTGTCACAGTGAAAACACTAGCAGGACATGTCTAAAGCCATCAATTCTATGACATAGTCCTAGCAGTGCCTTTTCTACCCTGTCTCTACAGCCTTCCTGACAATTCTGTGGGCCCTCTTGATACATTTCCAATAAAATTATTTTCTGCTCAAGTTAATCAGGGTCGGTTTTTCTTGACTGTGAATAAGAACCCTGAATAATACACATTTTAACTTAAAGAATTCAAAATAAAATCTTTTACCAACATTGTACGAATTGAACATCTGATTGTGTTAGTAATTTTCCCATTAGATGGTCATTTGAAAATAGAGTCATACACGTAAAATTATAGAATCATCATTATTTCTAATCTGTTAAAATTATGTTCCTTCTCATGGAAGTTTATGAATGTGTTGTTTTCAAATCAACCATTTGAATCAGTAAAATTGTTGGAGTGAGAAACATTTCATATCCTGGAACTATTCATAACATCCCCTGTTATGAAGAAGCATATAATCTCAGAAATTTAATTTTCAGTATCAGAAGAGTGTTTTTAAGCTAAAGCAGGATTATTACTTTGGCCTAAACTGACAGATAGTTAGTTTACAGTATTGATTCTCTGAAAAAGACTTTTGTTTAGAACAGAGAGGCTAAATCGTTTAGACTGCTTAATTGACTGAATACTCCAAACCTTGTAATTAAGTAATAACACAACAGTGCGTGCGGTGTGTGCAGTAACATTTGTTGGGCCCTGTGCTATCAGTTATGCAGCTATGTTGTTATTGTACAATAACATACTGTATAGCAGTGTGTTGGTGCACAGTGTGCCCTTGAGGAAGACATTCAAGGGACACCAAAGATCTGAGGGCTAAAAATCCTTGTCCTGTCTTTATAGTCATTCCAGCTTTAAATTTCCTAATTTATAGGTTTTGTCTTTTGCTTTGTCTTGTTTCGTTTCTGTTTTTGTTTTCCCTCATTCTTAGAGATACAGGAAGAAAACAGCATATAAGCAAAACAGTGACCCCTAATTGGTGAATGCATCACAATGGTACTAAACAAGTAGATTTACTAATTTTAAGGCATCATGCAGTTTTAGCTCTGTGTATTACTCCTTGCCTCTAGCATGGGATTTTGCATTTGATCTGCCTTAGTTTCTGACTTGCTGGTTAGAGATTCAGCTTCCCAAGGAGATGCTCCATATGGCTACGTTGGTGGTAAAAGAAAAGTGGAAGAACTTTCCATGTTACAGAATCCAGAGAAAAGAATCAGTATTTCAAATCTCAAGAAACAGTTGGTAAGTCAGTAAATTTAAAACTGTTTATAGATTAGAAACCAAATAATTAAATGGTTTTAAATGCCACATAGTGCTGTTTCAAAGAGAGAATAAATGAATGAATGAAAAAGTGAGTAGGAAAGAAGAAGAAAGGAAGGAAGATAGAAAGAAAAAAGGAAGGGAGATAGGGAGGAAGGAAGGAAAAAAGAAGAGGATTGTATTGAAAAGCAGAACTTGGCAATGTTGTAAACTGATACCCTAACCTAATCCAAAACCCAGTTTGGGGTTGAAAGGAAGAATTCCTTAGAAAAGCATAACCAGGTAGATTTATATGAGATTTCCTCCTCCATAACCTTTTCTTTTTTTAATGTTGCTTTATGTGCACCAAGAATAAACAGTGGAACAGTTTTTGCTATTCAGTACCTTTGGACCATCAGTATATTATTGTCTGTAGTTGCTCCTACTCTAATATACAGTTCTGAACACAATGACCAAGATTTATGAGAGTGGAAATGGTTGTAAAATCCTAGGTAAATGTTACACTATAACCAGTTTAACAATGGCTTAGCTGGGCAAAATTTATGAGTTTGTTTCCATTTTAAGCAAGAAAGATTTATATTCCAAAAGGCTTAGAAAGACACCTCCTGGATTATATGTCCACAAATAATAGTTAAATAACATAAGTCTGCTGAGCTAAAGACTGGCTTCAAGGGTAACATGACAATTTAATAAACTAGGGTCAATGGTGCTGTGACTCTCTCAGGTGAACTAGGGTGACAGTTCCTCTGCTCTCTTCACCATGGGAAAACCTGCTACCCTGTGTGCTGACTTCCCAAACTGACTAGATTGATGCTGGAAAAGGAAAGTTCTAGAGCCTTTGAAGCAGTTTCTGATGTTCGGCTTTATTTCCAAATGTAAAAATGGGTCTTTCTGCTGCTTAGTATATCTTTTAAACGTTATAAGAAACATAAGTCATGAATTCAACTTGCTTTCACAGTAGTAATGTTGGTTATATAAGAAGGTTAACCTGGGACTTGATAACAATTTCAATATAGATACATTGTTAACGGTATATCAAAGATTCTAGGAATAGAACAAGATACCCAGTTTATTGGTCACTTTTAGTCTGTCTTTGGAAATGGCCATCCCCATCCACAAGAACACTCCTGTCCTACTGGTTTTTCCATGTGACCCTTCCACACATACATCTCTGGCCATACCAGCTGGACCACAGATAGACTCATTATCCTAATTTGCTAATCAGATTCTTATTCCTAAGAATTTAAAATCAGATCTGAAGGAAGACCATATCAGTATGTCTCTTCCCAGTGGGTCCATATCCTCCTAACTAGGGACTGTGTCACAGCCATATTCTATTTTTTTTTTTTTTTTTGCGGTACGTGAGCCTCTCACTGTTGTGCCCTCTCCCGTTGCGGAGCACAGGATCCGGACGCGCAGGCTCAGCGGCCATGGCTCACGGGCCCAGCCGTTCCGCGGCATGTGGGATCTTCCCGGACCGGGTCACGAACCCGTGTTCCCTGCATCGGCAGGCGGACTCTCAACCACTGCGCCACCAGGGAAGCCCCATATTCTGCTTCTGAGTACTGCGTGGCAGACAGAGTTAGTCTTTGGGGAGAAAGAAAAAGCAGATGTTCAGAGAGAAGTAGAGACAAAACAGATTATTCCTCGGGCTCCATTGCACAGTTCCAGGCCCTTCCTGGAGTCTGTCTCCATACCAACCCTTGAGTTTCATGAAGTACCTGTATCTTTATATAAAATTACCTTTCTTTTTGCTAAAGCAAGCTCCAGTAGGCTTCTGTTACTTACAAGTTATAGCTTTACAAAACATATCAATGTAGTGTGTAAGCAAAACAAAATTTTAACAATCAAATAACATAAATATATCAAAGTCACAGACTTTAATGCTTCGTGGAGAATTATATCTGATATAATAATACCTAATATAAAATAATTATATACTACCATTACTATTACATAATAAAACCAACATTAGAATTAGAGTAGGTAGGAGTGGACTATTGATAAATCTAATTAATTTATAAAAAGCTCTAAACTGTTCTGTGACCTGGTCTTTTGACCTATTCCTGAATTGCTTTATAGAGATCTTAGAATAATTTAATGCATTCCCTTATGCTATAGCATTAGTTCTCTTAATGTGGGAGGAAAAGAGACATCACAGAATTGCTGGAGAACTTTTTCAATGAATATCATTTGCCCTGAATAGAAGGTAATCATAAAAATTAATAAAATCTGGGGGAGGGCTTCCCTGGTGGCACAGTGGTTGAGAGTCCGCCTGCCGATGCAGGGGACACGTGTTCGTGCCCCAGTCCGGGAAGATCCCACATGCCGTGGAGCGGCTGGGCCTGTGAGCCATGGCCACTGAGCCTGCGCGTCCGGAGCCTGTGCTCCGCAACGGGAGAGGCCACAATAGTTAGAGGCCCGCGTACTGAAAAAAAAAAAAAAATCTGGGGGAGTTCCGTGGCGGTCCAGTGGTTAGGACTCGGTGCTTTCACTGCTGTGGCCCAGGTTCAATCCCTGGTCGGGGAGCTAAGATCCCACAGCCATGTGGTACGGCCAAAAGAAAAAAAACAAAAAAAGTTAATACAGTCTGCTTCCAGGAAGATGGAGTAGACATACTTTTCCCAATTCCTCCTTCTAAGTACAACTAAAAATCCTGGACATTGCATATAAAACAAGCATAAGAAGACTCTGAAAATGGAGAGAAGAAGGCAGACTGACTAGAGACCTAGAGACCCAAGGAATGACATGGTGGTGAGTTCCCTGGGTTTTCTTTTTGCCATTATCTATCCCAGGCTTAGAGCTTAAGAAGCTGGAAACCTGGAAATGCCAAAAAGCCTCAAGGAAAGCTTGCTTTCTTTAAAAAAAGGATTAGGAAAGGGGCAACCTAGCAAGACAGAAAACCTTTAGAAAATAGCCACTTTACTCCTGCTAAAACCCAAAGAAAAAAACCGTAGCCCCACTTTCACCCATGGTAGCCAGGGCCAGGTTAGCAGCCTAGACTTTCACCCTTGCCAGGCTCTTAACGAGGTGTCCCAATCTCCTGCCTCCTCACTAGGCAGAGCAGGGAATGGGACCTTTCATCCCCATCAGGAGGTGATGAGCCCCACCCACCCAAGCCCTTGTTGTCATTGGAGACCACATGGGGAGCCTGGACTTCCCCCTCCACTAGGCAGTAAGGAGGTATGCCTTCTCCTTTCTGCTAGGGTGGTATCATAGGGGGCCCGCTGGAGAGTCAGGATCTTCACCATATGGAGGCCAGCACCCTCATCCACCATTACCTGCTTCATCCCCAACGCTGCTCGCCCCTCGTGGTGTGGTATCAGTGAAAACCATGTGGGAAGCAGTAATGAGGCACTCATTAAGATACCCCTTCCAGCAGGGAGGTATCACTGGAGGCTTAGTGGGAAGGCAGTAATCCCCATCACACACCCAGCAGTAACAGGGAGCCATCCCCCTAGGCTGTCAACAGCCTAATGAGGAACCTGGCTTCCGTTCCCACCTGGCAGTAATGAGGTGGTGCTCCACCTTCCTGTTGGAGAGGTGCTAGAGGAAGCCAGCTAAAACAGAAGGGTAAATAAGATCCAAAGTCTTATAATGCTCAAAATATTCAGATCTCAACCAAAAATTACAGATTATTCTCCAAAAAATCATCAAATTCTCAAACGAAGATCTCAGACTGAATGAAAAAAGGGAATCAATAAATGCCAACACCACTATGACAAAGATATTAGAATAATCTGACAAAGATTTTACAGCAGCCATCATAAAAATGCTTCGATGAACAGTTGTGGACACACTTGAAACAATTGAAAAAATACAGACTCTCACCAAAGAAATAGGAAATCTCAGGCTTCCCTGGTGGCGCAGTGGTTAAGAATCCGCCTGCCAATGCAGGGGACACGGGTTCGAGCCCTGGTCCGGGAAGATCCCACATGCCGCAGAGCAACTAAGCCCGTGCACCACAACTACTGAGCCTGTACTCTAAAGCCTGCAAGCCACAACTACTGAGCCCGTGTGCTACAACTACTGAAACCCACACACCTAGAGCCCATGCTCTGCAACGAGAAGCCATGGCGATGAGAAGCCCATACACCGCAACAAAGAGTAGCCCCTGCTCGCCACAAGTAGAGAAATCCTGCGCACAGAAACAAAGACCCAATGCAGCCAAATAAATAAATAAAATAATAAAAAATAAAATAAATAAAATTTAAAAAAAGAAATAGGAGATCCCAACAAAGATATAGAAGATATAAGGAAGAACCAAATGGAAATTTTAGAAGTGAAAAAGTGTAATAACTGAAATTTAAAAACTCAATGGATGGACTCAAATGGAATAGAAGGGGCAGAGAAAAGAATCAGTCGACTGGAAGATATAACAATAGAAATTACCTGATCTGAACAGCAGAGAGAGAATAGAATTAAAAAAAAAAATGAGAAGAGACTCAGAAACCTGTGCAACTATAACAAAACTTCTAATGTTCATATCATTGGACTCACAGAAGGAGAGGAGAAAGAGCGTAGGCTGAAAAAGTTCTCAAATAATGGCTAAAAATTTCCCAAATTTGGCAAAAGACATAAACATACAGATTTAAGAAGCTGAACAAACCTCCAAATAGGATATATCTGAGGAGACCCACAACAAGATGCATTATAGTCAAGCTTCTGAAAACTAAAGACAAAGAAAACATATTGAACGAAACCAGAGAAAAACAGCACCTTACCTACAAGGGGAAAAAACAATTTAAATGACAGTGGATTTCTTATCCAAAACCATAGAAGCCAGGAGGAAGTGGCATGACATGTTTTAAGTGTTGAAAGAGAAGAACTGTCAACCCAGAATCCTATGTCCAGTGAAAATATCTTTTGAGAATGAAGGGAAAATCAAGACATTCTCAGATAAAGGAAAATTAAGAGAATTCCACCAACAGAACTTTCCTAAAATATGGCCAAAAGAAGTTGGAAGTTCTCGAACAGAAAGGAAATAATTTTTTTTTTTTTTTTTTTGCAGTACGCGGGCCTCTCACTGTTGTGGCCTCTCCCGTTGCGGAGCACAGGCTCCGGACGCACAGGCTCAGCGGCCATGGCTCACGGGCCCAGCCGCTCCACAGCATGTGGGATCTTCGCGGACCGGGTCACGAACCCGTGTCCCCTGCATCGGCAGGCGGACTCTCAACCACTGCGCCACCAGGGAAGTCCAGGAAAGAATTTTTTAAAAAAGAATCTTGGAATATCAGGAAGAAAGAAAGAACATTATAAGTAAAAATATAGGTAAATACAATAGTTTTTCCTTCTCTTCTTTGAGTTTTCTAAATTATGTTTGATGATTGCAGCAAAAATTTATCACACTGATTTGGTTCTAAATGTCTGCTGAGGAAGCATTAGAAACAATTATAAACAATAATAGGTGAACATAAATGTGTGAAGCAAAATTGATAAAACTGAAAGAAGAAATAGATGAATCCACAATTATAGTTGGAGACTTCAATACCTCTGTTGCAATAATTGATAGAACAAACTAGACAGAAAAATGACAAGTTTATAGAAAAACTCAACAATGGCATCAACCAACAAGATAATCAACATTTATAGAACATTTCACCTAACACTACAGAATACACACTCTTTTTTAAAATTTTTTTTATAATTAATTTATTTTTATTATTTATATATTTTTATTTTTGGCTGTGTTGGGTCTTTGTTGCTGTGCGTGGGCTTTCTCTAGTTGTGGAGAGCAGGGGCTACTCTTTGTTGCGGTGCATGAGCTTCTCAATGTGGTGGCTTCTCTTGTTGTGGAACACAGGCTCTAGGTGCACGGGCTTCAGTAGTTGTGGCACACGGGCTCAGTAGTTGTGGCTTGTAGGCTCTAGAGCACAGGCTCAGTAGTTGTGGCTCACGGGCTTAGTTGCTCCACGGCATGCGGGATCTTCCCGGACCAGGAATCAAACCTGTGTCTCCTGCATTGGCAGGCGGATTCTTAACTACTGGACCACAAGGGAAGTCCCAGAATACACACTCTTATCAAGTGCCATATCCTGGGTCATAAAACAAATTTTAAAGAACTGTATATCATACAGAGTATATTCTCTATCCACAATGAAATCAAACTGGAAATTAATAATAGAAAGATAACAGGAAAATCTAAAAACCCTTGAAGACTAAACAGCACACTTTTGAATAATCCATGGGTCAAAGAGTAAGTCTTTAGGGAAAAAAAAATACATTGAAATGAATGAAAATGAAAATACAGTGTATAAAAATGTGGAGGACACAGCTACAGCAGTGCTGAAAGGGAAATTTATAGCACTATTTCCCAAACTTTTTCATCACCCCAATACAGAAACTCTATATCCATTAAGCAATAACCCTTCATTCTCTGCTCCCCTCAGCCTCTCTCTACTTTCTGTCTCTATGTATTTGCCTTTTCTAGATATTTCATATAAGTGGACTAGTACAATATACATCCTTTTGTGCCTGGCATATTTTATTTAGCATAATATTTTCAAGGTTCATTTATGGTGTAGCATGTATCAGAACTTTATTTCTCTTTATGGGTGAGTAATATTCCATAATACCATATTTTGTCCACCCAGTTTTCTATTGGGACACTTGGGTTGTTTCCACCTTTTGGCTGTTGTGAATAATGCTGCAACAAACGTCCATATACACATAACTGACTTTTTGTTTTCAATTCTTTTGGGTATATACCTACAGGTGGAATCACTGGACCATATAGTAATTGTATGTTTAACTTTTTGAAGAACTGCCAAACCATTTTTCACAGCATCATTCCCACCAACAATGTACAGGAGCTCCCCACATTCTTGCCAACACTTGTTATTATCCAGTTTTTTAAAAATTATACGATCTTAGTAGGTGTGAAGTGGTATCTCATTGTGGTTTTGATTGCATTTCCTTAATGATTAATGACAGAGGAAAGAATGAATGAATGAATGAAAGCATAAAGGGGCTTACAAGTTTAATAAATTTTTTATCACAAAGGATAAATCACTCTTCTAGTTTATATTATAAATTACTGTACAAGAGCACTAATATTCATTTTAATAATGATAAATAATAACTCATCATTTGTATACATTTGTTTTGATTATATAAATACCCTTTTTGTAATATGTAATACTGTTTATCCATACAACATGGTGACTATAGGTTGTTTCCTTTTACAGAATATTGCAACTAATATGTAGTGGTTTTGTCTTGCTTCGTTTCTTGCCACGTGCCAGGCCATGGCCCCTTGGGAAATGAGCTGGGCCACAAAATGAATTAGAGCTCTGCCATTGTACAACAAGGGGGTCCATTTGAACAGGCACAAGCAGCCTGTGCCTTCAGTACATTCTGTATAAATAGGGTTACTTTCAGGGCGCATTAGCCCTAAAAGCAACCCCTGCGGAAACTACGAATCACTTTGATCATAAATTGCCATACACAAAAAACTTGGTATTAACACAATATGGTTTAATTATTAACAGTGTGACTTGTGATAACATAATGTATTTATAAAGCATCCCCTAGCAAGCACCATGGTGCTATATATTCAACCATCACATCATAAAATCTCAACAAGTAATAGGAAGTTGTCTAAACCACACTCAAAAAGTTTAAAATTTCCCCCTCCAAGATAAAAGTGAAAGTTCATTGCCATTTGAGCCTCAGAAGGCCTCAGTGATCTTCCACTGATTCAAGGGGAAGATCATACCCTCCTCACCACCTCTACATAGGGAAAGCCCTAGGATTTTTATATTAGTCATACCCAGAGACCAGCAGTCATGCAAGATCAGAACCTTTCCAATCATTCTTCTCTTAGAAATTATGACCTTTCCTCAGGGTCCAAGGTGAATAGACCAAAGCCTATATCTTAGACTATTTGTATCATGTCAAGCAACTTCCTTGATTCTCTGTTTACACTTTTATTCTCAAAGCTAACCTTTATCCCTGATATTAAAATAATAGTTGACACTTCAGTACACCTAGCACACAGCAGGTGCTCAATGGTTAATCGTTGGTGCCTGAATGAATGATTCAAACAAAGAATGTTATCTTGATCCTCTCTCACCTTAGTCAGTATAAGCTGTATGCAGTTTAAAGTATTTGTTTTTCTACCAAAAGCCAGGCTGTTCAAATATATTAACCTCGATAAATAATTAACCTTGAGACTTGAAATTTAAGAAAAAGCAAATCAATTTGCCAATTATTCTGGCAGGGTGTGACATTAGGCTAAGTCTACAGGGTCCTCAAACAAAGGAAGCACTCTTTCAAACTTTATCTGATGAAAATGAAACATTCTAATTTATTCTAATACTTTAAAAACGAATAAATTAAATACAGCAGAAAGCTTTTGTCACACTGGTGTAAAGAGATAGAATCGATAAAGTTTGTTAAATATAGGGAGTTTTATGTATTAAGTTTTGGTCTGGGGACGTGATTTATTCCACGTCAGATCAGAATCAATGTAACAAATAGCCATGCTATAATGGAGTTCTACTAAGTTCTTAAACATTAAAACACTTCAGCAGAACTGTCGGATGAAAGTGAAAACATATTCAAATTGAGGAAAATGACCCCACAAGTTTAACTTATATTTATAGGTCTAGCAGCGTGACACCGTATAAGTAACTGTGTCCACTGTCAAGATTTATTCTGATATTTGAAAACCTGCCACAAGAAATGAGTTTCTGGGTCGACGATAGATATTGTGAGATATTGTGTATTAACTATATTAAAGGCTTTTCCTCCAAGCAGAGTGTGGCCAAGACGTAAATGTTTATTACGTCAAAGCGTTAATTCTCGTTAATCCATGGTTCGTTTATTAAATGTAATAGAATCAGGGTCAGCCCACAGGGGCATGTCTGTGCTATGCAAATAACCTATCGTAATGAAAATCCTGCCCGCAGCAGCAAAGGATCCTGCGGCCGTAAGGAGCCGCGAACAAATCTGCCACAGGGCGGGGCCCAGGAGCCTTCTTTGGGAGAACGCAGCCCAGGACTGGACTGAGATCCAAGGGACCGACGTCTCAGTTGGTACCTTGTCCTCCTCGCCCCCTGGCGGTTCCCCTCTCTTCCCCTGCCGGTCCGGCCTCTCGGTCCTCGAAAAGCCCCGCCTCTCCTTCCCCTGGTGGCCCCGCCTCTCGCCCCCTTCCCCTCCACCCGCCGCCCCGGCGTCCCCACCTTCCCCAGGCCCCCGTCGCCTCTTCTCTCCTCCCCTGGTGGTCCCGCCTCTCCCTCTCCCGGTGGCCCCGCCTTCCCCGCTTCCGAGGAGCTCTCCCGCCCAGGCTCCTCTCCCATTCCTCAGTAGTGGGAGGGGCTTGCCTGGGGGTCCGCGCCGGCGGCAGTCCCCTGGGCGCGTTCTTTCTCTCGTTGGTTGATGATCTTTCCGCCTTCTTTTCTTCGGCCGCGTCGGATCTCTTCCTCAGGTGTTCTCTCCGGGCTATGCGGCCCTGCCTGATCGTTGCTGAGGCTGCAAGCCCGGACCCCGCTTGCCCACAAGCCTTCTCCCCACGCCAGGGCAGAAAGCCTCTGCGTCAGACCCCATGCTCTCTCTCGTTTAACGTTCCCCCGAAGGACTAATTTATAAATGGCTTGAGCTCCATGAGTGGAGTTCCGTAGACAGATTGAGACATACCATTTGGAATGAATGCAGAATCTATTCCAACATTTAGTGCCTCAAAATTAACTGTCACTAGGGTTATGTTTTGAAAAAGCAAAACCCCAGACAGCCAGACCATAACCTTGCTTTCTGCACTGTCAAAAAGTTAAAAACCTAGATAAAAGCTGGCGGGGATGTGGAGAAAAGGGAAACCTTGTGCACCGTTGGTGGGAATGTAAACTGGTTCAACTACTCTGGAAAACAGTATGGAGGTGTCTCAAGAAATTCAGAGTAGAATTACCACATGATCCAGCAATTCCACTTCAGGGTGGATAGCCAAAGGAAACAAATCATCACCTGGAAGAGACATCTGTACTCCCATGTTCATTACAGCATTATTCACAATAAACAAGGTATGGAAACAACCGAAGTGTCCACTAACAGATGAATGGATCAAGAACACACACACACACACACACACACACACACACACACACACACACACACACACACACTGGAATATTATTCAGCCTTTAAAAAGAAGGAAATCCTGTCATTTGTGACATGGATGAACCTGGCGAGCATTATGCTAAGTGAAATAAGCCAGAGAAAGAAAAATACTGTGTGGTCGCATTTATATGTGGAATTAAAAAAAAAAAAGTTGAACTCATAGAAACAGAGAATAGAAAATGGTTGCCAGGGTCAGGTGAGTGGCAGAAATAGGGAGAAGTTGGTAAAAGTGCAAACATTCAGTTATGCGATGAATAAGGTCGGAGGATCTAAAGTATAAAATGGTGATTATAGTTGATAACATTGTGTTGTATAATTGAAATTTGCTAAGAGAGTACAACTTAAATGTTCTCACCAAAAGAAAAAAAAAAGTAAACATGTGAGGTGATGGATGTGTTAATTAACTTGATGGCTGGAATCCTTTCAGAATATACACAATTCATTACATTGTACACTTTAAATATCTACAATTTTATTTGAAAATCATACCTCAATAAAGCTGGAAGAAAAGTGACAGAACATAAAAGAAGCAAGCACTGATTCAAGCTTGTGCATAATTAACTTAGCACTGGATATTATGCACATCACTAATTCATAAAACAATACAGGTGAAAAATATAGAATGATGAAGTGGTGGTTAGCGTAACTGACAGTGGTTTAATTTAAATCATAAATTTTACATCAAATTGAGAAACTTATACTGCCACTAAAAGTATAGTGACAGATTTGAAAAGCAGAACATAAAAGTTTTATTTACAACATAATTATAATGAAAAAATGGATATGAATATAAAAAGAGATTGTAGGAGGATACAGGACTCAAAATAGAAAATCAGACTCCTTACAGGAGGATGAGGCTGATTCATCCCATTGGGGTGTCCTGGAGATGCCTGGACATCTTTCAGTTCCTGCCCTTTCTGAGTTTTGGTTAGCCAGGGTTTTCCTCTGTGAGCTTCCCTAAATCAGAGTACAGAGTATGCTGCAATAATAGAGACCCCAAACATAGTGATTTAAATGAAATAGCAGCATTACCAAACCAAACTTGGGTCCACTCAACCGAGTGCAGCAAAGCCAATGTATTGACATTGGGTTGTGGTGAAAGAAAGTGTGGTGTTTGTTGCAGGCACCAAGCAAAGAGTCTAGGTAGCTAATGCTCAAAAGACCCAAACTCTCCAGTGGCTTTCAGGAAAGGTTTTTAAAGACAGGGTGAGCAAGAGTGTTGCAGGGTGTGTGATCAGCTCCTGGACATTCTTCTGATTGGTTGGTGGTGAGGTAATCAGGAGTCAACCAACATTAACCTTCTGATCCCAGCCATCTGGGATCTATGTCCTTGTGGGCAGCATACAGTTAACTTCTTCCACCTGGTGGGGATTTCAGTATCTGCAAAACAGCTCAAAGGATAGGGCTCAGAATATTATCTCTAGCCCTTGAGGAGGAGCTAAAGGTCCTTGACTTTATTTAATAGCTAAACTATTATTATTTTGTCTGCTTGACTGTTTTCCTTTGTTTCTGCATTTCCTCGCTTCTCTGATTAAATTTATTATCTGGTCCTTGGGGATCGCCTAGGAGGCTAAAGTTTTTCTACAAACAAGAGGCAGGCAGAGGACATGGTGGGGGGGGTGGGGGGAGGGTCTGTCCTCGGAAGGCCCGATAGGGTCTTGCTTGGTTACAGGAGCTGCTTTCTCATGTAACAGTCTGGAGGTAGAAGTGGCCCAGGCTGGCAGGGTGGTTCAGCTCCATTAAGTTATCCATGGACCCTGGTTTCTTTCCTCTTAATGCTCTACCATACCCTAGGATATTTTCCTCTTTTGCATGGTTAAAGCTTGGGCACTGACAGGGGTTTGCACTGGCACCATCTAGCTCTGGGGAAGGGCAAAAGAGCAGAACTGGAGGACAACTGATTTATCTTTTAAGCAAGTGAGGCAGAAGGGGCACATATTACTTTCACTCATATTCTGTTGGTGAGAACTTGACCACACTTGGTTGTAAGAGAAATTGGGGGGCTTCCCTGGTGGCTCACTGGTTGAGAGTCCGCCTGCCGATGCAGGGGACACGGGTTCGTGCCCCGGTGTGGGAAGATCCCACATACCGCGGAGCAGCTGGGCCCGTGAGCCATGGCCGCTGGGCCTGCGCCTCCGGAGCCTGTGCTCTGCAACGGGAGAGGCCACAACAGTGAGGCCCGCGTACCGCAAAAAAAAAAAAAAGAGAGAAACTGGGAAATGTGGTCTTTAACCTGGGCTTCATGTGCCCAACTAAAAATTTATTAGTAAAAGGGAAAAACAGATTTGGGGGGACAACTATCAGTCTGCCACATTTCTCTTGTCAACAAAAAATTAATCAGTCGAGCTAAGAAAGAATTGGGAAGTTTTATCAAGCCAAATTTGAGGATTATAACCCAGGAAGAGCATGTCAGAAAGCTTTGAGAACTGTTCTGTCCATTAGAAGTAAAAGCACAGTTATATAAGTTTGTTTTTTGAGACAGAGGCTGTACATCAAATGACATATTATTGACAGTTTACGTAATCCAGATCTAAATGTCATCGTGTTAGGTCAGGTGACCCCTTACAAGAGCAAGAAGGAATGTTATCCTTTAAGGAGTCATCTTGTTGATGCTAGGAGAATGTTGCTGTTTATGGTTGGGCAGGTATTCCTGCTAATGGGGAAGGTTTGGTCAATGCATGATGCAGATACACTATGCACAGTGGCGGGAGAGAGAAGAGGCCAAAGGGCAGAGAAGAAATTTTTATGTTTAAAATTTTCTTGTCTTGCCATAAAATATGAATTTTATTTCACACTCCCATTTCTTTCCAATTAATTCCTTCTTAAGAGGAGTTTGCTTACTTCAGTTTACAGACAGTCGTTATTGCTTGCAATTGAAGTACCTTAACTGATGCCCCATTCTTCAGCTCCCAGTTTAAATGATGCCTCCTCAAGGAGGCTTATCTGGCCGTTACCCAAAAACTCGGTTGGCCTCTTGGTGGGTGTTGAGCCAAAACACACAACCAAGCCAAAGATTGGGAGAAGAAAGAATGAATTACCTGCAGAAAGTAAAGAGAACACCAGGGATCTTTCCCAAAGCAGTGTGTCCCCACCCCTGGAACTGCAAAATTGGGGAAATTTTAAGCTAAGGATAAATGCATAATCATGAAGGGGCTTGGGCAGAGGAGATTCGGCATAGAATTGGGGCAAAGGTAGACAGAGTCTAAGCTTTAGCTGATTGAAGTAATGAGGGTCTGAAAAGGTCAACATCATCATCCCTTAGGTTCCAGTTGATCTGGTAGTTGAGCACTTCAGGCTAATCTTTACCACTGAAACAGAACTGGGAGTCTTTATAAATCATATATTATCTTTGCTATCGTTACTTCTCTTGCCTGATAACAGTCACTTGTTCCTGCATTCTTTTTTTCCCTTAAGATCATTCATTAGAGATCTGTTCAAGGATAAGCATCATGGCCAGGCTTGGATCACAAAATGGCTTAGATCAAAAATGGCTTCTCTTATGTCAAGAAAGCCATGCCTGGCTCTCTTTCTCCAGGGACCCCCTACCCTATCTGCTTACATGACTGCTTTCTCTAAAGTAGGTCCCTTTCCCTTTTCCTGCCATTATTGTTTTTATCTCAGCACTTCGGCACTTAACACAACTTGTAATTACTTTTTTTTTCTATGTTGTTCTCTGTCGCCCCACTGTGTCCCTTTTCTTCACCACTACATCTCCATCGCCTAGCACACTGCCCGTCATTGGATAGACAAGAAATAAGTATCTGGTGTTAAATGAATCAAACAGTGGTGAAGAATGACTCAGAGAGTTCTGAAGTGACCAACTAAATGTATTGGTGGAGAGTGAGAATACAGGAATGGTTAGACACCATTTGGAGGAAGGGATCAGAAGATGATCAGTTTTGTTTGCACATGTTGAATTTGAAGTTTTGAATAATTTCAGCGTGACACCTAGTAGGCAGCTTGAAACAAGATCTGGAGCTCTGGAAAGAGCATCACATTGGAGCTATAGTTTTGATAGCCTTGAGAATTGATGAGGTCACTCATGAAGAGCATGGCAAGACTACACAGAAGGTTTACGAAGGAACTACAAAGAACAATATTTAAACAGTGGGCAGAAAGATCAGCAGAACTTTCGAGGACCCAGCAGAGGCTGTTAACAAGAACCAGGGAGAAGAAACCTTCGGGGAGGAGGTAGTGGTCACAAGTGGTTCAGTTGGGGCAGGGGGGTGGGGGGAGGTAAATTATGTCACATAAGTCTGAAAGAGTCCCTTAGAACTGCCAATTAGGAGACTTGGATATGGTAGCTTTAGGACAATTTCATTGGGTTGGTAGGCTGTGGTCTGAAGATAGAATGTTAGGAAGTGAATGTAGTAATTGTAGAACATGCTTTCAGGAAGTGCCGCTATGAAAACAACATTTTATTTGGAAAGAGAGACAAGGTCAAAGAAGAGTTGAAAGAAAGCTCAGAATCTCTTTATATAAGAGAGAGAGAGGGAGAGAAAGAGAAGATGAGTGTGGAAATGATTGATGGAGGAATTTCGACCTACTGGGTCTAAGATAGGAAGAGACAACCAAGAGTTGCCCTCCCTTGAAGATGTAAAGATGAATTTTAGAGAAGGGCAGAGTAACAAGGAGTTGAGTTTTTTCTGATGACCTTTAATTTATTTATCAAGATAAAGGAGGGAGCAGAGTTACCTGCTGCAAGAGAGGAGGTTGAGGGGGAAGTTTGGACCGGTTTCTAAGGGAGAAGGGGGATGGAAAAACATTGCCGGTAGGAGACAGAAAATGTCAGCTGATTGCAAATCTATCATGGCTGGAAATTATTTTTCCTTCTTCCCCTTTATGCCTTCCTAACCTAGTCTTGTTTCAAAAAGACTTCAGGCTGCCAAATCGTAATTTTTGCACAGTCTATTCAGATACTAGATTTTTTTCCCCCCAACAGTCATGGGCAACGAACACGTGGGGACAGCGAAAACAGACGGCTCCCGCACGTTCCCTTCGTTCCAACAGTGAAAACTGAGCTGGCCTCCAGCACTTTTGCGGACCCCAACCTCCGCTACTGTGGGTTACACTCCTTCGTGCAGCGAAGGCACCTCCTAAATGCTTGCTGTGGACAATGGGAGATTTAGGGACAGATGGTTCGGTTCCCTCGTGAACAACGTCCCCCCAACATGCAGCACGTATTTAAGGCCTGCTGAAGAAAGGCAATGCTGAGGGACCAAGGTATTGCCTTTACTTTTGTGCTCGCTGCGTGTCCGGACGCAACGCCTACGAGCATTAAGCGCAAACCGACCAATGTTCCAAGCAAAACAGCAGGAGCCGAGGCCGGAACAGGGAAAGTAGCTAGTTTCTTGCTCGCAAACCACCAAGGCAGGACGACAATCCCGCCCCGATGACATCACATGTTCATCAGCCTCGAGGCCACCTTGCGTTGGGCGTGTCTTATCCCGCTACGGCCTCAGCCTCGCTCCGCCCCAGGTGACGTCACCGCGCCACAACCTCTAGTAACTCGTTGCAGCAATTCTCGTCGCCGGGCGCGGTGGCGCGTGCCTGTAGTCCCAGCTACTCGGGAGGCTGAGGCAGGAGGATCGCTTGAGCCCAGGAGTTCTGGGCTGTAGTGCGCTATGCCGATCGGGTGTCCGCACTAAGTTCGGCATCAATATGGTGACCTCCCGGGAGCGGGGGACCACCAGGTTGCCTAAGGAGGGGTGAACCGGCCCAGGTCGGAAACGGAGCAGGTCAAAACTCCCGTGCTGATCAGTAGTGGGATCGCGCCTGTGAATAGCCACTGCACTCCAGCCTGGGCAACATAGCGAGACCCCGTCTCTTTTGTTTGCCCCTCCCTCATTTAAGGAAAATCTATATCTTCTAAATCCGTGTATTTCCCCTAAACAAATAACAAATGTTTGCCTTTTACCAGATTCATACTTTTTACGAGTTCAGTAGTTCACTAATGTGTGCATTAAAAGTTGACGAGCTATAACTGGTCTTTATTACTGACTCTCTCTTCCCACTGTTTTACGCTTGTCTCCTATTTTACGTTCCTTTACAGTTAAGGCTCACCGGGTAAGTTGGATGCTCGGGTAGTTGTAGCCACCTCATCGCTGACCCCTACTGGAGAATCGTCAAAACTCCTTTGCGAAAAGCTGTTATCACCCTCGAAGCCAGCAGGGGATGCTCGTTTTCTCACAACCTATTGGAGAAAATGGCTGCCCGGCATCAGTGCAAAAAGTTCACCTCCGAGGCCAGATTTCCTAAGTTCTTCCCACGGCGGTCCAGTTTGCTACTTTGTTATCGCCATTTCCCTTACCTAACCCGGACCTTCCCTGACAGGGTCACCTTCATTCACCACTCTCCTGTCAAGGTTTTTGCTTTGAACTGTTGCTGGCGGAAGATCTGGCTTTTATCCGAATCCTTACATTCTACCCATTTACAGATAGGGCTGACCTTCCGATGGGGAACCCGGATACTCCCTCCTTGTAGGGGAAAAAGCAATCCAAGAGGAGCCCAGGCGTCCCTATGAAAGCCGAGGTGACGGGGCAGCGTGGCAGAATGCCGTCAGCCTGTCGCTCCCCTTGGTTCTCGGATTGCCAACAGCTAACGTTAGAGGTGGAATTGAAGTGCAGGCAATTCGAGCATTGGGTGGGCTTGGGTCTGGAACTCAGTTGATGAGAGCAACGCCTGAGAGCCCTCCACTGAGCTATGTAAGGCAAGTGTTATCTTTATCTCGCTTTTAAAAGAAATAAGTAAATAAGGTATGAACGAAGAGAATCTTTAAAATTGCCTGAAGTTTTTGGTGATCTGCGGTAGTAATTTCATCTTTATGAAAGAACTGTCTTAGAGCAGGGGTCCGGAACCCCCGGACCGCGGTCCGCAGCCTGTTAGGAACCCGGCCGCACAGCAGGAGGTGAGCGGCGGGTGAGCGAGCGAAGCTTCATCTGCCGCCCCCCATCGCCCCCCATCACTCGCATTAACGCCTGAGCCATCCCACCACACACTCGCCCCCCTCACCCCGGTCCGTGGAAAAATTATCTTCCTCGAAACCAGTCCCTGGTGCCAGAAAGGTTGGGGACCGCTGTCTTAGAGGATTCCTTTTTAAATTTAGGCATTTTAGGGGCAGTGGAAATTGATCAAGCATTCACATCAGTCTTAAAATTAATCTGATAATCTACTGGGCATTTAAAGGCTCTGAACACAGACTTTCACAACTTCTAAAATGAAGAGGAAAGGGGACAATGTCGTAAGCTTTTCAGAAAAACTAATTGTATTCAATTTTTTTTAGGTGCCTCATTCCATTTGAACAAACATAACCGTTAGAAAAGGCCCTTCTTGAGTTGCACAGACTTCTTCCCCCCGATTGCTTCTGGGTCTGCCCTCTACAACTATGTGGAATAAATCTTTTTCCAATTATTCAGGAAAATTTTTCAAGAATGTAAAAGTCACCTCCAAATGAGTGCATTTTCACCAAATATTAATATATAGAGATGCTTTTTAACTTTTTTAATCTTTACCCAACTGCACCCAAAAAATGGGAAGCAAAATACTTCTGACATGTCTCATTTGTTTTTCACTAAATAGATCCCTGAATTTGACCCAGAATGACTTAGCTGTGGATGTAAGGACTGCATTTGAGTAGCCACCTTTGTTAGCCCTGGGGTTCCTACCCACCTTTGGTGTATTCCACCCTCTGGGAGAACTTCTCAGCTTTGCAGAACTGAGGTGTGGTAGGCAGGATAATCCCCCCCCCCCTACAAAGAAGTGAACTTCCTAATACCTAGCACCTGTTGATAGGTTACCTTAGGAGGTGAGAGGGATTTTACAAATGTGAGTAAATTAAGAATCTTGAGATGGGGAGATTATCCTGGATTATCCCATTGGGCCCAATGTAATTACAAGGATCCTTATAAGAGGGAGGCAGGAGGGTCAGAGAAGGAGATGTGGCCTGGAAGCAGAGATTGGAGCCATGCAGGGTTGCCAATCAAGGAATGTGAACAGCCTCTGCAACCTGGAAAAGGCAAGGAAACAGATTCTCCCCTAGAGCTTCCAGAACCACTGCATCCATGCTGACCTATTTGGGACTTCTGACCTTCAGAGTTGTAAGATCATACATTTGTGTCGCTTAAGCCACTCAATTTGTGGTAATTTGTTACAGCAGCAATAGAAAACATCTACAAGGTTAGTCTGTACCTGAAAAAACTTGTGAGATCAGAAAGGAATCATTCCAGTAACTGTCTTCTTTAAAATGCTTGTACTTTTTTTTTTTGAACTTTTCATGTTCAGCAAGTTTTCAGGCTCAATCTTTTTCATGTGTGTGTGTGTGTTTCTTTAAAGCATAATATTTTAGCAATTCATCATCTATTCATCTATCCATCCATCCATTCATTTATTCATCTATCCATTTTTAAAAAGTTACGTGCCAAATATTTACGAGATCCTATGTTGATACTAGATAATCAGAAATAATATAGTCCAAGCCATTGCCTTTGTAGAGCTTCAGGTCTAGTGGGAGGGAGGGGTAACAGTCATTTTAAAATGGACCACCTAAGGTGACTTAAGTTCTCATGATCCCTGAAGAGTATATCTAATTCATTAGCCTGCCTGAATGCCTGAAATAGCCAACACCAAAAACTCTCTCCTGGGTTAAAGCATGGTTTTCAGAAGGCCACTGTTACAAATGCACTTTGTTTGGCATTTACTCGACACCATTACTGAATACATAATTTAACCATCCACCCAATACTTGGTTATACTTTACAATTTCCTACAACATCCATGAAAGAAGTTCAATATATCATGCAGCTGACCATACTTTTTTTTTAAGCCTTTAATTTTGTTAATGGTGGGATATTTTAGACTTACAGCAACTTTAAAGTTTTATGTTTTCAAACTTACTAAACCTTATCCTTTATGGTTTCTGCTTTTGGTGTTTTGCTTTGAAGGATCTCACCCATTCCAAAGACATAAATAATGACATTACTGTTTAGGACTCTTTTATCTTTGGCATACACACATCCCTGATTAAAAAATAATGCTTGGTCTCTCCAAAACAATGCATTTTTGTCCTTTACTTTGCTTTACTATTAATATTAGAACACTTTCTTTTAAAACATTTTTTTTTTGCTTAAATTTGCCTATTGTTTGTGTTATCTATAGGGTATACTGTAGATCAAATATTTGTGCCCCCTCAAAATTCCATATGTTGAAACCAATCCTCAATGTGATAGTATTTGGATGTGGTGTCTTTGGGAGGTGATTAGGTCATGAAGGTGGAGTCCTCATGAGTGGGATTAAGTGCCCTTATAAAAGAAACCCTAGAGAGCACCTTTGCCCCTTCCACCACGTGAGGTCACAGCAAGAAGACAGCTGTCTATGAACCAGGAAGCAGGTCTTCACCAGACACACATCTGTGGGCATCCTGATCGTGGACTTCCGAGTCTCCAGGATTGTAAGAATAAAGTGTTCCTCGTTTAAGCCACCCAGACTATGGTATTTTTGTTATAGCAGGCTGAAGGAACTAAGACAGTGAACAACAAACTACTCCAAAGCTTACTTGCTTGAAATAACAACTATTTTATATCTCATTATTTTGAGTGTCAGGAATTTGGGCAAAGCTCTGCTGGACTATTCTTCTGCTCCAGGTGATATTGATTGTGGTCACTTGGTGGTATTCAGCTAATGGCTGATCTAATCTGGAGGGTCCAAGATGCCTTAATTCACATGCCTGGTACCTTGGCAGGCTTGTCTGTAAAACTGCATTCAGTCAGGCCCATCTGCCTCTCCAAGTAGTCGGAAGGCCTCTCTGTGGCAGGTTGTGAGATTTCTTACATAGCGATTCGGGCTTCAAGAGATGAAGTTGGAAGCTACCAGTCCTCTTAAAGGCTAGAGACAGAAATAGCATAGTATCACTTCTGTCTGCTGTGCTTTATTACTTAAAGCAGTCACAGGCCAGCCTAGATTCAAAAGTGTGGAGAAAACAGAACCTACTCTATGAGTGTGAAAGAATTTGTGGCCAGGGCTTCCCTGGTGGTCCAGTGGTTAAGACTCTGTGCTTCCATTGCAGGGGGCATGGGTTCAATTCCTGGTTGGGGAACTAAGATGCAGTGCTGCGTGGCCAAAGAAAAAAAAGAATTTGTGACCATTTTAAAACCCGTCACATGTATCCATTACCTTTTTATTTTTCCTTAACTTTTGTGAGATATGTCATACATAAAGACACAAATGTAATGTAAAGTTTAAAGTGTTTATAAAGTGACCAACTATATAACTGGTATTCAGAAATAGAACTTGCTAGCATCCTAGAAGCCCATACCCAAATACCCTTCCCTCTTGGAATAACCACTATTCTAACTTTGTGACATTATCTTGTTATACTTTATGGTTTTACCACCTGTGTATGCATCTCTAAATAGCTATTCCTTCTTTGAACAGTGTTGACTTCTAGGAAGTTCTTCATTGTATTAAGACAATTTACTTCCCTGAAATCTTCTCTCATTAGGAGTAACTATAACCCTAGGGGTTACAGATAACAAATCAAACATTTCTATCCATCAACACCTCAACCATTTCTTACACTGCATGGTTTCAATCTCATTTCACCTTTCTGCTTGTCCAGTTTGTGTATCTTTCTTGGAAAGTATGATCCCCAATACAGAGCATAATATTCTATCTCTGGTTTATCATCTAAGCATAGGACTGGAATATCTCATCTCTTATTCTAGATCTCAAACTTCTATTGAGAAAGCCAAATAACACTGATGCCTAATGCTGACTTTATGAGACTAAAATACGTAATATAAAACAATGCCAGGAGCTTAATTTATGGCTAGTGAATAAATAAATGGGTGAATAAAAAAAAACCTGTAAAAATTTGCCAGACTGGAATACTGTGCGGTAGGGAACTCCCAGGCTATGTCTGTCCCTCTCAGAAGCAATGAATAAGCTGGCAAAAACTGTCAGAATCATCTTTTTCAGAACTTTAGAATCTAGGTTTAAAAACCTATAGCAAGCAGGGAAATGTTTAATGAAGACCAAAAACGGCAGAATTTCAGTACCAGAGCTCTGTGGCATTTTCATTTTCTGTTACCGTTCCCCACTCCTCAGTTCAGCAGTAAGAGATGCCCTAAGGGATTTCATATTCTTGGTTCACTCTTCCTTCCTTCATTGTGGAGTAGCAATCAGATTTCTCCTTAGTAGTCAGGACAAATCACTGCAGCCCATGTAGTAACTCCCTTCTCTGCCTTTGATTCAGAGGCATGAAGAGCCCAAAGTGACTAGGAGGAAGTCTAAACTTTTAGTTCAATGGAATGATCATTGTGTCTCCTGGAGGAAGCATTTCTCCCCTTAGAACTGAGACCTCTAGGCCAGCAGATTTCAAGACCATGAGGAACAGGAAGCAAATTTTTGGCTAGAGAGTTACTAGGGGTGATAGTGAGTGGTGCCACTCCCATTTCCAACCCTTTCTTCCTGGATTCATGAATATTGGCTATGGCCGAAACAGCACCGTATATTGGACACTGAGTCAGAGCATATACAACCTCCTGGAGAACCTTGCCTCAGCCCTGCAAAGTATTGGCACCCAGCTGTGTTGTAACTGAATCTTTGAAAGGTCATGCTATCGTTCTATCAAGTCAGCTGCTTCAGGATGGTGGAGAAAATGGTAAAACCAGTGAAATCCATGAGCACGGGCCCATTGCTACACTTCATTTGCTGTGAAGTGAGTTCCTTGATTAGAAGCAATGCTGTGTGAAATACCATGATAGTGGAAAAGGCATTCTGTAAGCCCATGGATGGTAGTTTTGGCAGAAGCATTGCATGTAGGGTAGGCAGATCTGCACCCAAAATATATGTCTAATCCAATAACAGGAAAACTTTGCCCCTTCCATGATGGAAGAGGTCCAATGTCATCAACCTGCCGCCCTGGGGAAGGGTGCCACGTCCAGGACTCAGTGTTGGTCTCTGCTGTTGGCTGCAGCCAGGTCTGCCTTGGTGAGTGGACGTCCATGTTGCTGAGCCCATGCATAAGCTCCATCTGCCACCGTGGCCACTTTGTTCATGAGCCCTTTGGATGATGACAGAGGTGGCTGGGGAAGGAGGCTGGTTAGTATCCACAGAATAAGTTGGTCATCTGATCCACTTGATTATTAAAATCCTCCTCTGCTTAGACCACTCTTTGGTGAGCATTCATATGGGACACAAATACCTTCACATTCTTCACCCATTCTGATAAGTCTATCCACATACCTCTCCCAGACTTGATCATCACCAATTTTCAAATTATGTTCCTTCCAGGTCCCTGACCATCTAGCCAAACAATTGGCCACAGCCCATGAATTGGTATATAATTGCATAGCTGGTCATTTCTCCTTCCAAGCAAAATGAACAACCAGGTACACTGCCCAAAGTTCTCCCCACTGGGAGGATTTCCTTCACCACATCCCTTCAAGGATGTCCCAGAAAGTGGCAATAGTGCTGCAGCTGTCCACTTTAGGATGGTGCCTGCATATCATACACCCGGCGCAAGTCTTCTCTTCCTCTGTCAACTGATTGTAGGGAACTCCGCATGAGGCCATAGGTGCAGGCTGGGAGAGAGAAGGTGGTATAGAAGAAGCGGGGAACATGGGCATTTGGACCACTTCTTCATATAACTTATTTGTACCTTCAGGACCTGCTTGGGTCTGATCTCATATCTACCTCTTCCATTTGATGATGGAGGGCTATTGTACATCCTCAACTTTATGGCGTGGTGGTCAGGTAACACTTAGTTCATGGTGGGCAGCTCAGGTTGCATGATAACTTTGGTGGCCTGTGGTTAAGCATTCAGTCTCTCCTAAGGCCCTGTAGCAGGCCAAACGCTGTTTCTTAAAAGGAGAGCAGTTATCCACAGAGGATGGCAGGGCTTTGTTCCAAAATTCTAAGGGCCTACACTGTGCTTCACCTGTAGGAGCCGGCCAAACGCTACAGACTGTATCCCTGTCTGCCACTGCCACTGCAAGCTCCATTGGATCTGCTGGATCATATGGTCCAAGTGGCAGAGCAGCTGGCATGGCAGCCTGGACCTGCTACAGAGCCTTCTCCTGGTATGGACCCTACTCAAAATTAGCAGCTCTTTGTGTCCCTCAGTAAATGGGCCAAAGTAATACACCCAAATGAGGAATATGTTGTCTCCAAAATCCAAAGAGGCCCGCTAGGTGTTGTGCCACTTTTTTCGTTGTAAAGGGGCCAGATCCAACAACTTAAACTTCATGTTAAAAGGGATATCTTGACATATACCACACCACTGGGTCCCTAGAAATTTCTCTGAGCCAGTTCTCTGAATTTTTGTCAGATTTATTTCCTCCTTCTGACACACAAATACCTTACCAATAAGTATAGAGTAGTTGCTACTTCTTTTCCTTAGGTCCAATCAGCATGGTGTCATCAGTGTAATGGACCAGTGTGATATCTTGCAGAAGGGAAAGATGATCAAGGTCCCTGTGAACTGAATTATGATATAGGGATGGAGAGCTGATACTCCTGAAGTAGGACAGTGAAGGTGTGTTTCTGGCCTTGCCAGCTGAAAGTAAACTGCTTCTGGTGGTCTTTCTAATAGAGATGGAGAAAAAGACATTGTCAGATCAACAGCTGCATAGCAGGGACCAGGGGATGTGTTAATTTGCTCAAACAATGAAACCACATCTGGTATAGCAACTCCTATTGGAGTCACCACCAGGTTAACCTTACAACAATGCACTGTTATTCTCCAAGATCCATCTGTCTTCTACACAGGCCAAATAGGTGAGTTGAATGGTATGTGGTGGGGATCACCACCCCTGCATCTTTCAAGTCCTTGATGGCAGTAATCTCTTCAATCCTTCCAGGAATGCAGTATTGCTTTTGGTTTACTATTTCCCTACATAAAGACAGTTTTAGTGGCTTCCACTTGGCCTTTCGCCCATAATTGCCCTCATTCTACAGGTCAGGAAACCTGCGTGGGGATTCTGCTAGTTGCTGAGTATGGGGATTCCACTTATGAGTTCCAGCACTGGGGAAATACCCACATGATGCATTTGAGGACCCACTGGGCCCACTGTGAGACAGATCAGAGCTGAAACTCCACTGACCACCTCCTGACCTCCATAAGCCCCTACTCTTGACTGGACCACAGTGATGTTTTGAGTCTCCTGGAATTAGTGTCAGTTCAGAGCCAGTGTCCAGTAATCCCCCCAAAGCCTGATCATTTCCTTTTCCCCAGTGCACAGTTATCCTGGTAAAAGGCCATAGATCCCTTTGGGGAAGTCTGGGAGAAAGATTAACAGTATGCATTTTTGGCAGTGTCCTTCCTCAAGGGGAGCCAGATTTCCTTTCATACAAGGGGTCCTGGTTCTGTAAACTGGCTCAAGTCTGGGAACTGAGGGAAAGACTATGACTCTGTTTTTATCATTTTTGTTCCCTTGAGCTACTACTCTTTTGCTTATACAGACCAAGTAAGAATTTAGTAAGCTGCCCGTACATTTCACTTCTAGGAGCACCGTGATCAAATAGACAGCACTATCGGTCTCCATGCGTCAGACTACCCTGACTGCTGCTTTGACTCTGCTGGCCACTATGATAATCACACCCAGCTTGCCTCTGGACATGGGGTGCTGCCACTGGACTCTGCCACTCAGGCTCCAATTGCTCTCCTTGCATTCAGGCTTCCCAATTCAGTGGCAGCAGTTCCCACTCTAAGTTCTGGCCTGCAGAGAAACGTGGTCACAGAGCTCTTCAAGGGCGCTGAGGATCCCCTCACAGATTTATTTCTCACCGTTGTGGGGAAAGGAGTGTCCTCTGGGCCAGGGTAGGCCGCCCCAAAATGTGCCCCAAAGGCATATTGATTATTTTGAATTACAGTTACTTAAGAAATGGCCAACACAAGAGAGATACTCTCAACCTCCTTTTCCCTGAAAGCAGGAAATAATCTCTCATGTGAAAGGTACATTCCCTGCATCTGAAAGTAGAAGGATACCTTTATCACCAGAGATAGGTAATTCAGGCTGAGAAGTCTGTATAAATGAACCTTGTTACTTCCCATATTCTGTTTAGATTCTTCACTAATTAGTGCCCAAAACCTAAGTTTCCTTGTCCTGTCAATTCCTTACAAATTTATTTGTCTAAAAAGTATAAAAGCTGCCTGCTTTGGCCACTTCTTAGGTCCCATTTCTAAGAGACCTCCATGTGCATTAATTAAAATTTGGGGTTTTTTTTCCCCTGTTAATTTGTCTAGCGTCAATTTTATTATTAGTCCAGCCACAAGAACTCAAAATGGATAGAAGGGGAGATTTCCCCCCCGACGCTACGCATCGAATATTTCTACGAGTGGAAAGTAAAATTAATAAATTATATCTTATTCTGAATGAAACTATATTGGTTCCTAATGACTGACCCTTCATCATTGACCACTTCATCTTCTAGAGATCAGTAAACTTCCAAGTATGTGCTCCAGGTCCCTTTCATCTTGGCACTTACAAATGCAGATACCTTGAGCCAAAGTTAAGGAATGATTCAAAATCTCCTGGTGTGGTGTCCAGGAATTTGCTTTGATTATCTCCATAGTAATCAGTGAATCACACTAAGACTTGAGAATCACAGCCCTAGATGCCCATAAGGCATCCATTAATAATTACCTCTAACTTTTTGGTTGGGACAAATGCCAATGGCACCTGTTTGGATTTCAGATATTCACCTTTATCCTCTCTTTGAAAATTGGAAGATGATTTTCCCATTTCCTGTTGCCTCTTATTTTTCCCACAAGTCCTTAAGTATCCCTGGTTCAGAATTTTTTCAAAGTAGAGAAATTATTCCAAAACCCAGAAATGATAGAATTCAATAGTAAATGATACAGTTTCTTTATCATTTTTACACTTATCTTCATCTCCTTCTCCCCCTTATGTATTTTCTTGCATTTTACTTATGATGCTCATTTTCCTTGACAGAGCAGAAGCAATGTATGGGTTAGTCAAGTGGCTGACTGTCTCCAGTATACCTTAAATTAGTATCCTGCTCCTATCTCATGGGTTTAGGGCCCTAAAGTGGGAGTTTTGATATGAAGTATTTCAGTTTTTGTTTATAAAGAAGCATCTGAGTGTTGTCCCTTTCAATGTGGAGTTTATACATGGGTTGCTTTTATGCAAAATATTTAGGCATTATTTGGGTAATGCCTTCAGAGCCAACATAAGAACCTTAGCATTGTTTATGTACAGTTAAACCTCTCGCTTTTACTGTTTGCACTACAGTCGACTTGGTTATCAGTCTTCCCTAAACTCTCCAAATGGTTTATTCCATATTTTGAGCTATTCTGCATGACTTTCTGTGCCATATGTCGCATTAATTCTGCGCTGTACCTGCTACAGTAGTCCCCTTAGCGTTTACAATTCTGTTTCTTCTGAAATGTCAACCGAGCTCTTTTTACTTAGAGTCGCCATCTGCTGGTGGGAATTCTGCTTGCCACTACTTGTAGCCCATAGGCTCTAGAATCCTCCTACGTCCACATTCCTTGCCGGGCGCGGTGGCGCGCGCCTGTAGTCCCAGCTACTCGGGAGGCTGAGGCAGGAGGATCGCTTGAGTCCAGGAGTTCTGGGCTGTAGTGCGCTATGCCGATCGGGTGTCCGCACTAAGTTCGGCATCAATATGGTGACCTCCCGGGAGTGGGGGACCACCAGGTTGCCTAAGGAGGGGTGAACCGGCCCAGGTCGGAAACGGAGCAGGTCAAAACTCCCGTGCTGATCAGTAGTGGGATCGCGCCTGTGAATAGCCACTGCACTCCAGCCTGGGCAACATAGCGAGACCCCGTCTCTTTTGAGTTCTTATCTTAAAATAGGCTTTCTTCCCACGTATATATCACAACAAAAAGTACCATGTTTACATTCTTGCACGACTGATTTCCCACTGCATCGTGAATTCCTTTGGCGGGGCAATATTGTCTTATTTTTATTTTTAATCTTACTTCACCATTACCTAGCGAAACAATTGAATATTCAGGTTGCCAAGCATTAATGGAGCCCCTACTGTATGCCAGGTACTATGCTGAGCCCAGGGGATCCCAGTACCTAGATTGGATGAGAATCCCACAATACACCACAAAATGCTCTTCGGAGAGCAAGACATCAGAATAGGAACTCCTTTTTGAGGGTTCATTTGCTTTGATCATTGAGGGTAACTGTAGGGTGTATGAAATAGTCCACTTCGTTAAATTTCAACACTGTGCACGTCAGGGAAAGGAGTCGTTGCTCCTGTACGCAGAGTCCCACCTGGGGAAATCCTCCCAGTGCGCTTCTTGTAAATTGTCTTGACCCGCAGGGGTCACTGTGGAGGCTGGCTTGAGTCCCGAAACGCAAGGGAGCAAAGTAACCGGCCTAGTCCATAAGCTTTCCAGGAAGGAATGAAGTTTCAAGAAAATAGTTTGGATCTATTCCGAATTGTTTTGGCACAACGAAAAGGGAGCTGACGACGGACTTGACAGCCGAACGCTGCACAAAAGTGACGAAAAGCAGTTCGCTTCAAGGAATATTGGGTCTTCTGCGCAGCCGTAGAACCGCCAAGTGCGCCTGCGCATAAGAGTAGCAGCGTTGAGTCAGGCCGGCGGTGGAGGAAACTGCGGTAGAGACCCTCAAGCCTCGCCATGAAAACCCGTTTTAGCACCGTTGACCTCCGCGCGGTACTCGCGGAGCTGAATGCCCGGTACTGTATGACGGGTGACCAGGCTCGTGCGGGTGGTGCAGGAGGCAGAGGCCATGGCTCCACCGTGGAAACAAGAACGGCCTTATGTTTCCCCTGGGTCCCCCCCGGTCCTGTTCTTCTGTGGACCTGGCTAGGCCTGAGTGGGCGAGCGCGTGACATCTTTCCGTGGCTCTCAGGATACCGGGGGGACCCCGGCGGTCGCGTGCCCCACTCCCCGCTCTCGTGGGCTGCTAGTCTCGCCAGGTCTTGCGTCCGGCTTTGGCGGGGCTCTCGGCCTGTCGGCCTGAGTCGCCCGGGTCTGGCAGCAAACGTTTAGTAAAAGACGAGACGCCAGGTGGAGGTCGCCAGTGTAGTCATTTGCTTCAGAGGTTTCCAGACCAGAGGCTTGGTTTGTTAGACGCTCCTCCTCACCACAGAGAAAGGCAGCATCGCCTTTTTAGCCGGAGGTAACAGATTTGGCCTGAGGTCTGCATTCTAATCTGCTTTCTATCATTCAGCTGTGTGAGCTTTGTCATATTTCTCAGGGCCTCGTTTACATATTTTCTTTTATAATTAAGTGGGTTAGATTTTATTGTATTTCCTAAAATATATATTGGATCACTTAAAAGACTCAAGGCATAGTATAGTGTTCTAGAGCTGATAGACCACTTTCGTTCTTAAATAGTTACACTCAAGGTTTGGGCTCAATGTCTGATGGCCTTCAGACTGCACACTGGTTGACTCCCTATCTTTAGAGTCAAAGATCCCCCCTTTCGCCATCTCTGCTTTCGCCTACAGCTTTAAATTGTGTGAAGTTTTATGTTTCAAATGGTAGTATGATTTGTTACATGTTTCCTTTCTCTTTGCAGCTTGCTAGGAATGAGAGTAAACAATGTTTACGATGTGGATAATAAGACGTATCTTATTCGTCTTCAAAAGTAAGAGCATTTTATAGGCTTGTTTTATCTTTTGTATAATTAAATATGAGCTTGTTTGGTTTTTTTAACCTGAGTTAATGCTCCCCTAAAAATTTTTTGACTTTTTTCTTTTACAGACCAGACTTTAAAGCTACACTTTTACTTGAATCTGGCATACGAATTCACACGACAGAATTTGAATGGCCTAAGAATATGATGCCGTCTAGTTTTGCCATGAAGGTAAGTTTTAAGTTATACTTGAAGCTAAATTTTACGGCCCTGAGATTGGTCACTAACAATTGAAATTATAAATGGGTTTTTCTTCACTGTTATAAATAAAATAGAGATAAAATAGAGTAGTTGATAGATACTGGTTGAATAAAGGAGATGTTTAACTTCTCCCTTGTACCCTTCATGCCACTTTGTGCGCCACATCTTTATGTTCCCACAGTTACCGTTCTTACTCAAGCTTTTATAGTGCTGGACATTATAGCCATTTAACTCTAATACTCTTCTCACTATCAAAACAATTCTGTGTTAGACCGACATTGGTTTTTCTAAAGCATCATTTTCATTAGTTTTCCCACCTTTTATGATTCTCTAATTGCTGAATCCATATCCTATACCCCAGCATTCTTGGCTTTCTGTAATCTGCCCTCCTCCCTCCTTCCCTAGCCTTGTCTTCCACAGCTCACTTTTCAGCTACCAATCTGTATTTTGTTGGAATACTCAGTGACATTAGTATGCTACCAACCATATCTTTTTACTTTTCACTTTTCTTTTTGTTTTTACTATTAAAACGGAGATCCCACATTTGTGGATGTATTACCCTTTCGCTTATTGACACGAGATATACTGAAAAGCTCATGATGCAGAGGAAAGACATTAGAGTCAGATATACCTAACTTTGAATTAATGGTATTGCTGCTGAATAATTTTATAACCTGGAAATTTTACTTAATCTCTTGGAACTTGTTTCTTTAAATGTGAAATGTAGATAATGCCTCCCTCATGGGGTTATTGGTGAGGATTAATTGAAGTTACATGTAAAGCATCTAACACAATGCCTGACACATAATAGGGCTCCATATGTATTAATTTCCTTCTTCCTCTCCTCCTCACTTTCCTTCAGAAATTTATTTGTTTTGGCATTGTGTTATTTCATTAGAGGCTTTACAGAGAAGATCCTTATCCCCAGCAACTTAGAATCTGTTTTGGATTACACGTTAGGTAAGTGTTTCCCAAATCACAAGGCCTGTCACAAAATTATCAAATTCTTAAAAGTTTAATTTACTTAATAGTAACCCCAAATGGTTCTATTTTGGGGATTGTCCTTAATAATAATGACACTTTATATTTGTATAGTACTTTTCAAAGAATAATGCATACTTCATTTAAGTTGTTTAATAACTTGGATATGAAGAACTAATATTGTTTCAGTTTTACATATGATATAACAGATAATAAGATATATGATACTGGGACTGTATAAACATCCCTAAACGAGGCTACATCAATAGGAGGTCAGACACTCAAAAAAAAAAAAAAAAAAACTTAGAATTTAATGAGTTATGTGTGCATGTAAATCTAAATGTGTATAAAAATTCTCTTCAGTGGAGCAGACAATGTTAAGTACTTTATAAATAACTAAAAGAGCTGCTACTGTTGTATGTCACAGGCAGGGTCATGTTTAGTATGTGGTAAATCACAGTGATTGTTCCTAATTCTCACATTTGGGGATGCCAGCTGTAGCTTTGTGGCACTGACAGAAGCTTGTTTTCACCAAGCTGCTAGTAGGGAAATAAAGAAAAAACAAGTTTTACATATGTATTATATGTCCATCTATACTCATGATAATTTTCCCTTTTTCACCATTTTGTGGTGTGGACTTCTGTTCCATTCAAGGATGCCTTTTATCTTCATTTTAACTTTATTTTTCTCAAAATATTACTGGGGGAATTGATTATGATTTTCACCTGGAGATTTAAAGACAGCCCTGAATGTAGGTCACTGTTTAAATCAAAATTAAAATAGGCCACTTTTAAATGAGAACTATTGAATTTAGGAGGGAGAGATTATTCTATGAAGGTTGAAAAGTCTTACATCTGCCTGAATATATGTGAGTATATAATTCTGCCTGAATATATAAAATGAGAATTTTAGTCAATTTGAACTGTAGATCTGGAGAAGAACTCTTCTTAGTTATGAAAAAATTGGCATTAATTTGAAGAATGACCCTGTATATTCTTCTTCTCCTTTTTTTTAAGATGGTTTTAGTTTAAATTCTCTGTAAAATTTGTTTTGGATTTGAGGCTTGAAGAAAAGAAAGCATTCTTTCTTTCTGGTCTTGACTAAGGGATCTTTCAAATTCAAATTTAGAAACAATTGTAAAAATTTTTTTTAGGAGCTACAGAGTAGTCTTGTTTTTGGTCCATGTCATACTTAAATATTTGTACATGTAATATAAAACAGTAGATATTTACCAAGTAAATTGTCTTTGGGTTTAACATGTTAATTTTATTTTAATTGTTTATAAGAACAAGAACATTATGACTAGGGATAAGAAGAATGGGATTTGATAAAGGATAGGAGTTACTACATTTGGATTTGACCTAGGTTGTTCAAAAGCCTGGAGATAGTACCAGAAAAATTCTGTTTGGGTTTTATTAATAAAGTTTGTGGGAATAGAGGGTAATTGGTTGTAAGTTGGAGGACTAATTTATAGAATTCCATTGAGCTCCTGGTTCAGAATTTGTATTTGAAGTGAAAGATTAGTGGAAACCACTAGTTAATCTTGAACACAAACACACGAAAGGAAATTTGGGATACTTAAAAAATTTCAGTAGAAAGAGGCTTAAAAAAAAGTTACAGCTTTGTGTGAGGTCCTCAGAATAAGAACGGATTTATTTAGCAGTGGTATAAAGCAACAACGTAAACTTCGCTATAGGTCTCTTATTGTCTACTTAAAAATTGGATATAAAATACTGTTTCAGAGTTAGCAGTCAGAGTTGTCTGAAATAAAATGTGTTTCCTCTGATTATGACTCTGTAAGTTTTAATTTTGACTATACTGTTTTATCTGTTAGTCTTAAGATGTTATTCTTGATGGAAATGAAAAGAAGAAACTTAATTATAAACCAATACTGAATGATTAGGAATTCACTTTTACTATATAAATGCCTTTTTTCTTCTCTTTCTTGCTAGTGCCGAAAACATTTGAAGAGTCGGAGATTAGTCAGTGCAAAACAGCTTGGTGTGGATAGAATTGTGGATTTTCAATTTGGAAGTGACGAAGCTGCTTATCACTTAATCATTGAGCTCTATGACAGGGTAAGTTAAATTTGGGGGATGGGGTGAGGAGAATTATTATATTGTTAATTATTCATGTAATAGTGCTGTCAGACATGGGCAGGGAACATTTTTTTCTTCTCAAAGGCCATTGATACACTAGGATAATAAAGTGCAACAGGAGTAAAATGTAATTTTCCATTAATCTTCCTTTTTATCTGGAGGCCAGAATTTAGGCAGACTGTAGCCATTTAAAATAGCATTTGAGGGACTTCCCTGGTGGTCCAGTGGTTAAGATTCTGTGCTTCCACTGCAGGGGGGGCAGGTTTAATCCCTGGTCTGGGAACTAAGATCCTGTATGCCATGTGGCATGGCCAGAAAAAAAAACAAAAACAAAAACAATAATAAAATAGCATTTGAATGTAGGAGACGAAGATCCGAGAACTGAAGAAATTATCTACTACTTTATATTTCAGGACTAGAGTGGTACAACCAGCAAATTGTCAAATAGTTTTGTCATAAATAAGACCGCAGTTGAGACTCAGGGACATTGCCATGTTTTCAGTGTCATCAGTCGTAAGAGGAAGACTACTGATGGCCTCACCATTCTTGCTTCTTGCCTCTTAATCCTTCCATTTAGTTACCTGTTCTATCTTGGAAATGTTTCATGAGCTACCTACAGCAAAATAAATTCCATTTGCATCAAAAATTTAAATATAAAGAGTGAAACCATAGAAGTACTAGGTGAAAATATGGATTAAGATACATGAATTTGGGATGAAAAAGACTTTTAAACCTAACAGTGAAAACAAATATTGATAGATATGACTGCTTAATTTTAAAGCTGTGTAAGGCAATTTAACTGTGTAAGGCAGAAAACACCATGAACTGTTGATACATATATCAAAAGTGAAAAACTGGGGAAAAATATTTTAACTTGTGTGGTAAATAAAATGCTCATAATCCTAATACGTAGTTTTCACAAACCATTCAAGTGGAAAAATGGGTAAAGTGCTTGATTACACAATTCAAAAAATAATACAAATGGCTTATGAAAGCATGAATACTGTATAAATTAACAGATTACTGAAAGATAAAAATGATAGTTTTCTTCCTCCCCTTTTTTTCTTTCTCTGTCAATATATAAATGATTGGAAAGTTTGACAATAACCAGTATTATCAAGAATGTACAGGGAGGGCTTCCCTGGGGGCGCAGTGGTTGAGAGTCCGCCTGCCAATGCAGGGGACACAGGTTCATGCCCCGGTCCGGGAAGATCCCACATGCCGCAGAGCGGCTGGGCCCGTGAGCCATGGCCGCTGAGCCTGCGCGTCCAGAGCCTGTGTTCCGCAAAGGGAGAGGCCACAGCAGTGAGAGGCCCGCGTATCACAAAAGAAAAGAAAAGAAAAGAAAAAAAAGAATGTACAGGGAGTTCCCTGGTGACCTAGTGGTTAGGATTCTGGGCTTTCACTGCCGTGACCTGGGTTCAGTCCTCGGTCAGGGAACCGAGATACTGCAAGCTGTGCAGCGTGGCCAAAAAAAAAAAAATAATAAGGGAGAGAATTTGAAAAAGGATGTACGGGAGCAAGGGTAGCTATTACTTTTTCTTTTTTGCGGTACGTGGACCTCTCACTGTTGTGGCCTCTCCCGTTGCGGAGCACAGACTCCGGATGCGCAGGCTTAGCGGCCATGGCTCACGGGCCCAGCCGCTCCGCAGCATGTGAGATCTTCCCGGACCAGGGCACGAACCCGTGTCCCCTGCATCGGCAGGCGGACTCTCAACCACTGCGCCACCAGGGAAGCCCGCAAGCGTAGATTAGAACATTATTTTTGGAATATTGTTTGACAGTATATAACATGATTTTTAAAGTTTATGTGCATAACCTTTGACGCAGGAATTCCACTTCTAGCAATTTATCATAAGAAACGTTTGAGGCAAGTGCTCAGGAAGGACCATACCAAGGATAGTCTTTATAGTGTTTATAATAGTTAAAACTTGGAAAGAAGCTAAATGTCTTTGTTTTTTTGTTGTTTGTTGTTTTTTGCTTTTTCTCCATTTCTCTGTGACTGTCATCTCTTAAATGTTCCCATTTATTGCTTGCATGAGTCACTTGGGCTGGACTTACCACAGCTTTTAAGTGGAAATCGGTCCCTAGTTGTTCCTCATGTGTGGAATTTTTCAATTCTAGCTAGACTCCAAGCGACTCCATTATTCAAAGCTAAATTTCTATGAATAAGAGATTGGTTAAATAATTAAGGGAGACCCGAATAATAGAATGTGTAATTTTTAAAAATAATATTGAGCTGTTTGTTTTTTCTTCTTTCTTATCAATGTTTTTTACCACATGCTTTTAATCATTTTAAGGTTTTTGTTAGATATGTGGCACATACATTATAAGCGTGCACTTTAGTGAACTATCAGAAGTGGACATACTTGTATTAGTTATTTACCTGGATGTGGGACCAGGACAGCGAGACCACCTGCTGATCCTTGCACTTGTCTTTAATTGTCTATGCACTTCTCTTTGCCGCTAATTCCTTTACCCATCTTTCTGCCCCCGCTCCCCTGCAGGCAGCAGCAGCTACAGCTGCAGTGGCTGCTCTCCTGCAATTGATTTTTGTATGTGGTCTCAGGTAGTGGTCAATTAAAAAAAAAATTTGTATGATAACCTTTTTAAAACCTTTTTTGTTTTGAAATGATTATAGATTCACAGGAAGTTGCAAAGATAGAACAGAGAGGTCTGGTGTACCCTTCACCCAGTTCCCCTCAGTTGTTACATGTTACATAATTATATTACAATAACAAAATCAAGAAATCAGTATTGGTACAATGTATGCATATAATTCAATGCATTTCACCATGTTTGTAGATTCAAGTAACCACCACTGCAATCAAGATACAGAATTCTTCCATTACCACAGAGATCTTCCTTGCTTGTGGTACCCCTTTGTAATAACACGCACCCCTCTTCCTCCCATCCCTGCACGCTGGCAACTACTAATTTGTTCCATCTCCATAATTTTGTCATTATAAATCGGGTCTTTAACAAAGAAGGCAGTCTCAGAACCTTGGTGAAAAGGACATACCAGATAGTCTTTAATAGGAGTTGATAAACTACAGCCTGTGGCCCCTTTTTGTAAAGCCTGTGAGTTTAAGAATGGTTTTTACAATACATTTTAAAAGAGCTCTTTAAAAAGAAAGAAGAATATGCAACAGAAACCATATGTGGCCCACAAACCCTAAAATATTTATTATCTTGCCTTTTATGGGAAAAGTTTGCTGATCCCTGCTCTTAAATAATAGACTCATATTGTCTGAGCTAATATTGCTTGGACAGATGCTAGACTGTATCAGGGATGCCAAGTTAGGATTTTTAAGATTCTTTTTAGTCTAGAAGCAGATGCCTTCATGAAAATAGAGTGTTAACCTATGATCTAGGACAATCAGAATTGATTACACAGGACTGAATAAACTGGGGAGAATCTGATTGTGGTTATTTTTTTCAGAATGTTGTTGATATTTTTATGATAGTTATATGATAAAGCCCTTCTGACGTGTAACTTAGTAACTATACTAGTGCTAGTTGGAGTGATACATTCTTTAAATGGTAGTTTGCTCTCTTTGGTCTCTTAGAATTTAGGAACACTTGCCTTTTACTGAGATTGTTTTACTGCTCAAGACAATGTGTCTATTTACACAGGTTCAATAAGAATGTGTCCTTTTTACCAGGTTACAATTAGGCAAATTGATTGTGTAGCCAAGGTCAAACCTAGAGTGTCACATCTGAGAATAAATCTCATTCAGTTAGGTGTGAAAAGCTCACCATTAAGGAAAAAAGGTTATACTTCAAATGTAAAGCCAGTGTCCACAAAGCCCTCCTGAGAACCTAGTCTTATACCTTATCTGTGGCATATAGGATCCTAGCCTGCAGGAAGTAAGGAAGGTCACTTCTTGTAGATTTGCGTGACTTCTCGTAGAGAAGAATTTACTCACATTTATAGGTGCACCACAGACAAAACCAGTAGTGATATTTTCTTTTCTTTTTTTGGTTTCCATAGCTTTGAGTTAGAAGCAAATAATTTTTAAGTCTCTGGAATAATATAGGCTATTGAAGATATAATTCTAAATATCTTCTTCAGGCAGCAGTGATTATGAAGGCTTCAGTAACTGCTTGATACCATGTGGCTCTAGATTTGCTGTCTATAATTTATACATATGTTAGTTAACATTTCTTGCAGCACTTGTGTAAATAAATCAGTCCAAGAAACAAAGTAGCTTTTTCTGTGTATATGTGTAATCAAAAATAATTTGAGATGTTGTAATCATGAGAGGAGACTGTTAAAAATTATCCAAAATTTGAAAAGAGACAAAAAGGACAAAATGTCATTTTAGTATCCTGCCAGGTGTTGTCTAGCGTTGTCTAGCCGACACTCCTGGGGATTCTAGGGATGTGGTTTTTTTTTTTTTTCTCTAGTTGCGGCAAGTGGGGACTGCTGTTCCTTGCGGTGGGCGGGCTTCTCATTGTGATGGCTTCTCTTGTTGCGGAGCGCGGGCTCTAGGCGTGAGGGCTTCAGTAGTTGCAGCACGCGGGCTCAGTAGTTGTGGCTCACAGGCTTAGTTGCTCCACGGCATGTTGAATCTTCCCGGACCAGGGATCGAATCCATGTCCCCTGAATTGGCAGGCGGATTCTTAACCACTGTGCCACCAGGGAAGACCCTGCTATTTACTCTTGATTAGGCTCTTTTACAACTCGTTAAGGGTGGACTTTAACTTATAGAAAACTGATAGCAATGCAAATAATTCTTGCCTGATAGCAATGAAAATTAATTTCATCTAGTAGAGATTCAAATTATCTCTGTCCAGAGAAAAGATAACCCCAGAGGTTGCAGTTTTATTGCCCTAAATTGGCAGTCTTACACAATCATTCTTTTCTCACCCACTCTAAGTAGTCCACTTACTTCATTTCTCTTAGAACCAGTTTTGTCATCTAGTTCTCTCATTAATTAGTTGAATAACTTTTTGGCAGTTATAAAAATAGTATATTGTTTTCTGGTGACCACTGTTTCTGTTGAAACCAGTGTCAGTCATACTGTTGCTCCTTTGAAGGTAATCTCTCCTTTTTATCTGGGTGCTTTAAATTTTTTTCTCTTTGTCTTTGATTTTCAGTGGTTTGCTATGATATGTCTAGTTGATTTTCCTTTGTAATTACCTTCTGGGGTTCACAGTGCTTCTAGAATCTGTGAGTTGGTGTTTTTCATCAGTATGGGAAAATTCAGTCATATTTTCTTTTGATCTATCTTCCACTAATTTTATTGCTATCAGACAAGAATCATTTGGAATCATTTGTAATTGCTCTATTATCTGATTCCTCTGATGTCTGTTTTATAGTCTGTTATTCTTTTAACTATAATTACATTGTCTTGTCTCCTCCCATGCCTGGTTACTTTATTGTGTGCCAGGCATTGAGTAGGAAAAGTAATAGATAAATCGTGAGACCTGGAATGATGTTATCTTCCTTTAGAGAGGATATTTGCTTTAGACAGGTTGCTAAGGACACAAGTAATCCCATATTACGTTACTCCAATCAAGAATTGAATTGATTAGGAGCTGGGTGTGGGAAAGCTGGAAAATTTCCGGTTCACTCCTCCTGGGATGCAGCCTTTTGGGGTCAGTATTCATAGCTGAACTTATCAGGGATAAATCCCCTTAGCCCCTACCCCTTTCACTTGGACCCTGAACTCAAATTTTTATTCTCCTTAGTTGTCCTGTGAGCCTATCAAAATTCACGCTCAGCTTCTCAGCCTGTCAGCTGATTCTTAACTGTTAGATAAATGATCCTAGGGAAGAAGGAGCTCTAAGTGTGGAGCTCACCTTTCTGAGTTTTCCTCTCCTAGATTTTGATCCTATAAATGTTTACTGCCTGTTTGCATTTTTTGTTTCATAAGAGACTTGCTTTGTATCTTGTCCAGTTTTTCTTTTTCTCAGTAGGACAATAGTTAGAATTATCTAGACTACCATTTAAATTAAAAATGTTTATACAAGTAGTACACAAATGCATTCTCAGTATATAGAAAAGTTTGTAGAATTAAAATTGAAGGTCTTATCACCCCTGGCCTAACCAGTTCCTCATCCCAAAGTAACCACTGTTATGTTTGGTGTCCTATTTATGATCCCTTTCCCCCACTCCCGCCCACCCCAATTAAAAAACAAGAGAAGGTTTTTTTCATTGGGGGGGGAGAAATCTCTAGAATGTAACTAATTGCAGGCTGCCTTAGGTTTAACTCAATGTGAAGTTTAAGTTATATATCAGACATAGGCCTTTCCTTTTTTTTCTTTTTTTCCTTTTTCAATTTAAACTTAGCACTTAATGATGTAAAATTTCTTTCCACAGAATAAAAAAGTCTTTATTATCATTTAAAAATTTAAATAATTTTTTTATTTTATAGTAATACTAGATTTGTAGAAAAGTTGCAAAGATAATAAAGAAAATTCTGGTATACCCTTCACTTAGTTTCTCTTAATGTTAACATCTTATATAACCATGGTACATTTGTCAAAACTGAGAAATTCACATTGGTACATTACTGCTAATCAAACTACAGACTTTATTTGGGTTTCACCAGTTTTTCTACTCATGTTCTTTTTTCTGTTCCAGGATTCAATCCAGGATACCCCCTTGCATTTAGTGTATTTCTGTTTTGAAGGCTCTGCTCAATTGGCATGTGTACTGTCTAGGTTCCAGAGGTCCACTTAGTGATGAGTTTGGAATAGATATTCAGGATTTATATATGAGAGTATGTGCTTAGGAATTTTCAGTACTCACTGTGGTATTTAAGAGAAGTATGTTAGTTGATTCTTACAGTAGATCTTGAAGATTGCTCTCTCCTCTATACCAGGGTCTGAGCTTCTAGCCTTCATGTCTGGAATTTTGATGTATGGTTTATCTAGAGTTGATCAGACCTTGGGTAAAGAGGCTGTTACTATTCAGACTCACTTAAGAAAGTCAGTTTATTAATTTGTGAAAAGCAGGTTCCAGTAAGAAAGACTCTGGAGAAAGTAAGATTAGAAAATGGATTATTGAGTACATCAGAGACAAGTGCAGTATTTCCCCAAGTAAGTTCCTCGACACCACTTCCATATGATAATAGCCTAGAAAAATGGTTCCCCTAGTCATAAAAATTTGAAGAACCTTGAGAATAAATAAGGTAAATATTTTTTTTTAACTCTAGGACTTACCAGTGCCTTTAATATGATCGTGTGATGTGTACATCCCCTAGGGAAGGATATGTTACATAGAATTTCCAAAACTTATTAGATCACAGAATTTTTTTCTTTTTAATGGGAGTAGTGGAAACCATCTTAACAGAATACTTGGGAAACCTTGGTTTAAAGAAAGCCCTCTGAGGGAAGTAACTGCGTTACTGGAATCTTCCAGATGTTCTTGATAACTGAACAGTTTGATTCAACAAACATTTATTGAGCACTTTCTATGTGCCAGGTCCTATGGCCAGGTCTGTTTTTCAAGTCACACCTTTATGAACCAATCAGACACTATATGGACTTCTATCCAAGTCTCCTACTTTCCTTCTCCAGTTAACATTTCTGTTCTTTAAGTTAAATGTTTAAATTTCTAAATGCATGATTTCTTTGAAGTTAGAACCTTTAGCAGTAGGTCCTACTCTTTCAACACCTAGTAACTTCAGGTTATCTACAGGCATTCCTCATTTTACTGAGCTTTGCTTTATGCTTCTCATATACTGCGTTTTTTACAAATTGAAGGTTTGTGGCAGTCCTGCATCAAGTAATTTTTTGCTGTCAGTGCCATTTTTCCAACAGCATTTGCTCACTTTATGTCTCTGTCACATTTTTAAAATTCTCACAATATTTGAAACTTTTTCATTACTATTATATTTTTATGGTTATCTGTGATCAGTGATCTTTAATGTTACTACGAACAACTCACTGAAAGCTCAGATGATGGTTAGCAGTTCTTAACAATAAAGTATTTTTAAATTAATTACATACCTTGTTTTTTAAGGTATTTTTTAAAGTATATTATTTTTTTGTTTTTTAAAGTATATTATTATCTTTATACACTGTATCATACATTGTGTTATGATACATTATATTTTACATTATATTATTAAACATTACAATATAGTGTAAGCATAACTTTTATATACACTGGGAAACCAAAAAATTCGTGTGACTTGCTTTATTGAAATATATGCTTTATTTCGGTGGTCTGGAACCAAACCTGCAATAACGTCAAGGTATGCCTGTATATTTGTGATCAAGGTGAATGGTGGCCCCATCTAGTGACCATTATCTTGCAACCTGTTATTCCTCATGAGATTGGGGCTGTTCCCACCGTCTTCTGGGACCACCTTCTAAGTACTTGCTAAGGCATGTGTGACCATTTATTTTCATGGATGCTTCTTTGTATTTTAATTATACAACAACCTTCACTGTCTATAATAAATTTGGAAGTTTGTGTTTTTTGGGCAGTTTTATTTTCATTAGGTTTCTCCCCTGGTTTTTATTGAAAAGATTATGTAACAATATTAAGTTTTAAAAAGACTTTTTAATCCTCACTCTTTAAGAAGTATTTTAATTTTTCCTGTGTTTGCCTTCCACTTCCCAGGATACATTTGCCTTATACTTCCCAGAATACAGGATTTTTTGGTCTTCCTGTTTTTTACTTAACATTATAAACATTTTCCTACTTTTTTTACCTAGTCTTTTTTCAAAGAATCAATTTTATTTATTTATTTATTTTTGGTTGTGTTGGGTCTTCGTTGCTGTGCACAGGCTTTCTCTAGTTGCATCGAGCGGGGGCTACTCTTCATTGCGGTATGCGGGCTTCTCAATTCTGGTGGCTTTTCTTGTTGCGGAGCACAGGCTCTAGGCGCGCGGGCTCTAGTTGTGTAGTTGTGGCACATGGGCTTAGTTGCTTCGCGGCATGTGGGATCTTCCCGGACCAGGGCTCGAACCTGTGTCCCCTGCATTGGCAGGCAGATTCTTAACCACTGCACCACCAGGTAAGTCCTACATAATCTTCTTAAGTTAACAGCTTTTAAATATTTTGTCATATTGGTATAATTTATTTATCAATATCTCCAATTTTTACATTTAGGCTGTTTGCAGTTTTTTTCTATTGTAAGTAAGATGCAGTTTAAGCATGTAGCTTCTGGTTTTATTGAGGTATTACACTAGGCCACATAACCAAGTGTGGAATTCCTTGGTCAAAGGGTATAACGGCCTTTATTGATTTTTCCATATAACTAATTGCTATTCAAAGACAAATTGCAGGTGAAAGTATAAATAGCTCTGTGTTTGGCTTCTGAAATATATGTTGTTTTTCTTAATAAGCCACAGTGTTTGTAGATTTGCCTCAACCAAGTGCAACATTAAGTTCAGTTGGTGGTCATCAAGGTGTTAATTGATTATTCTGCTTCTAATAGTGACCTCTGCAGAACCACCAGACAGTGAGTTTAAAGTTACTCTTGATTCCTTCATTATGTTTCAAACTTGGGGTGTTTAGATTTATTTTATTTCATAGTCTGTGCTGGGCAAGTGCAAGGAGCACTGTTTAGATGCAACTCAAATGCTTTGTGTTTGTAACTCATTTCTATAGCCTTGATTGGGTTTTTAAGAGACTACATTTTCTTTCTCAATTTTTAAGATTTAAGAATGATTTGGGAAAAGCATTAAATTATATTTTATTCTATTACAGGGGAACATTGTTCTTACAGATTATGAGTACCTAATTTTAAATATCCTAAGATTTCGAACTGATGAGTCAGATGATGTTAAATTTGCTGTCCGTGAACACTATCCCGTTGATCATGCTAGAGCTGCCGAACCTTTGCTTACCTTGGAAAGGTAACATGTTTGTTTATTAACTCATTTCATATTGTATTACATAGTAAAATAGATCATATGTCAGAATATGAAAGAACTGTCACGTAAGAAAATATTTTGTTTACTTGCATAAAATAAATTTGGGCTGCTTGAACTATGTAAGTGTGTGCTTAAACGTAAGCAATTAAGCCTTATTTGGGAGTAGCAAATGTACGTTTTTTTAATCTAAGTTTGGTGTTCCTTCAGATGTTTATGATTTCTTGGTAAAGTGGGGGAATTTATTAGCTGTTCTGTGAGAAGACAAATGTATATCTTGGCAGAGCGCAAAAGGAGATAGGAATTCTGGTTTAGCTAAAAAATAGGAATATGATGGGATAAGGTGCTGACTATAACAGCACTCTTCTGGCTGGAAGGCTTTGCTAATAGGCTACAGCAGTGGTTTTCAAAGTTTAGAATGCATCAGAATCACCTAGAGGGCTTGGTAAAATATAGATCCCCCTGCCTCCACCAGGTTTTAAGTAGATCTGGTGTAGATCCCAGGAATTTACATTTCTAACAAGTTTGCAGGTGAGGTTGATGCTGATTTGGGGGGGAATACTGTGGCCCACAGCATCCTTGAGTTCTTTCTAGATGTTTAATTAGGTAAAGCCATTTCAGGTGTTAAGATATATCACCAGGGAGGGATAACTTGGGAGATTGGGATTGACATATACACACTACTGTATATAAAATAGATAACTAGTAAGAACATGCTATATAGCACAGGGAACTCTACTCAATACTCTGTAATGGCCTATATGGGAAAAGAATCTAAAAAAAAAGAAGAGTGGATATATGTATTGATATATGTATAACTGATTCTCTTTGCTGTACACCTGAAACTAACACAACATTGTGAATCAACTACAATAAAATTTTTTTAAAAAACCCATATATCACCAGTCTCCACAAACTACATTTAACTGTTGCATAAAAATGTGTCTTTCATGTCAGATATGGGCATGCTGACGATAAGCAGTATGACTTCGTTGAAAAAGTATTGATGTTCCTTGGAAAACTTGGTTTCAAGTCCCAGTCTGGTGTTCAGGAACCTACTAAACTTAGATAAATTACTTTTATGATCCTTTTTTTTTTTTTAACCTATAAAGTGAACTAACTCCTCTTATATTTTAGGATATTTTGAAGATCAGGCAAACTGATGCATATGAAAGTACTGTGAACATGAATATGGCTGTAGGGTTTATTAAATATAAGATAGTAAGGGGTGTGTCAATTTTGTTTCACAGATTGACTGAAATAATAGCCAGTGCACCTAAGGGTGAACTACTGAAGAGAGTTCTTAACCCATTACTTCGTGAGTAATCCTATATAGAGCAATGAAGTGTTTGTAAGATAATATGGTTTCTTAGAAATATATGTAACACATTGAAATCTAGTTCTAGTAGAAAATTAGAACAACTTGATAAATGTAGAAAGGAGTTTAAAATGATCTTTTGAGTAAATAAGTGTTTATTTTCAAGGAAAGAGAAATTTGTTATACCATATGAACTTTGACCTTTATGTTACGTCTTATTTAAAAGCAATACAGTTATGTAAACAAACTATGTTATCTAGCACTTGAGCGCCAGCTATAGTTTTCTAAGAAATCTTTTTTTTTGTTTTTTTCAGTGTCCGTCTTTTTGATTTAATAGTCACTTAGCTTGGTTGGGCTTTCTTTGTTTTGCTTTTTGTTTTTTATCGGTGAGTCTCAGGGCATTCCAAGGTCTGCCAGGTGCCGCTGATAACCAGGGTAAAGATAATCTAATCAACTTTTACACTTGAGAAAATCATCACTTATCCCTATACTAAGGAATCTGGGGAGGACATATGAGAAGGCAGGTACCATTGATTACTACAGGAGTTACTGTTTAGAATGCATTAAAAAAGTTATCTTTAAAACTTTCCATCTGTTAGTATAGCATGTGTAAAATTTGTAAGTTTGGATTTTTCTATTTCTTTATTCTGTTGATATGGTGTATTACATCAACCAGTTTTTGGATGCTAAACCAACCTTTCGTTCCTGGTTTATAATCCTTTTTATACGTGGCTAAATTCCATTAAATTCCTATAACTTGCATTGACTTCTACAATTTTATTGTAGTCTCAAATTTTTATAAATACTTGAACTGTCATTTCTAATAACATTTCAAAATAGGTAAACTAATTGTTATTTTCACTGGCTACTGTTATTGAGTAGATCATTTATATTGGGATATACATTAGTATTTTGAACGTGAAATTTTATAGGAAAATACTACAAATAATATCCTCTGCTTTTATAGCCTGTGGACCAGCTCTCATTGAACACTGTCTTATAGAAAATGGATTCTCTGGCAATGTCAAAGTGGATGAAAAATTTGAAAGTAAGGGTATGTGTGCATGCTACAAGTTTTGCCCATTTTTATTTCATTTTTTTAAACCTATGAAAATTATTTCTGGAAAAAGTAATAAGTGAGTGGGTAGTTCTAGACTTAAAAACATTTGACCTGTTAGTGTTCTATCCATATGGTATTCCTGACTTCCTACTCTAATGTGATGGCTTTATCCGTAGTAACATGCAGTTTAATCTCTTGACCTACGTTATTACCTTCTGATTTTAGAATATTCTCCCTCCCTCCCCCCCCTAAATTTTGGAAGGGGTTACTGCACTTGAGACAGTCTCTGGTACAAGGCTTGAAGGAGTTGAATTATTCACCTTCAGACTCAGAACCTGAGGGGCTTCTAGAAGTAGCATTATTTATGCATTTTAATTCTGTAAGTGCTGTGGTGTGACTTTATAATGAATTAGGCTTTTGTAACTACTTAAGGGAACCTAAATTAACTTCTAGATTAGGATAATAAAAAATTAGAGGAAATATAAGGAAAATGGAAGCTTTGGTCTTTGACAAATTTTTATCTGCAGATTCTCATGTAAAATGAAAAAAAATCATTCTTGATATTTATATTTTGGGATTTATATCACTTCTTAAGGTTTAGGGATCATTTTTATGATGCACAAATGTAAAATTTTTTTGTGCATTTAAAAATACAAATTGAATGTTTTAAGTGAATGATTTAGTTTCTGAAATACATGAATTTAGTGCAATCCTGTTCGAAATGCCGACAGGTGGTATTGTTATTTTTGCTATTGCACTTCCTTTTTTAAATGAATCTGATATGTGCAATGAAAAGCATACAAAAATGTTCAGGAAAACTCTGGAAAATAATAGTAATGATGGAGTATAATCTTTTCATAAATTAAAATGTATTATGAAGCTATAGTAATTAAAAGTTAAGTTTTGGGAGAAGGAATACACAGAATAAAGAATTCAGAAACAAGCCCAAATATATGTGGCAATTTAGCCTATGAACAAAGTGGCTTTCATATCATGAGGGGAAAGATGGATTCAATAAAAGCTATTGGGACAACAAGCTGGCCAAAATATATTCTTATTTAATAAACTGATTATAAACATGAAATAACTATATTTAATTTTCTTGAACAACTTGTATTATTTCATAAGCACTTTCTGTTTTCTACATAGATGTTTAATAATAGTTATGGACAGTTGATTGGCACTCCTTTTTTCCTTTTTTATTCCCCTATTAGATATTGAAAAAGTACTTGTTTGTCTTCAGAAAGCAGAAGAGTATATGAAAACAACATCCAACTTCAGTGGAAAGGTAGCACCACAAATACTTATTGTATATTGTTGATGTTTTACTTATTTAGATTTTTAGAATTTAAATGTTCATTGAAGGATCAGTATATGTAAATTTTTTGTTGTAATTTGGAAATTTAACACCTGTAATATGCTTATTCTAGGGTAGTTTTTTTTAATTGCTGTTGGTTTCTGATTTTTCTGTTCCTTAAATCTTCTGTAAAGTACTGGGTCAAGACAATATGGGCACTCCTGAAAAGTTGAGGAATTTGAAAATATTTCCTCTTAGGTTGATTTAAGATAGAGAAGCACATCTTAATTTGCCAGCACTTTCCAAAAATTTACTGATTAACATCTTTTTAATTATTAAATATTCTCTGGGTTACCTCATATCTTGTTTTTCTTCCCTATTCAAAGTATATAACTTTACTTACAAAAAACGTTCAGGAAAAGTTCTGATTAATTACAGCTAAATTCACTCCAAATATACCCTGCATCCAGTTACTAAAATGAATTAAAATTTCCTACTGGCAAAGTGAACCAAAGATTTTTCTGCTGGAAGTAAAGTGCTTTTGGCTTTTTTAAGTTGCAGAACATCTGAAAAATGGAAAGAAAAAAGCAAAATGCACATGTATAATCTCACCACTTTATCAAATCATTAGTTTTCATTTTCTTTCTTCCCTGTTTTTTTCTTGTTCATATGAATAAGTCAGTATTTTCTGATGGTACTTACTGAGTCTTAAAAACATCACTTTGAGAAATACAATCAGTAGACAAATGCTGATTGTTTATAACTAGAATAATTTTGTAAGTTAATAAAATTAATATCATTCAAGGAAAGTAAATCTGCTAATTATGAATGGAAATTAGTTTTAATGTTGGATTTTTGTAGGGGTATATCATTCAGAAAAGAGAAATAAAACCAAGCCTGGAAGTAGATAAACCAACCGAAGACATACTCACGTAAGTATGTAGGCATGGGTCGATTTGCTTTGGGTGTTTATTAATGTTCCTTTATTTTTCTTTTTCTTTTTTTTTAAATAGATTTATTTATTTTTGGCTGCATTGGGTCTTTGTTGCTGTGCGTGGGCTTTCTCTAGTTGCGGCAAGTGGGGGCTGCTCTTTGTGGCAGTGCGGGGGCTACTCATTCCGGTGGCTTCTCTTGTTGCGGAGCATGGGCTCTAGGCGTGCGGGCTTCAGTAGTTGTGGCACACGGGCTCATTAGTTGTGTCTCGCAGGCTCCAGAGCGCAGGCTCAGTAGTTGTGGTGCACAGGCTTAGTTGTTATGTGGCATGTGGGATCTTCCTGGACCAGGGATCGAACCCGTGTCCCCTGCATTGGCAGGCGGATTCTTAACCACTGCACCACCAGGGAAGTCCCTATTAACGTTCTTGGTAAATATGTTTTACAGGTATGAGGAATTTCATCCTTTCTTGTTTTCTCAACATTCACAATGTCCATATATAGAATTTGAATCATTTGACAAGGTGGGTTTTCTGATTCTTTTTTTGACCATTTAGCATGATGTGAGTTGTTAAATTAATATCAACTTGCTTTGATTGAGAAATTGAAAATATTTCTGCTTTACAATCATTATGAATCTGGACATTAAAAACCAGTGCAGTCACAGATACAAACTAGTGGAAATGTTTGTTGTTTCTTTATTTCAAGATGAAGGACCAAAGATTTGAACTTAATTTGATTCCTGACTGCTTAGCTATATAATACATTTACTGGAAATCTACTCAAGTTCTTTGAGTGGTGTTATGAAACAAAATGGACCCTAAAATTCTGTGTATGCAAGTTGAAGCAGAGACCGTGTTTGTGTGGTTTTTTTCCAGCTAGTTGATTGTCTTTTTCTTCTTTTGATAAGGCCGTAGATGAATTTTATTCCAAGATAGAAGGTCAGAAAATAGATTTAAAAGCTTTACAACAGGTATGGTGTTATTAAAAACATTTATATAAATCAGCTAGCCTTGAGTGTGGTTTGCTGGGTAGATGATGCTCTCATACAGGAATGGGCAGCCTTTTAGAAGTAGTTTGGGAATGCCCTGATCTCTTGGTATATTAATAAAGGTCCAGGGGAACTATCAGTGTTTAAAAAAAAATACGCTCATTTGCTCCATTAGAATATCAAATATTCTCTAAACCAGAAAATACAGTGGGAAGGAGGCCTGTTATTTATTCCCTGGTATAATTTGCTTTATTACAACAACCCAGAGCTTCTCAAACTTTGCTGTAAAGGGAATAGTGTTTCAAAGAGGAGATTTTTAAATAGGCCAAAGGAGAGGGAATAGTTTTCTCTATACAAATAAGTATATATTTGTTTATCATTAAACTGTTTTCTTTTTTAAAGTGGGCTTTTGAACTAGGTCTTTAATATGCTTTGCATGTATCATGACTCCACAAGGAGGGTTTAATAGGCTGTATTTTGTTTTCCCAGCTCATTTGACCATGTTTGGGGAGCTTTTACTGCAGAACAGTTTTAGAAAATGGCCAAAGTCACGCTTGATTCGATTTTTCAGAAATACTCATCGAATCTTAAAATATGTGTGCAAAAACTTGAAATTATGTGAATCTCTGTATCCTCCCCACCTTGGTTGTAAAAAAATTAACAAGAGCGGAATTTCAAAGCAAGTGGGTCACATGAGTTACATAGTGTGATTGCCACATGGTGGCAGCACTTTAGTAAGTAAACAGATATTTAAGAGTAACATTGAACCCCATGTACATCAAAATACCCATGAATTATTTTAGTAATCACTGTGTGTTCTTTTAATAGTCACCATTCTTATAACTTAAATATTTTTAATATTACATCCAGCATGCAAACATTCACTAATTGGTGATGCTATTACTAGTGTTACAAAATTAGCCCCACATCAGTAACCTTAATATGTAAGTTCCGTGTGATAGAATGCTATACAGCCATCCCTCGGTGTCTGCAGTGGATTGTTCCAGGAGCCCCTGTGGGTACCAAAATCCAAGGATATTCAAGTCCCTTATATAAAATGGTGTAGTACAGGGAATATAGTTAGCCTCCCATATCTGCAGGTTTTGTATCTGCACGTACGGAGGGCTGACTGTATAAAAGTTCACATAACTACCATGAGCCTTTGTGCTGTTAATTTAGGAAGAAGAATACTCTGTAAAATACTAGAAATAAGGCTGAGAAAATTAAAAGCAGCAATAAAATAAAAGGAAGCTATTTTAGGAATTAATGCTAAAAATGCACTCGCCCAAACTTTAATGTCATAGGGAAAAATGTCTTGAATTCTGCCTGCTTGAATAATGCAAGGGCAGTAGGGCATATATTACATACAATGTAACCTGTAATCAAAATACCTTCCTGTATAGGGGAATGGGATGTAGATGGTCAGGAGAGGTAATTTTGGAGCATGAAACACTTTGGGGTAGGATAGACCTGGGGAGATGGACTATGGGGAACTTTAGCTAGTTAGGTAACAACATTGAGGGGGCAGAAGTAGGGGTGGGATAGTGAGTTTCAGGAGGTAAAAGAGAGAAGGTACAGAAGGTAGAAGAAATCTAATTTTTAAAAACTCTCTTTTGTTAACAAAAGGAAAAACAAGCATTGAAGAAATTAGATAATGTCCGAAAGGATCATGAAAACAGATTAGAAGCTCTTCAGCAGGCTCAGGTATTATGTTTAGCTTTTTCAGATACTTTTTCAAAAATGGTAACTTTGGCATTGTAACACGTTTTTGGTTTATTTCATAAGGAAATAGACAAACTTAAAGGAGAGCTTATAGAAATGAACCTACAAATAGTTGACAGAGCCATTCAGGTTGTTCGAAGTGCTTTAGCCAACCAGATAGACTGGACAGAAATTGGGTTAATTGTGAAAGAAGCCCAAGCTCAAGGAGACCCTGTTGCAAATGCAATCAAAGAATTAAAACTACAAACAAATCATGTTACAATGCTGCTAAGGTAAGTTTGATTCTTAGTTAAGCAGTTAGTGTTTGTCTTTATTTTGCTATTTAATTTTTCACTGTATTCGTTGAAGTTTTTTTTATTTGGAAATTTATCTTTGAAAATACAGAAAAAAATTAATTTACATTAAAATAATGCAACTATTTAAGTACTGTAAACCATTTATAATTTCCTTGAGAAAAAAATCGAAAATAAAAAAGGGATGTCATTGACATTAGTGAAATACTATTGAATATTTTTAATAGAAATCCATACTTGTTATCAGAGGAGGAAGATGATGATGTTGATGGTGACGTCAGTACTGAGAAAAATGAAACCGAACCACCAAAAGGAAAAAAGAAAAAGCAAAAGAATAAACAACTGCAGAAGCCTCAGAAAAATAGGCCATTGCTTGTTGATGTTGATCTCAGCTTGTCAGCATATGCCAATGCCAAAAAGTAAGTCATAAATTTAAGTATTTATTTTATTTTATTTATTTGCCATGCTGCATGGCATGTGGGGTCTTAGTTCCCTGAGCAGCGTTTGAACCCGTGCCCCCTGCATTGGAAGCACAGACTCCTAACCACTGGACCACCAGGGAATTCCCATAAGTATAAATTTTAGGTATAATATTATCTGCAATAAATCTGTTAGGGTATTAAGGATAAGAACTATCATTATTTTGACTGTATATTCTTTGAGGTGAAATACTTTTTTAAAAGTATTTAAGGTTGTTCTTGATGATTTGTGAGTCTGTAAAATTAGAAATAACATAAATAGGAAACTAAAGAATAAAGATTTTATCTAAAATTAAAAGATATATTTTTCTAGGTATTATGATCACAAGAGATATGCTGCTAAGAAAACACAGAAGACTGTTGAAGCTGCTGAGAAGGTACTTAATATTTCTTAGAATGAATGTTGTTTTTCTCTGCTTTATTAATTTAATGGACTTAATTATTTCTTCTCTTTAAATGAGGTTTTCAAATTCAGAAATACCTTTCAAACTTAATTTTGCTTTAAATGTGTGCATTTCCAGTATTTATTTTGTCCCCAACCCTCTCTTCCCCAGGTCTCTATCTCAGTAATTATCCCTTTTTTGCTCAAGTTAAAAATGTTGGAGTCATCCTGGACTCTTCTCATATCTAGTCAATCATTTTAAATAAAAAATGAAGTCATTTCTCTCTGTTCAACATCTTCCAGTTTCTTCCCATCTTACTCAAGACACCTTAAAGCCTGGATCAGGTAGGGAGGCCTATCTGCTTCCCTCTGATCACATCACCCACACTCCCCTTGTTACACACTGTTTCCAGCCACAGTGGGATCTTAAGCTGTTCCTACATCAGTGGCCCATACTGCCTTCTCAGGGCCTTTGCACTTGCTCTTTCTGCCAAGAATGTTCTCCCCTCAGATTTTTCATGGTTTGATCCCCCCTCATCATTCATGTGTCTACTTAAGACTATCAGAGCGGCCTTTCTTGACCACTCGTAGTGAAAATAAAACTACCTCAATCACTCCCTTTTCACTCTTGTTTTTCTTTTTTAAAAACACCCATCCCAACATATGTTTATCTGTCTTCCCTCTAGAATGTAGATTGCATGAAAGTAGGATCTTTATCTGTTTTATTCATTGCTGTGTCCGAGTCCCTAGAATATTGCCTGAAACATAGTCACATTAATATCTGTTAACTGAGTGGTCTTCATGACTTAGCTCTCTATCTGCCTCTCCAACCTCATTTACCCTATGATCATACTTGCTGGTCAAGCTGGCCTTTTCCTTCTGCTTACAGTGCTCTTTGTATTCTTTGCCTTGATAATTCCATTAATCCTTCAGGCTTCAGCCTAAATGCCATTTCCTCAGAAATACCTTCTTTGACCATAATCAGTTATAAATTAGGTTCCCTTGTTATACTCTCATAGCATCCTTTGAAACATTTACCATGTTTATTTGAATAATTATGTGTTTTATATATGTCTCTTCTCCTAGACCCCAGTGGGGTAGGAAGTAGAAACTTTGTCTTGTTCATTGTGTGTCTCTGACATCTAGCCCAAAGCCTATTATATGGTTGCACTGAGTATATGGTAAACAGATGAACTCTTTTTCATTGTAGGTCTTGAGCAGATACTTGTATACAAATCATTTTAATATTTAAGGCCAAAATTTCTTTATTTTATTACTTTTTAAAAAATAAATTTATTTATTTATGGCTGTGTTGGGTCGTCATTGATGTGCTTTCTCTAGTTGTGGCGAGTGGGGGCTACTCTTCATTGCGGTGCGTGGGCTTCTCATCGTGGTGGCTTCTCTTGTTGTGGAGCATGGGCTCTAGGCGCACGGGCCTCAGTAGTTGTTGTGTGGGCTCAGTAGTTGTGGCTTGCGGACTCTAGAGCACAGGCTCAGTAGTTGTGGTGCACAGGCTTAGTGGTTCCACAGCATGTGGGATCTTCCTGGACCAGGGATTGAACCCGTGTCCCCTGCATTGGCAGGCGGATTCTTAACCACTGCACCACTAGGAAAGTCCCCATTTTATTACTTTCATGTGTGTATGGTGTGTGTGTATAGATAGTGCCATTTGTGACATTTAAAAACCCATTTCTTCCCCTGTCATTTACTTGGTGTTATTTAAGTAAATTTTCAACAGATTACTTAAAAACTCTTTTCTTATGAATAGGCGTTCAAATCAGCAGAAAAGAAAACAAAGCAAACCTTAAAAGAAGTCCAGACAGTTACCTCTATTCAAAAAGCAAGAAAAATATATTGGTAAGTATTCTACCTTTTTAAAATACATTTTTTCTTTCTATCAAAATTATACATGCACATTATTTAGAAAATCAAGCAGTTCTACAAAGCTTGTTAAAAAACCAGTAACCCCGCAAACTTTTATCCCTACTCCTATTGCCTCCTCTCCCAAGGAAACTTTTAGCTCTTTTAGCTGAATCTTTTGATATATACCTCCATTTCTCTTAGTAATATATTGCTGCTTCTTAATTTTTCTGTTTTACACTCTATTAATAACTTCCCACCTTGGAAAGTGAAGATTTTATTCTTTCCATTTGTGCTCCGTTACATACACACACATCACCTGGCTTCTCAGTATACTTACAGCATAATTTTGTCAAGAGTGATGTTCTGTGTTAACATTATTATGAATATTTAAGTTGTAATCAGAACTGGATCATATAGTATTCTGTTTTCCCTTCCTGCTCAGTATTTTATCTTCCCTGAAGTTAATAATTGTTTCATTTGCTTTCTTTTTATTTTTGTTCTTGTTATTAGCCATGTCCAAATTTGCTTCCAAGTGTGTTCAAACATATTGGAATTTTATCAGTATCATCTTCTTGCAGAAGTCTTTCCTGGAGCTTTTTGACCTACTTTGTTCTAGATTGGTTACTGTAAGCATTTTAAGATCTCCTTTTTTTTATTATCCTGGAACTTCTCTGTAACCTCTCTCTGTGTTGTATCTTCTGTCCTGAATCTCAGACTTCCTTTTTCTTTGGTTATGGACTATGTGCTCTAGAAGCTTCATGAAAAGGGGTATGTAGAAGTTAAAGTTTTTGAGGTGTCCAATGTATAAAAAAATTATTTTACTCATAAGAGTTTGGATAGGTATAGAATTCTAATTTGAAAATATGTTTCCCTCAGACTTTTAAAAAGGCATTGTCCATTGTATTAACTTCCAGGTTTGATCTTGAGTTTTCTGTCATTTTGATAGTTGCTGTTTTAATAGGAAACTTGTTTTTGCCTTTCTGTAAGCTTCTAGATCTTTTTTTTCTTCCTCTCAGTTTTCCAAAATTTCACAGGAATATAGGTTGGTGATGATGTTTTTATCCATTATGCTGGATACTTTGTGGGCCTTTTAAATTGGAAACGTGGTTTGGAGAAATTTTCTTGAACTATTTCTTAGAAAATTGCCTACCTTCTGTCTTTTTTTGTTTTGTTTTCTTTTTCTTTCTTTCTAGAAGTCTCATGTTTTACTTATGGGACCCCTCCCCCCCTTAGCAGTCCTATTGCATTGCATTTTCTGTTTTTCAACTTTTTGTTCTATATTGAGATTTTCTCAACTCTATCTTTCAATCCTTCCATTGAATTTTTTAATCTTTTATTTCTTCCTATCATGTTTTAATTTTAAGCTGTTTTTGGTTTTTTGAATGTTACTTTAAAAAAACATACTGCTCTAGTTTCTTTATAACTGAGAATAGTTTTGATGTGTTACATTTTATTTAGTATCCTTTTCTTGCAGGTCTGTCTTCTCCAAGTTTCTTTTTTCTATTTGTTGGTTTTGTCTCCAGCGTTCACTTGTGTACGTCTGGTGATCCTTGACTGTCTACTCACTTTTTATAGCAGAACATTAAAATGGTGATTGGAAGTTCTTTGTGGGTTGTTGGACTTGTAAAATGATCTGTGTGGGCCATCTGTGGAACTCTTGAAGTCTTTAGCTTTTTGCCTTTTCGGCTGGTCTCATTTCCCACAAAAGCTTCTTTCTCTTCTATTTGTAAAGTGAAGACCTGGCTATCACCATTTTGGGAGCTCGGTGGAAATAATAAGCTGGAGAGTCTTAGTATCCAGTATTTCATACATTTACTTAATTGCCCTATTTTACATATATTACCCCTACTTACAACTGTGATATGTTTCCCCTAGTCCAGAGATCCTCTTTGTACCCTTTTAAAGAATTAATTTCTGACTTTCTGTTAGAGTGTTGAAGGGGCAGTTACCACCATGTTCCGAGCTGGAGAGATCTAGGGAAGTGCTTACTTCTTGATAAGATTTTCAGCCAGTTCTTCTGTTTTTAAACCTCATCTTAAACCCTATTTCTAGCAGTACCTGTGCTCTTTATGGGTCATACAGTGTAAGTCGATTAGTCTCTTGGTTTTTTGCACCGTCAGCTCAGGATTCAGCTTCTTGAGTCTGCTCACTTGTTCATTTATTTTCCAGCTTTCAAAATTTTGTTGCTTTTTTCTTTCTCTCTTAACATCTCTATTGATGAATATGATTGACCTGTAATTTTCATTTCTCATAATGTTTTTGTTAACTGTTGGTACAAGGTTATATTATCTCATAAAACAAATTGGAAAGTGTTCCTTTATCAGTTGTCCTTAAATGTTGATGGAAGTCACCTGGAGTTTTCTTTATGGGAAAGTTTTTCATTACAGATTCAAATTCTTTAGTAGATAAAAGGACTACTCAGATTTTCTAGTTTTGGTTAGCAATGTTTTTCTAAGACTTTGTCTATTTTGTCCAAAGTTTGAAATTTATTGGCAAAAAGTTTATAATATTCCACTTAACTTTTTTTTTTTTTTTGGCCACGCCGCGTGGCATGTGGGATCTTAGTTCCCTGACCAGGGATCAAACCCGTTCCCTCTGCAGTGGAAGCATGGTGTCTTAACCACTAGACCACCAGGGAGGTCCCTCCACTTAAGTTTTTAACATCCCTAGAATCATTAATTACTTCTCCCTTTTCATTCAAGAATTATTTGTGCCTTCTCTCTTTCTTGATTAATCTGACCAGAGGATTTTCAGTAGTAGTAATATCATTAAAGAACCAGTTTTTGACTATTGATCTCCAGTATTATATATGTGCCTTCTATTTTAATAATTATTTTCATCCTTCTACTTTTCTTTGGGATTTATTTGCATTTTCCTTTCTGATTTCTTGAGACAGAAGCTTAGTTCATTGATTTCCCCTTTCCCCCGGCCTCTTTTCTAATATATGTAAGGCAGTGAATTTCCCTCAGCATGGCTTTAACTGTATCTAAAAACTTTTGTTGTTTAGGATTTTCATTATCTTTCATGTCAAGATATATTCTAATTTCCATGGTGATTTCTTCACTCATGCATTATTTAGAAGTATATGTATTACTGTCCAAACACATGGGGGTTTTTGGTTACTTTTTGTTACTGATTTTTAGCTTTATTTGCATAAAAGAGGTGACATTCTGAATTATCTCAGTCATTTGGTGTTTGTTGTTGAAACTTGCTTTATGGCCCAGTCTATTTATGGGCAGCTTTATTTATAAATGTTTCATATATAGTTGAAAATAGTGTCTTTTCTACAGTTACTGAGTGCATTTCTCTAAATATCAGGTCATGTTTATCAATCATGTTGTTCGAATCTTTGGCACCTTTATAATTCTCTTTTTAATGCTTGTTTTCCCAGTTACTGAGAGAAGTGTGTTAAATATCATACGGTTTGGATTATCTGTTTTTCCTTTTACTTCTGAACTTTTGCTTTATATATGTGAGGCTATGTAATTAGGTGATACAAATATGGAACTGTTATATCATCTCAGTGAATTGAGCCTTTTATTAATTTTAATGAAATGTCCTTTTATATCTATTTTTTCCATCTGTGTGAGATGTTAAAACTGTATAAACTGTTTTTTGGTTAGTATTTGCATGGTATTATCTTTTTCCATAATTATATTTCAACCTTTTTATATCCTTATATTTTAAAGGAGTATATATCATTGTTTTTTCCCCAGTCTGACAGTCTTTGCATTTTACCTGGAGAATTGACTACATTTATATTTAATATAATTTCTGATATATTTGGGTTTAAATCTAACCATCTTACTGCTAGCTTTCAGTGTGTCTTATTTGTTTTGTGTTCTTTTTTGTCTTCCTTGTTGCTTTATTTTGATTAGTTGGCTTTTTTTTTTTTTGGCCTGTTAGTTAGTTATGTATTCCTCTGCTAGGATGATTACAAAATACATCCTTGATTTATCTTTCACATTCTTTTTGTCCTTGTGGGTTTATGTCTTTTTGCAAACCTCTTTACCATCAATAGGGAAGTGGTTAAATCAGTATAGTACATCCATTCAGCAATGAGGAAAATATATTTTTAAGTGAAAAAAGAAAAAAATATGCAGAACAGTGTGTTGTGTCTGAAAAAGAGAAAAGGTTTAGAATAAGCATTTTATTTTAGCTTTTGTATGTATAAAGAAACTCTGGAGAGGGTACAGGAAGCTAATGGCCAACTGGTTAGTAGTAGCTGTGGGGACTGAAGAGATGTAGGATCTCTCACTATACTTTTTTATGTAATTAAAACATTTTTTGAACCATGTATATGTATTACTCAATAAAAAATCAGATTAGAAAATAGGAATAGAGTCCTTTTGCTATTATATTTTGGGAGCTATGAGGAAGTTTCATTTAATGCCTGTGCTCAATCTATCATCTTTAACCAGAAATTTTAAAAGTCTAGGTTAAATCATAAAAAAATTATCTTGTGAGTCATATGTAAAATAGGAAATATTTATGTGCATCTCATTTTCTAAATGTCATACAAATATACACTCTTTACTTTTTATTGTAGTGGTATGTATTAATCATGAAAACCCAAGTTAATTTGTTTCTTGAGAAAAGTTATAATTTTACACTTCTGACAGCAATTTTTGGTTTTAAACTGTAAAGAATATCATACATGTAACATTCAGTTGATTAATTGAAGACAGAATGGGAAAACAGCTTTTCTTTCTCATCGGTGGTCCCAAAGCCTATCCAGTGCCCCACTGAAAGAAAGCTAAACCTAGGGACCATGTGACATTTTATGCTTTTGCTTTTTGTAATTCATTGTTATAACGTCAGTTTAAGAAGGCTGTCTATGTGGGAGGGAAATAAAGAGAGAACATATTTTTTAAGCATAAAATTGAATTGTTTTCTACTGAGACTGTCTTAAGAATATCCTAGGGCAATTTGTATTGCAAGTTTTCAGTAAAATTCAGCTTGATGTCTTAAGAAATTAAGCCATCAAGTTGTCTTAACCTTCACAGATAGGAGAGCTTTCTGTTTTATTTTGTTTGTTAAAAGGGTGTGAATTCAGGCAACTATGAAGGGAAAGAAATGTTAACTTTTTTCTTTAAAATTTGATAGGTTTGAGAAATTCCTCTGGTTCATTAGCTCAGAGAACTATCTAATTATTGGTGGACGAGATCAGCAACAGAATGAAATAATTGTGAAAAGATACTTGACACCAGGTAGGTAAGATTAAAATTCTGAAGAATTTTCTTTTAAGTAACTGGATTGGTTATCTCAATATTAGGTGTAGATTTTTATCTTGTACTCCTTTGTTTGACAGATTTAATTGGTAGAAAGAATTTCATGGTTTATGGTTTGTTGAATATGTGCTTTGACACTTGATTCACATTTTAAGTGAATATCCCTAAAGTAGTAATGCCGAGCTAATCTGTAGTATTAGATTTTTGATTTTCTACTGCATTAAGAAAATAGCTTTCAATCCTCCAAAGTCATTGTAGATCAGATTTTTAAAAGCTTAATTTTTCAGTGCTGAAGTTTGTAACCGTTTTTCACTTTTAGAAGCAGGACTTAAGTGCTGTGTTGTAAGGCCTCTCGTTTTTTTTTTTGTTGTTTTGTTTTGTTTTGCGGTACGTGGGCCTCTCACTGTTGTGGCCTCTCCCGTTGCGGAGCAAAGGCTCTGGACGCGCAGTCTCAGCGACCATGGCTCACGGGCCCAGCCGCTCCGCGGCATGTGGGGTCTTCGCGGACCGGGGCACGAACCCGCGTCCCTTACATCGGCAGGTGGACTCTCAACCACTGCGCCAGCAGGGAAGCCCCTCTCATTTTTTTTTGTTTGCTGATAACCACCACTTCACTGTGGCTGAACCCTCAGTGTGAGTATCAGAAATCAATAATCAGTATCAGAGCTAATCTGATGTCCTTTGAGGATCCAGAGCCAGGAAAGAAAGCAACAGGGTTAGGTTACATGGTACCCAGGACTTGGTCTCTGTCTTCTCTAACTTTGTTCATTGTGAGCTGAGCCTTTCATGGAACTGTATGGACTTTGCTCTTCTTTGAGTTTCAAATCTCAGATGAACTATCCATGGCAAACAATGGCTGCTCATTTTTTCTGTTGGAAACCATGCACTTTACTTTTCCCTAGTTGACCATTCATTCCTGCATTCATCTGTTTGCTCATTTGTTCATTTGTTGCTATCACACACTTCAGAATAAAACTAGAATTCCTCATTGTGGCTTACAAGGCTCCTGACTTCTTCTCTAGCCTCATTTCTTACTTTTCCTTCAGTCTGGCTTCCTGGCTGTTTGTCACATTTGTCAACCATCTATGGTCCTCAGGACCTTTGCACTTGCTAGGATGACTCATCTCTATGTGTCTCTCACCCATCGTCAGGCTAGCCTGGGCTTGCTTATATGGTAACTCAGCAAATTTCTGAGAGAAAAAGAGGAAGCATACAGCACCTCTCAAGGCCTAGGCTGGGAACTGGCATTTGGTCACATCTGCCACATTCTGCTGGCCAAGGCAGGTCAAGGGGTCGGCCCACATTTGAGGGATGGGGAAGTGGACTCCACCTCTTGATGGGAGAAGCTTCAAGGTCATAGAGCGAAGAGGTGTGGATAGAGGGAGGGAGAAGAACTGTGACTATTTTTGTAATCTGCCTTATTAGCATTGTTTTCCTCTGAGGAGGCCTATGAGAAATCTCCCAGGGGTGGGAGAGAGACTTTCCTTTATATGTCTTTTTATACCTTTTGGATTTTGAACCCATTAAAAAATAAGTAAATAAACAATTTCAACTTAAAAACAAAGGAACAGGACTTAAAGTATTATTTGTTTTAAAGGGGACATTTATGTACATGCTGACCTTCATGGAGCAACTAGCTGTGTAATTAAGAATCCAACAGGTAATATATTTCTTTCTATGATTCATAACTTTAATTCTTTTGTTTAAAATATTTTTAGTATAAGAGAAAAATCACTAATACAGATAAAGAAGGACACTTTATAATGATAAAAGTGTCAATCCATCAATAAGGTGTAACAGTTATAAGCACATATGCATCTGTAACTTCCCTGGTGGTGCAGTGGTTAAGAATCCGCCTGCCAGTACAGGGAACACAGGTTCAAGCCCTGGTCCAGGAAGATCCCACATGCCGCAGAGCAGCTAAGCCCGTGCACCACAACTTCTGAGCCTGTGCTCTAGAGCCTGCGAGCCACAACTACTGAGTCCATGTGCCACAACTACTGAAGCCCGCATGCCTAGAGCCTGTGCTCTGCAACAAGAGAAGCCACTGGAATGAGAAGCCCACGCACCACGATGAAGAGTAGCCCCTGCTTGCACAACTAGAGAAGGCCTGCGTGCAGCAACGAAGACCCAACACAGCCAAAAATAAGTAAATGAATTTATAAAATAATAAATAAACAAACATATGCATCCAACAATAGAGCCATAGAATACATGAAGGGAGAAATTAACAATTTAATAATAGTAGTTCAAGATATCAATACCTAACTTTCAATCATGGCTAGAATAACTAGCTATAAGATCAACAGAGAAACAGAAGAGTTGAACAACACTCAAGTTACCTAGATTCTACACATATCTGTAGTACACTCTACCTCACAACACTAGATTACTCATTCTTCTCAAGTGCACATGGAACATTCTCCAGGGTAGACCATATGATAGTCTATAAAATAAGTCTCAGTTAATTTAAAACTAATGAATCATATAAAGTAAATTTTCCGACCATAATGGAGTGAAATTAGAAACCACTAATAGAAGAAAATTTAGAAAATTCACAAATGTGTGGAAATAAACAACACACTCATAAAATAACCAGTGGATCAAAGAGGAAATCACAGGGGGTATTAGAAAATACTTTGAGGTGAACGAAATGCAAACAAATTTATTGAGACTTATGAGATGCACCTAAGGCAGTGCTCAGAGAGAAATTTATAGCTGTACTACCTATAATAAAAAAGAGGAATGATTTGAAATCAATAACAAAACTGTACACATTAAGATGTAGAAAAAGAAAAGCAGATAACCCATAGTAAGGAAAGGAAGGGAAATGGTAAAGATTAGAGTGGAAATAAAACAGAATAGAAAGACAGTGGAGAAAAATCAACAAAACCAAAGTTAGTTCTTTGAAAAGATCGATAAAACTGATAAACCTTTAGCTAGACTAACCAAAACAATAAGATGCAAATTCCTAAAGTCTACAGAACTTTTAAAGAAGACTGAACATCAGTCCTTCATAAACTTCCAAAAGGTAGAAGAGAGAGGAACTTTCTAACTCATTCTATAGGGCTGGTATTACCCTAATAACAAAACCAGATGAAGATATCACAGGAAAGAAAACTACAGACCAATATTATTTATGAATATAGATACAAAAGTCCTCAACAAAATATTAGGAAACTGAATCCAGCAGCATATTACAAGGATTATACACATGATAAAGTGGGATTTATTCCCAGGAATGCAAAGTTGGTTTAACATATGAAAATTAATGTAATATAGTGTATTAATAAAATAAAGGACAAAAACCACATGATGATCTCAATTGATGCAGAAAAAGCCTTTGGTAATAATCCAGTACTCATTTGTGATAAAAACACTCAACAAACTAAGAATAGATGGAAACTTCCTCAAGTTGGTAAAGAACATCTATGAAAAAATCCACAGCTAAAAATCATGCTTAATGGTGAAAGACAGCTTTTCCCCCAAGATCAGGAACAAGATAAGCACATCTGTTCTTTTCACACTTTTACCCAACATTGTATGGAGGTTCTAAGTAGGCCATTAGGCAATAAAAAGTTTAAAATATCCAAATTGGTAAGGGACAGATAAAACTATCTCTGTTTGCAAATGACATAATCTTATATATTTAAACCTTAAGCAATCTACTAAAAATTATTAGTTAATAAGTTCAGCAACGTCTAGGATATAAGGTCAATATATAAAAGTCAGTTATATTTTTATATACTAGCAATAAGCAGTATTAAAAGGAAATTAATAAAACATCCACTTATAACAGCATTACAAAAGAATAAAATATTTAGTAATAAATTTACCAAAAAGAAATGCAAGACATACACACCGAACTACAAAACATCATTGAAAGAAATTAAAGAAGACCTAAATAAAGGGGAACACTTCCAGTGTTTATGAATTAGAAGTCTTATATTGTCCTGATGGCAGTACTTCCCACATTAATCTACAGATATGTGCAGTTCCTCTCAAAATTCCAGCTGCCTGTTTTTGCAGAGATGGACAAAGCTCATACTGAAATTCATGTGGAAATGCAGAGTACCCAGATTAGCCAAATCATTCTTGAAAACGGAGAACAAAATTGGAGGACTCACACTACCTGATTTCAAAACCTCCTACAAAACAACAGTCAGTGTGGTATCAGGACAGTGTGATATTGGTGTGAGGATGGACTGATAGATTAATGAAGAGAATTGAGACTCCTTGTTTATGGTCAGTTGATTTTCAGCAAGGGTGCCAAGGCCATTCAATGGGGATAGAATAATTTTTTCAACAAATAGGGCTGATGCAACTAATATCCATGTGCCAAAGAATGAAGTTAGACCCCTGCTTCATACCATTTATAAAAATTAAAAGCAGGGACTTCCCTGGTGGTGCAGTGGTTGACAGTCCGCTTGCCAATGCAGGGGACGCAGGTTCGTGCCCCGGTCTGGGAAGATCCCACGTGCCGTGGAGTGGCTGGGCCCGTGAGCCATGGCCGCTGAGCCTGCGCGTCTGGAGACTGCTCCGCAACGGGAGAGGCCACAACAGTGAGAGGCCCACGTACCGAAAAAAAAAAAAAAGATTGCATCAGACCTAAATTTAAGAGCTAAAACTATAAGACTGTTAGAAGAAAATAAGGTGTAAAAAAAACTTCATAATCTTGGATCAGGAAGTCATTTTTTAGATATGACACCATAAGCATAAGCAACCGAAGAAAAAACAAATCAGACTTAAGCAAAATTAAAACTTTAATTCAGGGGACTCTATCAAGAAAGTGAAAAGACAGTCCACAGAATGGGAGGAAATATTTGCAAGTCATTAATGTGATAAAGGACCAATATCCAAAGAACTCTAGAACTCTTCTGACTCTAAAATAGAAAGGCAATTTTAAAATGAACAAAATTTTTAAAATGTGAAATAGACATTTCTCCAAAGATACAAAAGGCCAACAAGCACATGACAAGATGCTCAGCATCATTTGCCTGTTAGGGAAATGCAAATCAAAACCACAGAGAAATACCACTTAACACCCACAAGAATAGTTGAAATAAAAAAACAGACAGTGGGAATTCCCTGGCGGTCCAGTGGTTAGGACTCCACACTGTCACTGCCAAGGGCTTGGGTTCAATCCCTGGTCGGGGAACTAAAATCCCACAAGCCACACAGGGCGGCCAAAAGAAACAAAAAAACAGTAACATGTTGCTGAGGTTGTGGAGAGATTGGAACCCTTATACACTGCAGGTGGGAATGGACAATGATCTAGCTGCTATAGGAAATAGTTTCATAGTTTCTGAAAAAGGTGAACATAGATTTTACCATGTGACCCAGCAATTCCACTCCTAGGTATTCCAAGATAATTGAAAACATATGTCCAAACTTATTTGCAGATATTCATAATAGCATTATAATAGCCAAGAAATGGAAACAACCTGTATGTCGATTCATTGATTAATAAACAAAATGTGGTGTATCCATATAATAGAATATTATTCAGACTTAAGAAAAAATGAGGTACTGACATATGCTCTCACATGAATGAACCTTGAAAACATGCTAAGTGAAAGAAGCCAGGTATGTATGATTCCATGTATATGAAATTCCAAAATAGGCAAATCTGTAGAGACAAAGTAGATTAGTGATTGCCAGCAGCTGGGAAGATGAAGTGACTATTAATAGATACAGGATTTCTTTTGGGGATGATGAAAATGTTCTGAAATTAATGGTAATGATTGCATAGCTTTATGACTATACTAAAACCCACTGAATTGTACACTTTAAAAGAGTGAATTTTATGGTATGTGAATTATATCCCAATTTTAAAATATTTGAATTCTTACTGTAGGGGTATATTAATATGCTCTTCATTTTGACAGATAAGGCAATATATAGTAATTATGGAAGTCTTCAACCTTTGAATAGATTTTTCTAAATTATCCTTTCTGGAATGAAGTTAGAATTACTGATAAAAGTGAGGATATTTCTTCTCTGACTTGTTTTATTTACTTAGACCATTTAAAAACCTGCTGTGTAAATACATTTTTTAAAAACTTTTTTAAATTTATTTATTTTTGGCTGCGTTGGGTCTTTGTTGCTGTGCGCGGGCTTTCTCTAGTTGCAGCGAGCGGGGGCTACTCTTCATTGCAGTGCGCGGGCTTCTCATTGCGGTGGCTTCTCTTGTTGCGGAGCATGGGCTCTAGGCGTGTGGGATTCAGTAGTTCTGGCACACGGCTCAGTAGTTGTGGCTTGCAGGCTCTAGAGCGCAGGCTCATTAGTTGTGGCGCATGGGCTTAGTTGCTCCGTGGCATGCGGGATCTTCCCAGACCAGGGATCAAACCCGTGTTCCCTGCATTGGCAGGCAGATTCTTAACCACTGCACCACCAGGGAAGCCCTGTTAAATACATTTTTAATAAAAATAGTAACTTCTTGTAATACTGAAATTAAAGTGTGGTATTATTGTTTAAAATATAAGAGGAGTGAACCTGTTATGCTGCATGTGGTTTCCATGTCTTGCTCTAGAAAGTCTGTACTTCGGTACTGAAGCGTTCTAGTATTGTTATTACAGGAGAACCAATTCCCCCTCGGACCTTGACTGAAGCTGGCACGATGGCACTTTGCTACAGTGCTGCTTGGGATGCACGAGTTATCACTAGTGCTTGGTGGGTGTACCATCATCAGGTAATAAGGGCTGTGGTCCTTTTTCTTAATTTAGTAAGAGCAACTGTGTTCCAAATTGTGAGGATATAGAATTGAATGAGGCAGACAGAGTACCTTGTGATGGAGTTGACATTTTGGTGTTGAAAAATAGATGTGTAGTGGCAGGTAACAAAGTTTATTTTTAAAGCAGAGTAAGGGGATAGAGAGTGATAGAGGCTACCATTTTGAATGTAGTGTCAGGGAAGGCCTTTCTGGAAAGGTAAGATTTGAGAGTGATCCATGTAATTATATGGGATAAAGACTGTTCCCGTTATGACTGGCCTACTGACCTAAAAAGTCTTTCTCCTGTTCGCCTTTGTTGAAATTTTCTGAATTCTCTTTGGCCCTTCCTGTAAAGTAGGTATATCCAGTGGTTTTTTCTATACACTTGGTTTTAGTAATTGTCCTTCTTTGTGGTTAATGCTATTTTTTGATGATACTTCATTCCATATATGACTTCACACTGCTATTCATTTCACGTTCTCAAGAATTATAATTGATAATGATAAACTTTTACAAAGTCTTAAAGCTATACAGCAAGGTAAAAAGAGTTCAATACTATTATCCTCCCTTAGATTTAGTTTCATTTTATGTCTGTTTATATTTATTATTTTCTGCTACATTGTGATATTGTGTCCTTAGGAAATTAATATCACTTCTGGGATTATATTTTCTGCCTTGGTACTATTATAAAAGTGGCTTTAATTCTTTTATGAATAGGTTTTTTTAGTGTGCTTTTAATCCCTTACATAACTATTACTAGTAAAGATACTCTCAGATTTGGGTGTTTCACAGATGTGTAAAATTTTTTTAAATTGTGGAGTTATATTGCTCACTTCCTATTTTGCCAAATTAGAAGATATTTTTAAAAATATGCTATTATCTTTATTTACTAAGATGAAAGGTTATTTCATTACCAAAAAAAAAAAGTATCTCAGGAAAGGATTTAATGTAATAAATATAGTAAATATAGTTTTATACCTTTATGATGAGCTTATTAAACTATCCTTGTTCTTCTTATTATGTCTCACATTAGAGGAAATGTGGACAGTTGTGGCTCTAGTCCATGGCATTTGAAAATGATTGATATAGTGTATCCTTCATTATTTCTTTTCTTTGTTACGGACAAAGATATATCTATCTTTGAAGAGATAGCCCTTCAGTGTTAAGAATTTTTGCTAAATTATAAACTTTTCAGGATGTAGTACTCTTTACTTCAATATGGCTTTACTTTCTCAGGTGAAAATTTAAAAAACATATTTCTTAAGACAAGAGTATAATGTATTATTGTGTTCCTCAGGTGTCTAAAACAGCACCAACTGGAGAATATTTGACAACAGGAAGCTTCATGATAAGAGGTAATGACTTGCCAGTGGATTATGGAGACAGGTTTGAGGACCATCTACTAATATTCTCAGAACAGAAACTAATTATTCTAACTTCATATATGAAGTCTGTTATTAAATAAGGAAAATTTTGCTGTGGTGTGGCAAATTTAGCATTTGACATGTCATCTCCATATATATTTTTATTGATGACAGTGTACTTTCATATAGTTTACATTTATAAGGGTAAGAAAGTATAGCATGACCTTTTTTCTAAAAATAGATTATTTAGGATCTGACTAACCCAGATGTTGAGAGCAAGCATTCATATTTTTTCTTTCTTAATTCCTATATATAATGCCAGATTCTGTAAATGGGAAATGTTCCTTCATGACAGAGAAAAGACAGAACAAACGTGACCATTGTGGCAGATATCTTACAAGCATAAAATGGAGAAAACAGTATTTTTAAAACATTTATGTACATTATCTTTCGTAGGAAAAAAGAATTTCCTTCCTCCCTCACATCTAATGATGGGGTTTAGCTTCCTCTTTAAGGTACTCTTCAGCTTCTTCATTATTTTTTTTCTGATTTTCATTAGTCTTAACCTGAAGTTCCACCAGTGAAAAGAACTGTTTCCATAGGTAGATGAGTCTTGTATTTGGAGACATCGGGGTGAACGAAAAGTCAGAGTGCAGGATGAAGACATGGAGACACTGGCGATTTGCACAAGTGAACTCATATCAGAGGAAATGGAACAACTAGGTAGTTTACAGATTTTAATAAAGTAGCTTATAATGTTTTCTGTTGTCTAGTTTTGCTTCTAAATTCTTACTTAGAAGATCGTCTCTTTTGGGGTAATTAAAATTTCCCAAAAAACCCCAACTTGCTGTCTACTTTATTGAATTTTGGTTTTGGAAATGTTAAATATACTTATTCTAGTGAATTATAAAGTGTTTAATTGGATCCATAACTAATACTTGAATATATGTTTATATTATAAAACTTCCCTAGTATTTAGTGAGTAGTACATAAATGTGTTTAACAGAGATAGACTTGGGTATATATAAGTGAGCATTTACTTTTGGGTTTAGGAATTAGAAGCAATACAAAGATGAGTTTATAACAAGTACAATTTCTTATGAGAATTTAGCTTGATTTAATAATGTGTTTGCTTCAAGTAGAGAGCAGCTGTGGTTGCTGAAATAAATTTACCTACCTACCTAAAGGAACTAGGGAATGTATGCCCTCTAAGTTATTTTTACATCTCCTAGAGTCATTCCTTTTTAGGAGTAATAGTTCATTGTTTCACTTACAACTGCTATTGTACATAATTCTGTTTTTTTTGAATTTTCACCATGTTCGTGACATGTATACTTTATTTACATTATTTTTTATTGAATTCTCACAACCATCCTTGTCAGATGGTTGGTGGCATCTTATTGTATACGTGAGGTAACTAGACCATATTATTACTACTAGACGGTGTTCCTTTTGCAAAAGTGTGAACACTTGCTGTGTGCCAGTTATGTAACTTGTTTTATCTCATTTCAGTTCTCATGTGCAAATTATAATAAAAGTGGCAGAATTTATATAACTACTTCTATTTTCCTCCTTTTTGGAAATACTTAACGAAGACAAGCAATAGTTTTCATTGTAGAAATGGTCGCAATGTCTAAGAAATTTATTGTAGTAAAGGATCTTGGAGATAATTTATTCCAAACAATTCCTGATACAGAGTATCCTTTTGTCTAAGTCAGAGTAACCTTTGGGGAAGATCAGGCATTTTTCTGGTGATCTTTTGGAGAAAGAGGGAGTGAATTGAATATTTTTATGAAGTTTTCAAGGAAATCATCTAACCTTGTTGTGGTGATAGCACTCTGACTTTCCTTATGGTAATTCAATAGATGGAGGTGACAGTAGCAGTGAAGAAGATAAAGAGGAATTACATGAAACTCCTGTGGAAGTGGAACTTGTGACTCAGGTTGACCAAGGGGATATTACTATTCAGAGTGGTGGTGATGAGCTAAATGAACTAATTCAGGAAGAAAGCTCTGAAGATGAAGGAGAATCTGAGGAGGTGGTAAAGCATCAGGAACCTGTTGGTGAAATGAAGGATGAAGGGGAAGAGACATTACATTATCCTGATACTTCCATTGACTTGTCCCACCTTCAATCCCAAAGGTAATTTAAAAACTGTAATTTTAAGTTTTATTTTGTAAGTTGGGAGTGATGAAGAGTTAATCCTTATACAAATAATACCAAGATTGACTTCAGTGCTTTTACCCTCCATTGTCCTACGAGCTTACTATCTTTTCACCATTTGATAGGGGGGTAGATCTCTCTTAAGAAATTCCCAGGACCCAGGGTAGAAAAACACAATATATATAAAAGTGGCCAAACAAGTCAAAATAGAAACAAGTAAATGGTTATAAATGCTAATAATAAAAGCAGTTACATTAAAAAAAAAAGTGTTAGTCTTTAATGTCTTACTGATCACCAGGTAAACAATACCATAGCTATAAAAGCTTTATTATTGGAGTAGTTAGGAAAGGCTTAGGAGTCAGACCAGTATTGAATCTTAGAGTATGCCCTTGGGCAAGTGACTCTATGTCTAAGCTTCAGTTTTCTTCTTGGTGAAAAGAGAATGGTACCCCCTTCATAGGGTTTTGAAGGTTACATGAATGTAAAGCATCTAGCAGTGTCTGGTACATAGTAAGTGTCCAATACATGTCAGCTATTTAAGAATATATTTTAAAGTGAGGAGATGAGCAGTTTGATTATATTTTTTCTAATTTTGCCAAATTTGAAAATTTGTAGGATTGCTGATAATTAACTAAGAGTATGGTATGGGAATGTTTTGGGACTTTGTAAATGAATGCCTTTTATAGGGTAGTGGACTTCTCTTTCTGTTTGTTTCCATAGGTCTCTCCAGAAATTGGCTTCAAAAGAGGAATCTTCTAATATGGTAAAGGTTTTTTTTTTCAGTTTTATGAAGAACATCATGTCCTTCTCAATAAATAATTTTCTACTTTTTAATTTTAGCTTTATGAAAAATTAACAGTGGCGATGTTATTGTTTGTATTTGCTTGTTTTTTGTTTTAATTTTAATAGAGCGACAGTAAATTGCAGAGCCGGAGGCATTTGTCAGCCAAGGAAAGAAGGTAAATATACTTGTGTTATTTAACTGAAAAGCATCTTTTTTTTTTTAATTAACAGTTCAGTCATGACAGATCACTTGGCTGTTACAAAGATCTCCCTTACTAAAATTATCAAGACTTAGCATAAATTTTGTTTAGTTTTTCATATTCTGCTCTAGCAGGTTTTTCTGTTTTAGGGCCCCAGTCTGCTACTGTAATCAGTGAGATAGGTCAAGTAACAGAAGACAGACCTTTTATTACATAAATATGTACAATAATAATTGCAGTGTATTAGACAGGCTGATTCTAGGATAATATTGACAGAAATAAACAGGAATACAGGCATACCTCATTTTATTGTGCTTTGCAGATATTGTGTTTTTTACAGATTGAAAGTTTATGGCAACACCACATGGAGCAAATCTGTTGGCACCATTTTTCCAACAGCATTTGTTCACTTCATGTCTCTGGGTCATATTTTGGAATTCTTGCAATATTTCAAACTTTTTCATTATTATTATATTTGTTATGGTGATCTGTGATCAGTGATCTTTGATATTACTATTATAAAAAGAGTACGACTCACTGAAGGCTCAGAGGGTGGTAAGCATTTTTTAGCAATAAAGTGTTTTTAAATTAAGGTATATACATTGCTTTTTTTAAGACATATTGCTTTGCACACTTAATAGACTGCAGTAGAGTGTAGGCATAACTTTATATGCACTGGGAAACCAAAAGATTCATGACTCGCTTTACTGCGATATTCACTTTATTGCAGTGGTCTGGAACAGAATCTGCAATATCTCTGAGGCATTCCTGTACTGAAATTAGGAAATTTTTATGTAAGAAGACGACTTGGGGTTTCTTCCTTGTCTTTTCTTTTTCTCTAATATAGTAGGGCTCCGAAGGCAAACAGAAAAAGAAAAAGATAGAGGCAGAATGAAAGGGACAACTGAGACAACTACGTAGGGTGAAAAAGACTACAACTAGTAAAGCACTCCAGAAAGAGGCCCTAGATTGAAGTGGATAATCAACTCTTTTGAGAAAGATTATCATTATAAACAATTACAGAAAACTCTCTGAATACATGTTATTATGCTAGATACTGAGTACACAAAGAGGTAAAATATAAAGTTCATGCCATCAAGAAGCTTTTGAGTCCTGGATTCAGGAAATAGCCATAAATCTATAAATAGTGTTATCTGAAAGTGATACAGTAATTCAGGAGTAAGAATTTACTTTGAGTTCAGTTGTTTTGGGAAATACCATCAGAAGTTTATACCTTGAAGATATAGTAGGATCTTAGGTAAATGAAGTTAAGAAGGTTGGCGACTCCAAGGAGAATTAGTATGATTAAAGGGAAGGAGGTGGTGGGTATTTGGATATAATATTCAAAGTGCTTTGGGGAAATGATAGATTGAGGTGAAAGGAACAGAATATTCATGTTTGTGAACTGGTAGATAAGATTGGCAAAGTGAGATTAGACCAAAAGTGGAGAACCTAGAATGACAAGCTAAGTGTTTTGGACTTATCCTGAAAGTGATGTGAGGAGGACTTTTGGAAGATTTTGAATGGGAGTGTGACATAGGTAAACAGTTACAGAAAAATAATCTAGAAGTTCATGGAGAACAGATTATGGGGGAAATATGGAGGAAGCCTGGGTGGCAAGTGATAAGGACCTGGCCTTAGGGCAGTGGCATTGGGAATAGAAGAGATCGCACATGAAAAATATCACAGTAATAGAATTTTCCTTTTCTCTTTAATCTGCTTATTTTTTAAATCCATTTATTCTGCTAACCAATCCACAAATGTTTTATCGAATACCTAACGTCTGCCAAGGCCATGTTGATACAAAGACTACAAAATCCCAGTGCCTGGCCATCAAAGTGTTGAGGGACTAAACGTGGCTACTGAATCAGGATAAGTCAAGGATGACAGTATTTTGAGCCTGGATGACAGAAAGAATGATAAATGCACGAGAGAAAAATTTTCAGCTTTTTATTGTATGATGACTTGCACTTCTTGTATACTGTAGCCTGGTGATTACAAATTAAGCAGAAGCCTTGATCTCTTATATATTGCACATGTTCCCCTCCCCATGTAATTTTTTTAGGGTACTAAGAATATGAAATTCTTAGATGTTTCCGTTTCATTTATATTTAGGGAAATGAAGAAAAAAAAGCTTCCAAGTGACTCAGGGGATTTAGAAATGATAGAAGGAAAGGACAAAGAAAAAGAAAATGCTCTACACATTGAAACTCCTCAGAACACCAGCAAAAATGTCCCGGCTGTGCAGCCAATGAAACGAGGACAAAAGGTAATACAACTTTGGGGTGAGCTGTTAAAGTTAGTACTACATGATTCACAAATGAAGTTGTGAGGTTTAAATGAAACAAGATGTAGACAAAAGAATAATCCTGTGTGACTTCTTTTGAAAATTAGTTGAAAAGATAGTGTTTAGGGAGCATAGAGATCACTGTTCTGTTCCTTTAAGATCATCTATACAGAAGCTTTCATGTTATGTAGAAGAGTAATAGGAGATTGTGATTTATTTGCCAGAGACACTCAGCTAATAACTGGCAATGCTGGTCTCCATTGATAATTTAACTCAGTGGTTTCTTTTTCAGTTATTAATGCAATTTTGGTTACAGTTCTTACATATTTTATAAAGGTAAGGACTGAAGGAAGAGGTAGTGGGTATAGACTGTACTTTAAAAAATGTTGTAGCAGTGTAAAGAGATTGTGAGCTGATGTATAGGTATATCTTTAGGAAAATTAAATTCCTTTGAAATCTTAGTAAAGATCATGTTTTATCTTTCCTCCATCCGTAGTAGTCAGAATTTCCTATGTTTTTTTCCAGTGGGCTTCATATAAGTGAAAGGATATACTATACATATGGAAGGGAAGAAATCAATTCATATTAATATGTAAATTCAACATGAAGTCATTCAAAAAAGAATCGAGATTTTAATTAACTTGATAAAGTAATTCTGAAGTTCATTTGAAAGAGTAAATACCAGAGAATAGCTAAGAAAATCTTTTTTTTTTTTTTAAATACAATTATTTATTTATTTATTTTCGGCTCTGTTGGGTCTTCATTGCTATGCGCGGGCTTTCTCTAGTTGTGGTGAGCGGGGGCTACTCTCCGTTGCGGTCCGGGGGCTTCTTATTGCAGTGGCTTGTCTTTGTTGCGGAGCACCGGCTCTAGGCGTGTGGGCTTCAGTAGTTGTGGCTCACTGGCTCAGCTGCTCCATGGCATGTGGGATCTTCCTGGACCAGGGCTCGAACCTGAATCCCCTACGTTGGCAGGCGGACTCCTAACCACTGCACCACCAGGGAAGTCCCAGAAAATCTTGAAAAAGAAGATCAAGGAACGATTTCCCTACTAGGTAGTAAAACATTTACTGTTAGAATTATTAAAACAGTATGTGTTAACAGGAACAGCCAGATAGAAAAGTGAGGCAGAATAAAATCTACACATAGAACTGTAAACTGTGTATTTTAAAATTTAGTATTTGATAAAGTATTATTAAAGATTGGGAGGGTATGAAACATTAAAAATTAGTGGCTAGTCATGTTTTTAAAAATATTGAAGTAAATATCAGGTGGAGAAAAGAACCATCAATAAAATTGAAAGACAAATGACAGATTGGGGAGTGGGGAAGCAGGGATCAGAGAAATGCTTATGTCAACAAGGGGAATTTTTTCACCCATCAAATTAATAATGTGTGTTCAGTCATTCAATAAAAGTTTGAATATATACCATGGGAATTTCCAGCAAGAGTCCTCTAACAATTCAGTACTTCCCTGGTGGTCCAGTGGTTAAAAATCTGCCTTCCAGTGCATGGTACGTGGGTTTGATTCCTGGTTGGGGAACTACAATCCCACATGCCATGGGGCAACTAAGCCTGCGCACTGCAACTACTGAGCCCGCGTGCCGCAATGAAAGACCCTGCATACCACAGTGAAGATCCTGCGTGCCACAACTAAGACCCAAAGCAGCCACATAAGTAAATAAATAAATGTTTTTTTAAAAAAGAGTCCTTAACAATGCATTTGCCCTCTGACTCACTCAGCAATTCTTATTTTTAGAAATTTATCCTAAAAAAATCATATGTATGCACTAAGGATATTCATCGATTTTTTTTTTTTTTTTTTTTTGGCCACACCGCACGGCTGGTGGGATCTTTGTTCCCCACCAGGGGTCAAACCTGGGCCCTTGGCAGTGAAAGCGCACAGTCCTAACCATTGGACCACCAGGGAATTTTCATAAGTCAAAGTTTATAATTGCAAACAATCTGAAAATCTTATGCCTAATAATATAAAATAACAAAAAATAACGTGGTGCATTTATACAACGAAATATTCTGCAGATAAGTTCCAAGGCAAATCCTGATGGAATATTTACTAAAATACATTAAATTTTTAGATTATTTTGTGGAGAACTATCACCTTTACCATATTGAGTCTAACTGTTCGTGAATGTGGACCATAAGTACATAAGAATATTTTATATTCTTCAATAAAGATATATATCCTTTTAGAGTCTTGTACATCCTATCTACTCCTACTTATATTGTCTTACTTTTTGTAAGTGGTATATTTTCATTTTTTATTTATTTATTTTTGGCTGCGTTGGGTCTTCGTTGCTGTGCACGGGCTTTCTCTAGTTGCGGCAAACGGGGGTTGCTCTTCATTGTGGTGCACAGGCTTCTCATTGTGGTGGCTTCTCTTGTTGCAGAGCACGGGCTCTAGGCACGCGGGCTTCAGTAGTTGTGGCACACGGGCTTAGTTGCTCCATGGCACATGGCATCTTCCCGGACCAGGGCTCGAACCCGTGTCCCCTGCACTGGCAGGTGGATTCTTAACCACTGTGCCACCAGGAAGTCCAGTAAATGGTGTATTTTTAAAACTTCCACTTCATGGTTATTAGTTACTGGTATATGGAAAGACAGTTTTCATGTGTAGATCTAGTATTAGGCAGTCTCACTGAATATTTAATATTTCATCTACAGATGAAATTCAGGCAGTCACTGTCTACAAATAATGGCTCTTCTCTTCTAATCCTAACATCTATTGTTATTTTTCTCACCTTGTACTGGCTCAAACATCACTACAGTGTTACATAAAAGTAACAATAGTGTGCTTCTTTGTTATACATTAAAGGGACTATTTCTGTGATCTTTAACATTGTAGGATGTTTCTTGTGGGTTGTTGATAAATACCCTTTACAAAGGGCTAGTTTTAATAATGATGAGTTAAATTTTATTGAATGGTTTTTCTGCATGTATTATTTTTCTCCCTTCATGAGTTAGTGTGGTAAATTACCTAAGAAAATCTCTTAAACTGGCCCCTAATACTGTCCTTGCCTGTTTTTGGTATCTAGGTGATACCAGCTTCATAAAGCAAGTTTGATACTTTTCCCTTTCTCTGCTCTTTAGTACTTTGTGTAAAATGGAGATTGTTCCTTGAAATATTTTTAGCAATTGCTTATAAACCCGGGCCTGATATTTGGGGATATATGGGTAGGGTTTTAAGTTCTAACTAAATTTTTTTAGTGATTATCATTCAGGTTTTCTGGTTTTTTCAAAGTTGGCTTTCCTAAGTTATATTTTCCAAGAAACTGTTCTTTTTATTGGGTTTTCCATTTCTTGGTTCAATTTATTGGTAATAGTGTTTATTTTATTCTTGGGGTTTTTTGTTTTTTGAGGTGTAATGTACACATAGAAAAATGCACAAATCTTGTTTTTAGCTCAGTTTTTATATGCACGTATATCTGTGAAACCATCACTCAGAATAAGACACTTGAATGTTTATATTACTCCAGAGGGCTCACTCTTGTCCCTTTCTATAAATAGTATCCCCACCAGAGAAAAACATTATTCTTTAATCACTGTAGATTATTTTGCCTGTTTTTGAACTTTATGTAAAAAAGCAATCATACTGTATATATTCTTTGGTCTGGCATCTTTCACTCAACCTTATGACTCATCCATGTTGTTGTAACAGTAGTTCATTTGCATTGCTAAATAGCATTCCACTGATGGATCTGCCACAATTTCTGTCTGCTGTATTGTTGATAATCGAAGACATGTATCTTTTAGGTTCTCAAGTGTGCATTTCTGTTGTGTATAGCTAGGAGTGGAAGTGCTGGGTTATAGTGCACATATTGTGTTTGGCTTTAGTAGATATTACCAAACAGTTTTCCAGAGTACTTGTACCAATTTCACATCAAGCAGTGTATCAGAGTTCCAGTTGCTTCACGTCATCACTAACAGTTGGTATTGTTAGCGTTTTTTAAGTCATTCAAGTGTGTGTATACTGAAACTTAATTTGGCTTTAAAAAGTTGGGTTGTCCAGCTTTTTTATTGATTTATAGGAGTTCTTTGAAACCCTGAATACAAGTCTTTTCTTGGTTATATGTATTACAACTACTTTTCATGTTTCAAGACTTGCTTTTTCACTTCTGTAGTAGTGGGGTTTTTTTTGATGTGGACTTTTTTTTTTTTTGTCTTTATTGAATTTGTTACAGTATTGCTCCTGTTTTATGTTTTGGTCTTTTTTTTGGCCCAGAGGCATGTGGGATCTCAGTTCCCTGCCAGGGATCGAACCCACACTCCCTGCATTGGAAGGCGAAGTCCCAACCACTGCACGGCCAGGGAAGTCCCTGTAGTAGTGTTTTTTGATGAGCATCATTTGTTAATTTTAATGAAGTCTGATTTATCGGTCTTCTATAGTTAATGGGGTTTTGTGTGTCTTGTTTAAAGCAATCTTTAAAATTTTAAAAATTTGTTATTTGGGCCCTAGCTAAGACTAGTCAAGATAAAAAGTCTTTGAAGGTGAAGCCTGTATGTCTGTAGTTTTAAAAACTGCTCGGGTGAGTTGGATGTGTACCCAGAGTAAAGAATCGGTAGTTTAACTGATAAAATTCGAAGTATTGATAGCCTCTAAATACCCAGCTAAGCTTTGCTGCCTTATTTCCTATTCTTCCTCTATATGTGTATCCTGATGCCAACCAAGTGCGATGACTTGCTGTTACTACTCTGCTGTCTTTACCTTATAATCTTGCTGTTCATGTGTTCCCAGGTACTATGAGTCTTTTAGTTTTGCTTTATATCTTCCCTGAAATTCTTGCTCAAGGTGAAAAAAATGTCTCCTTTCTCTAAATTATCTTAAAAGTAAACTTGTTTGTATTTAGAATATTTTGCATTAATTTGTCCTTACTCTTCTGTGTATCTTCTTTTTCCACCAGATGGTAAATTGTTTGAGGGTGAGGACTATGGTTTATCCATCGTTATAGACTTCATATTGTTTGTTATAATGGTGCCTTACTCAATAAACAATTTTGACACAAATAAAGTAGCACCTTCTCTTTCAAAACATGTGCTGACATTTTTTTACTGCTGAATTTTGTTTATTTTGTAGAGTAAAATGAAAAAAATGAAGGAAAAGTACAAGGACCAAGATGAAGAAGAACGTGAGCTCATCATGAAATTGCTAGGGGTAAATAACATCTAAAAACATTTTCTTCTTTTGTTTTTCAAGAGCATCCAGACCACTGCCTATCATATGCTTTACATTCAATACTTTGTTAAAATACTGACAACATTAACTTTTTTTCCCTCTATGAATTGAAGTCTGCAGGTTCAAACAAAGAAGAAAAAGGGAAGAAGGGGAAGAAAGGTAAAATAAAGGATGAACCAGTGAAGAAACAGCCCCAGAAACCTAAAGGCGGACCAAGAGTTTCAGACAGCATAAAGAAAGAAACTCCATCCCTTGAAGTTACAACTCATGAGTTACAAGACTTGGCTGTAGATGATCCACATGATGACAAGGTAAGGCTACCACACATGTGGGCTTTTGCTTCTTAATTAGGGTGACCAACCATCCCATGGTTCCCAGGACATGGGATTTACAGTGCTAAAACCAGGATGAGTGGTAACGCTATTCTTAATGGAAAGTCATCTTGGAAATACAACCTAAAAGACTAAAATTGCAGTATATAAGCATAAAATTGGTAGTGTTGATAGCTCATAAAAAGTTTATCATAAGCCATTAGAAAATTTTATGGAGAGGCTAGATTCTGGTGGGAACTTGGTTAAAATAAAACAGACAATTAGGATTATCTTGATGACGAGTGGGAAAGGAATTTGCACTTTTCTAGGTTTTTCTATAAGAATATGTTATAGTATCTTACATGATGTTGAACCTAGCTACACAGTGTGAGATGTTAACAATTTTTCCAGTTAATATAGTTGCCTTGTGTCTATCAACTGAATACAAAAGCCCAGCCTTATGTGTATCTTTTTTTTTTTTAATCCTGATTAGCTATTTTTTTCTTATTTATTTATTTATTTTTGGCTGCGTTGGGTCTTTGCTGCTGCATGCGGGCCCCCTCCAGCTGCGGTGAGCAGGGGCCACTCTTCGCCGCGGTGTGCGGCCCCCTCAGTGAGGTGGCCTCTCCCATTGCAGAGCACAGGCTCTAGGTGCGCAGGCCTCAGTAGTTGTGGCACACAGGATCAGTAGTTGCGGCGCGCAGGCTCAGCAGTTGTGGCAGACGGGCCCAGCTACTCCGCGGCATGCAGAATCTTCCCGGACCAGGGCTCGAACCCGTGTCCCCTGCATCGGCAGGCGGATTCTTAACCACTGTGCCACCAGGGAAGCCCCCCTTACGTATATCTTCTTGCATGAATAGATACATCTTATTGAAATTCTGAACAAAGGATTTATTGTTTTATCAATTTGTAAAAAAAAATTGTTTCACTTTGTATTTTTATTTATGGCAGTTAAAGCTTTGGTTGTAATTGTGTGCTCTATTCAGTGCAGGTAATGCTTACAGGGATCCTGAGTGATACTGTTTTCTATTTTCCCTGAACAGTGTTGTTTAGTAATATTAAAACTCATTTTTGTCCTCAAATTTTTATACTATTCTGTAAATCCTAGACTCAGATATTCAGAGATGTTAATTATGAATGTTCTTTCATCAATAGATTATCTTCAGATAGATTTTTTAAATGTGAATAAGCAAATAAAATTAAGCTTATCGTAACATGTGAAAAATTCATCCTAAAACTGTTGAACAGAGACTAGCAAAAGTTCTGTTCACCAGAATTCTCCATTTTCTTTCCCCCTGACAAACCTATCAAGCTTATTTGTCACTTTAAGTTGTCCTAATAGCATTCACTACTTTAGCATATATTCTGTGGAAGTCTTTTTTTTGAAACTTTAGGGAAACAGTCTTTTTTCTCTTTGAATGGCATTGCTTTCTGCTATACTGGATACACATATTAATTTACTCACAGTCTTATTTATCACTTTTTCTTTCTCCTCATAGTTTTTAATGGTTTGGGATTTCAATTTAAGTTATAACTGACTTTTAAAATTTTATATATTTGGAACAGGAAGAGCAAGATCTGGACCAACAGGGAAATGAGGTATGATTTTGTATTGGGGTTCCTACTACAACACTAACAGCAATCCAGTTCCCAGAATACCTGACACACAACTTCTAACTAATTAAAACTTAAAACACTAAGAAAAGACTACAAGCTCTGGAGTCACACATTCTGGGTTGGAATCCCAACTTTACTACATATGACTACAACCTTGGAAACATTCTTTATGCCTCAGTTTCCTCATCTGAAAAATGGGGATAATTGCCCCTACTGAGAGAGTTGTTTTGAGAATTAAGATAATATACATAAAATGTTTAGAAAAGTTCATGGCATATAGTAAGCACTAACTGAACCAAGTGTTTTGTCCTAAATCTAAATTTACTCATGTTGTTAAATAAATATGGGTAATCTTGAACGCAGTCCACAAAATGGGAACTCTAAGAAGCCATAGAATTTCTCCTTAAGGACAGGCATGAGAGAAGACTGTTCTAGCCCAGGGTTTCCCAGCTTTGGCACTATTAACATTTTGGAGGAGGTAATTCTTTGTTGCAGGGAGTTGTCCCATCCCTGGCATCTAACCACTAGCAGATGTCAGTCGTACTCTATTTCCTCCCCCAACATCGCTTCAGTTGTGACAACCAAAAATGTCTCCAACAAGTTTTTTCTCCCTTTCTCTTAAATGTTTCAATAGGCGCCATTTAAAAAATCATCATTAAGCTCTGCTTTATTGCTCCGAAGGGTGTAAGACTGTTTATCAGAAAATGATAAAATATATTGATTCTGACAGTGTTTTATTAGAGTTTTCCTCTTTTAGGACTGGTATAAATTATTTTTATAATCGTTTTCGTTTTCCCTTTTTAGGAAAATCTGTTTGACTCTTTGACGGGGCAGCCACATCCTGAAGATGTACTCCTGTTTGCCATTCCAATATGTGCCCCATACAACACCATGACAAACTATAAGTAAGTCATCATGCGTTTACTCAAACTGCTGCCACAGCACTGACTCATGAATCATTTTGTAATCTCTATTTAGTAACACATGCAATTCCTTTTTAAAGATACAAAGTGAAACTTACTCCTGGAGTTCAGAAAAAGGGAAAAGGTATTTAAAATCTTTTTTTGAATTATGTTTAAACATTTCTTGACTGAACAGAAGTAGATTTTTCTATTTTCTATTTACAGCTGCAAAAACAGCCTTGAATAGTTTCATGCATTCCAAGGAAGCAACAGCAAGAGAAAAAGACTTATTCCGCAGTGTAAAGGTAAAGTATTCCTCTAGAAACTTCTGGAGACTGGTGTTGCAATTAAAAATGTTAGCAGTTATTGCTTTGTTAGTAGATGGAACCTGCAGCTATTATTTTGGTAGAAAATGCGGTCTTACTAGAAGCAATATAAAATAAGTAAAATCATATTGGGTGAAAATTTTAGAAATGCCATTCTTTTGACAGCAGAGGACATATAATTGTCATAAAAGAAAATACGATTGTGAAGATACTCAGCAATTCTTTTTTTTAGGACACGGATTTATCAAGAAACATTCCTGGCAAAGTGAAAGTGTCTGCACCCAATCTTCTGAATGTAAAAAGAAAATAGCTGAAATGAAATCCTAAAATATTTGAGAAGAGTCAATTTTATAGCCTTTTGGAAGTTCAGAGATGAAAACATCATGTAACAAGACTTCCGCATTTAAAAATAAACTAAACGTTGCCTTGTATTCGCCAAAAGGACATTTTTTTTTCCAGTTTTATAGAGAGGAAACAGTGTCTATGATAGGATTTCCTAAAATACCTGTGGACAGCTAAATGCTAATTGTATACATCTGTAGTTATCCTCCTACATTTTCTTGAAATTTGGGAGGTTAATATTAAGTATTCATTTCATGCTGTAAAGAAATGGAATAGTGAAGTGGCTCAACTGCTTAGACTGTTGACTTGGTAGTTTACTGTATATAACGTCTATCTATTACAGGCCAATCACAAGTTTTTTTCCTGGTGGTGGTGGGGATTGGGGGTGGTTAAACATTTAGGATTAAGTCTTGAAAACCCTAAGCAGTGAAAGAGTAGACTTTCTTCTGCCTTTACCCATATTAGACCAGATTTTAAATACTAATCAATCATTTCCATGACTCAGCTTAAGAGATAACACCTAGAAGAAATTGGTGTTGATAACGTCCATGCATTTATACACCTTTACTTTACTTTTCATCTTAATTTCCTCCTTGTAAACTCATTCAGCTCTGTACCATTTTATTTTCCATCTCTAGTAATTATCAGTAGCATGTTACAGAGTATCTTAACCTATAATATCATAAGTGCACTTTTAGGCTTACCACTAAAGACTCCTGACCCAGCTTTTTTCTTCTGTCTCCTAACAGAATGGAGAATAAAGTCATACATTACTTCCATTCCTTATGAGCTACAAAACTCTTACTTTTAAAGTAATTAGATAATAGCTGCCTAGAGTCAACATGAGCACTTGCCCCAGCCCCTGTTCCAAAGCATTAAGGTCAAAGGGTACTAAACAGCTGTTGGTCCTTCCAAGGTTTCTTGTACCTGCTTAACCTTATCGAGAATATTTTTCCTTTTGAAGTTACTGTTTGTTAAAAACAAAAACCTTTATGTAGCCTAGTGTTGTAAATACAACATAATAGACTACTCGTGCCATTAAAAAAACATCTGAAATATTCATGTCTTTCTTTAAAAAATAACTTCACCATTTTGATAGTGGTAAGGATAATTACTATAATGTTTCTATAGGTATATATCCTGATGTTACCAAATAGGAAATATAATAACCATTCCTTGGGGTAAAAAGCCCAAGTATTAATTTACTTTTGTTTTAATAGAAGACAGTTACTGATGTTAAATACATTTATTGTAAACTTTAGACACAAAAATAGGTTCTCTAGGCCATTCACATGCACACTAAAACTAAAAAGCTGCAAACTACAACAATGCACATAATTATATAAACAATGTCACTCTGATGTTTACAGAATTGCTGTCCATGCAAGTGATCAGAGGCACTGTCTATGAAGCCTTAAGATCCAGAAGTGTTGTTACTACCAAACCTCTGATTAACACTGTGAAGTAAGTGTTTTGGAAGGCAGTTCCACGAGCTGGCTAACATTTCTTTAAAGCAAATGACTGCTTCTAAGCTTAGCCTGAAAGTGGACAAAGAAAGAGAAAAATAATTTCACTTTATGGTTTAGAAGTACATTCACTTGAAGAACTACCAAAAAAGAAAAAGCACTTTAAAGATTTTCATAGGAACTGGATAGTTTTAACAATGAAGGCTTGCTATTGCCCTTAAATTATCCATAAACCTGTTTTTTCAAAAGCACTAATTTAAAGTGTTTAAGAAACACAATTTAAAGTAAGTACCAAGTAAAAAGTTACTTACCTTACAAGAGATTTTGGTTGAACTGAAAATATAAGTATTTCATTACTGTGTGCCTAAAAAACAGACATGAAGAATATATTAAAAGTACTTCACAAGAAAGCTTCAGCAATATTATGAAGTGTCCTTTAATAAAAGGTAGTGTACTTACAGCCCTGTGATGGACAAGAAGGTTATTGGCACACCCACCAAACACAATGACTTCTCCTTCATCACTGGCACAAGCTGTATGCCATAATCTACATTTAAAACAAAAACTTGAGTTTGAAGTCACCCTGAACACCAAACTGATCATTTATACTACAGAATAGAGATGATGAAATAAAGACTAAAGATCTTTAGTGCAGCTCAAAACATAATGGTGAGATGCAGTTATCTCAAGGAAACGTAGCAGAAGCTGGAAAAATCAATGTCTGTTTTATCTGGATGTTACCGTTTTATCTTTCTGGTCCATTCCTAATTTATGCAATGAGGAATGTGAACTGAACTGTTCTCTAGGTTTTTGTTAGCAATAAAAGTCTTACGGGGGATTAGTGGTATATGCCCTCTGCTTCTTCTCCTCTTTTCATAGGCAGGACCAGTTGGCCTTACACAAAACATCTGAGGGATGCTGACTCTGCCTGAGTGAACAAAGTATCTTCAGGCCTGATAATTCTGTGGAAAGAATATTTGTGCCAAATGACGTCTTAGCGGCATGACTGTACTTAGGTCAGAGGTGTGGGGAAAAATGCAGGCTGACATTATCCAAATGTGCTTTGAACACCAACTTTGCATCATTTCCTTTAGCAGTCTTTGTAACAATTCTTTTCGAGATTAACAAGAAAAGTAACTATCAGTGTTTTAATAGGCTCTTTTTGGATGATCTGACTTCTTGATCTTTGTTATACAGCACAACCGCAAATCTGATTGAAAGTTCTTGATTCTCCCTTCCCAGCCCCTCCCCCCCACTGCCATAAACATTCTTTAGGGTTTTGAAATTCTCTCCTTTCCAGTTCCTTTTTGTTTTTTTTAATGAAAAATCTAGAAACAGTTCAACTCAACCTGACTAAAGAGCTTGAGTATAAATTTTAACAATGTCAGTAATTTTATGATGAAGCAAAAGTCAAAATCCAGCCCTATTTTTCATACACAGATGATAAAATAGAAAGCACTGATACTAGGATAACATTGGTTTTCTCTTCTTCCAAAAGCTACAATGTTAAACCTTAGTGACTGCTAGGGTTCTTATAATAAGAATGATGAACTGAATGCAGCCCAGTCAGATTTCCTCAATCATTACCAGTCTTGTAGATCTCTATGGACCTCATTCATTCAGCGTAAGAATTAGCTTTTAAATAGTTCATACCTTGGTTTTTCAGTATAGGGATGATTAAACTGTATCCATTCGTTTTTACTGATGCAGTAAGTCCAGGCATCACCTGATTGAAGCAAAGAAAAAGAGCTATGAAGTATGTTATTCTGTTAACGTGACATTGATATTTAAAGAGCATAGCTTTAGGGCTTCCCTGGTGGCGCAGTGGTTGAGAGTCCGCCTGCCGATGCAGGGGACATGGGTTCGTGCCCCGGGCCCGTGAGCCATGGCGGCTGAGCCTGCGCATCTGGAGCCTGTGCTCCGCAACGGGAGAGGCCCCAACAGTGAGAGGCCCGCATACAGCAAAAAAAATAAATAAATAAATAAAGAGCATAGCTTTAGTAAGAACAGTAATAAATCAGATTTTGAGTAGATACAGAAAGTATATTTCCTTTTTTTCCCTTCAGTTAACCAAGTAAGCCCTTTGCATGTTACAGCCCTTTAGCAGGGCAAAGTGTTCCAGGTCATTTTTTTTACTGGACCAATGGATGTGTCATGAAAACAACTATAGGTATGTTATAGGATCAAAATTAGTAGCAAACCTTCTAACCAACCCTATAGCCCTCTGTTAAATTTAAAATACTGATTTTTTTCAGCTATTCATATATTACTTATGAATTATATTTAATAACTTTTTAATGTTTTTAAAGTACTTACTTAGTGGCTGTTTATCAGTGGTAAATCCTCCAAAGAGAAAGAGATGATCTGAAGAAACTGGTGTTAGTGAGTGCCAAGATCGGCCAACTGGGCATATGCCTTGTGGAATTCTGAAAATAACAGCTAAGTTACAATATCTACATTTAAAAGCCGCTACTGTATTTAATGCAGAGAAATACTAAAGAAGTTTTCTTTAAAAATTTATATGGAATTTTGAAAAGAGACTTTAAAAAGTCTTCTTGGTATTAACTACATGCTTTAGAATGAACTACTTTCTTTGAAGGAAGAGTCAACTTTAGATCTTTTCTTTTCAATAAACACTGAGCACATGCTATGTGCCAGGCATAGTTTATGGGAACTGAAAATTTTAAAATTCCTTCTTTAAGGATTTAGTGATTATGTTTACTTAAATTCATAGTTACAGAAAATGTAAGCAAGTACATTATATACTAATAATAGAGTAACGGAAAAATCCATTGAAATTTCTTTGAAAAACTTTTCTAAATAATTATCTAAAATGATACCTACAATTCATTCCACTCCCATGTATCCAGATTAAGACAGTGAAGATCATTCATTCTAGCATCCTAGAAAAGGATAATTAACTAGTTATCATTTTGAGTAATTCAAAAGCAAATCATTGAAACTGTTTTATATACTCACTCGATATCTGCCTCCAAACACAAAGCCTTTGTTTCCAACAGTTGCACAGGCATGGGCAGCACGAGGTGAAGGTGCTTTACCCTAGTAAGGTCATAAAAGCAATTTAATAAATAAATGAACGTTTTATAAATACCAGAAAGAGTCTACTCTGGATGTGGGATAAGAATGTGCAAGACACTTGAGCTTTTAAGCTGAAGTGCAAACTTATAGTAGACAGCAGTACTGCAGGCTGACTAGCAAACTGGGAGTTTCTGAAATACATTGCTGAAGGGGCTAGTTAATACAATAGAATGCTTGCTTGCTTTACTTTTATCTTTTAAAACAAAAGCTAGCATATTATATGACATCTGTGTCAGAGGAAAAAGAAATCTAATATTTGAGTAACTTAAATTCCAATCCAGCACTAGGTCATTTATTACAAACAATACCACTTTAACAGCTATTAGATAATAGATGCTGGGCTAGTCTATACATTCATTAAACTTTTTTGAGTTTTAAACTCCTTGGACAATAACAAACTGCCAATTTTACACCACCTGCCAACTCCCCTTCTCGTCTAAGCAGACTTGCTTTAATAATTCATTATTCTTCAGTAACTCACAGTAGTTATAGGCTGGCTCCAGACAAATGTTTCAGTGTCTAAAATATGTACATGATCATTCCATCCTCTTGGATGACTTGAATTCTACAGAAAATAAGAATCTGAGTTATTTTACAAATAATGTTCGTAAAATCATATAGCCTTGGTCTGGTTTATTAACAGAGCAAAATGAACAAAGCTAATAGCAAACAAAGTGTATTATTTCAACAGACTAAGCAGGCCATATGCAAATAAGAAACTTCATTTACCCAAAAAGATGTTTCATCAAATTCAAAAGTTCCCAATACTTTATCTTCAGGTAAATATCCATACCCTCCAAAAAATATTAACCTGTTTGATAAAAAACCAAGACATTAAAAAGTCAAACATCCACAGGATACAAGAGATTTTTTACATTTTGTCTTATCCATGAGTTGAGAAGGCACACTTGAGTATATAAAACTGCTTATTCAAATAATAATGGCTAATATGGCTAACATTTATGTCTTAGGTGCTTTACCATCAATTCACTTAATCCTCATGGGCACTCGAAGGCATGTTCTACTGTTACAATGGTTATTGGTTAATGATACTTGGATGGCAAAGCAGTTTCCAGATAAAAACCCAAACCTATAGTGCTGCTAACTCACTTGTTTTTATATACCCAGACACCAAGTTTGTCCTTTGATGATGGAGGAATTCCTTGGCAGTCAATTCTTTCCCAGTGTAATGCTCGGTCTGTAGACCTTGAATCCAGCATGTAGAACTGTCAGAAGCAATGATTTCAGTTAGATTTGGTTACATAAAAGAAATTCAGCGTTGGCATTTAATTTTACTGCGTTCATGCTAATAAGACTGTCATCTAATTCAGTACTACTAAAAGTAGTACTGCAGACTGGCTGCTTGTCTGCAAAGTGTTAACTGGTCTGAGTCTAGATAAGAAATTTTTGCCAGAATGTAAATTACCTAAGTCACTGTGTACCCTGTTTAGTTCAGCTTATTTTTTTCCCATACCACACTTTTTTGATGAAGGAATAGAACGTGTGTTGATTTACATTCTTGGCCTTAGATAGGCACTTTGAGTTGTACTGATCTAATTTACGGGTATCAGGATGGTATTACCAAAAAATCAGACTTAGTAATTCATCTTCAAATTCAATTTAACAAACATGTCTTAAGTGCCTACTTAACTCTAGGAGCTAAGGATAAATCTTAAAAGATTAAGTATTCATCTATCTTTCACATCCAGGTATTTAAATAAATCTGACTTTTTTTTTTTTTTTTTACTTAGACTCCTAAAGCTCCCTTTCCTCAACTCTAGTCAGTTACTACTATCATTTCTCTGACCACTCCCCTAAAGCCACAGCTTCTCTTTTTCCCAAGCTTCCTCATGTTGTGTCAAACTTAGATTCTCCCCCTTGGCCCTGAAAAATACATGGCTCAACTACAGCCTACAGTAGGGCCTCACAAAACCTTTTAAGCATGGAACCCTTCAAACAAAATCTTAAGCAAAAGCCTAAATATAAAAATAAGGGGGCTTCCCTGGTGGCACAGTGGTTGGGAATCCACCTGCCAATGCAGGGGATGCGGGTTCGGGCCCTGGTCCAGGAAGATCCCACATGCCGCGGAGCGGCTGGGCCCGTGCGCCACAACTACTGAACCTGTGCTCTAGAGCCTGCAAGCTGTAACTGCTGAGGCCTGTACACCTGGAGCCTGTGGTCCGCAGCGGCCACACACTGCAACGAAGGGTGGGCCCCCGCTCGCCACAACTAGAAAGAGCCCGCGTGCAGCAATGAAGGCCCAACAGAGCCAAAAATAAAAATAAAATAAATTATTAAAAAAAAATAGGGCTTCCCTGGTGGTGCAGTGGTTGAGAGTCCGCCTGCCAATGCAGGGGACACGTGTTCGTGCCCCGGTCTGGGAAGATCCCACATGCCGCGGAGCGGCTAGGCCCGTGAGCCACGGCCGCTGAGCCTGCGCGTCCGGACCCTGTGCTCCGCAGCGGGAGAGGCCACAACAGTGAAAGGCCCACGTAACGCAAATAATAATAATAATAAGGGCCTGAAGAAATGGCTCCTCTGTTTACAACATACCCAACAGGAATCTGGGTTCATTGTGACAAGAGGCACAAAACTTGTGGCCTTCCTATGAGCAAATATCCAACACATGTCCCCCTGCACCTCCACGTGGCTGCTAGGCAGGACCAGTGGGACAGGGCTCAATATTGGAAGAAAAGCTACAGTATTTAGTGGGGAAGTTTGCCACCAAGAGCCTGTCAGGTCCACTCATGCATTGGCCATGAATGGTCTTATAGACATAAAGGCTTTGAACCTCTCTTTTCAAGGAAAAAGAAAAATAGCTTCCAATTATGTCATCTGGAAAAGGCAAAACTATGGAGACAATAAAAAGATCGATGGGGCTTCCCTGGTGGCACAGTGGTTGAGAGTCCGCCTGCCACAGGGGACACGGGTGCCCCGGTCCGGGAGGATCCCACATGCCGCGGAGCAGCTGGGCCCGTGAGCCATGGCTGCTGAACCTGCGCATCCGGAGCCTGTGCTCCGCAACGGGAGAGGCCACAACAGTGAGAGGCCCGTGTACCGCAAAAAAAAGAAAAAAAAAAAGATCGATGGTTGCCAGGAGTTTGGGGGGAGAGGAGAGATGAATACACGGAGTACAGAAATTTTTATGAGCAGTGAAATACTTCATATGACATTATAATGATGGATATATCTCATTATATTTGTCCAAACCCACAGAACGTGCAACACTATTCAATTAAAGTGAACCCCAAGGTGAATTGTGAATGAATAAATAAACTAAATTAAATTAAAGTGGAGCTACACTTGTTAAAATGGAGGAGGAAGGGGCAGTCTGGAGCCTGCCCAACACCATATGCTCCTCTCACACACGTCCCAAGGCATCTCAAAGAAATCCCTAGAGTTCCTAGAAGTGCAGTGTGAAATTTGAAACCACTTCAGCCATATGCTCATCTACAGCAAATCACTTGGCATGTCCATGAACAAGATACTTGCTTATACCTCTGCATCTTGGTACCTATATCTTGGCTACCCCTTCCAATTGTATGATTCTATTCAAGCATCACCTCTTCGGTGAAGACTCTTCATTTTTCTGTTCCTCTGTCCTACCAAACACAATGGTAAGGATTCTTTTTCAGATTCAACAATTTTTACTGAGCCATTACTACGAGCCGACTCTGTGTTTCTCTTTATGATATGCTACTGAAATCGTTTACTTATATGTGTCCCTTCTAGAATGTGAGCTCCTAGAGGCGGGGACGGTGTCATTCATCTCTGTCTCCAATGTCTAAGCAAGTGCTCAGCATTAAGGTGCTTACTAAGTTGCCAAATAAATGAATTTTTAAGAGTCTATCTATATCACATGCACCTTTCTGACTGCATCTGTCTCTTACTGGCCTGAGAGAAAAACTGATACCTTTTTCCTATTCGGTAAAGATGTAGACTAAGTCTGAACAACAGTATCTTATGGTGCCAGGTTATAGGAATGTTAGTATATAAAATCTGTCAGTGTTAATTTCTCCTTATGGCTTTTTGAGTTGTGGCATGTTAAATTTTACCCTGCCCGCCCCCTTAACTGCATCTTGTTTTCATTTAGTTTACTAATATTCATCTAATACTCCAGGGTTCTGAAAGAATAAGTAGCTGCAAAGAACACAAAGAAAAACAACCTAGGAAGTTACTGCACACACCTTACCAACCAAAGCTGATTTTACAGAAGGCCCAGGTAAATACCGGCTGGTAGACAAAAATACTAAAATGCACATTCATACCATAATCAAGTACATGTATTTTTTAACTGGAACAAGAATAAGTATGGGCTAACCTTAGAAATCTGAAGTTGTCTGAAAAAGAACAAAGTTGCCTTAAACCATAATCCTTAGAAACACTAACCTTATTCGTATTGCCTCTTGAATGGTGTCCTCCAAACAAGTACAGCACCCTGTCTACACACACAGCACAGCTTCCTGACATAGAAGGAGGAACATCACCCTCAGTGTTAATTTTTTTCCTAAGGGGGAAAAAACTGAATGTAAATAGATTTCCCAAAAAGGAAGAAATGCAAAAATCTATTCATTCTTCTAATTCTATTCCCACAATAAAAGAAAAAATAAAATAAGCGGGCTGAGTAGCTATGTCGAGGGTCTCTTCTAGCTCTAAAGTTAGTTAAAAGAATGAACTCATCCCTTTCATCCATTCCACAGGCTGTGCCAGCAGGTACTTACACATGGCAGCATGGGAGGTTCTAAAAGCCTACGTGTCATTTTATTCTAGGAGCAAACCATCTTACATTTCTCAAACTAAATTGTTTGCTTTTCTACTTACTTGGCCATTAATGGTTTTTTGATGGTTTTTTGTTTTTGAGTGGGCCAAGAACCCAAAAGAAAAAAAACTTCAGTATGTCAGTCCTGACAGATTAATAGGTGTTTTTAATTCAGTTACCTTTTAGCCATTCAAACGAATCTGTTTCAGACCTTATGTAATACTCCCAACACTCAGGCAGTGCCTACTATAGGCCAGGCCCTCCTCTGAGTGCTCTTTACATGTTTTAACTCGTTCTGAATCTAAAAGTGAATCTGAATCAAAAAGCTAATAATCCTAAGATTCAGAATATTAATACAACACTCAAGGTCTTTTGCTCAGAATACCACTTCATCTATGCTAACTAAGCTTTAAAAGTTTTTTATTTGTTTTTGGCTGTGCCATGTGACACACAGGATTTTAATTCCCCAACCAGGGATCGAACCCGTGCCCCCTGCAGTGGAAGTGTAGAGTCCTAACCACTGGACCGTCAAGGAATTCCCAAGCTTTGTTTTGATAGGCTTAATTTGTAAAATTCCTTATGGGGCTGAATTGTTAAAAGAAAATATTAGAATTTCCATATTAAAGGAATACTATTATAAATGTCCAATCCTCTAGAAAAAGATCATCAAACAGCTAGATTAACACTGACTGGCTATGTGCAAAAATAATCCGGTTTATTTTTAGTTGACCTTTCAAATCAAGTGGAACTACTATTCTCCTAGTCCTGAGATCTCTAATATGCTGAAGTATGTAATGCACAAAGTTTTCACAAAGCAAACCATGGAGAAAACTACTTTATAAATCCCTAAACACAGCCAACCCAGTATTTTGAGAATCACATTAATTCTGCTAAGAACATACTCCAGTAATACTGGTATGAAACTGGCAAAAGGTCCTTTCAGAATATCCATAGTTTGTATGCAAATTTAAGTTAATTTTGTTTTTTAGGCAAAATGTACTATTTCAAAGGGATTTGCATAGAAATTTTAATATTAGAGCTCATTGAAATAGAATACTACCTTTATTTCTAGCAGATACAATCTGGAAATTCTTTTCTCATTCAAGATAGCACACAACAAAGACAACATCTTGAAAAAAAAAATATATGGAACTTTTATTATATTTCCATTCCAGGATTTGAAGCCTCTACCTCTTTAATATTACTATAATACTTGACACAACTCTGAAAAGAAATTTCTGCAAGGTCATAAAAGCATCTAGTAATTACTGAACTACTAAAGAGATGCAAAAGCTTCTAAGCTTAGCAGCTAAGCTAAACTAGCAGAACACTGTTTTCAGAATATATAGATAGCTTAGCATCTTTAATTAAAGTATTTTTATACATTAGTGTGGGTTTTACAGAGTATGTTTTTGTTTGCAACCTTATTTGGATTTTTTTAGTCCCCCTCATAATATCCAGTTACCATCTTCCAGTCTCCATGTTGTAGATCCAGAGTTCTTCTCTAGGCAGATAAAAGTCATATAATCCTCTGACTTGATTACTCTAAGAAAAAACAAAGAAACAAAAAAAATTGCAAATATAAAAAATAATTTGTATTCTAAAGAGGCACTATTGTGTATTTTATATATATATTGTATATTGTATATATATATTGTATATCTTATTTGAGATACTGAGAGTTATGAAAAGTTAAATAGGTTATAACAGTTCTATCAAATGCACAATCCTCCCTGCACCATGCCACATACTCAAGGTAATGCTTAATATAGACAGCCCTCAATTCAAATTTTTGATACAGCAGTTGTAATGGTGCAGGAAGTTACGAGATCTCCAGGTAATCTCTAAGGCCACTTTATCCTGAATAGTCCATGCACCAAATCTCACTTGCATGACTTCATGAGAGATTACCTGTGCCATGGTCAGCACGCTAAAGAAAGGTCTGCCTTCGACGTACCTAATCCTTGGGGCTTCCCTCATGGCGCAGTGGTTTTAAGAGTCCTCCTGCCAATGCAGGGGACACGGGTTCGATCCCTGGTCCAGGAAGATCCCACATGCCGTGGAGCAACTAAGCCCGTGCGCCACAACTACTGAGCCTGCGCTCTAGAGCCTGCGAGCCACAACTAAAGCCTGCGTACCTAAAGCCCGTGCTCCGCAACGAGAAGCCCGCGCACCGTAACAAAGAGTAGTGCCCGCTCGCCGCAACTAGAGAAAGCCCACGCGCAGCAACGAAGACCCAACGCAGCCAAAAATAAATAAATAAAATAGAGAAATTAGAAAAAAAAAAAAGTACCTGATCACTAACAGGTGATGTAGAGTTTTCTAGCCATTCTCCCCTTTCACCCATCCATTCTCCACCAAGAAGCAGAGAGGGCAGAACTGAAAATATTAAGTCCCCATGCAAAATTTTGTTCTTGTTCTGATCCAGTTCCCTTCAGGTAACAGACTGAGCTTACCATATGCCAGAACTAGCTAAGTGCTGTCCATGGAGTGCTTTATTTAATCCTCACAACCACCATAAGAAATAGCTGGCACAGGTTTTTCAAAGAGGAAGGTGATTTGCCCAAGGCTGCTTAGCAAGGGACAGTGGAACCAGGATTCCCACCTCCATTCCCTGCATTTGCAACTTCAGCCACTGCCTGAGCCACTTTCTGAACAATGTCGATATACAGTAAACTGTTGCAGTTCACTGAAATGGGTGTCAGAGTCTTACAAGTTAGAGTATTAAAGAGACTTGAACAGCTGGCCATGTAAACATTTCTCTTTCCACTCCACCACTTAGGAAAGGAAAGGCTGGAAGCAAAACAGCAGGCTGAGGGCTTCCCTGGTGGCACAGTGGTTGAGAGTCCACCTGCCGATGCAGGGGACACGGGTTCGTGCCCCAGTCCGGGAAGATCCTACATGCCGCGGAGCGGCTGGGCCCGTGAGCCATGGCCGCTGAGCCTGTGCATCCGGAGCCTGTGCTCTGTGATGGGAGAGGCCACAACAGTGAGAGGCGCGCGTACCGCAAAAAAAAAAAAAAAAAAAAAAAGATAGCAGGCTGACCTGGAATACATCAGGCTGGTGGGAGGAGGAAAACTGACTTCTGTGTAGGAAGCTAAGGTTTATTGCCATCAAAACAATCTCCAAGGGCTTCCTGTTTGTGGTACTCTTAGGGTTCTAACCAAAATGGGGAGGATGGCCTGTTTTGGAACCACCAACTTACTTCATTGATCATGCTTCTCCACTGGCCTCAGCCCTAGGCATCCAGGCCCTCCACAACTCAGCTTCAGAAATCTTCCACCCTGACAACCCTCCTTCTGCCCACCTTCCTTCTTTGTGAAAAGTCCCATTCCTTCAACACTGCTGAGTTTTACAAATAGAATTACAAATAAAGTAGTTTAGGCTGAAGACTAACAGGTTTACTTTTCTCCAAGGGAATTATTTACGTTTTAATTAAGGTCACCACATACTGGCCACCTTCCTCCTACCAAATACTCTCCTCTGAACACATTCATTGGAGGCTGGGGAAAACATTCCAGATTAATTAGGATCGGCAAAAAGGAACCAAATGAGGAATTAGGAAAGCTTTATCCCATCTATCTTTTTTGTGTGTGGTACGCGGGCCTCTCCGGTTGTGGAGCACAGGCTCCGGACGCGCAGGCTCAGCGGCCATGGCTCACGGGCCCAGCCGCTCCGCAGCATGTGGGATCTTCCCGGACCGGGGCACGAACCCGTGTCCCCTGCATCAGCAGGCGGACTCACAACCACTGCGCCACCAGGGAAGCCCCCATCTATCTTTTGAGAGTCATCTCAAAGACGGTCAACTATGATCAACTGTACCATAAGCTAAAATCTACTACCAGAATCAAGAAGTGCTTCCAAGTCATGGAAGGTACAGGTGTAGCGGACTAGATTTCAAGCAAATAGGGACGGGGGGAGATCATTTTTAAAACCAAAAGAGACTAAAAATATTTTCGGTAGGAATAGATCAGAACCACCCCAGCAAATGAAAATAAGACGATTCTAGAATGTGGAGTGCTACTGGGAACCTCTAAAAGCAAAGGGCAGAACTAGTGAGAAGGTTTAAATAGGAGACACTTGGGTAGGATTTCCAGACAGAGGTAAAAAGAAGAAACGCAAGTAAATGCTCTAAACTGGTAACTAATCAGATTGTTCACGAGTAGGGGCCAAAGAGCCGCACTCTGTAGTTAAAGTTGTTCCTGTTGATTTTTTCGGTTATTTCTAGAGCTTTTCCATTAATTTTCTTAATAGGGATTTCTTGTGAAAAACATCCTTTCTCAGCTGAAACCAAGAGGAAAATAGCCCTGAAGCGTTCCAATAACAATGGGATGTAGCTGGGACGCCTGAACAGGTGGGAAGGTTCAATAAGACGATTCCTGCGGCCTTTGGGAATTCCGAGGCATTTTCCTACACTGCCGTCTCCCCATAAGTGGGCCACGGTATCAGTGGGCCACCTGAGCCCGGCTCCACAGGGTAAGGTGCTTCCTAGGTAGACCTGATAAAGGCTAAGAGTGATCTCACACACCGTTACCTCTTATACACTCCCAACCCTTTCAAATAAAACACATTTCGCGGTCCTGCACCGCCCGCCGTGCCCTCCCCAGATAACACTCGGATGTCAAACAGCGCGCAGGGCGGCCGCGAGCAGCGTGGGACGGGGAGCGGGCTTTGTAAGCAGAAGGCGGGCATGACAACAGACCAGGAGGCTTGGGACGGTAGGGAGACCCGTGGGAAGATTCCCACACTCGCGGAGAACAAGGGACCAATGGGCGGAGTCGCGACGTTGGGGCGCGGGAGGCGATCGGGGCGGCCGCTCTGGTCCTCCCGCTCTGGTCCTCCCACCGCCCCCGACCCAGTAACAGCCGAGCGACACCCGCCGCGGCCCGGCCACCCACTGACCTTGTAGCCGCCCCAGACGAACATGTGGCGCCCGTCGCTGACGGCTACGTGCCCGCTGCGTTCAGCGGGGCAGGCGAGTTCCGCGGACTCGTAGCCCTCATAGGCCGGCCCCGGGAGCTCGTCCTCCCGCAGGTCCTCGTAGCCATCGGCCATCTTGAGGCTGCACTTCGGCTCACCGACAATTCCCGCACCCGCGACGGAGGAAAAGACAAAGGAAAAGGAAGGAGACGCACGGTGGCGCGAGGCGAGGCGGCGGTGGCAAAAAGCACAGCGTTAGGGCCGCTCCCCGCCGCCCGCGCTCGCGTCCTCGCGGCCCGCCTCACCGAGGACGGCCTCTCGCCGGCTGGCGGGGGTCGCGGGCGGGGGTCGGCGAGGACGCAGAGCCGGGAGCAGGGCGGGCAGGGGTCCGCCTCGGGCCGGTACCTGCTTCCAGCCCCTCCGCCCCACCTCCAGCTCGCTTCTCGCCGCAGACGGCCTTTGTTTACGCCGCGGCAGGAACCGCCCGTTCCGCTGACGCCGCTCGCCCAGTTCCGGAAGCGCGGCCGACGCTTAGCTTCCCCAGCGCCGGGTCATCCCAACCCCTTCTCCCGGGATTCCGCCGAAGTCTGGGCGCAGAAGCTGGAGGCACTTCCACGCACACTCCGCGCCTCCCTTCACTACAAGGATAGGCTGAATTAGCCAGATTCTCGCAAAAAATGTTTCTTCCAAGAAGGCCTTGTTTGAGGGATGTTCTCAAAGGTTTCACAGCCGGGAAAGGGGTAGCAAATTGCTTAACTAGTAAGTTTCTGGTCTCAGGGTCTCCAGAGTCAGAGCCCTGTCTTCCTGAGGACAAGGGGTGGGAGTGGCTCCTCTCCTCTCCCAGGTGGACCCAGCCCTATTGCTGGGCGGCTTCCCGGCGGAGGTGCCGCTCGGTGCGCGTGGCATCTCTGGGATTGCGTGCCACCCCGACTGTGCCTGCAGAGCGGTTCACGACATCTCCTCTCTGTAAGGTCTTTTGGTTCAGCTGAAATCTTAATTTACTGCTGTATCCTCCACCCAGTTTGGAAAACTGTGCTCAAAAAGTGCCTCAGAAACCTTCACCACCCAAGCCCTCAGGGAGGAAAATGAATCCTGTTCACACAGATACTGTTTTAGCTTACATTTAATATGATACTTTTCAATTTAGGTCAAGAGAAAATTAAGAATCATTGTAATCTAAATTTGATTTCTCACCTGTAAAACGGGGTTAGACTAGACTGCATCTTAAATCCCTAATCTAATGGTGCCTCTATACTTGGATGTATTTGGTGAGAGGAGTGTGCTTCATTATCCTCTCCCTTCCCCATCTTCACGCTGGGACCATTATGTAGAAGGAATACTTCAAACAACAACATCAAAAGGCTTTTCTCACGAAAATTTTCGGAGTATGTAATTTCTTCCCTAGCCACTGCCCCTGTGTTTACAACTTATCAAAATTTGCGGGGTGGGTAAAAACAGTACTGAGAAATTTATAGCAGTGAGTGCATATATTAGAGAAGAAGAAAGATCTAAAATCAATCACCTAAGTTTACATCTTAGGAAACTAGAAAAAGAGGAACGAATTAAATCCAAAATAAGAGGAAGAAAAATAATGAAATTGATGAAAAGAAAGAAACCAATGAAACTGAAAACAGGAAATCAATAGAGAAAAGCAATAAAACCAAAAGCTGGTCCTTTGAACAGATAATGAAATCAATAAACCTCTAGCCAGGCTAACTAAGAAAAAAAGAAGACACAAATTACTAATATCAGAAATGAAACAGGGGACATCACTATAGATCCCATGGACATTAAAAAGATAATAAAGAAATACTATGAAGAACTCTATGCCTATATATTTGATAAACTAGATGAAATGGTCCGATTCCTTGAAAGACACAATCTGCCAATACTCATATAAGAAGAAATAGATAATCTGAACAGGCCTATATCTATTAAAGAAATTGAATCAATAATAGCCTTCCAAAACAGAAAGCAACAGGCCCAGATGGGTCCATGGATAAATTCTAACAAACATTTAAGGAAGAAATTATCTACAATCTCTTTGAGAAGACAGAGCAGAGAGAATACTTCCTAACCCATTCTGAAACCAGCATTACCCTAATACCAAAACCAGACAAAGACATCACAAGTAAACAACAGACCAATATCTCTCGTGAACATATATGCCAAAACCCTCAACAAAATATTAGCAAATCAAATCCAAAAAATTAAAAAAGAATTATATACCACAACCAAGTGGGACTTATCCCAGGTATACAAGGCTGATTCAACATGCAAAAATCAACCAGTGTGGGACTTCCCTTGTGGCACAGTGGTTGGGAATCTGCCTGCCAATGCAGGGGAGACGGGTTGGAGCCCACGTGTCACAGAGCAGCTAAGCCTGTGCGCCACAACTGCTGAGCCTGCGCTCTAGAGCCCACGAGCCACAACTACTGAGCCCACGTGCCCCAACTACTGAAGCTCGCATGCCTAGAGCCTGTGCTCCACAACAAGAGAAGCCACCGCAATGAGAAGCCTGTGCACCGTGGCAAGGAGTGGCCCCCGCTCACTGCAACTACAGAAAAGCCCGCATGCAGCAATGAAGACACAACACAGCCAAAAATAAATTAAATAAATAAATTAATTAAAAAATATATATTATCCTTAATGATGAGAAACTAGAGGCTTTCTTACTAAGATCAGGAACAAGGAAAGGATCCCCTCTCACCACAACTTTTCAACATCCTACTGGATGACCTAGCTAATGCAGTAAGACAAGAAGAGGAAACAAAAGGTTGGGAAGGAAGAAATAAAACCGCTTTTGTTCATGACAAATCATAGACACACAATTGTCTATATAGAAAATTATAAAAAATTACTGTGGTACATTGAGACAATAGAATATTATTGAGTGCTGAAAAGAAATAAGCCATCTTTTCAAGCCATGAAAAGACATGGAGGAAACTTAAATGCATATTACTAATGAAATAAGCCAATCTGAAAAGGGTACGTTCTGTGTAATTCTAACTGTATAACATGGAAAAGACAAAACTATGAAGACAATAAAATATCCGTGGTTGCCAGGTTTAGGGGGGGAGGGAGGAATGAATGGGCAGAGCACATAGGATTTTTAGGCAGTGCAACTAGTCTGCATGATACCATAAAGCAGGGGTCCCCAACCCCCGGGCCACAGACCGGTACCAGTCCGCACAGCAGGAGGTGAGTGGCTGGTGAGCGAGCGAAGCTTCATCTGCTGTCCCCCATCACTCCCCATCGCTCACATTACTGCCTGAACCATCCCCCACCAGCCCACATCTGTGGAAAAATTGGCTTCCACGAAACCAACTGGTCCCTGGTGCCAAAAAGGTTGGGGACTGCTGCTATAAAGGTAGATACATGTTACTACACATTTGTTTAAACCCATAAAATGTACACCACCAAGACTGAACTCTAATGTATACTGTGGACCTCAGATGTGTCTTAGATCAGGCAGCTATAACAAAATACCATAGACTGGATGGCTTAAACAACAGACATTTATTTCTCACAGTTCTAGAGGCTGGGAAGTCCAAGATCAAGGTGCTGACAGACTTGGTTCTTAATGAGGGCCCTCTTCCTGCCTTGCAGACGGCTGCCTTCTCATTGCATCTTCATGTGATAGGGACAGAGAAGGAGAGCTCTGGTCTCTTCTTCTTCTTATAAGTACACTAATCCCATCATGGGGTCCCCACCCTCATGACCTCACCTAAACCTAATTACCTCCCAAAGACACCACCTCCAAAAACCATCACATTGGGGATTAGGGTTTCAACATATGAATTTTGTGGGGATACAAACATTCAGTCCATTACTTGGGTGATTTAAAAAATGTTCTTGCTGCACCCACATGCTGGACCGTTTGATAACTTCATCAAATTGGAAATTCCAATAGAATCACATTAATACAATGAAAAAACAGGCACCAAAAAAAAGTGGGAATGGGGTACTATTTGTTTCTTAAAACTGTTTCTTTTCCTGTGAAGTGTTCTGAAATCAAAATTTTAATTTTTCAGACCCTATGTACTACCCTGAAAATTATTCTGTCTTAGTGAGTTTATTTTATTTCTCTCTCACACATACATACATATAAATAATGTATTGGTGAAAACATCAGTTTGTTCCTGGGCTGACAGTATGAAGTTCTAAAGAATATTTTTAAGCTTCTATCAAAAGGCTAATAATTTTTTAAATGTGCTTATGCAAAGATACGATCTGTAAAAAAATGTACACTAACTCTGATATGCCATTTACTATATCATTCTAAAAATGGTAATACCTCAAAAGAATCCTTCCTGACAACTGGAAGAATATCCTGATACACATAATAAAGATGGCCAGAAATTCTTTTTCCTTGAGAATCAGACTGGAAACCTATTTTGTGAACCACCTGAAAAAAAAAAAAAAAAAAGTCAACCCTCTAGAGTCATCTTTCAAGCAGAGAACCCGTAAAGGAGAGTTAAGAGAGAAAGTTATGAGGCTGATGTTGCCTTGGGTTCCTATACACCGCACAGGTCAACAACACATAAGTTGATAGTAAACCATAAGTGCTAAGAAGTGAGGAATGAATACTGCTTGACTAGGGATCTTCAAAACTGGCTTTGCCAGCTCGCAGAGTTTCCACATCTCCTAATAGCAGGGAAGCCCTGCTATAAGCCAAGTTTTGGAAATTGAAGATCAGATTAGAATTCCCTGCCACTCCTACTATGGGGCTACCTCAGGACATATAACTTTTTGAAGCAGTACAATATATTAAGTCAAATAAGAGGAGCAGTTTTGTGTGCCATAAATAATATATAGATTTTCATTCTCTTGAAGCCTAAACGAAGAGTGTGTGTTTTGAGGGGGGTTAATCTAACTTTTAGTGTTTAGGTAAACCATTTAAAAACAGAAGTGCTTCTCTAAGAGGCTAGAGAAGACACTCACACAACCCAGAAGCCATTTTAAAAAGTATTCATCCCACTCAGTGTCATCTATCACTGTCTAATATGTTTTGATATTTTTTCCTTATAGAATGCCAAATACTGAAGATCATAGTAATAAAATATTACTTCTAAGACCCATATTACCTATGAGATTATAAATCTGTTATTCAGCCTGAAAATAGTAAGAAAAAATGAAAACTTACACTGAAGTATTGTTTGCACAATCAATTCTAATGACTGGTTCACACTAACAAAACTAGGAAAATAGTAATTCTATATAGTTTGTATAATAAATAAAATGTAAACACAAAATATTTCAATACATAAATAGAAGCTTTACACGTCTAAAAGACAGTACATATATATAAAATATATCTCTACAATGTAGTGAGATCTATAAACTACTGTAATTTTCATTATAAATTATACATGCACTTCAATACAGAAATATATTTACTTCAACATTTTAAATTTCAGAGTCAACGTGCATGGTGGTATGGTAGACAGTAATTTTATATACCAAATTCTTAGTAATTCCTTGTTATTAGTAATTCAATGGATGGGTACAACTGTGATATGTGAACAACTTCTTAACCATGGCAAAAGTACTATTTAAAGAACATAAAGATAAATATTCATGTTCCATTTCTTTATAGGCAGTTAATACTGAAAAGAAATGGGAAGATAACATATTTTGAATATCCTGGGTCTTGAGCACCAACTCTGTAGAATGGTGTGGGCCAAAACGAGGGGTTTCTAGAAAGGCAAATTACTAGGTTATCATCCCATTTCATAATTCACTGAAAGTTACTTTAGAAGTATTCCCCCAAGGCAAAATGTATCTTCAGGTGTCTCTAAAGTTAATAACTATACTGCCTCTCAATATTTCAAAGCTTGTATGACAAATAAATCTCCACTTTAGACACTTTCAAACATGGTCTTTATATACATATAAAATGGGACAAACTAACAACTCAGAGGTAACAGAAAAACAATTGAAGACATTTATTCCCCTACTCAAAGGTGAGGAAGAATACTTTACTAGATAAGTGCTAAAAGGGTAGGAGTTCAATATTTAATCCCATAGCAGTGCTTGCCTATTTTATCATTTTGGCCAGCTGTATTAGTTATTTAAGGAGAAGTTCTTTAAATAACCGAGTCATTTAATGGGAAGCTTTATATAATTTTAAAGTGACTTGAGAAAAATCTATTCTTTCTGAAAGTTGATATGAGGTGTTTTTATATATCTATCTATCTTTAGGTTGGGGAATCTCTAAAGTCCTTGGGGTAATTTCTTATTCTCCTCAAATTTGTATAATCTTTCCAGTAAAGAAGACACAGTGAGTTAAAGTCTCTTACAATTATACTTACTTTCAGAAAGTAGATTTTTTTTCCTGCAGCTTATAAGGAAATTAATTTACGTTAATTTACAAATATAAATACAAATTAATCTGCCATTAACATCTTCTTCCTATATATCTCATGCCATACAATCAGTTTAACATAGAATTTTTGTTTCAAATTTTATCTTCTAAATCAAGCCTCCAATCTGGGGGGTAAATATACAGTCTGATTAAAATGTTTAAACATATTAAATACATAGAGTATACAACAACTTAATTGCTACTGATCCACTGATACTTATTTTCTGTTTCTTCTTTTTGGGCTCTTTGTTCTTCTCGGTGATTAACTGCAGTCCAAAATGTTATTTTTTTGAGTACTTGTTGGAGAAGTTTAGGAGGTAATAAAGATATCTGACTTTCTAAAATTATAGCATTTTTCCCAATGCAGTCAAGGCATGACCTGTAAACAAAACATAACAGAATTATTAGTTTTTGAAACTGAACTTATAAAATATTTATAGGTAAGTAATATACAAAATAAAACTATAAAAATTTTACACGATTATGTACTCCCCTGGTATTGTTTGGAACATGACAGGATATATATTCTTTCCAGAGCACCACAGTAATTGTATATTTTTATAGCATGGGGACCATATTTGACCAAAATCCAGGTACAACTTACCATGCATAATGTTCTTTAAATAAAAAAGATTCAGACTTAATTCTGAAGCAGGTTAGTCTGAAGCAGACCTCTTTTCACACATCCTTCCAGCCCAATAACAATTTACTCCTCTCTGCGAGCTGTCTTCTTCTTCCATCACCCCAAGATGCAGCACCTGGTGTCCATTTTATACCCTGTGACCCGGCCCTCCCCGTACCCCCTCCAGAAACGACTACACTGGTCTGATTGACAGCCACCCTGAGTCCCAGCCTCAAAGGCAGGCACATGCAGTCTGTCTTTGCTCTTCCTCTCATTTCTATACTGGTTCATCTTCCCTATCACTGCTTATCTCCCCTTCCAAACCTCTCCTTTTTGCTTTTTGGAACACCAGCTGTGTCTACAAACACCCCTGCTTCCTGTGACTTTCTGTCTTTGCTTTAAGTGAAATCTAAGAAAATTGCTTTGTGCGCAGCCTTCTGGAGGAAAGAGGACAAATTTCCCCTCAGCTCTGTTTTCACAGTCAGGAGCCAGTATTAGTATGTATTCTCCTCGCCCCTCACTGCTGCTTCCAGGCTGCGATCATTTTGCCATCGGGTGTTGCCATCTATTAACCTTCCGCTCATTCTCCCCCATCGCTGAGGATTCTGGCCCTGGACTCATCACAGTCTTGTCTCTTGACTGATTTTAGCATCTGTGTGGAAAACCCTTTTTACTCTTATGACCCTACTCAGGACAGTTCCACCTCTGAAATCTTAAACTTCCATATCCTCCTCTTGGACCATAAGCCTGTATCTTTTTAACTCTTACACCCCTTTACTCCTTTGACTCTTCCTCGTTCTCCAAATAATAAGACCCCTCCGGTTGTGACTTTCTTTCCTATCCGGCCTGTCCACATGCACTTCATCGTGCATCCATGTGCACGTTCCTGTCCACATGCACTTCAATCTCCTGCCAGCAATTTTCATCTCCTTCTTCACTGTCCCTCTGTTATGCCATCCTGGCTAAACTCCACCCACGGATAAACTCAACCATCTCCTTTCTGCGCTTGCAACCTGGCTTCTTAGTGCGGCTGGAGAAAACCACATTTCTGCAGATGTGGCCCACTGCATATCGATTTTGTTCCATCTCCGCTGAGCCCTCCTGAGTGCTCGGCACTACGATGTTACACATCCCTTGGCAGCATTCCGCCCCCAGTCACCTCAGCGGCTATGTCACGTCTTCATTGCCCTCCTTAAGTTCACATCCTTACCTCTCCTCCTCCTCAGACGATGACCTCACCATCAGCCAAAACCTTCTCAGTGCCCTGCCCCCAACCAAGAAATTCATCTATTTTCATAGCTATACTTCCTTCTTTTGCCATTATTATTATCCCTTCCTCCAGTCAAGGGATAATTCTATTACCTGTTTGCTAAAATCGACCTCCTCAAGAGCCTACTCCATTCATTTATTCTGTTTCCAACAACTTAGTCCCCGATGGCTGCTTCCCTGAGCACAGAAGCAAATATGCTCACTCCTTCCCGGGTCGTGGTGCTCGTCCCCAGAAGTCATCCTGGCTTCCCCCTTTACCTTACCAACCTCTTAGTGCTGCCAAACTCCACGGCACTTGTCAATCCAGATGTTCCGCGACCTCCTTACAGTAAGCAGGTGCTCCATCTCCAGTTCTCTCCTCGCTCAGTTTTTGTGCTCCCGTTATCTCCTGCTTCACCTCTAACTCTGGTCACTCTCCTGTGCCTCCTTGTCCTCTACCTTCTCTTCAAATGTTATGAGTTCTTAATGCTCAGCCGTTGGCTTCACCCTTACTCTCAAAACTCTTCCTGGGCAGAGCTAACCCATACCCATTCACACTCCAGTGATTCTTAAATCTTTATGTCTAGCCTGGACCTTGCTCCATTGATTCAGTTAGTAACTATTTAATGGAACGCTCTGTTGCAAGTCCCATAAGCACTTCAAGCTCAATATGCCCAAAACCAAGTTCATCATTTCTACCCCATCCCACCTGCAAACCCAATGCCTTCTCCATACTCTATCACTAATTCTTCCCTCTTCTTTCCCTTAGCATCCATTCAACTACCAAGTCCATTCAGCCTGCTAAACATCTCTACCTCCCTCCCTTCTCCAGCCCCACTGCCACTTTCTAAATCAGACCCTCACTTTGTTCCTGATCAATGCAACAGTCTCTACTAACTTTCCTAACACAGTCACTTATCCCTCCAATTTCTCATCTACGCTGTTGCCAAAGAAATTTTATAACTTATAATATGATCATCTTATTCCTCTGCTCCAAATTTTTCAATGCTTCCTGACCTCCTACAAGATAATGTAAACTCTTGTGCATGAGAGACACAGGCGCTAGATGACATACAGTTCCTGATTTCTTATCCAGCCTCATTTCTTACAATTCCTCACCTCATACTTATGTCCCAGGAATACTCAAGAATTCAGTTTTCGGAACACACCATGCCTATATATATATATATATATATATATATAAAAGCATGTTAGTGCAAGATATATATATCTTGCACTAACACGTTTGCACTGCTTGTTCACAGTAAATTCTTGTCTCAGACTCTTCTTCCTCTGCAAAGACTTCCCTAACCTTTGCTATCTTAACCAAGGGCCTTCTTCTCCAGTATTCTTATGAACTTTGTACATGTTCCTCTTCAAGCAATTTTATTTTTCTATGATAGTTGTTTGAAAGCCTGCCTTCTATATTCTTAGCAATTTCAGGGAAAGGTCATGGCTTTTCATTTCACAGCACAGTGCCTTCCCATACTAGGCACCCAAATATTATATTTATTGATCCCTGCATATAAAGAACTTGTAATCTACTTAAGGAAAGTGGTTATGTTCACAACAAAAGTTAAGTAACAATACAAAGCAGGATAAATCATTCCACCAGTTATTTCTAAACTTTGCAAAATGGAATTACCTTCGGTACTTTCAAAAATCCCAAAGTACAGACCGTACCCCAGACCGATCAAATCACAATCTGTGGGGCTGGAACACAGGCATCAATATTTCTTGAAGTTCCCCATGAGATTCTGATGTCCAGACAAGTTTGGAAACCACAGCAGTTACAGAAGGAGTGGCTAAGAAAGACTTCAGGAATGTCCAGTTTGAGCTATGGTTTTCAAGTGGTTTAAGCTGTGGAACGTCTAGAAGTTATAGCACACTCCTTGACAAAGAGCATGTGAGCTCCTCTCTCTCTCTCTTCCCCTCCCTCCCTCTGTCCCATGCCTTCACCCCTGTTATCCCTGCTGCATAAAATACCCACACGTGTTCACTAGACAACTTCTTCACTCAAATCCCTCCTCCTGACTCTCACAGGCAGAAATAGGGGCTTGCTCCACAATCCACCCACTAAACTTTGTATATATTCCTTTTAAATTAAAAGCATATCAGCTAATACACTGTAAGTCATATCACCAATTTAATAACAACTTTGGGGTTAAAAAAAGAAATTCTACTAAACTAAATTCATATATATGTGTCTATTACTAGACACACTCTGATTTCAGAAAAGTTAAAATATGAAAAAAGTCAGGCCTAGAATCAAGGAAATACAGTATGTTTAACATTCCTACATGAACTAAATTCAGTTTTACAAAACAAAAATGTGACTATACTCTATATTTTAATTTTTAAAAATCACATTGGTATACGGTTCATCATTACAAATTTTATTATACTCTTAGGAAGATATAAATATAAATTCAAGTAATAATCTACCTGAAAAATATTATAACGTTTCCCAAAAAGGAAGAAGAAAGAAATTATCATACATTAATAACATATATGTTTTAAAGTAATGAATTTTCTTACCTGAGTAGTGAATAAGGCTGTGTTTGAAAGATCAATAAATCATTACAATGACCCTAATCAACATAAAAAAGGAGTTATCAAGACTTTTGATAAAAATAAAATACATTAATAATTGGATATTTTTATTCTATAAATGTAAAAGAAATTATGTAAAGCAGCAAATAAATCTCTAACTATTCACACACACACACACACACACACACACACACACACACACACACACATGTACACATACCTGCTAGCTACACAAACTTTAGATACGTGGTTACCATTTTTTCAGTGACCAAACATCTACCTAACCACAGCCTATATAAATGAAAATTTTAAAATCAGAAACATGTTTTCCCTTTAAGACAGTGGTTTCAAAATGAGAACAGTAGTGGTTTTCAAGTTTTTTGGTTTTTAAGCAGAACTTTTTTCTTCCAAATGACTCATTTTAAAATCTCTTTATTCTGTCCCCCTTTTCCAGGTGAAAAGATTCTCTGGGAATTCCTAATTTGAAAACACAGATCCAGAAGATTTTTTGGAATAATGACTCTCTCATCTAAAAGTTAATGTGGAGGAGTCAGCAGAAAATTTTTCTAATACTTTCAAATAGGTCTTTAGAATTTCATAATTTATGATCATGATTTTAATGTGCCTATCATATTTTAATGATAAAATATGTATGATTTTAATGTGCCTATCATATTTTAATGATAAACTTTGTATCCTAAATAAAGATTTCTAGTGCCAAGAAAAAGAAGACAAACCACAAAAGTTGCTTTTTAAGTAAAGTTGTGGTTTTAATCTTTTATTGAAGCACTGAATTCTCGGCCAAAGAAAGTTCTAAAACTTTCACTACACATAACATTTAAGTTGGAGGCCTCAGAACCTCAAAATAAACCAAATTCCCTGGAGAAAAGCCACCTTATCTCAGGGTTCACCACTCCATAGGAACAACTCTGGAGATAACTACGCCTGAAGAGGTGAAAGGGCACTGGGGCCCTCTGGTGGGCTCTGTCTCGTTGCAGCCCATCCCTGACGGCTCAGCGCCTGCCATTCATTCCCAAGTGTCCTATGCAAACCAGAGCGATCAATCCTGAGCTCCTGGCCCATCATGTACAGAATGTAAGTGTGGCCATCTCTCTGAATTTCCCAAGGTGCAAGGAGTGGAAGAACAATACTTCCCAAATGCTACTCGTTTATTCCTTTCACTTTAGTTTTATCAGATTTTAAAATGAGAATGCTTTAAACTCAAATGTAAAACAGGGGTGAAGCAGTGGCAAAAGGCACATAAAATAAAAAAAAAATACACTTTAAACATTCTATAGTAGTTTCCTCTTGAAGGGAGAAGCTAGCCTTGATAATGTTCTAGTTATAAAGTTAGGTAGCAAATTTCACAAGTACTTATTATTATACTTAGTAGTTTACATATACTTTATATATATTCTTTATATGCACCAAATATTGTGTACAAATACTTTAATTCAATAAAATTATCAACACTCGGGACTACGGGGAGGGTCAAAGAGGAATGAAGATCCATCCTTTAGAAGCTCTTCTTAATAATTTGACTAATGAAGTTAATAGACCTATTTTGATTTGTAAACCCCAAATATCCTGCAATGCTTCACAAAAGCCACTCATTCTGAAGATTAATCGTACAACAGTGTAACCTTTCATGCCCTTCCGTATTTTTCAATGTGGGAGTATCAACAATCTTTTTGAACAGCCATTTAGTTTGAATAACACAATTACTCAGAGGAAATATTTAGAATTGAAATTTTCTTACTGTATCCAAGGAAAGTAAATCATCTTTGCTCCCACCAAATACCATTATTTCATTTTCTTTTCCCAAACAGGCTGTGTGCCATAACCTATGATTGAAAATTATAAACAGTGAAATACTATCAAGGAAGAAACTGTACATTACATATAAACCAATTTTAAATTGCACACTCTAAAATTTAATCTATTTCAAAAGGGGTATGACTGAACTTGAGCCTTTGTCATAACCTCAAAGGGGTTAGATTTTAAAGATTTCTCTAGAATTATTAGAGAATTAGATTCTAGGGTTCATTAAATCACATTGTTTCAATGAAAGAGAGGCTTCCCTATAACTCTTTCTTATTATATCCTCCGACCTTTTTCTAACCTCTTTATCTCACAGATATTATCATGATATAAAACAATTTTAAAAAGAACTGATCAGCCTATTGCAGAAACAGTTTTCTTATTGCTATCTGCCATGGTGCTGTTCTCATCATTTTGACTTCCTTCCCTGTTCTCTGGTCCCCACCACCGGACAAATCCAATTGGTCATTCTCTTTACATTAATATTGTCACACTACTTATCACCCTGGGTACAGAATACCACACACGTTCCTTATTTCTCTGTCTCTAATCTCTTCCAGCTACTTATAGCTGATAAATAATATTTTTCAAATATTTATTGTTTTTAACCATGGACATTTCCTGATCAGGAAGCATCTCTGCCACTTTTCTCAGCCAAAAATTTATGATCAATAGCTATTTTTTTCCCATAAATTTTAATTCTTGCCTTTCCCCAAATGAACCCTCTATTTCAGCCAAGTCCATTGATTCCCTAAGAGAAAAGCTTGTACCACTTTCTAGGCTTTTGTTAGTTCACCCTGCTTCTTGGGCTTAAAATGAGAAGCCTTTCTCTCAGAGCCTTAAAAACAGGCTCAAAATCTCCAGGAAGTGTTCCAAATACCACCCAGATTGGTTCTGTTACCCTCTCTGTTCAGCACCTTTCAACACTTATGTGCTTATTTTATAATCTCCTAACTCACATTTGAAGACAAATTGCTCTATATACTACTTTAATTGTTTGATGTAATTTGTCTCCTAACTCCCTACGAAGACTATATATAAGGTCCTTAAGGTCAAAAATGGCCCCAGTGGTGTAAAGCCGACTGTGCCTATCAACTCCATGTTCAGTGATATCACATTGGCCATGGTGCAAATCAGCAAATGCTACAAACTAGGGCTTTTCTTTTTTTTGGTTTTGTTTTTCCTGGAGAGCGGTTGTTAACTGTTTACCAGCACACCACTGGAATTTGGGTAATCTAATTTTATATTCTTAAAAATGCTTAATAGGGTGTTCTGCATCCAGCAGGTGCTCAAAAACTTCTGATTAACAAAAGCAAACACAAAATACTAGCATAATTTACTCAGTGATTAAATAAACAAATTATTTCATAAAGAAGCAGAGCATCTAATGCTGTTTTGGAAATGGTCTGATAACTCATATCCATCTCTAATTTCACATTATTTACCAAAAATAATGTTACAGTTTTATAAAATTTAATGTTTCTGTGGGTCTGAGAAAAAAGTACACATAAATTTCTCAATTTTAGAAAATAAATGATAAGTTTTACAGAATCATTGCTTTGCCTCTGAGAGTACTTGATTACTTTTTTTTTTTTTTGGCCGCACTGTGCAGCATGTGGGATCTTAGTTCCCCAAACCCGTGCCCCCTGCATTGGGAGTGTGGAGTCTTAACCATTGGACCACCAGGGAAGTCCCACTTTTCTTTCTTTCTTTCTTTCTTTTTTTTTTGGTACGCGGGCCTCTCACTGTTGTGGCCTCTCCCGTTGCGGAGCACAGGCTCCGGACGCTCAGGCCCAGCGGCCATGGCTCACGGGCCCAGCCGCTCCGCGGCATGTGGGATCTTCCCGGACCAGGTCACAAACCCGTGTCCCCAGCACCGGCAGGTGGACCCTCAACCACTGCGCCACCAGGGAAGCCCCCACTTTTCTTAACAGACCAAATTGCTGAAGCATCGGATGCCTCAAATAATTACATACTATCATGTCTTTTATTACCACATAACTTATGTACATTTATCCTTTTAATTTCCACAAATGCAAACAATTGGCTTATGCACAATTTGTTTAAATAGTTTTCTCAAACAATCATGACACATTCAAGGACAAATGCACTGGACCCAGAATAGGACTGAGTCATTAGAAATTTTGTTTGTGAAATACTCTGCCCAATTCTCCAACTTGTATGTTAGAACATAAATTGACACAGATCTTCAGCAACACTCAGATTATGCTGTGGGGTTGGGGATGGGGATTGGAGGAGGGACTGAGGGAAGGAGATCGAGTATAACAAATTCCCTCATAGGAAGGAATAGCTTAATTTCCAGGACAGAAAGCCATGTGTAACCTTGGAAATACTCATGAATCCAACAATGCCTAAGTCTCTATATATCAACACCTATGGGACATCTTTTACAGACACACAAAAAAGGGACCTTGCTGATAGCCACCTATATAGGCGATCAGATATGGCTACATAGATGGCTATTCACCCAAGCACAGTTTTATCTAAGATGACACCTGGAGAAGAGGGTGTTACACTGTAGGACGGTGGTTCTCAACCAGGGATGATTTTGCCCCCAGGGGGACATTTGACAATATCTGGAGATATTTCTGATTGTCACAATTCCAGGTGTGTGTTGGGGGAGGGTGGGGGGAGTGGGAGCAGTACTACAGGCATCTACTGGGTAAAGGCCAGAGATGCTTCTACACATGCACAGGATACCCCTAACAGCAAAGAATAATTTGGTCCAAAATGTCAATAGTACCAAAGTTAAGAAACTTTCCACAGAATTACAAGAGGAGAATTGGGCAGCTTACATTTCAAATTATAACTTGGAAAAGTTTTCACAATATACATTTAAATGTTAAGTAAATTCTTACTTTCATAAAAAATTAGTATATATACCATATATATGTTCTCCTTACACTAAACTGTATCTCACCTGTTCTCCTCCTCACCTCATACCTGAAGATAGATCTGCCTCTGTCTTACCTGCCTTAGGAAAACTCTGGCCTGGACTTCCATCATCGAGGAACACTGGAAAGCCTTTCCTGCCTTGATTTTGGTGACATCTAGCTTGCAACCTGATGTTCTTTTTTACAGACAGCTTATGTCCTCTCACAGCTGCTCTAAACTTATTACCTAAACATTCTAATAAAGCATATGATTTACATGACACATTAGCTGAATTCAAAGAAATCGCTTTACATAGCTCAGTTCTAACTATATATTACTGATAATAGTTCTATGGCTCTGATTACTCATTAAGGATTGAAATAGAAAATAGGAGCAATTGAAAATTAAACATATTCTTACCACCACTTTGGTCTATAATTAATTCATTCACACAATCAAACAACTGGAAGAGAACTAAGAGCTCATCTAGTCCAACTCCCTCATTTCACAATGAAGAAATTGATGCTCAGTTTCTTTAAGTGACTTTCCCAAAGCCAAAAAGCTAAGTGGTAGCTGAGCAAGGACTAGAACACTGGGCTCCTGAATTTAATATAAAACTCTTTAAACAATATATTTCAAAAGATCCAGAATTGCTAAAATAATACATTCCACTGAATTTTTATACATGAAAATATAAGAATGTAGTTATGATACACATGTAGTTATGATAAACTCTAAATGTATTGTGCATATTAATATAGATATACACAATGATATATGTATATATATTTACATATAAATATTTTCAGGCCTTTTTCTCAAGTAAGTTACTTGTTATTAAATGTCTGAAATGCATATCACCTTATGCATTAATATATCATTGACTAACTTCACATTAATATAAATAATCTATAGTAAAAAATATTCTGAAATACATGGCATGAAAAAAAATTAAATTACTAATCATAATGATTATAAGGTACTGAATTTGAATCTCCTATGAATATATATCATACTATTCAATCAAATAAGAAAGAAATACAGTACGAATGTGATTTTCTTTGCAGTCTAATAATAGTATATTTTTCTACAGTTTTTTACTCTATAATATACCACAAACAACTGTTTCCTTTTTTAAGAAATTTACATTAATGAATACATCGTACAGTTAATAAAGAAAAATAATAATCTGTCATCTACTTGATCAACATGAAAGAAATTTCCTCATTAAATTGCTCTAAATCTCTTCCAAACCCAAATAACTACTACTAAAGCCAACCCCATTCTTGTCTACTTATTAAAAATATTAACATTATATCATACTTTCAATTTCTTAGCCTTTTCACATTTATCAGGCAAGATTATACATTTACCTAAAAGAATAAAATTTTCAAATATACAAATACGGATAGAAACTGAATAGTTCCTTTCTACAATCAGATACAATTAGAATTATAGTTAAATTATTTGGGTAACATCACACTTATTTGAAAGATATCCTTCCTGATGGTTTCTGGTTTTAACGGCAAACACTATAAATTCAGTGCTACCTTTAATACTTTAAAATTCTTAACTATTTTACTTATTTGTCAACTTCTAGACTTACCTGGGTTTTGTTTTAGGTAAATGTGTAAGCTGTTTCCAACAATTTGTTAAGACATTATGAATCCAACCATCACCTGCAATATTATGACGGTTCAGAAATTAAGATTAGGTGTTTGGGATAAAATTTTAATTTTTTCCCCAAATTTATCATGCTACATTTATATGACTATTTTTTGTGCATGTGCATATTTTATCATAAAAATTCTCAAACATGTACAAAAGTCAAGTGAACATGACAACGAACCTTCACATAACCCAGATTCAACAACTACTAAGATTTTACCATATGTGCTCCATTTATCTCTTTTTGTTATTCTTGTTGCTGAATTCTTCTGAAACAAATCCTAGCTCTTATCATTTTCTCCAAACATATTTCAGTGAGCAACACTAAAAAAAATTGGACATTTTTTACACAGCTACCATGTTATTATCACTTAACCACAATGCCACCGTCACAGTCAACAAAACTAAAAGTAATTTCTCGGTATCATCTGATACCCATATGACCATTTCTTCAGCTGAATCTTTGAGGGAGGAAACTGACTAGACTAGGAGCTAGGACATTTAAGTCTCCATAGTTCAATGATGAAAAAAAAGCAAATAGGAATTTGAAACAGTAGAGCTCATTATCTTTACAAAAATACAGAAAATCTAAAATTAGTTCAGTATTAATTAAAGTCCTGTCACTTATACATATACAAGCATACATGTGACTATCTGTCCATTTTTTGTGTACTCAAATGATTACTAGCTGCACATACCCTTCTGCACCTTGCTTCTTTTATTTAACAATACATTTTTATTTTCCAGCCATTCCATATTAGTACCTACCGGTCATTTGTTCATTCATATGAACTCTGTAATTTATAATCAATCTTCATTTTAGGGATGTTAGGTTTGTTTTCAGTATTTGATATTACAAGTAGTACTTTCATAAATAGCCTTGTACATACTTCTTTGCAAATATACTAACATATATCTACTATAAATTCCTAGAATGATAAATACCCCACAAATTAGAGAAGTATAATAATCTACAGTAACTAACATCCCCTAGAGGAACTGCTGTTCCTCCAGCCAGCATCTGGCATTTCTTGGCCAGAAGACTGCCAGATACACAGTTGATGCTCAATAAATTTTTGTTGAAAAACAAATAGTTGTTTTTCGATCCTATATAAAATTATATAAATGGTTTTAATGGTATATAAAGTTTCTTAAGAAAAATGTCTCTAGCTATAGAAAACTTCTGTGTTAAATTACAAGACACTTGTCAAACTAAGTGGATATTCTTGGTCACTTGTCTTTCTTGGTGCCACAATTATACTAGTGAAAGAAAAACTGTATTACAAAAATCACAGCCATTGGGATGAGCAGTAACAGGAGTTTCAACTCTAGCTAAGCACTTTCCTTTATAGTTCTGGAACAAAAAGAGAAGCAACTGGCCTTCCCACCTTGTATTTCTAGAGCTTCCTGGGAAACGTTCCTCTTCTAATCCCCATTCTAGCCTATAGTATAAGCATCTGGATCAAAAATTAGGAAGACACAAAATCAGAAATACTATAGTTGAAAGGGTCTTTAATTCCTCTAGGTTCAACCACTTTTCCTTTCCCTACACTAGGAAACAGGAGAACTTAGACAAGCAAGGGTACGGAAGGAAAGGGGCCTTCTACTTCTAATTCATGATGCAACCACATAGTTGGGGATAAAGGTAAACCAGAAAATCAGAAAAGTAAAAATACCTTAAGTATCAAATACAATCAGGTAAAAAAAAGAATAAAATTTTAACTGTAGGTTAAACTTTAATCAACTTACTTAATGGAATATTGTCTGCACTTAGTCCACCAAATAGGAAAAGCGTATCATCAGCTATTGGTGTTAAAGTATGCCATGACCGATGTTTGGGGTTTTCTCCATTAATTGGAATCCTGTGGTGATGGAAAAAAATAGAAGAATCTAAGTACTGTGTTAGTCAAAACAAAATTTTTCTGATCATCTCAGATCTCAAAAGAAAAAACTGCCCTCCCTAGTATAAAAAATTTTGATTCTACTAATCCTACCTACAAGAATATTTTTAAAACATTCTTAAATTCTTGAAGAATTTACACAATTTCTTTCCATTTAATGTCTATCCCACTTGGCCAGAACACAGACTGAAAATTAAAAAGTCAATTCCTAGTTATTCACAACGCATACTGAGCATCATTCCTATTGAAACCAAGGTGGACCCGGTGGGGCTCCTGGGCACAAGAGCCTTTCCGTGTCCCCTTCCCTGAGTTCCAAAGGGTAGGTTCAAACAGCTGCTAATCAGGGAAGGGAGAGGATGCAGACAGAAGGGAGGAGCAGTCAAGAAACAATAGTGCAGCTTTTGGGCAGGGTCCTGGTTCTGCCTCAAGGGATACACATAATATCTTTGAGCTCTTCTGCTGAACTGAAACCTCCACCAAATGCAAGATGTTAACTACATGATGAAGCATGTTTCATTCCAGAGAAGGTCACCGTTTGCCCATCACCACCTGACGCCAGATGACCTCTGGATTGAAAGAATGTGGGCCCTGCACGTACCCTGATCCTTATCAGCAACCCTGCCCCTGGACTGTAAGACTCCTCACAGGCTCCCCCTGGTTGGGACACACAGTTCTGAGGGCATTAGCTTGCTGTGGCTCCCTTTGCCTAGCAAAGCAATAAAGCTATTCTTTATTACTTCACCCAAAACTCTGTCTCCGAGATTTAATTTTGTGTCAGAGGCTGGATTTGGCTTCACTGTTAGTTAATCAGTAAGACTTCCTCAGGTTTTTAACAGAAATATTTTCATGTCTGTCATTTTTTACTGTTGTTTCACATTTAATTTTGTATTTTCAGCTGACTTCCTTAAGGATATTATGGGATTTTGTTGTTGCTGTTGCTGTTTACTTTGGTCTATTTATTGTAAAATTTCCCGAAAATGCTACTCTAACTTCACAATAAAAGTATGCAAGCCACTCCAGATCCAGGATAAACCTCTAAAGATTTCAAACAAATACTGTCATATTCTTAAAATAAAAACAGAAATAAAAACATAAGCACAGGGACTTCTCTGGCCATCTAGTGGTTAAGACTCCATGCTTCCACTGCAGTGGGCATGGGTTTGATCCCTGGTCGGGGAACTAAGATCCCACATGCCACGTGGTGCAGCCAAACAAAACAAAACAAAACCATAAGCACAAAACGTTAACTAATTTAGGAGGTGAGGTCACACCATTCTCCAACATTCCGGAATGCTCCAGAATAACATGGGCCGTTGGTAGAAGATGTAATTTATTTTTTCCAAAATGGAAATATTTTTACTGTTTTTGTTAACTATAAAAAACATTTGGGTTACAACACATTCAACAACCACAAAAATAGTTTTTAAAAGGGACAGTTCTCCTATAATCCTGTCCTCCAGCAATAAGAAACATTAATAATTTGGTATATATCTTTCCTAACTTTAATGCACATATAAAGACATTTATTAAAAATATACAAAAAAAAAAAAAAGGGCTTCCCTGGTGGCGCAGTGGTTGAGAGTCCGCCTGCCGATGCAGGGGACACGGGTTCGTGCCCCGGTCTGGGAAGATCCCACATGCCGCGGAGCAGCTGGGCCCGTGAGCCATGGCCGCTGAGCCTGTGCGTCCGGAGCCTGTGCTCCACAACGGGAGAGGCCACAACAGTGAGAGGCCCGCGTAACGCATTAAAAAATATATATATATATATACAAATAGGATCATATACTCTGTTCAATTTTTTTCATTCAACTAATATATTTCAGAATATTTCCATGAAGCATATTGTCCTTTGGTAATGGAAGTACGGCAGCTCATTGGGCAAATGCACCATGATTTAAACAACCCCCACTTACGGACATGAGGGTTGATGTCATGTTTTTGCTTTTATAAATAATGTTGCAATAAACATCTTTGTTGTGTGTGCACACACACATACATATATGCACACACATATAAACACTTGTCCAATTTTTGTCTTAGGAGAAATTCTGGATCAAAGTAGAAATTCCATTTTATATTTTAAACATATTACCAGACTACCTTCCAGAAAATTATACCAATTTAAACTCCCACTAATTGTGTTACAACCTAGCACAAACTGATCATTTGTAATTATTTTTATCCGGTAAGTGAAAACTATTATTTTTATTTCAATTTCTTTAAGAATTTATGAAGCTGGACATCTTTTAAAAATAATTTCTGCATATTTGTATTTCTTCTATGAGTTGCTCATTTCATGTTCTTTGTTCACTTTTATTGGCCTGTTTGTCTTTTTCTTACTGATTTTCTGAGTTCTTATGAATCTTAGCCCTTTTGGTTAGAAATACTGTAAATATTACTTCTAGTTTGTTTTTTGTCTGCATTTTCCAATTTGCTTTTTAACTTTTTGTGGTATATATTTCTACACAGAAATATTTAATTCTTAAATGGTCTTATCAATCAGTCTTTTAATTTATGAATTTTGGGTTTATATCATCTTTATAAAAGCTTTTTCCATGCCAAGATTTTAAAGATAATCTGCTATATTTTCTTCTAGCACTTTTGAGGTTTTATTTTTAATAGTATTTATACTTTGGCATAATATATAGGTCTGATTCCAAATCATTACGTGAACAGCTGAATTGATACCTAAATATATTTATTCTATTGCTAAATATATATTATGAGCAATAAAATCAGAATTTGACTCACTCGGTTATCTGTTGACCTGTGATGACCCCATTAAAACTTCATTTGTTCTACTGACCAGTCCTCAAGAATATGTAGTATAAAACCAGTACTTTTACATAATCAATTTTCAACTGCTAGTGTTCTCATGTTTTATATAGTCTAGTTAAAGAACGAACTCTATATTGAAATCTATATATTCCTTGCTTAAGCAAAAAATCTGAAGGGGAAGAAAATATCAGTTCAGTTTTACAGATCCAAGTTTGGGTTATACCATGCATGTGTGCACACGTCTGTGCAGGCAGACACACACACACACACACACACACACACACACACACCCCACACACAAAAATGCCTACAGATTAAAACATACTTAAATTTCGAACTTACCTTCCAGACCAGGTCCAGGTATCTAAGTTTAGATAGTGCAAATCATTCATCCTAGTTTGCTAAAATAAAAGTGCATGAAATTAGTCAGTGTTTTACATATTTCATGGGCTAAAATTTTGGTTTTAAAATAAATTCAGATTAAAAATGGATTAACTCTATTTTACTTAACATCAGAAGTTTATATATTGGGAAACAATACTAAGCATTAATAAAATTAGCATAGAGCTACCAAATTAATGTGTAAAGGGGGAAGGGAAAAAATGAGTTTAAACTAACAAGATTTAGATAATAAGAAATTAAACTTTTCTGATAAATCACTGAAGTGAAGGATTCTCCCCCATTAAAATATGATTTATAATCACCTGTGATTACTCATGTATGGTCCGTTTAGGGAATAGAAGATTTTAAAAAGTTATTATTGAATGACATTTTAATCTCTAGACTATCTGAATGTTCAGCTATTCCACAAAATCAAAGGATCAATTTTTGTAAGAAGCATCAAAGATTAAAGACCATTTTCATAAAAAACACTAACCAAAACTCGTCCGCCAAAGATATAGCCCTTATTTCCGAGAACTGCACACGTATGCGCGGCTCGTGGCTGCGGTGGAACACCACCCTGCAAGCGAGATCAGAAAATGGAGAGCAAAGGCTTGAAACATCTATAATGAAGTCACATTCCTATGCTCAGTATGAGAAATACTTGACTGCTAAGTTACCATTACCTATGTAACTTAATTCAAAACCTTAATGCAAAAGTTCGTTCTCAATAGTAATAATTATAGACAAATACTACTCTTAAGGAATTACATTTATTCACCCTGATTTTTACTTTTTTTTACAATATTGACTGATTTTTTTTTTTTTTTTTTTTTTTTTGGCTGTGTTGGGTCTTATTTGCAGCATGTAGTATCTTTTATTGTGGCACACGGGCTCTCTAGTTGAGGCATGCAGGCTCAGTAGTTGTGGTGTGAGGGCTTAGCTGCCCCACAGCAAACCAGGGATTGAACCCACGTGCCCTTCATTAGAAGGCAGATTCTTAACCACTGGACCACCAGGGAAGTCCCTGATCTTTACTTTTTAAAGTGTTTTTCTTAAATGCCTGACACTATTTGGCAAAATAAGATTTCACATAGGGACTTCCCTGGTGGTGCAGTGGTTGGGAATCTGCCTGCCAGTGCAGGGGACATGGGTTCAAGCCCTGGTCCGGGAAAATCCCACATGCCATGGAGCAACTAAGCCCATGCGCCACAACTACTGAGCCCGGGCGCCTAGAGCCCGTGCTCCGCAACAAGAGAAGCCACCGCAATGAGAAGACCACAGTGAGGAGCCCGTGCACTGCAACGAAGAGTAGCCCCCGCTCGCCCCAACTAGAGAAAACCCGCACACAGCAAGGAAGACCCAACGCAGCCAAAATAAATAAATAAATGTATAAAAAAAAGAAAAAAATTTTCACATAAATTTTAGCTTAAAATATAAATATTTAGGGCTTCCCTGGTGGCGCAGTGGTTGAGAGTCCGCCTGCCGATGCAGGGGACACGGGTTCGTGCCCCGGTCTGGGAAGATCCCACATGCCGCGGAGCGGCTGGGCCCGTGAGCCATGGCCACTGAGCCTGCGCTTCCGGAGCCTGTGCTCCACAACGGGAGAGGACACAACAGTGAGAGGCCCGCGTACCGGAAAAAAAAAAAATATATATATATATATATAAATATTTAAAAACATTTTCTTTCTCTCTCTTGCCCATCCCACCCCCTCTTTTCCTCCCTTTTCCTCTCTCTTTTCTCTCCCTCTCTCTCTCTCACTCATACACACACACAGACACACACACACAGAATTAATATTAATATGAGTGAGCAGCACACTGTGTGATGATCTCAGAGACTTAAAAAAAAATCAATCTGCCCCCCCAAAACTCCTGATGCTTCAAATTCCACAGTAAGAACTTCATTCTTGGCTTAAGCCAGTGTTTAGCTCTTACTAAAACTCTTCACATTAACTGATAATACTTCTTTATACTTTACTTTGAATAAATATAGCAGAACTTTTCTTCAGAGAAGTTTGGGGTTGGTGGGAAAAGAGAGGGTATAATGGGTAGATTAATGAATAAGATTTGAAGGAAGAATTTTCTGCATAATTTCCATGTGTTCATGGTGGGTACTTCTGTGTATGTATTTAATTCCAAGTTCTGAAAGAACCCAACATTTTCAGCTCATTGGCTACCAAATGTGGGCACAGGAAATTTAAGCACTACATCCAATATCATAACCTCCTAGAATTTTTTACTTGAATAATTATGAGGTCAAAATGGTAAGAAATAATTCAGATATTACCTATATAACACTTAAATAAATGAGAGAGAACCATAAATGAGAAAGAACCATTTGTGTTGCAGTTCCCAATACTTCCAACAAAACAAAAGTTTTATTGTCCCATCCCTGATCTGAAATTCTGGAAAAATTTTTCTACTATATACACATTCATTATGAAATAAATATTGACTTTCTCCTTTTTTATTTATGAAATACATTTAATATCCAACCAAAGCTTCTGAATAAACTGAGTTCATACCAGTCCAAACAAAAACAAAGTAATGGTGCATTAGCCTGTGTGGCTAACTGCATAAATAATGCACAGTGCTTATTAGGTCATTTGAAATACTGAAAATAACCCAAAGACCACTATTATATTCTACTGTTCTCATAGGGTTATAGGTCCCATGTAGGAAAACACTTTCAACTTTCCATTTAACAGATGACATTATATGGCTTATCTAAAAGTACACAGTTCTTTTCAACCAGTTTCTTCAACTTCAACAGCAATAACTCTAACACTCTACCATGTTACCTTTCCTTTTGCTGCAGATATTTAGGAACAATTAACTAATTTAAGAATGTCTCTAAAAAATAAAGGGAACAAATTCTAGCTGCAACCACATCAGAAAAACCTTCAGATATAATATAAACAATGTAAGAACTTATTTGAAGAAATAATCAGAGAAATCACAGTGAAAATACTGTTAAACACTAACTGAAAGAATGTCAGTGCCCGTTAGGCTGTTGGTGCAGAAGGGGGGAAGGGGTACGGATTAAGGTAAGGAGAGAGAGAAGGAGTCACAACAGAAAGACCTGAAGTCCAAAGAACTAATTAGAAGCTACCTCAGTTCACTTATCCCAAGGAGTACATTCTAAAAATATGCCTGCAGTAGCTCCAGACTCTTGCTTATTCTCTAAGGGAGCAGAGCGTTAAGAGGCCTGAAAGAGATCCAGGATGAGTTTCAGTAGATCCAGTCTCAATAATATTTCTCTCCACCTGCTTGCTGATACGAAATTATTTTAGCAGAGATAAGATGCTTTTATTTCATTAATACATAAATCTTAACATTAAAATGCTGACTGCAGGAAAATTCAATCAACAAATATGATCGACTGATAGTTGATCAGTTCCAAAATTAGAAGAGAACAGAAGAGCACTGAAAACCTGAAAAGCACTGCTTGGAAAAAGAGGATGCTGAGAAGGGTCAAACCTTGTAACACCTGCTATTTTGCACAGAACCTCCCTCACTACCATCTACAGAAGCTGAACTGCAAGGAAATTTAGTCATATGTGCATGTTAGTGGACAGAAATTTGGTTTTGCCTGTTCAGCATTCTATTCTGCACAGTTCCGTTGAGCTGACCAATCACAATACCTTGCTCCCCTAGGGACAGACCTGAGACTCAGACCTGGCCAGTCATCCCCTTGGCAGCAGGGACTCATATAGAGTAGGAACATGCCTAAGTAGAGCCAGAGTCCTTTTCTAGGACAAAGATATAGACATTGACAGAATACAAAACCAATAGAAAGATCTGCTGGTGTAGCCAGGGCCATATTCCCTTCTAAATGAGCTGGACAGTCTGCAGTAGACAGAATAAAGCTAGCACACAGAGAAGCAGAGGGAAGCCAACAGAGAGATGCAAATATTGTGATGGTGTTGGATAACTGGCTCCAGTTCCTAAGGTCCTGGTCCCTGTAGCTCTTCCCCTGTGTGAGCCACTTCAAAATATACTTCCCAGCTATGTGAGAATTTTTTAGTGGCGTAAACTAATGTGAATTTGTGTTTGCTCACTAGCAGATGAAAGAGTATTAAGATTTCGAGGGTTTATGAAACATGGGCTTTTTAAAATCATGGACTTTGTTACACAAGGACTTTTTAAAAGAGACTTCATTAAATCAGGGCATTACACGTGTGGGTAAAGAATGATGATGGCACCTCTTTAGATTTTTCTAGAAAACTTTAGTTTAGCCTGGAGAAAAATATGTGATTAAAAAAAGTACTAATAACAGTTCTCATAAGAGAACCCCTTTGTATATGATAACAAACTCAATTACTGAAATCCAATAACTCAGTAAAAGAAATAGATTTTAAAAGTATTAATGAGTATACAAACATAAAGGCGACTTTTTACAATACTTACTTTAATTTCTGGTTGAAGCCAACTCTGTGTCCTTGTGTCAAATATGTGAACATCATTATGCCATCCCCAGAATATCTGCTCTTCCTAAAAAAGAGATTTTAAAAATATTTTTAAAAGCTTTTATAATTTTTAGATTAGTATTATAGTTTCACTGCATATTTACTGGTGAAATAATAGGCACTTTTACAGAAATAGAGTTAAGTGTGACCATAGTCATAAAGCTAACGCATACACCAGTGTAACCACTGTCGTAAAGCTAATGCATATACCAGTGGCTCACAAAGTGTGGTCCCTACGCCATAGCAGCATCACCTGGCAACTTTCCTTCTCGTAGTATTGCTTGCATGAGTCATAACTTTGCTTGTTGACAATCTTCCACTTCTCTCAAAGGAATATCTCTTTTAAAATTGTGGAGAACAGAATGATATTTACATTTGGAAATCTCTTTTCCTAAAGTACAGGTTCAGAATTCCTAATCATTGCTGTTAGAAACTTTAGGGAACAATGATTCCTTTTTCCAAAAAATTCCAATCAATTCTACTTAACCAAGCACCTTGTTCTTATGCATCAAACTTATGCTCACTTTCTTGTCTTCTAGGAAGACGAAACTATTGGCAAGGCAAAGATTTAGCAGTTAGACTGTATTTAGCATCTTCTGCATTGCTGAAATCCTCTACCACTATTCTAGCTTACCTCTGTACCAGTTTTATGTTATATGTCAGGAATATATCATTCATTTTTGTCAGGACTTGTCAAACAAGCCAAATAAACTACATAATTTACTTAGTTTAGAATCTAAATGAAAAAAGCTACCTGTACACCATAAACTTTAGGACATGATCATTAGCCTAACTGTACTAGAGGAGAAAAAAATGAGAGATTTCACTGATGAGTAGACATATTTAATGGGAAGTTATATTACTAAAACTTATCAGTAATACTGTAAGTAGCAAAACTTTAAAGATATTTCATTTTAAAAACTCAAAAACCATGTAAACCATTTTTAACACTTAAAAGCCATTCAGTTTTATTAATTAGCATGTATTAATTTCACACATAGTCTAAATAAAGACTATGGAGAATTTTTAAATACCTATATACAAAGAGATATACATGAACTGTACATATACCTTTACATTAGTAATGTATAATAATAATACATTTTACTAGAAGGTAAAACTGAAGAGTTACTGTGTATCTTGGTGGTGAGATCAATGGTTTTTAAAGTTATTTTTTAAAGGATTTCATTTTTATAAGTCATGAGTTCTTTCCTTAATAATAATTTATTCTCTAACCAGTAAGAATAAATGGAAAAAGTAATATGACTACCAACTTACTCACTCTCATACAGAAGCCAGACTGAGCTATGAATAGTTCTGGTGGACGTACCTAAAAGGAGGTGTATGTCAGCAACAGCCACTGCGGTTACCTAAGAACAAAGTTTTTCCAAGTTGTGCTAAAGCTTTCTAACAGAAGCAGCTATAAGTGATTAATGGCATCAGAAAAGACATTACTCTGCCAGTAGCCATGAAGGCTGATATAATTAGGTGAGAGAACTTCCTGCAACTGAATCCAAATTCAAAAGAGAGAAAATACAATTTTTTTCATAATATCAATTACAGCAAATTAAAATGAGAAAAACTGCGTTCATTATTTCTGAAGACTGTAACGTGACACTAACTTAGAGGAAAATGTAAACAGGGATTACTCTCTTACCCAAGATGCATCATGAACATCAAAACAATCTTGGAGTTCATTGTGTCTCCTACACCCATAGCCACCAAAATATATTAATCTGAAAAACAAAACAAAGCACACACTTTAGGAGTTCTACTTTCAGTCTGTTCACAGAAAGTTGGAAGACATCATTTCCGTCACAACCTAAACAAGCCATATAAACTACAAAACCATAGTTTAAAAAAAAAAATCAAAGAGCTATGGGAGCAAAGAGACCTAAATGAACTAATTCCAGAAAGTGATAAGCTCGCAGTAGGAGAGAAGAGGCCCATGGCTGCTTTCATACCTGATGTAACAGCAGGAGGAGAAAGAATCCAGCACAGATTGGGTTTGTAAAAGAAGCCACCCAAAATTTTAACAGTCACATGTAGGCTGGCATAGCAAATTAGAATCTTAAGAAACTCAGCCACAGAGGGAGCTTGAACCTACTGAACAACTTTTTCACATAGTCTTCAGGGAGGGCTCAGGGTCAGTCGCCAACAGCTGGAAGCGGAGAAGAGCTGAGCAACTCTCCTTGAGGCAATCTGAGCTATCAACTCTAAAGTTTGGGATCTGGGCAGGAGATCTGACAGAAACACCTCAGAGGCATGCCAAGCCGTTATAGCATACAGGGTGGCTGCCCTCAAAAGGCCAGGGGGGGAGGGGCAGTGCTGAAAGAGATCTCTCAAGGTAGAGAAAGTATAAAGTGGGATTGGAGAGCAAAGAGAACTCCCTAGCAACACAAGTAGGCTATGAAACAAGGAGAGATCTCCCACAGTTCTGAGAAGTAGGTACTCAGCTGTGAAGCACTGTTCAAAATCTCTAGACAATCTCTAGTGCTCAAACATGGGGCTGTAGCAAAGGAAAGTCTTGGTCCTGCATGAGAACATTTGAAGCCAGTGGTTAAACTGAATCAAACTAAAGCTGCGACAAAGCCCAGACACAGATCAACTATAGATTAGACTGACTTAAATCCCACTCTAGCAACCTGAAAAAGGAAAAAAAGGGCATGTCCTTTTCTGGAAAGAAATATTGTTTATTCCCAACTTTACTGTTCTTTCATACAGAATGTCTGTCAAATGATGAAGAAATTACAAGGTATAAGAAAAGGCAAAAAAAGTGACCCATGATCAGGAGAGGAAAGAGTCAATATAAGCTGACTCCAAGGTGGCCCAGATATTAGAATTATTAGACATGGCCTTTAAAATAACTATGGTAGAAATAGTAACAGACCAGTCTGTAAAAGGTGGACAATGTGCAGGAAGAACTAGGTAATTTTGGCAGAGACATGGAACCATGAAAAAGAGTGAAATGAAAATGCAAAAAATTGGAAAATAAGATGTCAGAAATAAAGAAATTCATTACATAGTCATAACAGGAAACTGGACATAGAAATGGAAAAGATCAGTGAACTTGAAGATAAGTCAACTGGTAAAAAAAAGTATCCAGGGCTTCCCTGGTGGCGCAGTGGTTGAGAGTCCGCCTGCCGATGCAGGGAACGCGGGTTCGTGCCCCGGTCCGGGAAGATCCCACGTGCCGCGGAGCAGCTGGGCCCGTGAGCCATGGCCGCTGAGCCTGTGCTCCACAAGGGGAGAGGCCACAACAGTGAGAGGCCCGCGTACCGTAAAAAAAAAAAAAAAAAAAGTATCCAAATTAAAACAAAGAGAATGAAAGAGTCAGGGGCGGGGAAGGGAGCCCAAGCTCTGTATAACAATATCATATGATCTAATGTGCATATAATAGGAGTCCCAGAAGGAAAAGAGACAAATAAATGGGTAGAAGAAATATTTGTTAATTAATAAGAACTTCCTAAAACTGATGAAAGATATATATCCACCAACCCCAGAAGCTCAGCACACTCCAAGCTGGATAAATACAAATAAGTGAATTTCTCACCAGAAAAATGGAGGCCAAAAGGCAATGTAATAAAGTCATTAAAGTGCTGAAAGAAAGAAAAAAATCTGTCAACCCAATGAGTGAAAAAGATCACAAGGGAAATTAGAAGTTACCTTGAAATGACTGAAAATGCAAACAGAATAAAACAAAACTTATGGAATACTGTGAAGGTGGTGCTCAGAGGGAATCTTATAGCTATAAATGCCCACAAATTTAAAAAGAAAGATCTCGCATCAATAATATAACCATACACATCAAGGAACTAGAAAGAGAAGCAAACTAAACCCAGAGATAACAGAAGGAAATAATAAAAATTAAAGGGGAAATAAGCAAAATGGTGAATAGAAAAACAATAGAGAGAAACAACAAAACCAAAAGTTGGGTCTTTGAAAATATCAACAAAATTGACAAACCTTTAGCTAGGTTGACTAAAACAAAAGTAGAGAAAACTCAAATTACTAAAATTAGGAGTGACAGAGGGGACATTGAAACTAGAGACTAGTTTCAACTAGAGAAAGCCCGCATGCAGCAACGAAGACCCAACACAGCCAAAAATAACAGACAGAAATAAAAAGTATCATAAGAGAATACCAAAAAACTGCATACCAACAGACTGTATAAACTAGATGAAATAGAAAAATTCCTGGAAAGACACACACTTCCAAAAGGGGCTCATGAAGAAATAAAAAATCTGAATAAACATATAATAAGTAAAGAGACTGAATCAGTAATCCTAAAACCTCCCAACAAAGAAAAGCCCAGGACCAGATGGCTTCAGTGGTGAATTCTATCAAATATTTCAAGAAGAATTAATACCAACCCTTCTCAAACATTTAAAAATACTGAGAAGGAGGGAACACTTCCTAACTCATTCAATGAGGCCAGCATTATCCTGAAACTGAAGCCAGACAAAAACACAACAAGAAAACTGCATATATCTGATAAGGGTTTACTATCCAGAATATGTAAAGAATTCCTACAACTCAATAACAAAAAGATAAAACAATCCAATTTTTAAAAAATGGGCAAAGGACTAGAATAGATATTTCTCCAAAGAAGATATACAAATGGCCAACAAGCCCAGGAAAAGATGGTCAACATCATTAGTCACTGGGGAAACACAAATCAAAACCACAATGGTGGCAGGGGCTGGGGGCGTCCCTCCTCCCACCTGAGGCTTCAGGCTGACGCTGGGGGTGGGGCCTCTACAGCACAACAGTGTACGTAGCGTAGAAACGCTGACAGATGTAGGGTGGCTGGGCCTCTGCAGCCGGGGGCTCCTGCCCTGGCCGTGTGCAGATGGGGGGGGGTGGGGGGGTGGGCAGCAAGCTCCCTCCTGCTGGAAGCGGGGCTCGGACTCGGCTCCCCCAAGTTCCCCTTCTCTGTGAAAGTGAAGAATTGGTCTCGCTGTGTTTTTTAAAACCACACCTCTCCCGTGTCCACCCTGGGGCCACGCCAGGTGGGGGAGGAGCTGCCGCACTGCAGGTGCAGGGCCGAGCTGTGTCCCCTGTCCGCCCGTCTCTATTAAAGGACTCCCTCGTGGTGGGAAAAAAAAAAAAAAAACCCACAATGGATATCACTTCACACCCATTACAATGGCAATTATAAAACAAACAAACAAAAAACAAAAGAAAATAGCAAGAGTTGGTGAGAATGTAGAAAATTGGAACCTTTATAGTGGGAATATAACATGGCATTGTTACTGTGGAAAACAGTTTGGTTCTCCTCAAAATGTTGAACGTAGGGGCTTCCCTGGTGGCGCAGTGGTTAAGAATCTACCTGCCAATGCGGGGACACAGGCTCAAGCCCTGGTCCAGGAAGATCCCACATGCATCAGAGCAACTAAGCCCATGCGCCACAACTACTGAGCCTGCGCTTTAGAGCCCATGAGCCACAACTACTGAAGCCCACGTGCCTAGAGCCTGTGCTCCACAACAAGAGAAGCCACCACAAGAACCCCGTGCACCACAACGAAGAGTAGCCCCCACTCGCCACAACTAGAGAAAGCCCGCACGCAGCAATGAAGACCCAACACAGCCAAAAATAAATAAATAAAAAATAAATTAAATTAACTTAAAAAAAATGTTGACCATAGAATTACCATATGATCCACCTAAAAGAATTAGAAAAAGAAGAACAAACAAGGCCCAAAGTCAGCAGAAGGAAAGAAATAACAAAGATCAGAGAAGAAATAAATAAAATAGAGATTTAAAAAACTAATAGAAAAGATCAATGAAAATAAGAGCTGGTTCTTTGTAAAGATACACAAAATTGAAAAATTTTTAGTCAGACTCATCAATAAAGAAAGAGAGAAGACCCAAATAAATAAAATCAGAAATAAAAGAGAAGTTACAACCAATACCACAGAAATACAAATCATAAGAGATTACTATGAACAATTATAAGCCAAAAAAATGAACAACCTAGAACTGGATAAACTCCTACAAACATACAATCTCCCAAGACTGAATGAGGAAGAAATAGAAAAACTGAACAGACTGACTACTAGCAATAAAATTGATCAGTAATCAAAAATACTCCCAAGAAACAAAAGTCCAGGACCAGATAGCTTCACAAATGAATTCTATCATACCTTCAAAGAAGATTTAACACCTATCCTTCTCAAACTATTCCAAAAAATTGAAGAGGAGAGAAAGTTTCCAAACCCATTCTACAAGGCCAGCATTACCTTGATACCAAAATCAGAAAAAGATACTACAAAAAAAGAAACTTACAGGCTAATATCCCTGGTGAACATAGATACACAAATCTTCAACAAAACACTAGCAAACTGAATTCAACAATACGTTAAAAGGATCATAAACAATGATCAAGTGGGATTTATCCCAGGAATGCAAGAATGGTTCAGTATCCACAAATCAATCAACATGACACACCACATTAACAAAATGAAGGATAAAAATCACGCAATCAACTCAATAGCTACAGAAAAAGCATTTGACAAAATCCAACATCAATTCATGACAAAAATTCTCAACAAAGTGGGTAGAGAAGGAACACACATCAACAGTAAAGGCCATTTTTGACAAACACACAGCAAACATCATAGTCAATGGTGAAAAGCTGAAAGCATTTCCTCTAAGATCAGGAACAATACAAGGATGCCTCCTTTTTTACTTAACATAATATTGGAAATCCTAGCCACAGCAATCAGAGAAGAAAAAGAAATAAAAAGCATCCAAATTGGAAGGGAAGGAATAAAACTGTCACTATTTGCAGATGACATGATTGTATATATAGCATACTCTAAAGAGTCCACCAAAAAACTATAAAAACTAATAAATGAATTCAATAAAGTTACAGGACACAAAATTAATAGACATAAATCAGTTGCATTTCTATACACTAATAATGAACTATCAGAGACAGAAATCAAGAAAATAATTCCATTTACAATTGCATCAAAACGAATAAAATACCTAGGAATAAATTTAACCAAAAAGGTGAAAGACCTGTACTCTGAAAACTATAAGGCACTGATGAAAGATATTGACGATGACATGAATAAGTGGAAAGATATTTCATGTTCATGGATTGGAAGAATTAATATTGTTAAAATGTTCATACTACCCAAAGCAATCTACAGATTCAATGCAATCCTTATCAAAATACTGATGGCATTTTTTTCACAGAGCTAGAACAAATAATCCTAAAATTTTTATGGAACCACAAAAGACTCCAAATAGCCAAAATAATCTTGAGAAAGAAGAACAAAGCTAAATGTATCATGGTCCCTGGTTTCAAACTATACTACAAAGCTACAGTAATAAAAACAGTAAGGTACTGGTACAAAAATAGACACATAGATCAATGAAACAGAAGAGAGCCCAGAAGTAAACCCACGCACGTATGCTCGGTTAATCTACAATATAAGAATATACAACAGAGAAAAGACAGTCTCTTCAATAAGTGATGTTGGGAAAACTTACAGCTACTTATAAAAGAATGAAAGTAGACCATTTTCTCATACTATATACAAAAATAAACTCAAAATGCATTAAAGACTTAAGCATAAGACTTGATACTACAAAACCCTTAGAAGAAAACTTAGGCAGTACACTCTTTGAAATCAGCCTTAGCAATATTTTTTTGGATCTGTCTCCTCTGGCAAGGGCAACAAAAGCAAAAATAAGCAAATGGGACCACAACAAACTAAAAAGCTTTTGCACAGCAAAAGAAACCATCAATAAAACAAAAAGGCAACCTACTGAATGGGAGAAGATATTTGCAAATGATATGTCCACTAGGGGCTAAAATATAAAATATATAAAGAACTCAAACAACTCAGCATCAGTTAAAAAAAAAAACAACCCAGTTAAAAAATGGGGAAAAGACCTAAATAGCCATTTTTCCAAAGAACACATACAGATGTCCAACAGGCACATGAAAAGATGCTCAGTATCACTAATTGTCAGGGAAATGCAAACCCAAACCACAATGAGATGTCACCTTATACCTGTCAGAATGGCTATTATCAAAAGGACAAGAAATAACATGTGTTGGCACAGATGTGGAGAAAAGGAAACCTTCATGCATTGTTGGTGGGAATGTAAATTGATACAATCACTATAGAAAACAGTATGGAGGTTCCTCAAAAAATTAAAATAGAACTACCAGACTATCCAGCAATGCCACTCCTATTTAACCAAATAAAATGAAAACACTTATTCAAAAAGATATATACACCCAATGTTCACTGCAGCATTATTTACAATAGCCAAGATATGGAAGCAACCTGTGTCCATCAACAGATGAATGGATAAAGAAGATGTGGTGTGTATGTATGTACACACACACACACACACACAAACACACACACACACACACACACAAAGAAATATTACTCAGCCATAAAAAGGAATGAAATTTTGCCATTTGTGATAACATGGATGGACTCAGAGGATATTATGCTAAGTGAAATAAATCAGAGAAAAACAAATACTGCATGTTTTCACTTATGTGTAGAATGTAAAAATCAAAACAAAGAACAAATATGAAAAAACAGATACAGAGAACGAACTAGTGGTTGCTAGAGGGGAAGGGTGGGGGATGGGTGAAATAGTGAAGGGATGAAGAGGTACAAACCACCAGTTATAAAATTTAAAAACTAAATAATAAAAGATAAACTTGGATTCATATCTCATACCATTCACAGGTTTTTACTGGTTCTTTTTTTTTGGCTGTGCCACACGGTTGCAGGATCTTAGTTCCCCGACCAGGGATCAAACCCATGCCCTCAGCAGTGAAAGTGTGGAGTCCTAACCACTGGACCTCCAGGGAATCCCTCCCATGTTTTTAGAAATAACAAAAGTACTAGAGGAAAATATGTGAGAATTAGTTTATAATCTTGGAGTAGAAAAAAACCTTTGCATTGACTCAAAGTCAAGAAGCCAGAAAAGAAATTATTGATAAATTTACCTAAATAACAGCTTTAAGAAGCTGTTTAATACATGCAAAACACACTTTATGCAAAGTCAAAAGATAAATGACAACCTGGAAAAAATATTTTCATATGTCATAGTCAAACACTAATCTCTTTATAAATAAATAACTCCTAGAAGTCAAGATTATAAATGCCAACAATCAAATAAAAAATAATTAGCAAAGGATTTATTTTTCAGTTCAGAGAAAAAGAAATAAAAATTGCCCTTAAACATATGAAAATTAAAATAAGACTGAGGCATCACATCTCACCTATCAATTTGGCCCAAAACATCTAAGTTTGCCTGCAAATTCTTGGCAAGGCTGTGGACAAAGAGGCACTCCATTACTGACAACACAAAACAGCACAACTTTATTGGAGAAAAAGCTGGCAAAATCCAGTGTTATGGATTGAATTGTGTCCCCCACAAAATTCATATATAGAAGTCCTAATCCCCTGTATTTAGAATGTGACATTATTGGCTACTCAAAGCAGAGTACTAATGGTTATCAATTTGTAGGGTCAGAGAAATCAACAACAGCATAATCACAGTTGGTTTCTATTTAAATCTGATTAATCCACAATTCAAAGGTTTAAGATTTTCCTTTCCAAATTCTCATATTCTAGAGAGTATTTTGATCTATGTACCTTTTCATGACCAAGATAATCTTATTTCTTACCCTGTGGAATTCTGATATGCTTTTTGAGAATTATAAAATATTTTGTCAAATTTTAATGTCTGCCTTTTGTATTCAAAATATAAATGTGTATTATTTAAACTGATTGTCTTTTAAAACTTAACACCCTCCATCTTAATTATTATAAGTGCCCCCTGCAGTTTAAAGAGATTTTTTAAAATAAACTGAATATTGAATAAAGCAGAGTAGGAATTACTGCAATTAAGAAGGCAAAACAATTATATTTTCTAGAAATAAAAACATAAGAATAATTAAAAAAGAATGTGACCTTATTTAGAGACAGGGTCCTTATAGAGGCAATCAAGTTAAAATGAAGTCATGAGGGTAGGTCCTAATCCAATATGACTGGTATTCTTACAAAAAGGGAAAATTTGGAGACAGACAAGCACACAGAGAGAATGCTATGTGACTATGAAGGCAGAGATCAGAGTGTTGCTTCAACACACCAAAGGTTGCCAACAAATCACCAGAAGCTGGGGACAGGCATAAACCAGATTCTTTCTCAAAACCAAGAGAATGAACCAACCCTGCTGACACCTTGATCTCAGACTTCTAGCCTCCAGAACTATGAGACAATACATTTCTGTTGTTTATTCAGTTTATAGAACTCTGTTACAGCAACCCTAGCAAAATAAACATTTATCACAATTACAAATGTATTACCCTTTGACCAGAAATCAAATTCTGGAATTTTATCCAACAAATAGATCTGCAATCATATGTATATATACACAAAGATATTCATTTAATCTAAGTGTTGTGCCATCTATATGGGAAAGGTTAAATAAACTTGGTATATCCACACAGGAGAATACTATGCAGCTGTAAAAACAAAAACAAAATCAAGCTTTCTAACTAGAGATACAGAAAGATAAAAGTTCCCCATGGTATACTGTTGACTAAAAGAAGTCCAGTGGTTAAGACACCGCACTTCCAATGCAGGGCGTGTGGGTTAGATCCCTGGTCGGGGAACTACAATTCCCACATTCCGTGTGGCATGGCCCCCTCAAAAAAAAAAGGAAGCAGCAGGGTGCAGAATAGTGTACGGAGTACACCGATATTTGTGTAAGGAGGAGGAAGAGAAGAGCAAGTACCTATGTATTTGTTTCTATCTGCATAAAGTCACAGGGATCGCAGTTGTTCCCAAACTTGCCTGCACTTGGAATCACCTGAGGAGCTTAAAAAAATCATACCCCCAGTGATTGTAATTTGATTAGTTCTGGGGTATCATCTGGGCTTCAGAGCTTTTAAAAGATCCCCAGATTATTTCTATGGCAGACAAGTTTGAGAACCACTGCTATAAAAATACAAAAGATATTAATAAAAGTAGCTAATTGTGCATGTGGAGGGTGGGAACAGGATGGATGGGGACAGGAGTGGGAGCCAGACTTTTCATTGTATCCTTTTAAATATGGTTTTGGTTTTTGAACCATGTAACTGTATTAACGATTCAGAAAATTTAAAAAGTAACGAATTTTTAAAAACCAAATAGCTGCTTCCACCATGTTTACTCTTATGACCTGGCTCTTATCCAGGGTTCAAAACTGCCTTTAACATCAGTGTCAAAACAAGTTTGTAACTATCTTGAAAAAAATTTCAGACTTTCAAGTCTTCTCTATTTTGGTCACAAGCTGTAATCCTTACTTGAGTGCAGTTAATGAGATGGCCTTGCTGCATTACCTGTCTTTATATACCCAGCAGGAAAGTTTATCACGTGGTGTGGGTGGTTGACCTTCAAAGTTGGTGATTTTTTCCCAAACATAGGTTCCATCTCTTGTTCGCAAATTAACAAAATAAAGCTTTTAAAAGAGGAGAACACCATTAGCAGACAGGACATTGGAAAATTAAACATATGTCACAGGGATATGTGATCCAAAATTAATAATATTACTTTCTGATTTTTAAAAGGTAAAAATTTGAATTGTAGAATTAATGAAAATGGGACTATGTTTTAGAAGCAAAAATGATAATATGAAAAATACTGAAATGGATCTTTTCCCATCATGCTCTTGCCCTATGAATATCAACTAAGTACGTAGTTAATTCTGAAGCAGAAAGACATGGCAGAAGAGAGGGGCACGATGCTGCATTTTCACCCTGTCTTTAAAACCTTATCATCATAAGCTCAAGCTTTTCTACATATGTCTTCTTTGTAAAATACATTCGTAAACTTGTGAGATGAAGTGACACATTAAACATTACATTTTTCTGCGCTCCTGAATTGAAAAAAGAAATTACTCGATTGCTGTATCCTTTGTCATCATATCCTCCAAAAACGTATAGCTTTCCATTAAGGCAAGCACCGCAACTTCCTGACATGGAGGTAGGGAGTTCTCCTTCCATGAGGTGCATCGTCCTGCAGCAAGAATAACGTGTAATTCCATAACTTTCCAGAAAAGCAAATTAAAATTCCCTTTGAATTCCATGAGTACTTTTTCAATGAAAACTGTCACTGACAATTACAATTAAGATGTAATGGTAGCCAATACTGTAAAACCTGTAAGAAGATCCATGGTAAAGATTTTTCAACCTACTGGGGAAAAAAAAGTTACAAAATCTTCACATGTCACCAGAATTGGGAATTAGTTAGTAGAACAAAGCAAAGTCTTCAGAAACAGCCTTAGTCTTGAGAGGAATAGTAGAGGACAAAGAATGGAGAGAGGAAGCAAGTTGGGGAAAGAAACAGCCAGAGAGAATAAAGCATTGAAAGAAAAGGAAAGGGAGACAATATAATGTTGCAGCACGTTCTAAGTACGGTCTCAGACTCCCTGTGGGCTATGACAGCAGTTATAACAGATATTAAGACTGGACATTCTGCAATTTAAAGTTACTTACCACAACCCACTATCAATCTCATAGGTCCAAATCTCATCATTAGGCAAATATACTTCATTGTCTTCAATAGACTAAAAACACAGAATACATAAAATTATGTTTATTAATTACAAAGTAACAGCTAAATAGTTCCTCAGGATGGGAAAACTGCAATGGAAATAGTACAAAACACAAAACCATAAACAGCCTCAAAGATGACTTTTTCAACAGAAATAAAGATAGATCAAAAGAGAAGGGGAGGGGCTTCCCTGGTGGCGCAGTGGTTGAGAGTCCGCCTGCCGATGCAGGGGACACGGGTTCGTGCCCCGGTCCGGGAAGGTCCCACATGCCGCGGAGCGGCTGGGCCCGTGAGCCATAGCCACTGAGCCTGCGCGTCCAGAGCCTGTGCTCCGCAACGGGAGAGGCCACAACAGTGAGAGGCCCGCGTACCGCAAAAAAAAAAAAAAGAGAGAGAAGGGGAAGAGAGACATTTTCTAAGAGAAAGTGGGCAAACAATAAGGGTTAGAATACAAAATAGCAAGTACGTGAGTCTCAAGAAAAGACTCAGGGTAGTTAAACCTTACAAGGAATTTCAAGTAAGAGAAAATAGCAAAACAATAACACTACAGCAGAATACTGAAGAATGTGAAGCCAGGAAGAAAAGGAGTATCAAAAAAGGGCAATATACTTTGGGTGAAGGGAAGGAGTTAAGAAAGGAAACTTAAAGTATAATTAAGAGCACTGTATCACATACCTTGATTCACTAAACATATTTTTTGAGTGCCTACTATGTGCAAGCATAGTGTTAGATATTCATTCAATATAGAATCTAAGGATCAAGATAAATTTAGCTAGTCAAAATGACAACTCAGAATCTGAATAATCTCTAAAGAAGCTGATAACATAAACAGAATAGTACATTCTGATATTTATGATGAAAAGAAAAATTAGAATAATAATTTTCTTTATGTTAAGTTTTAAAACTTAGGGTTTAAAACAAATCCTTACATAAATCTATCATGATTACTTAGAATCTATAAAATAACTCAAAAATAGCTAGTTGTAAAAGATGTCAGTTTAAGAATTTCTAAGACCATATGATGCATAAATTATTAACATGCTAAACAGAGTTAGCTAATTTCCTCATTGCTATGTTAGTTAAATTTTTAAAATACTATCTTGGCTACCAGGTCTGTCTACGCCTCTGTCTCTCTCTCTCTCTCTCAAACACACTCTCTGTCTCACATGCACACTCTCTCTCTCTCTCACACACACACAGCAGAAAACCATCATATTAATTCCAAGGAAATTTCCACTCATGTCTGACTGAGGAAACCATATTACATGGCTAAGTAAATAACTGTTAAGAAATGGAGATTATAATTGCTTGATTCTAAAGTTTAATGGCATCAGGCTCTAGAAGTCTCACGCATACACCATTACAACAGAAATAGTATGAAAATGGATCCTGTTACTATTCTGCTTAAGTCCCTTCAATGCTTCCCTGTTGCTCTCAGGATAGTCTAAAATCCTTATGATTCTGTGCTATATGGTACCTGCTATCCCTCCAAAGTTCTTCTTGCCTTTAGTCATCGTGCTCCAGTCTTCTTTCAGTTTCCTTCTTACTTTCTCAGCAATTTCACTCCTAAATTATCCCTTCTCTTCTACATCATCAAGTTTCCTTCTCTACCAGATCACTCCTATCAATACCTAAACATGCCTTAGTATAACTCATCTTTAAAAAAAAAAAAACCCAACTCTCCCATAACTCTTTCTCTTATTTCTCTGCTCCCTTCACAACAAAATTTCCATACTGAGTTAACTATAGTAGAAGTCTCCATTGCTTCACCTCTCATTATTTCATCAGTCCAGACTAATCAATCCAGACTCATTCCACTAAAACTGCTTTTGTCAAGGTCACCCTAAAAAAAGAGAACTAGTGAACTGATTCATCCAGAAACATAGCCCAGAGAGATGGAATATATAAAAAAGAAGAGATATGGAGGAAGAGAGAGAAGAACTAAGTCTAATCAGAATTACATTAGGATGTAATAGAGAGAATGAGGAAGAGGCAATATTTGAAGAGACAAAGCCTGAGAGTTTTGCAAAATTGTTGAAAGTCATCAATCCTGAGATCTAGGAAGTCCTAACAAGTTCCAAGCAGGGTAAATAAACAGAAATCCATACCTAGATACATCATAGTAAAACTGTGTATCAAAGAAAAAGATACACTCTTAAAAGCTGCCAGAGAAAAGAAAGATCATCTCCAAATGAATGGCAACTAATGACTGACTTCTCATTAGCAACAACTCAAGAATAAATCATATTAGCCAATGTGCTTAATGAAAGTAACGGTCCACCTAGAATTCTATACTCAGTAAAAATATCTTTTAAGAACCGAGGTAAAATAAAGACATTTTCAAACAAAAACTGAGACAGCTGGCCAATAACAGACCCTCACTTTAAGAAATTCTAATAGATGTTGTACTTCTGGCAAAAGACAAATGATCAAAATTAAACATCTGAAATGCAACAAGCAATAGTGTGACAAGATACTGGTAAAGTGTGTGGGTAGAGTTAAACATAAAAAACGTTAAGCTTTTTCTGATGCCTAATTTAAGGCGGGGGCTGCGGGGAACAGGATAGGACTAACTAGAGAAGAGGGTGCTCAGATTTAAAAGCTTGTGAAGTATTTGAACCCTGTGGAAAGAAGTAAAATTATTAACTTGGAACTTTGTGAAACATTCGTGCTGAAATAGAGTATCTACTAGATGACTAGAAATAAATCACCTAATTTCTACACAAGCAAAGAGAAAAAAATGGAAAGATAACAAAAAACCCAAAACATTTTCAAAATGACAAAGTTAAAGAAGGAGGAGGAGGAGAAATGAAGGGGGGCAAATATAAAACACATCTGATGAAAAAAGTGTATCAGAATTACTTTCAGTAGAAATAGGCTAAACTCTCTAGATATGTCAGACTAGATAAAAATAAAATCCAGCTATTTTCAGGTTATAAGACATATCTAAAATATAAAGATATAAAATATATCTAAAATATAAAGATATAAAGATATCCATCAGAAGATATGCCATGCAAATACTATCCAAAAGAAAACTAGTGTAGCCATATTAACACCAGCAAAATAGATTTTAAGGCAAATAACATTACTACAGATAGAGGAGCATTACAAAATTATAAAATGTTCTATTAACCAGAAAGCTATGACAATTCTGAATTCATATACACCCAAAAAGGTAGCCTAAAGATATATATATAAAGTAAAATCTGACAGGATCATAAGCGGAAACTAACAAATCTACAGTTAGAGTGGGAGTTTTTAAATTTTAATACCTGTTACAGTAATTGATAGAACAGGAAGTAAAATAATAAAAAAAGGATACAGGAGATTTGAACACAACTAGCAAGATTAATAAAATGCACACATATAAAACACTCCCGTGAAGTGTTTGTGTATATATATACATATACATGGATGTATATGCACATATATAATTAGAATATATATTCTTAATGAGAACAAAGAGTATATTTATGAAAACTGATTACATGCTAGTCCTTAAAGCAAGCCTCAACATATTCCAAAGGACTGGTATTAGATAAGTAGAGACCACACTCTCTGAATATTAACACAATTAAGTTAGACATTAATAACAGAAAGGTAACTATAAAAATAGCATATTGTTAGAAATTTAAATTATTTTCCTAAACAACTTATGGGTCAAATAATAAATAATGATGGAAAAGTATAAAATATTAGAACTAAAATGACAAAATACTGCTTATCAAAACTTGAGGAATACAGCTAAAGAGGTACTTAGAAGAGAATGTATACCTTTATATACTTACATTAAAGAATTAAAAAGGCTCAAAAAGAATGAGTTGAGCATCCAATGTCAGAAATTCAAGAAATAACAGCATAATAAACCCATAGAAAGTAGGAAGAAATAAGAAGGAGCAGATATTAATGAAAAATTTAAAAACACAACAGAGAGGATCAAGTAGACCAAAAATTGGTGTTTCTGAAGGCTGATAAACATGTGGCAAGACTATTCAAGGTGGATGGCGGGGAGGAAAGGAAGGCACCACTTGACAATTCTAGGAATGAAAAACGGGCCATATCTATAGCTACTACAAAGAATAAATAGTATTATGAACAACTTGAGTTTATGCCAATAAATTTTAAAACCTAAATGAAATGGATAGACTCCTGGGGCTGGAGGTGGGAGTGAGGAAACTTGACTCAAGAAAAAATGGAAAATGTGAATAATCCCACAGCTTTAAATAGATTGAATCAGAGATTTAAAACCTCCTCCACAAAGTTCCAAACCCAGATGGCTTTAAAGATGAGTTCTTACAAACACTCAAAGAACAAGTAATTCAATCTGCCAAAAAATCTATTCCAGAATATAAAAGAAGGAACACTACCCAATCCACTTTTGAACATAGATGTAAAATTGCTAAAAAAAGTAATTAGTAACTAGAGTCCAGTGATGTATAAAAAGGGTAATATATTACACTAACTTGTACTTAATCCAAGGAATGGAACATTGGTTTAATATTACAAATATTACCTATTTTTTGTATAAGTCATCATATTAAGAGATCAAAGAAGAAAAAACAATTATCTCAGTATGATACAAAAAAATCACTCTTGAAAACTCAACATTCATAAATTGAAAATCGGGTAAAAGGGCATGTCATTAATTTGAAAAAGGCCATCTACAAACAAACAAACAAGCAAAACCCTAAAGCAATCATCAAACTTAATGGTTAATAGTTGAAAACAATCACTCTGAGATTAGGACCAAGAAAAATTGGCTTCTATTTAACACTGTACTTCAGGTCCACCAGTGTAGTAAAGAAAAGGAAATAAAAAGGAATAAAGATTGGGATGCAAGAAACAAAACTGTCATCATCTGTAGATTACATGACTCTATATAGAAAATAAAAATATAATTAACGATGAATTTTGAAAATTAATATAAGAAAGCTTGCCAGAATCAAAAATATTCAAGTCAACTGCATTTCAAAACACCAGCAACAATCAAGAAATTTAATTTTTTAAAAGAAATTTAGTTTTTAAAAAACAATAAAAAATACGAAGAAGCCAAGAATAAACCCAACAAAAGATATACAAGATCCCTATGAAGATACTATAAAACTCTATTGAAAGACATCAAAAAGTCCGGCATAGAGAGACATACTATACACCTGGATTTGAAGTCTCAATTTCATAACATGTTTATCACCCTCAAATGATCTAAGATTGAGTACAGTAACATAAAATCTCAATATGGTACTTTATTTGACAATCTGATTCTAAAGTTTATACAAATGAGGAAGCACTGTGGAAAACAATTTAGCAGTTCTAAAAGTTGAATGTAGAATAACCATTTGACCCAGGAATTCCACTCCTAGGTACCCAAAAGAATAAAAAATAGGGGCTCAGATACTTGTATGCCAATATTCATATCAGGACTATGCACAATACACAAAAGATGGCAACAACCCAAGTGTCCCAACAACAGATGAACGGATAAACAAAATGTGGTATATGCATACAGTGTAATCGTATTCACCATAAAAAGGAAGGAAGTACATACTGCAACACAGCGAACCTTGAAAATATTATGCTAAATAAAATAAGCCAGACTCAAAAAGACAAATATTGTATGATTCCATTTATATGAAATATCTAGGAAAATGCAAATACATAAAGACAGAATGATTAGAAGTTAGCAGGGACTGGGGTAAGGAAGGAGGGAGAGTTTCTGTTTGGAGTAATGAAGAGTTTTGGAACTAGATAGTGGTAACACTGCACAACATTGTGAATGTAATTAATGCCACCCAACTGTACAGTCACCTGGTTAAAATGGCAAATTAAATGTTTTATATATTTTACTATTATTAAAAAAGAGTAAAGAAAATTCATACAAAAGAACAAAAGGCCCTAAATAACCAAACTATTCCTGAAGAACAAGAACAAGATAGGGTGGGGATGGGGCTTTTACCACCCAACATTTAGCCTTCTAGTAAAGCCACTGTAACTTAGATACTGAGGTTCTGTCACAAGAATAAATGAACAGACAAACTGCACAGAATAAAGAACTTAGAAACAGACCACACATACATGGAAACTTGATGTGTAACAGACTGAGTTTGCATGTTAGTAGGGAAAGAGGGGACTATTTAATAGATGACACAAGAACAACTGGTTATCCACACTGAAAATATAATGAAATTGGATCCCTACCTTAAACCAACCAAATAAAAAATTCAGATTTAAGAAAAAAAGATTTAAACATGGAAGGCAAAACCAAAAATCATTTAGAAGACAATACAGGAGACTTTATGACCTCCATAATGGGAAAGATCTCTTAAGATGCAGAAAGCACAAAGCGTTAAGGAAAAGACTGAAATTATATTAAAATTAAAACCTTCTGTTAAACAAAGGATAATCATCAAGAAAGTGCAAAGATAAGCTACAAACTAAGAAGGCATATTCAACTCATACAACTATATAATTAAAGTATTCCTATAAATCAGTAAAAGACAACTCAATAGACAAATGAGCAAAAGACAGGAACCAGCATTTTTACAGAAGAGAAAACACAAATAGTTCATAAGGCTATGAAAATACATTCCACTGTAATCATGGAAAGTAAACAAAAACCACAATGAAATATCATGTCACACTCACTGGACTGGCAAAAACTTGAAGGCCAGATGGCATCAAATGTTGTCAAGGATGTGGAGCAAGGAGGGGGCTGGTGGTAGTGTAGATTGATACAAGTATTTTGGCAACACGGACATTCCCAAGTAAATGTGGAGATGTGTGCACCAGGCAACCCAGCATTCCATTCCTTGGTATATGCCCTAGGGAGTGTACATGTTCTGCTGCGTGTATAACAGGAGATATGTTACCAAGAATGCTCAATGTAGCATTGCTTACAACCCCCAAAAACCCTGAAGCATTCAAGTATTCATCCATAGTGGAATAGATACGGAAATTGCCGTAGATTCACACAATAGAATATTATACAGGACACACATCAGATGAATGCATCCAGGGATGATTTTCAAAATATTTAATAACTGGGCAGCACAGAAACTAACCAAACAGAATAAACACCAAGTAAACACAGGTACAGCCATGCAAGTGCACACCAGCTGAATACAAGTAATGTGTGAATCTAAAAAACATAATGTTAACTAAAAGAATTAAGTCATGAAAGAAAACACATGCTCTGATTCAAAAACCAAATAATATATTGTTTAGAGACAGATGCATGTGTGATAAAACTATAAAGAAAATAGTAATTAATAAGAAATCAAGATAGTGGTACCCTGTGAGGGTGGGAGGAAAAATATAATCAGTGAAGGATAAACAGGAGGCTTCTAAGGTACTGATTCTAGCTGATTTTTTAATCTGGAAGTTAAACACGACAGTTATTTTACATACTCTTTTGTACATACGTTTCAAATTTTTAAATTAAAGAATAAAACTTTAAGAAATTAATATTAGGTAGCTCACGGAATCATCAGGGAAGCTGGAGAACCAGCCTCTGATCTATGTAGAGAGGAGCAAGGCCTGAAACCCTTCCAGAGAACCAGTCTGATGCACGAACTGCCCCAGCCACTGGTGAGCATCACACTGCAGCTTGTCGCACTGCCTTTTGCCAGGGACCTTATCTTCCTACAACTTCTACTGCTTGCTAAGAATCCTCTTCAGGTCCTGACTTTTACAGGTTTATTCCTGAGCCCAAATCTAGCACACATACATCTAACAAACAGCATCCAAGTTACTTGCTCACAACCTAGCTGCAAGGGAAGCTGAAAAATACCTGGCACTCAGGTTCTTTTATATTGGGCACCTACCATGAGCTATGCCCAATTCTGGACACTGGAGACACAACAGGGAACAAAACCCCCTTCTTTATAGAATATACATTCTATGAAGGTAGGTAGGAGGTACTCAGACAACTAAAATAAATACTCCAACAAGACTCGCTTAGTGGGGGACACTACAAGAGGAAGGGGGTTCAAATGCTGGGCATCTAAAAAGAATAAATGTCTCCCACATAATATGGATGGTCTGTGTCACCATCTATGAATATATAAAATGAACTATTAAGTTAAAGAAATACACACTTAAGGATTTTCATACACATTGCTAAATTTCTCTTCAGAAAAGGTTACCAGTGCATGAGTAATTCATTTCCCCATGCTCTTCTCAAAAATTCTTTTTAATATTTGCAAATTGGAAAAGAAAAAATTCATTATTTTCAGCTGGGTTTCTTTGATTCATACTCTATTTTGATTTCTTCTTTTGTAAACTGCTGTGCATATCCATTGCTCATTTTTCAAGGGAAATATACATTTTTAATTTTACAGGACCTTTGGCTATCATAAATGTTGCAAATACCTCCCCCAGTTTGTCATTTGCCTTCTTACTTTATGGTGTTTAAAAAGCACAGATTTTAATTTTTTAAAACTTTGATCTTGACTGCTCTAAGATGATTAAACAATTTTCACTTACATTAAAAAAATTTCTGGTCTACCAATCCTTTTCCCTTATAGTTTTTTCCCAATTCAGTTTTTCTTTTCCCAACTCAAGATTTTACAAGAGTCACATATTTTCTTTGGTATCATATAGCTTAACTTCTCTACATTTGTCAATCCTAAAACTCCACTATCATTTTCCTCCAGCTGTCCCAGGACCATTTATTGAATAAGCAATTGTTTTTCCAGAATTGAAATGCTACCTTTTATATACAAAATACTCTTATATGCTTGGCTGTTTATGTTATTTCTTCTCCATTCCATCATGCTTTCTCAGCATGCATCAGGACCACTGATTTAAAAGTATCATAATATGTTTTAATATCTGGTAGTATAAACCTTCATTCTTTTCAGACATTTTCTAAATTGATTCTTCTTCCCTTTAAGTCCTATTCAAAACAGAAATATATAGTTAAACAGATTCAGCTGCTAGCTTCTATAAGGAAAAGTTTAGGGCAAAATGTATTAATATCAATTGTGTTAGGGAAATAAAACTGTTCATACGATTAAACAGTAAGAAGAAAGCATATCATCTGTAAGGATGCTAAAACCCTGTGCTTCTCCTCCAAAATTTGGAAAAAACTACTCACAACTTTTAAATGCTCCTAGTTGCAATACTAAAGTTTGTATGAATTTCAGTAATGTGGAAAGGATATGGAAGAACTAGGAGCAAGAGAATATTCTGGCACCAATTATAATTTACTACTTACTTTTTTCAGCTTTGCTGCTCTTACCTCTAGAGGTAGGGCTGTTTTCAGATACAAAGTCCTTTAGAAAATGCTCAACGATAGAGTAATAAGTAATTTAGACAGATATATATTGGCCATTCAAGTTTTAGGATATACATTTGTCAATTTTAACACACATTGTGTTAATGAGGAGGAAAATTGTGCTTGGAACATACAATCTGGAATCATCTGACCATTATTCTTAACTGCTGACTACTGGATTACCTCCAGATTCCAGGGTCTTTGCGCTGTTCAGAAGGATCTGAATAAAACAATTATGGGAAGGATTCTATTTTTTCTCACAATATGCCATGTCTTCTTTTCTGCCTCCTACTCTCCCTTTCCTTCCGCTTATGCCTTAGACATATTTTAAGCGCTGACAATCCCTGGAATTTAAAAAGTAGTAGACTTGATCTAAATCTGTGTGGTACTTTCCAGGGTGGCTCATACAGCATTTACTCATTGGATCAATCAGTAGTAGGAAGTATTTGTATTCACTGACTTCCACCTGAAGACCTGAAATCTTATCAATTACACAATTTTCAAGATTAAAATGAGATATAAAAAATTCAGACATTTCAGTTATGGGCTTAACAGAAATCTATACTGTCACAAGATATAAGATATTACAGATTACTATTTTAAGTGAGATTTTTTTTCATTTAACTTTTACAATATTAAGAACCAATATAGCAGATGAAGTTTGACACCTGTACATCTTCAAGTGGCAGAGCTCAAAATCAATCAAAATATTTCTTCTGCAAAAACCATCATTATGTATAGACTACTTTTTCATCAAGAACAAATGGTGGAAATATTAGACCTTAAGAGAGCATAGTCACCTAATTTATGTTTATCATAGAAAAAATAGCCTTTGGAAATCCAATATACCTATGTTGGAATCTGCTGCCCTTGAGGTCAAACGGTCATTCAAATTATTTACTCTTACTGATTCATCTTCCTTATTTTTAAAATGGGGACATTACTTACCTTACAAGATACGGTAAGGATTATACAAGATTAGGGATATGAGATTTCCTAGCACATGCCACGTATAGTAGGCACTCAAATGTGAGTTCTGATTTTCTCATCCTGATACTGAATCAAATTAAAAATAAACACACAAACAAAACAACAACAAAAACCAACTTGGATCTGAGAATCATTTAACATATACAGTATGTTCTTTATTTCAGTGAGCGATTCAGTCATGTTACATCTGTCACATAATAGCATCGAGTCAGTCAGAAAAATGTAGGTTCTACATCCAGTAGAACTCCAGATGGCTCGCTTTTCTTTTTTTTTAATCTGTAAACTAAAGGGGTTGTTTTCCATCTCTAGAATCCTTGATTCTATTATCCTACAATTATAGAGACAAAACAAATACACATATTCAAACCTCCACTGTAGTGAGAATTTTAAAGCATAATACTCTTAAGTATATTGTTGCTAATACAAGTCTGTTTTGAGACTCGAAAAAATTTGGTAATTACCCCTTGGTAAAGGAATGCCACTAAAAATTACTTAGAAACACTTAAATGCTTCAGTGATTTCGATATTTCGGATCGCGCCGCGGGCATAAGTAAATATTTACAAAATAATATAGCACGGCATCCTTGGTGGGCTTTTTTGAGTCTGCGCAAGCAGTTAAAAAGATCATCAATCGCGCAGTAACTGACTGAGTGCTAGGTAAGCCGGGTTATCGGCCAGCTGCGAGGACCGGGGGAACTGGAGAGTGGGAAGAGCCCCGGACTGGGGTTTGAAGGCTAGTTTCCTAGTGGAAGCAACGGCGGCGCGGCGTCAAGCCCTGGCGCGGCGGGAGAGCGGCCGATGGCGGAGGGCCGGGCGGGGCGCGGGGGGCACCGGGCGCGCCGGCCTGGTCCGCGGACCGGCCCCCGCGTAGGGGCCGGGTGTGGGCGGGTGCTCGGCGGCCACTCTGGCCGAGAAGCCGGGCGGGCTCCCGGCGCGAGTCCGCCCCGTCCCGCCTCTTCCCCTTACCACGTAGCCCCCCCACACGTAGAGGAAGTTTCCGTCCACCACTGCGCAGTGGCCGCTGCGCTCCTCGGCCACGCAGAACAGCTGGGAGTCCGCCATCCGCGCCGTCGCTGGGTCCAGCCGCTCTGCGCGATGCAGCCCCCTGCCCACGGAGCGGCCTTTCCTCCCGCCCGGCTCCTCCACGCACGAACGGAACGCGTCGAGGGTCGAGATTGGTGGGAAGGCGGCACCAGTGCGGCTGCGCCGTGCCGAAGCCCGCCCGGGAAGCCGAGCCTGGGGCGGCGTCGCCAGTTAGGGATGCTTGAGGTCTGAGTGGGCAGGGAGGTGCCTTGGCTTCTCCGCAACCCTGCCACCCGCTGATTTCGTGTCACTTGCGATTGTGTTGTGTGGGCGGAACAACCTGTGTACCTTATCCAGTGGCTCAGTGGACTTCTGGTCCATGGGCTTGATGCTGCTGTGACTTAAATCAATATGTTAATACATTAATGCTTTGTGAGGGTTTGCTTTTCCATTCAACCTCTAGCAGAGATAGTTATCCAGAGAGAGAGAGAGAGAGAGAGAGAGAGAGAGAGAGAGAGAGGACTTTAAATATATATGTATATATACATGTATATACATGTAGAGAAATAACTGAGGACATGGAAGGAGACGTGACCCATGAGTCCCCCCGGCAAGCTGGGTGCATGCGAAAAAGCCAGAACTGCAAGCAGTCCTGAGTGCTTTGGGCACTGATCCATGAAATGTCTTCAGTATAATCAGAATAATGGGAACACAAGGAAATGTCCTTGTGCTGCTTTTGCGGTTAAAGGACGAAGCACGGCATGTTCTTAAGAAAGCCCATTGTTTATTGTATAATCAGTAAAAGCATATCTGGCTGCTTTGGTATTTCTGGAATGTTAAGAAAACAAGTCTTAAGATGTAAACTTAGATAATGCTTAAATAAAAGTCACCACAGCAGGACGAGACGGCGCTGTTATTGCCTGAGAGAGCAGCAGCCCTCTACTGTTGTGTTCCTGCACAATTCATCTCGTGTTATGAGCTTACTTTCAGCCCTGACATAAGAAACTACAACATTTGGCGCCTGAACAGGGACCTGAAGGTAAGCATCGAGGTCACGCGGGACCGAAGGGGATTTTTGTACGCTAAAAGAGAAAAGCGAAACCTCCGGGAAGAGTAGAGTCATGGGGAATTCTCCCTCGGTGGAATGTCAATACATTAGACTCCTAAAACAGTTATTACGGAGTGCTGGAGTGAAAGTGAAACAAGAATCTTTTGATGAATTTTTTGCGGGGATTCGTAAACATTGTTACTGGTTTCAACCTACTGGTCATAACCAGTTGAATTTAAAAGTTTGGAAACAGGTTATGCGAGCATTAAGAAGAGCTCATCAGTATAGAGACCCTATATCTGTTCGTGTCTGGTCTCTCTGTAATCTAATTTCCCTTGCCCTGGAATCATTACAATCTGAGACTGAAAGTGAAAATGGGGCGCGCCCTCAGCGTTCGAATTCTGCTCCCGATCACTCTGCTCCTTTTCGTACTCTGTTCCGTGAGTCTCCTATAGAGGACCTTCCTCCGCCTCCTCCTCTTATGTCTGAGACAGGAGAGGATTTTTCGGGTTCCAGTGATGAAGGGGCTTTTTCTGATGATGATAAAGATCGGGAGAAAGCTAGCAAACAAAATGAGATGCCACTTTCTCAACAGAATGAGATTTCTGATATACTTTCAAATTTGAAAGATTTGATGACTAAATTGGAAGAAAATAAAAACAATGCTACCACCCCTTCATATCAGGAGACATGTCCTACTATTCCTTCGGCTCCTCCTTTAGAATTAGCAGCTTATCCTGTTGGAGCCTCTTGTCAGTTTCGATTTCCTCTAAAACCTGAATTTAATAAACTTTTATTGGAAGAAGAGATGAATAAGGAAGAAAAGCAATATTCTGAACCATTTTTTGCTTTCCCTATTGTTAGACAAGCTATGCCGGCTAATAATCAATTTCCGAATGGATATATGAACGTTGAGTATAACCCTCATGATTTAAAATTTTTTTAAATGCTAAAAGAAGCCATTAATGCATATGGGATGCATTCTAATTATCTTCAAGGTCTTTTGTCTGGGTATGCTTCCGAAAACATATTAATTCCTCAGGATTGGGAGGCGCTTGCCAAGACTGTTCTTGAACCTGGACGATATATGCAGTTTAAGACTTGGTGAAAAAAAGAAGCTGAAAACATGGCAAGGACTAATGCGGCCCGTAATCCTCCAGGGCCACTTTTAGATGAATTAATAGGAGCAGGCGCATTTAGTAATCTACAAGCTCAAGCTCAATTTGACGATTTACGAATCATTCAAATACGTATGTGTTGTCTGCGAGCATGGCTACGAGTGGAACCCCCTGGAAAAACAGCACAATCTTTTACTAAGTTACTGCAAGGGCCTGGTGAGCCTTACACTGATTTCTTGTCTAGATTGAGTGCAGCCACTCAAAGAGATGTAGCACAAATAGATGTGCAAGATTTATTATTACGATCCTTGGCCTTTGAGAAGGCAAATCCTGAATGCCAGAAGGCATTGCGGCCTTTACGAGCTGTGAACGCTCCACTTGAAGAGTATATAAAAGCTTGCCATGATATTGGATCTCCTACTTATCATGCCAATTTACTTGCAGCTGCCATAACTGGAGGATTGAAATATAATCGTACTAAATGTTACAATTGTGGAAAGTACGGACATATGAGGCGAGATTATCGAAAAGGGCAAGGCCAAATATCAAAACAGGTTAAGAATGAACAGCCACCTGGTATGTCGCCGGTGTGGTAAAGGACGACACTGGACTAATGAATGCCGTTCCAAAAAGGATAAGTTCGGAAATCTTTTGCCTCCACGAGATAATGTCTCAGGAAACGGGAAGTTAGGCCCAACCCGGGGCCGCAACAACAATACGGGAAAAGCGACAGTAAATTCTCAACAGTATCCAGTAAGCAATGGCAGCTTTCATCAGACACTACAGGACAATCTCAACATCGGCTCTTAGTTACTGATCTCATGCATGCTACCAGCGGCAGTGCTGCCGTTGACTTAATTGCTCCTCGAGAGTGTATCCTTACGCCAGCAGGAGGAGTTCATAAATTAGCTACAGGAGTTTATGGGCCTATACTTGCAGGAACCGTGGGACTGTTATTAGGACGAAGTAGTTTGACTCTGCAGGGTATAACAGTTCATACTGGAGTTATTGATGAGGATTATAATGGAGAAATTTCTTTTATGATTTCTGTTACAAAACCTATAGAATTTAATAAGGGACAAAGAATTGCTCAATTGTTACTGTTACCATATATAAAACAAGCAGCCGCCCCGGTAAAGCGTGCTGGGGGGTTCGGCAGCACGGGAAAAAATGTTTTTTGGCAATCCTTTATCAATGATCAACGTTCCCAATTAACGATTACCTTTAATAATAATGTGAAATTTACGGGCCTTTTTGATACGGGAGCTGATGTGTCTATAATAAAACAGTCTGAATGGCCTTCATATTGGCCTTTAGAAAAGGTGGAAGCGTCATTGATTGGAACCCTTTTGGCTCTGCCCGAGGAAAAAGGGGTCTGAAGGATTTACACTGGCATAGAGAGAATAACACTATTAATAGCAATACTATTAATGATACCATAGTATGGCGTGCTGGAGGGTTTTCTCCTCCTGGTCCTCATTTAAATGGATTTCCTATCCAAAAGGATTTGTGGAAGCTTATGGCAGCTTTGGAAAAGATTAATGCTTGGGTAGGACGTATGGCTAACAAATCTGGACATTATAGTTTGACTTTTCATAAAAATGTTACTCGGTATACTCGTGGTTGTGTGAAATTACCTTATATATTGTTAAAAGGACCAGCTGAATGGAATAAGACTCTAGGTATTATAATATGTAAAAACTGCTCTCTGTATACTTGCATTAACTCTAGTATATCTTTTAACATATCTACTGAAAGTCTGTATATTTTACGAGCTCGGACAGGTCTTTGGCTTCCTGTTAATCTTGGAAGGGAATGGCAAGAATCTCTCCCTATGGCTGTTTTGCAATATTTAGCTGATGCATTAAACACAAGTAAAAGATTCGTAGGAATGTTGATTGCAGCTGTCATAGGTATTATAGCCATAACAGCTACTGCTGCAGTAGCTGGAGTTGCTTTAGAACAATCTATTCAGACCGTTGATTGGCATAAAAATTCTGAAATGCTTTGGTCCTCTCAACGACAAATTGATTCGGAAATACAGCCGGAAATAGCAGACTTACAACAAGCTGTGGTTATGTTGGGAGAACAACTTGTGAATTTACAAAGACAAATGAAGCTACGTTGTGACTGGAATCAAAGTGCCTTTTGTGTCACTTCGGTTCCGTATAATCAGTCTGCATTCCCCTGGGAAAAAATAAAAAAACATCTATTACATCACAAAAATTTGACAGAAGAAATTGTGAACTTACAAGGGGAAATTCAACAAACTTTTCAGAAGAGATTACAACGACTTAATTCGCAAAAAGTATGGACTGGAATTATTCAAGGACTTAATAATTTAACTCCTATGTCTAAATTACATGCTTTATTTGGTGCTACCGCAGGATTGTTAATGATTATTATAATAATAATCATATGTTTAATTGTAGTCCGACGACGATTGCAAGCCACCCGCCATGTAACATCGCAACAAGCTGCCGTGTTCTCCTTGATGCTGCACAAGCTGCAAAACAAAAAGGGGGAAATGTAGAGAAATAACTGAGGACGTGGAAGGAGACGTGACCCATGAGTCCCCCCGGCAAGCTGGGTGCGTGCGAAAAAGCCAGAACTGCAAGCAGTCCTGAGTGCTTTGGGCACTGATCCATGAAATGTCCTCAGTATAATCAGAATAATGGGAACACAAGGAAACGTCCTTGTGCTGCTTTTGCGGTTCAAGGACGAAGCACGGCATGTTCTTAAGAAAGCCCATTGTTTATTGTATAATCAGTAAAAGCATATCTGGCTGCTTTGGTATTTCTGGAATATTAAGAAAACAAGTCTTAAGATGTAAACTTAGATAATGCTTAAATAAAAGTCACCACAGCAGGACGAGACGGCGCTGTTATTGCCTGAGAGAGCAGCAGCCCTCTACTGTTGTGTTTCTGCACAATTCATCTCATGTGATGAGCTTACTTTCAGCCCTGACATAAGAAACTATAACACACACACACACACACACACACACACACATATATATATATATATATATATATATATATATATATACAATTAAGAAATTTCTAAAACGTATGCCAGCAAACTACGGCCCTGCAGGCCAAATCTTTCTGCTGCCCGCTTTTGTAGCTCCCACAAGCTAAGAACAGTTCAACATTTTTGAATGGTTGAAAAAAATTCAAAGAAGAATGATTTTACTCATGAACATGATAGAAATCCAAATTTCAGCATCTGTACATAAAGTTTTATTGCCACACAACCACCCTCATTCGTTTAAGTATTGTCCATGGCCGCTGATGTAAGCCACAGAGTTGAGTAGACAGAGCTGAGTAGCTGCAACAAAGACCAGAAATCTCCCACTGCCAAACATATTTACTGTCTGGCCCCTTCCAGAAAAAGCTGGTTAACCCTTGCTATAAAATGATGTACTGAAGTAAAACTAGGGCCAGGAGGGAAGAAAATAATTATACCACCGTCTAAAAATGCACTTGTCCAGAGTTACCCTTTGAAGAGAACGTGGCTGCCCACCACTCAGAACAAGTTCATTTATTCATTTATTCGGTATATATTTATTAAGTGCCTGCTTGCTGTAGATAGTTGGTATTGAGGCCCTGTTAAACACAAACGCTGAAGGAATCAAGTATGATTGATTCCTCAGAGCCTTGTAGTAGCAGATACCAAAGAAATACTAAATATGTAGATAATAAATATCTGTTGACTGAATGAATAAACAAAATGAATTTTAAGATGAATAAGACGTAGTTCTACCACAGGGACTTCAAATTCCAGTTAGAGGGAAAGAGATGTAAAGAAATGCATGCAGTGTGGGATGAAAAGTGGCATAGTAGAAACGTGAACAAAATACAGCCGAAAAGCGGAAAGGAAATACACGATCTATTGGGCGGCGGGGGCGCACAAAGGGAGACACAAGTTTTTCATACAAGTTGTATGAATGGTTCCCTATGAGTGTAGAATGCTTGCAGGGAGCAGCCAAGGACAAAGCTGGAATAGTCCATCTTGCAGCCTTGTCAGGTTAAAGAGTCTGAACTTTAACTGTAAGGCCAAAGGGTCTTAAGCAGGGGAGTAAATAATGTAACTTGATTATTAGAACTTTTGCTTTGGATTGGCGGTGGGGGCGTGGAGGCGATCAGGACTGAAGGCATAAAGGCAGATGGCCCATAGGACAGCTCTGGTGTAACGTGGGTGCTCATAAATGGTAGTAGCAGTAGTAATAACCCCTCCTGAGCACTGGCCTTGACCTCCATTTCCAGGGGTGGGGTGGGGTCCGTCTCCAGATGGCACCCTGTGTCCCTAGCAATGACACGTTAGCTCTGGGGGTGCTGAGACCAGCTCTCATTGTTGTTATTAACGTATGGAACCTGGTGGTCCTTTGTCCCGGAAACTCCCTTTCCACCTGCAGTGGAATGCCAAAGCCCTCTCCAAGACTTCTGTGAATTCTTAGGGCTATAATCTCATAGTCACCTCTGGCTTTAAACTCCTACTGCTACTGGAATAATTCCATTTACAGGCTTATGGATCTTCTCCCCATGGAGCATGTTATTTCACATCACCCCAGACATGAAAAACATAGAAGCACATTGTATTTTCTTTCAAAACCCACTCTTTTTGTGTGTGTGTGTGGTACGCGGGCCTCTCACTGTTGCGGCCTCTCCCGTTGCGGAGCACAGGCTCCGGACGCACAGGCTCAGTGGCCATGGCTCACGGGCCCAGCTGCTCCGTGGCATGTGGGATTCTCCTGGACTGGGGCACGAACCCGTGTCCCCTGTATTGGCAGGCAGACTCTCAACCACTGCGCCACCAGGGAAGCCCCAAAACCCACTCTTAAAGGTCATTTGTATTTCTACTAAATTTCACTGAAGTAAAAGGTAAAAGTAAAAAGATGACAGAGAAGGGGTTTATATCACAGAAAGAAAATAGTTTCAAACAGAACACGATTACCCTCATTCTTAAAACCTCATCAGCCATGCCACCATTTTGGCCTTGTCAGAGACAAACCAGGTCGGACACTAGTTAAAAAAGCAAGGATAGATTTTGTTCAGTAACAAACTATTGTCATGGGGAAGAGGACGCACTGTGAACTGAACTGAACTTTGTGGAAATTGAAGGCAGGAGACTTTTTAAAGCTTTCAGTGTACCGAGGGAAGGCACTGAGGGGCGCTGAAGAGGGTTGATCCCTGTGGCTAGGCCATTTGGGCTTGTTAATTGGAGCATATCCAGAGAAGAAACAAACGTCTTCTATCTTTATGACTAGAGGCAGTGATGCAAGTTAAGGCAAGGCACCCACTAAAATTAGGCCTTTATCTTCCCACAGGGCTGGGGAGCAAGAGTAAGAATTATCTCCCTATATGTTTGCATTTCAAAGAGCTCTCAGATACTTGGAGAAACAGTTTTGTTTGGTAAATTTACACCTCAGAGGCAGAGAAATGATGTATAATTGCAAGCTTTCTAAAGTAACTGCCGGGCTTCCCTGGTGGCGCGGTGGTTGAGAGTCCGCCTGCCGATGCAGGGCACATGGGTTCGTGCCCCGGTCCGGGAGGATCCCACATGCCGCGGAGCGGCTGGGCCCGTGAGCCATGGCCGCTGAGCCTGTGCGTCTAGAGCCTGTGCTCCGCAACGGGAGAGGCCACAGCAGAGAGAAGCCCGCGTACCGCAAAAACAAAAACAAAATAAAGTAACTGCTATAAGGGGGCGTGGGAGGGAGGGTTCAGGGGCCTATCTGCCTATCACCAGGTTTGGGGCCGGAACAAACAGTAAATTCTCTTGGCAGCCTTGAGCTTTTTCAGGCAGGCAGGCACTCTAAGGGGCACTGGAGTCATTCTAGGGGTGTGGCCTTGAGCTGTTAGAAACTATACTGGTGCTTGTTCAAGTCTCTTAGTATGGCAGGGGCGCGGGGTCTGGACGAAATCGTTTGTGCCAAGAGTCTGCAGATTTTACAAGTTAAGGTTGAGGCTTAGTTGAGAATAGGGCTCAGAGGAGCTTGACTAGAGTTTGGTCAAGAAGAGAGTCTTGATCACCTTTCCGCTGGCCTTCTCTCCTTAGGCCGTAGCCTCAGGACATTCTGCTGACGCCTCTCTACATTCTCCCCTCCAAGACTGTCCCCCAGGAGTAGCATTCCTTTTAACATATGCAAAAATAAGCTCAAAATGCATTAAAGACTTAAACATAAGACCTGAAGCCCTAAAACTCCTAGAAGAAAACAGGGGGAAAGCTCCTTGACATTGGTCTTGGCAGTGATTTTTTTTTGGAGATGACACCAAAAGCATAGGCCACAGAAGCAAAAATAAGCACATGGGACTACCTCAAACTAAAAAGCTTCTGCACAGCAAAGGAAACAATCAACAAAATGAAAAGGCAACCTACAGAATGGTAGAAAATATTTCCCAATAATATATCCAGTGAAGGTTAATATCTTAAATATATAAGGAATTCATAAAACTCAGTAGAGAAAAGAAAAGATTAAAAAATGAGCAAAGGACCTGAACAGACATTTTCCCTAAAAAGACATACAAATGGCCAACAGGTACATAATGTATAATACCAACATGTACCTCACTAATCATCAGGGAAATGCAAATCAAAACTACAATGAGATATTGTGTCACACCTAGTAGGATGGCTGTTGTCAAAAAGTAAAATATAATAAGTGCTGGCAAGGATGTGGAGAAAAGGGAACACTGTACACTGTTGGTGGGAATGTAAACTGGTGCAGCCACTATGGAAAACAATATAGATGTTCTTTAAAAAATTAAAAATCGAACTACCATATAATCTAGCAATCCCACTTCTGGGTATATATCCAAAGGAAAAAAATCACTCTCTCCAAGAGATATCTGTACTCCCATGTTCATTGCAGCATTATTCACAATAGTTAATACATGGAAACAAACTGTCAGTGGATGGATGGATAAAGAAAATGTGGTATACATATACAATGGAATATTATTCAGCCTTCAAAAAGAAGGAATTCCTGACACTTGTGTCAACATGAATGAACCTGAAGGACATTATGCTAATTGAAATAAGCCAGATAGAGAAAGGCACATGTTGCATGATCTCACTTATTTTATTTATTTATTTATTGGACATGCTGCATGGCATGTAGGATCTTAGTTCCCCAACCAGGGATTGAACCCACACCCTCTGTAGTGGAAGTGTGGAGGCTTAACTGCTGGACCACCAGGGAAGTCCCTGCATGATCTGACTTAAATGTGGGATCTAAAAATGTCCAATTCATAGAAACAGAGAGTAGAATGGTGGTTATCAGTGGCTGAGGGTTGGGAGAAATGTGGAGATGTTGGTCAAGGGTACAAACTTTCAGTAATAGAATGAATAAATACTAGAGACGCAATGTATTACAAGTGACTATAGCTAATAATAATGTATTGTATACTTGAATATTTCTAAGAGAATAGATCTGAAGTGTTTTCACCACACACACACAAAATGGTAACTATGTGAGGTGATGAATATGCTAATTAGTTTGATTGTGGTAATCATTTCACAATGTAAACATATATCAAAACATCACATGTGCACCTTAAATACTTACAATTTTTATTTGACAATCGTTCTTCATAATGTTGGAAAAAAAAGAAACCAGGTGAGGGACTTCCCTGGTGGCACAGTGGTTAAGACTCCACACTCCAATGCAGGGGGCCCGGGTTTAATCCCTGGTCAGGGAACTAGATCCCATATGCATGCCACAACTAAGAGTTCACATGCTACAACTAAGGAGTCCCCCTGCCACAACTAAGGAGCCCGCCCACCAAAACTAAGACCCAGCACAACCAAATAAATAAATATTAAAAGAAAAAGAAACTAGACACAAAAGAATACCTGCTATATAATTTCATTTATATGAAATTCAAGATATACAAAATTAATTTATGGTAATAGAAAGCAGAAGAGTAGTTGTTTGGGGTAGGGAGAGGGGATTTATGTAATTGAGTACAAGGATATATTCTGGGTGATGGAAATTTCCTATATCATGATTAGGGTGGTAATTACGTAGGTTTATACATTTATTGAAACTCATATGTATTCTTTATGTATGTGCAATGTAAATTATGCCTCAATAAAAAAATACATATATTTAAAGTTATCACTGTATCATTTGCTTGTTACTAGTAACACTGGCACTGTATTTTTGAAACGACCTACTTGTCCTCCTGGACCTTAAAGTATGTTTGGGGCTATAGACCAGCAAACAGACAACTACCGTGCTCTGCAGTAAGTGTAATGACAGCAAAAGTCCAGGGCACCTTGGGGCTTCATAAGAGGGTCCCTAACTCAGATCTGGGAGAGTCAGGGAAGGTTCCCAAGAGAAAGTAAAGTCTAAGCTAAGAAGTGAAGGATGAATGGAAGTTGTTTAGGCAAATGTAGGGGAAGAGGAAGGGGAGTGTTCCTGGCAGATGGAACAAGAGAGGAAGAAAGAGATGGCTTGTTCACTTTATCCTAATATGAGATTTGGAAACGTTTTAAGTAGGGGGGTGACATAATAAGAATTATGTTTTAGAAAGCTTATTCCGATGGCAAGGTTGGAGACAAAGAGACCCGTTGGCAGGTCAGTCCCTGCTACTAGAGAGGCTGATAACCTAGTAAGGCCCCTAGCCATAGCGATAGAAATGGTCAGGTCATGGGCTTCCCTGGTGGCGCAGTGGTTGAGAGTCCGCCTGCCGATGCAGGGGACATGGGTTCGTGCCCCGGTCCGGGAAGATCCCACATGCCGTGGAGCAGCTGGGCCCGTGAGCCATGGCCACTGAGCCTGCGCGTCCGGAGCCTGTGCTAAATAAAAAAAAGAAAGAAAGAAAAAAAAGAAATGCTCAGGTCTGAGAGATACTTAAAAGGTAGAACCAAAGGGACTTGGCTGATTGGTTTATGGAGAATGAAGGAGAGGGAGGGGTCAAGGATGCTGCCTAGTTTACTAGCATAGTCACTGGGTGGAAGGGGTAGTGTCCTTCACCAGGGTAGTGAACTTGGGAGGAGGAGCAGATTTTGGAGGGATGATGGTAAGTTCATTTGGGCACATATTGAGTTGAATTTGAAGCTTGAGAAAATATGGATTTTGGAGTCATCAGCATTTAGTTTTCATTGAAATATTAGGACTTTACGGCCAGGTGAAGGAGTCATAGGGAAAAGAAATTGAAAATTTATGAGAGAAAAAGGAATCATTGTCAGATTATGAGAGGAAGCTGGGAAATTGGGATAGATTCTTTTATCTTCAATTTCTTAACATGAAAAATATCAAACATAAAGAAAAGTTGAAAAAAATAGTTCAAGGAATACCTGTGTACTCTCCACTTAAGTTTAATAATTGTTACTATTTCCATAATAGCTTTATATTTGTTTATATGTGTGTGTCTACATTTTTCGTTTTGCTGAATTATTTGAAAGTTACACTTCAGCATTCATTTCTTAAAAATAGGGGCATTCATATATATAACCACAATATCATTATCACACTTAAGTAATTAACAGTTATTACTTAATATAATTTAATATCCAATCCATATTCAAGATTCCCAAATTTCATTGGGAATAAATAAAAAACATGGGGCTGGGCTTCCCTGGTGGCGCAGTGGTTGAGAGTCCGCCTGCCGATGTAGGGGACGTGGGTTCGTGCCCCGGTCTGGGAGGATCCCACATGCCGTGGAGCGGCTGGGCCCGTGAACCATGACTGCTGAGCCTGCGCGTCCGGAGACTGTGCTCCGCAACGGGAGAGGCCACAGCAGTGAGAGGCCCGCGTACCGCAAAAAAAAACACCAACATTTATCACCTCACACAGTTTTTGTAGGTTGGGAATTTAGGAACAGCCTGGCTGGGTGATTCAGCCTCGTCTCTCTGAGGTTGCAGTCAAGATACTGGAGAGAGTTGTAGTCATCTGAAGGCTTCACTAGGGCTGGAAGATCTGCTTCTGAAATTGTTCACAGTTGCTGGCATGTGGATGGCAAGTTGGTGCTGGCTGTTGCAGGAGGCCTTGATTTCTTAACACATGGACCTTTCCAAGAGCTGCTTGAGGGCAGCTGGTTTCCTCCAAGAGAATCTTGGGTGATTTTGCTGTTTAAAATGGACTCCAAGCCTAGTGATGAAGTGCTTTCTAGTGTTCCAAGGCATAAGAAGGCTGTCATTTGCCTTAGGAAGAAAACACATGTGTTAGATAAGCTTCCTTCAGGCATGAATTATAGTGCTGCTGACTTTGAGTTCAATGTTAATGAATCAACAATATATATTAAAGATGTCTTTAAACAGAAACACACATAAAGCAAGGTTATGTGTTGATAAGTTGATGAAAATGCTGTGACCAGAGGCTCAGAGGAGCCTTACCCCTTACCCTAGGAGCAATGATTATTTGCTAATTCAGTGCTGGTGGTGACTGTCTAGAACGTAATCACCTTGAATAATGAGAATCGACTGTTTATTTATCCATATTTATTTCCTCTCCTTTCTTACATAAAACTTCAAATTTTCATTGCAGTTTTTTGTCATTGGAATATATTTTGGGAGCAGGCGACAATCACTGCCTCTGCCCCCCCACCCCCCCGCAGGAACCTGTGCTGGCTGCCATACCTGCACACCCCCTATCAAGGGGATAATGGCCAGCACACACTTAGGAAAGAGGTGGAAAGCATCCAAACTAAAAGCAGCCCTAGGGCCAAAAATATTAAACCAATACAAGCTATACAAGGATGCTCCTGCATATAAATAGCCTTCCAAGACTACAGAAGATAATTGTTTCTCCTAAATTCACAGAGTAAGAGAAATATAAGTAAAATGAAGAAGCAGAGGAACCACTCCCAGTTAAAAGATCCAGAGAATTCCCCTAAAGGAACAAACAATGAAACAGTCCTCTTCAGTCTAATAGACACCGAGTTCAAAAAGGAAGTAAAGAAGATACTGAAGGAATTAAGAAAGCTTATCAGCAGAAATGCAGATTACTGTAAAAAGGAACTAGAAACTATAAGGAGGAGGCAAGAAAAATTAGGAAATTCATTTGCTGAGATGAAACCTGAACTAAAGACAATGAATAGCAGAATGAATAATGCAGAAGAACGATAAGTGATCTGGAAGACAGAATAATGAAAATCACCCAATCAGAACAGCAGACAGAAAGCCAAATGAAAAAAAAAATTGAAAGCAATATAAGACACCTATGGGATAATATAAAGTGTGCCAATCTACACATAATAGGGATCCCAGGAGAAGAAAGAGAAAAGGGGATTGAAAATGTAAGTGGAATGTATTTCACTGAAAATATACAGAGAGTTGTGTTCAAAAATCATTTTTTGGGGCTTCCCTGGTGGTGCAGTGGTTAAGAATCCGCCTGCCAATGCAGGGGACACGGTTTCAAGCCCTGGTCCGGGAAGATCCCACATGCCGTGGAGCAACTAAGCCCGTGCGCCACAACTACTGAGCCTGCACTCTAGAGCCCGCGAGTCACTACTACTGAAGCCCGCGCGCCTAGAGCCTGTGCTCCGCAACAAGAGAAGCCACCGCAATGAGAAGCCCGCGCACCGCAACGAAGAGTAGCCCCCGCTCGCCGCAACTAGAGAAAACCAGCGCACAGCAACAAAGACCCAATACGGCCAAAAATGAATAAATTAAATAAATTAAGGGAAAAAGAAGGGGACAGATCCCCCCCTTTAATAAAAAAAAGTCACTTTTCTCTGTGATGTTACGTTACCAATTCAATATACAGGTATATTGGTTTTGGTCTGCTTTCAGTTTTGTTTACTTTTTTCTTTTCTGTTTTTGAATATGAAAAACATATACATTGATTGACAGTTATAAGTCTCACTACAAAGAAAGGTCTCACTTCCATCTTTATCCCTTCCAGCCGTAAAGGTTAATCATTTTTTGGTGTGTCCAGTGTTACCTTTAAGAGGTTTTTTAAAATACAAATTCAAGTAAATAAATATGTATATATATTCTTATGTTCTCTCCTTCACCATATTTTGCTTTTTGTTGTTGTTGTTATCCGGATACCCTGGAGGTCACCGTGTATCAGTTCTTAGAAACCATCCTCACGTTTTATGAGACGGAGCGTTCACTTATAAGCACTCCACGGTTTTATTTAACTCACTGAAGCAACAGTTTTGAAGCTGGCACATTAACAGCTCACTTGCTGCAATCAGACCGAGTTCAAATCCTGGCTCCCTCACTTACTTACAGAACGTTTCATCTTGAGTGAGCCATCTACCATCTTTGTGTCTTACTCTCCTAATCTGTAAAATGAGGATGTTGAAAAAACAGCACACAACTCATTAGGCTTTAGGAGCAATACGTCAATTAATACGTTAAAACGCTTATGATAGTACATGGTGCATAGGAAGGCCGCAACTTAAATAAAAAGCGGGGTGGGTGAGAATGATGGTGATGTGTAGCAGCTTCGAGTGAATGTCGGGGAAAACCCTGTGGTGACACAAAGCATAAGGGCCCCGGGGTCCGGGAGGAGCCCGATCGGAGTCACGGAAGGTGGAGGGTAGCGATGGGAGTACTAAGTGGCTCAACGAAGCATTTGAGATAGGGAAGCACATTCCCAACCAGACACCAGGGAAAGACGCCCTCGCTCTTCAGTCTCCGAGCAACAGAGCAGTGCAGGGTCGTCTTCTTCTGCAGCCTAGTGGGTGCGGAACTGCAGCTTTCCAGGCGTGCGACACCGAAGTCTCCGCGCACTGAGGGAGGAGGAGCAGTGGCAGAGAGAACCGGCGCGTCTGGGGCGGGACCAGGACAGGGACGGGGCGGGGCCGCAGCCGTGGCGCCAAAAAGCGAACATGGCGCCGGAGCGGCTGCGGAGTAGGGCGCTCTCTGCCTTCAAGCTGCGCGGCTTGCTGCTCCGGGGGTGAGTCGGTTGGGCACCGAGCGGGACAGGAGGGGAGGGCCCGGCTGCCGGCCCTTGAAAGAGTTCTAAGAAGCGAGGGGGACCTGGCGATGCCTTCTTAAGTTCCTCGACATTCGCGTGGAGTCGAAAAGTTTCTCCCGGAAGGGATGAGGGTCTCCTCCTGCACGTACCAGACAGCCGCAGAGGCGGCTGTCGGTGTCGCAGCAGCGGTGTATTAGCACTGTGTTTGGGCGCCCCTCAGCCAGCTTAGTCTCTGCCTCCGCTAATCGGGAATCCTAACAGCGCTGCTCACATGGTTACGTAGACAGCGAACGAGAGACCTGGGAAAGCCCATTGCATGTCGGTAGCTGTCAGGTTATGTTGTACAACCTGTGGGCCTTGCTAGATCCCAATTTTGGATCACGTATTATTCCCGAGAGAGAATTCCTGTAGAGTTAAGAAGTGGGTAATTTAGAGCATGTTCTTAAGTCTTCTGGGTTTTTTTGGTTTGTTTGTTTAGATTTCCTTTAGAACTTCTGTGCTTCTCTGGCCATATCCCTGTTTTCTGCGACTTGTAGAACGATCCTTTCCAAGATTTTTCTCATTAAATCTGCTTTTTTTATATATAAAGAATACAGTATTTACATATGTAAATACCTGCTGGACGGGATACACTTCTCTGTACCATGTTTTGATTGCTCTTGTGTGTGTAGAGGTTTTTTTGTTTGTTTTTGTAATAAGCTTCATGGGACTTTTACCTTACTTTTGGGTTAGTGGTGAACAAGTGTAAGAGTGGATAAGCTCTAGGAGACAGTAATAAATTTTGTTCAGTTGATTCCCCACATTATGAAAATATGACCAATTGATCAGTTAATTTTTCTTTATTTTCACTTAGAATTTGACCTAATATTGAGCTGTCATTCATTAATTCAGTCAGAAATACACTGAAATCTGTTAGCTGCAAAGTACTGCTGGGGCAAGGGAGTAGGAGAGGGTAAGACAATGCGGAGGTTGGGGGACAGATAGTGTATTAATATTTATTGCTGCATAACGAATTACCCCCAAACTTAGAAGTTTAAAACAGCAGGCACTTATATTCTCACATTTTCTGTGGGTCAGGAATTCAGGTAGGCTTAGCTGGGTCCTTAGCTTCAGGGTGTCTCGCAAGGCTGCAGTCCGGATGGGGTCATCTCAGAGTCAGTTGGGCAGGATTTGCTTCCAAGTTCATTCAGTGATTGGCAGGATTCAGTTTATCCAAGATTGTTGGACTGAGGGCTTCAGTCCTTGCTGGCTGTTGGGCCTGCCCAGCATGGCAGCTTACTTCATCAAAGCTAGCAAGAGAGTCTGCTAGTAAATGGAAGTCACAGTCTTTTGTAACCTAAGCAAGAAAGTGACATCTTGCCGCTTCAAAATTTTTATTTTTAAAACTACAATATAGTAAAATATTCCATCGCTTTTGCTATATTCTATTGTTAGAAGCAAGTCACTAGGTCCAACGCACACTCAAGGGGAGGTGATTGCACAAGGATGTGAATACCAGGAGGTGTGGATTATTAGGGGTCATCTTAGAAGTCTGTCTACCATGGATATTAAATAATTCACAATTATTTAATTTCAATTATGAAAAGGATCTGAGGAAGGAAGTGCTATGATAGCGTATAACCAGGTGTATAAACAGTTCTAGAGTCAAAGAAGGCTTCCTTAAAGAATGGTTGAAAAAAAAAAAGAATGGTTTGAGTTGAATGAGCAGGACTTGACTAGGTGAAGAGTGTGGGGGAAATGACCATATAAAGACCCTGAGACAGGAGAGCACCAGGAAAGCCAGAGACACTGCGTGAGGCTAGTGAGATTTGGCGGGAGCCAGATCCTGTATGACTTTGGTCTATGCTAAGAGCTCTCCCAAGATTCACCTAATATGTGTGTGATTTTAGGGACTCAATCAGCAAGTATTTGTGGACCACCTTCAGTGTGCTTAGCACTCTGCCAAAGGATGACACAGTTCCCCTTCTCAAGGAGCATCATCTATAATAAATTGGAGGGATGTGACACCCACACATGAAACAATAAGCAACCCAAGATATAGAAGAGTTAGTGCGATGACTGTAACAATAATATTGATGCAAAGTGTAAAGCTGTGGTCTAAAAATAAAGAATGGCATGGAATTAGCAAATTATTTAAGTAGACAGTGTTCATTCTGAGTATTATTGGTATTTAAATCAGGAATTCATGTGATTTTTAAAAAATTTTTCAGCTTTATTGATTTTTGAGGGGTGAGAGGGATTCATGTGATTTTAGTGAGTGTTATTACTTCTATGACTATATTCGAATGTCAAAGTTTTTTCTAGCCTAATTTTTTTCTTATTTTACAGTTAAAAACTGATGAAGTTACTGGAACTTAAGCAAATGCATTATCAAATTAATAAATATGTATTTAAGTGTCTGTTATGTTCAGAACATTGAAGCAGACTGAGTTTATTAATGTCAGGTAATAAATAGTACAAGGCTAATGTGATACAGCAGATCTAAGGTATCTATAAGTGAGATTTTTTAAACCATTTCAGAAGGAAGGGGAGATTGCAGCAGGTAGAGCTGGTCTAGGAAGGCTTCCTAGAAGAAGGATGTGATTTGGGGCTTTAAGAACAATTACGTTGGCAGGGGATAGGAGGAAGAATTTGTTCAGAAAGCACAGGAAAGGAGAGTACTGCTTGCAGGGAGGAGTGAGTGGATCTTAATTTCAATGCTAGATTGATGAGTGTTTGCTAGATTTTGGCATAAAACTTTTAGCCTTAATTACCAATCTCTCTTATCAGTGAAGCTATTAAGTACCTCACAGAAGCTCTTCAGTCTATCAACGAAGTAGAGCTTGAAGATGCACTGGAAAAGATCATTGATGCAGTTGAAAAGCAACCCTGTAAGTAACATTTTCTGACAGCTCTTAAATTGTTCATATAGTTCTACATCCTCAGTTAGATTTATAGATTTAATTTGAAGTTGAGGATTCAGTACTGAATGTCCCGGTGGTATGAGACATACCCTTGGTAGCACTTCTTGTCAAGGAGTAACCTCTAGTGCTGTTGGAACCTTGGGCCATTCCCAGAGACTCTTTTACAGTTCTTCCCCTTTGTGAATTCCCCTCTGATTCCTCTATGGTCACTTTTTTCTCTCTGCCTATTACTTTGTCTTACTTAAGTTAGGTACTCTTAAATGTTTGAGGGGAAAAAAAAAGTAAGCAAGAATAACTTTCCCTTCCTGCTTCAGCCTTTCTTAAGGGATCTTTTTGTTAAATACTTAGCCTTTTACCATAAGCATGGGTCTACAAAAGAGAAGTGCTCTTCTAGAAAAAAATGTCCAGTTTCTAGAGCACTGAAGGAGAGAAGCGGGTATGGCTTGCTCTGATACGTTGTTTCTAAAGGCAGAATTTTAAATATACCTTTGCTTTAAAAATTTCCTTACAGTCGGAAACTTAGAAAATGATTACATTTAGAAAATCAGTATACATTAATTTAAGATGGTACGTGGTATTTTGCCTGAGAACATACCACAGTGGTTAAGGGCACCCAGTCTGGAATCAGGCTCGGGTTTGTACTGCTCTCTACTCCTTCCAGTTATGTTGGTGATCTGGTTATTTGACCTCTTGGAGCTGCACTTTCCCCATCTGTAAGACATGGCTTATGAACAGCAGTCTTATAGGACATCTATCTAATAATGCTTGTGAACCACTGAGCCTGGTGCCACACGTTTACTAAGGGCTTAATGAGTGGTGGCTGTTATTGTTATTACTGTTACTATCATACCTACTGAAGCATAGCAGTTGTGATGCAAAGTTATACTAATGTAACCATATTAAACCTAGGAGCTTACAGAAGCATTTGTATACCTGAATGTATATTATTTAACAATATTTAGAAAATTAAGGCATTTGACTGTGTATTAAGGTATTGTAAGTGTATTTGAGTGTGGAATATTAAGGTATTTGAAATACGGCTTTTGTGCTAACACTTTTTTCCTCCTAAAATCTATGTAATGAGCATCTTGGGGTTAGTGTTTGCAGATTATTTTCAGGAAAAAAGCTGTGTGTGGAAAGAACTAATTTTTATGCCTGTTTTTAAAATTTAACTTTGAACTTCTCTTTTCAGTGTCATCAAACATGATTGAACGGTCCGTAGTGGAAGCAGCAGTCCAGGAGTGCAGTCAGTCAGTAGATGAAACTGTGTATGTGGAAAAATTCACCTTTTCCCCATGTTGGAAGTGTTGTTGAGTGGTTATTTTAAATTATTTTCCTGGGGACATACTCAGTGGTCACCTTTCTACAGTGGTTATTTCTTAGTTTTTTCTTTTAAGTGATAGCTTACATTATAAACCTCAATATTAAATGACTCATCTTCACTATTTTTATCCTAGAATTTGAGATTTCGGTGTTGCTTGTACCATGACAAACTTTTGCCACTTACCCAACTGATTTGATTTAATATTCTATATGCTGCAGGTGGATTGAACTGATTATTCAGAGGTATAATTTACTTTTTTTCTTAGGGAAGTGCCGAGTCCTGAAAGTTCAGTGACTTAACTTGGGTCACATGGTGAATGGCAAAGGAGGGTAGAACCTCAGCTTTAGGACTTTTTACCCTGTCTCATGCTGTTAGAGCTTAGGAATTTATGTTGCAGTAATTTTTCTGGGTTTTATCTCCCTGAGATAAACCTCTTTCCTTTCCTCCTTTGAATATGATACTTCTTTCCAAATTCACAGGGTTTAACTGAAAGGAAAACATCTGGGAAAATGGATAGAGATAGTCTTAACTTTGACAGTTTTTTCCTATTTGGGGCAATGGAGATAATTGAAAGGAGTCATTACTCATTTTGGGTAGTAGTTTTAATCTTTTTCCGGTCAGAACTTATTAGAGCTGCTAAAAAATAGAGAAATTGAGGTATTTAAATTTTATCCTTGCCAACTCATTGTTTAAGATACTGGAGTACTTGCTCCTAAAGCCATCAATAGAAATTCAAAACGATTATATCAAAGTGTAAGGATTATAATCCTAAAATAGGCATTAAAGTTACCTGTTGTTTCTGTCAAGCTATTCATATGCTACAGTCAGCCAATATAGAGGTTGAGTAGGGACTGAATGGTAATTGATCTTTGCAACTCCAATTGTCAGAAAGGCATTATATCATAGCACAAGGGAGAGGCTCTCCTTTTTATAGATGAATAAGTAGCATGGTAAGTTAAATAACTTTCCAAGATTGACCCATTAGAAAATCATGGAGCTGTGTCTAGAAGCAGGCTTACTTCAAGTTCACTGGTTCTCTGCTACTCTGTACTAGGTGCTACCAACAGACTAGCATGACATTTTTTTGTCTGTTTTCATTTTGGGAAATAGATATAATTTTAGGGAAGATTCTTTAGGTTGTAATATTTATGCAATAGTGCTATGAATTTTTTTTAACCTCATTCAAACATGATTATGATATTAAAAGTATCTGAAGGTAAATTATTTTACGAATTATCCTTCTCTAACACTATAGGTGTCAAGGATATGGGCAGAATTTGGGGGGTTCTTCTTCTGTTTTACATCTTTTCCTGGGTCACTTTTGCATGATATTTTGGATTAAAAAATTGTTTAATACCTTTTAATAATTAATATTAAAAGGTATTAAACCTTCTAATGAATAATACCTTTTAATAATATTGTAGCTTATAAAAATAGTACATATTAGGAGAGATTTCTTTAAGATGTGACTATTTTATATGTAAATGTTCTTTTTCAACAGATAACATTCTTAATTAGAAGTTGATTAAATTTTTTGTTAGCTTGAGAGTAGTGGCAGTGCTTTCTCATCTCTGAGAGGAAAATGCACAGGCTAAAAACTTTACCCCCATATTATTTTTGACACTACAAGAAATTGTGTACATGATCTGTGAAAAGTATGTGTATATGACATAAGGTTATAATGCAAGTTTTCATGTTCACTTAGAATACTTACGTTTTAGTAAATCAGGTCTGTTTTTGTGGGTTGTTTTTCAGAGAACATATTTTCAATATCATAGGAGCATTTGATATCCCACGCCTTGTGTACAATTCAGAAAGAAAAAAATTTCTTCCGTAAGTATGCCATCTATTGATGTTAAGCTAATTTCAAATGTATATTTTTTTTTGGAAGGTATATAGTCTCCTGTTTCATTTTTGATCTACCTTTGTGTATTATGATAGTCATAAATAAGCATTCCTTTTTTCCTAGTTTATTAATGACCAACCACCCTGCACCAAATTTATTTGGAACAGCAAGAGATAAAGCAGAGCTGTTTCGTGAACGATACACAATTTTGCACCAGGTAAGTCGGAGGGGGAAAAAGAGACTGTTTCAGCTTAGGTAAGACTCAGGGATAATTAAAGGATGGACTTTTGTACTTTAACAATCATGATGATGATAAAAATAGTAGCTAACGTTTTTTAAATGCTTTTGATAGGTCAGGCATTGTTTATCACTTTACAGACATTACCTCATTTGACCATCATAACATCAATGTATGTATAAATGCTGTTATTCCCATTTTACAGATAGGGAAAACTGAGACCTGGAGAAGTTTAGTCACTAGCCCAGAGGTTACATCTAGTAAGTAGGGACAGGATTTGTATCCAGTCAGTCTGACTCTGGAGCCCAACCTTTGCCTCCTGTACTATACTACTTTCAAGCAACTTATAGTCTATGAAGTTAAAGACATCTGCATAAATAAAACATGAAGTAGAATTTTATACATGCTATGGAAGAAATGTAATACAAAGAGAATGCTTTCTATAGAAAAATCAGAGAAGGCTTCAAGGAAATGTTGGCATTTGACATGGGCCTTGATTGCTCTGATCTTGTGGAGAAGGTGGTGAACAGTGTGAACGAAGACAGAGCAAGAGGAAAAAGTGGACTCCATGCAGGAAATGATGAGCAATCAGCCTTCTTTGTGTGGAGAGGAAGGCTTGTGAAGAGGAGTAGCATAGGATAAGTTTGGAAAGTCAAGTGGCAACTAAGTCATGGGATTGCCTTGGATGCCACTCTTCGGAGTTGGACTCTGTTCTCTTGGTACAAGGAGCCTTAAAATACCAGAGCAACTCACTTACAGCAGTTCCCTGAGGACTTTCTCTCTCAGCTGATTTTGGGATATATTAGAGTATGAGAGAAGACTTACAGGAGTCTGTGGTATTAGTCCTAGAATAAATGATAGCCTGAATGAAGGAAGGTAAGGGGAGCAGAAAGAGGGGACAGTCCTGGCAGTGGAAGCCATAGCTCATGGTGACTGATTGGACATGAAAGAGAAGGGAGAGAGTGAAGACTGAAAGATGATTAGGGTTTTGAGCCTGAGAGAGTGGACGGGTAGAATAATGGTAATTAGTAAATAAATAAACAAATAGGAAAAAGAGAATGGGGAAGATGATGGCAGGTTCTGTTTCAAACATTTGAATTAAGGTTGCCAGTAGGATATCAGGTGAGATGTACATCTGGAGCTAAAGAAAGAGATCTGGGTAGAGAGAGATTTAGGAGGCATCTGCCTAGAGTAATAGATGGGACTGCAGGGATGAGCCCCTGAGAGATGATGGAAAAGGCAATGATAGAGTTTGGGGGCTAGGCCAGGGTGGTGTTATATAGCAGAAGCACAGGGAGGTTTCAGTGAGGACAGGGTGGTCAGCAGGAGTAAGCACTGAACAAAGGTTGAGGAGAATGAGCACTGAGGATGTCTTTTCTCTTCTGCCTCCGTCGCCTACATAATGTTGCCAGGTTAATCTTCCAGAAGTTTAGCGCTGATCACGCCATGATTTTGCTCACAAGTCTTTCAAGGAAGTTTACCACCTACTGGATTAAATACAGATCTTCTGGGACTTCCCTGGTGGTCCAGTGGCTAAGACTCCACGCTCCAAATGCAGGGGGCCTGGGTTTGATCCCTGGTCAGGGAACTAGATCCCACATGCTGCAACTAAGAGTTCGCATGCCACAACTAAAAGATCATGGATGCCACAACTAAAGATCCTGCATGCCACAACTAAGACCCAGAGCAGCCAAATAAATAAATATTTTTTAAAAATACAAATCTTCCTGTCACACGTTTTTGGCCTAATCTGTACTTTTCCCTCTGAAAAGTAGAGGAGCCAAAACTGAAACATGGAAATATTGTGTCTGTTTCTTTCACTTCTTCTGTGACTTTGCTTATACTATTCACTCTCTTGATGCTCTTCCCTCTTATCTCTGCTCTTGAAACCCTCCTAATTCTGGAAGGGCCTTCTCAGATTCCTCCTCTTTTCTGAAGCCCTTCGTGATCTGCAGTTGGATGCAGTCTCTTCCTGCTTTCTAAAATTTTTTAATTAATTAATTAAATTATTTATTTATTTATTTTGGTTGCATCGGGTCTTAGTTGCGGCACACGGGATCTTCATTGCGGCATGTGGACTTCTTAGTTGTGGCGTGCATGTGGGATCTAGTTCCCCAACCAGTGATCGAACCCGGGCCCCCCCCCGCATTGGGAGCGTGGAGTTTTACCCACTGGACCACCAGGGAAGTCCTCTTCCTGCTTTCAACCCACTGACTACTCAGTGGGTCTCCTGCCACACTTACTAGGGTTGGCCCTGCCTTGCATTTGGGGTGTGTGTCCCTGTTGTCAGACTGCACACTTTGTTTATTTCCTCTGCCACCTTTGGCGTAGTGCTTTTCACAGAGAAGATGCTCAGTAAATACCACTTTCTTTTTAAAAATTAGGTGTTAAAGCCTATGATATTATTTGGGGGTATCACTAAACCCTCCCGAGCCTCATTAAAAGGGTTGAATTTTAGTCCATGCATATTTTTATTGCAATTATCTTCCTGAAAGCAAATCTGATTTTATCATCCTACTTCAAAATTGTTGTTTTCCATTGTCTATAAGACAGACTTCTTGGTTTGGCATACAAAGTCTGTATTGTTGGGACTCTTTTATTAGAGTTTACAAAAACTCAGACGGCTAAAACAGAAAAAGGAACTTCTTGGCTTGTGGAGAAGTCTGGAGGTCCAGCTGTGTCAAGCATGGCTGGATCAAGGTGCTCGCACAATGTCATGAGGCATCTACCTCTTTCCATCTCCCAGCAATTTTAAAAAATTGATCTTACTTTCAAACAAGTTCTTCCTATGAGGTGACCGAGATGGCCACTCACTAGTAACCTTGGAAACTCTTAGAGAGTTCTTTTTCAGTAGTCTAGCAGCTGTCTCCTATTGGCCAGGCTTCAAGCACTTGCTCAACCCTGAAACAATCATTGGCCAAGGGGGTGGAGTACTTTGATCTGTTAGGCCTTGGTGGTCTGTCTGGAGGGGGAAGGGCACCAACCCTACCTAAACTATGTGGACCACAGTGGGGGAGGGACATTTTCCCAAATAGAGGCTCCAACCAATCTCTTGCATTGTCGCACGTGCTGCCTTGTGCACTACACGATCCACCTGTACTAAGCTTCACATCACTTCCTGAATACTCCTTTACTCTTTTTTTTAAAAAAATTATTTATTTATGGCTGTGTTGGGTCTTGGTTTCTGTGCAAGCGCTTTCTCTAGTTGTGGCAAGCGGGGGCCACTCTTCATCGCAGTGCGTGGGCCTCTCCCTATCGTGGCCTCTCTTGTTGCGGAGCACAGGCTCCAGACGCGCAGGCTCAGTAATTGGTGGCTCACGGGCCCAGTTGCTCCGCAGCACGTGGGATCTTCCCAGACCAGGGCTCGAACCCGTGTCCCCTGCATTGGCAGGCAGATTCTCAACCACTGCGCCACCAGGGAAGCCCCTCCTTTACTCTTAATAACTCTTTCTTGTGACACATCCCTTCCTCTGCCTGAAATGTCTTGTCTCAGCCTCCTTTTGTTTCTTACTAGCAAAGTCTTTTTTATCATTTAGGATCTCGTTAAATGGCCCCTTCTGCTCAGGGTCCTTTGTTGTATTGTGACCTGTTGACACTTCCTTCTCACTGACCCCTGTGCTCTGAGGTTGACACCTTGGTTTGTTGTCTTCATATCCTCAGCCCAGAGTGCACTACTGCCAGGTACACAATAGACCTTTTTTTTAAAAAAAGTCTTAAAATGATTTCTTAAGCAAATTGCATTTCTAGCTATTTGTACATTACACTATGTAGATTTTCAAATTTTTTGAGAATAAATAATAGTAACGTTAGTTTAAGGACAGTGCTTTGTCAGGGCACTATTTTAATGAATCTTAGTTTTAAATGTTTGCCTCAGTAATTCATGTGAATCTTTCTTTTTTCTAGAGGACCCACAGACATGAATTATTTACTCCTCCAGTGATAGGTTCTCACCCTGATGAAAGCGGAAGCAAATTCCAGGTTAGAACGATATCCTAGTTATTTAGGGGGTGTATGTATACAAGTTTAATATTTATTGCTTAATTCTAATTTATTGAAGTTTGCATGAAAATTAACCACTGATAACAGTTTAACTAGCTAACTGACCTGTGCATGCCCACTGTTGGTAAAGTCCATGTCCTGTGTGCTGGGTCTCTGGCCACCAAGACAGAACCCTCGTCCTCCTGGTCCATTTGCTGGATGATACACTGGCTTTCAGACCAACCCTCAGCACTACCCTTCCTGCCCTCACTCATACTCTGAAATCCTGCTCCTTGCCCAGCCCAGCCCTCTAGTGACCCCCATACACTTGTTCAGCTCAGACATGCTATATCAGTTGGAGTGAAAATTTTACTGAAGGCACTAAGGAAACCACATTTATAGAATGCATGAGAGAGCACAGACAGGTCACAGGGTTGTCTGGGCAGAGGAAGAATGTTTTCTGCTGTGTGTGCTCTTTCCACTGTAATACTTAAGAAAGTGGTTACCAAACAGCACCATCACTTTTGTTCCAGCAACACACCTGGTCACCATCAGTCCATCTGTGGCTTTTTCCCCCTTCCAGCACACAGAGCCCTGCTGGGGGATAGTCCTTAGCTCCTTCTGGCTAGGACCCACCGTTTCTGTGGTGTTCCAAATAGCTTCTGAAGAGGCCCAGCCTCTGCTAAGGTTCATTCAGTCCTCTACCATGTTAGACCAGAATTCATGGTGATGAGCAGTCTGATAGATACTAAAATGATAATACTAGATAATGCTTAAATTAATGTTTGATGGCAGCACCATAAGGAGAAAACATTTATAGAGTTTGATAGTTTCTGCTTTTAACTTTCGTTGGAGAAAAAAATTGTATTAAGTTTTGGAAATTGACATTATTTATATTTCTCTACAAATGACTGTCGATGTGTTTCCTTGAATATATTAGGTTTCCTATGGCAACTCAGATACCCACAACCCAGAGCATTATTTCACCTCTCCTCTTTGCCAAAGTAACTTTAGGGCTTAGCTAAATAATTTATTGTTCTTGTTATCTTGCCAAGCTGTTTAATTCTGTATCCCTGCTGGTATATTATCTATTTAAACCACCATCTATAGTCCCTATATGGCATTCTTCCTTTGCAAACTGCAAATATGGTGTCCTCATGAATACTTTGTTACAGCTTTTACTCCTGTGTTGCTTTAATTGATTGATTGCAAATTGCAATATTTTTCCCAGTCTGTAAGTTGTCTTTTTATTCTCTTAACAGTCTTTTTGAAGTACGTAAGTTCTTAATTTTGTTAAAGTCCAACTTATCAATTTTTCTTTTATGGCTCATATTTTTGGTATTGTTTCTAAGAAAGCTTTACCTAAGCCAGTTTTTAGAATACATGTCTTATATATCTTTTCTTCAGATTTATCCCTAAGTATTTCATTTTTTAAAACTGTTTAAAATGAACATTGTATTCCTGTGTTGCTTGAGGTTCATGTTTTTAAAGAGGAACTTCAATATCATATGTTAACAGTGATTATTATGGGATGATGTGATCATGTCCTTTAAGTTGTTTGGTAAATTGTTGTATATATACTATAGATATCTCTACCCATTAAAAAGAATGAAGTGTATCTATATATAGTTAAATGGAACAATGTTTAAGATATATTAAACTTAAAAAGTTAAGTTGAAGAATAATACAAATAATATGATTTCATCTTTGCAATAAAACAAACTGTATGGCTATGTGTTTATAAATTATATATGTGTGTATTAACATATACTTAGGATTATATGTATAGAAAAGGGTCAGAAAGGATTTTTTAAAAATAATGCCCCAATTATTACTACCTTTAACTTTCTGATAAAAAATAAGGATCAGATTGAGAAATGTAAATAATGACAGCCTTTCAAAATACTAAATAAAAATAGAATATAACTTTTTAAATAGCCCACTGATTTTCAGGTACTGAAGAGGTACTGACCAAATAAAATAAATAAAATTTATATTCTTTTTTTACATTTTAAAGACAAATATACTTACTATTTTTCAAAATAATATGGTATGAAACTTCAGTCATTGGTTGGGGCCTGTGTTGATATGGTGTTTCTTTAGGCACAATTCTTCCAAGCCATCATCAGTTAATATTTTAGCTTTTTGTAGGATAAAATTATATTTTCTAAATTTTATTTGATTTTCTACCGTAAAATAGTTGTAAAATACTAAAATGTGCACTCAAAATTTACTTACTTGTAAAAAGATTAGTTCCTTAAAAGAACATATTTTCAGTCCTTAAGAATTTATTTTGTTTTACTTTAGCTTAAGACAGTAGAAACCCTATTGGGCAGTACAACCAAGATCGGAGATGTGATTATTCTTGGAATGATAACCCAGTTAAAAGAGGTAAGTTGAACTTGATAAGCATCCAACTTTTATTTTCAGCCTTCAGATTAATGAAATGTCAGTTACATACAGGATTTTTACAGAGGGCATGGGAGCGTGTTCTTCATTGAAAGTGGCTACCTCAGTCACCAAATAACCTTTCCTTTTGCATGTGGTTTCCTGAGTAGACATCAGGAAGGAGTGTCTTATACAGGCCACCAGTTTGCATAGCCTGAAATTAGTCCCCCAGTGACCTCTGGTTGAACAGAGAGTACTGGGTTTCTAAACAATCAAAGCTGCAGACCATATCCTGCTCCCTGGGAGTTGTTGTTGGCTCTCTGAGGCCCCTCTTACGGCAGCCAGAGAGTATCCCTCCTGTCATCTCTTGGTTGGCAGTGGTCATTGTCTAGGTACCTATGAGGACTCCGAGTCTCAATTAATTGATTAGTTTGTGGTCACCAGACTAGTAAATGGAAAAGCCTAGACTAGGAGTTACTGATTTTTTAAAAATCCACTGTACTGTCTACTATATTCTGTTGTCAAAATTGTCAGTATTTTAATTCTTTTGTCATAGTATTCATCTTTACATAAATGTGGACATACTTCTTTTAATTTTTTTTAGGGAAAATTTTTTCTGGAAGATCCTACAGGAACAGTACAACTGGATCTTAGTAAAGCTATATCCTTCACTTTTATTTTTTTAAATCTGTGTTATGTGAGTTGGGGAAATTGATCATATATGATTCTCACATTTACCTATTTGGGTTCTTAGTGTAACTTCCATACGGTGGTGTAGGAATCTGGAGACATAATCCTAACCAGAGACAAAAAGCCTGTAATTCCCCCTTATTTGGAGAATCGAGACAAATCACTGAGGAAGTTTATAACATGCTAAGAATGGTCTATACTGTCAGTATTAGATCTTAGAAGCAGATATGGGGATATTTAAACCTAAAGTTTTTTAAGCTATGATCTATTCAGAGTTTTAAATGTGAAGTGTTCGAATTTATTATTTGGAAGTCCTGTTGAGCCCAAAATGTATGTTGACTTTATCACCACCTCAAGCATAGAAGTAGAATTATTCTCCTCAATTATTGTGTACCAGTTCCATAGCGGTTTATACACAGAGTCATGCTTTGTCTTAGCAGAGGGTAAGTCAGTATACTTTTTTCCCTCTCCCCCTCATCATTCTACCGTAAAACCCTTTCTACACTGGTTAAAATATGTTAACATGATGTAACTCGGGACAACACTGATTATGAGAGCATACTTTTGACAACATTAAATAACTCTCAGACTCATGGGAGAGGGGTTTGTTTCTGGAGTGATGAAAATATTCTGAAATTAGTGGTGATGGTTGTACAACTTGTGAATATACTAAAAACCACTGAAGTATACACTCTTAAAGGGTTGTATGGTATATGAATTATATCTCAATGAAGTTGAAAAAACAGATTGTACATAGAGTCATAAAATGAGACATTTTAAAATCTGTGGACCTTATCTGTCGGTGCTCTAACATGTATTGTGAAATAAAAAAAGGGAAAAGTTTTATTTCTAAATCTGTTAGTATTTCATGAATTTTTTGTTTTATAGAACTGAGACTGTCTGGAATTCTCTGACGGTCCAGTGGTTAGGACTTCGCTCTTTCACTGCCATGGCCCCGGGTTCAGTCCTTGGTCAGGGAACTAAGATCCAGCAAGCCGCATGGTGTGGCCAAAAAAAAAAAGAGACAGTCTCTGAACCTGACGCCGTTTTGTAGCACAGTGGGACTGATAAATTCTGTTGTTAGTAGACAGGGGATGAGATGATGGCCTAGTGTTACTGCTTTGTGTTCCCGTAGTTTTGTCCTTTCAAACAAGAAGGAGAATTGGACAAATGAAAGTGATTTGTTACTTATCTTTTTTCAGGTTGGTTTGAAGATCAGGTGTTTCATGTCAATGCCTTTGGATTTCCACCCACTGAACCCTCTAGTACTACTAGGTATAAAAATGTTTGACTTTAACTCTATAGGAATTTTATAATACTGGCAGTAATGAATGTAAGATAGTATATCATATCTCAGTTATTACAAGTCCTCAGGCTTTGTGTCAGAAGGCAATGAGCAATGGAAAATGAGAGTTAAAGACTGGGCTTTATATGAAACTGAAAACTTCGGGTTGACTCCAGATTGGTTGCAATAGCATCTGTACTTTGGCTTTAATGGAAAGACTTCCAGTCTATCGGTCTTATTTATCTGTAGGATTGATGAGAAGTTCAACTGAGATAAGATATAGGAAAACACTTAGAAGAATATAATTCCCATGTTAATAGAAAGTTCTTATTTTTGTATTTTACTAAGTGAAAGTTACAAGAGGCAGATTATATAGTTCTTTAATATACACAAAGTCATTATAATATTAGAGTGGTTCCAAAAGGGCCTTCTCTGAGAGGAGTGAGTTCCCTGTCACTCAAGGTATTTGAGCAGAGGCTGAATAATGGTGTAGAAGTTGAAGCGGGTGGCCTGTGGGTTGAATGTAGTCTATAGAAATTTCTTTTTTCCCCTTTGAGGTGTTAAAACACATTTTGAATTAGTTTGCAATATTTAAAAATTAGGAGATTTCTCATAATGGTCTAGATTTCTGAGTTCTCTTGAACAATCAGATCTAGCCATACTTTGTACCTGAATTCTCACCTGGAACATCTATACGGCAGTAATTGCCCACTTTGGGCAGGGTTATGTGTGTGCTCCCTCACTCACACCTAGTCAGCCTCAGCTGGCCTCTGCTTTGATATTTAATATTACCTTCCTGGAGCCTGTAAGCATCTGGGGGAATTAAATCTTGAGATTCCATGATGATGGTGATGATTTCAAGAAGAAGTATGAGAATTAAGATTTTAGGCCCAGTATGCCTGTATAAGTCAGGTGCCAAGGCCACATTTGCTGGCTGGGAGCCACTGGCAGGCAGCTTTTGCTGTGCATCTTCTCTTCCTGTTGAATTACATAATCTGGGGGAAAGTGCTGCTCACGCCACAGGGAATACAAGCCCTCATCAAGCCATCTCACTTTTGTTTTGTTTTGTTTTGTTTTGTTCTGTTTTTTTGCGGTACGCGGGCATCTCACTGTTGTGGCCTCTCCCGTTGCGGAGCACAGGCTCCAGACGCGCAGGCTCAGCGGCCATGGCTCACGGACCCAGCCGCTCTGTGGCATGTGGGATCTTCCTGGACCGGGGCACGAACCCATGTCCCCTGCATAGGCAGGCGGACTCTCAACCACTGCGCCACCAGGGAAGCCCCAAATAATACATTTTCATGGTCCAATTTACATTGATGGGACAATTACCTCATTAGATAGACAGAAGCTAAATTTGTAGAATATCAGAAAAATATCTCCAACAGAATATAGGATAGAAGGTAATAATTGTGTTATAATTACCTAGGGCATACTATGGAAATATTAATTTTTTTGGAGGGCCTTCTAATACGTCTGTGAAGACTTCTGCAAAACTAAAACAACTAGAGGATGAGAATAAAGATGCCATGTTTGTGTTTATATCTGATGTTTGGTTGGACCAAGTAGAAGTATTGGAAAAACTTCACACCATGTTTTCTGGTAGGTGTCATTTTTTCTATTCTTTTTTGAACTCTAATGATAATTCATGCCTTAAAACTAAATTCTTAAAAAATATATATATCTTTTTGAGTAGTCTAGTTTGTAAAAGACATTGATTCAGTGGTGAAATATTTTAAATGAATTCATCTTAAAGACTTACATTTTTACATTTGAAAAATAACTGTGTGTGTGTGTGTCTGTCTGTGTATTCATGATAAATGAGAATTTGTCCTAAGAATAGTACAAGAGTGGAGGACAGCTTAGGCTTTGGAATTTGACAGAACTGGGTTTAAGCTGCAGCCTAATACCTTGGGCAAGTTACTTAATCTCTCTCTCAGTTTACAGGGATGTTGTGAGGATTAATCAAGCCACTGCAGGGCCTGGCACAAAATAATTGCTCAATAAATGGGCACTATTATTACTATTTTTTATAATAATGTTATTAAGCTATGATTTTTAAAATAGTATGGTTTTATTATTTAAAAACTCATGGTTAAAAGATTTTAATATGATTTCTACACTCCATATGTTCATTTCTTCTTTCATTTTTAGGTTATTCACCAGCACCTCCAACCTGCTTTATTCTGTGTGGCAATTTTTCATCTGTACCCTATGGAAAAAATCAGGTTCAAGCTTTGAAAGGTATTGAGGATCTGTTTTATAAGTATTTCTACATTTGTATAAACTAAATTGATAAGAAATAATCTATAATATTTTAATTTCATTCAAAATATGTAGAGTTCTAGCTAATAAAATAAAATTTGATTTATGTATATCATATGCAAACTAAATTCAATATCCCTTTAAAATTTTAGATTCCCTAAAGACTTTGGCAGATATAATATGTGAATACCCAAATATTCACCAAAGGTAATGATTTCTATATTTTTTATTTAAAGTGTTATTTAAGAAACACAAAAAATGAATCCTAAGTTAAGAAATGGATGGAAGAAAAAGTTGAGAAAATTAGTACAGTTAAGAGATAAAATTAACCTTCTATCATGATAATGTATGTTACACTCTAGTAGAGATTTATAATGAAAAGTATTAAAAGGATGAGTGATAATTTCCACCATATTCCAAATTTCTTGGTGACATTACTCTAAGGGTCTAGAGCTACACTCTTCAATATGATAGTCACTGGCCACGTGCATCTCTTTAAATTTAAACTATTGTAGGGAATTTCCTGGCAGTCCAGTGGTTAGGACTCAGTGCTTTCACTGCAGGCAAGTGGGGGTGGGGTGTAGTGACCGGGTTCCATCCCTGGTCGGGGAACTAAAACAATCCCATAAGCTGCAGGGCGTGGCCAAAAATAAAAAAATTAAATAAATAAAAATAAAATTCAGTCACTCTGGCCACAGTTCAAGCACTCAATAATTGGCCAGTACAGGTCTAGAACATTTCTATCATTGCAAAAAGATCTATTGGACAGTATTGGTCTGGAGCCTTTTAGTAGTTCACTTATTAAAATGCATGAAATTTAATTTTTAAAACTTTGTAATTTAATTAAAGGCAATAATTTGGTTTTGGACTATGGGATAGTGGTGCAATATTTTTAGAATGAATTATGTTGAATTTTGCTACAGTAGTCGATTTGTGTTTGTACCTGGTCCAGCGGATCCTGGATTTGGTTCCATCTTACCAAGGTAAGTTTTATTCAGATATTTGCAACAGTAAAGAAAATTCTGTAAAATTTAAAAATGTATACTATATCACATAAATTGTTTTTATAGGCCACCATTTGCTGAAAGCATCACTAATGAATTCAGACAAAGAGTACCATTTTCAGTTTTTACTACTAATCCTTGCAGGTAAATATTAGTATTTTTGTGTTGTGGTTTTTTCCTTTCATTTAACAATTAACCTATTTCTTGGGAATTCCCTGGTGGGCCAGTGGCTAGGACTGCGCTTCCACAGCAGGGGGCGTGGGTACGATCCCTGGTTGGGGAACTAAGATCTCGCATGCCATGGGTGGCGTGGCCAAAAAAATACAAAAACAAAAAGTGGGAAAAAAATTAACCTGTTTCTTAAAATTTGTCTCTGAATTTTGATTGTTATGGGATAAAAATGAAAAAATTTCTTTCTATTTTAGGTTTCTCAAAACTTTAAAAATGTTTTAACTGTATTTAAATAATTCACTAACACTGAATTTAGAAGCTTAAATAATGGAGGGAGATTTAAAAATAGATATTCCAATTACACATCCTTTAAGAAAAGTTACAATGGAAAACTGAAAGGATTACACATTTACTGTATGTGCTACTCACTGTGACCATAGGCTCTTACTGAGGGAATGCCCTCAGTCATTGTTTCTCCTCTCTTTTCTACCTACATTCACGCCTTCAGTGACCTTTCCAGTCCAAGGGCTTTAATTACCCTCTGTGTATTGACAACTCCCACATTGATATCTCCAGCTCAAACCTTCTACCAGATTCCACACTTACGTATCTGGTTGCGTACTCATCATCTCCCCTTGGATGTCTAATAGACAACTTCAAGATTGAACTTCTGATCTTCTTCCCTCGTCAGTCCCCAACCCTGTTCCGTAGCTTTCCTCATCGTAGTTCCTGACGCCTTTATCCTTCCAGTCGTTCAGACCAACCTTTGGGATTCTTCCTCACATGGAAGCTTTTAGGAAGTCCTTCAAAAATTTGAAGAAGGACTTCAAAATATATCCAGAATCTGGCCACCTCTCTATACCTCCCCCTCTACAACCCTCTACCATCTTCTTTAGCCTTGATCACTGTAACAGCCTCCTCATTGTTCTCCAGCTTCTACCCCTGCTCCTCTGTAGTCTGTCCTTAACAATGTCAGTGATCCTTTAAACCGTAAGGCATGTCACATCCACCCTACTGATTCAGAAAGATGGGCCCCTCATGTTATTCCGTGACAGCCCATATCCTTTGCAATGGTAGTCATGGCCTGCATGATCTGGCCCCCAGTTTCCTCCGTGATTTCCTCTCCGACTTTCTTCTCCTCCTCATTTATTCCAGCCACTCCAGCTCCTTTTGTTCTTCAAATGTGCCAGGCATGTTTCATCTTAGGGCCTCTGCTCTGCCTGTTCCCTCTGCCTACAGTGTTCTTCCCCTGCATGTCTGCTTGACTCTCTCACCTCCTTCAAGTCTGTGCTCAGATCAAACTTCATTACGAGCCCTACCTGTTCCAATACTCCTATTTACTACTCCAGCCTTCTAGACTTTCCCTTCCCCTAAATGATTCCTGTTAGCCTTTTTCTTTTTGCCATACACTTAATCATCTTCCAACATACTGTGTAATTATTGTATCTGTTGTTTATTCTCATTCCTAGAATAGCGCCAGACGCATATTAAGAGCTCAATAAATTACTGTCAAATGAATGGTTGAATAGATTCTGGTTGCATTTTTTCTGTGGTGAACAATGGGAAGTGGGAATGGCTTTGTACTATAAAACATCTTGCCTTTAAAGTTACCTCATATTTTGTTCTGAGGAAGTCACATTCAACTACTGTTTTTATTTCAGAATTCAGTATTGTACACAAGAAATTATTGTCTTTCGTGAAGACTTAGTGAATAAAATGTGCAGAAACTGTGTCCGTTTTCCCAGTAGCAATTTGGATATTCCTAATCATGTAAGTTGTGTCTTCTTTATTAAGGTGTCTTAATTACACGTGGATTTATATAAAATTTTGTTAAGCCACTTAATCACTTGCCCTTTTGTTGTTTTTATTTATAGTTCAAAATAATTTCAGCACACTTTTGTCAGTAAGGTAATTTTTGTTCCTAAATCAGTGTTTCTCAATTTTCTTACTGACGTATCCCCTAATGGGCAGAAGAAAGCCCCGAAGTAGCAGGAAATTTCTTTGGAGGTTCCTGTTTTGCCTTTAGAACTCATAAATCTTACATTGTACTTCAATATATATACATTTGTTTAAATAAAATGTTTATGTTTATCATGTTTATTAAGTATTTCCTATGATTTGCCCACATCAGGAGGATGTGTAGTGTTTATCTTGTAGCTTCAAGATTCCCAGTTGTCAATCACTGGTTACATGTACCCTCATTTGGAAGTATGGAAATAGATCATACAGAGCATTTTTAGTATGTATTTTATAACATTTAAAGTGTATGTAGGCTAAGTATATATTCTTGGCATTGCTCAAGCTGTGGAATTATTTTTAGATGAACAAAATTAGTAAATTAGTTTATTATACAGCTAAAAATACAGTTGCTCCAAAATGACTATTTGGGGGAGTAGCCTTTATGGTGTTGAATGAAAACTCATAAATTTCTCCTAAAATACAGGGTAGTTGATTTCATTTTATATCAGTTTTCCCAAGGTTTTGTAATTCAGTTTTCCCAACTGTTTCTCAAATTTTCTAAGTCACTTTGGTAATTACTATTTAATTTGAAATTCTTTGTTGCTCTTTTAGCTTTTGCAAATGCACTGAAGTTTGTTTTGTGTCATTCTTTTGTAGTTTGTAAAGACTATCTTATCCCAAGGACACCTGACTCCTCTCCCTCTTTATGTCTGCCCGGTGTATTGGGCGTATGACTATGCTCTGAGAGTGTACCCTGTGCCTGACCTACTTGTCATCGCAGACAAATACGATCCTTTTACTTTGACCAATACCGAATGCCTCTGCATAAACCCTGTAAGAACGTAGTTAACGTTATGTAGTCATAATTTGTCAAGATTAGACTGTTACTTCTTTAAATTTAAAATATATGTTTAATCAATTACTGTTGGAGTAAAACTATACTATAAATGAAACAACTGAATTAATTTGGTATAAACAGAAAGTTCTTAAACTTTCAAAAGAGTATGTGACTATAGAGTAACGTGACTTTTTTCTTAAAAATGCACCAAAGCTTATAAATCCAGATGAGTATTTTCCCCTTCAAAGTAACTTGCCTTGAGATTCCTTGGAATTCCTTTCTGGAAATTACTTTCAGAGCATGTATTCCGTTCCCTTTAAACATGTTAATGGTACTTGTCCTTTGAGGAGGATTTTTTGTTGTTGTTGTTATTGTTGTTGTTGGAAATTGTCCAAGTCCCAAAAATCTAAGACTGATAAATGTGGAAATTCCTACTGGGACACAGTTTAATATTTCATTTTTATGCAGAACCTTGAAATTGCTTCAGAATCTTCAAGTTGCTTCTGAATTTCTATAAAAGTATGATTGACTTTTTGAACTTGGGGACTAAATGCTGCATAATGTTGCTTTTTATGTCAAATATCTTCACTAGTGATTTTTTTTTTTTTTTTTTTTTTTTTTTGCGGTACGTGGGCCTCTCACTGTTGTGGCCTCTCCCGTTGCGGAGTACAGGCTCCGGACGCGCAGGCTTAGCGGCCACGGCTCACGGGCCCAGCCCGTGGCATGTGGGATCTTCCCGGACTGGGGCACGAACCCGTGTCCCCTGCATCGGCAGGCGGACTCTCAACCACTGCGCCACCAGGGAAGCCCTTCACTAGTGATTTTTAATCTGTATGTTTCCTTGATTCTTGTGAATTTAAAACTTTAGTACTTTTTTATTTCATCTAGATCATTCCTAGAAACATCATCCCTTACTGCTTTTCTCACACACACATTTATTTTGTCTGGCTTCTGCAACCACAGAACTATTGACATTTTGGACCAGATAATTCTTTGTTTGGGGGCACCATCCTGTGCATTGCAGGGTGTTTAGCAGCATCCCTGACCTCCATCCACTAGATGCCTGTAGCAGCCCCCAGTTGTAACCATCAAAAATGTCCTTAGATACTTGCCAAATGTCTCCTAGGAGACAAAAATTGTCCCTGGTTGGGAACTACTGCTCTAAGGATGAGCACAGTCAGCTGATTTGGTTTCATTGTTTGAAATTTGTGGCCCTAATTTTTGTAGAATCTTTATTCACATTTCAATATTCTTGTCTCAATGAGGCTATTTCCTTATTTAAATTGAACTCTGGGCATTCTCGTATAGTTAACGCTCTATTTGAAACCACTTTATTTCTGAATTTTTCCACTTTTTCATACTGTAAATGAGTAAACAACCAGTTCCTACACCATCATTATATCTTTTTAACCTTATTTATACCTTTTGGGCAAGCCCAAAACTTGGTTTTGACATTGCTTCATCCTTTCTTGATACTTATTCCCATTAATGAATGCCTGCAATGGGCCAGACATTGAGCTAGTTCCAGGGACACAAAGACTGAAAAGACAGAGTCTGCTCAGTAACTTTAGAGTTTAGTAATGGACAGACAATTGTATGTGTGACTACTGCTCAGTTGTTTTGGGGGCACAATGGCAGGGCATCAAACCCAGATTTTTACTGGGGAGAGGGGCAGGAAAGGCTTCTCGAACATGATGTTCGAGTGTCTTATATGCTTATTTAGCATCACCCAGTACTGTTTATTCCTTATACTAAGTAGAACCCCTCCTAAGCATTTCTAGTCACATTTGTTAGCATAACTGTTCTAGTCAACTTGACTTTTTGCTTCAAGTGGAGATATTTTATAGTAATATTTTTTCTCTATAAAGAACATACAAAAATTTGTCTCATTACTTCATAGTCACATCTTGTAACTTTATTTTTAAGTTAGGAGCAAGGAGTTTGATTTAAAAAATAGGGATTCTTTGTTAAAAGTTGAGTATTCACTTATGGGCATTTTTCTCTCCAAAGGGCTCTTTTCCAAGAAGTGGATTTTCATTCAAAGTTTTTTATCCTTCCAGTAAGATAGTAGAAGATAGGTAAGTGTGCCCTCAGAAACAGCAAGAAACAGCTGTCTCTTGGTGTAATACTGCTAAAATTCAGATGTTCTGTAGGTGTGCTGAAGTTTTTAAAAGTCTACAGTAGCTCACTGGAAATGTTCTAGGCTGAACTTACTGCGTTCATGCGGGGAGACACAGAATTGTATGTACTTGATGGCAGTTTGTGTGAAATAGACCAAGAACTGTTTTCTGAGGGAAATCTCAGACTGGCTGTTGAGGTGGGCTAGCTTTTTTACAGGCAGCCTCCTGATGATGTTATTATTCCAAGAGGTAAGCCTTGCCGTCCACATGGTTGGTTCTCAAAACCTAGGTAATCTGCCTTAAATTGGCAGCAAAGAATTGAAGGGGAGCTGGGTTGAGTGTGGTGATGGTGAGAGGTTGGAGTTGGGGGGAGGTCTTGGGGGAAAAAGAATAATCACCTGGTAGGTAGTGATTTTCAGAGGGTGTCCTGTAGACCACGTGCATCAGAATCCTCTGGGGTCCTTGTTAAAAATGTTAAGTTCCAGGATCCCACCCCAAACTTATCAAATGTCTCTCTCCAGTTGTAGGGCCCAGAAATCTGCATTTTTAACAGTTTCCCTTAGATTCAGGCATCCTAACGTGTGATTTCTTGGTTAATTATATTTTGTTTCCCACCTCCAGTTAAGAACAGTAACCAAATACCTCCAGGTTCTCAGAGAATATAATCTTGAACACCCAACCCAATTGTCTTCTTTTTACTTTCTGTAATTAACATCTTTATTTAAATAAAAACACAAGTACATGATAAAATTTTCAAATAATGCTTAAAAGTATAAAATTGAAAAGGAAAAAGTAGCTCCGTTTCCTAACCCTGAAACCATGATTAACAGCTTCTTATATATATTTCTTGAAAAAAAATTTCTGCATTATTTTTGCTGCTCAGTATTCATGGAGGATTAAAGTCCGTTCACTTTGGGATATTCTAAATTTTATTCTTGGATTCACGCATTTGACGTGTATTTGAATCTTACTGTATTCCAGGCACTGCTTAGTTTTTGGAATATAACCAGACAGATACTCTTATAAAAGTCACTGAGGCGCTTCCCTGGTGGCACAGTGGTTGAGAGTCCGCCTGCCAATGCAGGGGACGCGGGTTCGTGCCCCGGTCCGGGAAGATCCCACATGCCACGAAGCGGCTGGGCCCGTGAGCCATGGCCGCTGTGCCTGCGCGTCCAGAGCCTGTGCTCCGCAACGGGAGAGGCCACAACAGTGAGAGGCCCACGTACCGCGAAAAAAAAAAAAAAGAAGTCACTGATATTCTAGCCTCTATTCCATAAGCTGAACATGTGTTTGACTTCACCTAGCCCACAATGAATCTTCAAACAAATTTGCTTTTGACTTGGAATGCCTTTAGGTAAAGGCAACGCTCTTACCAGTCTCAACCACTCGCTGTTGTTGACAGTGATTTTGTGACCCCAGGATTAGGTCACCTGTGGAGCATATTTGTCCACCTTTTTAAAATTTTTTTCTTGGCCACGTCATTCAGCTTGTAGGATCTTAGTTCCCCAACCAGGAATTGAACCCGGGCCCTCGGCAGTGAAAGCGCAGAGTCCTAACCACTGGACCACCAGGGAATTCCCTATTTTGTCCGTCTTTAGATTGACTTTTACTGAACTGAGATTTGGTATAAATTCACAGACATCTAAAACATTCTGCTATGAAAACCAATAGTGGGCACTTTCAACAGATCTCAGGACAAGAGAAATCTGTGTCTGTCCCAAGCAACTGTTTATTTTCATCTTGGGGAGACTGTAAATCTACTAATAGACTCCCTTTGTGTTAGCTGCCAGGAAGCACAGCCAAACATGCTGCCCACCTCTACAGCAGCAGAGGAATTACTAGCATAAATGTTGGCTGTGGCTCTGGCTTCCTCTTCTTTTCTGATCTGTATTTTTCTCTTACCTGAATTTCCTGATTTCCTTACTTTTATCTTTTTATTATATTTATCTTGGCAAACCAGTTAATATTCTTTTTTTAATGAGTTGGGAGATAAACAAATAAACCACAATAGGAAATTAACCGATTTATTATGATAGCACAAGACACTTGTTACATTTCTTGTACTGCTCCCTGATTGCCATGCAGAATTGTTAACCTAAGTACAGTGCTTCTGAGCACTGTATACAGACTTCTATGACATTTCTAACACACTGTTTTAGTCACTTATGTGCCTGTCCCTCTTAAAAGTTTCTAGAACAGTCCTTGACTTGCTGTTGACATTCACTGTTGAGTTGAAATAGTTGGTCCCTTTATCATCTGTGGAGTCAGATGCTGAAAACCCTTGACATAATTTCCAAACTATAATTTAGTAGTGATAATTTGAAGAAGTTTTTCATTGCTGGATCGAATAAGTTGATGTGTTTTTTTTGGTTTTTTCTTGAGAGAAAAAACTTTCATGATATAGTGAAACAGTTTGGTTTTACTGCTATTTAGTTTCTCCTAAAAAGAATTTTTTTCTTAGAATATTTGTGAAATCATATTGTAGAGTTAACCACAGAAATGTAGCCAAAGTAAATAAGGTTTAACCCTGTTTCAACATGTGCTCTCAAATACAGTTGTTTTATTTAAAAACACAATGTTGGTGATGTAGGGGAGAAACACCCATTCTCACACAGAGTTGGTCAGAAAAAAAAATGGTAAAAACTTTTTCTTAAGACCTCAACTGCATATATCAGCAATTCCATTTCTAGGAATTTATCCTACAGGTATACTTGGGTTTATGCATAAAATTGGGTACAGCTGTTTTTATTGTAGTTTTTATAAAATTGCAAAACAAATAGCTTAAATGTGTATCTATTTAAAAGTTATTCGGAACTTTTCTAATTTATATTAAATTTCAAAGCCATAGAGGAAGGGATTAATTAAAAATTATAAATATGTGTTTATTACTAATTGAAAAAAAGGGGTAGAATATTGTTCATTGTATTCTACCACTTGTGTGTTTTTAAAGCATTTACCCCCACACACATGCTTGTATATGATTAAACAATCTTTATAAGGATATACTGTTGCTTTTGGAGAGCAGAAATAGAGTGTGAGACAGACTTATTTTTCACTGTGTCCCCTTTTGAATTTGGAACAATATGCATGTATTGACCTATTTTTAAAATTAACTAAAACTAAATATTAAGAAATGTACAATAACTTAGGTTTCCAAAATGTTTAATTTTATGAATATTTTCTTCTTTCAGCAAACTCCAAGGGTTTTGAGATCCTTAAAGACCATCTGAAGAAACAGAATTCATCAATTTTCTGCTTAATTTTATGTAATTTTGATATTGTTACAATAAAATTATGGTAAACTTTAGGATGTTCTGCTTAAATTTCTATTTTATGAAATTTTGATATTAAAGTAAACACGATGGGGACTTCCCTGGTGGTCCAGTGGTGAAGACTCCGTGCTGCCAATGCAGGGGGCCCGGGTTCAATCCCTGGTCAGGGAACTAGATCCTGCACGCGGCAACTAAACGCACACCGCTGTGGAGATCCTGCACGCGGTAACGAAGATCCCACATGCTGCAACTAATACCCGGCACAGCCAAATAAATAAGTAAATATTTTTTAAAATAAAATAAACATGATAGTATACGTTATAGAGTTTTATAGGAAAAATATTTTCTGCATAATCTTTTAGGAAAAATATGAAAATGTGTAAAAATATATAATCCAAGTATACATTTGTGTTTAAAAATTTAAGTTTCATTATTTCTGTACGAGTTACATGCTAATGTTCACCATAAGTCTTAATAGTATATTCAAGAATTGCAAATTGTTTAAATTTCAAGTCACAGAATCTATTCTAATGATAGTGAAAATCTTTGTTTCAGGATATTACTATATCCTGACGTAAGATGAAGCAGAGCAAGGTGACGTAAGATGAAGCAGAGCAGTTAACTATGTACAAGCCGATAAGTTGCCAGAATCAGGCAATAATTATTAGAATAAGACAGGAACTAGAATCAGGTGGAGGTGGACATTGTCTGGAAATGAAAAGGAAGCAAAGGTCTGAAAAATGGGCTAGCAGAGAAACAGCACTGCAAGGCTATCCAGGGCTAATACTCTTGGGAACAGAGAGGTGGTGTGCTCCCCGACCTGGTGTTTAATCAGCTGAAGCACGGCTGACCGCACCGCAGAAATCTGAGTATGAGGCACCGTCATGTGACATTATGCCTCGGGGGCCACGTAGATCACACAAGACGGGAGTAGGTTGAGATTTCTCTGCTATGAGAAAAGCCAACACTTGGTCTCAGTGTGGGGAAACCACAGGAAGTGCCAGTGCAGGTGATGAGGTAGGAGAGAAACTTGGATGGTGTCTCAACATTGAGGTAATGCCAACATTGTGTTAAATGTTGCTGAGAGTTTCAACAAAATGAGAACAGAAAAATGATCACTGGATTTAACAACTACCAATTAATAACTACCCCAATCAATAAATATTCTTCTATAATATCTATTTGAATGGCTGCATAGAATCCCATTGCATGGCTGTACCAAAATCTGCTCAACCAGTCCCACTGTTGAATTCTTAGTTTCTTCCCAAACTTTTAGAATCAATGTTTCTTGAGCATGCTCTCAAAGTTGGAATTGCTGGATCAAAAAAAGTATGCATGTTCTAAAGGCTTTTTATACAGCTACCAAACTACTCTCTAGAAAGGTTTTATTAATATAATTCTACCACTCCAAGGAAATACAGTAATTGTTTTTAAAAAAAGCCTTTTGCATTTTGATAGGTGATACGCAGTATCTTATATTTGCATTTTTATTATTAACGAAGTCCTATGTTTACTGATCATTGGCTATGAATAGCCTGCCCATAATATCTCTTGCACCAAATGAGAGTTGTAAACAGGGCAAATTGGTGAAATATCTAGGAGACTGAAATGCTGGTTTAGCGAAGTGAATAAAGCATATAAAGTTGTTAGAATCACAGCTTGTGAATGTATTAGCTTTGTAACTTTCGTCAGGTAAGTTCTCAGGTCCTATCTTCTCATCTGTGAAATGGGGATTAGGTCTACCTTGAAGTGTTGTGAACAATGGATAACGTACATGATACTGTTAATTATGACAATTATTCAGATGGTTATTTTGCAGAGGTAACTGCACCATGGCACAGGAATCTAAAAAATGCATAATGTTGGTTTGAAGAAACTAAGGCTATTTCTGATATTTCCGTCACCCCTATTCCTGCCCCTCCTCCCGGCAGTTGGTGGTGTCACTATGGCAACGAGCACACGCTGCCCGAGGCTCAATTCTCTGGCGGTTACAGACCTCCGCCGCCTCACTCTCCGCAGACCAGCAACTCTACGACGCGTTCCTCCCACTCGGTCTCAGATTCATCTCCCTTGGCCCCTGGGCAAGGAGCCGAGGGGCAGCATGGCCAAGGCGGCAACCTCTTCGCCGCTGGAAGACTTGGATCTGAGCGGAGAGGAGGTCCAGCAGCTCACCTCCGCCTTCCAGGACCCGGAGTTCCGGCGAATGTTCTCCGAGTACGCCGAGGAGCTTACGGACCCCGAGAACCGGCGGCGCTACGAGGAGGAAATCACGGCCCTGGAGCGTGAGCGCGGGGTGGAGGTGCGGTTCGTGCACCCGGAACCGGGCCACGTGTTGCGCACCAGCCTGGATGGGACCCGGCGCTGCTTCGTGAACGTGTGCAGCAACGCGCTGGTGTGCGCGCCCAGCAGCCGGCCCGGCTCCAGGGCCGCGGCATCCGGCAGCCAGTGGTCTCTGCCCTACAGCCTGGCGCCGGGCCGCGAGTACGCTGGGGGCCGCGGAAGGCGCTACACCGTCTACGACGTCGTCTTCCACCCAGACGCTCTTGTGCTGGCCCGACGCCATGAGCGCTTCCGCCAGATGCTGGACGCCACGGCCCTGGAGGCCGTGGAGAAACAGTTCGGCGTGAAGTTGGACCGCAGGAATGCCAAGACCCTGAAGGTCAAGTACAAGGGGACCCCGGAGGCCGCCGTGCTACGCACGCCCCTGCCCGGGGGCTCCCCGGCCCGGCCCGAGGGGGAGCCGGAGAGCCCTCTCCCCGATTTCCCCTATCCCTATCGGTACCCGGAGGCCGCCGGGAGCGCTGCGATCCCCAGGCCCCAGGCGCCCTCCCATCCGGAGGCCGTCCTGCAGCCCGCCCCCACTGAGCCTAGCTACAGCGTGGTGCAGCGCCACCACGTGGACCTCCAGGATTACCGCTGCTCTCGGGACTCGGCCCCCAGTACTGTGCCCCAGGAGCTCGTGGTCACCATCGAGCTGCCGCTGCTGCGCTCGGCCGAGCAGGCGACGCTGGAGGTGACGGGAAAGCTGCTGTGCCTCGACTCGAGGAAACCCGACTACCGGCTGCGGCTCTCGCTCCCGTACGCGGTGGATGACAGCTGCGGCAAGGCGCAATTCAACAAGGCCCGGCGGCAGCTGGTGGTCACGCTACCTGTGGCGCTGACCGCCACGCACCCGGAGCCCGCCGCGACCCCGGAAGAGGCCGCCGACCGGCCCGGAACTGACTGCGCGCCCTGCGCTTCCGCTCACCAGGGGCAGGCGGGCCCGGCGGGGGTTGGTGGGGCGGACGAAGGCTCGGATCCCAACCGAGGCTGGACTGCAGACGCCGGGATCACCACTCCGGACGCCGCCGGGGAGGAGCACGTCTCAGCACCCGAAGAGCGGGATTTCAGCGGGCAAGAGAGATCAACAACAGGCATCCGGGAGGAGCCGCCTCCCGGAGCTGGGAACTCACCTGGGGACGGTGGCGGAGGCGCTCCTAGTACTTCATCCGGGGACCTTGACAGGGGGTCTTCTGCAGGAAAAGTGAGTGCGCGCCAAACTCTCGGCGTGGAGGCGCTGGAGGCCCGGGAAGGCACCCGCAGGGAGCCAGCTGATCGAGCCATGAGTGGTCCCGGCACCGACCGCGGGGAACCTCTGTGCCCGCCTTTGCAGTGTAATCAGGATGAAGAATCCCTGACTCTGCTCATTCAAGTGCCTTGGATCCAGCCTCAAAGTCTTCAAGGGGAAGTGACCCCCTTCTGGTACAAATTGTCCTTCTCCACCCAAGACTTAGTTTATTATTCCTTCGTTTTGCAATTTACTCCAGAGAATAAGTTGAATACCAAAGAACCAGTGGTTAGCATTTCTTCAAACAATGCAGTGATAGGACTGGCCAAATCTCCAGAGTGCCATGGACAGTGGAGAGAGTGGTATTATGGTTTAAACAACGATTCTTTGGAGGTAACAGTTCTTTCTAGAGTCCTAATATTTGAAATATTCTGTTCCACTTGCTATCACAGGCATACTCTCAGTTTATCCTAAACAAAGGATTTTCCATTATAACTTCTCTCCTGATGACTTGAAATTGATGCACTTGATGAAAGATATTAAGTACACTTAAACGCATATTGAAAAAAACGAAAAAAACTTAACGCATCCTCTCTGGTGGATGGGTTTCAAATCTTCACAGTTGCCCTTGAGAAGGGCTGTAACTTTAGTCATATTCTCAAAGGGGTTGTGACACAAATAGGTTTAAGAGGCATTCTATTATGGCCATATTTTAAGTTGGTAAATAGCTTTTTCCAAACTTATAAAGTAAATAGTTTACTTCCGGAGAGCAAAAGTAACTCAGCCTGTGCCACACAGTTCTTTTGTAGGAAAACCAACTCGCAGGTGTGAATCTAAATCCCTTGCCCTCTCGGCCATATGGTACTGCTTAATTTCAGTCGCTGATATTGGTGGGGTTGTTTTCTGGTGGGCGTTATATTACATTGAAGTTACCTCTTTTTGCATCTGTTTTAATCTGTTCCCTGCTAGTACTTGACACAATGGCTGGCATTTAACGAAGTGTGATATAAGCCTTTGTTGGTACCAACATCACATCAGCTACATCTCTTTTGGGCAAAAACTGGGGCTGTGCATTATCAGGTTTACCTAGGATATCATTTTGTAGTTGCTACTATACCTTTCAGATTACCGAGGATCTTGAGATTCAATATTCCAGTACTATTGGCAAATACTGAAAAAAAAAAGTTTGACGTTCTATAGAACTTTTTAAACTCATAAGTCAACAATTAATTGGTATTTTTGATTGAGGTTTGTATCAATGTTACATGTAAATTTTTTTTAGCTCTTTTAAGATATTCAAGGGTTAAATTCCCAAATTCACAACACTAGTTGCACAGATTATATATTAAAAATTAAGTTTGGGGCCTTGGGCTTTAACCTGCCAGGAAGTTTTACTTCTTCCTGTATTTTTCTAGAAATTTGCTAATAAGTTAAATTTTTATTTTATGAGGTGTATCTTCTGTGAGAAGTGGTTAATTTGAAAACCTCCAAAAATGGTAAAGTAAATAGCCAGGGCTAGGTAAAATACTTTGTGAGAATATAAAATATGAAATCGACTATCTGTTTATGTCATCAGAAGGGGAAATTTAGGAAAGGGCAGTCGTTTTCCTGTAATTGTTTTAATAAATGTGAAAATAACTCACAATGTGGGAAAAAAAACTATATGGACAAGCATTTGAGAGAATACTAAAGAATGTATTTTCTTACCTAGCCAAAACCTAAAAGGCAAACTGGTCACACAAAATTAAATAGATCCTGTCTGTGTATCTTTTGCTGACTCATTAGGAAGTGTTCTAAAATTAAATTGCATTTTCTAGCTTGGACTGCATTTATAACTCTAGAGGTGATGTTATTCTTACAAAATAGAGGGGGGAAAAAAGGAAGATAATTTGTAAGTAAGATTACTTGGGGAAAACATACCTCAGATTTATTAGAGACCTAGAAAAGGAACTAAGACTTGTCTTCTAGGGTCTTTTCCTATATATGTGTGTACTCTTGCTGTTCTTATTGCTCTGTACAATACTCAGTTTTCTTTTGCCAAAACAGCATAGGAATAACATTAAAATAAAAATTTTAAAAGTGCAATTCTGAACTGTGTGAGAACTTTTATGAGCTGGTTTTAGATACAACTCTGTCAAGTATGACCAATAAGGTAGAATTTTTTTTTCTCTTTTTATTTTAGGAAAGGTTATTTGTCAGTGAAGAAAACGTTAATGAGTTTCTTGAAGAGGTCCTGAGCCCTCCATTCAAACAGACAATGCCCCTAACCCCACCATTAATTGAAGTTCTTCAGGTTACTGATAGTAAGATTGAAATACATGCAAAGGTAAGGATTTTGGTGGGCTCTATAGAGTCGTGATTTGGGACAAGGTTGAAGCCTAACAGATAACTTAATTCTTGATTTCTTTATATGATAACTTTAAACTAAGTGGACATGATGGCTGGGAAGAGTGATGTTAAGAGGAATAAAGACTTTTTTATATGTATTTTACTATTAAACATCTACAGTTCATTTTCACTTATGTTATCTCCCTTAATCCCAAAATAACTGTTCAGTGAGGAATGGAGAGAAACTAACATTTGGGAATTATGAGTATTAGTCCAGGGACAAACAGCTTTTTTTTGACTCTCAAACCATGGGAACTATGTCATCCAGTTTGTTCTTTCTAGTTGAACTTAAGTTTGGTTATTTTTATAGTCTTCAGTATTGGACACAAATGAGTAACTAGGACAATTGACCTGTAATGTGAATTCAGGGGAAAGAGGCTCTAAAGAATCACAGAAATACAAGAAAATTCAAGAAATTCAAGAATGCCCTTATAAGAATGACTGCTAATGGGTTTTATAGGCCATGTTAAAAGTTTTGTAGGCCAGGATTATTTTATCCTGAAAGAGATGAAGGGTCAATGAAAGCATTTAATCAGAGAATCAATGCCAGGTTTGTATGATTAAAATATGACTGGCAGCATTTGGAGAATGACTTTGAGGGGGAAGCCAGAGGGCCTATCTGTAAGTCTACTGGGTTATTCCTTCACAACTTAAAAAAGTTTCCAGCGGGTACAATTTACTTTTCTATTTGTTTCAAGGAATTATTAATTTGCTGTTTCTCCTGACATAGTTGCAAGAATGTAGTAACTCTGAGCAGCTTCATGAGAAGGAAGAAAGAGTCAATGAAGGAAGTCATCTAACTGAAAAAGAACGTCTACAGCATGCTACTACCTCAGCTGATTCCAATTCATCTGTAGCAGTCAAAGTACTAGAAACAGACAGTTGTGGTTCAGTTGCATGCTTGCAACAAGGGGCCCTTGATGTTTCTCAAAAGCCGTTTGCAAAGTCTCAGCAACCTGAGTCAAAAATGGAACCTGAATTTATAAAAGACAAAAGTGCTGTTCACTCAAATGATGAAAAAGATAATTTAAAAGAACCAGTAATAACTGAAGAGAAAGAATTAGATGGAGATCACCTATCTTCATTACTGAACAAAACTGAAGTTCACAATACACCTGGTTTTGACAACATAAAGGAAACCAATATGCAAGATGGTCGTGTGCAGATTATTAAAGATCATGTGACTCATTGCTCATTCAGTTTTCAGAATTCTTTGCTTTATGACTTGGATTAATTCTGTATCATCTTAGAATTTAAAGGCTGAGTAAAAACTTATGGACTAAAAATAGACTCTGTTTACTATCTTAAAACCAAAGGTATTCAAGAAAGTATAAAATTTGCAATTTTTATTCTCATGGGGAAACTGAAGCTATTTATTTTTTTGCATGTAGAGTTTATACAAAGCTTCCTTAATTATGGAAATAAGTTTTGTGATTCCTCTGATGTATATTTTTTCTAATAGTTAAACATTTAGTTTGAATACAACCTATTTATATTTACTTCTGTGTTGTTTTTGGCTTTTGTTTGCCATTACTTTAATAAAATTTCAAAATAAATACTCATTAAAAGTTGTGTCTGTCACAAAGAGTATTTCTAAAGAATGCAATTAACTAGAAGCGCACTAGAGTGCATGTGTTGGTGGGAGGAGAATCTCAAAACTATGCATTTATAAGTCTCACTAAATAGGATGTACTTATGCTTGTCATAGAGATTCTGAAAGAACTTTACTAACCAATATTAAATGATCCAAACAATACAAATACACTGAAATTTAGTATTTTTGCTTCAACTGTATTTTACTCTTCTCATATATGTCACCATGTATATATATATGTGTGTATACATATATATATAAATAACAGGTTATTTGTTAATGACCTTGAAAATTCAAAATTTTAAAATAATTTTTTGGAAATTATTCAAACATCCCTTGGTTTTATAGAATTAATTTACAAATTTTAGAACAGGACAAATTGTCTAAGAATTTGCTCCAATAGGAAAATTGTCTTCATTATATTATTACATGAAAACAACAAGAGCTAGTGTTTTCTAATCAATTTCTTTTATAACACCTAAAAGAGGGCAGCAGATAATTTATCAACAGTGGCTAAGTTACGAATTTTGTGGAATAGTATTTTTATTTGAGGCCAGGAGAAAATCCCAACAGATTTTTTTTTCCTCACAAAAAATTTTAGGACAACATGAAAGACAATATAGAAAGGAAAATATTTGTTGATCTAATCGCTGACCCCAAGGCCTTGAGCTGATCTATTTCTGTTCCAAAAACAGCTACTAATTCAAACCTCTGGCCTTACCTTAGTCCCGGAAACTAATTTCTTTAGTCCTTTGAACTAGGGAGGTCAGGTCAGAGCACCAAAAACTGGTACGAAGCCTAGCAGTTCATTCTGATTTACATTTATAACCCCAGTAAAACCTGGAACCAGAGGGCTGAGGGCAGTATAAAGGTAGCTCATAAAGCAAGAGAACTATTTGCTCCATTGTAGATGACCATATACATTTTTCAACCATAATAGGAATCTTAATTTGATGGAATAATAGTTTTGAGACTGTCCATTAGGTACACAGTTTTCTTAGATTGAAATGACTATTGCAGTACCTACACAGAAAGTAGTCTATATTTATGATTGAATACAATTATATACTGTTAAGGAAAACTTTCATGTTAAATATGGAGTAAATTTTAAGCCTGCTTCCTATTATTTACTGTCTGTCCTTTTAAAAAGTACGATTTCTGTTAAAATAAAGCTGGCACTAGAACATGTTTCACTTTGGCAGGACTGAACTTTGTATCATTTCCGGCTGTACTTCACTTACACAGCAGCTTTTTATTGCTCATTATCTATGCCTGGCTAATTTGAAAGCCAGTTTCTTCCAAAGGGATGCACTGTCAAGAGCTGGGTTTTCTTTATTTCAAACTCAGTTATACAATGTACAGATAATATGTAATGCTAACTTTAAACCTTGTAGAATGTCTTTACTGGATTTTGGTGTAAAAATTTATTCTGCAAAATGATCAGGAATCTTTTTATGCAAAAATGAGTATTTTATTTTGGCAGCACTAAAAGAAAAAAACAAACCACTGTATTTCTACATTGAGGTGAAAACAGTGTTTCAACTTTCTTATCAATCAAATACATTCCAAAAGAAAGTGTGTTCTATGAAGGTTCCAAAGCACGGCAAATCTTAACACAATAATACAGGAATCTTTAATACTGAAAATGACTCTGTTCTGACAGGGTGTTTAACATAACTTTCCAGTTATAAAACCAGTGAAGCAATCCCTTCCTAGTAACTGTGTCAAGAGTGAAGCTGGGCTTGTTCCATTAATACTCTTAACAATTTCATTGTAATACTTTTTACTAATATGACAATTTTAAATAAATTCTGCTGTACTTAAAAGAAGTCTTGAACGTGGAAAAGTGTACAAAGTTCCGGATAAAAAGATTAATAGATGCAATTTAAATAAAATTTCTCCTCTTCTTTCTTATCAATTAACAATAATGATTACCTTTAGCAGATACACATTGAGCTTTAAAACCCAATTCTCAAAATGAAAACTTGTTTTACATCTTAATCAGACATAAAAGGAAAAGATTACTATATTGGGACACCTTTTACGAGAATTCTGTTGTTGTTGTACTAAAGCAGAAACCAGTTCCTAAACCCTTTTATCCAATTGTATATTCTGTTTGGACAAATATCAAAAATAGAAGACTGTCACTACTTTTGCTTTTGTAATTGTGATTATTTTACTGCAGTCTTCTATAACTTTTACAGAGTTCATGGTCCCTAATATCTCCCCACCCTCCATTTTTCCTAGGTGGGGAAAGGGCTGCCATAAACTTCTCACTGATAGTTAGAGTTTCTGGAAACAGGTACTGTTTGTTATTATTTAAGAGTGACTCAATTTGGGCACTCTGGGTGGATGGTCTACAGGTTTTTTGGTGGTGCATACCACAGTCTCCAGCATGAAAAATCCTAGGAACTTGAGGAACCAGCACTTTCCAGAATTTTGGAAGGCAAGATACAGTCAAATGCTGAAGGGTCCAGTCCCAGTTATAATCATCGTAAGTACAGAAAGTATCTGTGCACTCAATCAGCTTCTGATAGGCATCCCGGGTCAAGGCCAGACCCATATTGTGCTCTGTGGATTTCCACGTTTTCACATCTACCTTGTCAGCAACGCCATAGAAACTGCGAATGGCAGTATAGGTCCCCAGGGAGAGAACATCACACTCAGGACACTCTTGCTGCTTTAACTGCCACATCTTTTTGAAGACATGGTAAAAGTCAGGGGCTAAGTAGTGATCCTCTTCTAGGAAAAGTATGAGGCCAGCATAGTCTCGAAGGACTTTGATCCTCTCCCATACAAAATGCAGCTTCCACCACCAGTGGTGTTTGGTTTGGGAGAATTTGGCCTCTCTATAATGGCCGAAGGAGTCGGGATATTCAGCATTAATGCATCCCATCTGCAAAGCTGCATTCTTCTCCACGTCTCTGGGGCAATCTCTGGGGTCAGTGCCCGGAAACTCGTTGGGGTACAACTGAATACTAAAAGGAAAGAACACCTGCAGAACCGGACAGAAATCCACTCCAGCAATCAGCTGATTGATTTCGGTCGACCAAAAGTCATGGCTAAAGATAACGAAGACGTTGTCGATTCCCTGGGCTTTTCGAAGTGAGTCCAGCAGCAGTTTGAGGTATTCAGGCCGGTTGTGCACCTGGACCACCAGCACCAGCTCTCGGGGGGCCCAGGAGCCGGCCTTACCTACATTCCTCACCGTCTGGTCAAAGTTCAGCTGGTACACTAAGGACCGGTACCGCAGCGTCAGGTTGTCCACCTCGGGGTGCGGGGCCGCCGCGACTAGCGGAGCCGCCGACTCGTTGGAGCCCCGGCGGATGCCCACGGACACGGCGGGATGGTCCCCGGCCCGGGCGCCTGCACCCCGCGCGGGCTCGGCGTCCAGCAGCGGCGGGGCGAGGGCCTCGTTCTTCCTTTGTCGCCCATTGCTGCTCCAGAGGACGAAGCCGCAAGCGGCCACCACGAGCGTCAAGATCAGCACCTTCCGCTTGTAGATACGGAACCTCATGGTCTCCGGCGCCAGGAGCGCAGGCAGGCAGACGGGCGCGGAAAGGAGCTAGAGGCTCCGGCGCGGAAGGGGCGGGCGGGCGGCGGCCGTGGCCTGCAGCAGTCGGAACTGGCCCCCGCGGCTGTCCTCGCTAACTCATCCCGGGCCCCGGGGGTCCTGGGGCCCGAAGGCTCTCAGCTCCCCCGCGCCGCCCGGGCTCCACACATCGTCGCCTGGCAGCTGCAGCTCGGGCACCGGCCCCGCCGCTAGGAGCCGCGGCACGGCGTCGCCTCGGTCCTCTCCATCCAGCACGGGTCCCGGAAGAAGCCTGTCGCGGCCCCACCGCACTCCGGCTCCGTTACCTGCCCTTCCAGCGGCCCTGCGTCCTCTGTGCTCTCATCTTTACGCGGCCCCGGACGTCTCAGACCGAGGGACTTACCCTCGCCCCACTCCGGCAGCGACTGTACTGACAACCAGCGACCGGCCCGCCGTACGCCGCGGTCCCCGGGCCCACACCCCTCCGCCCCGCCCCTCGGGCCGTCGGTTGGCGCTTCCCGGTCGAGTCTGGAGACGCACGGCCGTCGCCGCCCGCTGCCTATTGGGCCGCAGCGCGGTCGCTCAGGCTCAGTTCCTACATCCGGGGCGTTCCTTCCTTTCCTGTGAGGCGTGAGCAGAACGAGGCTGCAGCGTGGACGCGGGTTTTCCAGGTAAGCGGGGTGCGGGGCGGTGGCGATTCCGGCTGGAGTCCCCAGTGCTCAGGATCCAGGGCTGGGCCGTGTGGGCCCTGGTAGGAGAGGGAGGGCGAGGCCCGCCGCCTTGGTTGGTGGATTTCAAAAACGGGCTTCTCCCTTCCGGAAAAGGGCTCTCGCATGGCGGCTGCTGGGCCGGGAGGCACTTATTAGGGACACGTCAGCTTTCAGGGCTGCTGAGGAAAGGATGACGATGCTTCGGAGGGAAAAGTGAAACCAGGCTGATGCGGTCCTCGGAGAAGGGACGGGGCGGGCCGTGGAGGTGGCTCTACACCGCGCCCCGAGTGGGGCATGCCCGGGAGCTAGAACATGGAGGGAGAGGGTGCGCGGAGAGGCGAAAATAAACTCTAGCCTCGGCCTTCTTTCTCTGCCGAAGAAAATCAGGTATCACACCACTACGCTTTAGTTGTTGGGCAGCCACGGTAAATTAAGCCCCAGAGGAACCCACTTTGTGGGGGAAACTGTACTGGGCGTCCCTGTGTTGCTGCTCTTGCTGTTTTTCAGTGAGTTTCATTCTATAAATGCTCCAATAATTTAAGGATTTCCAAAAGCTGTGCACGTACATGTGCATTTACTCATACGGAAAAAGAATACTTGGTGCAGTTATACGTTACTGACTTGTGTAATGTTATCTTCCTATATTTATAAAACACTTGAATTTTCAAAATGTTTAACGTTTGCTGCCGTATTTTAAATATTTTACAACAGTTTTCATCGTGAAGACACCTCTACTGCAAAGATGGTCAATGTACCTAAAACCCGAAGGACTTTCTGTAAGAAGTGTGGAAAGCATCAGCCTCACAAAGTGACCCAGTATAAGAAGGGCAAAGATTCCCTGTATGCCCAGGGAAAGAGGCGCTATGATCGGAAGCAGAGTGGCTATGGTGGGCAAACAAAGCCAATTTTCCGGAAGAAGGCTAAAACCACAAAGAAGATCGTACTGAGGCTTGAATGTGTTGAGCCCAACTGTAGGTCCAAGAGGATGTTGGCCATTAAGAGATGCAAGCATTTTGAACTCGGAGGAGATAAGAAGAGAAAGGGCCAAGTGATCCAATTCTAAGCTTTGGGAATCTTTTGTTCTTCTATTTTTGAGAGCAAAATGTTGAAGTTATAGAAAAATTGCCTGTATGAGAATAAATACAGTGCTATTCTTACAAATCTTTTGTATTTTTAAAAATATAAGTAAAATCACAGGCCTAATTTGGCTGTAAATTAAAGAAATAATGGTAAATTATTTGTAAGTGAACTAAGGTTCATCCTCTTATCTAATTCATTATTTAAATTTAGTTCCACAAGAATTGGTATCTTGTATTTATATAAAAAGAAGGTGGGCTTCCCTGGTGGCACAGTGGTTAAGAATCCACCTGCTGATGCAGGGGACACAGGTTCAAGCCCTGGTCCGGGAAGATCCCACATGCCGCAGAGCAACTAACTAAGCCCATGCGCCACAACTACTGAAGCCCACACGCCTAGAGCCCGAGCTCTGCAAAAAGAGAAGCCATCCAGTGAGAAGCCCGTGCACTGCAAGGAAGAATAGCTCCCGCTCACCGCAACTAAAGAAAGCCGTGTGCAGTAACAAAGACCCAATGTAGCCAAAAATAAAGACCCTGCTTTTTGTATATGAATTTTAGGCTAAGATGCTTACAATGGGGATGGCTTGTAGATGAAAAAGAATGCAAAGGGCTAGGGTGTAGGAATAACATGGTGGGCACTTATTCCCAACACAGACTTTTTTTTTTTTTGCGGTAAGCGGGCCTCTCACTGTTGCGGCCTCTCCCGTTGCAGAGCACAGGCTCGGGACGTGAAGGCTCAGCGGCCATGGCTCACGGGCCCAGCCGCTCCGCAGCATGTGGGATCTTTCCGGACCAGGGCATGAACCCATGTCCCCTGCATCGGCAGGCGGACTCAACCACTGCGCCACCAGGGAAGCCCCCCAACACAGACTTTTATATCTACATTTATTGATGAAGAAATAATTGTCTTTCTACAGGAACATGTAAAAATCAGATAATGCACTAAATTTTAACTATGCCACAAAACTTCACTTTTTAAAGAACCATGTTTTAATATAGTTTTATAATATTTTCAGGCAATGTCTCACCAATTTATGAGTTCAGAAAATCCTAAGATACTTAATTACAGAATTCTTAGTTTTAAAGAGCAAAAGTGAATTAACTTTTAGAAGGCAGTATAAAGCCTGGGCTGGAAATCCCCGATCTAGGTTCACAGAGAGGATTTTTCTCCAGATACTTACACTCTTTCCCCTCCTTTGTTCCCAGAGGCTAGTTCTGACACTGTTGCAGTGATCTAGGAGAGAGGCTGATTTGAAAGACAGTGGGAATGAGGAGAATGAAACAGTTCTGCTTCCATTTTCCAAGATTCTTTTAAGTTGGTTCCTTTTATATATCCTCTGCTCTAGTTCAAATCCTAATCATCCTTTAGCTGGTATATTGTGGCTGATATATTGCTATCAGTTTTTTAATTAAAAAACTTAAACATATTAAGTGACCAAAACAAAAAGAACCACCCTCATATAATACAGAACTTAGTAAACGTAGCAATTTTCTGCTACTCCCACCCAACCCCAAAACTTCATTCCAGCCCTAAAAATTAAAAAACTTAGAAATCACAACAAAGATTATGGAATTAATATTATAAAACTTGTAAAAGCTTAAGTCTGTCCAAAGCAACTCCTACTTTATGTATGGTGAATATAAAATTCCATATATATTTAGAATAATATACCTGAAAAACACAAAAGTGCTTAAAAACTTATATGTAGTTTCATATCAAACAAGTTCTCACTACAGTTTAGACTATATTAGTGCAAAGTATATTTTCTGCATACAGAAACTCAATTTTTTTTTTTTTGATATTTATTTATTTGGCTGCACTGGGTCTTAGTTGTGGCATATGGGATCTAGTTCCCTGACCCGGGATTGAACCTGGGCCCCCTGCACTGGGAGCAGAGTCTTAGCCACTGGACCACCAGGGAAGTCCTAGAAATTCAATTTCTTTAACTGAAATGCAAGATGAAAACTTAAGAAAATTCTAGGACCAGAGTGGTTGGGATCAATATCTGTTTTAACATTAAAAAATAGCCCCACAACCCATTCTGGAAACACTAGGCTGAAATAACACAAGTGCAATAAGCTGATAAAAGTTAACACCACAATAAAATTAGGTTTTAATGAAATTAAGATGTTACAGCCAAATGATCGAAAATGTTACACTAATGCATTTTTCCCCTCAAGCAAGTATACAAAACCCAAGAAAAGCTTCCCTTTCTCCAATTTGACATGTAAACAATAAGTGAGTCCCAAATTGGCCTGTAACTAAATGAAATCTCTTTTTGTGGTATCACTTATTACATTAACATATCACAGGAATTTACATAACAGGTTAGAGAACAGAAGTAAGAGACAACAGGTGCTTCAGTACCACCCATATTATCTACTAAGACCACAGTGTGAGCAACAGAGTGTAGGTTCATGGTAGTAGTTCCTTGAATAAAACAACTTAGACAGAATCTTCCACAAACACACGTTTTTGCAGTATCCAAATCTTGGCAAAGATGGAAAGGAATGATACGAGAGCCATATGGAATCCTATTGGAAAAAAATATTTTAAAAATAGTTTTTAATGTGTTACTAGATTCAAAACTTCATGTACTAGATTCAAACTTCAAAACTTCATGAATTACTGGACACTGAAATTATAACAATGGAAAAATAAAATTACTCTTAATTAACTCAGTGTATTGTTTTATTTTCCTAACTGGTACAAATGGGGAAAATATACTAAGTAACAGCATATGACATATTTTGTAAACCTAAGAGGATCTATACCACTCCATAAAGTATCTTTTAGCACTGCCACTTAATTAGCATAACCCACTGAATACAATGAAAGAGCCATCTGTCCTTTATATAATTATACTGTATGACCAGTGTAACATAATTTAAACGTATGGCTCTGTCATACAATTTTTATAAATGATAATGAGAGAATCACTCGTTCTATCTGTGAAGAAACATTTATTTAAATAAATCCATATAGGGGCTTCCCTGGTGGCACAGTGGTTAAGAATCCGCCTGCCAATGCTGGGGACACGGGTTCGAGCCCTGGTCTGGGAAGATCCCACATGCCACCAAGCAACTAAGGCCTGTGTGCCACAACTACCGAGCCTGTGCTCTAGAGCCCGCGAGCCACAACTACTGAAGCCCGCGTGCCTAGAGCCCATGCTCCGCAACGAGAAGCCACCCCAATGAGAAGCCCGCGCACTGCAACGAAGACCCAACGCAGCCAAAAATAAATTAATTTAAAAATCAATCAATCCATATACTCTCATAGGCATCAAATGTTCAAAAGGGAATTTTAAACTGTGTGAAACAAATTTAAAACACATGTTGTTTGGGACATTAGTTTTACTTTAGTAGCCAAGTAAGCAATTTAACCTTGCTTAAATTCATTCACTTAAAATTTGCTTAAAATTTCAATGGCGCCCAATACAATTAAAATCCAAGTAAGTCAAAAAAAAAAAAAATCAAATCAAGTCAAACTCAAAACCCTCATCTACAAGACACTAAGAGACAGTTTCTTGAGGTTGCCTGCCCACCTCCCAGCTCGCTACTCCACCCTAAACACAACCATACCGCCATCACTTTGCATCTCCCACACACTGTTCTCTTTGTTGTTTCTCTAGTACCTAGGCTGGCACATAATAGGTGTTCAGATCTTTTTCAACAAATAAATAAAACCTACTATTATAATTTAAATTGGAGTTTAAAACCCTATTAGAAAAGTCTGAAAAGATACACATCAAATCAAAAATAGTGGCCTACTCTTCCTAAGGGATTTGGTATTGGCCTTGTTTGCAAGTTTTAATTTTTTCACATGTACGAATTTATTATTTGTGTAAGTAACAATTTTTTTCACAAGTTACTTACTTGTGTAAGTAACAATGTTTACATTCCAGGCTATTGGTTATAGTCTAAGGAAACAGGAAACAGTTAAAAACTGTACTTTCTATCCAACATAATTTAAGTTACAACATATTTTTCTAATAGACTATAACTTTATGTTTATAACCAGTAGTTAGGACAATTTTTTAAAAATAAATTTAGTTATTTTTGGCTGCATTGGGTCTTTGTTGCTGCACGAGGGCTTTCTCTAGTTGAGATGAGTGGGGGCTACTCTTTGTTGCAATGCGCGGCCTTCTCATTGCGGTGGCTTCTCTTGGTGTGTGGGCTCTAGGTGTGCGGGCTTCAGTAGCTGTGGCTTGCGGGCTCTAGAGTGCAGGTTCAGTAGTTGTGGCGCACGGCTTTAACTGCTCCGTGGCACGTGGGATCTTCCCAGACCAGGGATTGAACCCGTGTCCCCTGCATTGGCAGGCGGATTCTTAACCACTGTGCCTCCAGGGAAGTCCCAGTTAGGACAATTTATCAATAGCTAGATAACAGATGCTGTTCTCATGGCTTTGGATCTATATTCTTTTTAAAACAAGGGAGCTCAAAACATGCAAAATTATACTTTAGTAAAGATCAGAGTCACCTTAGCCAATCTGTTATGATCTTTTCAAATCATCAGTAACCATTTATAGTATTTCTCATTTGGACATAATTTTCAAATTTGAATAAGTACAATATATATATTTTTTCATATGTAAGTCTCAGAGAAAACACAGAACGAGAAACTCGGAAGAAGTACATTTCCAAAAGACACATGTTTCTCACAAATCAGTGGTCTTAACCTGAATCATCAGTATCACTTCTGGAGATTTAAAAAAATACATGACATACAATAGGGGTCCATCTCTGGAGATTCTGAACTAGTTGGTCTGAGGTAGAATCTAGGACCTAGATTACCAGAAAATCTAGATATATATTTCTCATCTATATTATTTAGGAACTCCTCCACAACTAATGATAACAACATTGGTTTTTAATTGCCAGAGAAGCAAATTACTTGTATTTATACATCCAATAAGTATTTATTGGGACCTATTATGAACAAGACACTGTTCTAGGTACTTACATGTATTGTCATTTAATAGGTAATTCTCAAATCCTAGTTAAGAGTCAATGCCTTAAACCAGTGTTTCTCAAAGTGTGGTCCCCTGAGCAGCAGCATCAACATTCCCTTGGAACTTGTTATAGACGCAGTTTCATCCCCACTCCAAATTTACTGAGTAAGAATCTCTGAGGGTGGGGACCAGCAATCTGCTTTAGTAAGTACTGTGTTACAATAAGCATGATTGTGATGCACTCTCAACTTCTGAGGATCACTGCCTTAAAACAATGAGCACTTAATTACTTTTAGAGCCTTTGTATTCAAAGTGTAGTTCATGGACTAGCAGCCTCGCCTGGAATGTAGGCAATCCAAAAATGGGCAGAAGACCTAAATAGACATTTCTCCAAAGAAGATATACAGATTGCCAACAAACACATGAAAGAATGCTCAACATCACTAATCATTAGAGAAATGCAAATCAAAACTACAATGCGATATCATCTCACACCAGTCAGAATGGCCATCATCAAAAAATCTAGAAACAATAAATGCTGGAGAAGGTGTGGAGAAAAGGGAACTCTCTTGCACTGTTGGTGGGAATGTAAACTGATACAACCACTATGGAGAACAGTATGGAGGTTCCTTAAAAAACTACAAATAGAACTACCATACGACCCAGCAATCCCACTACTGGGCATATACCCTGAGAAAACCATAATTCAAAAAGAGTCATGTACCAAAATGTTCACTGCAGCTCTATTTACAATAGCCAGGACATGGAAGCAACCTAAGTGTCCACCGACAGATGAATGGATGAAGAAGATGTGGCACATATACAATGGAATATTATTCAGCCATAAAAAGAAACGAAATTTGTTATTTGTAGAGTTATTTGTAGTGAGGTGGATAGACCTAGAGTCTGTCATACAGAGTGAAGTCAGTCAGAAGGAGAAAAACAAATACCGCATGCTAACACGTATATATGGAATCTAAGAAAAAAATGTCATGAAGAACCTAGGGGCAAGACGGGAATAAAGACACAGACCTACTAGAGCATGGACTTGAGGATATGGGGAGGGGGAAGGGTAAGCTGGGACGAAGTGAGAGAGTGGCATGGACATATATACACTACCAAACGTAAAACAGATAGCTAGTGGGAAGCAGCCGCATAGCACAGGGATATCAGCTTGGTGCTTTGTGACCACCTAGAGGGGTGGGATAGGGAGGGTGGGAGGGAAGAGATATGGGAAGAGGGAAGAGGGAAGAGAGAAGAGATATGGCAAGAGGGAAGAGATATGGGAACATATGTATATGTATAACTGATTCACTTTGTTATAAAGCAGAAACTAACACACCACTGTAAAGCAATTATACTCCAATAAAGATGTTAAAAATAAAAATAAATTAAAAAAAAAAGAAGATCTCGGCCGCAGGGGTTTCCGGGGCGGGGGCACCTAAGGGGCGCGGATGCTTGGGCTGCGCGGGGTGGCCGGCTTGGCTTTGTCCAGACCTGGGGCTTCAGGGGCCTCGCCGGACCCGCTCCGAGGGCGGCTGCGTGAGGCCGGGCCGGGAGGGAGGACTTGGCTTGGGTTTGTCCCACTCGCTCTGAGCCTCGTTGTTGCCTGGGCTTAGATGGCTCCCGCAAAGAAGGGCGGCGAGAAGAAGAAGGGCCGGTCCGCCATCAACGAGGTGGTGACCAGAGAATACACCATCAACATTCACAAGCGCATCCACGGAGTGGGTTTCAAGAAACGTGCCCCTCGGGCACTCAAAGAAATACGGAAATTTGCCATGAAGGAGATGGGAACTCCGGATGTACGCATTGACACCAGGCTCAACAAAGCTGTCTGGGCCAAACGAATAAGGAATGTCCCATACCGTATCCGCGTGCGGTTGTCCAGAAAACGGAATGAAGATGAAGATTCACCAAACAAGCTCTATACGTTGGTTACCTATGTACCTGTCACCACTTTCAAAAATCTACAGACAGTTAATGTGGATGAGAACTAACTGCTGATTATCCAATAAAGTTACAGAGCTGCCGTCGCAAAAAAAAAAAAAAAAAGAAGATCTCTACTACAGACCTCTAAAACAGAATCTGCTAAACAAGACTCCCAGGTGATGTGAATGCACTTAAAGTTTGAGAAGCAAGCTGCGGTTCTTAATCCTAGCTGGCCATGCATTAGAATACCTGGGGAGTTAGAAAAACACTGGGTCCTACTCCCATTCTTTTTTTTTTTTTTCAAATTTATTTATATTTTATTTATTTATTTTTGGCTGAGTTGGGTCTTCGTTGCTGCACATGGGCTTTCTCTAGTTGTGGTGAGCAGGGGCTACTCTTCATGGCGGTGCGCGGGCTTCTCGTTGCAGAGCACAGGCTCTAGGGCGCCCGGGCTTCAGTAGTTGCAGCACGCGGGCTCAGTAGTTGTGGCTCCCGGGCTCTAGAGTGCAGGCTCAGTAGTTGTGGTACACAGGCTTAGTTGCTCCACAGCATGTGGGACCTTCCCGGAGCAGGGATCTAACCCGTGTCCCCTGCATTGGCAGGCGGATTCTTAACCACTGCGCCACCAGGGAAGTCCCCTCCCAAACATTCTGATTTAATAAGTCTGGGGTGGGGACTAACCATCAGAATTTTTTGAAGCTCCTCAGGTGATTCTAAATGTGAAGTAAAATTTGAGAACCACTGCTTTAGGATAAGAGCTCTTAAGCTAGGGATGGTGAAGAGGAAAGACTGGCTTGGGTTTCAGTGGGGTCTATGAGCATTATAAAGTTGTACGCAAAAGTCTGTGTTTATTCATGTGTGCATTTTTCTAGGCCCATAACTTCTGTCATTTTTCTTTTTTTAAGAGTCTCTCCCCACTAAAAAAAAGTTAAGAATCTCTTCTTCAAAATATGGTGTTCCTACCATTTTATAAGCACTCAATAGTAATTTGGTTCACATCTTAGCTTCCACTCCTGTATGAAAGCCTGAATAAAATGAATAACTGGAGTTTGGTGTCTCATGACCAACTGCAGTTAGTGTTCAAAGACAAGGGAAGAGAACCAGGAGCTACTGAGTCCTCCTATATGCCAAATGCTTTGCCATTACATTAGATCATTTATCTTCACAACTCTGTAAAGTGGGTATTATTGTTCCTGCTCCACAGATGAGATTCAATCAAAGAGGTTAAATAACTTGCTAAAGCCACACTAAGGGGTGAAGCCAGAAATCACACCTAAGTCTGACTCCAAAGACCACACTTTACCACTATGTCAGATTGGAGTTCTCAAACTTTTAGACTGTATCAGAGATACCTGGAGGACTTGTTAAAACACAGAGAGCCGGACCCCACCCTCAGAATTTCCGATTCAGCCAGTGTGAGGTGAAGCTCAAGAACTTGCACCTCTAACAAATTCCTAGGTGATGCTGATGCTGCTGGTCAGGGAACCAGACTCTGAGAAACAATGTCATTCATTGATTTATTCACTCACTCACTCACTCATTCTTTATTCATTCATTCCCTAATATATTGCAGGTATGGGGGATAGATATCACATTTTAGACCCAAGGGAAATAGTGGAGAATAAGGCAAAGTCCATGCCCTCATGGATCTTACATTCTAGTGAGAATATCTGACAGAAAACGAACAAATGTTAAAAAATATGTATCATTCCAGGTAATAAATCCTATGACAAAAAAATCAAGCAATGTAAGGGGGTGGGGGATAACACTTTAGATAGAGTAGTCAGGAAAGACCTTTCTGGGGTGCCACTTGCGCAGAGAACTGAAGTGAGAAAGTAAGCTATGAGACTTTCTGGAGGAAAAGCATTCTAAGCAGAGGTAAGGAACAGCAAGACGGCCACTGGAGGAAAGCGTCATTGTGCACAGCGTCATAAGCTATGTTAAAGACTTTGTTACTCTGAGGATGATGACAATACCAGGATGCTATCAAAGGCTTACCTATTATATAGTACGGTTCGCGCAGAAGATTCCAATAAAGTTAATGGCATTTGCAGCTTTATAACTGGAAGGACTTCTGGTTGTTCAAAAATATTTCCAAAAAGATCCAAGTACTCAAGAGATAAATTTTTAAATTCACTAGGCAAAAACGGAAGCTTATTTCGAGCCGCTGACAAAAAACGCAGGTTTGTCAGTTGTCCCATCTTGAAAGGAAGTCGAATCAATTCATTATCATCAAGTTTTAAATCTGTAAGTTCTTGGAGCTGGCAAAACTGCACAGGGAGTGCCTTAATTTTGTTCTTGCTGAGATCCAAGCTCCGAAGTGACTTCTGGAGTGTAGACTGACACAAGGCTACACTAAATGACTCCAAGTGATTATCATTCAGGTTAAGTTCTTGAAGGTGGATGAGGTCTCCAATTGTAGCTGGAAGCTTTTTTATATGGTTGTGACTCAAGTCTAATTTTCTAAGGTTTTTTAAGGAAAGCATACGTATATCAACCCGGGCAAGCCCACAATAAGAAGTCTGAAGATGTTCCAGAGAATAGGGGAAGTTCTTGCTTAGAGGATAGTCCTTTTTGGATGTGATAACCATTTTAGTTTTAAATTTTTCAAATTCTGAAGTCTTCACTGGTGTGAAGGTTAAAAGTGGTGCCTCAACATCACAGCCTCTGTGAGCCAGTCTCACAGCTGAAAGGAAACCCTTTAGACTGCTGGAATTGGCCTGAATACATAAAAATAAGTTGTACAATTATAAATTCCATTTTAGATAATGCATCCATGCTAATCTATCCTAAACAAAGTCTGTGAAGTTATATATGCAAATCATGCAATCATTTATTGAAAATGGCTGTACGAATTTTTTTAGTATTCTATTTTCACTAAATTTCAATACAGATACAAAAAACTTTAAACGTTTTTGAAAAAATTATATTGAGAGACATACGCTAAATAAAACTGTTCACGGGGGAGCCATAAGAGTATAAAATAAAACAGGAAAGCATGAAAAGATTCCACTTAAGATTTGGGTTTAAGATTAACTGACCCAACGACTATAATCCAAAAAAAAAACACAAAAAAAGTTACTTAAATTTAGTAACCAAAGTCAAAAAAAAAAAAGAAAAGATGAACTGACCCAAATCTCCAGTGTCTCTGAGATAGAATAAGGTAGTGCGGTGCACTGCAAAACACCTGGGTTATTCACAAACACTAGGAATTGTGAAAAGCAACGGCCCTGTCAAAAGCAAGGCCAGGGCTTCCCTGGTGGCGCAGTGGTTGGGGGTCCGCCTGCCGATGCGGGGGACGCGGGTTCGTGCCCCGGTCCAGGAGGATCCTGCATGCCGTGGAGCGGCTGGGCCCGTGAGCCATGGCCGCTGGGCCTGCACATCCGGAGCCTGTGCTCCACAGTGGGAGAGGCCACAACAGTGAGAGGACCGCGTACCGCAAAAAAAAAAAGCAAGGCCAAATAGCACTCAATGCCAAAAGTACTAGAAAACATCAAAAGCAAGAGACTGCTTCCAGCTGGACATAGAAATCACTAATAAAGTGGTATGTGAACTAAGTCATCAATAAAAATAACTAATACTTGCAGGATACTTCAGAAGTTTCATAGAGTTTATATGTGAAGGACTAGTGAACTTTCAGCAAGTTTGGGAAACTAAGTATATGATCCTATTTGGTTGGAATGTAGGAGCTTTGTAGAGCAGTAAAAGAGAAGAAACATAGTACGGGGATAGATTACAGATGAGCTTGATGCCAAGGTAAGGAGGATAGAATGATCAGGCTGTGGGAAATCACTGAAGAATTTTGAGTTGAGAATTACATGACAAGAGCTATTTTGGCAGCAGTATACACAGTCAAGTGGAGTGAGGAAAGTCTGGTGACCTGGGTGAAGTAGTCCAGCCAGTAGGTCCAGAGTGGTCATCAGTGTCGAATTCTACAGAGCTCAAAAAGGATAAGAAATAACGGCAATGTGATTTGGCAAATGGGAGGGAGATCACTGATCTCTGAGGCAGTGTTTTGTGAGTAACCAGTGAAAGCACAGGTCAAAAGAGATAGCAAGAAAGTGGAGCCAATAGATTTAGCCTTGATTTTCCAGAAATTTGCCTATTCTACTTTTTTAATTGGTAAGACCTCTCAGCTTGTTTTTAGGTAGAAGGAGTTAGTGGAAAGATAGGCTGAATATAAGAGAAAATGAAAAACCACAAGAACAGGAGGAGGTAGGACAAAACACCTCCATTCAATACAAATACCTTAAACAGTTATTAAACTTTTAATGTTTACAAAGCACGTGCCTTGGGGTTAAGGATACCGCAAGGTTGAACAAATCACTGCTCCTACCCTCTGGGAAGGGGGAAAAGGAAAAAGTGAGGTAAGGCAAAGAAGAAAACAGTTTTTTATTCTAATGGTTTATGTATTTTAAAAAGTGATTATAGTAAGTAAAATACCCCCTGAAGTGTTTCTAATTGTATTTCATTCTTTTTTTTTAACACCAAATTTAGATTCATCACCTGTGATTCAGCTGGCAAAACGCAGACCTGTGCCACCTGCCTTATAGAGTTCTGTCTAAGAACACCCTGAGGCTCCATCTTGGGCACAGAAGCAAACCCAGTTTTCCTTCCCATCCTGGGCAACTTTTCTGAGACTGACTCTGCCGTTTTAGAGGCCATACATGCATGCCAGGGAAACTGCCGTCACTTCTTCAAACATACCAGCAAGTGACTGTCTCTGTTCAGCTACGTGGGTATCAGGATCCTAAAAGAGCCTCTATTCTCTTTACAGTCAACCAATCTAAGCATTAATGTTTTTAATACCATACCTTACTTAGACAGATATCCACGGGAGGCTCCTTTAACCGAACAGTGGCTTTCCCCTCATCCACAAATTTGGTGAAGAACTGCTCAATGTTCTCCTTTAGCTGCTTAAAACCAATGGGAAAAAAGGACAAAACCAGGTACCGTTATTCAATATTTATTACAACTAGAATGTGCCAGTCACTTTGCCAGGTTTGGTTTGGCCTTTAGTTCTTAAGTCTGGGTGTTCTGTGGTTTTAAGATTTAAAGGTTTTTGTTTGGGTGGTTTTTGGGGTATTTACACTCCTTATCTAGCATCTGGTAAGATATAATTGTTCTGGGCCTTCCTTGGTGGTGCAGTGGTTAAGAATCCGCCTGCCAATGCAGGGGACACGGGTTTGAGCCCTGGTCCTGGAAGATCCCACATGCCGTGGAGCAACTAAGCCCGTGCGCCACAACTACTGAGCCTGCGCTCTAGAGCCCGCGAGCCACAGCTACTGAAGCCCATGCACCTAAAGCCCGTGCTCCGCAACAAGAAAAGCCACCGCAATGAGAAGCCTGCACACTGCAACGAAGACCTGATGCAGCCACAAAAAGAGACATAATTGTTCTACCTGTCCAGTAACTCTTTCTTCTTCGAAAACAGAAACCCCTGTGTTTGAGGAGAATGTTTCTTTTCTCCCATTGCCAATAGCAGCTACTTGCCTTCTTAACTTCAGCCCATTAGTCTGGGGTGGGCATGCCTCCCACAAGACATAAACTCAGTGAAAGCAGGAATCTTGTCTCCTTTGTTCACCTTTATTCCCCTGGAGCCAGAAAAGTGACTGACACATAACAGCTGCTCAAAAATTTCTAATGACTAATGTTGCTTCTGCTTCAGACTTCAATGCAGCAACTATTTATTGAGAAGCCACTATGTACCAGGTACTATGACAGGGTGCTTGGGACAACAGTGGTAAGACAGACCAGCATGGTAATTACACTAATCAAGCTGGCAATCTCATAAGGACAGTTATTAAACAAGTAATTACAAGCATAACAAATATTAAAAGAAGGGAAGTACAGGCTGCTGTAAGACCTTATTAGCGAAGGGGTATGAAAGTGACCTTAAAGGTAAGAATGAAGGATTAAGAGATGTTAGGCAACTGAAGATACTGGGGGAAGACACAGCAGGTAGCATACCAAGAAGATGGAACAATGTGTTCAAAGCCTTCAAGGTAAGAGAGCTTGGTAGCTGTGAGAAGCTGAAAGATGTTCAGTGCACCTGAAAGATCCAGTGAAAAGAGGCAGGTGAGCCTAGAGAGGTAAACAGAGATTAGATGGTGAAAGATTCTGTAAACCATATTAAGAATTTCGGATTTTATCCTAGAAACAGTGATATCCACTGACTGACTTTAAGATAGGAACATGATTAGGTCTACATTTGGAAAAGCTTCCTTTAACTACAGTGTAAGAATGAACTTTGGGACGGAGAGAATGGGATGGAAAAAGACAACGGTAGAAGTAGGAAGATCCTTTAAGAAACTAGCGAGGCAAGGGACAATGGTGATTTAGATTACAGCTGGGATGGAAGGAGGTATGAAAATATGAAAGCTACCTAGGAAGTAGAATTGAAAGAATTCAATAATATATTGGATGTGGGGAGGGAAAGGCTTTAAGGTGCCTGGATGGGGCAGAATACTACTTAAAGGGTTGCAGAAGACTGTCAGAAAAGCAGGGTTAGGGATGGCAAGGAAAATTACTGGGGATATTTTGAGTTTGAAATACTGCTACACATCCAAGTGAAGATTTCCAGTAGGTAGCTGGCTCAAGTTGGAAGTTAACGGAGAGGACTAGCTAAAGAACATATTTGGAAATCACAGTCAAATGGATGACAGCTGAAGTCAGGACAGAAGAGTAGAGGGCTGTAAGAAAGAGCCCCAAGATTCTTCCATACTGAGCACTAATACCTACTCTTCAAGGCCCAGGACAAAACCACCTTAATTCAACCAATAAATGTTTACTTGACACCTACTATGTCCCAAGCCCTGTGGCACCACCTCTTCTACAAAACTTTCTCAAGACCTTTAATCAGAATTGATCTCATTTTTGATATTATATTACTCTGCTTCTACCTTTATTACAGCACTTATCATAGCCCACCTTTATAAGTGGTGGTTTCTGTTTCTCCCTTTCTGGTCTTGGAAAAACAGTGACTAAATCAGGTTTATTTCCCACAATATCTAGCACTGCACCCTGCACACAGTAAGTCTTCAACTAGCAGTTTACAATAAAGTTTTGGTTAGGTCAGCTATTGACTATTAGTGCAATAAACGTTTTAAAGGAGAGATCATAACAGACTCTGAAAATAGGCAGTACCTAAGCTGGGCATGAAAAGATAGGTTTTAGGGAAGACAACAGGGAGAAAAGGGAGACCCAATTCTGGTTATGAGTTTGCTTCTGTCACCTAACAGTTTTCTAACTTTTAAAATTTGGGTGATTTCTAAAGTTCTTTTAATTCGAAAGATTATACGAATTGATTCCATGGAAAAGGGGGAATTATTTAGACTTTCAACTACTCACATCAAACATTTACGTGGCTCTGAATGAAACAGCAATAACTCCTTTCCTCAACTATGAGTACTAACTGAGGAGTAAAACACTGTAAGGGAAATAATCTCAGAAATTGTATAAAGTCCAGTCAAGAGTCAGATGCAATGGTGGGTGATGAATTGTCCCCTCAATTTTATTATAGTAGGCACAAAGGTATTCCAGTCATTTTCACAAAATAACGTGCTTGGTAATCAACGTAAAAGGATTTTATAAAACTTGCACTTTAAAAATTCTATTTCAAAAAATTCCACTTCAACTTCCAACTTCTTCTGGAGGGTTTACTACTGCTAGGTAGATACGAAAAAGTCTTGGACCTAACAAATCAAGACTTAGGAAATCAAACATTTGAGGAGAAATAAAAGAGAGAGAGATGCAGTAACCAATAACTTTAATAAAAATATCAAGATGCAACCCAAGCATTACTGCTTTACTACTGTACTAATCTGGCCTAATGACCTTAGAAACACCCTACAAAGCCTTAAAACAAACAAAACAAACCAACAAACGGACAAAACTAGCGAAAAGCCTGTGGAGAAACAGAATCTACTGAACCAAAGAGTAGTCATTTTACAGTTCCCCCAAACTGGACTGATGCTTCGTTTACAGTTTAATCCGGCAGGCCGAAATTTCCAAGGCTTTAAAGGGGCGGGGCTGCTATCTGCAACTAAACAGCAAGGCTGTCAATACAAAGTCGCAGAAATGGGCAAGAAAAATAAGACGTGCATTCTCAAAATCGTTCCTCCTCGGGGTCCGCAGGTAGACGCCGGGGTCCGGGTGGTCATGGGGTTCGGGGGCCGGGCGCTCAGGAACCCCTAAGACGGAGTCCAGCCTCGGGAACAGTCGGGCGCTTAGGGCAAGAGCGCCCGGCTGCCACCCCTGACCTGCCTGCTTCACGCACCTCATAGCGGGTCCCGAGCTTGTCCTTCAGAGTGGAAATGAACAGGCAGGCGTGGTGCCGGCCGCCCCGCTCGCCCCCCGCTCGGGGCCGCGGCTCAGTCCTGGGCGCCTGCTGACAGAGGCTCAACACCGCCCGGACGCCCTTGCCCCTGTTCCTCAGTCCCAAGGCCGGCAAGTGCCGACTGATCACCTCCACCTCGCAGTGCAACTTCATCTCGCCGTAGCTCCAGCAACCAGCTGCCACCTCTCGGCTTTGAAACTTCCCCCTTCCCGCCGCGCCGCGCCGCGCCGCCGCCGGGGTCCTAGAGCACGCGGCTGTTCGGGGATCTGCCTGCCTGCTCGTGGTGCCGACGTCTCCGGTTTCTTTGTACAGCGGCTCCACGAGTCCTGCGGGAACGGGCGGCGTCCCCTCTCCCTTGCAGGGTCAAGTCCGCACTGTGGCTGCGGCCCGCGGAGGGCGGGCACCTACCACCTGAGGACGCGGCGCGCGTCTCCCGAAACCGGCGATCGGCGGGGGCGCCACGTCCTTTCCCGGGAGCGCGCGCTGACGGACGCAGCTCTTATAGTTTGGGGCCGAGTCCTAGTTTCCGCTGTTGACCGTTAATGCGCTGCACGCACACGTGGGGTCCTTGAGTTTCCTAAGGAAAGGCATCAGCTCCTCTGTTACCGGGGAAGCCCTTTTGCCTACAAACTTTCGGTCCTTTGCGAGTTGCCTAGTGCCAGTTGGGGCGCGACATTTCCCGGCGCCGATGGGCTGGTGTTTTGTTGTTTTTGGTGCTCCGGAGGCTACACCTGCTACGTCAGAAGGGAACTTGATATGACAGTATTTGACTTGGCCATTCCTGTTGAACAAATTCCCACTTTGCAACCGATAGTGGGTTGGATGGAGTGGCTGGCATCTAAGGCTTGGAAAGACCGTCCAGACCCCAGATGCATACCCTTCGGACTCCTTATTCCATTTATTAAAGAAGGGCCAGGCCCTGGGTGGGGCGAGGGAGGCGCTCACACTTAGGGTCGTAGTAGTCTCGCCCACTTAAATTTTGCGCGCTCGCCTCTCGCTGGTCCCAGATTTGTATTAAATATTCCATTTTGTCTAAGATGTACTTTCGCAAGTGTAAAATGGCGTCCAAAAATACTTTTCAACCGTGACAATATAATGATTTATTCTTGAATGAGCGTCTCTGTGTACAACAGTTTGAACCTAGAGGGTTATCCGTTGATTATCTTCTGAAAAACAAAGTTGGTTCATGAAAAGTGGTGATAAGGTAATAAAAAATTACTTTTTTTCCTATTTAGTGTTCTTGCTTGTAGAGCATGAAAGCACTACTCAGCATTTACCAACAGTTAATCTTATGGCTAGAGAGAAAAAGGATTACACTAAAACGACACCCTAGAATTTTCAAAGAAATTGGACTTTATAGGAATTACCTATATTTTGTTCGAGTGGGTAATAACATAGATGAAAAAAATAAAACACCTGTGTAAACAAGTATGTTAAAATATACCTCCGAACCTGTAGAAAAAGTTGGGAGCTGGGAACATTTTAAATGTTGGACAAACTGTTGTAATTTTATTTTATTTATTTTTTGGCCATGGTGCATGGCTTGTGGGAGTTCCCCGACCAGAGATCAAACCCCTGCCCCTGGCAGTGAGAGCACCTGAGTCCTAACCACTGGATCTCCAGGGAATTCCCTAAAATTACTTTTCATTTATTTTGTTTCTCCAGGTTTCTGTGCATACCAGGCATTCAACAGATAATTGAATATCTCTGACTTCCCGAATTTGTGCCCACAGTAAACTTTACTCAGGTTTGTAGCTCAGCTGGGTTCAAGCTAGTAAAATCAAATGTCATCATGTTCTTAAAGAGAGAGGTCACAATCTATGGACGGTGTAGACTTGTCTGCCCTAGCACGTTGGGACCAGATCTTGGAGCTGGTTTTTTTAATGGTAAATTTCATCTAGACTAAATAAAGCTGGGGCTTCCCTGGTGGTGCAGTGGTTTAGAATCCGCCTGACCATGCAGGGGACACGGGGTTCGAACCCTGGTCAGGGAAGATCTCACATGCCGAGGAGCTGCTGAGCCCGTGTGCCACAAATACTGAACCTGTGCTCTAGAGCTTGCACTCCACAACTACTGAAGCCCGCACACCTAGAGCCCATGCTCTGCAACAAGAGAAGCCACCACAATGAGAAGCCTGCGCACCGCAACGAAGAGTAGCCCCCGCTCGCCGCAACTGGAGAAAGCTCGCGCACAGCGACAAAGACCCAATGCAGACATAAATAAATAAATTAAATTTTTAAAAAACTAAATAAAGCTATATAGTTAACAAATATACACCTAAGAATTAGACTTTTATAGTGCTGCTTTTGATAGGGTTAGAGTAGGATAATTAGTTAGGTTAGAAATCTCACCAGGGGATTAAAGACAGAAAGGAAATTTTAACGGAGTTTGGGAGACTGTTGTAAGCTAATGACCACTCAAGAAAAGAATCCAGTTATCTAGCAACAATCTACTCTTAACTTGAAGGAAGACCAGATGCATCCAAGTGCCAGGCACACTCAAGCCACAAACCCTGATAGTTAAAACACAAGACGATAGATATGGAGTCTGAATCTTGTCACATAAAGTCAGGGAGTTAGTGGTCCTTAAAGGGTTGCATTTCTGCATGTAGCCAAGACAGGAATATAGGTGAAAGGGGAAAGAAACTAGGTGAAAGGGGACATTATACCAAAACCTGAGATGAATGACCATATTTTAGTATACATTACCACCGTTTTGCTAATATATATTTGACTTAAATAGTTCCATGACCATCCCAATTAGACCATATAGGGTCAAAGGAGGAACTTACGATGTAAGCCTTTGAAACCTCTAGGGGGCTCCGAGGAGCTCCAGTTCTTTCTGTCTCATGGAAGAAAGAATTCAGAGAGGGGCAAAGTGATAGATAAGTGATTTATTAGAATAGGATGCTTGTGAGGCTTATAAGCAGGAGGGAGAGAGAGTGCTGCACCCCGAGAACTTAGCGGGCTATGGTTTTATAATCAAAGGAAGAGTTGGGCTTGGGGAAGACCACCATCTTCCTCATTCCTGAGTAGAGGTCACACTTTCATCATCAGTTCCTCCTCCATGTCGGCTGGGGGACTTTTCTTGTCCCTACATGGTCAAGCCAGGACTGTCATGGCACAATGGAAATAAGCAAAAAGGCAGTAACATATGCTAAAAATGGTTAAATCATTTCAGGTTTCAGTATAACGTCACCCTTTCTTTCTTTCATTATTATTTTTTTTGTGGTACGTGGGCCTCTCGCTGTTGTGGCCTCTCCCGTTGCGGAGCACATGCTCCGGACGCGCAGGCTCAGCGGCCATGGCTCACGGGCCCAGCTGCTCCGCGGCATGTGGAATCTTCCCGGACCGGGGCACGAACCCGCGTCCCCTGCACCCACAGGCAGACTCCCAGCCACTGCGCCATCAGGGAAGCCCATATATTTTTGTTTTTAATGTGCCCAGAGGAGCATGTCCTAGGAATCAATAACTTACTGAGCTCACTGGACAGGATGTGGGTCTCATACCACCATTGTTTTATTGTTTTGGGGCATGTCTCATGCTCCTGTTGCATGGTTTTATTGCTAAGCAAGACTGCTTGGTTTTGTGGTTAAGCAAACCTGCTTTCTTGAGTAATCATTAACTTACAGGGGTCTCTGATACTTTTTTATCTACTTACAATCCCTTAGTGGGATTAACTATTTAATTACCTACTTTGTTCCTTTACTCTGTCCCTATCACCTTGACATCTACCAAAAAGTGAGGAAGAAGGTGGTCTTCTCCCCTCCCCAGGTTTTGTTTGATTATAAAAATATAGCCCTCTTTGTTCTTGGGGCTGCCTTGCCTGCCTGTTTGTATCTCTCACAAGCGACCTATGTATGCTAATAAACTCACTCTTCACCTGCCACTTTGCCTTTTCTGCAAAGAGACAAAAGAACCTGAGCTTCAGTAAGTCCTATACTAGGTGAGTGGTTTCAATTAAGACAGTGGGTTCGAGGTCCCTCCTAAAGTCAGGGATCGTGGGTTCAAGTCCCATCTGAGATGGAGTGTGGTTTCCCTTTTCCCTGTTGACACTCTTTGATCATGTTTTATAGGTTGTGTTTCCACTATGATTTCCTAATTAATACCCAACTGCCCCTTCTTAGTATTGCCATGTCAGTTCAGAACTGCATTACTTCCCTCCAGAATTATTTCTTTTTTTTAAAAAAGAGAAAAATACTTTATTATTAATCAGAGAATAGTATATTAAAATGAGATAACATATTTACTTATAGATCTGCAAAGATCTATAAGTTAAACAAACATTTAAAACAAAAATTTATACTGTTAAAACAAACATTTATACTCATTGTTGGTAAGGAATAAACATTCTCACATACCTTTAAGGCATCTGCCAATTGTCAGAATTATTTCTAAACCCACCAGGTCTTCTTACTTCAGTACACTTATTCATTCATTTAATATTTATGGTGTTCTTGCTGTATGCCAGCACCTGTGCTAGATGTTTAAAAGGCAAAGGTGCTCTCCCTCCTCCACCGCTGCCGCCTCCTTCTTCTGCCACTCCTGGTGCTGCTTGTGTGCTCTTTTGATGTGGACCTGACACCTCTTTAGTGAATCGGCAGCTGAGGAGAATCTGGCGCTCGCCATGGCTGATGAAAAGCCCAAGGAAGGAGTCAAGACTGACAACAATGATCATATTAATTTGAAGGTGGCTGGGCAGGACCGTTCTGTGGTGCAGTTTAAGATTAAGAGTCATACACCACTTAGTAAACTATTGAAAGCCTATTGTGAACGACAGGGTATGTCAATGAGGCAGATCAGATTCCAATTTGATGGGCAGCCAATCAATGAAACAGACACACCTGCACAGTTGGAAATGGAGGCTGAAGATAAAATTGGTGTGTTCCAGCAGCAGACAGGAGGTGTCTACTAAAAAGGGAACCTGCTACTTTACTCCAGAATTCTGTTCCTCCAGACCAAGAAGACATTCTCAATTAGAAAACCGCAATTTGGTTCCACCACATCCTGACTACTACAGTATAGTTTTCTCTATTCTTTCATTTTCCCCTTCCCCCTTCCTTTATTGTACATAAAGTAACTGGTGTACGTGCACAAGCATAGTGCTTTTTTTTTTTTTTTAAGTAAATGGCCAATGGTATGTTTTGTTTTTGTTTTCTTTCTGCGGTACGCGGGCTTCTCACTGTTGTGGCCTCTCCCGTTGCGGAGCACAGGCTCCGGACGCGCAGGCTCAGCGGCCATGGCTCACGGGCCCAGCCGCTCCGCGGCATGTGGGATCTTCCTGGACCGGGGCACGAACCCGTGTCCCCTGCATCAGCAGGCGGACTCTCAACCATTGCGCCACCAGGGAAGCCCGCGAAGCCCGCCAATGGTATGTTTTGACCGACATCTAATGGAGATGGGTTGGGGAAAAATACTGGTTCTGTGAAAATACCCCCTTTTCTCCATTAGTGGCATGCTCATTCAGTTCTTGCCTTTATATTTCAGTAAGTTATTTTGCTCTCACTGTTTAACAAAAAAAGAACAACATAAAAATCCTTGCATACCTTGTTCGATGGGAGAATTTTAATGCTTTTCATTTATCATTGTAAAACCAAGGACAATTTTATAACTTTTTTGTATGTAGCTGTTACAAGTAGGGCAATGTCTTTAAATTACTCTGAAAGAAATGAATCCTGGACAGTTTTCCCTTCAAGTCAAGAGTCTTATGGTTTAAATAAACTTCTTGTTCAAAAAAAAAAAAGGCAAAGATGAGTTTACATTGTTTAGAAGAGACAAATAAACCAATAATTATACTATAAAGGGAGAAATGTTAGATGAGAACATTAGATGAGTGTAAAGCAGCCAGATGATGAAAACAATTTTTTTTTGCTAAACTAAGGCTTTTTAACATTATCCTGAAAATTCTGGAACACGATTGAAAATGTTCAAGCAGGGAATAAAATTTAGACCTGTTTAAGAAAGGCTACTGTGGTCAGTGAAGGGATTAATTTGCAGTTAAAGCAAGCCTAGAGGCAGCAATACCAGTTACGAGGCTAAGACAATAATCCACCATTCACACTGTTGCCAAATTAAATTTTCAAAGGTATCTCTCATCACAGAATCCTAAAATGTTGAGCTGAAACATAATTTACAGGTATTCTAATTCAGTTCTCTCATTTTATAAGAGGGGAATGGAAGCTGAAAAGAGTAAAGGGATTTGCCTGTGACCTCATAGATAGTCATTGTTCGAACAAATAGTACTGGAACTTAAGTCTCATATGTTGTGCTTAATTCTTCCCAAAAATCTTCATGGATTTCCACTCCACAATTTAATTAAATACAGTTACCCAAAGCCTTGTCTCTTTTCCCCTCAGAATCCAGGTCCTATTACCTAGATGGACAAATCTCCCCAGAGGAGTCTCTATGGTTTTCAGTTCCCTCTTAGTTCCTGATCTTTGGGATTCCCTGGAGCTCAACTCTGCATTTTATTTATTTATTTTTAGTTAAAAGGAAGCTTTTATTAACAGGAAGGTTTTTCTTAATTCATATAAGATCCATCTTTAATATTAAATAGGATAATATACTCCATAGTCCGAGTCTAATTCTAACCCATGAACACTTTATTCCAGTTTAGTCCTCTCAGATGCTTGCTATGTTATTTATATTTTAACAGGTAAAAGCCATTAACTACTAGCTACTTAACTAAAAGTAACTACATTGGAAAATGAAAATTTATAGAATTTTGTCATTAGATCAGAGTAAAAAAATCAAACAGGATAAAATTTTGTTTAGAAATCTTTATCATTAGGGTATTCTTACACTTTTCAGAACAAGTATAATTTTCAGAAATTATACAAGGCAACTTATTAAATATCAATATTTAGCAATGTTTTGTTTAGTTGAAATGTTATTTTAATTGTAAAAACCATCTCCGGTTACAAAAAAAATCAAAAATCTTGTTGGCTTTAACTTGCTTTTACAAACGTCCTAAGAAGTCTCAAGCTAAACAATATTTTAAGTCGAAAAACAATAATTTTCAAATAGTTTGTTATACTATTTTTGTGGTTTATGTACATATATTAACTGGTTTCTTTTATAGGAAACCTGACTAGAAGTTTATCACTTTAAGTACTGTGAAATAAAGGCAAGAGCTCATCACCTTTTAACAAAAATACTCTGTATGCAACAATTCCCAGTATCAAAGATATTCTTATTTATTTAGTGGTGGATAATTAATTGCCTGCTACAAAATACAAAACAAAATACATTTACTGGATTAGTTTTCAGATTGCAGCTGCCCTCTGGCATCCAAGCAAGGGTTTCCATAAATAAAAGCTGCAAAGCAATTCACCTACTGGTTAGTTTAGGTCAATGATTTTTTTTCACCCTATTATTCTTTTTTCTTCTCCACGGCCTCCATCCCCTGCAGGGACACGGTATTATTAAAGACATTAAGTCCCTGGAATTTATGCATCAGAGCAAGACATCATTTGAGTAATTTCAAATGATGTACAGCTCTTCACGTAAAAAAAGATGTTTTGTGGTCGTAATTAACTTCAAAAAGTAATTAGATTCAAATAACCTGGCATATCATGCTTTAGCAATTACAGAACCATGATTTTGACACATGGCAATTTATAAGTTAGGCAAATGTGAAATGCTAAAAGATATGAACAGCTGTTCTTCTGTTTAAGTTTAGAGTGCTGCAAAATTCTGGCAATGACTTTTTCAGTTAACATGACCAGCCCACGATACAGCATACTAAGTCATAAAGTACAAATCCAAGGAAGGTAATACCTTTACTAAGTTACAAAACTTTGGCAAACCAATACAGTACTCTTTAACACAATAAAGTATATTTTTGTTGGCATCATTTATTACTTTTGTGATAGTTTTTACTCCAAAAATGTTAAGTACCAAATTAAAACATTGTGATTTTTAATGGTGGTTTATAGTAGAGCAAATTATTTTATACAATCAATGTCTTTTTAAAACTATACAGTTTCTCCTTTAAAAGTGAGTTCCCTCATGCAAATTCTACAAGTTTATTGCAGCAGGGTAGTCATGGGTATGTAAGAGGTGGCTCTGCTTGGTTCTGGGGTTGGTCCAAAACTAGGTAGAGTTCCAATGCGTGAAAAGCTTTAAAATTCTACCTTAAGGAGGTTTAATCAGCCAAAATCAATTTTCAAGTACTTTTCAAAAATTGTTAAATTTTCACATAAATACTGGAATCCTCAAAATCAGGCAGTCATTTCAGACAACACTAATTTCAGCCGATCCCTTTTATTTAGAAACACTGCACCTCTTGGCTTTGGTCAAGTCAAATAGTCTTTCTTCAGCTTATCAAAAAACAAAATTCTACCGAAAATATAGTTGTATTTTTATTTATTTATTTATTTTTAAAAATTAATTTATTTTATTTATTTATTTTTGGTTGCGTTGGGTCTTCGTTGCTGCGCGCGGGCTTTCTCTAGTTGTATTGACCAGCTTCTCATTGCGGTGGCTTCTCTTGTTGCAGAGCACCAGGCTCTAGGCGCACAGGCTTCAGTAGTTGTGGCGCATGGGCTCAGTAGCTGTGGCTCGCGGGCCCTAGGGCACAGGATCAAGTAGTATGTGGCGCCCAGGCTTAGTTGCTCTGTGGTATGTGGAATCTTTCCGGACTAGGGCTCGAACCGGTGTCTCCTGCATTGGCAGGCGGATTCTCAACCACTGCGCCACCAGGGAAGACCTGTATTTTTTTAAAATAACAAATAAATATACTGTCAGCTTGTAGAGACCTGGGGAACTGGGTGTTGTTTATCAACTTTCATTATCATTTCTTCACAAATGCTGCTGCCGCTGTTGGTGTCCTTATGCTCCCTCTTGCCGAAGCCGTCAATCCCTCAATTTCAGCATTTAATTTATGTATTACCCACTCCATTTGCTTCTCGGCCTTTATTAGCATTTGACGGTATCGTACTTGCCATCAGTCCTTCGAGGTTAACTGCTGAGACTGACTTCTTTCATGGTAATTATGGCTTCTTGAGTCAAAACAGTTTTTTCTGGGTCTTGAGGCAGTGGTTTGTATATGTCTCTCATCTAGTGAAACCATATTTGTAGATGAAATATTGGTAGATTTAATTTCCATTGTTTTCTCTACGGGATCCACTACAGAATGTTCTTGCACATATGTTTTGGCTCTTGCTGTAACAATAAGAGATTTCACAATGGAAGGCCGTCCCCACTCTGTGCTGAGAAGGCTATGGCTGTGCAGTTTTCCAGAGGGATCTATGTGTCTGTCCAATGCATCGACTCCAAACACACTCGGATTCATAGGGTTTGGGTATTTCTGCATTGCAGCTGTCGTAACAGTTTCCCATGGGTGGTCAAAGACGTGCTCCGAAGTCCAGATCTTCATGGTGCCGGCGGCCCGCGCGGTGTCCGGGTGTCGCTAGGGCACAATGAAGCAAAGAAGCCACTCTTGCCCCCGCCCCGCCTCTCAGCCGCCAACTCTGCATTTTAAAACATACCATATTTCTTCTAACAAGTTTGAGTGTTCACAGCAAGAGGAATCTTAGGTTATCTTGTCCAAAATAATTGCTATATGATTACTTATTTAATGCCTGTCTTTACTGCTAGACTACAAGCTTCCTGGACAGATTCTGAGTCACTACTGTTACATGCAATATCTAGCATAGTGTTCACATATAGTAGGTACTCAATGCATATTTGTAGAAAGAATGAATGAGTAAATGACTATCTAAATATTCATTCAACAAATGTTTATGAGAGCCTACATTGTGCCAGAATAGAGTAAGCTTACCGATGATTATGCATTTGGTTAATATTTCTTGAGTTAGAGTGAGTAGCTAGCCATTTGGGAGGGAGGGAAACTGGATTTCTCCCTTACTCCTGGGGGATGGTGATATAAATTTTAGGTGGATTCAAGATTTAAAATGAAAACCAAAAATGTAACAGTACAACAAGAAAACACAGTAGAACGTGTTTAGAATTTTGACACAGAACCTAAAAGTAGTGACCTAACAATTTGATAAATTTTCATACATAAACTTTAAAACTTTTTGCATGGAAGAATACCTGGAACATAAATGTAGAAATAAATAAGAACCTGGTGTTGTAGTGACTAGAATAACTTTGCAACCAACATGAAAAGTCAAAGGGCTAATTTTCTTCCATGTAAATATTTACAAATATACAAACTACAGCCCAGCAGCACATTACCAAAGCGGGTTGTAGACTGGAAGGAGAAGTTCTCAGATAAAGATACATGGCTGGCTTATAAACATAGCAAAACATGTTCTGCAGCATCGAAATTCAAATTGAAACAACACTTGCCATTTTTAGGCTATCAGAAGGACAAATATAAAAAAGTTTGCTAATTCGCACTGTTGGGGGAGTGTGGAAAAACAGATATTTTCTATGGGTATTTGGTTGAATTGTTATGATTTCTATAGATGGCAAATTGGTAATCTCTATTAAAAATTTAAAAGTTCATATTCTTTTGCCTCACAGTCCCATTTCCAGAATTTTATTTTACAGACATACTTTATAATATAGATATACTATGTAGATATAGATATAATTTAAGTATGCAAAGGAATGTTCAAAGATGTTCCAATTTCACTTCATTCCCTATTTTTGCTATATATTTCTCCATAGCATTTATACTCTTCTAAGATGCTTTATGATCTATTTGTATGATCTATCTGTACAAACAGAATCATACCATTGGGTATGGTATGCTTCTGTTTGTATAAATGAAAATAAATGTAGTAAATATATATAAATACAAACATATGTATATGGACACATTTATACATATGTATGTATACATGCATAGATATGCACATATACTTCTGTGAGTGGATGAGTAGATAGGTAGATAGATAGCTACACTTATTTCTTTAAAGATCCTGATAACATGTGGGTTTGGACAGGGAGACTGGAGAAATAGGGGTCTGGGTTGGATAAAAACTTACTTTTAAAAATACACTTCATGGGCTTCACTGGTGGCGCAGTGGTTGAGAGTCCACCTGCTGATGCACGGGACGCGGGTTCGTGCCCCGGTCTGCGAAGATCCCACATGCTGCGGAGCGGCTGAGCCTGTGAGCTATGGCCGCTGAGCCTGTGCGTCGAGATCCTGTTTCCCACAACGGCAGAGGCCACAACAGCGAGAGGCCCTTGTACTGCTAAACAAAAACAAACAAACAAACAAAATTCTGTGTGTATAACAACATTGTTAATCAACTGTACTCCAATATAAAATAAAAAGTTAAAAAATATACTTTATGTATCTGTGTTTTGCTTTAGAGTATACAATTAATTAAAATATCAACATCTGTTGAAATGAATATATATGTATAAGTTCTGAAATTGAAGATAGCTCAAGGGAGATGTATGTCTTTAAATGACAAATTATGGATGTAGAATCACAAATAATTGTGAGAATAACTTAAGGAAGAAAATAGGAGATATCTGAATAATGGTGTCTTAACATGCAGTCATTCCAATGTGCTTAAATTCAAAAATAATATCTATACTCTGTCCCATTAGAATGTGTCAGTCTTATAAGTATTACTTTTATTTTTTTCCAAAAGAAAATATTAATAGGGGTTATCTGGGCTAGGAGATTATGGCACATTTCTTCTCCTTTGTATTTTATTGTATTTAAGAAAGAAAAAAAGAAAGAAAGACAGAAAGAAGGAAAAGAAAGAAAGAAAGAGAACTCAGTATGTGTTATATTAGGGGGAAATATGTTTTAAGAGAAGAATTTAAAAGCCAAATACAGAAGAGTAATAGGAATCTGTAAGAAGAGTATAGGATTAAGCTAAAAGCTCTTTACAAACATTGGGTTAAAATGGACTTTTAAAACTGTATGCTCAGCTTTTTTGTTTGTTTGTTTTCGCGGTCCTCTCACTGTTGTGGCCTCTCCCGTTGCGGAGCACAGGCTCTGGACGCACAGGCTCAGCGGCCATGGCTCACGGGCCCAGCCGCTCCGCGGCATGTGGGATCTTCCCGGACCGGGGCACAAACACGTGTCCCCTGCATCGCCAGGTGGACTCTCAACCACTGCGCCGCCAGGGAAGCCCAAAACTGTATGCTCAGCTTTTTTATTGGAAAAGAAATTGATAATACCATCGGTGGAGATAGATGGTGCTACATTATCTTAAGACTGAGCAGGAAGTACAGCTTCTCAACTGCAGTTTTGTAATATCTCCATCAAGAAGAAAAACTTTCAAGACCAGAAAAAACATTAAGAACTACTTGAATATCAAGATAGTTTAAGAGATTGTTACTGTTCAAGTGTAACTAATTGCTTCTTGTTTGTCTTTTCTTCCCCCCAACTTTTAAATGAGTTCACTTCTTTTGGCCCAGAGGATTATATATCAGAGTATTGAAAATATTTATGGAATTGATCTCAGAACATTGTAATCTTCTAAAAATTACGGAGGCCAATTGGGAAAGGTCTGAGAAGGCTATAGGTGGGAAATGTTTGATTAGCTTTGGAGAGGCACATGGATTTTGGAAACTACACATCTATGACTGATAAATTCCAGGCAAACTGTAGAAACTTGACATTGGACCCTTCACAATCAGGCTTTAAGTTAAAATACCCTTTCAGTCATCTATCACTAGGTCTTTTGTGCATCCTTCTCTCTAGTTACACAAGATTGTTCATCCTCTCCAAGCTTTTTCCAACTCCATTCTTGGGCTCAAACTCTTCCTCTCACTATGCATTCCCTTCCATCAAGTGCCGCCTGTAAAAACCCCACTCTTCACTTAAGGTCTACTTCAAAGGCCCCTCAAATGAACCTCAGGCTGGAATGAATCTCTTTCTTCTTTGCTCCTTTTGTGTTCTATGAGCACATGTATCATCTAATGCAATTGTCCTACTAACTTAGTTGTATACATATCATTGAATTGTAAAAGTTGAAACTGAAAACAAAAAAGTTGAAACTGGAAAGAAGGGCTCTGAGATAATCCTATTTTCCTCACTCTATTTGTTTTGAGGGCAGGATCAAGTCATATCTGGTTTTTAAATCTCTGGCTTGACTCCTTCCTTTATCATCTTGTTTTCGACCAAAAACAATCAAAAACAAAAAACAACAAAGAAGAGTTCCTGTGTAAAGTTTCCCGCATTATTGCACCCTGTGGTACATTTTATAGATCTAGTTAAAGCTTTGATATCAGAGCCATGTACAATTTTAGGTTTATCTAAAGACATTATAAATAACCATGTGGATTTTAGGGACATTTTTCAGATTATTAGATGGCATTTGGTTTTCACTAGTTATTTTATTACCAAATCATCTGGTCAAAGCAACATATATTGGGCATTTACTTGCTTCTTACTTTAAACTTAACTAACTACGTTTAAATATTAAATTAAACACATTAAGTCGTGTCATTCTTCTGGAATGGTGTAGGTGTATTTCTAGGAGCAGTGTGTCAATTAAAAACCGTTTGAAAACGTATTTTGTCTCACAAAACGGGAACTCCTACCGTTGACTCCTAGTTATTACAGTTGATTTTAAGTTATTTTATAAGTTTACCCCAGTAGGTGTCAGTATTGAGTGAAGGCAAAAATCCTTTTTCCAAGTGTAAAATTTTAATTAAAACAATGTAAAAGGTTCAGACGATGATGAAGAGACGGTATAATAGTGACATCATTTATTTCTAGAGGGTTCAAAACTCATTTCTGGGGGTTCAAAAGAGACGGGGTCTCGCTATGTTGCCCAGGCTGGAGTGCAGTGGCTATTCACAGGCGCGATCCCACTACTGATCAGCACGGGAGTTTTGACCTGCTCCGTTTCCGACCTGGGCCGGTTCACCCCTCCTTAGGCAACCTGGTGGTCCCCCGCTCCCGGGAGGTCACCATATTGATGCCGAACTTAGTGCGGACACCCGATCGGCATAGCGCACTACAGCCCAGAACTCCTGGGCTCAAGCGATCCTCCTGCCTCAGCCTCCCGAGTAGCTGGGACTACAGGCACGCGCCACCGCGCCCGGCGGGGAGAGCCAGCGAAAGAGAAAACTAGAGGCTGAGGTGTGGTGACGTCATCAGCTGTGCCCGCCTAGATTATTTCCAAGCTTCCTCTTCACACCAGCGTAACAGCGTAGCCACACTGCGCACGCGTCCTTTGTCAGCACTGCCTTCTGGGTAAGCTGTGTCTGAAAATTTTGAAGAGCGCCTGCGTGCGTTCTGTCTTTCCTTTTGCCTTGTTGCAGCCAAGGAAGCAACATGGGGCACCAGCAGCTCTACTGGAGCCATCCGAGAAAATTCGGCCAGGGTTCTCGTTCTTGGTGAGAAACAATGTAGCTTCAGGGAAGGGTTGCTGTGGGGCGCGACGCTGCTTGAAATGTACTGTGGAGGAGCCCGAGGGCGGCGCGGCGTGGGGAGACGGAATCGTAGCTGTGTCTGCCGCCATTACAGGCCTATGATGGGTCCGTGGAGACTGGCAGGCAGTGCGGGTGGTGGCTTCCCGAGTGCCGAATACTTTGCTTTCTGCGACTTGGGGTAACGTCATCTCTTTCCTTGCAGCCGCGTCTGCTCAAACCGGCACGGTCTGATCCGGAAATACGGCCTCAATATGTGCCGCCAGTGTTTCCGCCAGTACGCGAAAGACATCGGCTTCATTAAGGTACGGCCGCCGACGCCGTGCTCTCCTGTGTCCGTGAGGGGCCGACGAGCGGGTAGTTCGTGGTGTGGGCATTTGACCAAGTTCTGGCAGTCATGTTAATAGAATGGAGGTGGAGGTGAAGGCCTTAAAAGTAGACTTTCTCATTCCTTTTTACCCACTTCTGACAGTTTTAGGTGCTATGTATGATGTTGCATAAAATTACTTTTCAGGAACAATTAAATACTAAATGTCTAATCGTATTTAGCTAATTTTAGCAGAATACATATGTTGTCCGCTGTCCTGAAATGTTGGATAGGGCCGTGCAGTGGAATGAGCTTGAGGTTTGGGGCCAGGTAGACCTTTTTAGGATTCAGAGATCTGAATCCTAGTCGTGTGACTTTGGTCAAGTCACTCAAAGCTAAGTATTTGCCTGTGAAAAATAACTGTCAGGGTTGTTGTAGAAATTAATGTATATATGAAGCTTTCTTGGCTCCTAAAAATCGCTTAAATGCTAGAAGTGAAAACTAATTCCTTATTGGCCCTTTGAGATACAAAATAACAGTCACTACCTTTTTATTCATAATTAGAGCTCGAAAATATCGAGTAGAACGTATTTTTTAAAATTAGGTGTCCTTATGTTTTACTGTTACAGTGGATATAAGTTGTTTAATGTGAGATTTCTGTGACAGGAACAAAGTATCTTAAACTTTTGGCTTTGACCAAATACTTAAGAGTATGTTTAGTATTACTTTGTGGAAGTTCAGATAACTTAGTTGGAGGTAGTAGATCAGAGAATGGCCCCAAGCCCGGTAATTTTGTGTCCCATTTTTCAGAGGTTAAGATTAAATGAGTTAATTTATGAACGGCTCCTTAGAATAGTGGTAGAATTTGCTGCCTACTTAATGACCATCCTGAGCTTTTGGTAAAGATCATTTTATGTAGTAGTGTTTTTCTAGCGGGAAATGTCTTTGATGGTAGAAGTGGGTATACCAGTATTAAAACTCACTGTCTAAAATATAATTGTTGAGATTTTTGGAGCAGTTTGTAGTAGGTGTTCAGTAAATATTTAAGTTCTTTAGATCGCCATAACTAGTTGGGGTGGTCAGATTTCCAGTTTAAACCTCATTCTATAATGAGCCATTTTTTTTCCTGAGAATGAAATGGATATTTAAAGTGTTATGCATTAATTCATTTCCTATCTGCCTTTTTTTTTTTGCAGTTGGACTAAGTGTGAACTTCTTGAATGGGTCATCACGCATATCTACCTTCCTCAGAAACAATACTAACTCTTTGTATATAAAATAAAAAATATAAAACTTCAGTTATGAATGTTTTTCATGTGAATGTAATAGCCAATTGTTCATAGAAATCTTTTAAAAATTATCTTCAGTGGATTCGTCTTCACAATATGTGTCTTATTTTCCTTCAGTTATATAAAAGTATTCTTGCTGGACTCTGGTAAATCCCAGTTTTATTTTTATACTTAACATCTTTTGTTCCATGAAGTGCCTACTATATACAGGAGCATCCAGCATATAACCTGAGACAAATTGTCTTTTGAGTAGACTGGCTACAGTGAGCTGGGCAGTGAAAGTAAAACTACAGAAAATTGATTTTGAGAAAGAAGGCTAGCACTAAAACCTGCTCTGAGCATTTACCTGGTGGTGGCAGTCCTAGCTTTTGGTATAATTAGCAAAACTTGTAAATTTCTCAATTATTTGTATGTGGAAGGGGTGGGGTGGGGAGTGATTAAAATGGGTCTTGTGAGCAAAAGTAGATCTTTAGTGGGGCAGGGGTAGAGACAGGGAAACGAGTGTATTGGAATATTTTAGGCAAATGAGCTTGGTTTGGGCTAGGATAAGAGTAGTTGAGGTAGTCACAGTGACCTCTTGAAGAGGAAAAAGACTGGATTTGCTGATGGATTAGTTGTGGGAGAGCAAAGGATGACTCCAAGCGTTTTGGCCTGAGCAACTGGAAGGGTAGAGTTACTATTGAGCTAGGACTGAGAAGTTGTTTTAGGGAAGAAAAAGTTCAGCTTATAGCATATTAAATTCAAAATGCTTATTAGACATTCACGTGGAGCTGTGAAGTAGGCATTTATCTGGAGTTGACAGGAGCTTGGGACTGGAGATGCAACTGGTTGTCCTCAGTATGAATAATTGATGCTATTTGTGGATCTCATCCTTGTGACTGGATGAGATCTAAGCCCTAAAGTCTAAGGATTGAACAATACATGGAGAAGACTGTTCTGGGTTATTCCAGGGACAGGTGGGAAGATGAGGATTCAACAAAGTAGACAGAAGGAGAACCAAAAAGTGGCATACTAGAAGCCAAGCAGGACGTGATCAACTGTAACTGCCTCTTAAAATTGGTTGGTACAATGTCATCCAACAGGAGAGAAAGTGTGCCAATGGAAGCTGGAGTGGAAAAAAAAGCATCTTAACGGACTGGTTAAATTAGCTGTGAAATTTTCAAAAACAGTGCAACACATTGCTAGTTTAAGAACCTTAGGGAGCTCATGAAAGCTAGGGACACTGAAGCTTAGGTCTCGAGAGCTTCATGGTAAATTCACCTCTACTGACCCTGAATCCCAGGAGTACATGATAATTCTATGGTGGACCTCCCATGAAGTTTCTGTTTTTTTGTTTTTTTAACATAGTGTTGCTGGGGAAGTGTCTTTAGGGAACAGCTAGGTTTTAAACAGGAAGAGGAGGTGGATAGAATTTTGGTAGAGGAGATTGAGGATGTGGGAGTTTTCTGATAGAGTGCGTGGGTGAGAAGCAGTGCCAGCTGAGCAGTTGTAAAAGTATTTAGGTGAAATAGAGAGGCTTATTCATAATGGTTTAGGAAAATGAGGTCTGGTATGTGTTTGAGAGTTTTGGGGAAGAAATGGACACCGCTTTAATGGGATAGTCCTGAGTAAATGCACCTGTAAGAATTATGCATTGGTTGAGGGAATGTGTGGAAGGGAACATTCCCTAGCCAGTCCCTGTGTGTGTGTGTGTGTGTGTGTGTGTGTGTGTGTGTGTGTGTGTGTGTGTGTGTGTGTGTGTGTGTGTGTGTGTGTGTGTGTGTGTGTGTGTGTGTGTGTGTGTGTGTGTGTGTGTGTGTGTGGTGGTAGTGGGTACGAAGGCTGGTGTGCACAGCTGGTCTTCCCTATTAGTGGTTGAATAACTTACTGCTAAAGATTCTATTTTGAAATGTATGTGCCAGACGTTCTTAATACCCACAACACACTGTAAGGTTGGAAGACTGTACCTCTTGTCCCCAAAGATAATTACATGATGGCAAGCACTACTATTTTCATATTTACCACAGCATGTAGCATGATACCTTGTATATTAATAGTAGGTCCTGAATTGTTGAATTAAATTCCCTAGTAAAACTCAATAATGTTTTGTTTTTTATAAATTTATTTATTTTTGGCTGCGTTGGGTCTTCATTGCTGCGCATGGGCTTTCTCTAGCTGCGGCGTGCGGGGGCTGCTCTTCGTTGCAGTGCATGGGCTCTAGGCGTGTGGGCTTCAGTAGTTGTGGCTCACGGCTCTAGAGCACAGGTTCAGTAGTGGCGCATGGGCTTAGTTGATCGGCATGTGGGATCTTCCAGGTCCAGGGCTTGGACCCCTGCATTGGCAGGTGGATTCTTAACCACTGCACCACCAGGGAAGCCCAAGCTCAATAATGTTGATGGCAAAATATGATAGATTTTATAAGAGAGGTTTAAACAACCTTTGAAGCATAGAGTATATAGTCTTAGGTTGACTTACTGAATTAGGGCTGAATGGGACCTGTTAAAAGACCTGTTGAGATTTTATTTAACTCATTAATGAAACCAGTAAGATTTTTCTACCAGTTCAAGGGAGAATTCAAAGCATCACACTTAATAGGTGAATCAAGGATATTGAAATGAATTTATAAATAAATGTAAAACTGGCATTTTCAACAGGGGAGGGAGGTCAAGTTATCCACCAGACAGAATTTGCGTGTCCATGGACAAGTATCATTTATGTATAACTTGCAGAGTTGTAAAATAGCTCAAACAAAAGGCTCAGGTTTCCTCATCCCAAGATTCTACTAGACAGAGCTTTAAGTTTCATGAAAAGTAGCCAGTAACCTTTTGGTCCATTTTGAAGTCTTTCACAATTTTTCTCTACAGACTTTTTGTCTTACCTATAATTGGTAAAATTTTGGGGCGAATGCTGTATGTGAGGCACTTTCTTAGTGCTATTACCGAGTCCAAGCTCGCTCTGCTCGCTGCACGACAGGCCAGTAAATCGGGAGACGAGTGCTGAGGCAAGGAATATAACTTTCTTCGGAAAGCCGGCAGACCTAGAAGATGGCAGACTAATGTCTCCAAAAAACCATCTTATAGTTTTTTTGGGTTTGGATGCCAGTTTCTTTTATAGAACAGAGAGGGGAGGAGATGAGGAAGTAAAGTAAAAAGGCCATAAGATTTGCAAATGTCCCCTAGAATGGCCAGCCCCGGGGAGAGGATGTGTTCATTTCTTCTTTCTTGCAGCCATCACAGGTGGACAGGGTCAGGATGTTTCCCTGAACAAAGGCACTTTGGCTTTAACATTCAGGCAGAGGGCAGTGTTCCCCAAGGCAGGCCCCTGTGTATAGACAGTATCCTTTTAGTGAACAAAAGCAAAGGAAAGCGAAGGTTAAAGTGAAAGAAATAGATCCAACATGTCAGATTTGGCTCTTCCCTGTTACAGTGTTTTACTTGAATTAGCTCCTTTAATACGACAACTCTGTGAGGTATAATCCCCATTTACAGATGAGGCAGCTGAGACACAAAGAATAACTTTTCAAAGAAAGCACAGTAAGATTCAAACCACCAGTTAGGACGTCTTGAGAACTCCTGCTCCTACCATTAAATTCTAAATGTACAACAATTAGAGAAAGCTTTGGTAAATATTTGTAATCTACAAAATAGCCCAGAGAAATAATTTTCAATAAAAATGGGAAATTGTATATATGGTACAATTTCGCTATGTTAAAGTGCACAGAAAAAACAAGGAAACCTGCCAGTATGTCATCAGTGATTGCCTTTGGGTAATAGAATTACAGGTGATTTGCTTTGAAGCAGTCAGATTAAGATATGTTTAGGGGTGGGGTATCCAGTGATGTAGTGTATAGTGCCCCAGGTACCAACTTTGCTAATTAGGTTTCTGCTCTTCCCCACACAGCTCATTCTATTTTTAGATTGCTCTGATAGCAAGTTGTTCTTGCTATTTCCTTCCACTGATTTCTATCCATTGATATTAATTCTATGTGGTCCTATACAAAACAAGTCTAATCTCTTTACTGCAAGAAAAAAGTTTAATTATTTAGGCATGAGGACTCTCATGTTCTTCTGGAATCTTCTTATTTCAGGCTAACCATTACTGATTATTTCAAATGTTCCTTATAGGACCTGATTTAAGAGCAGTCTCTGGTGTTCTCTGAATTCCACTCCATCTAGATCCTGACAGTGCCTGGCATAGCATGTTTCATAAGGCAGGCACATGGTAAAAATATAATGAATGAATGAACAGATTTGGTAGTGTCTTTAATTTGTTTGGGCATCAGTGCTTCTTCACTTTTTATAAGCCCTCTTTTACCATTTCAGAAAGACCAGAGACCCTGGCCTTCAACAGCTATCTACATGGCTAATGCCCCGGACAATTTTAAATCAACCTGCTCTGTCTGAGACATAGTTCTTGTTGAAAACTATCTTTAATGATTGGTGCCTTAGAGAATTGGGCTTTGGGGTAGGCAGAACAAAAGGTAGGAGGAGGTAGTCACACCTACTAGTGGTGTGACTAAGAAGGGTAAAACAAGGTGTTTGAATTTCCTCAATATCCACAAAAATTGAAAAAGGGAAAAAAAGGAAGATAAGGCTGAGCTGCTAGATGTTTCTCAAGGGTTAATCTAGAAAATTAAAGGCTCAGTTTTTTGATATTGCTGAGTATATATGTGTGTAGCAATCAAAGCTATATAGGGGCCAAAGATTAGACTAGATTAGACTATTGGCTGTGCTAGTTCCAGGTGTCCTCTGTCTATAAGAACTTTAAAGGAATTGAGATTGGAAGTGAAAAGTTTAATCTAGATGGGCTAATTATATAATTTAAATTTAAAGTCATTTGGTTAATGAGAAAATAATTCAAACAGGTTAAATTCAGCCTATTATGTATGTCATGGTGACCACCCCCTTGAGCTGATTCCAGACTTGACCTTCTGAGTCCTGTAAACAAACGCTGGATTCCCTGACAGATGAACTGAAGACCTATAGAACCACAATGCTCCCATTTCCCTTCACCCCCTAAGCCCCCACATTGTTCCTATTAGTCCCCTTATCCCCTAAACACCTTTTTATTTGTTTATGAAGAGATCCCTACCTGCCTGAATTATTTCAGAACCACTGATCTTGGGGCAAGGACTAAAACATCTCTGGCTCTGGAAATGACTGCCGTGGTCCTCAACTGAACCCCCATCCTAAGAGTTCAAAGGATGCATTTCAAGAAGCTATGCTCTTGGTGAAAATGACCAACATTCCCTTCACCTTGGGATGTCTGACATTGGTCACTTTCCTGGACTCATTTTGTAAGCAGGTAAGGTAGGGGGATCCCCAGAGACAGAGAACCAATCATGGCTTTCTTGACATAAGAGAAGCCATTTTTGGCTTAAACCCTTTTGTGATCTAAGCCTGGCCACAGTGCTTGTCCTTGAACAGGTTTCAGTAATAATGATCTTAGGAGAACAAAAGGACAAACTTAGCAGGCAAGAGGAGTAACAATAGCAAAGATAACAAATTAGTTGTAAAGTCTTCCAGTTCTGTTTCAATGGTAAAGACTAGCCTAAAGCACTGTCTTGAACTATTTTGCAGAATTTAAATACCCCCTTAGGTGCTCAGCCAGGAGATTCGACTGGAATCTAAGGGATGATGATGTTGACCTTTTTTGAGCTTTTCTGAGTGACTCCTGACCAGTGCTTTGATGTCCTTGGTCAACTCACTTTGTTGCTCAGACTGCCACTCAGCTGTATTACTGTAAAACCTTTATTCAGTTAACCCTAGAACATAACAGTGTTAACAAAAAGAAAGGGAGGAGTGAATTTCTATTGACAGGGACTGTGACTAGAGTTGCTAGGGTCCTGACGAAAGGGAGGAGAGTGAAGAGGTACCTGGAGAGTGGGGGAGAGAAGCTAGTGTTAAGAGAAAAATCATGCCTTCTTTCTGCTTATATATGACGGTGGTTCCAAGGCCAGTAATGCAGGATATCAGTGGTCTCTTTGAACACATTTTAGGACAGGTACATGTTCAGAAGCTGCTTTGTAACTTCTTGCTGTGTATAATCCAGGTTTCAGAATAGGATCATTGTAGGTATGTTTATAGTTTTAGATGTTGCAGCAATGAAAGGAAAAAACAGCTTTGCTTAATAAAGTTGTAAAGGGTGTTAAGTACCAGTGGCCTCATGCACATTATACAACCCAATAATAATTATGCTGATTGTGTAAACAGCTCCCCTGTGTAGACTAGCTGAGCCTCCACTGCCAAGCATCAAGAATTGATAGCAGGAGCTAGAAAAATTAATAAGCCTTTATCCAGGGAACCAAAGATATGTAGGTTACTAAAACTGTTAACAGTTGCCCATAAAGAATAATATCCCAATATGTTAATGCTAAAGGAGGTTTTGTTTTATTTCCTAAATAATAAAAAGATTACATAATAAAGGACTAGTTGACAGAGTGATATCATTCATGGCAGCACAGGCAAATCAATAAAAGCATAAAATAAGAAATGGAACCTGTTTCTTGGCAATCTAGTTAGTTGAATTTCATAGACTGAGCCTGGTTTACTTTGCGTTCTCTTTTCACAAACCACAAATCCCATTTTTGATAACATGTGCATCTGTTTTTCCTTTGATGCTAATTAACTTCTATTACATTCACAAAGATTAACTGGGGACATCTAGCACAGATGATGTATTCAGTCAATCATGAAAGGAAAGGGTTTGTGAAAATGAATTCTTATTTGGAACTTTTTGGGTAGGTAATCTCCTTAAACACAATTTCCTTTAAAGTTTTCTCCTTGGACAGGAATCTTTATTATCTGATTCCTGAGTATCCTAGCTTCTTTATTACCAAGGGAGCAAATCATTTGGGTCCTTCATTATAGATTTTCTAAATAACCTTATCCCTTTTTAATGACTTAAATTTGTTCCTGAAAACCCTATCACTAGGTTAAAAGCTGTTAAATGAAAAAATTTTTTCATTAGTTTTATTAGAAAATATTTATGGTGTGTTCCATTGCCCCACAAGATACTCAAGTAATTTTCACAAATACAAAAATACACCAATTAAGCAGTGGAAAAAAAGCTTATAAAAGTAATAAACAATAATTTGAGAGTATTCTGTTACCACCTGGTGTGCTCAAATTTAATTCTGGCACTAACTACTGGAGTTAGCACAGACCCCACCAGTTAAAAGTCATAGTCTACAACTAGGCTGCCCTCATTTCAGATGCTAGCCACACTTGGGGAGTCCCCAGGCCACCTGCAGGATACTGTTTACTTCCTACCTTTTTTAGTGCAATGCTATGTGGGAAAATGAGACAATGTCTGTAAAATTTCTTGATAGAAATTGGCCCTTAAGTGCGTAGCCTCTGCCTTGTTATAATTGAACAGGATGCTAGGTTTTGAGGCCTAATTGTACCATTTGGATGCCTGAGCCAAGAGAAGAATCCCTGGGCCTACCTGGAACTACTAGGTCATATAATTCTTCCGCCTTTGGGCAAAACTGAAGCTGAGCCCTCCTAGGAGGTGAGGGAGAGAGAGAGGCAGAGATGCAGAGAGGTGGAGAGAGAGAGGAGTTGGGAGGTACAGTTTGTGAGGCTCATTTCTTGAGAGCCTGTAAAGTAGGATAGATCAGCATCTTATCTAGCTTTGGCAACCTCCTGTCAAGAATATTCTCAAGGGGCTTCCCTGGTGGTGCAGTGGTTGAGAGTCTGCCTGCCGATGCAGGGGACACGGGTTCGTGCCCCGGTCCGGGAAGATCCCACGTGCTGTGGAGCGGCTGGGCCCGTGAGCCATTGCTGCTGAGCCTGTGCCTCCGGAGCCTGTGCTCCGCAGTGGGAGAGGCCACAACAGTGAGAGGCCCGTGTACCGCAAAAAAAAAAAAACCCAAAAAAACAAACAAAAAAAACCCTCAAAGTCTCTCCTTGCTTGGTCTTGGAAGTTCAAATTCCCTTTCTTTGATTTATATTTATGAGGAGAACAGCTGGTTTACACTGTTGTCTAATCACCCAAAATAATCCTTACTGTCCTAGTGAAAGATTCCCACTCTTACATTTAAACACACTAATGGGGCAGTTGCTTTCATAATAAAATGTCAGTGAAATGTGGGTCATTCTAGAAGACAATAACTTCATCTAGAAAATAAACATAATGATCATATTTACTTTAAAGAAATATTGCAAGTATCCAATGATTTAACGTGTAAAAGTGCACAGATAGTTGACTGTGCATGGTTTTGATTGGTACAGGGCCTTAAAGACTGGGGACTTGATACAAGTCCTAGGCATCTGAGGACTCAAGAGGAGGCTGGACACACTAGGAGCACACATCTCACTTCTGTTGGTCCATCGAAGAGTCATCCAGAGTTGGAATGGCCATGGCTCCAGGGGCCTGAAGAGTGTTTTGGCTCTGTGAGCACTGCTGCTCTAGGGAGCACAATATCAAAGCACTATGGAATGAGTGCCTTGTGCATCTGAACAGGTCATGCTCTTTCTGGAGACAGCATCCTATTTTCATTGTCCTGTGTGTTTGAGAAGAATGTATGTTCTGTTGCTGTTGAATGGAATGTTCTGGATATATCCGTTAGGTCCATTTGGTCTACAGTATGTTTCAAGTCTAATGTTTCCTTGTTGATTTTCTGTCTGGATTATCTATCCATTGTTGAAAGTGGGGTACTGAAGTCCCTTACTATTATTGTATTGTCTATTTCTCCTTTCAGATCTGTTAGTATTTGCTTAATATATTTAGATGCTCCAGTGTTGGGTGTGTATATATTTAATATTGTTATAATTGATGAATTGACTCCTTTATCATTGTATAATGACCTTTGTATTTCTCTTTTTTATTTTTATTTTTTTTTATTTTATTTTTTTTGCGGTATGCGGGCCTCTCACTGTTGTGGCCTTTCCCATTGTGGAGCACAGGCTCCGGACGCACAGGCTCAGCGGCCATGGCTCACGGGCCTAGCCACTCCGCGGCATGTGGGATCTTCCTGGACCGGGGCACGAACCCGTGTCCCCTGCATCGGCAGGCGGACTCTCAACCACTGCGCCACCAGGGAAGCCCTGTATTTCTCTTTTTTAAATTAAAAGATTATTTTATTTATATATAAGGTCAGAGAGTCTGAACCTACAGACAAGAAAATGTCTTACATTACTGTGGGGTGGGAAGCTTCTTTAGTGAAAATAATGCCTGTCACCACTGATGCTCAGAACTGGATGCCGAAAATTCCACTGCTGCCTCCCCCAAAGAACCTAGTGATGGTGGGGTGGAGGATGCAGTGAGGATGAGTGCTAGGGTTAGAGAGTCCTGGCTTCAAATCTATAACTCTGTAGTCCAGTGAAGAGAAGATATGCTCATGCATTCATTCATTTCACAAATATTTATGAACTGTCTCATTTGTGCCAGTAACTGTGCTAAGTACTAGTACACAGTTCTTGCTGTCATGATGCTTAGAGTCTATTGGATAAGATAGAGCTAAAACAAGCCCATGGGGAGAATGACAGAGGCAGAGTTCCTCTGAGGAGGCTAGTGTTGAAAAGAGAGCAGAGGAGGAGGCTGAGCTGTTTCAGAAAGCAGCCATAGCCTATCCCTATGTGGGGCTTCCTTGGACTTCAGCATCTCAGAGAAGCACAGGTGCCAGGCTCTCTCAGGCCCCAGGTCCTGGTTCCTTTCCACTGCAGATGGTGGTGCACTTCTCTAAGAAGTAGTTCTTCACTCTGCAGCTGCCATGCATACTCTAAGGTCTCACAGAGCCTGGAGCTGGTATTGAGGATGCACTTGATTTTCAGGGAACTGTAGTGTCCCAGAAGGGAGGCTCTATGCAGGAGGCAGGCAGTGGGGCTTCAGAAGGGGTTCTGGTTTCATTCCACTGGCTGCTGGCAGGTGCTTACAAAGACAAGAAGAGCTGCAGAGAGAGTGCTGGTTCATCTTCATGGCCTGGAGGGAGAGCTCCTGTGGGAACCTGAGAGCTGACAGAGCTCTCTCTCCACAATCCAAACCTCTGTCTCTTGTTACTGTTTTTGGCTTAAAGTCAATTTTGTATGATATAAGTATAGCTACCCCTGTTCTATTTTAGTTTCTACTTGCATGGAATATCTTTTTCCATTTCTTCATTTTGAGCCTTTGTGTGTCCTTAAAGCTGAAGTGAGTCACCTGTAGGCAACATATAGTTGCATCTTGTTTTATGCTCCATCCAGTCACTCAGTGCCTTTTGATAAGAGAATTTAACTCATTTACATTATTTATTGATAGATAAGAACTTACTAATGCCATCTTAATTGTTTTCTGCCTGTTTTGTATCTCCCTTGTTTCTTTCATCCTCTCTTACTGTGTTCCTTTGTGAATTGATGATTTTCCATAGTGGTAGGCTTTGATTCCCTTCTCTTTATATATATTTTTTTGGGCTGCATTGGGTCTTCGTTGCTGTGTGCAGGCTTTCTCTATTTGCGGTGAGTGGGGGCTACTCTTCGTTGTGGTGCATGGCTTCTTATTGCGGTGGCTTCTCTTGTTGTGGAGCATGGGCTCTAGGTGCACAGGCTTCAGTAGTTGCAGTGTGCAGGCTCAGTAGTTGCGGCACATGTACCCTAGAGTGCACGGGCTTCAGTAGTTGCAGTGTGTGGGCTCAGTAGTTGTGACTTGTGGGCTCTAGAGCATAGGCTCAGTACTGTGGCACATGGGCTCAGTAGTTGTGACTCGCAGGCTCTAGAGCGCAGACTCAGTAGTTGTGGTGCATGGGGTTAGTTGCTCTGAGGCATGTAGGATCTTCCCAGACCAGGGATCGAACCTGTGTCCTCTGCATTGGCAGGCGGATTCTTAACCACTGTGCCACCAAGGAAGTCCCTCCCTTCTCTTTATCTTTCATGAATCTATTATAGGTTTTTGCTTTGTGGTTACTGCGAGGCTTACACAAAATATCTTATAGATGTAACAGTCTATCTTAAGCTGATAACTTAACTACAGTTCCATAAAAAACCTCTACCCTTTTACTCTCCCCACTTTTATGTTTTTAATTTCACAATTTATTTTTATTGTGTATTCATTAGCAACTTATTGTAGCTATAGTTATTTTTGATATTCTTGTCATTTAACCTTTATACTAGAGTTAAGTGGCTAACACACCACCATATTGTAGTATGGTGTAATATACATGCATATACAGACTCACCAAAGCTGGTGAGGCTCTACCCATTTTTCTCAGCTCCTGCCATATGTGGGACTTCTGTGCCACCTGATTCTAACTCTGAGGATACCTGCATCCTGGTCTCTAGGTTTCCACGGAGGTGGGTGTGGAAGCAAGAATAGAACTCAAAAGGGACCAGAATATGCTTCTTTGGCATAAGGATTATTTTGAGCTGATTACCTTGAGAAACAGCAGACACAGGAGAAGCTCTGAAAAGAGAGCATAAGTTTCCCTTTTGTAAGGAAAATGTACACTTACAGAGGAAATTTCTATTTGTAAAGGTGTCTCCCTTTCTCATACTAGGAAGGAAGAGGAAGACTCTTAACAACTCTTAACCAATGGCCAAGGCATTGACTTAAATCTGCATAACACACCTTACTTAAAAAGCCTTGGTTTTTTTGAGACTTCCATGGTGGTCCAGTGGTTAAGAATCTGCCTTCCAATGCAGGGGACACAGGTTCAATCCCTGGCCGGGGAGCTAAGATCCCACATACAGCGGGGCAACTAAGCCCATGTGCCGCAACTACTGAAAGTGCACGCTCTGGAGCCCGCGCGCCACAACTAGAGAGAAGCCTGTGCACCTCAGTGAAGAGCCTGCGCACTGCAGCAAAGATCCTGCATGCCGCAACTAAGACCTGATGCAGCCAAATAAATAAATAAAAAGAAAAGCACTTGGATTTGGGGTTTTTTTTCCATTATGGTTTATTACAGGATATTGAATATAGTTCCCTGTGCTACACAGTAGGACTTTGCTGTTTATCCATTCTATATGTAATTACATCTGCTAAACCCAAACTCCCAATCCTTTCCCCCCTCTCCCCCACCGCCCCTTGGCCACCACAAGCCTGTTCTCTATGTCTGTGAATCCGTTTCTGTTTTGTAGATAAGTTCATTTGTGTCATATTTTACTTTATTTTTATTATTTTTATAAATTTATTTTATTTATTTATTTTTGGCTGCTTTGGTTCTTTGTTGCTGTGTGCGGCTTTCTCTAGTTGTGGTGAGCTGGGGCTGCTCTTCGTTGCAGTGTGCGGGCTTCCCATTGTGGTGGCTTCTATTGTTGTGGAGCAGGGGCTCTAGGCACACGGGCTTCAGTAGATGTGGCACGTGGGCTCGGTAGTTATGGCGCATGGGCTTAGTTGCTCTGCGGCATGTGGGATCTTCCCGGGCCAGGGTTTGAACCTGTGTCCCCTGCATTGACAGGCGGATTCTTAACCACTGTGCCACCAGGGAAGCTCTTTACTTTACTTTTAAATTTTTTTATGTTTTCAGGAATTTAATCTACTTTATATTTAAAAAAATTTTATTGAAGTATAGCTGCTTTACAATGTTGTGTTAATTTCTTCTGTACAGCAAAGTGATTCAGCCATATATATATATTCTTTTTCATATTCTTTTCCATATGGTTCATCACAGGATATTGAATATAGTTCCCTGTGCCATACAATAGGACCTTGTTGTCTATCCATCGGATATATACTAGTTTGTATCTGCTAATCCCAAACTCCCAATCCTTCCCTCCCCTCCTCCTCCCTCCCCTTGGCAACCACAAGTCTGTTCTTTATGTCTGTGAGTCTGCTTCTGTTTTGTAGATAGGTTCATTTGTGTTGTATTTTAGATTCCACATATATGTGATATCATATGGTATTTATCTTTCTCTTTCTGACTTCACTTAGGATGATAATCTCTAGGTCCATCCATGTTGCTGCAAACTGCATTATTTTATTCTTTTTTATGGCTGAGTAGTATTCCAGTGTGTGTGTGTGTGTATGATATAATGGATACCATAAGTATGGTATATATATGTGTGTGTGTATATATATATACACATATGTACCATATCTTCTTTATCCATTCATCAGTCAATGGACATTTAGGTTGTTTCCATGTCTTGGCTATTGTAAATAGTGCTGCTATGAACATAGGGGTGCATGTATCTTTTTTAATTATAGTTTTGGGTATATGCCCAAGAGTGGGATTGGTGGATTATATAGCAACTCTGTTTTTAGTTTTTTGAGGAACCTCCATAGTGTTTTCATAGTGGCTACACCAATTTACATTCCCACCAACAGTGTAGGAGGGTTCCCTTTTCTCCACACCCTCCCCAACGTTTATTATTTGTAGACATTTTAATGATGGCCATTCTGACTGGTGTGAGGTGGTACCTCATTGTAGTTTTGATTTGCATTTCTCTGGTAATTAGCGATGTTGAGCATCTTTTCATGTACCTATTGGCCATCTGTATGTCTTTTTTGGAGAAATGTCTATTTAGGTCTTCTGCCCATTTTTCGATTGGGTTGTATGGGCTGTTGTATATTTTGGAAATTAAGCCCTTGTCAGTCGTATCATTTGCAAATATTTTCTCCCAGTCCATAGGTTGTCTTTTCATTTTGCTTATGGTTTCCTTTGCTGTGCAAAACTTACAAGTTTGATTAGGGATTTGTTTATTTTTGCTTTTATTTCTATTGCCTTGGGAGACTGACCTAAGAATACATTGGTACAATTTATGTCAGAGAATGTTTTGCCTATGTTCTCTTCTAGGAATTTTGTGGTGTCATGTCTTATATTTAAATCTTTAACCCATTTTGAGTTTATATTTGTGCATGCTGTTTTGTAGATAAGTTCATTTGTGTCATATTTTACTTTATTTTTATAAATTTATTTATTTAATTTATTTATTTTTGGCTGCTTTGGTTCTTTGTTGCTGTGCGCGGCTTTCTGTAGTTGTGGCGAGCAGGGGCTGCTCTTTGATGCAGTGTGCGGGCTTCCCATTGCGGTGGCTTCTATTGTTGCGGAGCAGGGGCTCTAGGCACATGGGCTTCAGTAGATGTGGCACGTGGGCTCAGTAGTTATGGCTCGCGGGCTCTAGAGTACAGGCTTGGTGGTTATGGCACACGGGCTTAGTTGCTCTGCGGCATGTGGGATCTTCCCGGGCCATTAACTAACTTCATTAATTTGCATGTGGCTCTCCAACTTTCCCAGCACCACTTGCTGAAAAGACTGTCTTTTTCCCATTGTATATTCTTGCCTCCTTTGTTGAAGATTAATTGACCATAGGTGTGTGGGTTTATTTCTGGGCTCTCTATTCTGTTCCATTGAGCTGTGTGTCTGTTTTTGTGCCAGTACCATGCTATTTTGATTATTGTAGCTTTGTAGTATTGTCTGAAGTCTGGGAGGGTTATGCCTCCTGCTTTGTTCTTTTTCCTCAGGATTTGGCAATTCTGGGTCTTTTATTGTTCCATATAAATTTTAAGACTGTTTGTTCTAGTTCTGTGAAAAATGTCATGGGTAATTTGATAGGGATCACATTAAACCTGTAGATTGCTTTTGGTAGAGTGCCCATTTAAACAATATTAATTCTTCCAATCAAAGAGTGTGAGAAAACCCTGACTTAATACGCATTTCCTGATCACCATCTTATAATTTACCCCCCAACTTTCCTCCAAGTCAAAAAATACATTTTCGGAATTCCCTGGCAATTCAATGGTTAAGACTCCACACTCTCATTGCCAAGGGCCTGGGTTCGATCCCTGGTTGGGGAACTAAAATCCCACAGGCCATGCGGTGCGGCCAAAAAAACAAACAAACAAAAACAAAAACAGCTGAAGATAATACATAAGCCCCCAAATTTTGGCCATTTCCTTGAGCCACATTTTTCTTCATGAACTCCTGGGTTTATGTATATAATTAACCTGTTTTTTTCCTCTTCTTAATACATCTTTTATCAGTTTGATTGCAGGTCCCTGCCATTGAACCTAGGAGAGTAGAAGAGTTCTTTTTCCCTTCTTCTGTAAACTCCAACAGCTCTTTCTCTATTTATCCTTCTTACAGCAGAATGGGACTACTTTCTCCCTTTGTATAAGCTGTCTCTGCCCACCTCCCCACCCCCATTTCAAGGCATCCCTCTATCTCCCCAAGGGTTTCTCAAAATATTATCTGTATTTTGATGTTTTTCCCTTTATAGTTCCTTCAGAGATGATCTGGTAGCCAGTAGCTCTGAGCCAGTAGTCCTTGTGAATTCAGTCTCTTGGTGGGAAATGGAGCTGGAATTCTGGTATTCTTAATTTTTTCTTTCTATGGTGACAGTAAGGTTTCAGTGCTCTTGGGAATAGCAACAATAAGAAGTGATGCTTAGACCTTGGAGTAGACCTTCTGAATGAGGGGCAGTGTGGGTCTCAAATGTAATGACAGCTTTGTTTTTTTTTTTGTATCTTGGAGCACAATGTCTTCAGGTTCAATTCTTACCCTATTTATTATTGTAAGATATTATATGTTTTATATAAAATATATCTAGATGATAATAATAATATGATCATTTGTTGAGGGTTTAGTATCCATTTGTCTCTGCCAAAAAATTTAACTCCTCACAAAATCTCTGAGAGGGAATAGCTTATTTTTCCACTTTACACATAAGAAAATTTGAGGATCAGACAGTTAGATCAATTGCTTAGAGGTAGAGTTGGGATTTGAATTTAGGCTGTCTGACCTCAAAGTTTAAGGTCTTAATTATACTGCCCTGCGAACAAAGAACAAAGGGATGTTAAGTAAACTCCTATATATCCTAGCTCCTCCCTTGCCTCTTTGGAACTGTTCCTCAGAGGTAAGCCTCTGGGCTGCCTTCCTGGGCTATAGTCCTCTGTAATGTCCTTGAATAAAAAATAATTCTCAAATTTTTGTTATGCTTTTTTTAGTTGACACATGTCTCTCTCAAATATGACATTCCAGTCAAAGCCTTGGTATTATAGCTAATACCTAATATAGTTTCCAATTGTATGCTCTTATAAGGAGAATAGATTCTGATTGAACTTATGCAAATAACTATATTCCCATGAAAATAAGAATTTTGGAGGGATCAGGTAGGGAGAAAAAAGATAATTGTTTCATATTTGTTCACAAGGGTATACTTTACCAAATTGCTCTAAGTTATAGTTAGCGCAAGAGAGAAGAAAAAATTTTCCTTAAATCTGGAAACATCAGCAATGTTTCAAACAAAAAGTCATAAAATTATAATCATCTTCATCAGTTTATTCAGTCCCATATAATTAATTCTTGTTGATCTTGAACTTTTGTTAGCAGTTTTATGAAGCCGTCAGATTTTCCATTAAAGTTCTGTAATATTTTACCCAGTTGGGTGGTATGCCCTAAAGGTTATCAGAAGCCTATATTTGTCAGAAAGTTCTATGGATCTTCTTGAAGATGAAACATTTTTGCAAAAGCATCAGAGTAAAACAATAACTGTTTATAAATGATGAAGTCTTAAAATGGCATGGTTAAAGATCTGATTAGAATGCAGTTGATAACGAAATTTGGTTGTTTCTGCAACATACAGCATTTTAAGATAATAACTAGAATTATGACATATTATACCAGGACATATCTAAATTTTAGGAATTTCATATAATTTCTAGAACATTTTATTAATAACATTTACCCATACAGTATAATCTGAGAAAGTTTATCATCATTCATTTGACAATGCTTTCCATGTAATTTAACATACCAAATATCATAGGTCACTGTGAAACAATACTTATTCTCTTAACCAAAGTGTTACTAAGATTTCCAACGCAAATGCAGAAAGATAAAACATTTAAAAGGGAAAGAAACTTTACAATCTGTTATCAAAAGCAGATCAATATTTCAAGAAAACTCTGTCCTCATAACTAAATTCTCATTTTGCACCAGCTTACTTTTTTTTTTTTTTGCAGTACGCGGGCCTCTTACTGTTGTGGCCTCTCCCGTTGCGGAGCACAGGCTCTGGACGCGCAGGCTCAGCGGCCATGGCTCACGGGCTCAGCCGCTCCGCGGCATGTAGGATCTTCCTGGACCGGGGCACGAACCCGTGTCCCCTGCATTGGCAGGCGGACTCCCAACCACTGCGCCAGCAGGGAAGCCCCAGCTTACTTTTAATATTAGGATTCATCCAACCAATTAAACTCATTCTAATCCCAGCCAGTCCTGACCACACACAAAATTCTTCTCAGTGTTGCTTTTCTACAAACCTTCTATAACTTCCCCTTTTACATGCAGATTTTGTCCTATGCATGTTCTCTCTCTCTCTCTCCCTTCACCCCCAACCTCTTTTTAGGACAAAATTACTTTCTTTTGCCTTAACAAAATGCATTTCCATTTCTTGTACCTTAAAAAAAATCTCCTTGCATACAAAGATGTTTTCCTTATTAATTTTAGTAGTTTTAGTTACATATGTTAAATAGAATTCTTAACCTTTAAAAACCTTAATTTCTAGTGAAAACTAAGAAGCCAGTTGTGAACTTTTTGTTATACCAGTATTTTTTTTGGTTGTCAAACTTATGGGTACATAACTTCTAGAAACATACATTTCCTCATAGCATAATTTTTTTTTAATGTGGTACATGACATGTATTTAATAAACCTAAATATCTTTAGCTTTTCTCTAATAAAAAGTCAAAAGTAGGTAACTTGTTTAGCAATTAATGTTTCAGTATTTTATCTTATTTGTAAATGATCTAAACATTCAATAAATTTTCATCATTTAACTTAGCAAAAGTCTAAGGTTTCAAGTTACCAAAAAGAGAGAAACTATTTTAAGTAGACATACCATAAAACATAGTTACTCTTAACGAGTTCACCTAAAAACTCTTATCCCATTGACATTTATTTACTTATGAAAGTTTCATCATACAAAGTTATTTTTCTTGCTGAAAAATTTTGTAACAGAGATAACATGAACTTACTTGACTTCCAGTAAACTTAGGTATAATAAAAGTATTACACTTAATGTTGATGACTCTAAAGACATCTCTGTATTAATTAAGCCAACAAACTTAAACTAGTTTAATACATTTTCTCAGATCAAGTGAATCTGAAATTCATTTGGGTCAGTTTCTATTATATTACTGAGAATTTATATAAGTGCTTAATTTTATTTAAGCCAATTAGATACAGCTCTTTTACAAATTAATTTTAGCAATACCACACATCCACAACACACACATATGTTGGACACAATATATAGACACAATACATAGACACATACAAACACACAGACACAGAGACACCATAGCTCCCATTCTAACACTTCGCGGATAACACCAAACCTAGCAGTTACAAAAGAGGTTGGATTCAAATTGGGTTTCTGGCAGATAGAACAAAACAAGGTCACCTGTTCGGATAGCTAACACCCTTTTTATTACTATTTGTGGGGAAGACACTTGAGATTTATATTTGTCCTTGACAAGCCAAGTTCCAAATGACTTTTTCCCCTTTTGTGTTTTTCCTTTTGATAAGTTATCTTTCTGAAATTTGCATTTTAAAGTGATTGTGTAGGTAAGAGTTCCTGGAGAAGACTAGGTAGAACATTCAAAGGCATGGGGAAAGAAATTCAAGTTCCTCCCAGGACTTTTGTTCCTGTAAGGGCAGATTTTTTTTTTCCAGTACTTACAAGCATCTTAAGATAAATAGGGAAGGTTGGGAGTGGTAGAAAGGATTGGTGAGCTTTGAATTGGTTTAGGAGCCATACCTCTGGTCCAATAAAGACTAGGTTAGTAAAACAAGGACAGCTGTTTTTAATTCCTTAGGGTTGCCACCTAAATGGTATAAACAGGCTGATCTGTCCAACTACATGTTCTTTAATTTGCTTCTTTATATCAGGGAGATTTCCAAGTTAAATGGAAATAAAAAGATTTCTATGTTCTAGAACTTCAGGGCTTAATCTATCATGTCTTAAAAAGCCTGCACAAGGTGTTCAACAAAGGCCCTTTTTTTTTTTTTTTTTTTTAGTGACCAAAAACACTAATAAATTGGCTTTGGTCTTCATCCTTTCAAACTTTTTTCAAGTAAAAAATAAACATTACATACACATAGATTAGCTTTTCCAACTTTAGCATATATAAATAAAAATGTCAATTTAAAGATAAAATACTTAGTTCTAAAAGAAAGAGAGAAATCATACCAGCCTGAAAATACTCTGGCCAATTCTTAGTCAGTCACACAAAACTACCTTCTAAGGAAACCTGACCAGTGAGACCAGTTAAGTTTGTGCTTTTAGCTATAAAGAATTAAATGTAAAATGCACTCACTCTTTCATCTTCTAATGAAAGATAACTTACTCTCGGAAACAGCATAAGCATTGTTATAGTAAGTCTAGTTCCTAAATGAAATTTGGGCAAAGGGCCTCTTTCTGAATGCATAAATTAACCCCAGACCAATCTATCTTAGGGGCAAAAACCTTCCATTATTGCTTCTATGAGTCCCCGAATATCAGGCCCCAGTTTCAACCTCACATCCTGTGGGTTCAGGTGACCCTACTGGCTCCTTTTAGCATGTTTAATTAACAATGCCTGAAGGGTGGATTTATATGCCCTGTCTTACAATACCAGGCAATACCAGCTAGACACAATGTCTATTCCCACAATACAATCAGGCAAAAGAGATGCAACCACCTTACATGAAGCCCATTCAAACACACCAATTTTCTTATAAACTTTCACCTCAGTTGCATGAACTCTTTATACCTCTAATCATAGCCTCCATTAGGACCCCATCAACAAGTCTCAGTCTTACAAGGGGTCCAGAAACTTTTCCTCTTAATCCCCAAGCCATTCTATCCATATCTGTATAAAAGGCTGTGGATCCCCAGTGAGGGGTCAAGCCAAGGGATCAGGCCCTTTTGTCAATCTTTGTGTGTGTGTTAGTGAATTTTATTTTGTTTTATTTCATCTTTTAAAATTTATTTATCTATTTATATTTATTGGCTGCGTTGCGTCTTCTTTGCTGTGCGCGGGCTTTCTCTAGTTGCGGCGAGCAGGGGCTCCTCTTTGTTGTGGTGCGCGGGCTTCTCATTGCAGTGGCTTCTCTTGTTGGGGAGCATGGGCTCTAGGAGCCTAGGCTTCAGTAGTTGCAGCACGTGGGCTCAGTAGTTGTGGCTCACAGGCTTTAGAGCACAGGCTGAGTAGTTGTGGCGCACGGGCTTAGTTGCTCCGGGGCATGTGGGATCTTCCTGGACCAGGGTGCGAACCTGTGTCCCCTGCATTGGCGGGAGGATTCTTAACCACTGCGCCACCAGGGAAGTCCCTTTTGTCAATCTTTAACCTGATTAATTGGTCTGTTGTCCCAAGCAATTGCTGGTCAGGTTTCTTAGAGTAATTTTTGTCTTCAGCTTTTTAAATTTCTCCAAACTAGGGTAAATAGGGTCGAATTGTTTGGGGCCCTTTAATGTTGGAGGACAATATGGCATACCTTTGGCTCATCCAATCTTAGGTAGTGCTGTACTAAAACCTTTGTTTTAATCCCATCAATGCCCATTTTATTTATTCCATTTCTTAATAACCATCTAAAGATTGCTATCCTGCTTGAGTCCTGCTCTCCTGAATGAGTCCTGTGACTCTTCCCTTTCTGATTCCCCTTTATTCCACCACTTTTAATATTTGCTTTACTGATCTTATTTCTTAATACCCTTTTAAAAAATTTCCACCTTGTTGGGAAGAGTCGCTTGATTTTCCCCTCAGCTTCTTCCTGTTCTCTTGTTAATTAACCTAATATTTTTATTAGCATCTGTGAGACCCATGAGGGGAGGCTGAGACTGCAAATTCAATAAGCCTTCACAAACTTTTTTTTTTTAAACCAAGGGATTTCTTAGGGTTAGCTGTTATATTTCTTTGTATTTACCTTTTAACTTGGTCTTTCCCTAAGTAATAAAACAGCCGTTTATGATGAGAGTTCTCTAAAAATTTTACCAATTTAGAAGTTTTTCCAATTTATAGGATCCATCATCTGATGATTGGCTACTAGATTGACTACTAGTAGGATCTTAATAGGGACTCAAACCAGTAAGACGCAAGAGGCATCCCCACAGGAGAGTGCAAAGGGTGTAGCCCTCACAAGATCCAGATAGTTCACTCCCAAAAGTTATCTAAGAAAGTGAAACTGAGGAGGATCCTGCGGGGCCCTCCCAGATCCAAAAACCTCTCCATGTCCCATGTTTTTTGTTTGTAGAAAAAGGCTTTAGTCTTCTAGACCTTCCCTGAGTTCTAAAGAGCAGGCATAAGTAGTTACTAATTAGGAAAGTGAGGGAATGCAGAAAGAAAGGAAGAGCAGTTAAGCAAGAAAAGTAATGATAATAGTTCAGCAATATAGCAGAATCCTAGTTCCCCCTCAAGGATATATGTAACAATCTGACATATATCTTTGAGTTGTTCTGCAGGAACTAAGACCCCACCTAGATGGAGGATGGTGACAACATGCTGACCAAAAGCATACAAACAGGGAGTCCCCAGATGATTAAGATTCCCGAAAATCACCCTGTTACCTCACCACTAACCCATCAGAAGAAAGTCATGCACCCTGCAGCACTCCCTACAAATGTTGCCTTTAAAAACCCTTCCCTGAAAGCCATCAGGGAGTTTGGGTCTTTTGAGCATGAGATGCTTGTACTCCTTTCTGGGCCCTGCAATAAATGCTGTACTTTACTTCACCCAACCTGGTGTCAGTTAACTAGCTTTGCTACGTGGTGGGCTAGTGGACCTAAGTTTGGTTTGGTTACAGAAGTAAAAATTTTCGTTGTATCACTAATAGAGCAATGAAGTTTGAGATGACAAAGGATGCTTATGGACTGAATCTCCTTGTAACGAACTTCCCTGAGAGCTGGCATCGCCAGACAAAGAGATGGTTGGAATTCCAGTCCATTGAACTGGCTGCCAAATGCACACTGGTATCTGTGTGCCCCTTCAGGATGGCAGAGGTGAGAGAGAGTTTTCTCACTGGTCAATAAGCCAAGCTCTCAAGACAGAATGGGGTAAAAGAAAAACCTAATCAGATCAACGGTTTTCCTCCTTATGACAAATGACACAAAAGACAGAGATGAAGAAAAACGGTGACCATCTCTGGGACGAAAAGAACAACAAACCAAGAGCACTCTTCCAGATTTTAAACCAAGAGTTGCTGAGTCCAAGGAGCTAGCCCTACAAATATTTTCTTCTGCTAATCTAATTTTAGAAGAGTGAACAACTCTTACCACTCTCATTTCCAACAGACCCTAAGGCAAAGATTTGGGAGACTGACAGACAGGGTAAGAATTTTCACCTTCTGCTGGCTTTTGTCAGGTGTCTCTGGATCTGCGACAGCTTTGGGGCAAGTAGTGTCCAGCCAGTAAAGTTGTATCACACCAGAGTCGCCAACTTCCTGGGGAGGAAGAAATTTTCCTCTACCCTTACAGGATCTTCTGACTGGTGTAAGAATTGAAATTGACATGAGACAGATTAACAGGAGAAATCAAACAAAAGTTTAATAACATGTATACCTGGGAGAGACCCAGGAAAACTGAGTAACTCATCAAAATGGCTGAAGCCCTCACCTTAAACACCTTCCTCAGCTAAAGACAAAGGAGGATGTTGAGGGTGGGGACAGTCAGTTACGAGAGGTTCCCTGGAAAAGCACAGTAAACAAGGGTAAGTTATGATGCAGATTGAAGTTACTGCGTTCTCCACTGATCAGAATTTCTAGAGATTTGGCCATCCTCCTTGTATGGTCAGGCCGCTCAAGGTGGCTGTTGTCTTGCTCTCCGTACAGCTCCTGTTCAACCAGTCCCTGCTTCATTCACATGACTATCCAATCCTCTTAATTACAGAGCTTAATCAGTAACTGCCTCCGTGGTTGCCTCCTGCCCCAGCCACCGGTTTCCCTGGTAACTGATGAACCAACCTGACGTCAATATCCCCTATAAACGGTAGCCTCCTTCGCCCCTGAGTAGCGAAGATTGCTGGGTATGTCCTGTCTTCTGTCTGCAGTAGTGTCGCTCCAGGACCTTTGGCTTCAGACTTGTAAGATTTCCTATCTACTAAACCATTGATGTCTCTGCTGCTGCCTTTGGGCTCTTTCTTTGGTCTTGTGGCTGGGCAACTACAAGGCTTGCAGGCCTGTGGGGTGCAGCCCAGCACTCCTCCTCTACTAGGTATACGGAGAGGGAGATAGCCTTACAACTGGAGATTTCCCTTGCAAATGTAAATGTTTCTTACAAAAGATTAACTCCTACTTGGTTTTCAGAGTTTTTCCCACGTCTTCTGTCTTTTACAAAATAACCAGCTTAAAATATTCCAAAGAGACACATTTTGGGGTGGCAAATTCTGTTCCCCTATAGCAGCTTATGGGTAGCAAGTTTATAGAAAATGCTGTTATAGAACATACACAGACTATTAGAAAACACATTCTCTTTTCAACTAAATTTATAAGATTTAGTCAACAGATGGATGCTTGGTGTTTTATATGTTGGCCTTTCATGTTAACTTCACTCACTTTAAGTCTTAAAATCTGCATTCTAGATGCTTGAAAAGAAGGAATGCTGTTCCATTGATTTTTTTTTTTTTTTCCAAGCAGAAATCTCAAGTGTCTCAGTTATCTCTCACCACATTGTAGATTGATCTTTCTGACAAGAACTTCTTCCTGTTGAGGAGACATGCTTCCTGTTACTGCCGTGTGTGTGTGTGTGTGTGTGTGTGTGTGTGTGTGTGTGTGTGTGTGTGTGTGTGTGTGTGTGATGACTGAACAGTTGTTAAGTGATCTAAAACAATGCATTTTAAAACAAAGCAGTGTTTAGCCCTAATACGCCCCAGGAGAGTATCATGAACAGCCGTATAGACTTAGGAAGCTAGATGGCAGAGTAATCTCACAGTTAAAAGGCTTTATGTGGAGTTGTAGAGAGAAGCTAAACCCTGTCTTCAATTTTAAAAAAGTGAAATTCCTGTTTACCTCTCTGAATGGTAGAAAAGAGGTAGTTGAATGTGATGGTTTAAGAGGAACAATTTTTTTCCAGCTTTATTGAGATATAATTGACATATAACATTGTGTATGTTTGTTTGATATGTTTGTTGTATTGATATGAATACAAAATGATTACCATTCACCATAGCATGAGCTAACACCTCCATCTCAGAAACACCTGGTCACATAATTACCCCATTTTTTGGTGGTGAGATCACTTAAGGTCTACTTTCTTAGCAACATTCAATGTATGATCACCATGCTGTACCATCCATGCATCACCATCCCTAGAACTTGTTAATATTATAACTGAGAGTTTGTACCCTTTAGCCAATATCTCTCCATTTCTCCCACTCCCACTTCCTGGTAAACACCAGTCTACTCTGTTTTTAAGAGGAACAATTTTTTTCTTTTATTGAAGTAGAGTTGCTATACAATATTATATAAGTTACAGGTGTGCAATATAGTGATTCACAACTTTTGAAGGTTATACTCCATTTATAGTTATTATAAAATATTGGGTATATTTCCTGTGTTCAGTATATCCTTGTAGCTTATTTTGTACGTAACAGTTTGTGCTTTTTAATCCCCATCCCTATATTGCGCCTCCCCTCTTCCCTCTCCCCACTGGTAACCACTAGTTCGTAAGAGGAACGATTTTTAAGGTTAAAAAAATCAGGAAAATATCCTTTATGCCAGAAACTCAATTATTGTAACCAACTTCACGCATTAGTCTCTCAAGAGTGATGCAGGGTGGGAGGTGTATTAGAAGCATGGAGTTGGCAGAAGCCTGGGTGAGGATTGTCTTCCCAGCCCTTCTAATGGTTATCCTGTTACTTAGGCTTCACCTCCTCATGGTCCCACCTGGAAAGTGTGCATGAACTCCTTTAAATTATGATGCTAAGTTACAAATGCAAATGACTTAAATACCTAAGACAATTGATTAAAAGTTCTGCAACCATGGGAGAATGTAATAGGGTAATGGATGCCTAGAACTCTTCAGTCACCAAGCTTCCAGTCATCACCCCTATGACCTTGGCCTACATATAGAGCTTCATTAAGTCTCACTTTCCTTATTAGTAAAAATGAAGATTACAATAGAACTCACGTCACAGAGTTGCTATTGTTATGGTTATTGTGAGGATTGACCTCAGTCTCTGGTGCATAGCAAACAGTTCATACATGACAGTTATTATTACTACTGCCTTTTATTTACATAGCTTTGCACTTAAATATACACATTTCTTTAAATCCTCACAGAATGTTGAGGCATTGTCGTCTCCATTTATCTACATGGAGACTGGGACAGGCAGTGTCCTTGATTTGAAGTGGGGGGCCTGGAACTGGGCTCTTCCCAGTCACCATTCCGTTTTCTGAAAATAAAAACAACTGCAAATGAGGAGCCTGGGGGATCCCTTTGAAATATAGGCAAATCTAAACACTCCCAGAGGTAAAAATATTTTAGGGGTAGACAAGATAGAAAAGTTGCCCAGGCCCAATCCATCCAGAGAGCTGGGGTCTGTAAGACCAGAGTTCCGGGGCACAGTCTGCATCCCCCTGCCAGGGTGGGCAGAGGGTGACCAGGAAGGAGCAGCCAGTTCCAGTGGCCTCAGTTCCGGTGCTTGGTGAGCCTGCTGTGAGATCCTTGAAGGCAAACATCTTCCATCTTTGTATCCCAGGTCCTAGTGTGTGGCATCGTAGGTGCATAATAAGTGTTTGTTGACCTGTATGTATGAATGCCCCAGGAAGAAATCTTCTTTCTATTTTAATGACTGTGTTGGGATGGGATAAAAATTACTAATGTGAGCGTATTTGTGGACTTTCCATCCTGCATCCTGGAGCCCATCAAAAGAATTCTGCAAGGGTCAGCTTGGGTTCTCTATCCACCTCCCTGGGGAGGTGTGTGTGTGTGCGTGTGCGTGTGTGTGTGTGTGTGTGTGTGTGTGTGTGTGCTGGTTATAAGCTTCAACAAGAAAAATTTATTTTTTCACAGTTCTGGAGGCTGGAATCCCTAAAGAAAGGAGCCAGCAGGGTTGGTTTCCGGGGAGGTGTCTCCTCCTGACTTGCAAACAGTGCCTCCCTGTTGTGTCCTCACCTGTCCTTTTCTCTGTGTGTGCCTGCACTCCTGGTCCCTTTTTCTTCTTATGAGGCCACCAGTCCTGTTGGATTGGAGCCCCACCCTTACGACCTCATTTAACCTTAATTACCTCCTTAAAGGCCCTTTCTCCAAATACAGTCCTATTGGGGGTCAGGGCTTCAACCGATGAATTTTGTGGGCGGAATACAATTCAGTCCATAACACGCCTCTTCAATACTATTTGAGGAATTGGAGGAAATCTCTTTAAACTTATTTTTACTACTAAACACTGTACTTGTTTGGTGATGGCATAGTTCCAGGGCTGGCCCACATGGGTCCACAACTTTACTAGAGTCACAAAGTATCTTAGCCAGCAAAACTTCCTGCAAACATGCCAGTATACCTGGTGGAGATGATGCTGGTACACAAATTCTCTTTGGCTTTGTTTGAAGTTCGAAGCTAGTTGACTCACTTTTGGGGTCTCATTCCTCACTGGTCTTTATGATTCCTTCCTTCTCAATAAAACCCAGAAAGCATGGCTTAGCATTGTTTGCATTTGTGGATTGTTCATCAATGTGTGGAACAGTGTTTGCATATTCAGCCTCAATCTCTACTTATAGCAGAAAGGACTTTTCGGGAATCAGCAAACAAGTGGGGAGAGATTTCCTTGGGTGACCCATGAAATCACCCTTGGTCTCCTTTTAATATTGACTTTGAGAGCGCCCCTTATTAATCTCTTTGGTCAGGACCAGGAAGAGAGACAGAGGGATGTGTCTCCTTTCTAGAGGGTGCCCCCAGATTGTAAGGGCTGATGGAAATCCATTCCTGGATCTTGGGCACAGATTACATGGTGGGGCCTCTCTCTCTCTCTTTCTGGCTACCCCTCCTTGATGTTTATAGACAGCTCTCTTTTTCAACAACTTTACTAACTTTACCCCAATCTTTCTCTGCTTTTAAAGATCGAGACTCCCAGGTGTACATTTTGTAATTTCCAGCCAGTTGACGTTACCTTAATTAGAATCTAATGACTTTAATCACTTTTTTTAACTGTAGAATCCTCTTACCACCTTTGCAGAACACAAGTCTATGTTTTTTCCATTACTGATAATTTTACTGAGAAATCTGTGTAGGAACTATACCTTTATTAATAAGAACAGCTCTAGAAGGTATAAAAGGGGCTGTGAGGAAAACTAGGCTCACTGTTGGACCCTAAATTTGGCCAACCTTTCCCTTTGCAGTGTTATTCATTGGTATTTACTTACCTTGTTTTAAAATTCAGCATCTCCATTACTGGGCTTGGCTGGAGGTCTGGTAAAATATTTATAACAATCCACCGTGTCAGCAAATAAAGCCTGCTTGGGTTAAATGACACCACACATAGAAAGGTAATGAACAGCACAAGGAAGCACAGGACCACTTCCCCACGAGGGGCAGAGACAAGGGCTGTGGGCACTCAATGAGGAAGACAGCATCGTAGGACCGTGTAGCAGGGTTACTTTGCAGAGGAGGGAGGCCCTGCTGGGTCCTACTGGGATCAGCAGGAAGGAAGGAAGTGGGGGTGAGGAGAGGAAAGGGCTGTCGGGGGGGCAAGAGGCTAGGATAGCTTGGAAGAGGAATTGAAACCTCGTGAATAGCAGAATAGCAATGGTAGCTTAACAGTCTGCATTCCTGAAGCCCTGCTGTGTGCCTGTCACACTTGTAAACACTCTGTACATGGTCTCATTTCATGCTGACCTGTGACCTTGGCAGGCATTTAACATGATCCTCATGAGAAATGAAGCTCTCATGAGAGAGGTTGGGTTACTTACCCCAGGTGACCCAAGTGGTTCTGAGGTCCATGTTCTGAACCACCAACAGCCCCTCCATGGAAAAGGGGTGCAGGCCAGGTTGGCGGGAGATCAAACATCCTGGATTTAGAAAACTGAGGAAGTCGGTGCCTTAGGAAAAGGAGAATGTGTTGTTCAGAATTTCCATATCCCTGGTCCACGGGTAGTCCCGGACTGCACTGGCCCGGACAATTCAGAGCCGACTTGTAGGGCCACAGCCCAGTGGAGGATGAGTTCTCACTCAGCAGGCAGCTATTCTCGGGAAAATGAAAACAGAATGACTCCATGGTGGTTTCCTCAAAAACATGGCTGAAGCGTTTACTGGGGGGAAATATCTCCCAGGTGAAAGGAGGCAGAGAGGGAGTAAAAGGAAACCCTGGGAGCAGCCCGAGAGAAGGCAGAAATAACAATGCAAGCCACAGGTGAGGAAAGGAGGTGGGCCGGTGTGTTGAAAGCACGGGGATATTGTTATCGTTATAATCAGAGACGGCAAATGTTGGAGAGAAGCATTTTCTACTAATAAAAGGTCTGATATGACTGAAGAGTTGACAGTGGCTGAGAGATAGTCTTCTTTGGGAAATGTGGCTGCTGAAAGGAATTCCTCTTTTCTGTTTGTGCAGCACTTTACAGTTTGCCAAGTGTTTTTTTCCTCTGTAATCTATTTGACATTAGTGCTGTGAAGCATGGCATTGTCAACACTGAGTGACAAATAAGGAAGTAAGTTTCAGAATGGAAAGGTTTTTTTAAATAAATTTATTTGTTTTATTTGTTTATTATTTTTGGCTGTGTTGGGTCTTTGTTGCTGCACTCGGGCTTTCTCTAGTTGCGGTGAGCGGGGGCTACACTTCGTTGCAGTGCACGGGCTTCTCATTGCGGTGGCTTCTCTTGTTGTGGAGCACGGGCTCTAGGCGCGCGGGCTTCAGTAGTTGTGACTCGCAGGCTCTAGAGCGCAGGCTCAGTAGTTGTGGCGGACGGGCTTAGCTGCTCCACGTTGTGTGGGATCTTCCCGGACCAGGGCTCAAACGCGTGTTCCCTGCATTGGCAGGTGGATTCTTAACCACTGCGCTACCAGGGAAGCCCCAAAAGAGAAAGGTCTTATTTGAGCTCCTCTGACTGCTTAGCTAGAGCTGAGAGCAGAACTCAAATCAGCCCTGCTAGCCTTCAGCATCATCTTATGTCAGGAGGACAAGCAGGGTCATCACAAAGTAAAGGAAACTTTGGGAAAGAAGCTACAGAGCTGCCTTGGAAAAGCTGAACTCTGTGGAAAAATTTCTGGGGACTCTATTCATGTATAATGACTTTGGAAAGTTTTTTTGAAATCCTTCCAGTTAAGACTGAATTCACAGGAACATCTTATTAATATATATTCAGGTGACCAGAAAAAGCAACTCTGAATACAAAGAGTTTGAATTATCTGATACCCCTTGTTCTAGCAGAAAAGTAAAGCATTCATTCTTGATTCTTTAAAAAAAAAAAAAAAAAAAAAAAAAGGCTGATTATTTGCCTTTGCTCTCTTTCCCTAAGGAGAGACCTTTCTGTTTTCACTCTCCTTCATCATGGCACTTTGTTTTAAAGAGACTGAGTTTCTACTGGCAACGCTCCCTCAGGAACAGAGCCACCTCAGTGAGCTTAGGGATCTGGTTTCACCACTGAGTTTGCTGTAGTTCATGATACTTATTTTGGCTTTTTCCGTATCAGCATGGTGACATTTGAGTTCCGCAGTTTTGTTGTCTGATGCCCTGCATACACACAGGTAACCCCATTTCCAGTCCATCCCATTTCGTTCATAGTCTTGGGGTTTCTCCCTTATTCTAAAACCAAACCATTGATATCTGGAATTTTATTATCTTTCCACATTGTTGTCGATTGTTGGGTAACAAATTGCCTTAGATTTGGCAGCTTAAAACAACAAAGATGGGCTTCCCTGGTGGCGCAATGGTTGGGAGTCCGCCTGCTGATGCAGGGGACACGGGTTCGTGCCCGGGTCCGGGAAGATCCCACATGCCATGGAGCGGCTGGGCCCGTGAGCCATGGCCGCTGAGTCTGCGCGTCCAGAGCCTGTGCTCCGCAGTGGGAGAGGCCACAACAGTGAGAGGCCCGTGTACCGCAAACAAAGAAACAAACAAAAAAACAACAAACATTCCTTAGGTCACAGTTTCTGTGGGTCAGTAATCCAGACACTGGCTTGCGGTCTCTCATGAGGTTGCACTTAAGTGTTCAGCCAGGGCTGTAACCATGCGCAAGGGCTGGAGGGTCCACTTCCAAGGTGTCTTGGGGCTGTTGGCAGGAGCTACAGCTCCTTGTCATGTGAGCCTTTTCATAGGGCTTCCCCCATAGTAAGGGACCCAGGACAAAGAGGGAGGGAGTGAGAGCACCCCAGATGGAAACTCCAGTCTTTGTATAACCTACTCTTGGAAGAGACATCCTATCACTTTTGCTTTAATCTATTCAATAGATGTGATCAAATAAGTCCAGTCCACACTCAATCAGAGAGAAATTAAACTCAGTCTCCTTTAGAGCCCTTGATATATTAATAGGTTTTTTTTCCCCCAGGGGCCGCACAGCTTGCAGAATCTTAGTTCCCTGACCAGAGATCGAACCTGGGCCCCAGGAGTGAAAGTGCCGAGTCTGGACCGCCAGGGAATTCCCAATCATAGTTGTTTTAAGTTCCCACTTAATCATTCCAACATCTTTGGCATATCTGAGTTTGGTTCTAATGCTTGCTTTCTCTCTTCAAACTGTGTTTTTTGCCTTTTAGTATGCCTTGTAACTTTTTTCTTTCTTTTTTATTGATGTACAGTTGATGTACAATATTATATGTCACAGGTGTACAATATAGTGATATACAATTTTTTTGGGTCAATCCCAAGCTCCCTAACTATCCTTTCCCCCTACCCTTCCCCCCAGGTAACCATAAGTTTGTTCTCTGAGTCTGTTTCTGTTTTGTAAATAAGTTCATTTGTATCATTTTTTTAAAATTCCACATATGTGATATTATATGATATTTCTCTTTCTCTGACTTACTTCACTCAGTATGACAATCTCTAGGCCCATGCCTTGTAATTTTATGTTGAAAGTTGGATGTGATGTGTTGGGTGAAAGGAACTCCAGTAAGTAGTCCTTCAGTGATATGTTGGTCAGGCGTGAGGGGAGGGGAGAGGAAGTGTTCTATAGTCCTCTGACTAGGCATCAGTTTTTAGTGAGCCTGTGCCTCAGGACTGTGAACTTCACAAGTACCTCCACCCTCACTACCTTAGGTGGGACCGGATGGCCAGAGGGGACTAGAGTTGGGCATCTCCCTTCTGCTGGGTAGGTTAGGCTCTGATAAGACCCCAATAATTTAGGATCCGGCAAAAGTCTCTCTTGAGGGCAGGCACTGTTAAGATAAGGATGCTCTGGTTATTTCAGAATGGTTACTTTTCCCTTCCCCTTGCAGGAAGCACCAGGGGATTTTTTAACTGTTTTTTTTTTTTGCGGTACGCGGGCCTCTCACTGTTGTGGCCTCTCCCGTTGCAGAGCACAGGCTCCGGACGCGCAGGCTCAGCGTCCATGGCTCACGGGCCCAGCCGCTCCGCGGCATGTGGGATCTTCCCGGACTGGCTCACGAACCCGTGTCCCCTGCATCGGCAGGCAGCCTCCCAACCACTGCGCCACCAGGGAAGCCCTCGCACCAGGGGATTTTTTTTTTCCCCTGTCTTCACTGTGAGAACCTGGTAGAGCTCCTGGAGGTAAAACTCACAAAATTCCCCTCTCCCCTCGCACCCACCCCCACCATGACTGGGTCCTCCTGGAGTTTTTCTCTCTCAGATTTGTCCACACTGAGCCTCCAGCAGTTTGTCAATTACAGGTCAGGTTTTCTTACCTCAGCACTGCTTTCTATGGAGGTTTCTGCTCCAATAGGGTGTAATCCTCTATGTCTGTCTGTCTGTCTCTCCAGTTTTAGGGGTGTTACCTTGCTACCTCACTTCTGACAGATCTTAGTTGAATTGTTGATTTTTTCAGTTTGTTCAGCTTTTTATTTGTTGTTAGGATAGAGGGGTGTCTTTTCTTTAAAAAAAATTTATTGAAGTATAGTTGATTTATAATGCTGTGTTAATTTCTGCTGTACAGCAAAGCGATTCAGTTATATGTACATATATATATTCTTTTTCATATATTCTTTTCCAAACTCCCAATCCATCCCTTCCCCACCCTGCCCCACAGCCACAAGTCTGTTCTCTACGTCTGTCCTATATGATTTGTCTTTCTCTTCCTGACTTACTTCACTTACTATGATAATCTCCAGGTCCATCCATGTTGCTGCAAATGGCATTATTGCAAGAGGGATGACTTTTAATTTCCATACATGTTAACTGTAAGCCAGGGGTTTTGTAACGTCATTATTGCAATCAGCATATCACCATGTTTCCTGGCCCATTTTCTGCTCAGTCTTATTGAGAAATTGCTACATGCCAGGCACTGTTTCAATTGCTCTACTTGTATTATCAACAACGCTGTGTGAGTAGTACTGACTTAGTTTGGGTTCTATAAAAGCAGAGCCTACAGAAGCAATTTGTGTGCATGAGATTTATTAAGAGCATGTTCTAAGGAAAACTGGTAAGGGAGAGAGGGAAGCAGAATAAGAAAAGAGAAAGTGCTACACAAGAATGGGATTTCAGGTGAAGTGTGGTCTCAGACTGATGCCTGGGGGCTCTGGAGTGTAAACGGTACCTTGTCTCATTGTTAGGAAGGGAGCAGAGCTTCTGTACCCTCACCTCAGCCGGTCATTAGTTACAAGCCATGATGAGAGCCCTCCTACTTTTTCCATTTTATAGATGAGAAAATTGAGGCCCAGAGAAGTTGAATAATTTGCTCAAGTTCACATGACCAGGAAGTGGTGGGATTGTATTAGGACCCCAGGCATTCTGGCTCTGTGGATATATTTTTATTTTGCACTTTATAAGGAGTACTCAACTAATCTCATTTGACTTTCCAAAAGCTCTCTGAGATAGTTGGAGCGCCAATGATTATTCTAAATTTTCAGATGAGGAAATCGAAGGTCAGATCTAGGTTTTTAAAAAGCTCTAGGTCCTGGTCTTGTTCTGTCTCCCTGTAATGTCTTGCTCTCTTAAATCAACCAGAGTTTGTTTCACTGACCGTATGATTAAAACAGTAATCACTTGATTTAGGAACATATAACTTGATGGGTATAGAGTATCTATAAGCTATTCATACGATTGAAATGGAAAACCTCATCTCACCAATAAGGGAGGGGCCCTAGCTTCTGAGATGTTATTTTAAATCACAGGCTGGCTGGCTCTCAGATGAGTGGATTTACTGCTTTGTAATTGCAAAGTAATAACAAGAACAGCATCCTGCTGCTGAATTCTTTTTTTTTTAAGTATTTATTTATTTATTTATGGCTGCGCCGAGTCTGAGTTGTGGCACGCAGGCTCCAGAGTGCATCGGCTCTCTAAGCAGCACCTGGGCTTAGTTGTCCCGCGGCATGTGGCATCTTAGTTCCCCGACCAGGCATTGAACCCATGCTCCCTGCTTCAGAAGGTGGATTTTTAACCACTGAACCACCAGGGGGGTCCCGGTGCTGCTGGATTCTTGATTGTAGAAGAGTTAAAAATTGTGTAAAAAGAGCTTATACACGGAGGCAACTCAGGATGTTATTGGAGAGAATCATACAATTATTTATTATCTTCATTAATATTCTTGAAGAAAAGGAATTACAAGTTAATAAAGAGGTTATAAGTTTCAGCAGAAAAGGAGGAAGGAGAAACTTGAGGAAAAGCTATTCCATCTGGGGAAAAATAACTTGAAATGGAGCTTTTAAAGTCAGCTTTTAGGAATATTTAGTTTCCGCCAAATCTCAGGAATATAAGAATGCAAACAGGACAGAGTTAACACTGAAACAGCACAAATGACAAATGTGTGGTCTACATTTGCTGCTTCTGTTTCTTATTCCTCAATTCCTTTTGAATCCTCCATAGTCTGATTTCCACCTAGTTATTTGTGGATGCTCCCAGATTCATTCTCTACTCTTTCCCTGCTCTGTCTGTATCAAACCTACCTTTCTGAGTAGATCTGGTCCATGAAAGGAACTGGCAGGAGGCTAAGGTGGTTTCTCGGGCAGTGGTTTAGTCTCTGTCATTTCCGGCTCGGTGGACTGTGCCCTTTTCCTATAGTCCCAGCTCAGGAAGGCAGCCTCCGCCACTGTTCTCCTTCCCACCAGAAGTCCAGGTTTCTGGCATCACCATCTCCTTCTTTTGTTCCGTCAGGCCCAGGGGTGGCAAAAACTTCGTGGCATTGCTAATCTCTGTGTTGCCTCATTGCCCATTTAGCTTCTCAGCTCTTCCATCACTTGGTTAACCAGTTACTTGTACTGAATTTCCTCTACTTGAATTGCCTCTCCTCACTTTTTAATTATTTGTGCCTCTTACATCTTGACCTCTGCACTTTTCTTTCCACACTGCTTTAACTAAGTGAACTCATTTACTCTCATATCTTCAACCATTATCTTCACCTCACCGGTACCATTTTTCTACCTGCCTAGAGGATGTCTCCACCTTGCAATGCTGCAAAACCTTTGAGATCGAGATGCCCCAAGTTACTTGGCGGACAGAGGTGATGGTGGGAAGCTTATTGGCTCAGAGATATTCGGAGATTGAACATCAGTGGTAGGGAATAGCAATAAGTATAAAGAATATTGTGGGATAGTGACATGAAATTTAGATGATTTTTCTGCTTTCCACCTGCATGGCTCTAGTCCAGAATCTCAAGCTGCATTGCCTACAGAGTTCCAGGCAGGTAACAATTGAGTGAAGTGGGCAGGATGAAAGAAAAATGGTCTCTTGATTTATGTTTTTTTTGATGCAGAAATGCTTTGTGTGCATATTAAGACACTGTAGGAACCCTCTTCCCTTCCGTAAGGAAAGTGTTCTCTCCCATTTTTCAGGAAAAATTCTGCCCTCTTGGTGTATCTTTTGTTTTCCTACTTTGGTATAGACTTACAGGTTTTCCCCCCTATCCAAAAGTAGAGAGTTCCTATGAAACCTTTTGTAAGCTGAAAGACGTAAAGAAGCAATTACCTTAGGACACATTTTGCTAACGGATGCACAAAATAAATGGAGAGAAAACACAGATTCTTACAGACACAGCGCAAAGCTATGGCGGCCTGATGCTGAGATCCTGAATGTAGTTCCTGGGGAGGGAGTTTGGTGGGGCCGTTCTTGCTGCTTGGGCTGCGCACTGACTCTGTAAAAGCTTGCTGCAAAACAAACGCTGAACACTATTTTTGCTTTTTGTCTTTTTTTTGTAAAAGCGAAAATCCTTTTCTGATTTCTTTCGGTTGGCGAAAACAGGTAGTAACGTAGGTCTTTCATAAAGTGAATTGGTGAAAAGCGAACTTTTTAAAAGCAGGGGATACCTGTAAATCCAGAAAAGTGCTTTTCTACTATAAGTAAACACCCCTGTTTACCTTAAACTTACACAGTGCTCTGCGTCGGTTATATCTCAAGTTTAAATTTATTTATTTATTTTTGGCTGCGTTGGGTCTTTGTTGCTGTGCACGGGCTTTCTCTAGTTGCGGCGAGCGGGGGCTACTCTTCGTTGTGGTGCGCGGGCTGCTCATTGCGGTGGCTTCTCTTGTTGCTGAGCATGGGCTCTATGTCCCCTGCATTGGCAGGTGGATTTTTAACCACTGCACTACCAGGGAAGTCCTCTTAAATTTAATTTTTATCTTTTTGTATGTCAGTTGTATCAATAAAACTGGAAGAAAAAAATATTGCAAAGTTAAAACAAAGAAAGAAGACACCCCTGCAAGCCTAAGGCTGATTGACACCTCCAGGCTGAAAACTTGCCTTTGACCTCAGTGTTAGGCATGGCAGACAAGGTGGTGACGCCTGAGGAAATTTGGACAAGGCATGCCCTGTCTAAAGGGGCTGCAGTTAGCTCCACAGCTGAGTGTTGCCCTCTAGGAAATGGGTCTGGTGTTGCTGGATCTTCCAATTTTTAAAGAAAAGCCAGAAATTATATTTCTATGTGCTATCTCCTGATTTGAAAACACTTGGAAACACGTGCTTTCTTTTTTTTGGTATGCAGGCCTCTCACTGTTGTGGCCTCTCCCGTTGCGGAGCACAGGCTCTGGACGTGCAGGCTTATCGGCCATGGCTCATGGGCCCAGCCGCTCCGCGGCATGTGGGATCTTCCCGGACCGGGGCACGAACCCATGTACCCTGCATCGGCAGGCGGGCTCTCAACCAGTGCGCCACCAGGGAAGCCCCCGTGTGCTTTCTTTGATTTGAAAACATATATACACATGTTTTATTGGCCAAACAAAACCTGTCTGCATGCTGAATTTCCTGTGGGTTTGGTTTGTGGCTTCCAGTCTAGTCCCAGTCTGCGTGCTAAGTCAGACCTATTTCTTTCTCTCTTTTTTTATTTTGTGGTACGCGGGCCTCTCACTGTTGTGGTCTCTCCGGTTGTGGTGCACAGGCTCCGGACGCGCAGGCTCAGTGGCCATGGCTCACGGGCCCAGCCACTCCGCGGCATGTGGGATCTTCCCGGACCGGGGCACGAACCCGTTTTCCCTGCATCGACAGGCGGACTCTTAACCACTGCGCCACCAGGGTAAGCCCCAGACCTATTTCTTTAAACCAGTGTCTTTTAGCTAAAGACACATGCTGGGGTATTACCACAGCTGTTCCTAATCCTTGTTAAATAAATTTCTTCGCCAGATCCACTCTTCACGCCTCTCCTTCCTTATCTCTGTCCTGGGAGGCTGACTGGTGTGTCCTTCCTCGATGGCCTTTCTACTTGGCTTCTGGCTGCCTTTGGCCAGTGAGAGGCACAGGTGGGAAAGGGGAGGAAGGGAGGAGAGTGAGGTCTCAAAGTAGATTACACTCGCAGCGTTAAGAGAGATCACCCTTCTTGGGCCATGACTTTGGCCTATTACTGAGGAAATTATGAATTGCATAATGTTTCAACCCGTTATCCAGAAAAGCTAGATCTACACCTCAGCAGCTATGGTCCTTGACCAGTCTTGCTATAGAGTTGCAGCCAAGACCTCTGACAAAAGTTGCAATTTTTCTCAGAGGTCTTGGTTGCAACTCTTGTCTGAAGCAGGATTTTGCTTCTTATTGATCTGTCTTCCCCAGATTGTCACTTCAGACACACTTCCTGCCTCTAGCTTTTTATATAACAGTGCCAGTAACAGGCATATCTCTTGCAGTTAGCAGTTTTGGATGAATACAAGGTTGCTTTTACTTTTTTAAAGCAGTATTTGCGGGCTTCCCTGGTGGCGCAGTGGTTGAGGGTCCGCCTGCCGATGCAGGGGACACGGGCTGGTGCCCCGGTCCGGGAAGATCCCACATGCTGCGGAGCGGCTGGGCCCGTGAGCCATGGCCGCTGAGCCTGCGCGTCCGGAGCCTGTGCTCCGCAACGGGAGAGGCCGCAACAGTGAGAGGCCCGCGTACCGCAAAAAAAAAAAAAAAAAGGCAGTATTTGCAGTTCATAGACACCCTTGACCTTTGCTTCTATTCCATTTCCCCAGGTAGGATAATCACAATTGCAACACTTTGGTAATGTCCCATACCGTTAAATATAAGACCCACCTTTTCACATTTCCTTTAATGTGGACATGAAATCCCACCTGCTTTCTCTCTTTGTGTAATCTCCAGTCGCTTACTCCCCAACTCTTCTCCCAAGCTGTTAGCGCCTTCATGGTTTCATTTCTTTATCCTTCCTGATGAAATTCCATGGTGTGTCTCATCCTTCAGTCTCTCTTGCTGGCATCCTTGCTTCCTTTGTCCCCATGTCCATCTACTACATCTTGCCTGCAAACCACCAGCTCATATCTTTTTCACTTCTGAGATGCTCCTTCTCCAGAACTTGGGTTTCTGAAAGATACTGGAGATGGTCACACTACATGGGTACTGGTGTAGATGTAGGTTTATAGCATCCAATGTCAGTGGAGTGTACAATCCTTTAACATTTCCTCCAACCCTCTCCCACTCTTCCTAGGCACCCATCTCTACTCCAACTCCCTCATTTTCTGTGGACAGTCTTATTTAATATGTTCCAGGAAAAAGACAGATGATAATTGCTCCCATGTACACATTTTCTGCATGGGAACAGTCTTTATCTCCTGTCATCATGCTTTGTTGATGAGTCGCTCCTATTCAAGGCTCATCTGAGAGCTGAAGTGCTACCTCTCTGATCCCCTCCAAGACTTCAATCTGTCAAATTTACCTTCTGTCTTCATCTTCATTGCTCTTCCCTGCAGAATAAAACCACTTTCAAATCGTTCCCATTAGAGAACTTTGACAACAAAAGAACATCTGCTGATGACCCAGCTCCACTTCTAGATACTCCCCTCCCCACCCCCATCTCTCTCCTTCCCTGCTCGGTCAAGTCTCATGAAGGGGCTGTCTACACTGCCTCACCTTCAATTACTCTTCAATCCTCAGTACTCTGCTTTCTGCCCCCATCTTGAAAAGGTTACCAATGATTTCCCAGTTGTTAAATCCAATAGACACATTTTGGTTGACATTTTATTTGACCTTTATGAGACATCTGACCTTTTGGACCACTCCATTCTTGAAATCCTTCCCTTAATTTTCTTGGCACTATTCTCCTGGTTAGTCTAGCTGTCTTCTTCTTACTCAGTCTCCTCCAGTTAGTCCTCAGTTTTGGTTTTCCCCAGGGGCCACCTCTCAGCCTCCTGTGTTCTTATGCTATATCTTCTTTTTGGGCAGTCTCATCTATGCTCATGATTTCGCTTACCACTTATGTGCTGTTATTCCCAAACCCTCTGTGTCGAGACTAAACTACTCTCCTGAACTCTGGGCTTATACAGTCAGTGTATTTTTGTTATGTCGTCCCAAGGTACACAAGCAACAATACTTCAAAACAGAACTGAGCTCATTTTCTCTCCTTCCAGCGACCCCCATCCCCACCTCACCTCCCTGTAATGCCCACCACTCGTTAATGTCAGTGAAGAGAACTGTCAAAGCCCGCGTTCCCTGGGTAAGAAATCTGGGCATCGTTCTCAATTCCTTCTTTTACTTTGCTTCTATGCTCCCAATTAATCAGTCTATCTATTTTCTAAAAATGTCTGGGACTTATCACCTCCCGTCCAGATCCATTGCCTCTTGTCTCTAAGTTTAGGCCCCTCTGCTTTCTCCTTTAGAAAGAGATTTGTGTGTGTGTGTGTATATATATATATATTTTTTTCTATTCTTTTTCTGATTCTTTTCCATTATAGATAGGTTATTACAAGATATTGAATATAGTTCCCTTGCTACACAGTAGGTCCTTTTTGTTTATCTGTTTTATATATAGTAGCGTGTACATGTTAATCCCAAACTCCCAATTTATCCCTCCCTCCCCAGGCCTCCGCTATCCCGTTTGATAACCATAAATTTGTTTTCTATGTCTGTGAGTCTATTTCTGTTTTGTAACTAAGTTCATTCGTATCTAGAAGATTTCTAAAGCTCTGTGGCCTGCCTCTTGAGTGGCCGTCAGGCCTGCTCAAAGCTCCAGGATTCCCTGCTGGGCTGTCACATACCTGCCGAAGCACCGCATTCAAGGCTCCCAAGAAACCAGCCGTGGAAGGCTTCCTTCCTGAGGAAAAATTCTTTGATTTATTCAGAGATCACAGAGGCTAACACAGCCGCAGAACAGAAGAAAATCTGGCTTCATTGCTGTTAAACCCGGTTCAAAGGCTCCAGCTCCTTGAGCTCCCTGCAGGGCGATTTTACTATTCCCCAAAGGTAGATCCATTTGGAGCCTGCATGGCTGTGCTAGTCCGGATTTGCAGATTTTGTTATTTTCCTCTGTCTCATCAGTGAAGGAAACAGCTTGGAATGTAGGTTCAGGAATACAACTTCCTTACTGTTCCTCCCCCCACCCCCTTGGTATCTCAGATCTTTTCCTGCTATCCCCTCCTCCCCTCAGCTGCCAAAGTGATCTTTCTTATATTTAATCAGACTCTTTTCCTCCCATCTCCTATAGGCAGCACCTGGCCAAGAAGGTAAAAGAAAGGACATGTGGGCTGTTGGGTCTGGGGAAAGCGTCACGTGTAGTTCTTCCTGTTGAAACTTTAGGGCTGTCTAATACCAGCCCTCATTCAATTAGGTAAAGCTCTAAGCTCTCTTCAAGTTTCATGCCAAGCACCTGATTTCCCCAAGCAGACTGTGGGCCCCACATGCTCCCCTCACTTTGTGCAAGCTGCCCCGCCCTCCAGCAACCTCCATGGTGCCATCGTTCTGGGCCCGTCTTCCCATTGCAGTGTCAGCTCCATGAGAGCAGGGCTCTGCCTTTTCTTCTTGATGTTCCCAGGGCCAAGCACATCCTGGGCACTTTATTAACGTGTGTTGAATGAACAAATCAAACGTCACTACCCTCCCCCGCAATGGAAAAAATCAAATCAACAAAAAACTGACACCCTCTCTCATTTGGATGTACCATCATACACCTGATCACGTAGATTAGAAATGTTCAAACTTCCTTTTTCTTCATTTCCCAAATCTAAAAATTAAAAAACAAAAAAACCCCCCATTTTTGTCGCTTCTTAACTGGGCTGGAATTCACTCTCTGTTGTCCTTTCCTTTAGTACCATGCTTATCCAGGTTCCTGTTTTCTCTGACCAGGAATTAAGATTTCTTTTTTTTCCCCTTAAACACCGCTATTTGAGTGAGTATGCCAGAATCTACTTGGCTGTAAGATTCTATTCCAGAGATTTTAACCTGGAGTTCATGGATGCCCCAGAGAGTCCCGTGGATGGTCTTTAAAGGTCTGCAACCCTCTGAAATATTATGCAAATTATGCAAATATTATGCAAATTATGTGTGTGGTTTTCTTTCCCTTGGAACAATGGTCTACCTTTCTGCTTCCTTTCAAAGGGATCTGTGTTCCCCTCCCTGGTCCTCTCACCTTCAAATTTTCTTATCCTAACACAAGTGTACCTGGGCCCCTCCTGAAGCACATTCACATCGTGTCAGTCTCCAGTTTAGACTTGCCTGCCTCCTTTCAAGGCCCTCCTTGATTTGGCCCCATCCTACTTTTCCAGGCTAATTTTACCCTCCTTTCTCGTCTTGAACCCTTTGCTCTAGGTGGCCTGCTTTCCCATAGTCCTAACTTTCCTCCTGCACGTGACAGTGATTCTAGGAGACGTGGTTTGGGATTCCAGGTCCTGGCTGGAATGAGGGGGACTCTCTCTGGGCTGGAGCTCTGCAGGAGGTAGTGCAGAGGGTGGAGAAAGCTGGGTGCACATTGATAAGTGGACCCAGTGGATCCTTGTTGTCTGAGCCGGGAGAGGTGGCATTTTAGAGCAGGACAATCATGGAACTGTGTGCTCTGGAGGAGAACCCTCAGAGATGTAATGATCTGGTTTAATCAGCCAAGAAAATGGAAAAAGTGTAGTGGTTGGCTGACGTTTTGGACCAGTCTGCTCGTGGAGGATGGCAGGAGGGCTCTGGGGTGGGGAGTGAGCAAGCAGCACCTGAGGGCAGGTGGAGAGAGCGCACAGGGCACTACTCCAGGCCAGCTTCAAGGAGACCAGCAGAAGGTAGCTGGTCAGTCGATCAACTGATATGAATTGAATGGCTACTTCATACCTGGCAGAGCTCTATCCATGGGTCTGCATTTCAGGAGCTGGAGTTTAGTCATGAGAAGGTGACTAAAGATATGGCGTTGGCGGTAGAGGAATTGGACATTGGATAGATTACGAAGGCAGGGATACAATGGCAGGGGCCCGAGGCAGGAGTCTCACTCCTCACAGAATAAAGCCGGAGTGTAACTGGACTTCTTAACCTGAGACTATGAAAAGAATAGGACTAGCAGCCAGGCCAGATTCCCTCCTTAATCCCAAAGAATAAGTCTTTAGTGGTAGACTTTCAGGCGCTATGGAAGATAATAGATAACAGCTCACATTTATTGAGCACTTTCCACATGCTAGGTACTGTTCAAAGCATTTCATGTGTATTATTTCATTTAAGCCTCATGACAGCCTTGTGAAGTAGGATGTATTACATTATTATCCTTATTTAAATTTTTTTTTTAATTTTGTATTGGAGTATAGTTGATTAACAATGTTGTGTTAGTTTCAGGTGCACGGCGAAGTGATTCAGTTACACATATACACATATCTATTCTTTTTCAGTTTTTTTTCCCATTTAGGTCATTACAGAATATTGAGCAGAGTTCCCTGTGCTATACAGTAGGTCTTTGTTGTTTATCTATTTAAAATATAGCAGTGTGTACATGTCAATCCCAAATTCCCAGTCTATCCCTCCCCCCAGTCCACCCTTCCCTGCTGGTAACCATAGTTTGTTCTCTTAAGTCCGTGAGTCTGTTTCTGTTTCCTAAATAAGTTCATTTGTATCATTTTTAAGATTCTGCATATAAGTGATATCATATGACATTTGTCTTTCTCTGTTTGACTTACTTCACTTAGTATATCATTCTTACTCTTTAAGCAAGGAAACTGAGGAGTGGAATGGTTAAGGAATAATTTGTACAAGGTTACACACGCTTAGTTCGTGATGAAGGTGGGATTGGAACCCGGGCTAGCTCTTTGCGAGTAGGAGACCTTACTTCAGGCCCTCAAATCCATCTCTTCGGCAGTTGCCAGCTCTGCCCATCTGACTCCTGGGTGTCCTGCAGGCTTCAGGGCACAGCGAATGCTCAGGGAGTGTTGCCACCTCACTGACTGCTACTTGTCTCTATGGGCCCACCCCCCTATTGCTTCCGTGGTCTCCCTACTTCCTACCCTATGAATGGCCCTGACATTAAGTATTGGAAAGGCAGAGACAGAATGGGGAAAGCTCTGAGAAAAGCAACAAAAATGATTCAGGAAAGAAAGGGATTGATGTATTTGGAAAGATAAAAAGAGATATATTTATCTGACCAGCTGGGTGACAGCTAAGAGAAGATGTGAACAAGAGGGCACATAATGGGCTAGATCTGTCTTTTTTTGGGTACTTTACAGCTCCAGCATCAATACCTCTCTCTCTGGTCTCATGCTGAAGTCCAACAAGGATTTATTGAGTGTAGGAGGCTTCGCTTTTAGATTCAGTGTGTTTCCAGAGGCTGCGTCTTAAGTGGTTCAGTTGTAAGGTAAAAACCTGAGGGCACCTGTGTTAGTGCCTTCACCTGAGCTGATGGATTTGGGCAGCGTTGTTGGAAGTCATCAGATGAATGGGATAAGATAGAAAGATATGACTTTTATATCTCAAAGAGACCTGAAGGATCATCTAATCTTCATTTTCTAGGTATGAAGACTGAAGCTCCAAGCAGTTATGTGATTTGTCCAGAGTCATGGCAAAATTGGTGACTGGGGAGGCAGGGAGGCATCCTGATTAGAGGGAAGAGCATGGGGCTTCCCTGGTGGCGCAGTGGTCAAGAATCCGCCTGCCAATGCAGGGGACACGGGTCTGAGCCCTGGTCCGGGAAGATCCCACGTGCCGTGGAGCAACTAAGCTCGTGCGCCACAACTACTGAAGCCCACATGCCACAACTACTGAGCCCGTGCACCTAGAACCCATGCTCCGCAACGGGAGAGGCCACTGCAATAAAAAGTCCGCGCGCCGCAACAAAGAGTAGCCCCTGCTCGCTGCAACTAGAGAAAGTGCGTGCAGCAACGAAGACCCAATGCAGCCAAAAATAAATAAATAAATTTATTTAAAAAAAATTATAGGGTTTGGCAAAATCCATGCTAAACCCAGCTGTACGCATCCAGTCATAGGCAGGTCTGGTCTGGAGTAGGCTTCCCGTGTTGGGAGGACAGTCTGGTACAACACTGGGAAGGAGCAGAAGAGAGTTCCTGTTCCACGTGATAAAAGGGAGATGCTGAGCAGAGCATGTCTGGTTATTGTCCCCAGGTTTACCAATCGCATGTGTTACTCTACCTCCTTGGGTTGAGTGCATAGTTGGGCAGAGAGAGGTCACCAGTGTATCACTCATGGGGCTCTCTCCTATGGAAGGAAACTTTAGTTTTTTGGCTGCACTGGGTGGCATGTGGGATCTTAGTTCCCTGAACATGGATGGAACCCATGCCCCCTGCAAGTGCAGAGTCTTAACCACCGGACTGCCAGGGCAGTCCCTGGAAGGAAACTTTAAAAGGCGGAACAAGTGTTCTCTCCTCACAGGAGGAAAGACAATGATAATCCAATAATCAAATGTACAAAGGTAAAATTTTCATTGTGACATAAGTGGGCATTCCTGGTAACTTATTTATTGATGGACATTACAGTTGCTCCCTTATTTTGTTCTTACAAAAATGCAGCAGTGAACATCCTGGGACATCCGCCTGGTAATACATTTGCTAATTAACTAGTGACTTGTAAATTTCCAGGAGCAGGGCTGCTGGCTCAAAGGAAATGTGCATTTCAAATTTCGATAGCTATTGCCCTATTGGTCTCTAAGAATGTTGCACTGATCTGCATTCTCAGCAGCGTAGGAAAGTAGTGGCAGGCTCAAATGATGGGCGCGCAGTCTGTTTTAAATGATCCAGAGGGAATATTCAATTTCTATAAAATCATATAAAGTGATAGGATGTAAGTTTATAGAGTGTTTGTTGGGCATTTTACTTAATATGAACTTACTTAATTCTCATTCCTCTGAGGAGGGTATTATTTCCATTTAACAAATGATGATATGGGGCTTCCCTGGTGGCGCAGTGGTTGGGAGTCCGCCTGCCGATGCAGGGGACACGGGCTCGTGCCCCGGTCCGGGAGGATCCCACATACCGCGGAGCAGCTGGGCCCGTGAGCCATGGCCGCTGGGCCTGCGCGTCCGGAGCCTGTGCTCCGCAACGGGAGAGGCCACAACAGTGAGAGGCCCGCGTACCACAAAAAAAAAAAAAAAAAAAAAAAGATGATATGGAGGGTGAGCAAGATTAAACCATTCAAGGTCACAGAGTTGTAAATGGAGGAGAGAGTTTGAATTCACTCTGGTTCCTGTGTTCGTGCTCATAACCTTGGACATCACCACACCACACAACACACCAGCTGTGTGACACGGTGATTTTGCAAAGAAGAAAAGATCATAATAAAATGATGGTGCTGTAAAAGAGAAGGTTCTGCTTTCATGCAAATGGTCCAGATAATGAGTCTGAAAGAATCATCAACAATGTGTGGTGTATCTAAGAAGAACTGCTAAATAAAATGTTTTCCAAAGATTTGCATGAAACATCAGCTGGGTTTTGATGCTTGCTGGTTGTTTAAAATGTTTATTCATGTTGAACAATGTTTATTTATTGAAAATACCATCTATTTAAATCAAATTATCTCCATAACTGAATATTTATATGGATGGTTTGTTGAATATTCCTAAACATTTGCCCAAACCACAAACGATTTATTCACAGTTATAAACGTTTACTTCTTTAGAGTAAAATATTGCTTGAAAGGAACTTAAAAGCAAATTGACATTTCTGCAGTTTGCGAACATCTGCAAAGCTTTCTGCACAGTAGCTGCTAGATATTTCTGCCTTAGAAAATAGCTAGATATTCTAATTACTTATGTTCAATATAATATTTAAAATTCACACAGCATCTCTTTTATTGTGTCACATAACAGCAGCAGCCCTGGGCTCTGGGACTGGCTGGTAATAGATGGATTTTGAGATTTTTCGAACACCTCAGCTTTGCGCCAGCACTTAATGAGCTGAAACCCCATTTCTTTCACTGTACACTCCAGCTCCATGAACATTAGGCCTTAAATAATCGTGGGCGGAACAGATGCCAGTATGAGCTGTGAAAAAAGCAATAAACAGAGTGATGTAGTGCCTCGCGGTTTTATTCACTGTATTGAAGGTTCCAAGGGACTAGATCTGGAAACTTCACCGATGCCTGTAAAGGATCATTGACACGTCGATGGATGGACGCAACTACTCGCTTGTTTGGCTTTGGCGCAGATGAGTGTTTTCAGGACTCTGAAGGTCTCAGTGGGAAGCCTTGGTGTCCTCACCTGTGAAGGGGGTGCCCAGGGCAGGGTGGGCACTGAATAATGACCTCGAGATCCTCTTTGGCTCTCTCATCTATGGTTCTGTGATTCTGATCGCTGAGTCCCAAGGCTGAGAGGGACTTTTAATGCTTCCTCTCTTTCTGGGTGTGCCAATTACTTTGTTGTTGTGGTCTCAAGGAGCACTATTTTATTGTTTTTGAAACAGGTGAGGGCCTCAGTTTTCCAGGGTTACACTCAACACCCTCTCTCCCCAAACACAGGCCCCCATCCAGTCAGAAAGTGCCCTGTCTTGGTCCCACTGTTGAAGCAGTGAACTTGTGGGGAAGATAGTGAGCCAGTCTGGAGCAAAAAGGCACACACTTGCCGGGAAGGTGGCTTAGAAGGTTGATTCTAGATGTCCTAACCAGCCCCCCACGCCTCCCCACTGCATTCTGTGAGCCTCACGTTGGGAGTAAGGGGATACTTACCCCAAGGTAAGGTCTGTTGAAGTGGGGAAATAAACCAGAAAATAGGAAGAGGCTAACCTCAACCCTGTGAATCTCATGACCCTTCTTCTCTCCACCATTCTTTCCTCAAAGTCTTCTTTCTCCAACACTTTTTCTTTTTTTTAAAACCATTAAAAAAATTGAAGTATGGTTAATTTACAATGTTGTGTTTCAGGTGTATAGCAAAGTGATTCAGACTTTTTCAGATTCTTTTCCATTATAGGTCATTACAATATATGGAATATAGTTCCCTGTGCTATACAGTAGGTCCCTTTTGTTTATCTATTTTACAAATAGCAGTGTGTATACGTTAGTCCCAAACTCCTAATTTATCCCTCCCACCACAGTATCCCCTTTGGCAACCATAAATTCGTCAACACTTCTTCTAAGTGCAAGGACATTATGGGAGAAAAACGAGGGTAACAAATCAGGAGAATGTGGAATAGACAAAGAGGGAGAAGAAATAAACTAGGTGACTTGGATTATACCCAGCTGGGATTGCCAGTGGGTTAGGCAGCTGAGAATAGCTGCAGATGGGGCTGCCCCTCACTCCCCAGTCCCAGCACTCATCTAGTAGTTGGGCGCTAGAGATGAAACAAAGTAGGGAGAGACGTATGTGTTCTATCAGATTGTTCCCATTCTTTCCCACTGTGCTTTTAACCATTATGCATCTCTTTCAGGGGGAAAATGTGAGGCAGTTGCAAGGACAAACAAGTCATCATACACCCCTTCATTCTTTGGTGATGTTTGCGGTGGCGGGAGTGAATGCAGGGTGGGGGGTCTGCCCTCACTCTCCTCTGCTCGGCTTTTCTAAAACTGCTCCTGCCCACAGTCTGTGATTGTTGTGGGCTCAAGGACTCTAAGCCCTCCTCTGACCTGCCTGGCCGTGGCAAGTTAAGGTTGCTGATGGCAGAGGTCAGGCTGACTCCTCTGTGGCTCATTCTGTCTGGGGGTCCTGCTTTGCTCATCCCTGACTCCCACTTTTGGGACTAGGTGAAGTTCAGAAGACAGGTTGAGGAGCTCTCTGAAGGGGAAACTAACCAATACTGTCTTAGACATTTGTTTTGCTTGGCTACGGGTGAGTTGTTGATTGTAAGCCCAGAGAGAAAATGTTTTGTCCTTGGGTTGAGGTTTAGGGATTTAGGTTAATTAGGAAAAGTCACCTATTGGAGATCTATCTATCTATCTATCTATCTATCTATCTATCTATCTATCTATCTTCTTGATTTTAGCTCATGTTTTTCTTTGTTGTAGTTTTATTTAATTAAATGCTCATAAAAATTAATATACAAAAGTATGTCTAGTAAAAAAATAAAGGTTCCCCCCTCCTCCATCATCTCTCCATAGTTTGATATCTTGTTCTATAGTTTTTGGATCATACTTTGCCTCACTATCATGTCAGTTACTTAACAAATAATTTTAAGAAAACGAAGGTGTCCAACCCACTACCACTCACCCACAGAGTGTGAATTTGATGGTAGCTCAAGATAATAACTTATTCTGTCCCAAGTGTCATTTCTCACAGAGCTATCCTTCTGTAACCATTTTATGGCAATCAGACAAGCTTTACTTAATTTTGTCTTAAGAAAGGCTGATATCTGATGCTATGCCTGTTCTTATCAAAATTTCCATTTTTTAATTTGGCTCAATAAACATGGTAGCCTTTTGTGGTCTTGTTGACGCTCTCTCTGGTTAGACTAGGTAAAAATCCTTAATATAGTTGATTTCCATCACAAAATTTTCAGGGAAGAGTGCAAGTCTTTTGATTGTTTTCCTGTCATCATGCCCTGTGGTTGTGGCCTGAGTTCCTCCTTGAGAGCAGTGATGAAATCTTACCCCAGTGCATAGAACAGTGGCATTCCCTAAAAAAGAAAAGATTTATTGAATGCATAAATGAATTCTGGAAAGTTTTAGGGTATAATAATGATATCTTACATCTATCAAGGGTGTTCCTTTTTTTTTTTTCCCAAAGAACTTATTTATTTATTTTGGCTGCGCTGGGTCTTCGTAGCTGCACGCGGGCTTTCTCTAGTTGCGGTGAGCGGGGCCTACTCTTTGTTGTGGTGCGCGGGCTTGTCATTGTGGTGGCTTCTCCTGTTGTGGAGCACGGGCTGTAGGCGCGCGGGCTTCAGTAGTTGTAGCGCACAGCCTTAGTTACTCCGCGGCATGTGGGATCTTCCCAGACCAGGGCTTGAACCCGTTTCCCCTGCATTGGCAGGCAGATTCTTAACCACTGGACCACTAGGGACGTCCTCAAAGAACTTTTATTTTCTTCATCTCATTTTTTCCTCAGAACAGTACTATAAATTGGGTACAGAATCTCTCCTGTTTCTGTTTCTGATGAAGGAATTGATATTCAAAAATTGTGACAGAAGTGAGACTAGTTCTCCTAGTCTGGAACACTGAGGTTTCATGTTGCACAAAACATCATAAATGTAGTCTTTTCTGTTTTTTTTTTTTTTTTGCGGTACGCTGGCCTCTCACTGTTGTGGCCTCTGAGCACAGGCTCCGGATGCGCAGGCTCAGCGGCCATGGCTCACGGGCCCAGCCGCTCCGCGGCATGTGAGATCTTCCCAGACTGGGGCTCGAACCCGTGCCCCCTGCATCGGCAGGCGGACTCTCAAACACTGCACCACCAGGGAAGCCCCATTTTTTTTTTTTTTTTTTTGCGGTACGCGGCCCTCTCACTGTTGTGGCCTCTCCCGTTGCGGAGCACAGGCTCTGGATTTTCTGTTTTTTATTAAAGAGTTATACAAGTAATAGATAAATGAACTTTCATTTTAAAATATTGTGTAATACAGGAGTAAAAAGAGCAAAATGTAAGTTCTCTTGTTCTGCAAACACCATTCCTAGTTCTCCCCACTATTCAACTAGCCTCAACAATGTGGTATGTATTTTATATTCCCCCTTTTATGCAACGGCATATGTATTCATGTGTTCATGGCAAAGGTCAAGCCGACTCCTTTGTACCTCACTCTGCTTAGGGCCCTGCTTTGCTCATCCCTGGCTCCCGTTTCTGGGACTGACTTCTGGGAGTGACTAGGTGAAGTTCAAAAGACAGGTTTGACTAACTCTCTTAAGAGGAAACTTTAACCAACATTTGTTCATCTAAATGGAATCTGGTTTGTTTTATCACTTCAGTCAATTTTGGAACTTCATCCATGTCAGACACTTAACTCCACCTCATTTTTTTAATCCCACCCCTGCACTTCTCGGCATGTGGGATCTTAGTTCCTCAACCAGGAACCAGGGATCAAACTGTGCCCCCTGCAGTCCTGCAGTGGAAGCTCAGAGTCATAACCGCTGGACTGCCAGGGAATTCCCAACTCCACCTTGTTTTTAAACAGCTGCTTAGATTTCCCAGCATGTGGGTGTACCATATTTTTAAAAAATTACTCTCTTATTGATGGTTATCTAAAGTTGTTTGAACTTTGAAACTTTGAACCTTTACAAACAGTACTGAATTTAATATCGTTGTATACGCATCCTCATGTACATGTACAAGAATTTCTGTAGGATATGGTTCTTATCCCACCTAGGAGTCTTCATTGCTGATTGAGTTAGTGTTTCTTAGTTTTCTTTTGTCAAATTCTTGCTTATTTCCAGCCTGGAACTGTTAAAAAAATTTTTTTTAAACAGTTTAAGCCCATTTATCTTGCAGGTTGGGTGGTTTTACCTTGCATAATAAGATTAAATGATGGTACATACGACTTCAACTATATCTGAAGACTAGGAGAGATTTTATGATTTAAGAGAGAGAGAGCATTTTTGGTTTTTCTTCCTCATACTTCATGGCAGATTCTGGTAAATTTCCCTCTCCTTAATATCATTCTCCTCCATGTTGCTTACTAACATTTGGTTCGGGACAATAATGGAGCAGTGTAAAACTAGATTTCCCAGGCTTTCTTAGAAATAGAGTGACACAGTTCTGACCAGTGAGATACAAGTCCAGGAAAACTGGACAGATTCAGTAGGCACACATCTTTTACTTCTAGCCTTTTGCCTTTCCTCTTTCCTTTCTGTTGCTTCCTAGAAGGAAGTCTCAGTGTCTCTGTGACCATGAGGACAAGAGCCACATGCTAAAGATGGAGGAGCAGGAAGTTACAAGAAGCCTGCATTGTTGGTGATTTCTTTGAGCACCTGGTCCGGCCATGGTTGGCCTGCCTCTGATTTCTGCTTCCATAAGAAAAATAAACCCTAATTTGTAAAGGCAATCACGTCAGGTTCCTGCTGCATGCGGCTTAACACAATCCACACAGAGTCTTATCTTAGTTACTGAACAAACATAACTCAGCCCAAGTGAGTGAATTTTCTAAAGATTCCTATCTCCGACCTTCAAAACTGTATGTTCTATGTCAAAGACTTAAGGTTTTTTTTTTCTAGCAAAGTATTCTAATTTATTGCTTTACATATAACTATATATCTGTATATCTCTAATGTAATTATTTTTTGAACTATTATGCAAAAATTAAAAAATATCTTGAGGATTGTGACAAAAATTTGTGCTTGTTTAGTAGATTTTTTTTTTTTTTGTTCTTTGTCTTTGGCATCAGCTGTCTGTTTCATGAGAAACTGAATTTAAAACTTCTAATATGTGAGGCATCTTTTCCTGAGAAACCCAGGAGGAAGGCAGTGTCATCCTGAGCACTGTTGTCAGGTTGTTGTCTTTTTTTTTTTTTAATTTATTTTATTTATTTATTTTTGGCTGCATTGGGTCTTTGTTGCTGTGAGTGGGCTTTCTCTAGTTGCGGCGAGCGGGGGCTACTCTTCATTGTGGCGTGCAGGCTTCTCATTGCAGTAGCTTTTCTTGTTGTGTGTAGAGCGCGGGCTCTAGGCATGCAGGCTTCAGTACTTGTGGCACATGGGCTCAGTAGTGGCTCGCGGGCTCTAGAGTGCAGGCTTAGTAGTTGTGGTGCACGGGCTTTGTTGCTCCACGGCATGTGGGATCTTCCTGGACCAGGGCTCGAACCCGTGTCCCCTGCATTGGCAGGCGGATTCTTAACCACTGCGCCACCAGGGAAGCCCCAGGTCGTTGTCTTTAGAGCATATAGAGTTGATGATTTCCTCCTGGTGCCAGGTTTGAAGGCGGCGGTGGGGTGGGGTCAGGGGGAGGGGCTGTGGAACAGTAATAACATAATGTTTTAAATAAACATTTCATCAGAGTAAAAGCAAGTGGGAGAAACATCTTTTTCACTTTGTTGATGGAGTGAGTTTGCTTTCATTAAAAAAAAAGTTTGAAAGCTCTTGATAGCGTGAGTTAAAGGGATTAATCCGCTGGAGCCATTACCTTCCCGAGTCACTGAGAGAAGGGTGTGAGTGTGTCTGGGTGGGGAGGGAATTGCTGGAGGATGGAGTGGGAATTGAACATGTCTGAGAAAGTTTGGTATATATTATACATTTGGAGTATTAGTTTCCTAGGGCTGCTATAACACACAGACTGGGTGGCTTAAAACCACAGACATGAATTGTCTCACGGTTCTGGAAACTAGAAGACCAAAACTAAGGTGTCGATAGGGCCACGTTTCCTCTAAAGCCTGTAGGAGAATCCTTCCTGGGCTCTGCCTCGCTTCTGATGATGGCCGGCAATCTCTGGTGTGCCTCAGCTTACAGCTGTGTCACTCCACTCCTGTCTTCAAGTAGCATTCTCCTGTGTCTCTTCACGTTGTCTTCCCTCTGTGCGTGTCAGTCTCTGTGTCCAAATCCACCCTTTTATAAAAACACCAGTCATATTGGATTAGAGCCCCACCCATTAGGACCTCGTTTTGATTTGATTACCTCTGTAAAGGCTCTGTTTCCAAAACAGGTTTTATGATGAGGTACTTAGGGGTGAGGACTTCAATATATCTCTTTTGGGGGATACAATTCAACCTATGACAAAAGGTTTTCCAAATCTAACCTGAAATAATCAGGAAAGGGTTTCTTGCATATATCCACTATTACCTGAATTTTGGAGCAGGGAAACAAAATAGTGAATTTGATGCCATTGGTTGTAAGCACTTTACCTCCTTGAGAGTTTCCCTCCTAGATGTCATGTTCCTTTTTGCCTCCCATTAAAACCATTGCCTGGTCCTAATCAAGTTCCGTTTAGGCCTCTCCTTCTAGTGGTGCCCCTAGGATCTTGGCCTTTCCAGACCCCTCCTTCCCATCAAGAGCGCTAGGTTTCAAAACGTCATTTTTCACGGCCACCTCCCTGACCTTGGGGTGGAGTAATTCCATGGCGCTAAGTCCATCCTGGTCACCCCTGAGACGTTCGCTGTCCATTCTCATAATGAGGTCTTGCTATCCCTGGGTAATTACTCTTAAGCAAAGTGGTTGGTCTCCATCTGCAATTTCTGATTTCCTCTCCCCTTCCTAGGGTAATCACCCCTTTCCTTATTCACTGCCTTCTTTTTCAGTTCAGCAAAATGTTTACCCTTTCCCCCAATAATGATTTCTTTCAGAGTGGGGCTATTGGTTCATCAGGAGGCTCTGGAGTTTTCTTCCAGTTAGGCCTGGGCCCTGGGACCACAAAAGGCACAGCCATTTTCTCTGGAAGAAGGCCTTAGCCTTTAGAAATGTTGTAGGCCATAGAAAAAGGGAACAGAGATGCTTGCAGCCCATTCTTGGAAAGTATGCTTTACCCCCCAGAATGGGCAGAATGACTTCTTCTAAATACAGCAAAGAGGAAGACAAACAAAGTGAGATTTCATGTTAGAAGCAAGTTGGACATTTGTATCCTGTGACAGGCAGATTCTCTGGGCTAGTCTTGTTTTAGCAGGTCCATAAATAGACTTCAAGAGCCACTTGGGGGGCAAGAGTGTTTGGTCATGGATGTAGTCTTAGTTCTTTCCCTTTTGCAGACACGTAGTAGCTACTCATTAAGAAGTGCTTTTCCGAGCCTAAAATAACCTTTAGTTAAGTTTTATGTTGTGAAAGCTCCCGTTACATAACTTGGCTGGTTGTTACATATTGCCACTATAACAAAGTTACCACAAATGTGGTGGCTTAAAATATCAGAGATTATAGGGAGGGTGGGAGGGAGACGCAAGAGGGAGGAGATATGGGGACATATGTATATGTATAGCTGATTCACTTTGTTATGCAGCAGAAACTAACACACCATTGTAAAGCAATTATACTCCAAGAAAGATGTTAAAAGATAAAAAGAAAACGCAAAAAGAAAAAAAATCAGAAATTAATTCTGTCTCAGTTCTGGAGGCCGGAAGTCTGCAATCGGTATCACTTGGCAGAAGTCTGGGTGTTGGCAGGGCCCCACTCCCTTCAGAGGCGGAGCTCTCTTCCAGGTGGAGAGAGCTCTTTAGGTGGAGCTCTCTTCCAGCTTCTGGTGGCTGCTGGCGTTTCTCGGCCTGTGGCTGCATCACTCCGATATCTGCCTCCGTGGTCTCATTGCCTCCCCCTCTTCTGTCTGTGTCAGATCTTCCCCTGCCTTGCTTGTTAAGGGTTCCTGTGATTGCATTTAGGACCCAGCTGGATAATTCAGGATGCTCTCCCCATCTCAGATCCTGAACTTCATCACATCAGCAAGGTCTTTGTCATATAAGGGGACATTTTCCAGAGATTAGTAGATTATTTTTTTGGCCGCACCCCATGTCATATAAGGAGACATTTTCCAGAGATTAGTAGGTAATTTTTCTGGCCGCACCCCACGGTACGTGGGATCTTACTTCCCTGACCAGGGATCGAACCCCGTCACCCCTGCATTGGAAGCACGAAGTCTTAACCACTGGACCACCAGGGAAGTCCAGTTCCAGAGATTAGGATCTGATATCTTTTGGTGCCGTTATTCAGCCCACCACATGTATTATGTGTGACAGACATGCATCTGCCAGGGACCTCTCAACACTGGGCTGCCTGCCTTTTGAATAGGCCTTTGTCCCAGCTGATAACTCTTCCCTTTGTTATTATGAGGGCCCCAGCACTCTCCCTGGCCACTGATGTGTTAGCAGGGAGAGCTGTAGAAATTAGTTTTCATATGGCCCGAGATCTCTGCCCACAGCCTTAGTAATAAATGGCAGACCAAGGAATCTGGGTTAATTGCCTCAGCACATGGAGGTGCACTGAGGGGTGTGTGTGTGTGTGTGTGTGTTCACTGTGTTCCTGATTAAGAGAAATGTATCCTCCCCTTGACTTTGAGACTTGGCTTTTGCTCTGGACTCAAGGGTCATCGGGCACTGACAATTTATTTGCAAAGAGGCTCACCGAAATCTCATCCTACCTGTGAATTCCTTCCTGCCCCTCAAAGACAAAGAATCCTTCCTCGAAGTTCTGGTATCCCTGAAGCCCTACTACCTAAAGACCACAGGAGGTAGGCGGGAGCCACAGACGGCTCAGGATTCTTGCTCTAACTCAGAGTAACTGTTTTTTTTTTTAACATCTTTATTGGAGTATAACTGCTTTACAATGGTGTGTTAATTTCTGCCGTATGACAAAGTGAATCAGCTGTATGTATACATACATCCCCATATATCCTCTCCCTCTTGCGTCTCCCTCCCACAGAGTAACTGTTAATTCAGAGCCGGGCTGTGGAGTGTTCCTTGAGGGTTGTTATAGCTTGTAGAAAGCCTCAGTGGATATGTTTTCCCCCATCTTGATCCCTGGGATTTGGCTATGCTGTTTGTTCTTGATAAGGTTTTGGGAAAATGGTGTAATTTAACAAAGGTTATTGGTTTTATTCTCCTGGTGCTTCTTTAATTAGGCTGCTGACACCAAGCAAGGCAAGGGTTTTGACATTCAGAACAAGACCTAGAGTTGAGTTAGATCCAAACTTTGAATCACTAAGGACCCAGGAGGTAATTTTCCTGTACCCAATTAGCATTTAAATTTGAACCCATCAACATGGCTCTTTGTGGAATTTTCCCTTCGTTTACCTTTTCTAAACAGGAACCACTGGGATGGAAGTTTATCTGTATAGTAATGAAAATATAATTAGTATTAAAATACATCCACCATCTTGTCTCATGTTAGTTCTTAATCCCTGTATATATATTTTTCTGAGCCAAGGTGTTCTCCATCTCTTTTCAATCCTAGGAAAGTCACTTAATCCCTTGCCATAGGCTATGATAACGGTGTAGCTAATGCCCTTTGATTCATTATGCAGAGGACAGATGTATTGTCTTCTGAGGATGGTACATCTACCCAAGTGTATCCCTTTGAGTTAATTATGGTCATTGCCTTACTGCATTCTGGATGCCGTTTCCGTTTGGGAAGTGTAACCAGTGAAGATGTTGGGAATTTGGTGTATGAGAAGCAGCTGCTCCCATACTGTGGAACACTGGTGCTTTACCGGTGCTTTGACAAAAGGCAACCCCGAAGTACATAAGCGAATGCGAAGAATTAAGTTCTCCCCTAAATTGTTCTTAGATCATTGGAATCTACTATTACGGGCAACCTTGAGCACATCGAAAATGACTGACCAAGGAACAGGTGCATATTGATGGGGAGATTCCGAGACCGCTGATCTGGCTTAGGTGGAGTTAATTTTCTTGCGGACCTGGGGACTCGTAGTTGTAATGTTGTTAAATCGCAAACACCTGCTATAATATGACATTTTTTTCCTGCTAATACAAATGTTCCTAAGTTGTGTGATGGAATAAGTACTTCCATGGCGTCGAAAGAAAAGGATTTAGGTGACTCAAATAGAGCTGAGAGGCTTTCCTCAGCTGAGGTACGTCAGGGAGCACCTACAGACTGGGTGCTCCCTCCATCAAGCAGGGAGGGGCAGGGTAGGGGAGCTGAGTTGTGGCTGTGTGGTGTTGGCTCAGGCGGTGGTTTTGTGTGTTAATTGAAACTTGCAGCTGGGGTTGTTCTTGTTTCCACGTCTCTTGTTTGGGGTCAGACAACAATTCCAACAGTATTTTCTGAGGACTTTTTTTAAATTTTTTTAATTTTTTTGCGGTACGCGGGCCTCTCACTGTTGTGGCCTCTCCCGTTGCGGAGCACAGGCTCCGGACGCGCAGGCTCAGCGGCCATGGCTCATGGGCACAGCCGCTCCGCGGCACGTGGGATCTTCCCGGACCAGGGCACGAACCCGTGTCCCCTGCATCGGCAGGCGGACTCTCAAACACTGCGCCACCAGGGAAGCCCTGAGGACTGTTTTTGAAGCCTTGTGGTTTGTTGGCTAGTTGAAATAGGGGGCAGAGACGGTGGTTGCCAAAAAAAGAGAGAAATAGAAGCAAAGGTAGAAGACGTGGCAGAAGCTGAGGACCCTTTATTGGGTTTGTCTTAGTCCTTTTATGTGTTTTGCAAAGGGTACCCGGGCTTCTAGTTCCTTCCTACTTTAGCATTTTGAGAATTACTAGGAAAAATGATTGGCTTCAAGTGAATTCCATTTGTAGGAAACTATAAATAACCTATACATATAAATTATATATAAGTATATATTATATTTAAAATATACTTATATAGCACAAATATATATTATAAAAACATAACTTAAAATAATAATATATAAATATATATTTTAAATATAAACAATATAAACATATCACATAAAATATATATTATATGTGAATAAATTATAGTGCTATATTTATTGCATAAATATGTTATATAAATATCTAAATATGTAATATGTATTATATTATAAATACATTATATAAAATAAATACGTGATAAAATACATTGATTGCATGTCGTCTTCGTTGCTGTGCACGGGCTTTCTCTAGTTGCAGCAAGCGGGGGCTACTCTTCGTTGTGGTGCGTGGGCTTCTCGTTGCAGTGGCTTCTCTTTTTGCGGAGCATGGGGCTCTAGGCGCATGGGCTTCAGTAGTTGCAGCACATGGGCTCAGTAGTTGTGGCTTGTGGACTCTAGAGTGCAGGCTCAGTAGCTGTGGTGCAAGGGCTTAGTTGCTCCGCAGCATGTAGGATCTTTCTGGACCAGGGCTCGAACCCGTGTCACCTGCATTGACAGGTGGATTCTTAACCACTGCACCACCAGGGAAGTCCCTACATGTTTCTTAAAAATGACTTACATTTACAAAGTAAAAAGCCTGATTTAAAAAAAAAAAATTTCGCCTCAGGAATTTGGAGTGGTTGTGAGTGGTAGTTTTCTCCTCAAGATGGTGCTCAAGGTGCTAATGGGCTTTAATTTTCTGTGTTGAATAAAAATTTATAGTACTCTATAAATTATGTCACAGTCTATGGAATTATTTTCATGTAGTTCTGACAATTCTGTCACATGTCTTACGGTTCTAAAAGTTTTGCCCCTTTTGGGCTCACAGGGTGTTATTTTGTGAGTAGGCTGGCAGTGGAAGTTGGGAGTCCTGGGGCCCTTCTTACGCCCCTGGTGTTATGCACTTGCTAGAAATTATTTATCCAAGCAATTGTTGTCTTCTTAAAAGATCTCCATGGGGTCGACGATATACATTTATTCTACTGCTGTTAGTGCCTGAAACAGAATAGAAATTCTTCTTAGCCTGCCTTCAGAACTAGTCTTGTGAGCACACACATTTAAAAATTCTTTCTCAGTGCTTTATGCGCATTTTGGATGAAAAAGTAGCTTTAACAAGTTTCATTGTCCACATTATTGACTGACTTTAGCGGTCAATTCTAGTTAGCTGTTCTCGGTCAACAAATTCTTTCCTTAAAGGGAAGAAAAATCCCACTAGTTAGGAGAGACGAAAGAATAAATGCTACAAGACTTGAAGGTAACTGTAAGAAAGAATTTCCAAAATGTTTTGTGGACCAACATCTACTATTGTAGGAATAAGCATATAGCCACATAAGGGGGGTACTTTGAAGATTTTGTGTTTGTTAAGAAAGCACAACTCTACTGTGAATGAGGAGCCCTGAGTGGATGTCAGATAAATCAGATGTGTTTGGTCACAGTAGGAAGTGTCAAGGCCAGGAAGCAAGTTCCATGGGTGGAATTACTGTCTTGGGTTATAATTAAATAAGGCTTTGGGGGAGGGGGACACAGGGACATAGGACAGAAAAAAACAGTTACTTTTTAGGATTAAGAATATCTAGAGGGCTTCCCTGGTGGCGCAGTGGTTGAGAGTCCGCCTGTTGATGCAGGGGACGCGGGTTCGTGCCCCGGTCAGGGAAGATCCCACATGCTGCGGAGTGGCTGGGCCTGTGAGCTATGGCTGCTGAGCCTGCACGTCTGGAGCCTGTGCTCCGCAATGGGAGAGGCCACAACAGTGAGAGGCCCGCGTACCAAAAAAAAAAAAAAAAAAAAGAATATCTAGATATGGTTATGGTGATTCGCCACCTTATTTGCAAATTTGCATACATTTGCAGTGTCCTTATTTGAATTTAGTAAAGTTGGCTGGAGAACTAGAATGAAATGGGTTATTTTGCCCCACAGCAAAACTGATGCTATCTGTTTTTATTTATGCTGTTTTTATTTATAAATGCTATCTGTTTTTATATCTAGATCTCTAAAAGAAATGAATTTCAGCCATGAAATGTGGATTGAATAAATAAATATAGTTCAGACCTTCTCAGGATAGGTCACTACTTGGAACCGCCCTGGCTGTATAGATATGTAGTTAGTAAAGAATACTGACCACTTGGGGTGGTGTGGAGTCTCTGAACCGGAGAGGATGAACTTCACATTTGGGAAAAGTTTCTGATTTTTCTTTTTAAAATAAACTTATTATTTATTTATTTATTTTTGGCTGAGTTGGGTCTTCGTTGCTGCGCATGGGCTTTCTCTAGTTGCGGCAAGCGGGGGCTACTCTTGGTTGCGGTGCACAGGCTTCTCATTGCGGTGGCTTCTCTTGTTGCTGAGCACAGGCTCTAGACATGTGGGCTTCAGTAGTTGTGGCACATGGGCTCAGTAGTTGTGACTCACGGGCTCTAGAACACGGGCTCAGTAGCTGGGGCACATGGGCTTAGTTGCTCTGTGGCATGTGGGATCTTCTTGGACCAAGACTCAAACCCATGTCCCCTGTATTAGCAGTTGGATTCTTAGCACTGCGCCACCAGGGAAACCCATTCCCCATTGTTTTAACCATTGAATGTGTACGCTTTAGTGATCTTTAGTGTGTCATGATGTGGTGCAGCCATCACCACTATCTAATCCTAGTCCTGTTCCATTTTAGCACACGTGTAGATTTGTGGATCACCGCTGCAGTCAAGATTGAGCTCAACGCTCAATCTTGTTCAGTTCAGATGGACTGATCACATAGAAACCCACGTGGTGTTGCCCTGCCTGTCCCTCCCTTCCATGCCTAACCCGTGGCCACCACTGATCACTGCAGTATTTTTATTATTGTTGTTGTTTTAATTCTTTGGATGTGAAATATTAATGATTACGATTATAACAAAAATCCCTTTAAGCTCTGGCTTGGGGATTCTTAGCCACTCACTTATCTGAGAACTCTAAGCTCTGGGTCTAGGGAGGGCATTTTTAAAAAACCATTTAAAAAGAAATTGAAGTATAGTTAATTTACAATGTTGTGTTAGTTTCAGGTGTACAGCAAAGTGATTCAGTTATACATATATCTATATATCTGTATCAGATTCTTTTCCATCATAGGTTATTACAAGACATTGAATATAGTTCCCTGTGCTATACGTTAATCCAAAGCTCCTAATTGATCTCACCCCTGTCCCCCCATCCCCACTGCCCATGCTTTCACCTCTGGTAACCATAAATTTGTTTTCTGTAAGTGAGTCCATTTCTGTTTTGTACCTATGTTCATTTACATCATTTTTTAGATTGCACATGTAAGTGATATCCCATGATAGTTGTCTTTCTCTGAGTTCACCTAATATGATAATCTCTAAGTGCATCCATGTTGCCGCAAATGGCATTATTTCATTCTTTTTTTTTTGGCTAAGTAATGTTCCATTACGTATATAGACCACATCTTCTTTATCCATTCCTCTGTTGATGGACACTTAGGTTGCTTTCGTGTCTTGGCTATTGTAAATAGTGCTGCTATGATCATTGGGGTGCCTGGATCTCTTTGAATTAGAATTGCAGAGGGCATCTTAAGGGGAGCATTTGTTTTTCATTGGGTCTAGTTATTCAGGCCTCTTTGCACTAATTGTTTTCCAACTGTCTCCTGCTGGGCGCCACTGCAAGTGGCCCTTGCAGGCTGCGGAGAGGAGTGGACAAAGCGTCATGCTGCAAACAGACCTGCAGGCCAGGGTGTGGGAAGACAGCTTGGGGAGTGAGCTTCGGCAGCACTCCTAGGTGTTTGTATGCACGATGAACAATTACCAGATATAACTGACTTTTGACTTGTCTACATGCCCCGTTAGACTGTAAGCTCCAGGAGGTCCGGGACTGTATCCCGACACTTGGCACAATGCCTCAGACATAATACCTATAATAATAACAACGACATTGTGCAACATTTATCAAATACTTATTATACCCCAGGCATGGGGCTAAGTATATTATACTCATTCCATCACTGAATTCTTTCCAAAATTCTGTGAGGTACAGTTAGTCCCCCTCTTATCCACAGAGGATACGTTCCAAGACCCCCAGCGGATGCCTGAAACCATGGATAGTACTGAACTCTATATATGTTATATTTTTTCCTATACGTATATACCTATGATAGAGTTTTAAAATTAGGCACAGGAAGAGATTAACAATAATAACTAACAATAAAATAGAACAATTATAACAATATACTGCAATAAAAGTTATGTGAATGTGGTCTCTCTCAAAATATCTTATTGTACTGTAGTCACCCTTCTTGTGATAATGTGAGATAATAAAATGCCTATGTGATGAGATGAAGTGAGGGGAATGACGTAGGCACTGTGCCATAGCATGAGGCTCTTACTGACCTTCTGACGATACATCAGAAGGAGGAGCATCTGCTTTGGGTGAACCTGAATCATTGAACCGTGAAGGTGTCGATGGTTGATGTCAGGAACAGATGATGTCAGTGGTTGAGGATCCTGGGTGGGATGAAGCTGGATGGTGTGAGATTTCATCATATTATTGAGAATGGTGTGCAATTTAAAACTTATGAATTGTTTATTTCTGGAATTTTCCATTTAATACTTTCGTACAGTGGTTGATCACGTGTAACCAAAAACTTGGAAAGCAAAGCTGCAGATAAGGGGTGACTACTGTATATATTATTTTACTGATTTTATAGGTGAAAAAGACTAGGGCTTAAAGATCAAGCCACTTGCCCAAGGTTATTTGGCAAACCAGGAAATGAACTAGATTTTCCTGAGTCCTAAGGCCATGCATTTAACCATTGTGTTGTACTCCTTTGACTTTCATCAGTTTCTAATTTTGTTGCATTGTGATAAGTTTTCTGATGTGTGTTTGGAATGAGTTGAGGTTCTTTCTAAGCCCTAACATGTGGTCAATCTTGGCCTGTGCAGAGGGGAAGGTGCCTCCTGAGGCATGAGGGAGGGTGGGGGAGGGAAGGGGGAATGGTGGTGACCAGAGCAGGTTATGCAATAGTTTGCAGGCCAGATAGAGGAGAGTGGATTGGATATAGGAGACATGAGGATTTACAGAAGGTTCTTAGGCAGGGGTGAATCATTAAAAATGTTGGCAGGGGGACACAGGGCGGAGTGGAGAGAGCCAGGCAAGTCCAGGTGTGGTGGGCAGAAAAATGGGCCCCCGAAGATGTCCATGTCCTAATCCCCAGAAGCTGCGAATATGTTACTTCAGGTTGCTGATGAAATTAAGGTTGCTAATCAGCTGACCTTAAAATAGGGAGATTATCCTTAGTTATCAAAGTGGGTCCAAGGTAACCACCTGGTTCCTTTCACGTGAAAGAGGGAGGCACAGGGATAAGTATCACAGTGATGTAATGAGAGAAAGACTTGATCAGCCATCACTGGCTTTGAAGATGGAAGAGGTCCATGAGGCAAGAAATGTAGTTCTAGAGACTGGAAAGGCAAGAAAAGGTATTCTCCCATAGAGCCTCCAGGAGAACGCAACCCTGCCAACACCTTGATTTTAACCCAGGGAGACCCAGTTTGGACTTCTGATATTCAGAACCATAAGATAAGAAATGTGTATTGTTTTAAGCCACCAAGTTTGTGGTAATTTGTTGCAGCAACGATAGGAAACTAATGCAGCAGGGGACACAGAAAACAGCCCAGTGGCTGCTGCTATTCGACATGAGGTGGTAAGACTTAAGCCCAGGATGATGGCTTTGAAAAAATGGCCAAATTGATGGATCCAGTGACTGTACCCACTGGCTTCTGTAAGAGAAAGCTAGGATTTATTAGAAGCTTTGTCAGAGGTATTTTATAAGGAATAGAGAATGCCTTGATGTTTCGCCTCCTTCCATATCCTCTGAGCCAAGTGAGGGGAGTCTCTGAGAGAACCACTAAGAAAGGCCAAGCTGGGAGGCAAGCGTCTCACACATGACTGGATGCTTGCTGAGCTGCTGAACCAAGGACACAGGGCTTGAAAGGACTGGAGCAGAGTATGGGGAGAAAGTTCTTGGGAGAGTTTGACTCTGTGTCCCTGGAGATTGGGAGGCCTAGAAGCTATGCCTGACTCTCTTTATTTTTAAAATTTTAAAAAATTTTTATTATTTTTAAATTGTGGTGTAGCTGATTTACAATGTTGTGTTAGTTTCTGGTGTACAGCAAAGTGATTCATTTATAGTCTTTTTCAGATTTTTTTCCCTTATAGGTTATTATAAGATGTTGAGTATAGTTTCCTGTGCTATGTAATAGGACCTTGTTGTTTATCTGTTTTATGTAAAATAGTGTGTATCTGTTAATCCCAGGCTCCTAATTTATCCCTCCCCCACTTTGCCCTTGTAACCATAAATTGGTTTTTGAATGTCTGTCAGCCTGTTTCTATTTTGTAAACAAGTTCATTTGTATCATTGTTTTTATATTCCACATATAAGTGATATCATATGATATTTGTCTTTCTCTGTCTGACTTACTTCACCTAGTATGATAATCACTAGGTCCATCCATGTTGCTGTAAATGGCATTATTTCATGCTTTTTTTAATGGCTGAGTAATATTCCACTCCTGGGCAAATATCCAGAGAAAACTCTAATTCAAAAAGATATATACACCCAATGTTCATAGCAGCACTATTTACAAGAGCCAAGATACGGAAGCAACCTAAGTGTTCATTGACAGATGAATGGATAAAGAAGATGTGGTATATATATACAATGGAATATTACTCAGCCTGACTCTTTCCTGAAGACGCATGAAGGTCAGAGGCTGGCTAGGGCAGGAGTGAGGCAGCAGTGGGAATAGGCCTCAGGAGAAATCAATCCTGCCAACACCTAGATCTCAGGCTTCTATTTTCTCCAGACTGGTGAGAAAATAAATTTCTGTTGGTGAATCTACCCAGTCTGTGGTACTTTGTTCTGGCCGCCCTAGCAGACCGCTACAGGGACCATATATAGAGAAGAGGTATGCAGGAGAGCCAATAAGGCACAGGGCACAAACTCTGGAGCCTGCTACACCTGGGCTGAATCCCAGATTACAACCACCTACAAGAATATAACCCTGAGCAAGATATTTAACTTCTCTAAACTTGGGTTTCTTGTATGTAAAATAGGGATAATAATACCTTATCTCCAGGATAACTTGGGTTGTTTATTTATTTAACTTTATTTACATATCACTTACTATATGCCAGGCGCTGCTCTAAATGCTCTGTAAATATTGTGTGGATTAAATGGTAATAGTGTAGGTAATGTGTCTAGCACAATGTCAAGCGCATAGAAGTGTGAAAACAAATATCTGTCATTGTCACTCTTATTCATATGAGCTCTATATGAAATAATTTTTTTTCTAGAAAAATCCACAAATATTTCTCTAGGAAATTGAGACTGTTCTTTAGCAACCACTACTCTCTCTGATAATTAAAGCATAGTATATCGACAATTGAAATTCTGTCAGTCGGAAACTATTTTTTCTATTAAATGTGTGACTTTAAAAGCTTTGCTGTATTCTTTTCTTTTGGCCGCTTGGCTTGCAGGATCTTAATTCCTTGACCAGGGATTTGAAAGCATTGAGTCCTAACCACTGGACCACCAGGGAATTCCCTAGGTTTGCTGTATTTTAAAGTGTGATCTTTATAATGTCTCAGGGACCCCTTCAATGTGAAAACATATTTGAAATACACATAAATCAATTAGAATATAATTTGATTTGCAGAACCATGTCTACATATAAACTTTAGCGTTGCACAAAACAAGGCTCTTCCATCCCACAACACAAATAACATATGTCCTCAACGTGTTAAAGAAAAGTTGAGTGCAGTTCCACAGATGGACACTAGGCGACACTCTTGTAAGGCAAACTCAGGCTTCCCTACTAAAATTAAGTCTGGGTTTTGCTGGTAAAATGTAGTCACTCTAAGTTGATTCTCTTGTTTAGTAGTAAGATATTCATGAGAAATAGAGAAGAACTGATTTATTCTGATACTCTAAAAGAGACATTACAAGGAGCAATCTTACAAACCCTGTAAATGTAGGACGTAATGGGGCACCATATTTTGTAGAGTTGGCCCAGGACATAAGAAATCATCAAGTACTTTGGTGGAAGTGGGTAGTACTCACTTCTATTTTGAACATTTTAAGCTCAGCACTTACAGATAGATATGTCTTTAAACTACTCTTTTTTCGTTTCCAGTTTATGCTTTCTCCTTCAACTGACAATGTTTGGATGGACTTTGTGAAGAAACAGTGGGAGGGAGAGCACATAGGAATACAGTTTGGGAAGCTTCATTTTCATCTTCACACAGTTCAGCAGCAATCCCTCTTTTCAGAATAAATTAGTGCTATATATTGAAGAATATGTGTGGGTTCCTGGCCCCAGCTCTCCCACTGAGTTGTGGTGTGTCTTAGGGATCTTGAGTCTGCGCAGAAGGGAGAGATGTTTATTCCGACTTTCCTTCTTTCTCCCACTGATCCTTCCCCCAGGGCTACTCTTCCCTCTGACTCTCTCCTGCTTCTCAAATGTGCCTTAGACTCTGTCTTCTACAGTCAAAAGGAATGGACTTTTTGTCTGATTGATTTTTATTAATGGTCATGGAAAAAATGGTTACTTATTCTAAAGAAAGGAGAAGAGGGAAATCATACTAAAGTAATCAAACTAGTTTTCATTCCTTTAACAATGTTGCTGTGATAGAATATTATTTGGTATGGGAGACACTTTGGGGGATCCTTTAGTTATAGGTAATTTTGATATTTAAAAAAGAATTTGCCTTGATGGTAGGAGGGCATATTCTCACCTGTCTCCTCATCTTTCCACAGGCTTTGTAGTCTGCTGAGGATGCTGGGTCTGTTTTTACCCTCATTATTATCTATCCATCCATCCATCCATCCATCCATCCATCTCCCTCATTCTGGTGCCTTTCCCTCAGCTGGAAAACATGCCTCAGTGTACCTTCTGCTCCAGGTGAGATCTTTTTGAATCAGAACACTCACATTTTCACAAGCAAAATTTTAAAAAAAGGAAAAACTATAGATGTATATGTTTCATCCATGTACGTGCTGTTCTTTAGCTACTAATTGGAGATGAGGCTCAGTAGCATTGAGGCAACATAAAGATGTGACCCAAAGAAGCTTCATGCCTAATGCATGGGTTTTGGTTATAGTGGGCGACTGTGCTGAATCCCAGCAATAACAGTGTTCATTAGCACTTTCACATGCTTTTGTGTACATAGCCTCAAGATTTGGATGCCAAGACAATGCTGAAGCTGTGTGAGGCCGCCACCGGGACTGCAGAGATGCCTTTGGGTGTGTGTGCCTCTCACAGGAGACCCTCCTTTCTGCCTCCGTGATTTCCTCCTCGGAGCCAGAGATCCCATTCATGTGGTTATTTTTCTTTCACAGTTCTTTCTCTCTGTCTCTCAGCTCACTTGCTCCAGGGGCTCTTGCCTGGGCCGGACTTCTCCCAGGAGGTAAAGGAGAGTTTAATTAGAAAAAGATCCTCTTGCCTATGGTGGCGATTATCATACTTTATCATGGGCCGCAGTCTTGACCCTGGCCTCCTCTGCAGTTTTAGTGCTTGGCTGGGAAGCCAGTTGTCTAATTCCCACTGCTGATGGAGGCTTCTGTGCTGCTCTCCCGTGGCTTGAAATGCAAAGGCACCTCTCTCCCCACCTCCATCCCTTTAGCTAAACTAAATGGTTCTGTGAAAAAGCTTTGCGCAACGCTTTAAAATCACTCAACCGCATTTCAGGTAAGGTCAGAAAAAAAGAGTTTTTGGTGAGGATTTTATGAGCCCAAACTAGGAGGCTGTCATTGCATTTGCCAGGAAATAAGGCCCTAGAAACACATGCTCTCTGGGTGCCTCCAAGGTCATTGCTGTGGAGTGCATGGAGCCAGGGGCTTAGAATTCCTTCTTCTGATTAGATGTGGTAGGCTGATGGCTAAACACTTTTAAGAGATGCAGCTTGTATGTTTAAAGACTAAGGTTGGGGCTTCCCTGGTGGCGCAGTGGTTGAGAGTCCGCCTGCCGATGCAGGGGACGCGGGTTCGTGCCCTGGTCCGGGAAGATCCCACATGCCGCGGAGAGGCTGGGCCCGTGAGCCATGGCCGCTGAGCCTGCGCGTCTGGAGCCTGTGCTCCACAATGGGAGAGGCTACAACAGTGAGAGGCCCGCGTACCGCAAACAAACAAAAAAAATAAATAAATAAAGACCAAGGTTGGGCTGATGAAGATAGAGCACGAGGGCTGTGGGTCTGGGAACTGGAGGTCACAGACTCAATCTTCCTTTTGTGACTTAGAAGCCATGTGCTTTGGCTCTGACTTTTTTTTTTTGAAGATTTGGGTACTATTGCTGTAAAGGAACCTGCCTGGCTGCCTGTTGGCCCAAGCTGAACTCCACAAAGGGCGGCTTAACTTTCAGAGGTGTGTTCTCCCTGCCCCAGAGGTAGGAGAGGGATCTGTAAGGCCAGGGCTCTCCCCCGATGGGCCAGGAGCCACTGAGACGACATCTCTTACTACACCCCACCCCCGGCCCAAGCTGCACGATCCCAGCTCTGTAACAGGTCTCCAAGTTCATAGTGGAACACCATGCACAGCCCTGGAGAAGTGGTTGGGGACGTGTATGCAGGATACACCTTGTTCCAAACTTCCTGATGTTCTGGGCATCTGGCTATCAAGACAAAGCCTTCAATTAAAAAAAAAAATTCAGACTTTCTGTCATCATGAGCTGTAGTTGGAGTCTACTTTTTCAAGGAAAGGATTGGCAGTCATCAAGGTAGCAGGTTTTCAGAAGGAGAGGGCTCCCTGACTAAAAATATCTGCTTGTCCTCTTCCTGTTACAGAATCTTTCTTTTGGGTAAAGGAGTTGCTCATTCCAGATCCCCTTTTAAAAAATTCTCAAACCTCTGAGAGGTAAAAGACAGGCAGCTATTGTTACTCATGAACACTATAGCCTGAATTAGTTGGCTAGTAACTTTTTAAAAACTTTTTGGCCCCGCTGCTTGCGGGATCCCCAACCAGGGATGGAACCCGCGCCCTCGGCCGTGAAAGCGGTGAGTCCTAACCGCTGCCAGGGAATTCCCAGGCTAGTAATTTTTTAATGGTAGCGAGGTGAGGGCTTAGTGGGGGAGGCAGAGCTTAGCTGATACATGTGTGTATGAGTGTGCTTGGGGGAGTAGGAGTAAATGAGGGGGATTCTGAGCACCTGGGGTGGGGGGAATGCTCCAAAGACAGTTTCTTCCTCTGTTGTAGTTTTCCTCAGAGCACTGTTTCTATGGCATCCCCACCCACCAGAGGGCCACAGAGCCACGGTGATCTCTGTGTCCTCAGTGCCAACGCAGTTATTGAGCAATGGAGCCAGGTAATGAGAGAGAGCCCGGTCGGAGGAAGCATTTCCCTGCACCCGCTCTCTCTTCCTCCTTTAAAATGATCTTGGAACTTACTAACTGTATTGTCTCCTTACGGTTTTTACACTTTTCTGCTTGTAAATGAATCCAGTTATTTTTGTTTGGAGCTCTTTTTGTGTATGGGAGGAGATGAACAAATCTCACATTTTTGAAAGGCTTTAATTTTTTTTCTTAATCTTTTTCTTGGAGTGGTGTCTTGATGCAGGAATCCAGGCTATGCACAGGCTGTTAGCTGGTACCCCTGGCATGGCCCTGTCTGTTGGTAAAATACTGGTGAACTTTTTATACATGTTGAGTTGGCTGCTGCCCTGAAGTTCCTGACAGCCCTTCCAGTCCCTCATCTGGAAGCCCCTTCTCCCCACAATCCAATAATAAAAAGGTTAATGCCTGGACCCACTGGAGGCCTCCACACCTGTACCAGCTCCATTGCTGAAGCTCCTGGAGGATGAAGTTTTGTGATCCCCTTCTCCTTGCCAAGCACTATTTAAAAACTGCTTTTTTTTGTTTTGTTTTTTACTTTTTATATAAATTTTAAAGCTTACACCACTCCATTTACAGTTATTGCAAAATATTGGCTATATCCCCCATGTTGTACAACGCCTCCTTGTAGCCTATCTACACCCAATAGTTTGTACCTCCTACTCTCCACCCCATATTGCACACCCCACTCCCCACAGGTAACCATTAGTTTATTCTCTATATCTACGAGTGTGCTTGTTTTTTGTTATATTCACTGGTTTGTTGTATTTTTTTAGATTCCATATATAAGTGATGTCATACAGTATTTCTCTGCCTGACTTGTTTCACTTAGTGTAATGCCCTCCAAGTCCATCCATGTAGCTGCCAGTGGCAAAACTTCATTCTTTTTATGGCTGAGTAATATTCCATTATGTATATATATCACATCTTCTTTATCCATTCATCTGTTGATGGACACACTTCGGTTGCTTCCATATCTCGGCAACTGTAAATAATGCTGCTGTGAACATCAGGATGCATGTATCTTTTCAGATTAGCATTTTTGTTTTTTTTCAGATATATACACAGGAGTGGAATTGCTGGGTCATATGGTAGTTCTATTTTTAGTTTTTTGAGAAACCTCCATACTATTTTCCACAGTGGCCACACCAATTTACATTCCCACCAACAGTGTACGAGGGCTCCCTTTTCTCCACATCCTCACCAACATTTGTTATTCTTTTAAAAAATTTTTATTTATTTTATATTATTTGGTTGAGTCAGGTCTTAGTTGCAGCAGACGGGCTCCTTTGTTGTGTCTCGCCGCCTCCTTAGTTATGGGATGCGAACTCTTAGTTGCGGCATGCATGTGGGATCTAGTTCCCTGACCAGGGGTCAAACCCTGGGCCCCCTGCATTGGGAGTCTTAACCACTCAGCCACCAGGGAAGTCCCTGTTATTTGTTATTCTTTTTGATGATAGCCATTCTGAAAGGTGTGAGGTGATATCTCATTGCAGTTTTGATTTGCTTTTCCTTGATGATTAGCGATGTTGAGCATCTTTTCCTGTGCCACCAAGCACTATTTTTTAAAAATGCCAGTCATATCATAACTCAGGGGTCTGCGCATCTGGCCTGTGGGGCAAATCTGGCCACCTCCCTATTTTTTATAAAAGAGTTTTATTTGACATGGCCACACCCACTCATTTACATAGTGTTCTGGCTGCTTTCACGCTACAGAGTTGAGTAATTGCAGCTGAGACTCTATTGCCCACAAAGCCTAAAACATTTATTATATGGCCCTTTGCAGAAAAAGTTTGCTGACCTCTGTTTATCCGTTCCTCAGACGAGCAGCAGGTCTGAGGCATTTGCTTGCCGACCATGCTGTTGACTTGGCACCGTCAGCTGGTCAAGGAAACTCTTGTTTTCCTGACTTTGGCTTCTCCCTCCCTCTTTCTTGCCCTGCATCCTGCATCACTCTACCATTAATAAATGAAAAAAGTAATGAAGAGAAGGGAGCTAGTAATTGATTTTTTAAACAAATGTCAAAAAAATCCTTTGCGTATTTCTGACATTTCAAAAAAAAAAATGTTGGTGGTTCTCTATTTGCATAGAGTTTTATGTGGTTCAGAAAGCCCATCTGTAATTCATTGGAGTTGAAGTCCCATTTGTCACTGCTGTCAGGATGGTAAAATATATTTGAAACCTTTTTGCTTTAAGGAAAATAGAAGGCTTCGCTGCACTTGACATTGAGCTGAAAACTTTGCCACTCTCAGGGAAATGTCAATTCTGAGAAAGACTTGTGCAAAATGAGGGTTGGACAAAATAATTATCCTTGCAAAAGGGTTTTGCTTTTTTTGCTTGAATAGGATCCATTTCCCCCAAAGCCCATAGGTTCCTAGAACAAGAAGCCGTGAGAGGGTTAGGGTTGGCGTCACCATCAAAAGTAGCCTTCACTTCACTTACCCCCTTAATGGGAGGTCAGTAGCATGAATGACAAATGGCAAATGACAAATGGCAGAGGACCCAGGCAACTTCCATTTAGCTCTGGGGTGTGTTTTGTAGTTACTACTATTTTTTTTTTTTTTTTTTTTGCGGTACGCGGACCTCTCACTGTTGCGGCCTCTCCTGTTGCAGAGCACAGGCTCCGGACGCGCAGGCTCAGCGGCCATGGCTCACAGGCCCAGCCGCTCCGCAGCATGTGAGATCTTCCAGGACCGGGGCATGAACCCGTGTCCCCTGCATCAGCAGGCGGACTCCCAACCACTGCGCCACCAGGGAAGCCCTTGTAGTTACTTCTAGAACAAAAATTTTATGTATTTGGGTAAAAATGGTAAATCACTATAAAAAATACATCAGTATAGAAAAATAAAATTTGAAGAAACTTAAAAAAAAAAGGAATTCTAAATCCCTCTTTTCACGTATGAGAAAATGTGTCTGATATTCTTGTGCTCTCTGAAGTTGGAGCCCATTGAAGAGCTATGTTGGGAGGAGCAGGAAATGTGGCCACTTTAACCTAAGGTCTCCTTAGCACCAGACCCTCCTTGGCTGCCTTCTTCTATTCTGAGGAATGACTGTCACAGAAGTAACCTCATCTGAAAAGGTGCATCCCATTACATTCTTGCTTTTCTGGAGCAGAGGAATGGTTGCAAAGGTCATTTTTCAGCCTTTCTGGTTGATCAGCTATGGAAAGATCCTGTTAGGGCCATCCATGGGTTTAGTTACTCAGATCAGAAGACAGTTAAAAAATGGCCAGTGCCTTAATGAGATCCAGTCCTGAGGGAGATAACTTTATAGAGAAGAGACAATTGGGTGGCAGCATTTCCTACAGGACCTGCAGGGGTGGCCCCTGGGCTATCCAGGCTCAAATGCCAAGTAGACAGGGCTTCAGGCAAAGTGCTTTCAATTCACAGATAATCTGGCTGTGCCCTAAAACTGAAGGCTGTTCTCAGACAAGGTTCATGTTAGTATATTATTGCTTCTCTACTGTTCCGTGTTATTTTCTTTTCTCACTTGCTCCCATCCACCCACTCTTTTTCACATGTGGTAGAAAGAGTCAGGAAGAAAGAAAATCAAGAAAAGAAGCGTGGAGGGAATGGGGGATTGGAAGGGTAAGGGAATGGCAGTGACCATATAGACATTTGAGTCAAAAAGAAAGGAGGAAAAGAAAAAAAAAAAGAAAAGAAAGAAGACATAACCACTATCATTTTAAGAGGCAGAAGTGATATTGGAAGCCTGTATAATAGGCTTGCGTCCTATCCTGAGAGAGTTCTACAGGAGCCGTCTCACAGCGGATGACTGAGCACTGTGGAATCTTTAGGGAAATCTTAAGAAATAGGCAATTTGTATAGGTCATTTTTTTTCTCTGAGTAATGAGTTTTTACATGGAGAAGAGTTGACTTTTTTCTAAGAGTGAGAGTACTAAAAGGGAATAAGGAAATAGATGTGTGTGTGTGTGTGTGTGTGTGTGTGTGTGTGTGTGTCCTTTCCTGTTTCCATCTAGAAATCCTCCCATCCTTTTTCCTTCCTTCCTTCCTTCCCTCCCTTCTTTTCTTTCTTTCTTTGCCAGAGAGCGGACTGCCTCAGATCTCTCTGTAGGCCATGTGAGACTCTTTAATGGATACATATAAAGTACATGTTCCTTATTTAGAAGAGATACATAAAAAGGAATTGGCACTCTTCCTGTGATGAGAATCCAGGCATAAGCCTTGAACACACAGCAAGCAGATGTGGAAAAAAATTCTTAGGCACCCAAGTGTGAGAAGAAAGCAAAGTTTAGGTCAAAGGTTTGTGTTGAGCTTAGTCATGCATTGAGTACCCCTCAGAGTCTAGTTATTTTTGCTTGTCAACTCATGTTCCTCTGGGGCTCTCCTCTCTGGTAATGTGACGGGGGGAGGAGGCCAGGTCTAAATCCAGGTCAGTCATGGAGTGTGGGAGGGGATGGGAAGGAGAGCCCCAGGCACTGCAGGGTCACTGCGGCCACTTCCATTTGCTGTCGTGTGCCCAGGAGCTCCTCTGGTCTTCAAACCTTAGGAAGAAATGATGTTGGACAAAGCGGTCTCCTTAGTTTGTGATTCACCAGCTTTGGTGTTTGGGGTGGGGGTGAGGGGATGGGGATGAAGGCTGCAGGCAGCTTGTTACTTGTTTTCATCACACATGGAGAAACTATCCATTTGTTTTTAGAAACTGCTGTAAAGCATTGCCAAGCCTGCGTCATGATCTCTGTTGAAAAGTGTGCTCCTTTGTAGTGCCAGCTTTAGGCTGAGTAGAACTTGCTACAAAATCAACAGCATAGAAGAAGCTAAGGAACTGTGTCAGCTACACATGTGTTTGGTTGAAGGCAAGAAGAAACCTGACTTGCAGTGAGTTGAACAAATGGGTGTTTATTTTTCTCAGATAAGAAATTTTGAAGTTGATGGCTGCCGCTCTTGTTTCATAGGGTCGGTGATGTCAAGCTGGCATGTCTCAGAGTCTCTTAGCCTTTCCTTTGTTCTTTTTGCCTCTTGGGAGCAAGGCTGGCTGCCCCAACTCGAGAAATCAGGTTGGAAATCAAGGCAGAAAGGTGAGAAAAGGGAGGTAATGCCAGCAACAACTGTCTTCTTTATCAGGGGAGCAAAAACTTTTCCAGAAACTCCGATCAGACTTCTATTTGTATCTGATTGACTGGAGTCATGTTACATGGCTATCGTTGGAAAGGCTTGGAAAGAAAGTAGGGGTAGATGTCAAAGTATAGTTTTCAAAGAAATTAAAATGTGACTATCATACAGATAAAGGATATGTGTCAAACATTTATTTAATTTATTAGTAAGGCAAGCAGCAGGAGAGGTAAAGGAGGTTCAAAGAAGAATTTGAAGAATAATATGCTGCAGTAAGTTTACTAGGTTAGAAATAAAACTGGCTAATAAAAAATAAACCATAACCTTTGGTACTCTACTACACAAAATGATATAACATGTAAAAAACATATAACATGACGTTAACATGTAACATCACAGATTTCGGGCTTTGTTCCCCAACCACAAAGATTTTACTGAAAGGGTTTTCCAGTGAAAGAAAAAAGAATTATATTCATCTAATGTCTACTGGACTTTTTACATTGTTAAAATTCAGTCAGAATTAGAACGGTCTCCTCAAATCTAGAGGGAATAAAAGAAATTGATTTATGATTTTTAACAAGTATGATTGAGTAAGGAATCATGCCTATATAATTTCAAAGTCATGAAAAGATATTAATCATAATTAAATTTCCTCTAAGAAAACACTTGAAACAGAGATCAGATGCCAGGCTAATTGATTACACGACTATAGGATGCTCGCCCTGACAGTGGCAGGAATACGATGGTTTAGACTCAGTGTCTAAATATTTAATACCAGGTGGGAAGCAGGGAATTGGAACAAAGGCTGTAATGAGAAATAATAGAAATCAGCTAGAAGGGCAATGGACATGTCCCTATTGATTATGTAGTATGTAAAGAGAAAAAGTGATTAATAGATACAAGAGAATGAGAAGCAGGAGTGACTTTTTGTGTGTTTTTTTTTTTTAAGCAGCCAACAGAAACCACACACTTGTAAAGGTCATGTCCAGCCATTTAGAGATAAAATATCTATCTTCAAAAAAAGTAATATTGCTTTAAAATGGTAATGCAGAAACCTTATATTCTGCCAGATTTCTGAATTCTTGTGTTCCTTTTAGTTGTAAAACAGTATAGTTTTCAGCCAGCCAAACTTTTCAGTTTAAAACCAGTGGACCAGATAGTTTTTAGTGGATCTAGTTTGGAATTGCTTAAAAGGAAGAGTGGTTTTGGTTTTCTGGGTTCTTATGTTTTAAGGCTCTTTCTTCTTTTTTTAAATTTTTTTTTCTTTTTTTTGCGATACGCGGGCCTCTCACCGTTGTGGCCTCTCCCGTTGCAGAGCACAGGCTCCGGACGCACAGGCCCAGCGGCCATGGCTCACGTGCCCAGCCGCTCTGCGGCACGTGGGATCCTCCCAGACCAGGGCACGAACCCGTGTCCCCTGCATCGGCAGGCGGACTCCCAACCACTGCGCCACCAGGGAAGCCCAAGACTCTTTCTTCTTATGTGGGCATTAAATGTCCACAGTCTGGAGAAAAAGACAAAAGAGAGTGTTTTTCAGTTGGTGAGATGTTGTCTGGAAGGGTCTGTAATGGGTGTTGGGGTAACTGAGAATTAACGCTAATTTACCTGAAGCTGCCTTAAGTACTTTTGTTTTATGTCATAGCCTTCCTGTGCTACCCATGTGGTTGTCATTTCCTTCTTTGATCTTTGTCCCACGACATTACACACAGCAGTATAAACTGCGGGAAGGACAGGGGAGACACCACCCTGGCAGAACCAACTGTTCCTGTTACACAAGCCATCCATTTCTGCTGTTCAACGAACACCACATTCATCTCTGGTAGTGACCTCTCTTGCACTCCATTACTGGCTAGTGTGCTTAAAAGCTCTGGTACCTTGGATGGATGTTTCTGGAGAGATCTGCTTCTTAAACTATCTCCCAGGGAGGAACTTTTGTTCATGCCCACTGTCCTTTTCACTTTCTCATTTACTTTTCCTCTGTCCCTTTTCTCTCTGGAGAACTCGGAGCACATTTTTCTCCTAAGGGCTTAATTATACTGTCTTGTACTCTGCAACTACTCCGTAGGTAGCTGTTGATTGTAGGACACCCCATTTGTCTTGAGAGGCTCTCTTTTCAGTGGGCACAGAGGCTGCCATTATTTGCTCCATTACAGCTCAGGACACTGCAATGCAGGCAAAGGACACTTGCCTGAAGTCGTGTGGAAAGTTGAAGCCTGAGACCCACCCAGAACTCAAGTCTTTTGACTTGGTCGACTGTTCTTGTGCTTATGTTGCTCCTGCAACACACACACACACACACACACACACACACACACACATATACCCCCCCCCACACACGCATTTTGGGTAATGCCACTCTTCTCCTGACCTCCATGCCTATTCATAAAAAGACACTCCAAAGACAAATAAGGTGCTCATTGTGGATGCGTGGACGGCTTCCTCTTGTGTTAGGAATGAATCACCGAGAAAGCCCAGCAATCATGTACATAAGACATGCTAGTGAGGTACTTAGCACACAGTAGATGGTATTGTGGCTTATCATTTAGTATTTAAAAATGTAAATTTGTCTGTGATTCCTTCCTGTATACATGGCACACATGGAGACCACTACAAGTACATGTTGCTTCTCCTAGGTGATGGATTTAAAGATTTATGAATCTTAGCATTGGAAGCGATTTTATTTTATTTAATGTATATATGTATTTACTTGTGTGTGTGTGTGATTCAATTTCCTTTTATTTGTTTTTTCTTTTTTTTTAATTGTAGTATAGTTGATTTACAATGTTGTGTTAGTTTCAGGTGTGCAGCACAGTAATTCAGTTATCTATATCTATATCTGTATCTATATCTATTTGCTTTCAGATTCTTTTCCCTTTAGGTTATAAAATATTGAGTATCGTTCCCTGTGCTACAAGGAAGATCCTTGTTGGTAGAAAGGATTTTAGATGTGAACTGCCTAGTGTGGAATATACTGAAAGCATCATCTCCCTCAAATCAGGCACTGCACTTCAGTTGCTATATTTTAAGTTGTAGCCTCTTTTTTTTTTTTTTTTGCGGTACGCGGGCCTCTCACTGTTGTGGCCTCTCCCGTTGTGGAGCACTGGCTCCAGACGCGCAGGATCAGCGGCCATGGCTCACGCGTCCAGTCGCTCCACGGCATGTGGGATCCTCCTGGACCAGGACACGAAACCTGTCCCCTGCATCGGCAGGCGGACTCTCAACCACTGTGCCACCAGGGAAGCCCCAGTTGTAGCCTCTTTTGATTGTAAAGTGAATCACTCTCAACTTACATTCCACTAAGACCCCCTAGGTCGTTTTCTCACAGACTCGGTTAAGGCCCGTTTTCCTGTATCTTGCAGTTTTGCAGTAGAATTTCTAAACTCAAGAGCTGGGTTTACATATCCCTATTACGTTCCATTTTTCTGAATAGTCAAGCTAATTCTGAGTTTCTGTTCTGTCATCTATCAAAAATCTTGGGGTCATTCTTGGCTTTGCAATTCTTTTCATCCTTCGTGTCCATTCCATCTGAAAAGTTGGTCAACTCAGCCTTTAAAATATATTGGATGCAGTTATTTCTCATGCACTTCCATTATTAGTATAGTCTAAGCCTCTGCCATCTCTCGCCTGCACTAATGTATTAGCCCCACTGTCCTCTCTGCTTCCACCCTTATTCTCCCACAGTCTACCCTGCTCCACTGTTAAAGTTTAATTATCTTCTTTTGAGGATAGGGGAAAGGGCACAGACACACAGAGAACAGCAGCCTCAGACATGAATCAGAAGTAAACACAAAGCCCAGTTTGTCAGGTCTCAACAAAAACTCACCAGTCAGCAGAAGCAAGAAGAACTACAATCCTGCAGCCTGTGGAACAAAAACCACATTCACAGAAAGAGAGACAAGATGAAAAGTCAGAGGGCTATATACCAGATGAAGGAACAAGATAAAACTCCAGAAAAACAACTAAATGAAGTGGAGATAGGCAACCTTCCGGAAAAAGAATTAAGAATAATGATAGTGAAGATGATCCAGGACCTTGGAAAAACAATGGAGGCAAAGATCAAGAAGATGCAAGAAATGTTTAACGAAGACTTAGAAGAATTAAAGAACAAACAAACAGAGATGAACAATACAATAACTGAAATGAAAACTACACTAGAAGGAATCAATAGAATAACTGAGGCAGAAGAACGGATAAGTGACCTGGAAGAGAGAATGGTGGAATTCACTGCTGCAGAACAGAATAAAGAAAAAGGAATGAAAAGAAATGAAGACAGCCTAAGAGACCTCTGGGACAACATTAAATGCAACAACATTCACATAATAGGGGTCGCAGAAGGAGAAGAGAGAGAGAAAGGACCCAAAAAAATATTTGAAGAGATTATAGTCGAAAACTTCCCTAACATGGGAAAGGAAATAGCCACCCAAGTCCAGGAAGCGCAGCGAGTCCTATACAGGATAAAACCAAGGAGAAACACACCAAGACATGTAGTAATCAAATTGGCAAAAAGTAAAGACAAAGAAAAATTATTGAAAGCAGCAAGGGAAAAACGACAAATAAAATACAAGGGAACTCCCATAAGGTTAACAGCTGATTTCTCATCAGAAACTCTTCAAGCCAGAAGGGAGTGGTATGATATACTTAAAGTGACAAAAGGGAAGAACCTACAACCAAGATTACTCTACCTGGCAAGGATCTCATTCAGATTCCATGGAGAAAACAAAAGCTTTACAGACAAGCAAAAGCTAAGAGAATTCAGCACCACCAAACCAGCTCTACAACAAATGCTAAAGGAACTTCTCTAAGTGTGAAACACAAGAGAAGGAAAGGACCTACAAAAACAAACCCAAAACAATTAAGAAAATGGTCATAGGAACATACATATCAATAATAATCTTAAATGTGAATGGATTAAATGCTCCAACCAAAAGACACAGTCTTGCTGAATGGATACAAAAACAAGACCCATATATATGCTGTCTACAAGAGACCCACTTCAGACCTAGGGGCACATACAGACTGAAAGTGAGGGGATGGAAAGAGATATTCCATGCAAATGGAAATCAAAAGAAAGCTGGAGTAGCAATACTCATATCAGGTAAAATAGACTTTAAAATAAAGAATGTTACACGAGACAAGGAAGGAAACTACATAATGATCAAGGGATCAATCCAAGAAGAAGATATAACAATTATAAATATATATGCACACAACATAGGAGCCCCTAAATACATAAGGCAACTGCTAACAGCTGTAAAAGAGGAAATCGACAGTAACACGATAATAGTGCGGAACTTTAACACCTCACTTACACCAATGGACAGATCACCCAAAATGAAAATAAATAAGGAAACAGAAGCTTTAAATGACACACTAGACCAGATAGATTTAATTGATATTTATAGGACATTCCATCCAAAACCAGCATATTACACTTTCTTCTCAAGTGCACACGGAATATTCTTCCAGCATAGATACACCTTGGGTCACAAACCAAGCCTCAGTAAATTTAAGAAAATTGAAGTCATATCAAGCATCTTTTCTGACCACAATGCTATGAGATTAGAAATGAATTACAGGGGAAAAAACGTAAAAAACACAAACACATGGAGGCTAAACATTAAGTTACTAAATAACCAAGAGATCACTGAAGAAATCCAAGAGGAAATCAAAAAATACCTAGAGGGTTTCCCTAGTGGCTCAGTGGTTAAGAATCCGCTTGCCAAGCAGGGGACATGGGTTCGAGCCCTGGTCTGGGAAGATCCCACATGCCGTGGAGCAACTAAGCTTGGGCGCCACTGCAATGAGAAGCCGGCACACTGCAACAAAGAGTAGACCCCACTCACTGCAACTAGAGAAAGTCCACGCACAACAATGAAGACCCAATGCAGACAAAAATAAATAAATAAAATAAATAAATTTATTAAAAAAAAGAAATAAAATAAATAAATTTATAAATAAAATAAATAAATTTGCTACATCCCAAACCTATGGGATGTAGCAAAAGCAGTTCTAAGAGGGAAGTTCATAGCTATACAAGTCTACCTCAAAAAACAAGAAAAATCTCAAGTAAATAATCTAAACTTACACCTAAAGGAACTACAGAAAGAAGAACAAACAAAACCCAAAGTTAGCAGACGGAAAGAAATCATAAAGATCAGAGCAGAAATACATGAAATAGAAACAAAGAAAATAGCAAAGATCAATAAAACTAAAAGCTGGTTCTTTGAGAAGATAAACAAAATTGATAAAGCATTAGCCAGACTCATCAAGAAAAAGAGGGAGAGGACTCAAATCAATAAATTTAGAAGTGAAAAATGAGAAGTTACAACACACACTGCAGAAATACAAATCATCCTAAGAGACTACTACAGGCAACTCTATGCCAATAAAAGGGACAACCTGGAAGAAATAGACAAATTCTTAGAAATGCACAACCTTCCAAGACTGAACCAGGAAGAAATAGAAAATATGAACAGACCAATCACAAGTAATGAAATTGACACTGTGATTAAAATCTTCCAACAAGGGCTTTCCTGGTGGCGCAGTTGTTGAGAGTCCGCCTGCCAATGCAGGGGACATGGGTTCATGCCCCGGTCCGGGAGGATCCCACATGCCACGGAACAGCTAGGCCCGTGAGCCATGGCCACTGAGCCTGCGTGTCCGGAGCCTGTGCTCTGCAACGGGAGAGGCCGCAACAGTGAGAGGCCCATGTACCATGAAAAACAAACAAACAAAAAATCTTCCAACAAAAGTCCAGAACCAGATAGCTTCACAGGTAAATTCTATCAAACATTTAGAGAAGAGCTAACACCCGTTCTTCTCAAACTTTTCCAAATATTGTGGAGGAAGGAACACTTCCAAACCCATTCTATGAGGCCACCATCACCCTGATACCAAAACCAGACAAAAATACTACAAAAAAAGAAAATTACAGACCAATATCACTGATGAACATAGATGCAAAAATCCTCAATAAAATACTAGCAAACAGAATCCAACAGCACATTAAAAGGATCATACACCATGATCAAGTGGGATTTATCCCAGGTTTGCAAGGATTCTTCAATATTTGCAAATCAATCAATGTGATATACCATATTAACAAATTGAAGAATAAAAACCATATGATCATCTCAATAGATGCAGAAAAAGCTTTTGACAAAATTCAACACCCATTTATGATAAAAACTCTCCAGAAAGTGGGCATAGAGGGAACCTACCTCAAAATAATACAGGCCATATACGACAAACCCATAGCAAACAACATTCTCAATGGTGAAAAACTGAAACCATTTCCTCTAAGATCAGGAAGAAGAGAAGGATATCTACTCTCACCGCTGTTATTCAACATAGTTTTGGAAGTCCTATCCTTGGCAATCAGAGAAGAAAAAGAAATAAAAGGAATACAAATTGTAAAAGAGGAAGTAAAACTGTCACTGTTTGCAGATGACATGATACTATACAAAGAGAATCCTAAAGATGCTACCAGAAAACTACTAGAGCTAATCAATGAATTTGGTAAAGTAGCAGGATACAAAATTAATGCACAGAAATCTCTTGCATTCCTATACACTAATGATGAAAAATCTGAAAGAGAAATTAAGGAAACACTCCCATTTACCATTGTAATAAAAAGAATAAAATACCTAGGAATAAACCTACCTAAGGCGATGAAAGATCTGTATGCAGAAATCTACAAGACACTGATGAAAGAAATTAAACACAATACAAACAGATGGAGAGATATACCATGTTCTTGGATTGGAAGAATCAATATTGTGAAAATGACTATACTACCCAAAGCAATCTACAGATTCAGTGCAATCCCTATGACTTCAGACTATACTACAAAGCTACAGTCAAAACAACGTGGTACTGGCACAAAAACAGAAACATAGATCAATGGAACAAGATAAAAAGCCCAGAGGTAAACCTACGCACCTATGGTCAACTAATCTATGACAAAGGAGGCAAGAATATACAATGGAGAAAAGACAGTCTCTTCAATAAGTGGTGCTGGGGAAACTGGACAGCTACATGTAAAAGAATGAAATTAGAACACTCCCTACTGCCATACACAAAAATAAACTCAAAATGGATTAGAGACCTAAATGTAAGGCCAGACACTGTAAAACTCTTAGAGGAAAACATAGGAAGAACACTCTTTGACATAAATCACAGCAAGATCTTTTTTGATCCACCTCCTAGAGTAATGGAAATAAAAACAAAAATAAATAAATGGGAAGTAATGAAACTTAAAAGCTTTTGCACAAAAAAGGAAACCATAAACAAGTCGAAAAGACAACCCTCAGAATGGCAGAAAATATTTGCAAACGAATCAATGGACAAAGGATTAATCTCCAAAATATATAAACAGCTCATGCAGCTCAATATTAAAAAAACAAACAACCCAATCCAAAAATGGGCAGAAGACCTATATAGACATTTCTCCAAAGAAGATATATAGATGGCCAAGAAGCACATGAAAAGCACTGCTCAACATCACTAATGATGAGAGAAATGCAAATCAAAACTACAATGAGGTATCACCTCACACTAGTTAGAATGACCTTCATCAGAAAATCTACAAACAACAAATGCTGGAGAGGGTGTGGAGAAAAGGGAACCCTCTTACACTGTTCGTGAGAATGTAAACTGATACAACCACTATGGAGAACAGTATGGAGGTTCCTTAAAAAACTAAAAATAGAATTACCATATGATCCAGCAATCCCACTACCGGGCATATACCCAGAGAAAACCACAATTCAAAAATACACATGCACCCCGGTGTTCATTGCAACACTATTTACAATAGCCAGGTCATGGAAGCAACCTAAATGCCCGTTGACAGACGAATGGATAAAGAAGATGTGGTACATATATACAAAGGAATATTACTCAGCCATAAAATGAACAAAATTGGGTCATTTGTTGAGACGTGGATGGATCTAGAGACTGTCATACAGAGTGAAGTAAGTCAGAAAGAGAAAAACAAATATCGTATATTATCGCATATATGTGGAACCTAGAAAAATGGTATAGATGAACCGCTTTGCAGGGCAGAAATTGAGACACAGATGTAGAGAACAAACGTATGGACACCGAGGGGGGAAGGCCGCGGGGGTGGTGGTGGTGGTGGTGGTGTGATGAATTGGGAGATTGGGATTGACATGTATACACTGATGTGTATATAACTGATGACTAATAAGAACTTGCTGTATAAAAAAAAAAAAACCCCAAACAAGGAAACCCTCACCAGTCAGTTGCAGCACTTTGCGTCCAGCAGGGGGCGACACGATGCATGTCAAAACTGCCTTTGCTGTTATGTTCCTTGACCCAGGCATGAGTCTCTGTTTCAGTGGGGCACAGAACTTTTCTCTATTTTTATTTGGAGTGATTTGAGCTCATAGTTGACAGGCCAAATAGCATGAAGATTTTACTGATAGTTGGAAATTAAAATGTGTAATCGGTGGTTCAGGATGGGACATGAATGAGTTCTCCATACTGTTGTTGAGACCACCCAGTGACCTGAGTAAAATACAGTTTCATGACTCGGTGGCAAAGGGACAGTTGTTCCAAGGCCAGGACACATCAGAATTTCTCAAGACAGCTGATAAATAAAAGGGTAAAGGATAAGGAGAACAGCAGACTCCTTGTTGTCTGCCGCCCAATAGAAACCAGATGGTCAGAGCATAGAATAGAAACCTGTCTCCTGGTACCATTGCTACTTACAGAGGAAATGAAACAGTAGTCATGTGCAAAACAGAACCAGACCTGGCTAAGAACCAGACTTACTCCAGAAAGCAAGAGACAAATGTTTAGAAACAGAAATTGAGTCATTGGCAGTAAAAGGTACCTCCCCACAGCCTTTTACTTCAAGAGCTGAGAAAGTCAAACCTGGATGAAAGAGGTCTGACTTGTATATTTATCAGGCAACACAGCTAATTAAGCCCCAGTGGGTGAAAGAAAAACTCAGAAATAAAAGCAATAAGAAAACAAAAGGACCTTTACTTGGAATATTTTGCAAGGAAGACCAGCCTTCAGAATTGGTTTTCCAAGTAAATGACACAGCAAGTATTTAAGAAAAAAAGCCCTTCAAGGTTATCACTGGTTAGCTGTTCATGATGGGAAACAGTGGCAGTTTTCTCATGTAATTATTATATCTGTGAAAACGGAGAAGTTTTATGTAAATTTATTTTCCTGTGATGTGTGCATACATTCTGTCTCATATGCAATAATTGTACTTTCTCTATGTCTTAATATTAACTGAAGAAGGTATGAGTAAATAATGACTGATAAGATTAAAAAATTTATCTGTAGGATTGTCTAATATCTGTAGATGCTGGTATTGCAAAAGTCAGGGGTCAACATGTTCACTCTTTAGTTAGAAATTTTTGGGAGAGGGCTCAAGGTCTCATTTATTTTGAGGGTTAATGTTTGATAGGATATTCTGTTTTTAAAGCTTACCTCCAGATGTAAAATGCTTTTTAAAAAATTCAATTTTTTTAACATCTTTATTGGAGTATAATTGCTTTAAAATGGTGTGTTAGTTTCTGCTTTATAACAAAGTGAATTAGTTATACATATACATATGTACCCATATCTCTTCCCTCTTGCATCTCCCTCCCTCCCACCATCCCTATCCCACCCCTCAAGGTGGTCACAAAGCACTGAGTTGATCTCCCTGTGCTATGAGGCTGTTTCCCACTAGCTATCTCTTTTATGTTTGGTAGTGTATATATGTCCATGCCACTCTCTCACTTCGTCCCAGCGTACCCTCCCCCCTCCCTGTATCCTCAAGTCCATTCTCTAGTAGGTCTGTGTCTTTATTCCCATCTTGCCCCTAGGTTCTTCATGACCATTTTTAATTTTTTTTATTTTTTTGGATTCTATATATATGTGTTAGCATACGGTATTTGTTTTTCTCTTTCTGACTTATTTCACTCTGTATGACAGACTCTAGGTCCATCCACCTCACTACAAATAACTCCATTTTGTTTCTTTTTATGGTTGAGTAATATTCCATTGTATATATGTGCCACATCTTCTTTATCCTTTCATCTGTCAATGGACACTTAGGTTGCTTCCATGTCCTGGCTATTCTAAATAGAGCTGCAATGAACATTTTAGTACATGACTCTTTTTGAATTATGGTTTTCTCAGGGTATATGCCCAGTAGTGGGATTGCTGGTCGTATGGTAGTTCTATTTTTAGTTTCTTAAGGAACCTCCATACTGTTCTCCATAGTGGCTGTATCAATTTACATTCCCACCAACAATGCCAGAGGGTTCCCTTTTCTCCACACCCTCTCCAGCATTTATTGTCTGCAGATTTTTTGATGATGGCCATTCTGACCGGTGTGAGATGATATCTCATTGTAGTTTTGATTTGCATTTCTCTAATGATTAATGATGTTGAGCATTCTTTCATGTGTTTGTTGGCAATCTGTTTATCTTCTTTGGAGAAATGTCTATTTAGGTTTTCTGCCCATTTTTGGATTGGGTTGTTTGTTTTTTTGATATTGAGCTGCATGAACTGCTTGTAAATTTTGGAGATGAATCCTTAGTTGCTTCATTTGCAAATATTTTCTTTCATTCTGAAGGTTGCCTTTTCATCTTGTTTATGGTTTCCTTTGCTGTGCAAAAGCTTTTAAGTTTCATTACGTCCCATTTGTTTACTTTTGTTTTTATTTCCATTTCTCTAGGAGGTGGGTGAAAAAGGATCTTCCTGTGATTTATGTCATAGAGTGTTCTGCCTATGTTTTCCTCTAAGCATTTTATAGTGTCTGGCTTTACATTTAGGTCTTTAATCCATTTTGAATTTATTTTTGTGTACGGTGTTAGGGAGTGTTCTAATTTCATTCTTTTACATGTAGCTGTCCAGTTTTCCCAGCACCACTTATTGAAGAGGCTGTCTTTTCTCCACTGTATATTCTTGCCTCCTTTATCAAAATAAGGTAACCATATGTATGTAGGTTAATCTCTGGGCTTTCTATCCTGTTCCATTGATCTATATTTCTGTTTTTGTGCCAGTACCATACTGTCTTGATTACTGTAGCTTTGTAGTATAGTCTGAAGTCAGGGAGCATGATTCCTCCAGCTCCATTTTTCTTTCTGAAGATTGCTTTGGCTATTCGGGGTCTTTTGTGTTTCCATACAAATTGTGAAATTTTTTGTTCTAGTTCTGTGAAAAATGTCAGTGGTAGTTTGATAGGGATTGCATTGAATCTGTAGATTGCTTTGGGTAGTATAGTCATTTTCACAATGTTGATTCTCCCCATCCAAGAACATGGTATATCTCTCCATCTATTTGTATCATCTTTAATTTCTTTCATTAGTGTCTCATAATTTTCTGCATACAAGTCTTTTGTCTCCTTAGGTAGGTTTATTCCTAGATATTTTATTCTTTTTGTTGCAATGGTAAATGGGAGTGTTTTCTTAATTTCACTTTCAGATTTTTCATCATTAATGTATAAGAATGCATGGGATTTCTGATCATTAATTTTGTATCCTGCTACTTTACCAAATTCATTGATTAGCTCTAGTAGTTTTCTGGTAGCATCTTTAGGATTCTCTTTGTATAGTACCATGTAATCTGCAAACAGTGACAGCTTTATTTCTTCTTTTCCAATTTGTATTCCTTTTATTTCTTTTTCTTCTCTGATTGCTGTGGCTAAAACTTCCAAAACTATGTTGAATAATAGTGGTGAGAATGGGCAAACTTGTCTTGTTCCTGATCTTAGTGGAAATGGTTTCAGTTTTTCACCATTGACGATGCTGTTGGCTGTGGGTTTGTCATACATAGCCTTTATTGTGTTGAGGAAAGTTCCCTCTCTGCCTACTTTCTGGAGGATTTTTATCATAAATGGGTGTTGAATTTTGTCAAAAACTTTCTCTGCATCTATTGAGATGGTCATATGGTTTTTCTCCTTCAATTTGTTAATATGGTGTATCACATTGTTTGATTTGTGTATATTGAAGAATCCTTGCATTCCTGGGATAAACCCCACTTGATCATGGTGTATGATCCTTTTAATGTGCTGCTGGATTCTGTTTACCTGTATTTTGTTGAGGATTTTTACATCTATGTTCATCAGTGATATTGGACTGTAGTTTTCTTTCTTTGTGACATTTTTGTCTGGTTTTGGTATCAGGGTGATGGTGGCTTGTAGAATGAGTTTGGGAGTGTTCCTCCCTCTGCTATATTTTGGAAGAGTTTGAGAAGGATAGGTGTTAGCTCTTCTCTAAATGTTTTATAGAATTCGCCTGTGAAGCCATCTGGTCCTGGGCTGTTGTTTGTTCAAAGATTTTTAATCACAGTTTCAATTTCAGTGCTTGTAATTGGTCTGTTCATATTTTTTATTCCTTTCTGGTTCAGTCTCGGAAGTTGTGCATTTCTAAGAATTTTTCCATTTCTTCCAGGTTGTCCATTTTATTGGCATATGGTTGCTTGTAGTAATCTCTCATGATCTTTTGTATTTCTGCAGTGTCAGTTGTTACTTCTCCTTTTTCATTTCTAATTCTATTGATTTGAGTCTTCTCCCTTTTTTTCTTGATGAGTCTGGATATGGCTTATCAATTTTGTTTGTCTTCTCAAAGAACCAGCTTTTAGTTTTATTGATCTTTGCTATTGTTTCCTTCATTTCTTTTCATTTCTTTTGGATCTGATCTTTATGATTTCTTTCTTTCTGCTAACTTTGGGGGTTTTTTGTTCTTCTTTCTCTAATTGCTTTAGGTGTAAGGTTAGGTTGTTTACTTGAGATGTTTCTTGTTTCTTAAGGCAGAATTGTATTGCTATAAACGTCCCTCTTAGAACTGCTTTTGCTGCATTCCATAGGTTTTGGGTCATCGTGCTTTCATTGTCATTTGTTTCTAGGTATTTTTTGATTTCCTCTTTGATTTCTTCAGTGATCTTTTGGTTATTAAGTAGTGTATTGTTTAGCCTCTATATGTTTGTATTTTTTACAGATTTTTTCCTGTAATTGATATCTAGTCTCATAGCATTGTGGTTGGAAAAGATACTTGACACGATTTCAATTTTCTTAAATTTACCAAGGCTTGATTTGTGACCCAAGATATGATCTGTCCTGGAGAATATTCTATGAGCACTGAGAAGAATGTGTATTCTGCTGTTTTCGGATGGAATGTCCTATAAATATCAATGAAGTCCATCTTGTTTAATGTATCATTTAAAGCTTGTGTTTCCTTATTTATTTTCATTTTGGATGATCTATCCATTGGTGAAAGTGGGGTGTTAAAGTCCACTACAATGATTGTGTTACTGTCGATTTCCCCTTTTATGGCTGTTAGTATTTGCCTTATGTATTGAGGTCCTCCTATGTTGGGTGCATAAATATTTACAATTGTTATATCTTTTCCTGGATTGATCCCTTGTTCGTTAGGTAGTGTCTTCTTTGTCTGTTGTAATAGTCTTTGTTTTAAAGTCTATTTTGTCTGATATGAGAATTGCTACTCCAGCTTTCCTCTGAGTTCCATTTGCATGGAATATCTTTCTCCATCCCCTCATGTTCAGTCTGTATGCGTCCCTAGGTCTGAGGTGGGTCTCTTGTAGATATCATATATATGGGTCTTGTTTTTATATCCATTCAGCCAATCTATGTCTTTTCATTGGAGCATTTAAGCCACTTACATTTAAGGTAATTATCGATATGTATGTTCCTATTCCCATTTTCTTAATTGTTTTGGGTTTGTTATTGTAGGTCTTTTCCTTCTCTGTGTTTCCTGCCTAGAGAAGTTCCTTTAGCATTTGTTGTAAAGCTGGTTTGGTGGTGCTGAATTCTCTTAGCTTTTGCTTGTCTGTAAAGGTTTTCATTTCTCCGTCAAATCTGAATGAGATCCTTGCTGGGTAGAGTAATATTGGTTGTAGGTTTTTCTCCTTCATCACTTTAAATATGTCCTGTCCTTCCCTTTTGGCTTGTAGAGTTTCTGCTGCAAGATCAGCTGTTAACCTTATGGGGATTCCCTTATGTGTTAGTTGCTGTTTTTCCCTTGCTGCTATTAATATGTTTTCTTTGTATTTAATTTCTGATAGTTTGATTAATATATGTCCTGGCATGTTTCTCCTTGGATTTATCCTGTATGGGACTCTCTGTGCTTCCTGGACTTGATTAACTATTTCCTTTCCCATATTAGGGAAGTTTTCAACTATAATCTCTTCAAATATTTTCTCAGTCCCTTTCTTTTTCTCTTCTTCTTCTGGGCCCCCTATAATTCGAATGTTGTTGCATTTAATGTTGTCCCAGAGGTCTCTGAGACTGTCCTCAATTCTTTTCATTCTTTTTCATTTATTCTGCTCTGCAGTAGTTATTTCCACTGTTTTATCTTCCAGGTCACTTATCTATTCTTTTGCCTCAGTTATTCTGCTATTGATCCCTTCTAGAGAATTTTTAACTTCATTTCTTGTGTTGTTAATCAGTGTTTGTTTGCTCTTTAGTTCTTCTAGGTCCTTGTTAAACGTTTCTTTTATTTTCTCCATTCTATTTCCAGGATTTTGGATCATCTTTACTATCATTATTCTGAATTCTTTTTCAGGTAGACTGCCTATTTCCACTTCATTTGGTAGGTCTGGTGGGTTTTTGCCTTGCTCTTTCATCTGCTGTGAGTTTCTCTGTGTTCTCAGTTTACTTAACTTACTGTGTTTAGGGTCTCCTTTACACAGGCTTCAGGTTCGTAGTTCCCGTTGTTTTTGGTGTCTGTCCCCAGTGGCTAAGGTTGGTTCAGTGGGTTGTGTAGGCTTTCTTGTGGAGGGGACCAGTGCCTGTGTTCTGTTGGATGAGGCTGGATCTTGTCTTTCTGGTGGGCAGGTCTGCATCTGGTGGTGTGTTTTGGGGTGTCTGTGGCCTTGTTATGATTTTAGGCAGCCTGTCTGCTAATGGATGGGGTTGTGTTCCTGTCTTGCTAGTTGTTTGGCATAGGGTGTCCAGCACTGTAGCTGCTGGTTATTGAGTGGAGCTGGGTCTTGACGTTGAGATGGAGATCTCTGGGAGATTTTCGCCCTTTGATATTACGTGGAGGTGTGTTGTGTTTTGTGGAGCAGTGTCCTGAACTTGGCTCTCCCACCTCAGAGGCACAGCCCTGAGGCCTGGCTGGAGCACCAACAACCTGTCATCCACATGGCTCAGAATAAAAGGGAGGAAAAAAAGAAATAAAGAAAGAAGAAGATAAAATAAAATAAAATAATTACAAAATAATTATTAAAAATTTTTTTAACAAAGTAATAAAAAATAAACAGAAATAACGGAGAGCAACGAAACCAAAAAACAAATCCACCAATGATAACAAGTGCTAAAAACTATACTAAAAAAACAAACGCACATACACACACACAAAATGGACAGACAGAACCCTAGGATAAATGGTAAAAGCAAAGCTATACAAACAAATCACACACATAAACATACACATACACACTCCCAAAAAGAGAAAAAGGGAAAAAAATATATATGTCGTTGCTCCCAAAGTCCACCTCCTCAATTTGGGTTGATTCATTGTCTATTCATGTATTCCACAGATGCAGGGTACATGAAGTTGATTGTGGAGATTTAATCCGCTGCTCCTGAGGCTGCTGGGAGAGATTTCCCTTTCTCTTTGTTCTCACAGCTCCCAGGGCTCAGCTTTGGATTTGGCCCCGCCTCTGCGTGTAGGTCGCTGGAGGGCATCTGTTTTTCGCTCAGACAGGACGGGGTTAAAGTAGCAGCTGATTCGCGGGCTCTGGCTCACTCAGGCGGGGGGGGGGGGGGGGGGGGGAGGGAGGGGCACTGCGTGTGGGGCGGGCCTGCGGCGGCAGAGGCACGTGTGACGTTGCAGCAGCCTGAGGCTCGCCGTGTGTTCTCCCGGGGGAGTTGTCCCTGGATCACGGGACCCTGGCGGTGGTGGGCTGCACAGGCTCCCGCGGAGGGGAGGTGTGGATAGTGACCTGTGCTGGCACACAGGCTTCTTGGTGGCAGCAGCAGCGGCCTTAGAGTCTCATGCCTGTCTCTGGGGTCCGCGCTGATAGCCCTGGCTCGCGCAGGTCTCCGGAGCTCCTTTAAGCTGCGCTCTTAATCCCCTCTCCTCGCGCACCAGGAAACAAAGAGGGAAGAAAATGTCTCTTGCCTCTTCTGCCGCTCCAGACTTTTTCCCCGACTCTCTCCCGGCTAGCATTGGCACACTAGCCCCCTTCAGGCTGTGTTCACACAGCCAACCCCAGTCCTCTCCCTGGGATCCGACCTCTGAAGCCCGAGCCTCAGCTCCCAGCCCCACCTGCCCTGGCGGGCAGACAAGCCTCTCAGGCTGGTGAGTGCTGGTCGGCACTGACCCTCTGTGCAGGAATCTCTCCCCTGTGCCCTCCACACCCCTGTTGCTGCGCTCTCCTCTGTGGCTCTGAAGCTTCCCTCCTCCGCCGCCCATCATCTCCGCCCGCGAAGGGGCTTCTAGTGTGTGGAAACCTTTCCTCCTTCACAGCTCCCTTCCAGAGGTGCGGTCCCACCCCTATTCTTTTGTCTCTGTTTTCTCTTTTTTCTTTTGCCCTACCCAGGTACGTGGGGAGTTTCTTGCCTTTTGGGAGGTCTGAGGTCTTCTGCCAGCATTCAGTAGGTGTTCTGTAGGAGTTGTTCCACATGTAGATGTATTTCTGATGTATTTGTGGAGAGGAAGGTGATCTCCGTGTCATACTCTTCCGCCATCTTGAAGCTCCTCTCCAAAATTTAATTTTTTTTTTACTATGTAGTGTGTTTGGTCACAGTGGTGGCAGGGCAAGGTGTTAGTTTTGCTTATTCATTATATGCATTAGTTTCTGTGATTAATGTCTATCTTGTACTTTATCTCTATTAAAGAAAATAACTTGTGTATTTTGTTTTCTGCCATATCCTGATACCTAGACTAGTGTCCTGGCACATAGTAGGTAAGTATGCAATAAATATGTGCTGAAGGAATGAATGGATTTAAGGTAGTAGGTCTTCGTTCCTGCTTTGGGCATCTATGAATTTGATAAACCTACTTTCTCTGTCTTCAAACTAGTTGTTGATATGGCATTGAACATCAAGGGAAGAATCTTTGAGCAGATCGATGTTAATCCACTAATTGACGACTCTTGGGGACAGTTAATGGAGTGATTTCTCTCATACTGATGTCCCCACATTCTTGAATATTGAAAGCTTCATAGTAGATGAGTTGGTAGGGGAGACTTCACTTAGGGCTGTGAGTGGGACAGTACAGGACAGCAGTGATTGTTCCAGAAAAACCCCTCCAAGGCAAGAGCTGATTCCTTCTTTTCCCAGGCATGGCTCAGTCTAGACAGCACTCTTGATTGTATTGATTATTATCAATACCTTATTCAAAAGTCAGCTCTGTAGAATTAAAGTTTTTTGGGAAGCAGAGTATTTTTTTCACTGCTAAAATTGGTTTCATTGTTAATTAACTAACTTTTATTAATAAATTAGATTGGCTGTTAGATATACAAAAATGAAGGTTATATGGTTTCTACCTTGAAAGAGCCAAATGTCCTATGGGAAGAATACTGTATAAATGATAAATAATCATGGTCCTGTATGCAAAGTGTTTACAATGTGCTATGGGAGTAGATGGGAGGCCAGGGAGCAAGGAGGCCTCTGTTTAAATTATCCAGGTCAGTTGTGATAAGGGCTGTCATGAAGGTAGAGGTAGTAGGTATGGAGAAGAGGGGACAGAAATGAGAGATGTCAAAGCATTCAAGGTTTATTTACCGAAACCTTATTGAGCATCTCCTATAGGACAAGCACTAGGTTAAAGTACTGGATTATAGAGATGAATAAAGCATAAACTCAAACTTCAAGGAATGGATAGTCTTCTAGGGTAGATAGACACAAAAATAAGTGCTATGTTGGAGGTATGTGTGTATGCTGTGAGCTCAAAGAGGCAAGTGGGGTGGCAGGTGGTGGAGGGGAGATTATGAAGCTGGTATTGAGTTGAGTCTTGTTATGAGTTTCTCAGGTGGACCAGATGGGGAAGGCAACCCAGGAAAAAGAACAGAATGTACGTAGGCAAAGGAGGCTCTGGAAAAGTTGAGTCATTGCTACTTGAGACAAAAAAGGAAGGTGATAACCAAAGGAAAATATTTAGATAAATTTATCATTTAGTTTTGGTGTGTAATATACCACCCCCAAACGTAGTGACTTAAAGCAACAACCATTCATGATTCTGTAGCCCAGCAATTTGGGCTGGGCTCAGATGGGCATTTCTTCTGGTCTTAGCTGGGCTCACTTATGTATCAGCTGTTGCTCTCAGGGAAGCTGGGAGATGGGCAATCTAGAATGGCCATAGTTGGGATGACTCATCTCTGCTCCATGTGGTATCTTTCCTCTAGTAGGCTAGCCAAGAGAGTGAGGAGAGCATGCTCAATTCTGCTGAGGCCAAGATCGGAACTTCCACAGCATCACTTCAACTGCATTTTATAGGGCAAAGGGAGTCAAAAGATTTGTCCAGATTTATGGGGTAGGGAAATATACTTCACCTCTTGATGAGAGGACCTTGAAATTCACATTGCAAAGGGTGTGGATACAGGGAGGTGTGAACAGCTGTGACCCTTTTTGCTATTTACTATAAAATGTATGAAAATGAAAGAGAAAGATAACTTATGGCTTCTCTTCTCTGCAAATGTGGATTGGGGCAGAAAGCTTGAGGAAGTTGACAAGTCTTGGGACTATCAGGCTTGGGGGTATGATTGGCCAAATGAATGGCTTCTTGAGTAAGATGGAGGGTCCAACAGAGAATGGAAACCATATGTTGGAAACCAATCACATTTAGGTTGTTTTTCTCCTTTGTCAACTATGATTAGCAGCAAAGATTGATCTGCATCACTATGACTCCGATAGTTTTTCTCATGACACACTTGTAGAATGAGGGCAAAGATTTGATTCTTGCAGCATTATTTACTGATTAATATAAATAACGACTTGGTGGCAGGTTTTTAGTTAAATTCAAGTCATTTTATTTTCAAGTATTACGGCAACAGTTTTCACTTTCATTCACTCACACACTCATGCATTCATTCATTATTTCAATAAATATTTCTATTACATACCTATTATGTGCCAGGTACTGTTCTAAGGATGGGAACTACATTAGTGGTCCAAACAGAAAAGAGAGCTTTTGTGGAGCTTACGTTTTAGTGAGAGGGGCTAGAAAGTAAACAAGATAAATTTAAAAACATAGAGTATGTTAATGATAAGTGTTAAAGATAAAAATAAAGTAAGGAAGGGGGATATGAAAAAAATTTGAAAGATTGTTGAATACAAGATGGCCAGGGATGGCTTTGTTACCAACCAGTGTTCTTGGCCTCCTTAATCAATAGAAATTGATAAGAGACCAGACAAGAAATTCTGGCAAGGCTTTATTGGGGTGCCTGCTGCAGCAGGGGGCAGCAAGAACAAGTAATAGGTTCCCTTTCTCACTTGCTCAGTGGGGGCGAGCTGATTCCTTATATGGAGTGAGGGTAGTGGTGTGTCCAGGGATTGGGCCAGGGGGTGGCTTAGGTAGTTTGCCCACGCCTTTGGTGGTGTTGTGTGCACGGGGCATCCGCAGTATACTGCTTTTGCTCCTGGCTTTTCAGAAGTGGCAGTGGTTTTTTTGGTCTTTTTGTATCTTGTCCATAATTTGCCCTCACTGCACATGCACATAGTTATTTTTAGTTCCTTGTAGTTTCTTTGTATTTTGTCGCTCGATAAGATGTTTGTTCAGGTGCAAGCACTGCAGCAAAGAGTCTCAGGTCTCATGTCCCAGTCTGTCTCAGCTTTACAGAGAAGGCGCCATCTGAGTGAAGACCAGAAGGAAGTATGGAGTAGAGGGGTGCAGGTGGTGACAGAGCTTAAGACCTGTTGTCAGTGTAAGGACTTGGGCTTTCCTCTGAGTGAGTTGAGAAGTCCCTTGGAGCATTTTGAGCTGAAAAGTGAGGTCATCTGACAATATTTTGAAAGGATTAAGTGCCGGCTGTCTAGAAATTAGAACTTCCCCTGAGACGTCGGGCAAGGACGGGGGTGGGTGGGGTGCAGTTAGGAGACTGTTGCTGTTGTACAGTAGAGAGAGAAGCTGGTGGTAGCAGTAAAGTTGGTGAGAAGTGGTCGGATTCTGGGCATACTTTGATGGCACAGCCCAGTCTCCATCTTCTCTGTTGGACTTTTTTTTGTTTTTATTTTTGCAGTTCGCGGGCCTCTCACTGTTGTGGCCTCTCCCGTTGCAGAGCACAGGCTCCGGATGTGCAGGCTCAGCAGCCATGGCTCACGGGCCCAGCCGCTCCGCGGCATGTGGGATCTTCCCGAACTGGGGCACGAACCCGTGTCCCCTGCATCGGCAGGCAGACTCTCAACCACTGCGCCACCAGGGAAGCCCTCTATTGGACTTTTAATGTATTGACCAAAATTATTTTAAGTGCTTATCATCTAAATGGTACTGCTTCTTTTCTTTGTTTTTTTCCAAGGAACTTTCTATGTAAGTTTTTTAGAAGAGTATCTAGTCTGTGAATGATCCTTGAAGTTTACACTTGATAAACAAGGATGTGAGGAAGCAGGTTAGGTGAGTGTAAAGTGAAGGGGAGAAAAGGGAAAGAGGACATAACTGTCTGATTTGTGCCAGGACTGATTCTAGTCAAGGAGAATAGAAAGTCTTGACAAAAGTATTGCTCTGCTTTTCAGATTGTTTGGTTTTATCCTGGAGAAAGGAATAGGAATGTTTTGGCAGACTCATTGTAAGATTTTTGATGATTAGGCCAGGAGAGTGGGCCATGCCATTCATTGGCTAATATTTGTTGCACACCTACTATGTGCCAGGTACATTGTAGATGCTGGGGCTATAAGGACAATAAGGCACAGGAACAGCCCTCAGGATGCTTTCAGTCTTGTGGGTCACGCAGATGAGCACACAGGCAATTTTAATACAGGGCTGTGCGACATATGGGAGGAGCATCTGACTTAGCTGTAGAGTGTCAGAGAGGACTTCCTGGAGAAAGAAGGCCGGGATGATGAGTAGGAATACTAGGCAAAAGTGAAGGGGTAAGAGGGTAGTATTTCCGGCAGAAGAACAGAATATGCAAAAGATGGGAGATGAGAAAGAGGTAAATTCGAAGTGTCTTAAGTGAAGGATACTGGGAAATGGTAATGGATGAGACCAGATTATATAAATAGGTCCCGCAAACCACGAGACTTCCACAATGTAAGACTTGTGACATGTTCCTTTCTCCTGGCTTTTTTTGTTTTATTCTGGAAGGAGCTATGTTCACTACTGTACCACCAATGCCTGTTTTTGTTTTATTTTGTTTGAGCTGCTTGGGTTTTTTCTGTTTTCCATCAACAAGGGTATTAGAAATGAATCAAGGATGAATCAGGGTTCACTATCAGCCACTGCAGATTTATTACTGATCTTAACAACTTCAGTCTTAACTTTGCCTACTTTAGTGTTTGCTTCTATTGTTTATTTTTTAAATTATTTATTTATTTTTGCGGTACGTGGACCTCTCACAGTTGTGGCCTCTCCCGTTGCGGAGCACAGGCTCCGGACGTGCAGGCTCAGCGGCCATGGCTCACGGGCTCAGCCGCTCCGCGGCATGTGGGATCTTCCCGGACCGGGGCACGAACCCGTGTCCCCTGCATTGGCAGGCGGACTCTCAACCACTGTGCCACCAGGGAAGCCCTATTGTTTATTTTTTATGAGCATGTAAAAATCTCACAGAAACAGGGGCCCTGCCACTGCAGCTTCCAGCTTTTGATGGAGAACATGAAAATAAGACACGTTTCCACATATTATTGGTGAGTCTATTTTCTTTCTGGTCTTCTACCTTCATTCTTTTATCCTTATTTCATTGGACTCACCCTCTGATGACCAGGGCAGGAACTGTGCCTCATGTGGACCCTGGAAGCACAGAGAGTCTGTTTATAAAGACTTAGTAAAGGCATGGAGACTCCAGGTGAGGGAGAAAATGCAAACTTGAGTCCAGTGAAAACTTTTTCTCAAAGGGAGATACTTTATAATGACAACAATGCATTCTCTCTCTCCTCTCCCAGAAATTCTTCTGTTTGTGCTCAGTCAGCCTTATCCTGTCTTTCCAATTCGCTTTCTTGCTACCCTGCAATGAGAGTAGATGTTGAATTATTCACTTATTGCTTAGGAGACTTTACATCTAGAAGAGAATTTAGAGATTATCTGGATTATTGTTCCCCCTCTGCTAATAAGGAAACAGCCTCAGAGAGGTAAAGAACTGGCCTAAGGGCACATGTCCAGTCCACTGCAGAGCCCAGATAAGCCCTCAGACTAGAAGCCAGGTCTTCTGACTTGAATTTGAGGGTCTGTTCCCTTCAGCTGTTAACTCTCACCAGAGGCAAAACTTTAAAAAAAATGAGGAAAAATGGTAGTCTTGAGATCCCGTGGGCTTTTGCTTGACGTGACTACTTGTTCAAGATGCTTAGGCAGTTGGTTGTTTCTGTTAAAGCAATTGACCTTTCGACATTTATGCAAAGTTATAAAATAGGGCAAATAGTATAGATTCTAAGATTAATACAGGGATATTAGAAAGTAACTAGTCATTGTGTAAAGTGTTTTACTGTGTAGGTACTCCTTTAATTTGCTAGTTATATATATAATATATAAAAGAAAAATATTTTAGAAATATAAATCTTTAGACATATCTATATATGGCTGGCTATCTATGATTTATTTACTTATTTGTTAATTATTGAAGTATAGTTGATTTACAATATTGTTAGTATCAGATATACAGCAAAGTGATTCAGTTACATATATTTGTACTTTTTCAGATTCTTTTCCCACATAGGTTATTACAAAATGTTGAGTATAGTTCCCTGTGCTATACAATAGGTCCATTGTTGATTATCTGTATTATGTATAGTAGTGTGTATATGTTAATCCCAAACTCCTAATTTACCCCCACCTTCCCATTTGGTAACTATAAATTTGTTTGGGTCTATTTCTGTTTATCTATTTATGATTTATGTGCAATTTTCCAGGAATCTATTGCATCAAGGGACGCCTGATCATGGACCAGGATTTTATAACTCACTCTAGCTGTGTTAAAAGGCTCAATGAAAGTTTTTTATTTTCGTGCTGAATTCTGCAGCAATTTGTGGCAGGTCAGTTATGGTTTATGCCATAGAGTTCCAGCTGAGTGTGTGACTGAGCCAGCAGACATGGGACTTGGGTAGGAGATAGGAGACACTTTCTGTTTTGTGGAGGTGAGAGAAGATTTGACTTCTCCTCTCTTTATAGCCCTCTGGTGAACTTTTCTTATGAAAGGATGCTTTGAATCTTTAGGCTGGGACCTGTTCTGTGATCATTACAGCTTTTCGAGTCCTGATATGTACTTATCTCTTTAGGAGGCTTCTATATGCTTTAGAATTTTAACTCTTTATGATGTTGTGATAAGTAAGTAAGCAGTGGGAAGCCACCATCACTATTTCTTCCTGGAGAGTCAAAAAGATAAAAGTTCTGAGTCTATCCAGATGACTTAGGCCCATGTTAACAGGTATGGATAATCTTTTTTTAAAAAATTATTTAATTAATTAATTAATTTATTTTTGGCTACGTCGGGTCTTGGTTTCTGCACGCGGCAAGCGGGGGCTTCTCTTGTTGTGGAGCACGGGCTCTAGGCGTGCGGGCTTCAGTAGTTGTGGGTCGTGGGCTCTAGAGCGCAGGCTCAGTAGTTGTGGTGCATGGGCTTAGTTGCTCTGCAGCATGTGGGATCTTCCCGGACCAGGGCTTGAACCTGTGTCCCCTGCATTGGCAGGCGGATTCTTATCCACTGCACAGCCAGGGAAGTCCCAGTATGGATAATCTTAATGCCTAAATAACATTGTTTTATACTGACAGCTTATTAAACGTGTATAGCAATTTCTCAAGCCTGCGAAAGCCAAGTAATGTTTAAAAAATAGGTTTAATATTATTTAACATCAAAGAAAAAGAAATCCCTTAAAATTATAATAAATATTGAGGATGAGAGGCAGCTACTGACTAACGAGTAGGAGCACAGTGTTACAATCAACCACATTTGTTCTTTCTGACACCCAGTAGTTGGGTTGATTAATCCCCATTCTGTGAGATTAGTGAGATGAGTCAGTCTGCAACACTACCTCACTTTTTCTATAAGTTTTCCCATTATTCTGTCATTAAGATAGGCTAGGTGAAGGCACAAACAAACAGCCCTTACATTTTGATGGCTTAAATGCAACAAAAGTTTGTTTTTGGCCCATGCCATGTGATCAGTGAGAATTGACAGGAGCACTGTGCTTATCATAGCCTTACAGAAACACTCAGGATGATGGGAATCCCAACTCAGTCTGAGCTTCTGTGATCCCCAGGAAGGGTGAATGGAGTTCTGCAGAGTCTCACCCTGGTAATTAAATGCTTCTGCCTGGAAGAGACATGTCATTTCTACTCACATTTCATTGGCCAAAGCGAGTCACATGCCCACACCCAGTTCAAGGGGTCAGAGAAACACAGTCCCATCAAGGGTCTAGAAAGAGTGAAAAAGACCAATGATACAACTATGTTATAATAGCGCATTGGTAAGATATCATCTGTAATACTTTTCTCTCCTCTTTGCATTTTCAATAAATGAAATAAAGATATTTCCAGTGATAAGTGATTGATTTTTATTTAAAAGGCCAAGTAGGTTATTTTGAATGTGCTCTTTTATTTTTCCTACATGGTTGCAGTGTATGGACCTTGAGCCCATAACCATTTAATTTGTTTATGTCATACCCAGAAAACTTACTTAAATATTGAATTAAATTGTTAGTTTTATAACTTCTAGAGTTTGAATTACTCTTTGCCTATTAGGTTTCTTCTAGAATTTTAAAAAATTTGTTTAATTGCTTGAGAGTCTCTCATAGAAAAATTAAAAAAATTGTCATGTCATACATGACAATTAGAACCTTCAATCTAAAGACTATAGCTTGTTGAGTATGTCCTATGTGAGAGGCGCATGACTAGGTACTTTTCCTACATTATCCCATTTAATCTCCCCAGCAATTTTATGTGATAAGCATTATGGTCTCCATTTTACAGGTGTGGAAACAGAGACTCATAGTAGTTAATCAGTTAACCCAGGGACACTCCATTTATGGAGCTGGGATTTGATCCAAGTCAATTGGACTCCACATCCCAGCCTCTGTCCTCTGTAATTTGCAGCGTCCATGTACCCAAATTAATTCTGTAGCATAACAACTGTTATTGTCTATCTGGGCCTATAGATTTGATGATGTTGTTAATGATATATGTACAGAAAGACCTAGAACATCAAAACTCTGATTAGAGCCCTTGAGCTACATGAGGAAGCAGCATGATTTGGTAGTTAACAGCAGAGACTTTGAAACCAGTCTGTCTGACAGTTACTGTACTTCTCCCAGCTTCAGTTTCCTCCTCTGTAAAATGGGGTTAATAATATACCTTACCTACCTAATCATTTATGAGGATTAAATGTGTCATCATTTGTAAAATGCTCAGGACAGTGCCGAGAACAGAGTAGGTGTTCTACAGTTGTTTCACGTGAATAAAGTCTGTGGGTCTTTGTCATGAGGGTACAGAGTTGTGCTGTGGTCCTTTTGGTTAATGTTGAGGTTCAATGTGGCTACAAAGGCATGTGAATATGTTTGCCCTGGACTGGAGAAAGGGTTTTCAGAGGAATTGTATGAGATCTTTGGGATGACGGAGAGAAGATCTGTGGTCAAGGCAATTTCTACTGAAGAGGTTGAGTTTTGGTTTGCGGGCTTCTTCACTTTTCTTTGTTGAGGGCAAAATATGTAGAATTTCAGGAACGGGCAGGAGGCTTTCTTTTGTTGGATGTCCTACGATGTCGGTGCTGCTGGAGCATTGGGTGCTACTGTATCAGAGTTCTTTCACAAGCCCTCAGCCACTGGCATTTGACTCTTTCACTCTGAAGCTGGCCTGCAAGGAGATAAGAACAGAGGGAGGGTATGAACTTTTCTTATGCCAACCTGAAATTCTAACAACAGTGAATTCTGGGATGATTCTGATCTCAGGGCACGAGACTGGGCATTTTGGACATTGGGTTATAGTTCAGGCTAAGAGCTTTGTATCCCCAGGGAAGGGAACTGACATTTATGAAGTGACTACTTTGAGCTAGACATTGTGTTGGATTTACATACGTTAACTTAAAAAATATCATCACAGCAATCCTATGAAATACATTTATTTCCCTCATTTTTAAGATAATGAGACTGGGACTTAGAATGCTTAAAACACATGCTCAAAGCCACCTAGGTAGTAAAGAGATGAGGATATGGTTTGAGCTGCTGTTCATTCTTTCCACAGGGAGAGTGGGACTAAAGGCAGAGGAATCCGTTCAATCATTTCTGTAACTGGATTTTTTTTTTTTTTTTTTTTTTTTTGCGGTACGCGGGCCTCTCACTGTCGTGGCCTCTCCCATTGCGGAGCACAGGCTCCGGACGTGCAGGCTCAGCAGCCATGGGTCATGGGCGCAGCCGCTCCGTGGCATGTGGGATCTTCCTGGACCAGGGCAGGGACCCGTGTCCCCTGCATCGGTAGGCGGACCCTCAACCATTGCGCCACCAGGGAAGCCCAACTGGATTGTTTTTAAGTCAGGGGTTTGAAAGTTGAAAACTGGTCTGGACCTAGGAGTGTGAGTCTGGGTAAAGTGGAGGTGATGGGGCAGTTGTTACCTATTTTTTTTAAACCAAAGGGTTAGAAAATGTAAATATACCTGTCACTTAAAAATTTTTGAAATGCTGAACAACAAAGAATTCCCAAGAGAGTAGGGGCAGAAAACCAGGAATATCTTTTTTAGGCAGAGGGAAGCTGTCCGGTTTTTGAAAAGAGTGGAATAAAACTCTAATCTTCAGTTATATTTTGGAGGAGAAGGTATACAGGCTCCATCTATTTTTTAGGTGGTTGGGTGGCCGATCCTTCTCTCGTTTACTTAAATAAACTATTGAGTTACCTGATTAAAACAGAAGGTCCGCAACTAACTTAGGCATAGGGGAGGTGCTTCATTACTTGAAAGAAGGTTAGGGAATGAGTTTCTTGAGTTTCTGTGGGTCTCACCCACTCCTCCCCCCTCACACAGTGCTTTGTATGTTATAGGTTCTTAATCAATATTTGAAACTCAAGTGGGCTGTAGTAGTAGTTCCTTTTTTTTTTTTTTTTTTTTTTGTGTTACACGGGCCTCTCGCTGTTGTGGCCTCTCCCGTTGCGAAGCACAGGCTCCGGACGCGCAGGCTCAGTGGCCGTGGCTCACGGGCCCAGCCGCTCCATGGCATGTGGGATCTTCCCGGACGGGGGCACGAACCCGTGTCCCCTGCATCGGCAGGCGGACTCTCAACCACTGTGCCACCAGGGAAGCCCTGTAGTAGCAGTTCTTGATGGCTTCTCTAGATAAAATATAATGAAACCTCTGTTTAAATTTGCAGATTCTTCCTCTTTTTTAAAATTACGGACAGGATAGCTATTAGGCAAAACTCAGAGCCAAGGATATGCAGCTGTGCAAGTTGAAAGGAGCTTTATTATTTATCAAAAATATTCTGTTTTATGTTTTTATCTTTTTATAGTAAAACTGAGGTAATTTCCTTTATTTGACCTATATTTGGTATATTTGGAGTTTTTCTTGTACTTTGGTTCATATCATAACCACCTGGATTTGTTCCATTTTATTACAGTGAATTAGACTAAAACATGATAACACTTGTGAAGTTACATTACTAAAACCAACAACCACAGCAAAACAGCAACAACATTTAATTCTTAACTGCTTTACTAATGTGTGAAAGGAAAGGCATTTGTTAAAAAAATTTTTTTTTCACGTTGGGAATAACATTTTAGGACAATCAGTGAAATTTAAAGTCAATCACCAGATAAAAACGCTCTTTTATGTATATCAAAAATTTTCATTTCTGAATTTAAACCTTATACTTTTTGGACAATCATGCCTTTTCCCTTTTCCCTTAAAAATTAAAAAAAATTGTGGTTGAAATACACACAACATGAAATTTACCATCTTAACCATTTTAAAGTGTACAGTTCATTTGTGTTAAGTACATTCAGATTGTTGTGCAACCAGTCTACAAAACTCTTTTCATCTTGCAAAACTGAAACTTCTGTACCCATTAAAGGACAACTTCCCACTCCACTGTACTTCTAGCCCCTGGAAACCACCATTCTACTTTGTGTCTCTATGAATTTGACCTCATATAAGTGAAATCATATAGTATTGTCTTTTTGTGATTGGCTTATTTCATGTAGTATAATGTCTTCAAGGTTCATGTAGCATGTGTCAGAATTTCTTTCCTTTCTAAGGCTGAGTATTATTCCATTGTATGGATCTGCCACATTTTGTTTACCCATTCATCCATTGATGGACACTTGGGTTGCTTCTGCCTTTTGTCTAATGCAAATAAGGCTGCTTTGAACATGGATATACAAAGATCTCTTTGAAAAGAGACCTTGCTTTCAATTTTTTTGGGTACAGCCCCAGAAGTGGGTTTGACGGATCATATAGTAATTCCATTTTTATTTTATTTTTTTATTTTAAATTTTTATATTTATTTTAAATTTTTATATTTATTTTATTTTATTTTATTTATACTATTTTTTATAACTTTTAAAAATTCACTTTAAATTAGTTTTTACTTTTGTCAAAGCAACCTGGTTATGTCACATATTTTGGTTAAATAACCAGTGTTTACATTATTATGACTATTGTAAATATTTTGTGTTGTTGAGCCACTATGAGCCATATGATAGGTTTATTTTTTTTGCTAATTTTTTTTTCAGGTTGACTATAACATTTCAGGATAATCAGTGAAATTTCTTTTTTTTTTAATCAGTGAAATTTCAAGTCAACAATTAAATGATGAGATGCCATCTATGTTTCTTTTTATTATTCCTGGAATTGTTAATATCTCATTTTTTATTACCTTTGTCTCTGTGCCTATTGCTATATTTCTCAAATGCTTTAATAGAGCTGTTGAATGCTTTTACTAGTTTGTCCCAAATGCTCAAGCACACAGTTCATCCTATTGGTTCCACTGTTTCCCTCGGCAACCTTTCTGCTGCAGCTCTGTCCTCCCACTCCACTCTGGCTGGGTTGAGTTCTAGGCTTGATGCACAGCTGATGTCCCAGGACTTGTCTTCACTCACTTTGTGTGTTGGATGCTCTTCCTCTGTTCTCCTGTCTTATGCTTCCTTTTGCCTTACTCTGCCTCCCTTTTTTCTTCCTGGAAATTTTAGAATCTTTATTCCTGCTCTGAGTCTTTTTTTATTCACTGTGCTTGGAACACTGTGGGCCCTTTTGTATTATTTCCTTGATGTTTCCTCTCCTCTGTTTTCCTCTGTTCTCTCTTAATGGAGCTTGTCTTTTTTCTGGTTGGATCTCTCAAACTAATTCTCTAATTTTCTTACTCATCTCCTATTTTCCATTTCTTTGTGTTTTTTTCAACTTTGGGAGATTTCCTTGACTGAGATCATATTGCAAACTTTACTGAGTTTTTTCTTCTTGCTTTCATATCTATTTAAAAATTTCCAATGACTCTTTCTTGTGCCCTCATTTAAAAAAAATTAGCTTCTTGTTTCTGTTTCTTGAATGTGCTACGTTCTTTTCACTCACTGAGGACATTTAATATGGATTTTAACAAGTTTCTCTTTTTCTTTGCTTATAGTTTATCCATTTCCTCCAAGTTCTTCTTTTCTATTTGTTTTTATGATCTCACTCTTCCATACTGAAGTCTTTTCTTAAATTTCTAATCATCTTTGGTTATCTGTTCCCATTTAAATGTGAGGCACAAAAACGCTGATAGAAAACTCTGTGAACATAAGGTGGACTACCCTGTAGTGTGATCAGGTTATAAGCATACCTTATGTTCAGGGGAGCCTTAAAGATCAGGATTGTTAGATCTTTTCTCTGCGCCATTCAGTTTTTCCCCCAAATTCCTTGTCTCCTGCCAAGAGATGTGTACCTGGACATAGAATGGAGGTTTCAATAAGCAACCTTCATTTAATTGTGATTTTTTTGTTTGGCATCTCACTTCTGCCCTCAGTTCTCAGTGCCTCTGAGCCTGGTGATTCTAACACCGATTAAACTGCCTTCCTAAAGTGTGTAAGTTGCTATTTCTCAGTTCTATTATAATTTGCCTTACTGGTGATATCTGAGGTTCTATGACTGATAAATTAATAGAATTAAAAATAAACCAAACACATTTAATGTTCTGGAAAGACAGCAAGTACTTTTAAAAAATTACACGCACAGAGAAAAATTAATCACAGAGAAAGGAGGAAGAGATGCCCCTAGGCAAAAATGTTTCCAAGAGATTTAATTTTTGACCTGATAAATACAACTGATTAAAAATAGGAATAACAAGTTACTAAGCTGCTGTTATGTGGGATCTAGCAGTGATCTAAGCCATGGTAGAACTCACATACGGGCAGCCACATGACCAAGATGGAAGTAGTAGTTTGAAACAAAAACAGAAGATGAAACAGGCAAAAACTCACAGACACACCCTCTGAAACCTAGAGGGCAGGAGGGGTTTGCAGGGGAAAGTGGAAGTTCTTTCTTAAAGCCAAGAACAGGGAGAAACTGCAAGGCAGAGAAAAGCTCTAGCGTGGAGCATGGTATGGCTAAGGTACAAGTAGGAGCCTTAAAAGCTAAGACCAAGAGGTCCTGAGTGACCACAATGGCTTTGATCCATGACCATGAACCATCTCCTCCTTGCTAGGGGAGCAGTGAGACAACCCTGTCCTGGGACCGTGCCCCTTACATCCTAAACTACAGTCTCGCCAGACCCTGCTGTAGGATGGTCCCTTGGGTCTGGCCAGATGGCTGATTCAGGTCTTCCTCATGTCCAGTGGTGGAGGGAGCCTTTCTTTTTGCCATTAAGAGCAAATACAAGGCCTTTATAACTAGAGTGTCAGAAAATATCTCTACTCTTCTGGCTGTTAGCATTTCTGGCAGGCTGCCTCTTATATGCAGAGACTTAACAGTGGCTTTATAGCTCTCACAAAGAGTTTGTCTCTCACTTTTACTACTTCCCCTGTAAGTTAACCTCTTTCCTTTTCCTGCTTTTGCAGAGGGATGACCCAGGCCTTGGGATTAGCCCCTCCCAAAGCTTGCCCTTTCCCAGACCACTTCTTAGACTCTGCAGGGTCAGACCCGGTCTGGGGGAGGGTGAGTGAGAAGAACTTCGTTCACGTTCATGGGGCACCCTGATTCCCTGGGGCAGGCACTGCTGTGTCTGGGCTGCAGGGAACAGGGGGACTGTGCTTCCTGGGACAATCTGTTGGGGGTCCAAAGAGCCTTCTGCAAAAGCACAACCTTTCTGTGAAGTATTTTGAAAAACACTCATGCAATTAAAAAATTTAAAATCCATACTATATTTGTATTGTTCTAATATTCAAATATTAGCATGATATAAAGATTGCATAAATAATATCATTTCCCCTCCAGTCTTCAAGTACACATGATACACATGCTTTATGGTATGACTGTGAGCCCTTGGTAACTCTCTTCTGTGACCCTCAGGGGTCATGTACAGACTAGTTTGACAAGTAAAGAATTGGAAAGAACATTGAACCAGACGTTGCAGTGCGTGGCTATGCCCTTGGTTCTCTGCTCACAGGCCATGTACCTGAAGGTCAACTGCCTACTCTCTCTGAATGAACCTCTGTTTTCTCAACGGGGAGGTTGGAATAGATGTCCTCTTTTTTTTTTTCCTCATTAGCATTTCTGTCTCCTGAATTACCTAGATTTTGTCTCAACTTTTGTCTTCTGCTTCACTTCATACAAAATCATAGCCACCCTGTAATCTCTACGGACCCCCTTATATCTGCAGTATTTGTGGTTAAATGATATTAGTGCTCCCCACAGGGTGGTTGGAAGCCATCAAGAATAAAAGTTATTGCAAAGCTCTTTGCATTAAGTAGAGAATAACATGAAGTCATGTTAATTGATTTTATGCTTATGTGGTTTCAATTCCATTCTGGCCTTTTCATTTGAGCATACATATGTATTTATGTATGGAGTGTGTATGAAGTGTGTAATTAGGTTTGTCAAATTATGCTCTTGGCTTAAAGTCTCTTGCAGGCATAATGCTTAAAAAAATCAAAACAATTAATTAAAAAGTAGAATTGTTTTGACTATTACCATTAGAGGAGAGATGTTAAAACCCGCAGTGGCTCGGAGGTATTTTGAAGACACATGCATGCAGGTCTGAAACACTGCTCTGCGTCTTTGATGTGACAGAAATTGATACAGTGTTTCCAACTGATTGTGTTGGGATTTAGGGATTTCTTTTTATCCTTGGCATCGCGTTCGGTTATTTTTCAGAGGGACAGAAGTCCTGAGGTAGGGTAGGTACTCTTTTATAAGGTATTACTCCATCTTACATGGGATAATCTACAATTTACTCACAAGACTTGGATGCCAGGTCCAAGGGAAGGGAACTTGGGGGATGTTACAGTTTCAAAATTGGCTCCGAGGTCAAAGACTCAGGACCTGGGGAGGAAGATTTTTTTTTTAATTTTAAAAAATTAATTAATTAATTTTTGGCTGCGTTGGGTTTTCGTGGCTGCGCACGGGCTTTCTCTAGTTGCAGCGAGTGGGGGCTACACTTTGGTGCGGTGCACAGCCTTCTCATTGGCTTCTCTTGCTGCTGAGCACGGGCTCTAGGTGCGTGGGCTTCAGTAGTTGTGGCTCGCAGGCTCTAGAGCGCAGGCTCAGTAGTTGTAGTGCATGGGCTTAGTTGCTCCACAGCATGTGGGATCTTCCCAGACCAGGGCTCGAACCCATGTCCCCTGCACTGGCAGGCGGATTCTTAACCACTGCACCACTAGGGAAGTCTTAGGGGAGGAAGATTTTAGCAAAACTTTCTGGCCAAGGAAACACCTTAAAATCCACAGAGACATTTGAGCCTTTGTTCTCAGGCTACGAATACTTACCATTTGATTGGTTATACGAGCAGAATGTGTGCTTTCTGAGAACGTGACTGTTCTCTGAGTGTTTATCAAGGGACAGTCCTGCTCAGATAAGCCTGGAACTTCCCACCTCTCCAGTCCCATCTCCTGCCATTCTGCCCAGTTATCCCCAATCTCTAGCCAAGATGAACAATTTGCTATTCCTTAGACAAAACCACTATGTACCTGCATGTTCCTTCCTTCTTTGCCCAGCTGGTCAGATCTCACTTAGCCTTCAGTGGAAGCTCTAGCATCATCCTCTGCAGGAATTCTCTGCTGGTGGCATCCCTGCCCCAGAGGGAGTGAGAGGACCACCCGCCACGTGCTAACATTCTCCTTGCTCATCACTCTTCTCACATGGGTTGTGATTTTGGGTAATTGTCTGTTTTGCTGCTAGACCGGACACTCCAAGGGGGAGAGGAGGGACGGGGCCATATTGAAGGTTGTATCCCCAGACTGACCCAGGCTCAATAAACATTTGTTCAAGTGACGACTGCCTGTTGTGCCTACTTGGGTCTGTGTTCTCTCCAGACCATTTTGTCTTTTTTTTTTTTTTTTCTCCTGCTCACACTTGGCACTTTATTAGTGAGGAGCTGTGGTCTGGGAAAGGGGAGGCTGGGATGGAAAAGTTCAGCGCCCATCTCATGGTCTTGCTCATCTTCCCGTGCAAGCAGTTTGGGCATCAGGAAAACGCCAAGAATGAGGAGATCCTGAATTGCCTCAAGTATGTCTGACCATTTTGTCATTAGTCTTCCCCAAATCAACCAGATAGGCTATGTGGGGTAGTGTTTTGAGTGCATGGACTATGAAGCCAGTCTGCTGATTGGAATCATGTATCTACTACTTACTAGCTGTATAACTGCTATCAGCCTCAGTTTCTTCATCTGTAAAATGGGGATAATAGTAGCCTTCACCTTATAGAGTTGTTCTGAGGATTAAATGGGTTAATATTTGCAAAGTCCTTAGAAGAGTTTTTGACTGACACTGAGGTTGTATTCTAAATAAGTAAAATAATTTTGGGGAATCTGAATCAACACAACAGATGGAAGGGTGATAACTGTGGGTTCAGTAGACATGACTCTGGAATAGATCTCATTGCAGGAGTGAAAACTTTATTATCAACTGAAAAACGTCCCAGACCTGTAGCTCAGGAAAAAAAAACAACTTTAATGCCCTTGTCACCTAATTTTTAAGAAGTTTGCCGCTCTCATCTGAACATATCACTACTCTGTTTAACACTTTGTCTCCTCATTGCTCCAAATTTCTAACTGTGGCTTCTGGGACCCACAAAACCTGACCTTAGGTACCTTCTACAGCCTCATCTCTCTCTCTCTCTCTCTCTTTTTTTTTTTTTTGGCGGCGCCACGGGGCACGCAGATCTTAGTTCCCTGAGCAGGGATCGAACCCGTTCCCCCTGCAGTGGAAGCGAGGAGTCTTAACCACTGGACCGCCAGGGAAGTCCCAACAGCCTCATCTCTTGCTGCCACTCCCTTTATCTTTCCTTTTCCCCGTACGAAGTTCCAGATACTCACTCCTGTCCATTCCCAAACGTGCAGGGCTCTTTCCCGACTTCCCTCAGTGCTTCCTCTTCCTTTCGTCTGTATAAACAGAACTCCTCCCATTGCTCTGGTTTTCAATTCAAGGTAAGCATCATGACTTCTCTACTAGCTTAGGGACCTTGGCTATCTGCTCCCCTAGTACCTGGACCTCTCTTACCAGGTACCATACCTTTTGTCACACCGTGGTGCATTTTATTGCTTAATTGTAAGCCTTCCCCATTAGATTATAAGCTCCAATGGGGCAGGGGACAAGTCTGTTTTGCTCACTGTTATTCCAATCCTAGTATCTTAAATAAGGTCTGGTGTGCAGTAGGCAATCAATCAATACTTACTGAATGGTGTTTAATTTTAGAAATCAGAAGCTTTTAAGTCTAACCCAACCCAGATGTCAGCTCTCTGGGTGTCCCCAAGTCCTCCAGCTTGTTGCAGTGAGATTGTCCATTAAGACTGAGTGAAATTGCCTAGAATCTCCATCCTGTTTATGGTGGGTCATCTCATCTCTGGGTCTTTGGAGGATTGTTCTGTTTCTCCCGGACATCTCTGCTGACCTTTTGCAATTTACTTCCTTACCTGTTGGCCCTTTTCTCTCCTGCAGCTTTCTGCCAGACACCATCCCAGTTCCCTTAGTACCCAAAGCGCTCCCTCTTAAGGCTCTGTGAGCATGGGGTGGTTACTCAGCAGTGCATCATGGCCAGCCGCTTAAAATAAAATATGACACGTCTCCTTTTTGAATGGTCCTATGTCTATTCCCATCTCTGAGCTTTTTCTTATTCATCTTTTGGACTTGGATGGCAACTTCCTGTGATGATTCTGGGTCTCTCTTTGTCTTTTGCCCTGTTCCTAAATTCCACAACTCCTGTTAATCTCTTATGCAGACTCAGCTTAGCTGTTTCATTGTCTGGCTTTTGCTCATTCAGATTCTGTCCCTAGGATTTTATTTTCATGATGAAACCTGTCCATAATCACTAAGCAGAGGCAACAGAGGGTCGTGTTAAGAGGGTGTGCTCTAGAGCCAAACAAGCTGGTTCCAAATTGAGTCTCCACCTTCACTGCTAGTGTGGTTTCCCCATATTACTTCACTTTTACCTGTCTCAGGGTTCTTGTCTGTAAGATGGTCATTGTCATGATGTAAAATGGTAATTGTAACGAGGATCTAATGAGTTAGAATGAAATGAAATGAAAAGTACTTCGAAAATGCCTGGCACATAGTAAGCACCTAATAAATCCTTTGTTTTTGTTATCTGATCTTTTTTATTGAAGTATAGTTGATGTACAATATTACATAAGTTACAGGTGTACAGTATAATGATTCACAAGTTTTAAAGGTTATACTCCATTTACAGTTATTGTAAAATATTGGCTGTATTCCCTGTGTTGTACAATATATCTCTGTAGCTTATTTTATACATAATAGTTTGTACCTCTTAATCCCCTACGTCTATGTTACCCCTCCCCCTTTCCCCCTCCTCACTGGTAATCACTAGTTTATTCTTTATGTATGCAAGGCTGCTTCTTTTTTGTTATCTTCACTAGTTTGTTGTATATTTTTAGATTCCACATATAAGTGATATCATACAGTATTTGTCTTTCTCTGTCTGACTTATTTCACATAATACCTCTAAGTCCATCCATCTTGTTGCAAATGGCAAACTTTCATTTTAACTTTAAAAAAAAAATTACGATATATGCATAATCAAGGCAGCTTTCTCCCTGAAGAAATTCTTCAAAAAGCTATTTAAGCAACTGTGCTTTTTCCTCATGACACTAATTCCAAGTCACCTGTTTATTTTCTAAGATGTTTTCTAACTATGCAGAATATAGGACTGGCTAAGAGCACCAGCTCAGAATCAGTAGGGCTTAGAACTTGGTTCCACTTAGTTTGCCTTATGTGATCTTCAGAAACTGATTAAATTTTCTAAGACTCAATTTCCTCACCTTTCAAATGGGGACACTACTGCCCTCTACAGTGTGTGTGTGTGTGTGTGTGTGTGTGTGTGTGTGTGTGTGTGTGTTCAATGAGCTCATGTAGGTAAAGCATTTAGCACAGTGTCCAGTGTGTAATCAGTACTTTATAACTGTGATTATTACTATTATATTAGTATTATTGTTACATTTTTTTAATAATCAAGAGAAACAACATGTGCTTCTGAAAGGCTGAAGAATTAAGTAGCACCTCACTTCATCACACCCTGTGGTGTGAAATATCTTCTTATTTATTTAGAAGAGGCTATTAGCCTTGATGATCAATGGAGCTCTTACAGGAGAGGCAAGGGAAGAGGCATGAAATACATTTTGTGAAAAGAGTGATGGATCTGTCCCACGTGGCATTTACCATTGGTAGAATTAAAAACTATGAAATAGAAAGCTTCTCTTCTCAAGGGGCCATAGCTCTCCAGGAGTAGAGCCTTCTGCTCTCCTTTGACTGTTTAGTGCATGGATGAATGTAAACTTGCTATCCAGCAGAGAGTCTGATTGAGTGATACCCTAATGGAGCCATTGGCAAAGGATAAACCAGGACAGAAACAAAGCTGCATTCCAAATAATGCTCAGTGCCTTTCTTAATACTTTCCATTATAATTCATTCCCATTAGAGGCACTTTGGGCCATTTTAAAGCTATTACATTGTAATTTCAGAGCTGACTGTAAATTCAAAAGAACACACATACATGGTCTCTTAACAATTCAAAGAAAATAGAAAGAAATATTAGATTTGCCATCCAGAATCTGAATTCCAAGACCAGTGAGATGTTGAAATACTGCTCTGCATTTCATTTGAACTCAGTAGACAACACATTTCAGAAAAAAATCCAAACTTTAAATATTCATTACTGTGCTGATCATATAAACATATATATCAAAGAGGGTAGGGACTTCCCTGGTGGTGCAGTGGTTAAGAATCCGCCCGCCAATGCAGGGGACACGAGTTCGAGCCCTGGGCCGGGGAGATCCCACATGCCGTGGAGCAACTAAGCCCATGTGCCACAACTACTGAAGCCCATGTGCCTAGAGCCCGTGCTCTGCAACAAGAGAAGCCACCGCAATGAGAAACCCGCGCATTGCAACGAACAGTAGCCCCTGCTCGCCACAACTAGAGAAAGCCCGCGCACAGCAATGAAGACCCAATGCAGCCAAATAACTAACTAACTAAATAAAGTAAATAAATAAAAACCAACCAACCAAACAAAACAATAAAAACCCCCAAAGTGGGTAGAGCATCAAAGATCCAAAGGAGGAAAGGACCTTTCAAGAATCAGAGGATCCTGAATTTAGTTAGAATCTTGAGCTAAGTTGTATAAAAATAGTATGAACAGTGGCTTCCTTGTTCAGGTGGCAGTTAAGTTATATGACGAATCATTAGAACAGTACAAAGAGGAGCGTATCTGCTACAAAAAGCAAGTGCTTGATACGTTATTCAATGGCACTGATTCTTCCCTATCTGGGCCAGCCAAGGGGAAAAGTCTGACTTAGTCACATGAAGGCTCTTGCTAAGAGTTTTAAGACACAAATTTTACTAGGCAATAAAGTTTATATAGCTATACCACATGGGCCAATTTGCAGGCAATCGGTAGTTCAGGCACACTGCAGAATTTATTATTTTCCTTTTAATAAGTATTCCTCACCGTCAGACTTGTTGTCTGCTTTAATTGAAAGACCTTCAGCTTCTAGTACCTTCTTCCTAAGTCAGTAATTGCCTCAGGCAGCTTTGGAATAGAGGGGGAAGGAGTAAAAGAACGAAGTTAGAACCACATTCTTTATTCTGCTGCCAGGTGGTGTCCCTACCCTCCCCTAAGCTAGAGGAAAGGGCTGCCTTCTCCCCAGCCCGGCATCGAGAGACCCCATGATCAACTCAGGACCATTTCTGGGCCTAGAGTTAATTTTCCCTGAAATTTGCTGTGGTCCTGGATGTAGTGCTGAAGCTCGTCATAGCAGGAAATAGTGGTGGAAACTTAAAAAACCCCCAGAAAACCCAAACCCATCCCTGAGTCGTAAGTGAAGAGTCCTGGAAAGAATTTTAATGATTATCTAGTCCTAATCCCTCATTTTACAAGTGAGAAAACTGAGGCCCAGAGAAGTTAGGGTCCAGCAGGAACACGTGTCTTCCCCACCCTCAGCTTCCTGACATTCTGGAGGCACATGCTCTGCTGTGTTTATCTACTTGAGTTCATCCCTTGTTGGAGAGCAGCCACACTGCTTGGCACACGATGGGCTTTATGCCCTCAAACAACTGACTGACATTCTTCAGCTCTACATAGAAACACTGAGTTTATTCATCAATATTTGTGCACCTGGATGGTATTGCAGTGTCTTCTTTGAACACGGTGAAACTTTTGGGTTATTACGTAAAAACAACTCATTTTTGGGAGAGGTCTTTTCTACGTGGAGCGTCAAGGAGGCGAAGTCTTCATCTTCTTTCCTATACTCCTCCAGTGAGAGCTCTTGTAGAGTAGGTACAAACTGGTGCTTCCCAAGTAGTAGACTGTCTCCTGAAATGTACATAGTTCCAGCGGGCCAGATTCAGTGGTAGGTGTGGCTTGAGTGTTTCAGTTATCTATTTCTAAAAATGTTCCGGGAGCATCTACCCACTGAGAGCCTCGTATGGACCAACCCTGGGATTCTGCCCTAGACTTCGGCACCTCCTCATGTCAAGTACAGCTCAAGGATTCCCCAGCAGATGTAGGATTAGACAGTGAAGCTTCATTGCTTCAGTATCAGTCTTTCACCTCTCTCATCAACCTCTCAAACGTGGAGGGTAAGAGAGGCATACATTTTTGAAACACGTTTGAGTTTTTTCTGTTTCTATATTCAGCCTAATTGACATTTGAATTGGGTGCAAATAGTGATCATACCTCTAAGTCTTTCTAACAATCACACATTACTGTTCTGCTTACATTTAATGTTCTGTGGTCATCTTCAAAGACTCCCATTAAAAGCATCCCGTTTTGTCTTCCCCTCCCCCTGCTGGGGAATCCCTCATCATGCTGAAGTTATTTTCATTCATCTCTATTATCTAATCCCCTTTCTCACATAAATCATGTTTTATATGAACTCCACTTTAACTTCCCAGTGTATATTAGAGGATTTATATGATACAATTCATCTGCATAATAATCCTATGAGATTAAATTCTATTATTATCTCCAGTTTATAGATGAGAAAACTGAGGTTTAAGAGAATAGATCATTGCTCGTAAGTCGTAGACGTGGGATTTAAACCTTAGGCTTTCAACCAGTACACTATACCAGTCCCACCTGCCTTAAACTGGTTTCAGCATCATCTTAAATCTTGCTGTTGAGGTTACACACAAAATTCTGACATTTCTTGGTGACTGTTGGTACCAACGCCAAGCCAGGAACAGCCAGGAAGCCAGGCTTATTTCTGAACTTAAATTCTCATATCTTTAAAATCTCTTGTATTACTTGTACCTTGACTTTGCATTGCCACATTTTGCAAACATCTTTGGTACTGAACTCTACGAAATCTATTCTTCTTTTGTTTTCCTTGATTCTATTGTCTGTTGGGTATATGGTCCTCCACATAAGGAGGGGGACAGAGAAGGAACTCAGCAGAAATGTGAAGACCTTAATATTGCATTTCACTTTTGGCTGCCTTCACGTGTCGTGGGAAAAACCACATATTCATATTTCAGTGACAATCTAGGAAGGAGAATGTTTTTCTTTAATATCTCTAGAAAAATCTTCAAGAATGGATTTTGTGTAATTTGAGAGTGGTTCCAGAACAGAAGTAGAAAATTTGTTCAATTTGTACCTATTGTTTAAATTTTTAGCTAATTTGGGTATTGTATGGGTCATCTTTGATCTGAAAACCTGTTTTGAAGGCGTTTCACATATTGAAGGAGACAAATTGATGAGGAATATGGTGACGCCATCTATTTCATTAAAAAAAAAATCAGCTTCACAAATGTATGGACACCAAGGTGAGAAAGAGGGGGTGGGTGGTGGTGGTGTGATGAATTGGGAAATTGGGATTGACATGTATACACTAATATGTATAAAATAGATAACTAATAAGAACCTGCTGTATAGCACAGGGAACTCCACTTCTCTGAACAGTAGAGACTAACACAACATTGTAAAACAACTATACCCCAATTAAAAAAAAATCAGCTTCTGTAGCAAGACTTTTGTGTTGCTTTGGGTTTGTGAAGCTGTGCAGTAGGTGTTTTTAGATATAGAAATATATAGTTAGGGAGAAATTTTATTGGCTTTGGGCTTAGTAAAGTAGAAAGTTTGGAACTTGGAATGGTCCCTGAGTGTCTGAGTCTTATAGTAGTGATAATTAGAGAACTTTCTTTCCATTTGGTTTGAGAGAAGTCAAATGGATTGAGTAGAAGTTTCCTCTGACAGTATCTGAATAAAAATTCAGCTTACTGTGACAATACAGACACCACCAGACTACTATTTTATCCTAGATAAATGGAGTAAATGTGCTATCAAATAGGACTGACTCTGAAATCTCCAGATGTACACAGTGTCTGATTTCTCTGGTGCATGTTCTGGTTATATTTAGTCAAAACTCCCTAGAGTGTTGTTTTGTCCTTTCTGTTTTGTCCAAGTTTAATGAGAATGCTTGGTTGTACTTGTTGAAGGAAGACTAAGGGTAGGAGTGTATTAACTTATTCTGGATGGCAATTAGGGAGATCTATAACTATTATCGTCATGGATCCTGTCATCTGTCAATTTGCCAAGTATGGAAAAAGTATGATTGCTGCATAGTCCCTAATGGAAAAAATGGAATTCTCCTCAAATTTGTAACATTTTTATTTACATCATGAAGACACAGGGGGAGTGGCTACTTGAATTCTGTGAGTTCAGTTGGTTTTTGAGAACAAATGCAACCAGGAATTTTCACATTATGTAGTCAATTTTGCAGAAACTTCACTGTGGTTGCTCTGTTTACTCGTCTAACCATTGCAAGTATAAAATTTTGGGAATTCACAATATATGCTGATGCCTTGATGAAGGAATTTTCTGGAAAGCAAGATTTATGACAACAGCAGTGTTGAAAAGAATAAACCTGAAGCCCATGTAAACTGTGCAAATGCTGGGCTTGAGTTTGTGCCATTTTGAATAAATTAAATAGCACCAGTCTCCAGGTGCCTCTAATTGATGGTGACCACCTCTGTGAGGTTGGACTTCAGTATCCTCAGCCCTTCAATCTTTCCCACCCTACCTCAGTGCCTTCCTTCCCCCAAAGTTGGGAAAGATCTGAGATCAAGCAATCACTTGTGTTTGTTCACTGTATTTTTATTATAGTGCTATCACAACTAGGCATTTACAGGCTGAGCCTTTTTTTTTTTTTTTTCTACTTAGGGGAATTCTCTGCCTCCATATTTCTGAAAAAGAATGTACTTAGGAACTCACTCTCTTCATTAGTAGAAGCAATAAAATTCTACCACAGTAGGTTGTCAAATTATGTAAGTGTTCGATATCCTTAGCAAAAAATACCAGTCAATACCTTGACTTCCTAGTTTTGGATATCATCACTACAAATAAGGAATGGAGAAACTTTTCTTTTGGGAGATTGGATTGGTAGTGGCTTACTATCTTTTCTTTTTTTTGAATTTTATTTTATTTATTTTTTTATACAGCAGGTTCTTACTAGTTATACATTTTATACATATTAGTGTATACATGTCAATCCCATCTCCCAATTCACCACACCATGCCCCCCACCCCCCTGCCACCATTTTACCCCCTTGGTGTCCATACGTTTGTTCTCTACATCTGTGTCTCAATTTCTGCCCTGCAAAGCAGTTCATCTATACCATTTTTCTAGGTCCCACATATATGTGTTAATATATGATATTTGTTTTTCGCTTTCTGACTTACTTCACTCTGTATGACAGTCTCTAGATACATCCACATCTCTACATATGACCAAATTTTGTTCCTTTTTATGGCTGAGTAATATTCCACTGTATATATGTACCACATCTTCTTTATCCATTTGTCTGTCGATGGGCATTTAGGTTGCTTCCATGACCTGGCTATTGTAAATAGTGCTGCAATGAACATTGGAGTGCATGTGTCTTTTTGAATTATGGTTTTCTCTGGGTGTATGCCCAGTAGTGGGATTGCTGGATCATATGCTAATTCTATTTTTAACTTTTTAAGGAACCTCCATACTGTTCTCCATAGTGGTTGTATCAATTTACATTCCCACCAACAGTGCAAGAGGGTTCCCTTTTCTCCACACCCTTTCCAGCATTTGCTGTTTGTAGATTTTCTGACGATGCCCATTCTAACTGGTGTGTGGTGACACCTCATTGTAGTTTTGATTTGCATTTCTCTAATAATTAGTGATGTTGAACAGCTTTTCACATGCTTCTTGGCAATCTGTATATTTTCTTTGGAGAAATGTCTATTTAGGTCTTCTACCCATTTTTGGATTGTGTTTTTTAATATTGAGCTGCATGAGCTGTTTATATATTTTGGAGATTAATCCTTTGTCCATTGATTCATTTGCAAATATTTTCTCCCATTCTGAGGGTTGTCTTGTCGTCTTGTTTGTAGTTTCCTTTGATTTGCAAAAGCTTTTAAGTTTCATTACATCCCATTTGTTTATTTTTGTTTTTATTTTCATTACTCTAGGAGGTGGATCATAAAAGATCTTGCTGTGATTTATGTCAAAGAATGTTCTTCCTATGTTTTCCTCTAAGAGTTTTATAGTGTCCACTCTTACATTTAGGTCTCTAATCTATTTTGAGTTTATTTTTGTGTATGGCATTAGGGAGTGTTCTAATTTCATTCTTTTACATGTAGCTGTCCAGTTTTCCCAGCACCACTTATTGAAGAGACTGTCTTTTCTCCATTGTATATCCTTGCCACCTTTGACATAAATTAGTTGACTATAGGTGCATGGGTTTATCTCTGGGCTTTCTATCCTGTTCCATTGATATATATTTCTGTTTTTTGTGCCAATACCATACTGTCTTGATTACTGTAGCTTTGTAGTATAGTCTGAAGTCAGGAAGTCTGATTCCTCCAGCTCCGTTTTTTTCCCTCAAGACTGCTTTGGCTATTCGGGGTCTTTTGTGTCTCCATACAAATTTTAAGATTTTTTGGTTCTAGTTCTGTAAAAAATGCCATTGGTAATTTGATAGGGCTTATATTGAATCTGTAGATTGCTTTGGGTAGTATAGTCATTTTCACAATATTGATTCTTCCAATCCAAGAACAAGGTAAGTCTCTCCATCTGTTGGTATCATCTTTAATTTCTTTCATCAGTGTCTTATAGTTTTCTGCATACAGGTCTTTTGTCTCCCTAGGTAAGTTTATTCCTAGGTATTTTATTCTTTTTGTTGCAATGGTAAATGAGAGTGTTTCTTTAATTTCTCTTTCAGATTTTTCATCATTAGTGTATAGGAATGCAAGAGATTTCTGTGCATTAATTTTGTATCCTGCAACTTTACCAAAGTCATTGATTAGCTCTAATACTTTTCTGGTGGCATCTTTAGGTTTCTCTTTGTATAGTATCATGTCATCTGCAAACAGTGACAGTTTTACTTCTTCTTTTACAATTTGTATTCTTTTTATTTCTTCTCTGATTGCCGAGGGTAGGACTTCCAAAACTATGTTGAATAATAGTGGTGAGAGTGGACATCCTTGTCTTTTTCCTGATCTTAGACAAAATGCTTTCAGTTTTTCACCATTGAGAATGATGTTTGCTGTGGGTTTGTCGTATATGGCTTTTATTATGTTGAGGTAGGTTCCCTCTTTGCCCACTTTCTGGAGAGTTTTTATCATAAATGGGTGTTGAATTTTGTCAAAAGGTTTTTCTGCATCTATTGAGATGATCATATGGTTTTTATTCTTCAATTTGTTAATATGGCGTATCACATTGATTGATTTGCGCATATTGAGGAATCCTTGGGATAAATCCCACTTGATCATGGTGTGTGATCTTTTTAATGTGCTGTTGGATTCTGTTTGCTAGTATTTTTTTGAGGATTTTTGCATCTATGTTCATCAGTGATATTGGCCTGTAGTTTTCTTTTTTTGTAGTATCTTTGTCTGGTTTTGGTATCAGGGTGATATTGGCCTCATAGAATGAGTTTGGGAGTGTTTCTTCCTCTGCAGTTTTTTGGAAGAGTTTGAGAAGGATGGGTGTTAGATCTTCTCTAAATGTTTGATAGAATTCACCTGTGAATCCATCTGGTCCTGGACTTTGTTTGCTGGAAGATCCATCTGGTCCTGGACTTTGTTTGCAGTTTCAATTTTGTTACTTGTGATGGTCTGCTCATATTTTCTATTTCTTCCTGGTTAAGTCTTGGAAGGTTATACCTTTTTAAGAATTCATCCATTTTTTTCCAGGTTGTCCATTTTATTGGTGTAGGGTTGCTTTTAGTAGTCTCTTAGGATGCTTTGTATTTCTGTGGTGTCTGTTGTAACTTCTTTTTCATTTCTAATTGTATTGATTTGAGTCCTCTCTTTTTCTTGATGAGTCTGGTCATGGTTTATCAATTTTGTTTATCTTCTCAAAGAAACAGCTTTTAGTTTTATTGTTCTTTGCTATTTTTTTTGTTTCTATTTCATTTATTTCTGCTCTGATCTTTATAATTTCTATACTTCTGCTAACTTTGGGTTTTGTTTGTTCTTTCTCTAGTTCCTTTAGGTGTAAGTTTAGCTTGTTTATTTGAGATTTTTCTTGTTTCTTGAGGTAGGCTTGTATTGCTATAAACTTCCCTCTTAGAACTGCTTTTGCTGCATCCCATCAGTTTTGGATCATCGTGTTTTCATTGTCATTTGTCTCTAGGTATTTTATGATTTCCTCTTTGATTTCTTCAGCGATCTGTTGGTTATTTAGTAATGTATTGTTTAGCCTTCATGTGTTTGTGTTTTTTACATTTTTTTCCCTGTAATTGATTTCTAATCTCGTAGCATTGTGGTCAGAAAAGATGCTTGATATGATTTCAATTTTCTTAAATTTACTGAGACTTGATTTGTGACCCAGGATGTGATCTATCCTGGGGAATGTTCCATGTGCAGTTGAGAAGAAAGTGTAATCTGCTGTTTTTTTGGATGGAATGTTCTATAAATATCAATTAAATCTATCTGGTATATTGTGTCATTTAAAGCTTGTGTTTCCTTATTAATTTTCTGTCTGGATGATCTGTCCATTGGTGTAAGTGAGGTGTTAAAGTCCCCCACTATTATTGTGTTACTCTCGATTTCCTCTTTTATAGCTATTAGCAGTTGCCTTATGTATTGAGGTGCCTCTATGTTGGGTGCATATATATTTATAATTGTTATATCTTCTTGGATTGATCCCTTCATCATTATGTAGTGTCCTTCCTTGTCTCTTGTAACATTCTTTATTTTAAAGTCTATTTTATCTGATATGAGTATTGCTACTCCAGTTTTCTTTTGATTTCCATTTGCATCCCCTCACTTTTTCCATTTGCATCCCCTCACTTTTTCCATCCCCTCACTGTCAGTCTGTATGTGTCCCTAGGTCTGAAGTGGGTCTCTTGTAGATAGCATATATATGGGTCCTGTTTTTGTATCCATTCAGTGAGCCTGTGTCTTTTGGTTGGAACATTTAATCCATTCACATTTAAGGTTATTATTGATATGTATGTTCCTATTACCATTTTTAATTGCTATGAGTTTGTTTTTGTAGGTCCTTTTCTTCTCTTGTGTTTCACACTTAGAGAAGTTCCTTTAGCATTGTTGTGGAGCTGGTTTGGTGGTGCTGAATTCTCTTAGCTTTTGCTTGTCTGTAAAGCTTTGATTTCTCCACTGAATCTGAATGAGATCCTTGCCAGGTAGAGTAATCTTGGTTGTAGATTCTTCCCTTTCATCACTTTAAATATGTCATGCCACTCCCTTCTGGCTTGTAGAGTTTCTGCTGAGAAATCAACTGTTAACCTCATGGGAGTTCCCTTGTATGTTATTTGTCATTTTTCCCTTGTTGCTTTCAATAATTTTTCTTTGCCTTTAATTTTTGCCAATTTGATTACTACATGTCTTGGTGTGTTTCTCCTTGGGTTTATCCTGCCTGGGACTCTCCGAGCTTCCTGGACTTGGGTGGCTATTTCCTTTTCCATGTTAGGGAAGTTTTTGACTATAATCTCTTCAAATATTTTCTCAGGTTCTTTTTCTTTCTCTTCTCCTTTTGAGACCCCTATAATGTGAATGTTGTTGCATTTAATGTTGTCCCAAAGGTCTCTTAGGCTGTCTTCCTTTCTTTTCATTATTTTTTCTTTATTCTGTTCTGCAGTAGTGAATTTCACCATTTTGTCTTCCATGTAACTTCTCTGTTCTTCTGCCTGTTATTCTGCTATTGATTCCTTCTAGTGTATTTTTCATTTCAGTTATTGTATTGTTCATCTCTGTTTTTTAATTTTTCTAGGTGTTTGCTCTTTAATTCTTCTAAGTCTTTGTTAAACATTTCTTGCATCATCTTGATCTTTGCTTCCATTCTTTTTCCAAGGTCCTGGATCATCTTCACTCTCATTATTCTTAATTCTTTTTCTGGAAGGTTGCCTATCTCCACTCATTTAGTTGTTTTTCTGGGTTTTTTCTTGTTCCTTCATCTGGTACATAGCCCTCTGCCTTTTCATCTTGTCTATCTTTCTGTGAAAGTGGGTTTTGTTTCACAGGCTGCTGGATTGTAGTTCTTGCTTCTGCTGTCTGCCCTCTAGTGGATGAGGCTATGTAAGAGGTGTGTGCAAGTTTCCTGATGGGAGAGACTGGTGGTGAGTAGAGCTGGCTGTTGCTCTAATACACGTTTTTATTAGGCAGAAGTCAATGGATTCTTTGAGGATGAATCTTTGGAAATATATAATAACCTTTTACTTGGCAATTGAGAATTGAAATGTTTCCACTGCCTCCCATATGTAATTCTTGGAGCTCAGGTTCCTCTAGACCAGGGCTTGGCAAACTTTTTTGTCTAGGAAAGCTGCAGGCGATCAGGGGAGGTGCAGTCCAAACTCAAGATGTTCCGGACAGTCCTCAGCAACCTGCTAGTGTTGGAGGGTCTCCTGCAGAGGCGGGGGGTCGCTGTGTCTCACTGTGAGGACAAGGACACTGGCAGCAGAAGTTCTGGGAAGTATTCCTTGGCATGAGCCCTCCCAGAGTCCGCCATTAGCCCCACCAAAAAGCCCCACTATTTCTTTTTTTTTTTTTTTAACATCTTTATTGGAGTATAATTGCTTTACAATGGTATGTTAGTTTCAGCTTCACAACAAAATGAATCAGTTATATATATACATATATTCCCATATCTCTTCCCGCTTGCGTCTCCCTCCCTCCCACCCTCCCTATCCCACCCCTCCAGGCAGTCACAAAGCACCGAGCTGATCTCCCTGTGCTATGCGGCTGCTTCCCACTAGCTATCTACCTTACGTTTGGTAGTGTATATATGTCCATGTCTCTTTATCGCTTTGTCACCGTTTACCCTTCCCCCTCCCCATAGCCTCAAGTCCATTCTCTAGTAAGTCTGTGTCTTTATTCCTGTTTCACCCCTAGGTTTTTCATGACATTTTTTTTTTTAAATTCCATATATATGTGTTAGCATACGGTATTTGTCTCTCTCTTTCTGACTTACTTCACTCTGTATGATAGACTCTAGGTCTATCCACCTCATTACAAATAGCTCAATTTCATCTCTTTTTATGGCTGAGTAATATTCCATTGTATATATGTGCCACATCTTCTTTATCCATTCATCCGATGATGGACACTTAGGTTGTTTCCATCTCTGGGCTATTGTAAATAGAGCTGCAATGAACATTTTGATACATGACTCTTTTTGAATTATGGTTTTCTCAGGGTATATGCCCAGTAGTGGAATTGCTGGGTCATATGGTAGTTCTATTTGTAGCTTTTTAAGGAACCTCCATACTGTTCTCCACAGTGGCTGTATCGATTTACATTCCCACCAACAGTGTAAGAGGGTTCCCTTTTCTCCACACCCTCTCCAGCATTTATTGTTTCTAGATTTTTTGATGATGGCCATTCTGACTGGTGTGAGATGATATCTCATTGTAGTTTTGATTTGCATTTCTCTCATGATTAGTGATGTTGAGCATACTTTCATGTGTTTGTTGGCACTCTGTATATCTTCTTTGGAGAAATGTCTATTTAGGTCTTCTGCCCATTTTTGGATTGGGTTGTTTGTTTTTTTGTTATTAAGCTGCATGAGCTGCTTATAAATTTTGGAGATCAATCCTTTGTCAGTTGCTTCATTTGCAAATATTTTCTCCCATTCTGAGGGTTGTCTTTTGGTCTTCTTTATGGTTTCCTTTGCTGCGCAAAAGCTTTTAAGTTTCATTAGGTCCCATTTGTTTACTCTTCTTCTTATTTCCATTTCTCTAGGAGGTGGGTCAAAAAGGACCTTGCTGTGATTTATGTCATAGAGTGTTCTACCTATGTTTTCCTCTAAGAGTTTGATAGTTTCTGGCCTTACATTTAGGTCTTTAATCCATTTTGAGCTTATTTTTGTGTACGGTGTTAGGGAGTGATCTAATTTCATACTTTTACATGTAGCTGTCCAGTTTTCCCAGCACCACTTATTGAATAGGCTGTCCTTTCTCCACTGTACATTTCTGCCTCCTTTGTCAAAGATAAGGTGACCATATGTGCGTGGGTTTATCTCTGGGCTTTCTATCCTGTTCCATTGATCTATCTTTCTGTTTTTGTGCCAGTACCATACTGTCTTGATAACTGTAGCTTTGTAGTATAGTCTGAAGTCTGGGAGCCTGATTCCTCCAGTTCCTTCTTTCGTTCTCAAGATTGCTTTGGCTATTCGGGGTCTTTTGTGTTTCCATACAAATTGCAAAATTTTTTGTTCTAGTTCTGTGAAAAATGCCAGTGGTAGTTTGATAGGGATTGCATTGAATCTATAGATTGCTTTGGGTAGTAGAGTCATTTTCACAATGTTGATTCTTCCAATCCAAGAACATGGTATATCTCTCCATCTATTTGTATCATCTTTAATTTCTTTCATCAGTGTCTTATAATTTTCTGCATACAGATCTTTTGTCTCCTTAGGTAGGTTTATTCCTAGATATTTTATTCTTTTTGTTGCAATGGTAAATGGGAGTGTTTTCTTGATTTCACTTTCAGATTTTTCATCATTAGTATATAGGAATGCCAGAGATTTCTGTGCATTAATTTTGTATCCTGCCACTTTACCAAATTCATTGATTAGCTCTAGTAGTTTTCTGGTAGCATCTTTAGGGTTCTCTATGTATAGGATCATGTCATCTGCAAACAGTGACAGCTTTACTTCTTCTTTTCCGATTTGGATTCCTTTTATTTCCTTTTCTTCTCTGATTGCTGTGGCTAAAACTTCCAAAACTATGTTGAATAAGAGTGGTGAGAGTGGGCAACCTTGTCTTGTTCCTGATCTTAGTGGAAATGCTTTCAGTTTTTCACCATTGAGGATGATGTTTGCTGTGGGCTTGTCATATATGGCCTTTATTAAGTTGAGGAAAGTTCCCTCTATGCCTACTTTCTGCAGGGTTTTTATCATAAATGGGTGTTGAATTTTGTCAAAAGCTTTCTCTGCATCTATTGAGATGATCATATGGTTTTTCTCCTTCAGTTTGTTAATATGGTTTATCACATTGATAGATTTGCGTATATTGAAGAATCCTTGCATTCCTGGAATAAACCCCACTTGATCATGGTGTATGATCTTTTTAATGTGCTGTTGGATTCTGTTTGCTAGTATTTTGTTGAGGATTTTTGCATCTATGTTCATCAGTGATATTGGCCTGTAGTTTTCTTTCTTTGTGACAGCCTTGTCTGGTTTTGGTATCAAGGTGATGGTGGCCTCGTAGAAGGAGTTTGGGAGTGTTCCTCCCTCTGCTATATTTTGGAAGAGTTTGAGAAGGATAGGTGTTAGCTCTTCTCTAAATGTTTGATAGAATTCGCCTGTGAAGCCATCTGGTCCTGGGCTTTTCTTTGTTGGAAGATTTTTAATCACAGTTTCAATTTCAGTGCTTGTGATTGGTCTGTTCATATTTTCTATTTCTTCCTGATTCAGTCTTGGCAGGTTGTGCCTCTCTAAGAATTTCTCCATTTCTTCCACATTGTCCATTTTATTGGCATAGAGTTGCTTGTAGTAATCTCTCATGATCTCTTTTATTTCTGCAGTGTCAGTTGTTACCTCTCCTTTTTCATTTCTAATTCTATTGATTTGGGTCTTCTCCCTTTTTTTCTTGATGAGTCTGGCTAGTGGTTTATCTATTTTGTTTATCTTCTCAAAGAACCAGCTTTTAGTTTTATTGATCTTTGCTATTGTTTCCTTCATTTCTTTTTCATTTATTTCTGATCTGATTTTTATGATTTCTTTCCTTCTGCTAGCTTTGGGGTTTTTTTGTTCTTCTTTCTCTAATTGCTTGAGGTGCAAGGTTAGGTTGTTTATTCGAGATGCTTCCTGCTTCTTAAGGTGGGCTTGTATTGCTATAAACTTCCCCCTTAGAACTGCTTTTGCTGCATCCCACAGGTTTTGGGTCGTTGTGTCTCCATTGTCATTTGTTTCTAGGTATTTTTTGATTTCCTCTTTGATTTCTTCAGTGATATCTTCATTATTAAGTAGTGTATTGTTTAGCCTCCATGTGTTTGTATTTTTTACAGATCTTTTCCTGTAATTGATATCTAGTCTCATGGCGTTGTGGTCAGAAAAGATACTTGATACAATTTCAATTTTCTTAAATTTACCAAGGCTTGATTTGTGACCCAAGATATGATCTATCCTGGAGAATGTTCCATGAGCACTTGAAAAAAATGTGTATTCTGTTGTTTTTGGATGGAATGTCCTATAAATATCAATTAACTCCATCTCGTTTAATGTATCATTTAAAGCTTGTGTTTCCTTATTTATTTTCATTTTGGATGATCTGTCCATTGGTGAAAGTGGGGTGTTAAAGTCCCCTACTATGAATGTGTTACTGTTGATTTCCCCTTTTATGGTTGTCAGTATTTGCCTTATGTATTGAGGTGCACCTATGTTGGGTGCATAAATATTTACAATTGTTATATCTTCCTCTTGGATTGATCCCTTGATCATTATGTAGTGTCCTTCTTTGTCTCTTCTAATAGTCTTTGTTTTAAAGTCTATTTTGTCTGATATGAGAATTGCTACTCCAGCTTTCTTTTGGTTTCCACTTGCATGAAATACCTTTTTCCATCCCCTTACTTTCAGTCTGTATGTGTCTCTAGGTCTGAAGTGGGTCTCTTGTAGACAGCAAATATATGGGTCTTGTTTTTGTATCCATTCAGCCAATCTGTGTCTTTTGGTGGGAGCATTTAGTCCATTTACATTTAAGGTAATTATCGATATGTGTGTTCCTATTCCCATTTTCTTCATTGTTTTGGGTTGTTATTGTAGGTCCTTTCCTTCTTTTGTGTTTCTTGCCTAGAGAAGTTCCTTTAGCAGTTGTTGTAGAGCTGGTTTGGTGGTGCTGAACTCTCTCAGCTTTTGCTTGTCTGTAAAGGTTTTAATTTCTCCATCAAATCTGAATGAGATCCTTGCTGGGTAGAGTAATCTTGGTTGCAGGTTTTTCTCCTTCAACACTTTCAATATGTCCTGCCACTCCCTTCTGGCTTGCAGAGTTTCTGCTGAAAGATCAGCTGTTAACCTTATGGGGATTCCCTTGTGTGTTATTTGTTGTTTTTCCCTTGCTGCTTTTAATATGTTTTCTTTGTATTTAATTTTTGACAGTTTGATTAATATGTGTCTTGGCGTATTTCTCCTTGGATTTATCCTGTATGGGACTCTCTGTGCTTCCTGGACTTGATTAACTATTTCCTTTCCCATATTAGGGAAGTTTTCAACTATAATCTCTTCAAATATTTTCTCAGTCCCTTTCTTTTTCTCTTCTTCTTCTGGAACCCCTATAATTCGAATGTTGGTGCGTTTAATGTTGTCCCAGATGTCTCTGAGACTGTCCTCAGTTCTTTTCATTCTTTTTTCTTTATTCTGCTCTGCAGTAGTTATTTCCACTATTTTATCTTCCAGGTCACTTATCCGTTCTTCTGCCTCAGTTATTCTGCTATTGATCCCATCTAGAGTACTTTTAATTTCATTTATTGTGTTGTTCATCGTTGCTTGTTTCATCTTTAGTTCTTCTAGGTCCTTGTTAACTGATTCTTGCAATTTGTCCATTCTATTGTCCATTCTATCTCCAAGATTTCGGATCAACCTTACTATCATTATTCTGAATTCTTTTTCAGGTAGACTGCCTATTTCCTCTTCATTTGTTAGGTCTGGTGGGTTTTTATCTTGCTCCTTCATTTGCTGTGTGTTTTTCTGTCTTCTCATTTTGCTTATCTTACTGTGTTTGGGGTCTCCTTTTTTTTTTTTTGCAGGCTGAAGGTTCGTAGTTCCTGTTGTTTTTTGAGTCTGTCCCCAGTGGCTAAGGTTGGTTCAGTGGGTTGTGTAGGCTTCCTGGTGGAGGGTACTAGTGCCTGTGTTCTGGTGTATGAGGCTGGATCTTGTCTTTCTGGTGGGCAGGTCCACGTCTGGTGGTGTGTTTTGGGGTGTCTGTAGACTTATTATGATTTTGGGCAGCCTCTCTGCTAATGGGTGGGGTTGTGTTCCTGTCTTGCTAGTTGTTTGGCATAGGATGTCCAGCACTGTAGCTTGCTGGTCGTTGAGTGAAGCTGGGTGCTGGCGTTGAGATGGAGATCTCTCGGAGATTTTTGCTGTTTGATATTATGTGCAGCTGGGAGGCCTCTTGTGGACCAGTGTCCTGAAGATGGCTCTCCCACCTCAGAGGCACAGCACTGAGTCCTGGCTGCAGCACCAAGAGCCTTTCATCCACAGGGCTCCTTAATTTGGGATGATTCGTTGTCTATTCAGGTATTCCACAGATGCAGGGTATATCAAGTTGATTGTGGAGCTTTAATCCGCTGCTTCTGAGGCTGCTGGAAGAGATTTCCCTTTCTCTTCTTTGTTCTCACAGCTCCCAGGGGCTCAGCTTTGGATTTGGCCCCGCCTGTGCGTGTAGGTCGCCGGAGGGCGTCTGTTCTTTGCTCAGACAGGACGGGGTTAAAGGAGCCGCTGATTCGGAGGCTCTGGCTCACCCAGGCCGGGGGGTAGGGAGGGTCACGGAGTGCAGGGCGGGCCTGCAGCGGCAGAGGCCGGCGTGACGCTGCAGCCTGAGGCGCGCCGTGCGCTCTCCCGGGGGAGCCGTCCCCGGATCCCGGGACCCCGGTAGCGGCGGGCTGCACAGGCTCCCCGGAAGGGCGTGTGGCTAGTGACCTGCGCTCGCACACAGGCCTCCTGGCGGCGGCAGCAGCGGCCTTAGTGTCCCATGTCCGTCTCTGGGCTCCGCACTCTTAGCCGCGGCTCGCGCCCGTCTCCGGAGCTCTCCCAAGCAGCGTTCCCAATCCCCCCTCCTTGTGCACCAGGAAACAAAGAGGGACGTAAAAGTCTCTTGCCTCTTCGGCAGGTCCAGACCCCTCCCCAGACTCTCTCCCGGCCAGCCGCGGCGCACCAACGCCCTGCAGGCTGTGTTCACGCCGCCAACCTCAGTCCTCTCCCGGCGCTCCGACAAAAGCCGGAGCCTCAGCTCCCAGTCCCGCCCGCCCCGGCGGGCGAGCAGACAAGCCTCTCCGCTGGTGAGTGCCGGTCGGCCCGATCCTCTGCGCTGGAATCTCTCCGCTTTGCCCTCCGCACCCCTGTTGCTGTGCTCTCCTCCGCGGCTCCCAAGCTCCCCCACTCCGCCTCCCGAAGTCTCCACCCGCGAAGGGGCTCCTAGTGTGTGGACACTTTTCCTCCTTCACAGCTCTCTCCCGCTGGTGCAGGACCCGTCCCTATTCTTTTGTCTCTGTTTAGTTTTTTCTTTTGCCCTAACCAGGTACGTGGGGGGTTCCTTGCCTTTTGGGAGGTCTGAGGTCTTCTGCCAGCGTTCAGTAGGTGCTCCCCCCACTATTTCTTAATGACTATACAATTCATAACCTCTGTAATCCATAAACATTGTCTATTTCCCTTTTTGTGCATGTGTTTGGCATTTCCAATCACTAGACATTCATTCATTCATTCATTCATGCTACTGCATAAGAGCAACTGAATAGCATGGGCAAAGAGAGCTGCAATTGCAACCCAGTCCACATTTTAAAAATTTTATTTATTTATATATTTAGTGTTGGAGATTGATTTATGCCTTGGAGCAGGGCCAAAAGAAGACTATTCAGCCCCTATGGTATCTGTTGCTGGGGGAGCATCAGGCCATCTGCTAGGCTTTAATGAAATGTGGCAATAACGTTTCGGTTTGAAACACAGAATGCTTTTCCAAACCAAAATTAAACTTTGTTAGTAAGTGCAACTCAGCCCCTTTCTAATGGAAACTCCCTAGCTTGCTAGAAGAACCTCACATTCTGACTGGCTTTGACGTCAAAGGGTTAGTTGGAGTCAGTGTATTTATTTTCTATTACAGCTGAGACAAATTATCACACACTTAGTGAGCTAAACAATACAAATTTGTTATTTACAGTTCTGTCATTCAAAAAGTCCAACATGGGTCTCAAGGAATAGACAGGGCTGCATTTCTTTTGGATGTTCTAGGGGAGATACATTTCCTTGCCTTTTCTAGCTTCTAGAGGCTGCCTTTTCCTCAGTCTTCCTTTGTCTGTGTCCCTCCCTCAGTCTTCAAAGGTGGTCAAGTCCTTCTAACTTTGAATCTCCCTGCACCTTCTTCTGTCTTTGTATCTCTCTCTCTAACCACAGCTAGGACAGTGTCTCTACATTTAAGGACTCATATGATTAGAATGAACCCATCCAAGTAATTCAGGATAATTGCCTCATCTCAAAGTCCTTAACCTTAGTGACATTTTTTTTTTGCCATATAAGTTAACATAGTCACAGGTTTGGGGGAATAGGATGTCAAAATCTTTTGAGCCATTATCCTGCCTCCTGCTGCAGAGTATGGAGAAGCTGTTCAACTCTGACAGTCTTTTCAATAGTACATAATTTTAAATAAAGAAAAGTGCTATTTAGTAAAGCAGTCTCCTTATTTAATAAATGAAGGATAAATCTACTTTCTTGGCTAATTTACCAAGGAGCATGTTAACAGATCTATTTGATGTTGTATTTGGCTCCTAGAGGGCAAATTCTTTTCCATCACTACAGCAGAAGCACACTGAGAAACTGAACTATTAATAACGAAAGATTCAGTAAATGGAGAATTAAACAAGATCCACAGACCTGCCAAATCCCAGGAAAATCTGGACTCATGTGCTGTATTGTATTTCCTTTCTTATAAGAAAAGACAAAGCCCAAATAGTTTAACTGAATACAGAGAATTTCACATGAACAAAGACAAGTTTCCGTTTTTCCAGCATACATACACACACTTTCTCTTTTTCTAAATAGTTTACTTTCTGGGTGAATTTGGTCAAAATGGAAGAGACTGGAATGCTTCACTGTTTTGGAACAAACTGGATGAGAAAATGTCTTATTGCAGTCTCCTAATTGGTACACACGGAAAATCTCTAAAATGGCACACTGTTTTCTGAGAAGTTAAAGGATTCCCAGTGCAGAGATGGCAGTGATGGGACGTGGATGAAGTGATGTTTGACCATGAAAAATGGACAGGTAAGGAATTCCCTGGCAGTCCAGTGATTAGGACTCAGTGCTGTCACTGCCAAGGGCCTGGGTTCAGTCCCTGGTTGGGAAACTAAGATCCTGAAAGCCTCACGGTGCGGCCCAAAGAAAAAGGACAGGTGATGGAGCTGCAGTGTCATGCACATAACTGGAGGCAGGCTTAACATGAGCCATCACTTCATTTTTTTTCTAATTTTATTGGAGTTGATTTACAATGTTGTGTTAATTTCTGCTGTACAGCAAAGTAACTCAGGAAATATATTTTTTCATATACTTTTCCATTATGGTTTATCACAGGTTACTGAATATAGTTCCCTGTGCTGTACAATAGGACCTTGTTGCTTATCTATCCTCAGTATACTAGTTTGCATCTGCTAATCCCAAACTCCCCGTCCTTCCCTCTCCCACCCCCCTCCCCCTTGGCAACCACAAGTCTGTTCTCTACATTTGTGAGTCTGTTTTTTATCATTGATATGTTCATTTGTGTCATATTTTAGACTCCACATATGATATCATATGGTATTTGTCTTTTTCTGACTTCACTTAGTATGATAATCTCTAGTTGCATCCATGTTGCTGCAAATGGCATTATTTCATTCCTTTTTATGGCTGAGTAATATTCCATTGTCTATAGATACCACATCTTCTTTATTCATTCATCTGTCAGTGGACATTTAGGTTGCTTCCATGTCTTGGCTATTGTAAATAGCACTGCTATGAACATAGGGGTGCATATATCTTTTTGAATTAGACTTTTGTCTGGATATATGTCCAGTGGGAGCGGGAGTGCTGGATCATATGGCAACTCTATTTTTAGTTTTTAGAGGAACCTCTGTACCATTTTCCATGGTGGCTGTACCAATTTACATTCCCACCAACAATGTAAGAGTGTTCCCTTCCTCTTGTTTTAAATGTAATTTCAGAACTAGCCTTTATGTTTCCTGGTTGTCAGTAGTCATAGGAGTGGAGGGAAAGAGGAAACAAAAGAGAAAATTGAAGAGTGAGTGTAAATGAGAAGGAAGGGTAAAGCTGATAGATTTTTGCAAAAACACTTGATGTGCGGCCATTTAGGATCAGAGAGAAAAAGTCCAAATTTGGATTTCAGTGATCACAGTTAATGACAATAATCATGATCTGTTATGGGGTGACAAGCACTGTGTTAAGCCTGACACTGATTTGACTTGTTTAATTCTCCATGTTCGGTGAGTAGGTATTATTATGGCCCCCATTTTATAGATGAAGAAATTGAGAGAAAAGTTAAGCAAACTGCCTGAGGTCACACACCTATCGGAGCCAGGATTTTAATTTCCATTTGGTTTACTTATTGTCCCTCTCACCCCCAGAATGGCTTGGGTTGGGTGGGGGAGATAGCATCTCAGTGGCAAATGTGTGCTGCCTGGCTGGTCTCCCAGGATTGTCCTGAGGGCTGGTGTTCTCCTGGAATTGCCCTGATGTGGCCACTTTTGGGAATTGCTGTTTCCACAGTAGACTGTTGTCATGTGTCAGTGATTGGGTCTGAACAAAGCAGAAGCTTGTGAATGAGGAGCTGGAGAGAACCCCCCTCTACCTGCTTCACTTAGGAGGCTGGGCCATCACCACCTGGCTTCCATCTGGGCAGGTTCTGGGGCATCACAGGGGAGTCAGGTCTTGCAGAGGTTGAGCAGGTGTGACTGCGCTTCTTTCAGGCTAGGGCCCTAAGCTGAGTCTGCATGTCACTAAGTGCAAAGGGCATGTCTTAAGAGAGAGTCTGTGGTTCTTCCCCTCCCCACAGTGGGACAACTTACCTGGTGTTGGTTGGATTATTCTCCCTGCCATGGCGGAGAGTATCAAGCTCAACGCTTAAAATGATGTCCTCGCTGCTCATATAGAGACAGCATCTTGCATGTGAAAAATGTAAACCGAGTGGATGTGTATGTATTTAACAGGTTTTTCCTCTCTACAAAAATAAAAAGAAACTGTGGAACCCAAATGAGGCTGTTGGGTTCTGAGTCTGTTTATTAAGCCAACAAATGTTTACTTACTTATTCAGTGCACATTCTATACTAAGTACCATTTTTGATCCTTTGAGGGACCACATGACTGGCACACAGTAGGCATTAGATGAATGTGGGGGTGAATCCACATAAAGAAGTAAACGACTTGGTTTCTGGTTTTGCAAATGTCAAATCCCAGTTGGAGGAAACTATACATATATGAAACCAGGGAGAAAAATTGGATATATAAATGGGAGCAAATGCCAGCAGGGACAGAGCATTGTAGAGCAGCAGCCCTCAGCAAAGATTTGTTGGATGTGGGTTAAATTGTAAGGAGCACCTAGAAGGAAGTGTAGGAATAAATTGAGAGCGAGTAGGAGGGGGTTTGTTCTGGGAGATTTCCGGGAAGGTGTCGAGCTGGGGACAAATGTGAAGCATCACAGGAAGAACAGAAGGAATGCTATGGAGGAGCTGTGTGGCAGTTCCGACACTGATGGAAAGCTGATGTGGTGGAGTTAACGAAAGGCGACCTTCCAGAAGGGGTGGCTGATGAGGAATAAGAGAGGATGTGGTTGGACATAGGTCGGGGCTGGCTCACTGATGGCCTTGACCTCCAGAGGAAGTGCTTGTTCTTGATCTGAGTAGATATATATCTGGGAAGGAGATATATCTGGGAAGATATAGGTTCTCAAGACATTCAGTACACACTTGTGGAACTGAATCAAAGACAAACTTGGAAACGATATATAAAATGGATTGGAAGGGATTTTAAACCTGTAGTTCTTTTTTTTTTTAACATCTTTATTGGAGTATAATTGCTTTACAATGGTGTGTTAGTTTCTGCTTTACAACAAAATGAATCAGTTATATATATACATATGTTCCCATATCTCTTCCCTCTTGCATCTCCCTCCCTCCCACCCTCCCTATCCCACCCCTCCAGGCGGTCACAGAGTAAACCTGTAGTTCTTACTTGAAAATATATCTCAAGTTGTTACAGAACCAAACTTGGGTCTGCTGTCCCACGTGCAGTAAAGCCAATCTACTGACACTGGATTGTGGTGAAGGAAAGTGCAGTGTTTATTTTAAAGGCGCCGTATAAGGAGAATGGGTGACTGGTACTCAGAAACCCTGAACTCCACGAAGGGTTTCAGCAAAGCATTTTTAAAGGCCAGGTGAGGGAAAGGGGAGGGGGGGTCTCAGGGTATGTGATCAGCTCATGCACAATTCTCTGACTGGTTGATGGTGAGGTAACAGGGCAGTGTCACAGGGGTTAACATTATCAATCCTTAGGCACAAGTAGGTCTGGGGGCTATGTGCTCATGGCCATCAAGTAGTTAATTTCTTCCATTTGGTGGTGGTTTTAGCATCTGTTAAACAACTCAGGAAATGTGCATCAGATACTATAATCTAGGTGCTTAAGAGAGGAGCTACAGCAGAGCATATGGGGCAGGGGTCTGTCCTGGGAAGGCCCTATAGGGTGCTGCTCGGTTACAAGGTGTTATTACCAAGAATCAGAGGTAGTTTTTATGGAACTCTGGTTGTGGGGAGAGGTAAAACCTAAGAACTAATTCCAAGTGTTACTTTTGTAAAGGTCCCTGCCCACCTCCCCCATTTTTGTTGGGAACAAGGAAGACAAGGTGACAATAGGAAAATAATCGGCTTTGGGGTTCCAGAGTTCCCCTGGGCCCCCATGGGCCTGTGTGGAGGCCTCGTGTGTGAGATGTGTTTTGTTAGCCTCATGGAACAAGGGGGGCAAACAGGAGTGGGAACCAGCCCAAGCCCCAGGCGGAAGCCTGCACATCTCCTCTGGTGCAGAGAAGCTATTGTTCTCCCAGGCGCTCGGCCCTGCATTTACTTCATCTGGTAAAACACTAAGCCCAGTTATTGCAGATGCCCTGTGAGGAAGTCACTCTAAAGACCTGTGCGGGGCCCATTAGTGCCTCAACAGAGGCTCCCAGTGTGCCCGGAAACAGCAAGACATCATTTCAGTGACTCTGGTCTGTCCCCACAGCGTGAGAGCCATTTAAATCTTGACTTTGCCTCTCATGCTTCATTGTATTTAGAGCTGGGTGTTTTTCTGCCATTATTTGGCGATTTTCTTGCAAGGAAGTCATTTTACGAAAAATGTCTGATTGTTGCTGCCAGAAAAATAATATCTAACCATTTCTTTAAATGACATAGTCTTAAAAGTTACCGTTCCTCAGACAAATGCAAATAATTTCAGCAATGACTCTGAACTTAATCACCACTAAATTGGTTCCTCCCCGCGTCCCTTCTTTTGCTCAGCGTGCAGTAATGGAGTGTTTCAGTGAAGTAAACACTGAACAGAATGTTAGAGGGAAGGTATTCACCCTTTTGCAGCATGTCTTGTAAGAAGCCTGATCCATTTCAGCAGAAACTAGTTGACTACTAGAGTGACCCTGGGCAAATATTGATGCTGTTACATCCCAACAGCTGATCCACGAACATCACACATTCCTTCCAAGTGGTGAGGCTGAGAGTCAGATCTCGGCGCGTGATGAAGCAGGTGAGCAGAGCACAGAGGTGGGCTATGTTAGGGAGTCCTGGGCACTGGGAGCTGAATCCTCCCTTTTTAAAGATGGAAAGTCTGACCATCAGTGAAAGCCTTTGAACAAGGGCAGGTCCTGTGTTGCTTACTCAGAGGCTGTTCGGTTGGTGCCTCTGAGAGCAGATCCTGTGCTCACTGGGGTGTGTGGCATAAGCGTTCTTAACAGCTCTCTGAAAGGGCTAAATGAATGTTTCTGATCTGCTTATATCCAAGAGGATAAATCCAAACCTTCTTAGGGCCTCAGCTCAGACCCTCACTAACATTCACAGGCAGGGTAATCAGGGCTAAGTAAGAAGATCTGGGCAACATCTTCCCACCTCAGCCAGTAGCAGGAGGAAACTCTGCTAGAAGCCTAGAAAGATATTGCCATCAGACAACTTCTCTCTAAAGAAGAACTTCAAAAACCCCTTTAAAAAGCAAGGGTGAATAAACCCATTACAAGGAAGTACTCTGTGACCTGCATTGTTACAGAGGGTCTTGTTGGGAGATGGGGTCTTGTTGACAAAAATGCGAGCTGGGTATCTGTTACCTTGAGATTTCTAAATTGCTGAAAAGTGGATATTCAATTTCCTTTGCCTTCTGGAAAGGAGATTCTGTTCACAGACTTTACTGAGCACCTACAAAGGCCAGGCATCAAGACTGGCACTTTCCATAGATAAGTCCTCCAGGTATGGCCCACGTGTGGGACTGTTTGTGTCCCCTATCTTCTGGTAAAAGGGCAGAGTACCTTTGGATGAGTTTGTACCACCCAGGAATCATTATGAGTGGACTAAACGGGGCTTCGGACTGCTGTGTGCACACTATCTTCTGTGCAGTGAGTATAAAGACAGCTCCGTTCAGCAAACCATTTAGTTTGCTAGCAGCACTCCCCTTGTTTCAGCAGAGTTTTTCCCCCCAAGTGTGGTCTGCAGACCACTTCCATTAGAATCACCTGCTTGTCAAATATGCACCCCAGGAGTGGAGCCCCATTCTTTAGCAGCCCTGAGGAGAAGGGGCTTCAGAGCAGGCGTCTGGGTTTAAATTCCATCTTTGCTCATTTACTCACTGTGTGACTTTGGGCAAGTTACCTAGCTTCTCTGAGCCTTAGTTTCTTCAACTGTAAAATGGGTTGATAACTTCATCTACTTCACAGAATGGTGGTGAGGATTACATGAGTTAGTGCACACGTGAGGCATTTAGAACAATGACTGGGACAGAGTAAGCATTCAATTAATGTTGGCTGTGTTCATGCTATTATTATAGTTTTTATTATTTTATTATTATCCTGTAGTGAGCCTTGAATCTCTGACAGGCCTTTGTATACCTACTCCCCTTGCAAACATCTACTTCCTTTACCCTATCCAGCTCATTTTCCCTATCATTTGGTCTATAAGCTTAGGGACAGATAGAGTAACTCTTGCCTCTTGCGTTGAAATATCTGTGATGCTTTTTGTATTAACAAGATTCTTTAGTAGACAATAAAATTCAGATCCATTCCTACTTTCTTACTGCTAATCAATGATGCCCTGACTTCTTCAGGGCTATCCTCTGTATAAATAATATTTTGCAATAATTTTGCATTTTCTGCATAATTCTATTTTGCTGCATAACAATGTGTCAGTTCATTTCCCCCCTTTCTGTGCCTTGGAAAGAAAGAAAGTCATCTGAAACGGCTGGCAATCTCACAAGTGTTTGCTCGTTAACATTACATCTTTGAAACATTTCCCAGAGGTATGCTAATAAGCAACAAGCAAAACAACAATAAAGAACGTCAAGGGAGAAAAAAATATACACTACTGCAAAACAGATTTGTAGCTTTCAGTGCTCACTAGTCACTCTGCTGCTCAGCCTCCAAGCTGTTAATTGTATGTAATTATGAAGTGCTGAACTGTGAGAATGGTCCTGACTCAAAATTGGGAACACAGAACGAGGCTATATTCAAATGATGCACTGATCTGTAAAGAGAAATATGCTGTTCACAATCTCAATGAGTTGTTTCTCTCATAGTTTTGTGATTCTTCAGATAATATTTTTGGTTGTGGAGAAACAACGAAAAATGGTACAGACGAGCAGGAGCATCTTCCACATCAGGAGTTGAGGGAATTGAATAAAAATGAGATCTGTTTTCGTTAGCTTATACCTCAGGACAGAGGATTTTCATTTTGATAATTTAGACCTAAATCTCACCATGAATATTATGCAAATGCTCTTTAAAGCAAAGGAGGAAGGTGCTTGGGAGCTGTAAGAACCAGGAAAGAACAACCAGCTCTAAGTGTGAGAGGTTGTAAGGTCTTAGAAGAGAAGAGAGCATTTTGAGTTGCCCTTTAAACCTGGCTTGAATAGTTTTTGTGGTTTGGAAGCCTTGAAGATGGCCACAATGGTTTCTCTTGAACTGTAGGTAACCTTGAAAGTAAATGAGAGCAAGCTAGATTCTGGAAAAACGATAATTGCTCTCGGTTTCATTTAACTGTTGTTTATCGTACTTTCTAAACCCAGAAAAGGCATTCTTTAGGTTGAATACACTAGAGAATGTTTCCATTCATGAAATGACTGAAGGGAATAATAGACCCTCTTGAAGACTCCATGCTTTTTAGTTTTTAACAAGTATTGAAATATTGGGTTCTAAAGTCAGTCATTCAAGCTCTGCTATTTACTAACTACATAACTTTATAGCCTTGGTCAGTCTTCAGTTGCCTCAGTCTGTAAAAGGGATATGATAACAATATGTTTTCTTCCTGTCTCACCTAAACGTTCAGAGGGTAGAACAAGAAATTGCCTGTGAAAGTCGTTCGTCGACTCTGGTGTTCCATTATTATCAGCTGTTACTGTACACTGATGTCTCTTCCTCAGCTGCATAACTTTTCATCCCACTGATGTAAGAGCTGTCATTTTTTTTGTGCCAGAAATTGTGGTAGACACTTAACATATATAGTCTAAGTTCAGTCTTGGAATGATTCCATGAGACAGGTAGCGTGATTTCCCACCTTTGCAAATGGGGAAATGAGGCTCAGCAAATGAAGTAAGTTACTAGGGTCACACAGCTAGAAATGGGGGTAGGGCAGGGGAAAAGTCTCTATTAATCTGTGTTGATCAGTTAAGAAATTAGTAGGAGATCCACACTTACTAGAAATAATAATGCTTTAAATTTAGTAGATACCTACATAGTGATGGCAGGTATCTACTAAATCTTCTACCATACCTTTGGTTTGATTATGCTTTGTAAGACATTACAAACCACGTGATTTGGCAAACTAGACGTACTTTAGCATTGTGACTCCCAGAAAATCACTCAAGAAGCTTGTGACATAAGCAGATTCTAGGGCCCAGTCATCCAAGATCCTAAGTTTGGAGGTCTGAGGAGGGGCCTTGGATCTGCCTTTTGAATAAATTCTTCCAGGAGTTCTCCTAGGTTATTGGGGTGACTGGTGGTCCACAACGAAGAAACATGGAGAGTCTGGCTGTTTGGGAGTTTTGGGAGAAGGATTTGTCTCTTTGCACGATGCTTTTAACTATTTCCATACAGTTCTTTCAGTTAAATAACATGGTAAGTGTTCTTATGATGACAACATCTAGGCTGATTCACCTGTGGTTAATGCAGAAGGACATTAAAAAGTCAACCTCTGATAGTTTTTTTTTTCTGTAGGCCTTTCAGGAAAGTAAGTGATAATTGCTATAAAACAAAAGCTGAGTAATAAAAAGTTAGGACCTGTTTGAATTTTTGAGCTTCAAAGATGTGTTAAAAAAATGTCCAGCAGCTTTAAGAATCATTAACTAGGATGTAATATAAAGGGCATTATTAGGGGGATCTTTTTGAAAGTTCTTCTTTTATTAGCAAAAGACATGACCAAATACTTCACAAAAGAAGAAATATATATGGAGGTGTCTTCAATCCCAATAATAGTCAAAGAAATAGAAATTAAAGCAGCGATATATTATTTTTTAACCTAGCAAATTGGAGAATATTTTGAAAACTACACAACTACACAATAGTGTAGGTGACAAGAGTGTATGCACTATTTTAAACACTTAAATTAACTAATTTAACCAGCACAATGACTTTATTAGGTACACACTATTATCCCCATTTTACACACGAGGAAACTGAACACATAGGGGCTTTAGTGTACTGCTGGTGGCATTATCTTTCTATTGGGTAATTTGACACTATGTTCAAGAACCTTGAAAACATTCACCTATTTTGACTCTGTAATTGCACTTCTATGAATTTATTCTGTGGAAACAATAAGAGGTTCATGCAAAAATCTATGTACAGGGCTTCCCTGGTGGCGCAGTGGTTGAGAGTCCGCCTGCTGATGCAGGAGACATGAGTTCGTGCCCCGGTCTGGGAAGATCCCACATGCCGCGGAGTGGCTGGGCCTGTGAGCCATGGCTGCTGAGCCTGCGTGTCCGGAGCCTGTGCTCCGCAGCGGGAGAGGCCACAACAGTGAGAGGCCTGAGTACCGCAAAAAAAAATCTATGTACAAGACTGTTCTGGTAGCTTTATATAGAATACAAAAAAACCCAAAACAAAACAAAACAATTTAGTGCTCCAAGGAGAGAAATGACTAAATAACTGATGGCTTGCTTACCCGTATGATAGAATATAAAGCCATTAAAAAAAATCATGGTTTTAAACAATGGGAAGGTGTTCACAATGGAATGTAAGTTTAAAAAAAAGGACTCAAAACCACATGCACATAACTATTCCAGTATTACTCAATGTTAATATAAATCAAATGCCTGGTGGTCACTCTAAGACGTTTGTAGGCCATAAGCACTTTTTTGCATCATATCAAAAATACTGAACTCCTACAGAACACCTACTGAATGCTGGCAGAAGACCTCAGACTTCCCAAAAGGCAAGAAACTCCCCATGTACCTGGGTAGGGCAACAGAAAGAAGAAAAAACAGAGGCAAAAGAATAGAGATGGGACCTGCGTCTCTGGGAGGGAGCTGAGAAGGAGGAAAAGTTTCCACACACTAGGAAGCCCCTTCACTGATGGAGATGGGGGTTGGGCAGGAGAGGGGAAGCTTCAGAGCCACAGAGGAGAGCGCAGCAATGGGGGTGCAGAGAGAAAAGCGGAGAGATTCCCGCACAGAGGATCAGTGCCAACCAGCACTCACCAGCCTGAGAGGCTTGTCTGCTCACCTGCTGGGGGAGGGCAGGGGCTGAGAGCTGAGGCTCGGGCTTTGGAGGTCAGATCCCAGGGAGAGGACCGGGGTTGGCTGCATGAACACAGCCAGAGGGGGCTAGTGCGCCACGGCTAGCTGGAAGGGAGTCCAGGAAAAGGTCTGGACCTGTCTAAGAGGCAAGAGACCATTGTTTTGGTGTGCGCAAGGAGAGGGGATTCCTTCCCCATCTGCCCACAGAAGACAGAGCACTGCCTAAACAAGCTTCAAAAAGGGTGCGAGCCTCGGCTATCAGCTTGGACCCCAGACCTGGGCATGAAACACAAATGCTGCCACTGCAGACACCCAGAATCCTGTGTGCAAGCACAGGTCACTATACACATGCTCCTGGGAGCCTCTGCAGCCCGCCACTGCCAGGGTCCCATGATCCAGGGACAACCTCCCCAGGAGAACACATGGCATGCTTCAGGCTGTTGCAACGTCATGCTGGCCTCTGCCGCCACAGGGTCACCTCACATTCCAATTATGAGTACCGTACCCCTCCCTCTCTGTGGCCTGAGTGAGCTAGAGAACCCTAATCAGCCACTGCTTTAACCCCCTCCTATCTGGGTGGGGAACAGACACCAGAGGGAGGCCTAAACACAGAGGCTGGGCCAAAAGCAAAGCTGAACTCCAGGAGCTGTGTGAACAAAGAAGAGAAAGGGAAATCTCTCCCTGCAGCCTCAGAAGCAGCAGATTAAATCCCCACAATCAACTTGATGTACCCTGCATCTGTGGAACACCTGAATAGACAACGAATCATCCCAAAATTGAGGTGGTGGACTTTGGGAACAACTGTAGACTTGGGGTTTGCTGTCTGCGACTGATTTGTTTCTGATTTTTATGTTTATCTCAGCTTACTTTTTAGTGCTTGTTATCACTGGTGGATTTATTGGTTTGGTTGCTCTTTTTTAAAATTATTAATATTTTTTAATGTTAATAAAAAATTTATTTTTTTAAATTTCAACTTTTTTTGCTTTTCTTTCTTTTTTTCTCCTTTTTCTTTTGAGCCATGTGGCTGACAGGGTATTGATGCTCTGGCCTGGTGTCAGGTCTGAGCCTCTGAGGAGGGAGAGCTGAGTTCAGGGCATTGGACCACAAAAGACCTCCCAGCCCCACGTAATATCAATCAGTAGGAGCTCTCCCAGAGATCTCTGTGTCAATGCTAAGACGAGCTCCACCCAACGGCCAGCAAGCTCCAGTGCTGGACACCCCATGACAAACAACTAGCCAAACAGGAACACAAACCCACCCATTAGCAGAGAGGTTGCCTTAAATCATACTAAGTTCACAGACAACCCAAAACACACCACTGGATGCAGCCCTACCCACCAGAAAAACAAGATCCAGACCCACCCACCAGAACATAGGCACCAGTCCTCTCCACCAGGAAGCCTACACAAGCCACTGAACCAACCTCACCCACTGGGGGCAAACACCAAAAACAACGGGAACTATGAACCTGCAGCCTGTGAAAAGGAGACCCCAAACACAGCAAATTAAACAAAATGAGAAGACAGACAAATATGCACCAGATGAAGGAGCAAGGTAAAAACCCACCAGACCAAACAAATGAAGAAGAAATAAGCAGCCTACCTAAAAAAGAATTCAGAGTAATGATAGTCCAAAATCTTGGAAATAGAAAGGAGAAAATACAAGAAACATTTCACAAGGACCTAGAAGAACTAAAGAGCAAATAAACAATGATGAACAACACAATAAATGAAATTAAAAATTCTCTAGAAGGAATCAATAGCAGAATAACTGAGTTAGAAGGGCGGATAAGTGACCTAGAAGATAAAAGAGTGGAAATACCTACTACAGAGCAGAATAAAGAAAAAAGGAATGAAAAGAACTGACTGAGGGTAGTCTCAGAGACCTCTGGGACAACATTAAACTCACCAACATTCAAATTATAGGGGTCCCAGGAGAAGAAGAGAAAAAGAAAGGGACTGAGAAAATATTTGAAGAGATTATAGTTGAAAACCTCCCTAACATGGGAAAAAAATAGTCATTCAAGTCCAGGAAGTGCAGAGTCCCATACAGGATAAATCCAAGGAGAAACACGCCAAGACACATATTAATCAAACTATCAAACATTAAATAAAAAGAAAAAATATTAAAAGCAGCAAGGGAAAAACAACAAGGGAATCCCCATAAGGTTAACAGTGGATCTTTCAGCAGAAACTTTGCAAGCCAGAAGGGAGTGGCAGGACATATTTAAAGTGATGAAAGGGAAAAACATACAACCAAGATTACTCTACCCAGCAAGGATCTCATTCAGATTTGATGGAGAAATTAAAACCTTTACAGACAAGCAAAAGCTAAGACAATTCAGCACCACCAAACCAGCTCTACAACAAATGGTAAAGGAGCTTCTCTAGGCAGGAAACACAAGAGAAGGAAAAGACCTATAAAAACAAACCGAAAACAATTAAGAGAATAGTAGTAAGAATATACATATGGATAATTACCTTAAAAGTAAATGGATTAAATGCTGCAACCAAAAGATGTAGACTGGCTGAGTGGATACAAAAACAAGATCCAGATATATTCTGTCTACAAGAGATCCACTTAAGACCTAGGGATGCATACAGACTGAAAGTGAAGGGATGGAAAAAGATATTCCATGCAAATGGAAATCGAAAGAAAGCTGGAATAGCAATTCTCATATCAGACAAAATAGACTTTAAAATAAAGACTATTACAAGACACAAAGAAGGATGTTATGTAATGATCCAGGGATCAATCCAAGAAGATATAACAATTGTAAATATTTATGCACCCAACATAGGAGCACCTCAATACATAAGGCAAATGCTAACAGCCATAAAAGGGGAAATTGACAGTAACACAATTATAGTAGGGGACTTTAACACCCCACTTTCACCAATGGACTGATCATCCAAAATGAAATAAATAAGGAAACACAAGCTTTAAATGACACATTAGACAAGATGGACTTTTTTGACATTTATAGGACATTCCATCCAAAAACAAGGAATACACTTTCTACTCAAGTGCACACAGAACATTCTCCAGGATAGATCATATTTTGGGTCACAAATCAAGCCTTGGTAAATTTAAGAAAATTGAAATTATATCAAGTATCTTTTCCAACCACAACGCTATGAGACTAGATATAAATTACAGGGAAGAAACTGTAGAAAATACAAACACATGGAGGTTAAACAATATCCTACTAAATAACCAAGAGATAACTGAAGAAATCAAAGAGGAAATAGAAAAATAGCTAGAAACAAATGACAGTGAAAATATGACAACCCAAAATGTATGGGATGCAGCAAAAGCAGTTCTAAGAGGGAAGTTTATAGCAATACAATCCTACCTCACAAAACAAGAAAAATCTCAAACAACCTAAATGTACACCTAAAGCAATTAATGAAAGAAGAACAACCCCCCCCCCAAAGTTAGCAGAAGGAAAGAAATCATAAAGATCATATCAGAAATAAATGAAGAAGCCACCTCTATCCACCGCCACTCCCTCCCATCAGGAAACCTGCACAAGCCTCTTAGATAGCCTCATCCACCAGAGGGCAGAGAGCAGAAGCAGGAAGAACTACAATCCTGCAGCCTGTGGAACAAAAACCACATTCACAGAAAGATAGACAAGATGAAAAGGCAGAGGGCTATGTACCAGATGAAGGAACAAGAAAAAAACCCAGAAAAACAAGTAAATGAAGTGGAGATAGGCAACCTTCCAGAAAAAGAATTAAGAATAATGATAGTGAAGATGATCCAGGACCTCGGAAAAAGAATGGAGAAGATCAAGAAGATGAAAGAAATGTTTAACAAAGACTTAGAAGAATTAAAGAACAAACAAACAGAGATGAACAATAAAATAAATGAAATGAAAACTACACTAGAAGGAATCAATAACAGAATAACTGAGGCAGAAGAACAGATAAGTGACCTGGAAGATGGAATGGTGGAATTCACTGCTGTGGAACAGAATAAGGAAAAAAGAAAGAAAAGAAATGAAAACAGCCTAAGAGACCTCTGGGACAACATTAAACACAATAACATTTGCATCGTAGGAGTCCCAGAAGGAGAAAAGAGAGAAAAGGGACCCAAGAAAATATTTGAAGAAATTATAGTCAAAAACTTCCCTAACATGAGAAAGGAAATAGCCACCCAAGTCCAGGAAGCACAGTGAGTCCCATACAGGATAAACCCAAGGAGAAACACGCCAAGACACATAGTAATCAAACTGGCAAAAATTAAAGACAAAGAAAAATTATTGAAGGCAGCAAGGCAAAAAAGAAAAATAACATTCAAGGGAACTCCCATAAGGTTAACAGCTGATTTCTCAGCAGAAACTCTACAAGCCAGAGGGAGTGGCATGATATACTTAAAGTGACAAAAGGGAAGAACCTACAACCAAGGTTACTCTACCCGGGCAGGATCTCATTCAGATTTGGTGAAGAAATCAAAAGCTTTACAGACAAGCAAAAGCTAAGAGAATTCAGCACCACCAAACCAGCTCTACAACAAATGGTAAAGGAACTTCTCTACATGGGAAACAGAAATGAAGAAAAGGACCTACAAAAACAAACCCAAAACAATTAAGAAAATTGTCATAGGAACATACATATTGATAATCACCTTAAACGTGAATGGATTAAATGCTCCAACCAAAAGACACAGTCTTGCTGAATGGATACCAAAACAAGACCCATATATATGCTGTCTACAAGAGACCCCTTCAGACCTAGGGACACATACAGATTGAAAGTGAGGGGATGGAAAAAGATATTCCATGCAAGTGGAAATCAAAAGAAAGCTGGAGTAGCAATACTCATATGAGATAAAATAGACTTTAAAATAAAGAATGTTACAAGAGACAAGGAAGGAAACTACATAATGATCAAGGGATCAATCCAAGAATAAGATATAACAATTATAAATATATATGCAGCCAACATAGGAGCACCTCAATACATAAGGCAACTGCTAACAGCTGTAAAAGAAGAAATCGAAAGTAACAATAATAGTAGGGGACTTTAACACCTCACTTACACCAATGGACATGTTATTCAAAATGAAAATAAGTAAGGAAACGGAAGCTAAAAATGACACAATAGGCGAGATAGATTTAATTGATATTTATAGGACATTCCATCCAATAACAGCACATTACACTTTCTTCTCAAGTGCACATGGAACGTTGTTCAAGATAGATCACATCGTGGGTCACAAATCAAGCCTCAGTAAATTTAAGAAAATTGAAATCATATCAAGCATCTTTTCTGTACACAACGCTATGAGATTAGAAATGAATCACAGGGGAAAAGATGTAAAAAACACAAACACATGGAGGCTAAACACTATGTTACTAAATAACCAAGAGGTCACTTAAGAAATCAAAGAGGAAATCAAAAAATACATAGAAATAAATGACAATGAAAACACAATAATCCAAAACCTATGGGATGCAGCAAAAGAAGTTCTAAGTGGGAAGTTTATAGCTATACGAGCCTACCTCAAGAAACAAGAAAAATCTCAGATAAATAATCTAACCTTACCCCTAATGGAACTAGAGAAAGAAGAACAAACAAAACCTGAAATTAGCAGAAGGAAAGATATCATAAAGATCAGAGCAGAAATAAATGAAATAGAAACAAAGAAAACAATAGCAAAGATCAATAAAACTAAAAGCTGGTTCTTTGAGAAGATAAACAAAACTGATAAACCATTAGCCAGACTCATCAAGAAAATATGGGAGAGGACTCAAATCAATAAAATTAGAAATGAAAAAGGAGAAGTTAGAGCATACACCACAGAAATACAAAGCATCCTAAGCGACTACTACAAGCAACTCTACGCCAATAAAATGGACAACCTGGAAGAAATAGACAAATTCTTAGAAAAGTATAACCTTCCAAGATGGAACAAGGAAGAAATAGAAAATATGAGCAGACCACTCATAAGTAATGAAATTGAAATTGTGATTAAAAAAATCTTCCAGGGCTTCCCTGGTGGCTCAGTGGTTGAGAGTCTGCCTGCCGATGCAGGGGACAAGGGTTCGTGCCCTGGACCGGGAAGATCCCACATGCCACAGAGCGGCTGGGCCCGTGAGCCATGGTCGCTGAGCCTGTGCGTCTGGAGCCTGTGCTCCACAATGGGAGAGGCCACAGCAGTGAGAGGCCCACGTACCGCAAAAAAAAAAAAAAAAAAAAATCTTCCAACAAACCACAGTCCAGGACCAGATGGATTCACGGGTGAATTTTATCAAACATTTAGAGAAGAGCTAACACTCATCCTTCTCAGACTCTTCCAAAAAACTGCAGAGGAAGGAGCACTCCCAAACACATTCTATGAGGCCAATATCACCCTGATACCAAAAGCAGAGAAAGATACTACAAAAAAAGAAAATTACAGACCAATATTACTGATGAACATAGATGCAAAAATCTCAGTAAAATACTAGCAAACAGAATCCAACAACACATTAAAAGGATCATACACCATGATCAAGTGGGATTTGTCCCAGGGATGCAAGGATTCTTCTTTATATGCAAATCAATCAATATGATACACCATATTAACAAACTGAAGAATAAAAACCGTATGATCATCTCAATAGATGCAGAAAAAGCTTTTGACATATTTCAACACAGATTTATGATAAAAACTCTCCAGAAAGTGGGCATAGAGGGAACCTACCTCAACATAATAAAGGCCATATACGACAAACCCACAGCAAACATCATTCTCAATGGTGAAAAGCTGAATGCATTTCCTCTAAGATCAGGAATAAGACAAGGATATCCACTCTCACCTCTATTATTCAACATAGTTTTGGATGTCTTAGCCACGGCAATCAGAGAAGAAAAAGAAATAAAAGGAATACAAATTGGAAAAGAAGTAAAACTGTCACTGTTTGCAGGTGACGTGATACTATACATAGAGAATTCTAAAGATGCCACCAGAAAACTACTAGAGATAATCAGTGACTTTGGTAAAGTTGCAGGATACAAAATTAATTCACAGAAATCTCTTGCATTCCTATACACTAATGATGAAATATCTAAAAAAGAAATTAAGGAAACACTCCCATTTACCATTGCAACAAAATGAATAAATTACCTAGGAATAAACCTATGTAGGGAGACAAAAGACCTGTATGCAGAAAACTATGAGACACAGATGAGAGAAATTAAAGGTGATGCCAACAGATGGAGAGATATACCATGTTCTTGGATTGGAAGAATCAATACTGTGGAAATGACTATACTACCGAAAGCAATCTACAGATTCAGTGCAATCCCTATGAAATTACCAATGGCATTTTTTACAGAACTAGAACAAAAAATTTTAAAATTTATATGGAGACACAAAAGACCCTGAATAACCAAAACAGTCTTGAGGGAAAAAAATGGAGCTGGAGGAATCAGACCTCCTGACTTCAGAGTATACTCCAAAGCTACAGTCATCAAGACAATATGGTACTGCACCAAAACAGAAACATAGATCAATGGAACAAGATAGAAAGCCCAGGGGTAAACCCATGCACCTATGGTCAACTAATCTATGACAAAGGTGGCAAGGATGTACAATGGAAAAAAGACAATCTCTTCAATAAGTGGTGCTGGGAAAACTGGACAGCTACATGTAAAAGAATGAAATTAGAACACTCCCTAACACCATACACAAAAGTAAACACAAAATGGATTAGAGACCTAAATGTAAGACCGGACACTATAAAACTCTTAGAGGAAAACATAGGAAGAACATTCTTTGACATAAATCACAGCAAGATCTTTTTTGATCCACCTCCTAGAGTAATGGAAATAAAAACAAAAATAAACAAATGGGACCTAATGAAACTTAGAAGCTGTTGCACAGAAAAGGAAACCATAAACGTGATGAAAAGACAACCCTCAGAATGGGAAGAAATATTTGCAAACAAATCAATGGACAAAGGATTAATCTTCAATATATATAAATGGCTCATGCAGCTTGGTATTAAAAAATCAAACAACCCAATCCAAAAATGGGCAGAAGACCTAAATAGACATTTCTCCAAAGAAGACATACAGATGGACAAGAAGCATATGAAAAGCTGCTCAACATCACTAATTGTTAGAGAAATGCAAATCAAAACTACAATGAGCTATCTCCTCACACCTATTAGAATGGGCATCATCAGAAAATCTACAAACAAGAAATGCTGGAGAGGGTGTGGAGAAAAGGAAACCCTCTTGCACTGTTGATGGGAATGTAAACTGATACAGCCCCTATGGAGAACAGTGTGGAGGTTCCTTGAAAAATTAAAAATAGAATTAGCATGTGATCCAGCAATCCCACTACTGGGCATATACCCAGAGAAATCCACAATTCGAAAAGACATATGCAACCCAATGTTCATTGCAGCACTATTTACAATAGCCAGGTCATGGAAGCAACCTAAATGCCCATCGACAGACGAATGGATAGAGAAGATGTGGTACATATATACAATGGAATATTACTCAGCCATAAAAAAGAACAAAACTGGGTCATTTGTTGAGACGTGGATGGATCTAGAGACTGTCATACAGAGTGAAGTAAGTCAGAAAGAGTAAAACAAATATCATATATTAATGCATATATGTGGAACCTAGAAAAATGGTACAGATGAACCAGTTTGCAGGGCAGAAATTGAGACACAGATGTAGAGAACAAATGTATGGACACCAAGCGGGGAAAGCCGTGGGGTGATGGGTGTGGTGGTGTGATGAATTGGGGGACTGGGATTGACATGCATACACTGATGTGTATAAAATTGATGACTAATAAGAAAAAAAAAGAAATGAAGGAAACAATAGCAATGATCAATAAAACTAAAAGCTGGTTCTTTGAGAAGATAGACAAAATTTATAAACCATTGACCAGGCTCATCAAGAAAAAATGGGAGAAGACTCAAATCAACAGAATTAGAAATGAAAAAGGAGAAGCTACAAGTGGCACTGCAGAAATACAAAGGATCATGAGAGATTACTAGAAGCAACTATATGCCAATAAAATGGATAACCTGGAAGAAATGGACAAATTCTTAGAAAAGCAAAACCTTCTGAGACTGAACCCAGAAGAAATAGAAAACGTAAACAGAAAAAACACAAGCGCTGAAATTGAAACTGTGATTAAAATCTTCCAACAAACCAAAGCCCAGGAGCAGGTGGCTTCACAGGTGAATTCTATCAAACATTTAGAGAAGAGCTAACTCCTATCCTTCTCAAACTCTTCCAAATTATAGCAGAGGGAGGAACACTCATTCTATGAGGCCACCATCACCCTGATACCAGAATCATACAAAGATGTCACAAAAAAGGAAAACTACAGGCCAATATCACTGATGAACATAGATGCAAATATCCTCAACAAAATACTAGCAAACAGAATCCAACACATTAAAAGGATCATACACCATGATCAAGTGGGGTTTATTCCAGGGATGCAAGGATTCTTCAATATACGCAAATCAATCAATGTGATACCCCATGTTAACAAATTGAAAGATAAAAACCATATGATTATCTCAATAGATGCAGAGAGAGCTTTGGATAAGATTCAACACCATTTATGTTAAAAAATTCTCCAGAAAGTGGGTGAAGAGGGAACCTACTTCAACATAAAAAAGGCCATATACGACAAACGCACAGCAAACATAATTCTCAATGGTGAAAAACTGAAACCATTTCCTCCAAGATCAGGAACAATACAACGTTGTCTACTCTCACCGCTATTATTCAACACAGTTTTGGAAGTTTTAGCCACAGCAATCAGAGAAGAATAAGAAATGAAAGGAATCCAAATTGGAAAAGAAGTAAGACTGCCATTGCTTACAGATGACATGATACTATACATAGAAAATCCTAAAGAAGCTACCAGAAAACTAATAGAGCTAATTAATGAATTTGTTAAAGTAGCAGGATACAAAATTAATGCATAGAAATCTCTTGCATTTCTATACACTAATGATAAAAAAATCTGAAAGAGAAATTAAGGACACACTCCCATTTGCCACTGCAACAAAAAAAATAAAGTACCTAGGAATAAACCAACCTAAGGAGACAAAAGACCTGTATGCAGACAACAATAAGACACTGATGAAAGAAATTAAAGATGGTACAAACAGATGGAGAGATAGACCATGTTCTTGGAGTGGAAGAATCAACATTATGATAATGACTATACTACCCAAAGCAACCTACAGATTCAATGCAATCCCTTTCCAACTACCAATGGTGGTTTTCTCAGAAGTAGAACAAAATATTTCACAATTTGTATGGAAACACAAAAGACCCTGAATAGCCAAAGCAATCATGAGAAATAAAAACGGAGCTGGAGGAGTCATGCTCCCTGACTTCAGACTATACTACAAAGCTACAGTAATCAATACAGTATGGTACTAGCACAAAAACAGAAATATAGATCAATAGAACAGGATAGAAAGCCCAGAGACAAACCCATGCACATATGGTCACCTTATCTTTGACAAAGGAGGCAAGAATATACAATGGAGAAAAGATAGCCTCTTCAATAAGTGGTGCTGGGAAAACTGGACAGCTATATGTAAAAGAATGAAATTAGAACACTTCCTAACACCATACACAAAAATGAACTCAAAATGGATTAAAGAACTAAATGTAAGGCCAGACACTCTGAAACTCTTAGAGGAAAACATAGGCAGAACACTCTATGACATAAATCACAAGATCCTTTTTGACCCACATCCTAGAGAAATGGAAATAAAAACAAAAATAAGCAAGTGGGACCTAATGAAAGTTAAAAGCTTTTGCATAGCAAAGGAAACCATAAACAAGACGAAAAAACAGCCCTCAGAATGGGAGAAAATATTTGCGAATGAAGCAGCCTACAGAGGATTAATGTCCAAAATATACAAGCAGCTCATGCAGCTCAATATCAGAAAAACAAACAACCCAATTCAAAAATGGGCAGAAGACCTAAATAGACATTTCTCCAAAGAAGATATACAGATTGCCAACAAGCACATGAAATGATGCTCAACATCACTAATCATTAGAGAAATGCAAATCAGAACTGCAGTGAGTTATCACCTCACACAGGTCAGAATGGCCATCATCCAAATATCTACAAACAATAAATGCTGAAGAGGGTGTGGAGAAAAGGGAACCCTCTTGCACTGTTGGTGGGAATGTAAATTGATACAGCACTATGGAGAACAGTATGGAGGTTCTTTAAAAAACTAAAAATAGAACTACCATATGATCCAGCAATCCCACTACTGGGTATATACCCTGAGAAAACCATAATTCAAAAAGAGTTATGTACCACAATGTTCATTGCAGCACTATTTACAATAGCCAGGAAATGGAAGCAACCTAAGTGTCCATGGACAGATGAATGGATAAAGAAGATGTGGCACATATATACAATGGAATATTACTCAGCCATAAAAAGAAACAAAATGGAGTTATTTGTAGTGAGGTGGATGGACCTAGAGTCTTTCATACAGAGTGAAGTAAGTTAGAAAGGAAAAAACAAATACAGTATGCTAACCCATATATAAATCTAAAAAAAAAGAAAAAAAAAAGGTCAAGAAGAACCTAGGGGCAGGTCGGGTATAAAGACGCAGATGTAGAGAATGGACTTGAGGACATGGGGAGGGGGAAGGGTAAACTGGGACGAAGTGAGAGAGTAGCAGTGACGTATATACACTACCAAATGTAAAATAGATAGCTAGTGGGAAGCAGCTGCATAGCACAGGGAGATCAACTGGGTACTTTGTGAGCATCTAGAGGGGTGAGATAGGGAGGGTGGGAGGGAGGCTCAAGAGGGAGGGTATATCGGGATATATGTATACATATAGCTGATTCACTGTGTTATACAGCAGAAACTAACACAACATTGTAAAGCAATTATAGTCCAATAAATATGTTAAAAAATACATAAAACCACCATTTTGTTAATATGTAATGGCACTTTGTTAATGTTAATATGTAATGGCACTTTGTTAATATGTAATATGTAATGGCACTTTGTTAATCCGTCCTCAACCATTTCAAGTTAAGGAAGTGTGGTGTCTTTGGTGGGGGGGGGGGCCAGATCTGGTAATGAGATATTTTAGACTTCTTTTACACACTCGGCTGGTCTGCTGTGGGGCGGGGATGGGGATGGAGCGTCCCTCTTATTTACATGACTTGGGGGGAGGGTCAGAGGCCCAAGGACATGGCACTGCATTCTTGGAGCTGTGGCAGAAGGTTTGTGCTTGCTTATCTTGGCTTTGGGGTGGGCTTGATGAGTAGGCGTGGGTAAAATGCAGACTCACGTGGTCTTGGGCTTATGCCTGTCACAAGTCCCACCCCTCACTTTAGCTTTGTGGTCCGACAATTGTGGAGTTTGTAGAGCTGGCTTGGCTCAAAGAACAAATGGGGACACCAAGGACCAGAGAAGAGGGTAATGAGCCCAACATCACAGCGTGGTGGACCCGGGGCTGGGAGGAGCTTCTTGATTCCTAGACTAGGATACTTTGCATGACACCAAATGGCCTCCCTGGTCCTACAATGGAAGGAGCAAACTCAGTGTCCTTTGCTGGGGAAAGTACTACTGTCTAATGGGGAGACTGGTCAAGGCACTGTGCTATGGTCTGTGTCCTTCCAAAATTCATGTTGAAGTTCTTATGCTCAATGTGATGGTGTTAGTGTGTGGGCCTTTGGGATGTGATTAGGTCATGAGCGTGGAGCCCTCATGAATGGGATTAGTGTACTTAGAAAAGATAACCCACTGAGATCCCTCACTCCTTCCATCCTGTGAGGACAAAACCAGAAGTCCATAGTCTGCAACTTGGAAGAAGGCTCTCACCAGAACCTGAACATGCTGGTACCCTGACCTTGGACTTCCCAGCCTCCAGAACTGTGAGAAGTAAATTTCCATTGTTTATAAGACACTCAGTCTATGGTATTTTGTTACAGTGGCCCAAATGGACTAAGACACTGTCTCTTAGTGTTTAAAGGAGTGATGTATGTGCTTTTTAAAAATATTGGAGGTGGAAGGCAGGAGAGTATATTGTTAATGGTTTGCATTCAATGGGAAGCACTGATTGGAGTTTTTCAGATGTATCGTTTGTGAGTTTCATGGTGCAGTAGTTCCCCACCCCTTATCCACATGGGATATGTTCCAAGACTCCCCAGTGGATGCCTGAAACCATGGATAGTACTGAACCCTGTATATACTATGTTTTTTCCTATACATATATACCTATGATAAAGTTTAAAGTTATCACACCTTGTGTCTGTAACTTTTTCAGTTTGAGGTGCAACAGTAAAACTTGTGCACATTTCTTTTTTCTTCTTTGCAATTTCATGGATAGAAGATTCACTCTTACCATAGATCGTAGCAACCTCAGCATCCGATTCTCTTTCTTTCTTTATATTTTGAGAAATTTCACCGTTTCACTTAAAGTAAGCACTTCATGGCTTCTCTTTGGCATATTTGAATTGCTGGCATCACTACTCTTGTGCTTTGAAGGGGCCATTATTAAGTAAAATAAGGGTTACTTGAACACAAGCATGGTTGATACCATGACAACCGTCTGATAACCAAGACAGCTACTAAGTGACTAACGGGGGTTGGGGGGTGGGGTGGGTGTGTGGGGAGATCTGCTAGATAAAGGGATGTTTCACGTCCAGGGCGGGAAGGAGCAGGATGGCACGAGGTTTCATTATGTTGCTCAGAACAGTGTACAATTTAAAACTTATGAACTGTTTATTTCTAAAATTTTCCATTTAATATTTTCAGACCATGGTTGGCCATGAATAACTGAAATTGCAAAAGGGGAAACCGGAGACAAGGCGGGACTACTGTATAATGGAGGTGATATAGACAGAAAATGCCTATTTTGGTGTCTTGAAGATCTGGGCTTCAGTCCCAGCCTCTGCCTTTACCAACCTTGTGGACTTAGGCCAGTTATTTTATCTTCCTCTGAATATATGTTTCTTCTTTTTTAAAATAGGCTTTATAATACTTATAATACTGATATTATAGTGTTCTTGGATTTGCTAATAAAACAGCAACCACTTGTATAGTGCTTACTCTGTGCTAAGCACTGTTTTAAACACTGTATACTTATTGATATATTAACTAAGTTAGCCTGCACATGATCTTCTTAATTGCATGCTATTATCATTCCCATTTTACAGATGAGGAAACTGAGGCACATTGACGTTAACTGTCCAGGGTCATACCTCTGAGAAGTGGTAATGCTCAGATTTGAATCCCGTCAATCTGGCTCAGATTTATACTTTAATTTTGATACTATGCTGCCTCAAATCAAATTAAATGGCTTATGTGGAGCGTCTAGTATATCATTCTCAGTGGGAATAATATCAACCCCGAAGGGAGTAAAAACTGGCTCTTAGGGAACAAAAATGCTTTATACTTTTGTGTATAAAGCACAGATATTCATACAGTACATAAACAGATATAGAGTATATTTGTGGTATTAAACATTAATGGGGGAGGGGAATGATTAGAAAAAAAATGTCTAAAAATTCTCCTTAAGGGGATCAGTAATGAAAAAAAGGTTAAGAAACACTGATCCAGTGCAATGCTAGGCACACAATAGGCTTTCATAAATTCTTCTTCCTTTTCTCATGCCAGTTCAGTTTAAGAAGTGAGAGGTGGCTGGGCTGATGTGTTCCCCAGCCCAGGGAAGAGTTTAACACAAATGGGTAAGGAGGGAGAGGGCTAATCCCACCACTTGACTTACATTGGAGCAGGAAGCAAGGTAGGAGTGAAGGAACTATTGCTGCTTAGATGCTGTTTTGAATGTATATTAAGTTTAGTTATTAAGCAGCATCTTTAAAAATATTATGCAGGATTTCAATGTCACAATCAGTCTGCTATTCAAGAATAGATGAATATTCAAACCTAACAAATACATGGGATAAATAATTTCTGCAGTAACTGTAACATATCTCTTGGGTCCCAGGAATAAATGCAAAACAAGTACAACTCTATTATAGAGTACAGAAAAAAATAACCCAGCCAAATTCCTATGTATGTTTGAAGAAGAAATTATTTTATTTACATATAATATCTGTCTATTTATATATAAAATCTTACCTTTAAAAGAAAAAATTAATACAAAAATAGCACAATTAAGTCCCTCCCACTTTCCTTTTCTGTTTGGGGGAATATTGTTTTAATTATTTTACTCTCCAGGTAGAGTTACTTATTCTTTTTTTTAGTGTTAACTTTTATTTTTAAAAAAATTTTATTGAAATATAGTTGATTTACAATGTGTTAGTTTCAGAGTTTTTTTTACATTCTCTTCCATTATAAGTTATTATAAGATATTGAGTATAGTTCCCTGAACTATACAGTAGGTACTCATTGGTTATCTATTTTATTTATCTATTTATTCTTCTTTTTGCCTCTCTGGCTGCATTAATCCTCTGAATGTTAAAACATATAAATATGATCTGGATATAATTTATGACTATATTTCCTGTTATAATTTAGAAACATTATAGAGCACATAGCAAATTTCTTCAAGGATGTTTTAAAATGAAATAAGACCTGCAGAGATGCTCTTTGTCAAAGCAAGTCCTTTAGGACTGCCTGCTTTACTTTCCTTTTGACTTTGTTAATGCACCTCTTGAGTTAAGCACAGTCTTACCAGGTACCCAAAGAGCCTCATAATGGTCATTAGGGAGCTGAAAACAGTTATTTGCCAATAAATAGCTTTCTTAGTCAACTTTGTCAGAGGGAGCCAGGGCCCCTTTTCCTGGCAAATGAGGCTCACTTGAGGGTCAGAGGGAGACCCTCTTTCACCCTTTGTCTCCTGAGGAGCTGAGAGCCAGGAGAAATTGAAGAGAACGAGTTCTCTTTGGAAAGTGAAATCTAGGTAAATGCTATCACAGATGATGTAATTCCCTCGTCCCACGTCTAGGTAGATACCAGGCAAAGTTATGAAATAGAAGAAAATTCCTTTTGGCTTCCCAAACGTACACTCTCCCTTGCCCATCCATGGTTGTCCACCTGAGTCTTGATCTACCTGATATGACAGCCTCAGAGGCCATTCCCTCTTCCTCCACCCAGAGCTTAGTGCTGCTCCAAGGGGAGAGGGGAGAAAGGAGAGAATAGAGGTTCCCCATAGAATCTTTTGTATTCTAGATCACGTCCTCTAGGGGCTCTGGGTGGGAATTCCAAGATATAAGCCAAACAAAAAAACAGCGAAGGGCTGAGGAAGATTGTTTGACCGATTGTGTCCTCATGGATTTGCTTCTGATAGGATCTGGAGCAACTTGTGGCTCTTAGTGGACTGATGAGGGGTGCTGAAAACTTACCTGTCTAATGCTGATGCAGGCAGGGCTGGTTCTAGCACCACAGGAGACGATACTGGTCTATCAACTCCCAGCCTCCCTTCCTGTGGCAGCCCTGGGATGTGCCTCTCAGGTCCCTGATGGACAGGTTTCCTGACTGCGGGAAACACAGTTGACAGAGGGCCCAGCTGCTGTGCTTTGAAACCCATCCCAAATTTCTTTTTTAAAATTTTTATTTATGATTTATTATTGTTATTTTTTCCCCAGGTTTATTGAGATATAATTGATATATAATATTGTATACGTTTAAGATATACAATGTGATGATTTGGTACATGTATATATTGAGAAATGATTACTACAATAAGGATAGTTAACGCCTCCATCACCTCACAAAATTATCATTTGTGTGTGTGTGTGTGTGTGTGTGTGTGTGTGTTAAGAACACTTAAGATCTACTGTCTTAGCAAGTTCTCAAGTCTATAGTACAGTATTGTTTACTATTTTCTGCCAAGGCCATGCTTCCGCTCATCTGCCCCCAACCAATGACTAAATGAGGCAGGGGCTGTTTCTGGGAGATGCGAGACTCCTCTGATCGGCAGCTTTGGCTCAGGGACTCCCCGATGGCCTTGCTGAACTCAGAACTGCTGTGTAAGATGCTTCCATCCAATCTTTTGTCCTTCCTTCACTCAGGCTCAGATCGGCATTGTACTCTGAGGTTCTCCAAGTCTCTCTGGCTCCCTCCTCATTTGCTCTCATAGGCATTTCCCCTACTACATTTCTTGCGTGTTCATCCCACTTTGGCTTCTGCTTTGTAGAGAACACCCCTCATGATGACCTACTGCCTGGCCAGTCACTTCCCACTTTCTGTCTCCAGCTCACTCCCCTTTCCACCCACTCCCTTAAAACTTTCTCACAGGAAAGATGATCTGATACCAGCTATTTTGGGTTACTTCTAGTCATATTCATATATAGAAATAGCTCTATTTGTGGAATACAAGTTTTTGTCCCTGATAAAGAAACCTCAGACTCTCACAAGCCTCTCGGGTGCCCCAGCGACTAGGTCCTTCAGGTGACTTCCTAATCGGCTTTTTTTTTCCCACATCAATTTTCCATTTATTTATTAAAAAAATTTATTTATTTTTTATTTATTTTATTTTTGGCTGTGTTGGGTTTTTGTTGCTGTGTGTGGGCTTTCTCTAGTTGCGGCAAGCGGGGGCTAGTCTTCGTTGTGGTCCGTGGGCTTCTCGTTGAGGTGGCTTCTCTTGTTGTGGGACATGGACTCTAGGTGTGAGGGCTTCAGTAGTTGTGGCTCGCAGGCTCTAGAGCGCAGGGTCAGTAGTTGTGGCACATGGGCTTAGTTGTTCCACGGCATGTGGGATCTTCCCAGACCAGGGTTTGAATCCGTGTCCCCTGATTCTTAACCACTGCACCACCAGGGAAGCCCCATTTCTTTATTTTTAATTTATGGGGACCCTCAAAAAATAGAAGTGGCTTTGGCAGGGAAGGAATGTCAAGGGGCCAATGGAAATCATGGTGATTCCTGCTATGGTGTGGCCAGTCTCCTGCCTCATTTTCCCCATCTGCTCCATCCAGTGCATACGGAAGTGTCTGTGTGGGTGTGAGGGGGTCTGCGGATGGGCTGTGGTTCCAGCAGCTCCCTGAGTGTAGGAGTCTAAACCAGCCTGGGCGCCCAGGGTATCTCTGTGGCTGATACCCCTGGAGGCAGTGCATCTCAAAGACCTGTCCATGGTTGTGAAAGCTTGATCTGTACAACATATGCACGGGAAGGAGAGGGTGCTACTCTTCTCTGTGCTGATCCCAGCTGTTTTAGAGCCAGAGGCAACGGCATTCTTTTATTTCCATCCAAGTGTCTGGATTCACCTGGTGTGGTACTAACTATATGTCTTCCATGCCCAACTCTCCCCTCTAATTGTGATCTGCCTTAACCCAGACCCCTTTCGACTCCCGGCTGTTGTTCAACAATGCGGTGTGATTGCTACTCTAGATGACTCTAGGGTAATGCAAAGCAGGAAAGCAGGAAAGCTGGGAGATCTACACTCCAGTCCTCAGATGGATGGTTGCTCTTTATACCAGAGGGCTAATTGAGAAACATAGCCTCCACTGGCCACACAATCATACACTCATGATACAAATAATAACAGCTAACATCTCTTGAGCACAGGCTATGTGCCAGGTATTGTTTACTGCTTTACACATACAGCCTCATTTAAATCTCCTTATACACTTGAGAGATGGGGACTATCAGTCTATCATCCCATTTTATGGCCTATAACCTAAAGCTTACTTGCTGAGGGTCACAAACCCAAGAAAAGGCTAAGTCAGGATTCAAAGCCAGGCTGTCTAATGGCTGAATCATACTGCTTCTACTTCTTGCCAGAAGTGTTGAGCATTGATATGTCACCCTCTGAATGGCATTTTCTTGGAACTAAACAAGAGCAGCACAGAAAGCTGAGGGTTCTTTCTTTTGTTTTGTTTTTGCAGTACGCGGGCCTCTCACTGTTGTGGTCTCCCCCGTTGCAGAGCACAGGCTCCGGACGCGCAGACTCAGTGGCCATGGCTCACGGGCCCAGCCGCTCTGCGGCATGTGGAATCTTCCCGGACCGGGGCACGAACCCGTGTCCCCTGCATCGGCAGGTGGACTCTCAACCACTGCGCCACCAGGGAAGCCCCAGCTGAGGGTTCTTTGGATCTATTTGTTATCTGTTTTCCTCCCTCCCTCCCTTCCTTCTTCCTAACTTCTTAAATTCCTTCCTTCCTTCCTTCCTTCCTTTACTTCTTTTTATTTTTAAATTCTGAAATGCCAATGTCCAGGCACAGAAAACATCAAGGGGGCTGCCTCCCCTCTGGAGTTAGTATCAAGGCTGGAGCCCAGGCCCTCAGTTCCTTGACCTGTGGCTGCACTGGCCGGTGATCTGGAGAGAGGCTCTGTTTGGGGTGAGGAATGGCTCAGTCTCCTGGATGGGAAGGACATTAGCCTATGGAACCTTTCAAGGATCAAGTGCAGAAGGAGAAGAAACATTTGTTGAGAGGGAGGCAGACATTTCTTAGGCCTTCTTAAAATGGAAACAGCTATAAAAGGTAAATCAGATGAAAGAGACTGTTCTGCTCACTGCCTGAGAGTTAGTTCCTGAGATAAGCTTTTCTAAATAGTTGCCTGATCGTCCATGCCATCCATGGGCATTGTCATTCTGTTGGCATTGGTGTTCCTTCCCTATTTGGGAGTCTAAAGTGTTGATCTGTATTGTTAATGACAAGCCAGGGAGACATAACATTCAGAATAAGCAGGCGTCAGGAATATTTATATGTGTCCTGTTAGCTAAAACCTCAGTTTTGTGCTGCCAATAAAACCGGGTGACAGCTTTCTTCCAAGAATTTGTGTTCTTCGCCTGCTATTTGAAAGTGTTGCTGTGTCTCAGCTGCACTTGGAAAGCAACAAATAGGACAAAGCATAAATATAGCACAGTATCAGATTCTGAAGACACTCATGATAACAGCAAGACTTGTTTTTAAATGACAAACAAAATCCTTTCTAGAGTGAAGAAAAGAGTGGGTGGGGAAAACCTGTTTCTCTAAATGAGTTTAGTGGAGTCTGTAGACTCCTGTTTCAAAACTTTCCCTCAAGATTGGGGACTTTCATTGAAGAAAAAGCATAACCTCTTCAGAAAGGAAACGGTACACACACACATACGGGGGTTACGTGCATGCCTCACACAGGGTAGGTGACCTATACATTTTTAGTGATAATGGTGACTGTATTAGTTATCTATTGTTGTATAGCAAATTGCCCCAAAACTTTGTGGCATAAAACAATAAACATTTATTATCTCACACAGTTTCTGTGGTTCAGGAATCCAGAAGGGACTTTGCTAGGCACTTCTGCTCAAGGTCTCTCCTGAGATTATAGTCAGGATGTGGCCAGGGCCACAGTCCTTTGCAGGCTTCAATGGAGCTGGAGGAGCTACTTCTAAGGTGGCTGACTCACATACTTGACACATTTGTGCAGATCGTTGGAAGGAGGCTTCAGTTCCTCACCACATGGACCTCTCCATGGGGCTGGTTGAGTGTCCTCACAACATGGCAGCTGGCTTCCCCAGAGCGAGTGACCCAACAGAGAGAGCAAGATGGAAGCCTCAGTGTAGTTCATGACTCACCCTCGGAGGTCATGCTCTATCATTTCTGCTACAAATTATTTATTAAAAGAGAGTCACTTGGCCCACACACAGGAAGGGGAGTTAAGCTCCACCAAAGGAAGGAGTATCAAAGAATTTGATTTGAAATTCTTTTATTTGAAAACAACCACAGTGACCTGTAAGATTTGTGCAAAACGGAATACTTAAATTCCTCACAAAAGCAACTGCTTACTTCTGAGGATGATAATGTCTCTGACATGAATCCAGAAAGACTGTCACAGAACAAGTCAACAAGAAGAATGATGGAAAAATCATCTTTTCATGGAAACAGATGAGAAAAGAAACTTTCTAATGCTAAATGTGAGAATCCATTCTTCAACTTTTAGATGATGGTGAATTTTATTTTGAGTCTACTAGAAGGAGACAAGTTTGAGGTATTTCATTCATAAAGAATGTTTGGGTATGGGATTCTGGCCTCATTTACTCCCTGCTTTAATATCAGGATCCTAATTGAAATCCTCTTTTCCTCATGACTTATCTCAGACTTTCTTCTTTAAAAAAAAATACCTCTGCTTTTACTATTGATGGTGAGGTGTACTCTTCTCTAGAACGGATGTGGGGATACATACGTAATTGGAAATACGAGATGCGGTTGGGTGAGAGAAGACCCTACTTCGTTTCCTCTGTGACTGGGAGCTTCTTTTACTTCAACAAGTGACCCCCCTCCCCCAAAATGTCAAATCTGGTTTTTATCAAAGACTAATTCTGAACTTTGGGAACATGAGAGCTTTGCTCCAGCTATTTAGTTAGGATCTGTTTTCTCAGCTCTAAAGAGGGATCTGATAGCACTTAGGACACTTCAACATCCTTGGCAAAAATAATCAGCACATTTTAAAACCAAGCAGAAGATGGTAATTATGATAGAGAATATTTTATGGGTGGTGAATTAGGCATGGCAATAGATTTCTGGATGGGAGAATTTCTAGGTGGTAGGATGAGATAAATGAATCAGTGTATGAAAGCATCAGGTAAATGTGAAGGGCTGTTAATCACCATTCTAGGATGCCTCCAGACCTAAAAAAAGATTTACTAGTCAAATGGCTCTCATCGACACAACTTGTTTAAAGAGGTACTTTTCTCCAAATGGGAAGGGGAGATGCTTATCCAGCATCTAACTTGGACCCCATTTTGGGCCTATTTTCATTCCAGGGGAAACCAGAGCTTGGCTGAGTCAGGGGGTCACAAATCTGGCTGTCTGACACATCTCTATTTGAGTGTTAGGGCTGGGAACTGGTAATGGCCCTTTAGTTTATCCAGGCTGGCGGTAATGTTTCTCATACTGGTGTTTCTAGTGATTCCTGGAGCTTTCATGCCCAGACCCTATTCCTGGCCTATCATTGGCTTCCCCAGGGTGGAGAAGACACTCTTTTGATGTTGGCTGTGGCGCTTCACATTGTCCCCATTAGCTGATAATTCGGTCTACAGTGATGCCGTATGTGCATAACCGTAATGAAAAGTCAGAGTTTTAACATCTCAGGGAAGCATCCTGGGAGAATAAGCACTAACTTCATCATGGAAAAATCCTATGCCAACAGGAATCTACTCATGGGGTTTTCTCTGCTGTATAGTACCTGGGCATCTGAGTAATTATTCTGCACATCGCACATGCCCTTAGCTGTATTTACCCTCAGACATGTTCCCCAGGCACTTCCAGGACGGGATCCATGGACTAGAATAAATAATGACATTGCTGTGGATAGTGATGAACTAAATTCAAGGTTGGAATTAGATTTTTAGTAGATGCCCCCACTGCATAATGAGACTGATCAAGACAGAGATTGAAGGGGCTTCGCCAGAATTTGAAAGAACAGCTGTTCAACGATAGAACAAAATTTAGGCAGCTTTTTTGACTTAAAGAAATCTGTGGTTTACCTTTTTTCTTTTTTTCCTTAAAGCAAAGCACCTGTGAACCGGAATGAGGGAGAATTTCAGTTTTTATATTTATGATAATGCTTGCCACTCTGATCTGAGCTGAAATCTTTTTCCTCTTGTCATCTTCTGTGTCCCTCTCTCTTTTAATCTCTGCTCAGTGCTTGTTGATTTGCATGTATGAATAGTAACACCTACTGACGGGCAGGGCTCAGGAGATGCAATTTGGTTGCCAGGTTTTCCTACCGCGGAGTCCTGTCAGCATCTTGCATTGGTTTGGGGTGTAATCAGTGTTTCTCCTCACTGCTGTGCCTGCTTCTCCCGGGCTCTGATTTTCATCCTCCAGCTGCCTTCCCTGGCATTGGCCTTGCAGCAGATTGCTTGGAAAGGCTCGATTTCACCCTACGTAGATACCAGAGGGGTCAGTAAGAGTGCTATTCATGTAGTCTAGAGGGAAATAGCTCACACTTTTTTTTTTTTACACTGTCTTTTTTAATCGAATGATTTCTTGCCTGTTTTATCATTTACCATATCCTTTGTCTGAAATATTATGGTGCTCTAGCTAAGAATTACAGGTCTCCATCCCAGTACACTTTGAACACTAGCTTGGAATTAGGAGGGAGATGATTTGAACTTCTAATCAAAATTCGCTGCATGAGGTTCTGGCTTTTCAATAGGGGACATTTAAAAAACCTGGGAGAGGGGAAAAGCAATAAACATCACCATAATGGGAAAGTCCATGATAATAGTGAAGGAGTCCACTGGAGGAATTTTTTTTTTTCTTGAGAAAGCAGCTCATTTTTTCAGTGCAAGGCCCCCTGTAGCCTTTGATGACTGAAGAGACTGATGTTCCGTATTAGCTTTTGGTGGGGGAAATGCATTTAAGCAGTTCCCAGCGACTGATCGCGAGGCTAATGGCAGCATCTTTCTGAGTAGGCTGAAACCCCTACAAACCTGCATCCCAGACATCTCTTCCTCTGACACTTCCCTTCTAATCCATCTGCAGCCAGCCGGAATCGCATAATAAGATGATTTGTCAGGAGGGTCTATGCAGTCTCAGGGCAAACTTCCTTTGAACTTAAAATACTTTTCCACCTTCGGACACAGGGACATATGGGCTGGGCAATGAAAACTCTGCATGAGACCTGGGGAAAGGGCACCAATATTGCTCCTCTCCATTATTATGTTTTCATCTTTTACTCACGTTGCTTCTCACATCATGTTTTTAAAGCAGCTATAGGAGCATTGTTTGAAGTTGCTGCAGCCACAGGATAATTCAAAGTACCTTTTTTTTCCTTCCTAGATATTCAAGGCTGTGTTTGTGTATTTTTAAACCTGTCCATAGTTATTTCAGATAAGTGGCTGTGTCTACTTAGCGCTTCCTCCCTCCTGCCTTGGGCTGGTTCTGAGTATACTGGAACCTCTTTAAAGATATAAAAGTGGCCTGTGAATGCTTTCAGCTGTGAAACCTTTTGTGCAGGCTTCAGGTCCCTTTGTTGTACGAATACTGCAAGCTTAATATTCCTATAAAATAGGTCTTGGACTTAAAAAAGGCTAGCTTGTCAATCTATTGATTGCCTCAGGCCGAGCCAGCTAATTCTTTAGCACTACCTCTGCCTGTATTGAACGGACTGATCCTTCTAGGCCAAATAACTCACATCGCTAAAATAATATTAAGGTTTGTTGTGGCACAAGCCAAATAGCAAAGAAAATCCATCATTATCACCTGATGCCTCTGTGCTTTAATTTATATCATTATAAAAAGATGGAGGAAGGAGCAAAGAAAAGTACAGGGAAATGTATTCAAAGTGATCTACAGTGTTCTTCATAAAAATGCCCTTCCTTTATGAGCACCTGAATAGTCATATAAATATAACCAGCAATGGGAATTTTAATCAAAGCTTTACAGCTTTTCCTTTTTCAAGACTTTGACTTCCTGACCAAGTTAACTTCCAGCCTGAGAGTTTCTGGCTTCCCTACTCATCTTGGGAAGACCTTTGCTCTATTTTTGTGTTGGCTCTTTACCAGTTTAAGTTGGTCTCCTTTTGTGTTCCTCCAAAAGTGATTTTTCTTATAAAAAGGACTATTGTGAACATTTCCTAAAAACTTTTGAGAATTACTCAGAAAACGAAAGCAACAGATTGGACATCATCTTACTTACGGATAGAGGTGCAGGGCCAGCTACCTCATGTTATGCTGTGGGGACATCTGTGAGCCTTGAGCTGCAGACACAGCATGTTTTTCCAGATTTGTTGGCTGTGCTGGCTCATCCTCAGACTTTCTCCTTTTCATACACAATTCAGAATTTAACCAGATGGCATCTCTGCCACAGTCACACCTTGGTCAATAAAGGGAGCTGGGAGATGTGAATTTGAAAAGTGTCAGAAGACCAAAGTGTGGTGTTGCTCCTTAAAGCTGTGACTGGGGGACTTCCCTGGTGGCGCAGTGGTTAAGACTCTGCGCTCCCAGTGCAGGGGGCCTGGGTTCGATCCCTGGTCAGGGAACTAGATCCCACCCACGTACATGCCTCAACTAAGAGTTCACATGCTGCAACTAAGGAGCCTGCCTGCTGCAACTAAGACCCAGCTCAACGAAATAAATAAATATTAAAGATGTTGCAATAGGGCTTCCCTGGTGGCGCAGTGGTTGAGAGTCCGCCTGCCGATGCAGGGGACACGGGTTCGTGCCCCGGTCCGGGAAGATCCCACATGCCGCAGAGTGGCTGGGCCCGTGAGCCATGGCTGCTGAGCCTGCGTGTCCAGAGCTTGTACTCCGCAACGGGAGAGACCACAGCAGTGACAGGCCCGCGTCAAAAAAAAAAAAAAAAAAGATGTTGCGATAAAAATAGTCTTAAAAAAAAAAGCTCTGGCTGGCTATGAGGAAACAGAGAAGGAAACAAGTAGGAAACTTCCATGGAAAAGAAAATGTCTAGGGAAATTTGGAGCTTTATGTAGTAACTGAGCCCAGGACTAACCACTTTATAAAGATGTCCAAGAAATAGTTATGGAAGGAAACTATACATAGAGAAAAGAATGAAAAAAAATAAGGGGAGAAAGGAAACAGACACAGCCATGCAAGACAGAGGCAAGTAGCCAGGGGTTAATTTTCTCCTGAGTTGCTTTCTCGCCTTTCCTTATATAACAGGGATCTCAGTTTGAGAAATTGAGCTGTATTTATCCCTGAATTTCTTTGTTCTCTCTGGGCAGGTAATTGGGTCACACTGCTGCTACTTAAAGACCCAACCTACTCTCTGTCTTCAGAACCTACCCTAGAGTAGAATGTCATAACAGCAAACACATTTTTTAACGTGTTATAAAGGTATTATACCTTAAAAAGACTGGAGTGTACCCTCCAAGCAGCCAGGAACATTTCCCCATTCTGATGGACAGAATGATTGGAATATGTAGGCATCTGTATCTAGACTTTCCTTCTAGCTTAGTAGTTCTCAAAATTAAATCTGCATAAGAATTCTGACTACAGAATTGAATACACAAAATCACAAACAGGGTACTTTGTGGGTGATTTTAAGTGTAATTTATATATAGAATTAATTTAGATATGATTTATATATTATAGTTATTTACATTTATTATGTATGATTTTAAGGGTAATTTTATCTATTCTATTTTGCTGTACCCCCGATTTTATTTATTTATTTTATTTTCTTATTGAAATATAGTTGATTTACAGTGTTGTGTTAGTTTCTGGTGTACAGCAAAGTGATTCAGTTATATATATATATATATATATATATATATATATATATATATTCTTTTTCATATTCTTTTCCCTTATGGTTTATTACAGGATATTGAATGCAGTTTCCTGTGCTATACAGTCGGTCCTTGTGATTTTATATATGGTAGTTTGTATCTGCTAATTCCAAGCTCCTAATTTATCCCTCCCCTACCCCCTTTTTCCTTTGGTAAACATGTTTGTTTTCTGTGTCTCTGAGTCTGTTTTTGTCTTATAAATACGCTCATTTGTATCGTATTTTAGATTCCATATACAAATGATATCATATGGTATTTGTCTTTCTCTTTCTGACTTACTTCACTCAGTATGATAGTCTCTAGGTCCATCTATGTTGCTGCAAATGGCATTATTTCGTTCTTTTTTATGGCTCCCTGATTTTAGAACCCAAGTCTCTATAAAATGTGATTCTATTGTAGATCCTTACATGCTCCAGGAGGCTGTTTGCATGAAGGACGGAAAGATGTCCTGGGGAGAGTGAGTTTGGTGTAAGACAGGAAGAGCAAGGTTGAGTACAGCGTGGTCCTCTTCACGAGGCTCATGGTCGCTTAGCCCTACAGCACTTAAGGGAACAGCAGGAGGAGAAATAGAGGGTACTTTCCTCTCCAAGTCTCTGGGAGCCCAGAATATATGTGAAGACCAAGTCTTGGGCTACACCTGCTCACCTCTGCAAACGGAGAGGAAGCAGATGAGGGTGTCGTAATTGGGTGGCACTGGAAGCTTTGATTGCATTCTTGGCAACAAGAAGAGGCAACATCATAGTGATCCTGTCAGGAGAGGAGGAAATTGGTGGCTGTTACATGGTAGGTGAGGGATCTCTTTGAGGGGACTTCCAAGGTTAGAGGCAATTTACCAAAGTGGTTAAGAGTTCTAATTCTAGAGACGGACAGACTGTGTTTATATCCCACCTCTGCCATTTAATAATTCTGCGTTCTTGGGCAAGATAGCTACTGATCTGCTCGAAGTCTCAGCTTCCTGTGTGTAAAGTGGATAATAATTTCATCTGCCTTGCAAGGTGGTGGTGAAGATTAGAGATAACATACCTAAAGCACCTGACACATATGGTAGTTATTACTATTCTTTCACTTGTTTGGGGCACCTTTCCTAAGGAACCACATTATGATTTTGAAGTGATCATCTCTCCACCCATAATTTATCGTGTATGTACTCTGCGTTGAGCACTAGGCCAGGCTCTGGGGATGTAGGAAGGCAGTGAGCTGGAAAGTAAGCATGGCTGAAGAAAAGCTATTTCATGGAAGATGTGGTATCAGAATACTTGAATTGGATTGGGTTGTGACTATGATTTGGGATAAAAAATTGCTGCTATAAAATTGGACCTTAGTGCTCAAGTGAATATTACACTTCAGCAAGGTTCAGCGACATTAAACCTTCTGTCATAAAGACAGAGGTAATGGCTTTTTGTGGGCAGAGTATTAGAAATGCTTCGATTGTTAAGTATTTATATAACCCTTTATATTTGCAATGTATGCACCTTATCATTTCCCAGAAGTTAATGTCTAGAAATATTTCCTAGTGGGAAGAGAATGTTCCCTATAGGTTCTGGGCCACGCCTAACACTTTGTGAGTTTTTGGCAAATATTAAAGGACCCCCAAGAAGGCTATGTTAAAGAAAGGAGGCAAAGCTAGCTTGAGAGTAAGGTGAGGAGGGTTGACATCTCTCTCTGATTCTTCGAGTTGTCTTCCTCTTGCCCCTGATCTGAAGGTGTCTTGGTGAGTAACACAATTCCCCGAAGATGCTACTGACTCCTCTTGGTGCGCTGGATGGAGAATTTGTCCCTGGGGCATGCCTGGTTCAGCTCCATTCTTTTTTTTTTTTTTGCGGTACGTGGGCCTCTCACTGTTGTGGCCTCTCCTGTTGCGGAGCACAGGCTCCAGACACGCAGGCTCAGCGGCCATGGCTCAAAGGCCCATCCGCTCTGCAGCATGTGGGATCCTCCTGGACCGGGGCGTGAACCCGTGTCCCCTGCACTGGCAGGCGGACTCTCAACCACTGCGCCACCAGGGAAGCCCAGCTCCATTCTTGTTCTTCCCTATGTGGTGACTCTTCTGTGACTTTCTTCATTGTTGGGCATGGAATGTGGGGCCTTGGAGTTCCCATAGGGCTCATAATGTTACATGAACAGGGGCAAGAGATTAGGGCTTAGGATGGTGTGTAAGGCTGAAGAGATTAAGAATAATGAAACTGCTTATTTTTCCCATATGAAACTTCTGTTTAATGTAACCACTACTACATTTTCAGCTAAGAATAGAGTTGATTATATTCCATTAGGCTTCCATTTGCATCCTCATTTCTTCCCAGGAATATGGTTTTGCTGTCTAGGTATAATTTCTCCCTACTTTTCTACCATATGTGAATAGTAATTATTACCGTGGTGTCTCTTCTTTCTAGCTCGAGGGACTCCAATGTGCCCAGTCTAGCCCTCTCAATAAAGTAAAAGTGTGGTAGTGCCTCTAGATTTCTAACAGGTGAGATAAAAGTATAAAGAAAATCATCTGTAAAAAAGGACATGAAGGGCTATGTGAGATGTAACTGATAATAAAGATAAAAGGAAAAAATAGTTACCATTGATTGAGTAGGTATCACATTAAAGGCATAGAGCTAAGGATCTTACACATATTATCCTTGTGTCAATCTCAAGATGATAACACGAGGAGTATATTATCACTTTTATTTTGCAGATGATAGTAAGGAAAGTGAGGCATGGAGAGAGTAAATAACTTGTCCAAGTTCACATGGCTGGGAAATGTTGGAGACAGACCACAAATGACTCCCAGATGTGTGTTTTTGACCACTATGCGATATGACCTCCCATAATGTAATGAGATTAAAAAAAAAATGTACCAGAGTATATACATCTAAACAAGGACTGTGTCCTTTTAATCATCACCTTGAAAGGTCACACAGTTATATCCGTGAAGCAGCTACTGCTCAGAATTTTTTTTTTTTTTTTGCGGTACCCGGGCCTCTCACTGTTGTGGCCTCTCCCGTTGTGGAGTGCAGGCTCAGCGGCCATGGCTCACGGGCCCAGCCGCTCCGCGGCACGTGGGATCTTCCCGGATCGGGGCACGGACCCGTGTCCCCTGCATCGGCAGGCGGACTCTCAACCACTGCGCCACCAGGGAAACCCTGCTCAGAATATTTTTGAAGCTTCTTTTGAATGTTGACAAATCTTAATCCTTTGAGGGTGGACTTGATCTTTGGAAATGTCTACAAGTCATTTGGAGTTGAGTCTGGTGAATAAGGTTGATCAAGTTGTATGGTGGGATGGTTCTAGTTTTTCGTCTAAATGAGGTGTGATTATAAAGACATGTATGGACTTAATTTCCCTTTGTGATTTATATATGTCCTGAAGGCAGTTCCGGAAACTTTTTGGGCAGTGTAAGCATGACTGAATGTGTACATATGTTGTGGCGATTCCTTTGAAGGATGTTACAGGAAGTCCACATAGAGTTTTATTTTGTGATACACCTTGCACAAACATATATACACATGTACAGACTGAGCTGATGAGCATGTTAAATCATCTTTGAACACTTTTGTGGCTTAGGAGAATTATCTTTTCAAGAGCAATGTGTTGTCTCAACAGCCATTTAGGCAGATTCCTTGCAAAATGTTCCATCTATCAAGATGTCCTGAATTGCTATGTATTGAATTGCCTTTTGACTCCTTTGTTCACATTATTTGTAACTTTTTCATTATGTAAATATAGAAAAATGGGCTTGTACGTGCTTCCTGCTCTCTTCCCATTTCATATTTATGAGCTAGAGAAAAAGTTAGAAAGGAAGTACTGAACATTAATAGACTCACATATCAACCTATGTAAAAAATATATTTTTATGAAAATTGAATTTACATGCTTTGAAGCACAGTACATTGAGGATAATGAAGCTTAAAGCAAAGTTTGAGTTCAGAAATATATGAACTAAGAACACAATAATCCACAGTAGTACAAAAGTCAGAGGTGTAGTGTATTGATGCCCTGAAGAATTTGAAATTTCAGGTAAAAATTTCATGCTATAAAAATTAGAACATACTAAGGTTAATATAAGAATGCTATCAGTTCCTCTTTCACCAGAGAAAGACAATCAAAGATGTGTGAACTGGAGAAGTATTTTGTAAAAGCCATAATTGTTTTAATATTTGTATTTCAGATAACCTTTTTCTCCCTGAAACTTAGAGGGATATTGTAAAATCACATATATTTTTAATGAAATATATTTATGAAATATATTTATATGCAAAGACTAAAAAGAAAATACTAAGGTTGCCATGCAATGGTGTCTACTGTTAAATTTTCAGGAATTTTGTGAGCCGGTTGATGTTATGTAGGTAGTTTGAAATCAGCCATGGTAGGAACATTTACACCACGGATATTGGCAAATGTCACAAAGAGAGATTTTTCTCTCAAGAACTGAGAGTAATTGTTAAACATCACTTGAACACTACTAGTTGTATGTCTAAATTTTACTTATCTTCACCCTGTATTTGGAGGAATTTTAGTTAATTGTAATGCTATTAACATACGCATAATTCTCAGAATTATGATTCTGAGGGCCTTTCTATCAATGACCCTTGGAATCATAATGGAACCCAAGGGTTTCTTAGGTCAACGGAAAAGCAAACTGATTACTTTCCAGGATTTCCCTGGTGACACACCGTGTTCTGTGGAATTTTATGTGAGTGTTATTGTGAGTAAGTCACTGAGATTCTCTGGAATTCTTAGGTTCAGCAGAGATAAAATACCACTTGGCTACCTTCAACCCAAGGAAGTTGTGAGGATTCATAAGGATAAAAGATAAAAAACTGGCTATAAAGTAATGATGTTGACTTGCATAAACCAGACACCAAGAAGACTCATGACTTGATCTTTATATTTCACATGTAGTGTGATTATGATGCAATAAGCATTGTTGAATTGATACACCAGATCTTCTACTTTTGACTGAAATTTGTCAAGCAGTATCCCTTTAACAGAATCCCTTTGGGAGGCAGTGCACTTATTTGAATGACGCTACTGTTGCCCAGAATATGTTCGGACCTCCTTTTGGAGCTAACTTCAGAATCACTTTACAAACCAAACAAGAAAACATATTTAATTATTTTAGAGCCACAGCTCATCTTGTACTCAGAATGGTGTTACCTAAGAAGATTGTGCTTTTATTTATCAGGGTTGGCTTTGAATGACTTGGGGGCAGTTTTCAGAAGTGAAACCTATTCTCAAAATATGGACATTTACCATCACCAAAGAGAGTTAAAAAAGGGGCAGAGTGGGGGAGAAGAGAGGGACCAGACACTCTCATGCATTGTTTAAGAGTGTAACAAATTACACAGTCTCTCATGCATTGTTTAAGAGTGTAACAATTTACACAGTCTCTTTGGAGGGCACTTTGGAAATACTCATCAATTATAAATGAACTTAACCTTTGACCTAGCAATTACACTTAGACTTTATCTGATAGACACACTCATGAAAGGACAGAAAGAATCTTGTACAGATTATTTACGACAATAGGAAAAGATTAGAGGAAACAAATATCCAACAATAGGAGACATGTTAAGTAATTATGGAGCACCCATAAATTAGAATACTATTCCATCATTAGTAAGAATGAGGCAGAATTATATGTGCTGATAGGGAACAATCTCTGAGATATTATATTAAAAAAACTAGGCACAGAAGAGTGTACCACCAGCTTTGTTAAAAAGGATATAAATATATTGACTTCTAAGCTTATAAGAATCTATATATATATCTATCTTTCTCTCTATTTGTATTATCTCTGGAAGGATTTGAAGAAACAGCACACTAATTCTAGGGAGGGGAACTAGGAAACCAAAGCAAAGGTCGAGAAAGGGATAATTTTTCATTTCGTAATATTTAAATTTTTAAATACACATTTTCAAAAAACAAATAGAATAAATGTCAGGTGCAAGGTGATTCTCAAGCAATTCCTGTAAGTTTTAAAGAGTGGTAGTACCACTCTTTAAATAAATAAATAATAAGTGTGCTATAAACAAAGATTTGCCACTTGGAGGGGGCCTAAGATTCATACATTTCTTGAATATATACATTCTGATGTGTCTGTTAAAGAAATGGTCCACGGCTTTAGTCTCATTTTACAGACGGATTCCACATTGGCAGGAAGGTGTTAAAGGGAGCAATGTAATGTCTGGACTTTGAGAACTCCACAAGGGCAGGGACCTCACATGTTTATTCACACCTGAGTCTCAGTCAGAGTTATCAAGTTGTAAGCAATGTAAGCCAACTCTAGCTCATTTAAGTAGGAAAGGATATCCAACAGCTCACAGAATTCTGGGAGGGATAGAGAACCAGGCTCAGCACTATGTAGCCAATCACTGAAGAGTGCAAACGCCACTACTGATATTGCTGATTTCAAGATGCCTGAGTTGGGACCACTGTCACACTCACACTGGATTCTGGATGAAGCCGCAGGTATGTATCACTTTGCTTCCATCCTATTGGTCAGAAATCAGTTACATGACCAAGAAGGAACTGTATGACTTATGCTGGGTAGCCGCGTGCCTACCTAAAACTTTGACACTCTGTTACAATGAGAGGTAGGGGGAGAATGGATATTGTGAGACAATTAGCGGTCTGTCCCACGGACAATGATTCCATGCTGAACTTAAACACGAGGTGGCCAAAAGGTGGGTTAGAGTCATCTCCATCTGGATCTTGATGTGAAGACATCAGACCGAGTCTGCTTGAATCTATGTTCCTAAGAATTATTTTTTTGTTGAAAATGTAGAAGGCCGTTGAAAAATAAGAAAGCCATTATGATTTATATATTTTTGTTTTTGATTATTTTCTTGTGGTTTTTGCTTAATCACTAAGCATGGATCCATGCATAGGCATCTGAGTTTGCTGGCAGTTGGAATAAGGCAAGGGCTATTATAGTTCTGTCCTACTGGAATGAGTATTTTTAGGTTTGACAGTTGATCAGGTTAGAATTTTATCAGATTTGAGCAAGTGAGTTTCCTTTTCTGTGGGGATCACTGGAACCCATCAGAGAGAGTTTACCATGTTGCAAGACTATTAGTGGAGTAGAGAGACCCCAATTGTTAAACTCCCTGACCTGGGAAGGTTGCCGTTTTGCATTAATGGGGAACTTCCATTTTCTGGAACATGATAAATAGCTAGGTGACATTCTGGTCCATGGGACACTCAAAGTAGCTGTGTGAATGTGTTTTCTCTTCTGAGTATTTGCATTTTCACCTTTTCTTTTTCCTTGAAGAAAATCATCACTGGATGATCTCCAGGTTATCTAAAACTTTGATAATATTTTTATCTTTGAGTGTGAGAATTTTTTCATGTATGAAAGCCTGTGTAAATTGAGAAATGGGGAGTGATAAATCCCAGAGGGTGCTGGAACTCCAGTAGAGATGCTGGTCTTTCTGCTGCTGAACAGTTTAGTCGTGGAAGCAGTCTATACCTAGGGTTGGGTATGGATATAGCAAGGATCAAACTGGAAGGTGCCTTATATTAGATAGCCCACCTCCAGAAGGAATTAAAAATAAAAGTTGTAACTTCTCTCAAAGTCAGTGGCACACCCATTTTGTTTGGTTTCAAGAAGCTATAAATCATTTATGCAAATCTAAAAGAGGGGGCGGTCTTAAAAATTCTCATTAGAAAAGAATTAAGAAATTAAGCCAATACTTCTAATACTTTAGTGTGCTAGCCCTTTAAAAGATCTCCAAATATTTACACTGAGAGCTCAACTGTAAATCTATTCTTTAGCTTACAAAAATACATTAAATAGGTTAAACAAAGTGGTCTGTACTTGGGGAAAGCGGCTTTGATCATTTCTAGTGAAGTCTGAGATTTGAAAGCGTTCACATTCTGTTTTAAATGTTTGCCTCCCAAAGGGTCTTATCTGACTCATGCTTGCTTTATTTCTTAATTTTTCCCAAAGTCCTCAGAAAAATTCTGGTTCTCAACAGTGACTGTTCAAGGAACAGCTCTCGCCACTGGGTTTTCCTTCTTTTGCCAGTTTGTCTCCTTCCTCTCATTTGTTTATTGGGAATGCTGTCTTTTGTGTCTTTTCTCTGAAAAGAGTAAATTCTTGCCATTTCTACTGTTTATTTCCTGAGACTGGGTGTGTTTCAGGAATTTACTTCAGTATCGTGTCATCCAGTCTCTCCTTCCAGGGGTGTCACTATGATGATAATTGTGTTACCTGCTTTGGGTAAATGAATTTTTCTTTGTTTTGGGGGGAGGGCATTACAATTACGCATTCAATCTCCTTGTCTGTGTCTATCTTTGTGTTGTACAGAATTGTGATTAAAACAAGGAAATATGTATTGTCACTGAATTTCTCTCTTGGCAAGGGTGACCTTGTATGGTCCCCACAATTAACTAGAGCGAGGATACAGTGTGACTGTAAATGACCAGGCTGAAGTTTAATTGAAATACCCAGCTAAAAATGGAGCAGTTTGTCTTTTAGCTGAGCTAAGGCATTTTATGATTCATAGATGGCTGTAAAAATAAAGAGTTGCAATAGATAGATACCAACTGCAAGCCCATTCTTCCCTGTATGTCTAAAGTTCAAGCCTGGCATTACTCTGAATGAGCTTGTCACCTGTCCACACGCACATGTCCCTTCCCAGCTTTTTTCTTTCTGTAAATAACCTTATTAATACCCAACTTACTCAGCATTAAGGTCTCTGGGTCACTTTGGATCTTCTGTTGTTTGTCCTGTAATTGCGGTCACTTGTCAGGTCTTGTCCACTCCTCTGTTTATAATCTGTCTCATCTTGGTAGAGGACTGTGCCTTCCGATCAGTGTCACCTCCACACTCCCGGTTCAAGGGCCAGTGTTGCAGTAACTTCTGGTTCATCTCCTTGCTTTGGTCCCTATTGCTTCAATCCATCCTGTGTTTAACATTATTAATAGACTCAGTCATTGCGATACATTGTTTCCATCAGATTCTATGATCCCTGTTCAAAAAACAAAAAACAAAACAAAACAGAAAAACCCTCCCAAACTTCTATTGGTTTCTCATAGGAAAAGCGCCAAACTTCTTCATCTAGCTTTTAAGGTTTTCTTTAATCTGACTCAAATTTATCTCTTTTTACTCCCCTACATGGATCCAATTTCTAGGAAGGTGATTTCTTTAATCTCTTCTTCTTTCACTTCTGCTTACATTGCCTTGCCCTCATCCTATGCTGTTTTCAAATCTTACTCTGTTTCTCAAGGGCACAACTCAAGTCTCACCTCTGGACGAATCCCTCCTTGTCCATTTCTGCCCATACTGACTGGGTCCTTCTCTGAGCTCGGAGGCTCCGGAGGATGTTGGAACGGCCAGAGGCCTGAGCAGCTACTGAGTCCGTTGGTTCTTTCTGCTGGTCATGTAGTTCATACCCTTAGTCCTGTCTCCTCTGCTAGACTTGGGGCCATATCACGGTTTCCCATTTCTGCCACAGTGCCTGGCACACAGTGCTGGGCACAATGATGAAATGAAAAGAAACTGAGGCCCAGACCCTCGGCAGCAGTCCCGGACCAGGGCTTCAGGAGATTCCCAGTCTATGTTGTTCTCAGCACAGCTCTTGTCTACAGAACTGGGTGGATTTTTCTCTTGTGTGGCCATTTAATAATGGTGAAGTTTAATTCTTCAAGGATCTTGAAAATACCTCTTCAAGGCCACTTCTTCTCTGTTCTCACTCTTCAGGGATAAGATCATCTTTTTCTTTTCACTTGTATCCCTCCGAACCCTAAGTCCTCACAGACCAACTGTTGTGAGCTAAACTGGTGGAAAGTTTCCTGAAGGTGTCTGTCCTTCTGTGAGACCACAAGCTTTGGAGGAGAGGACAAACCTTTGCTGAGTGCTGACCATGGCTGAGCGCCGACCCTGGGAATAGGTTTTTTTCTTCCACTTCCCATTTCTGGTGCACTTGTAGCTCAAATTTCTGGTTAAAATGGATTTTTGAGTGTTGTCTGATTTATATATCTCTACTGAGAGGACGGGCACTCTCCTTTCTCCTCCTACCAGAATGTTTGGATTTCATCTGCTGTCTGCCTTCTAGATTGGATAAATATCCAAGGTGGTCATTAGATTAGAATCCCCTACGTCCTCACTCTGACATTTAAACTTTATGGAATGAAAAGTCGCCTAAGATTTTGGAAATGTGTCATGTTTCAGCTGGTGTGGCTAGGAAGTACCTATTTTATGTATTTTCCTGTAGAAAAGTCATTTTTTTCCCCCTGTTGAGCCAGGAGACAAATCGGTGGAGCTTGCATTTAAAACTTTTAGTAGGTAATCACTACCATTTCATATTCAATGCACAACCACAGGGCGCCTGGCACTGCCATGCTGCTGTAAAGAAAGGGCCCTTTACAATTGGACCTAAAATATACTTAGCCAAATTACTGGAGTATAACAGCGTCCATCTGTGTGGTATTAGAGCACTTTAAAGTGGCCCAAGTTCTGATTTGTTTGACTTGTTAAAAAAGCACAGAATGGTTTTTACCCTGAGAAGGTGAAAGGGGCAGGATTTGAGTCACTCACAAATGATTTCCAGGATCCATTTTAGAAGAGAACCCCATTTAGACTTCACACCCCAATTAACACTCCGAGACCTGTACATTTCCATTGTTACCTTAGAAACGTCTCCTAAATGCCCCTTCTTCTCTGTTCCCACTGCTTTCCCCTTCTAAGCCTTCTTACCAAAACGCTGCCAGATCCCTCCAATTGCCTTTTCCGATGCCAGCCCCATTCTCCATTCTGTGTAGCATCTCCCTGTCACACCGATCTCTCTTAAACACCTCATTCATCACATCAGTGACAGTGGTTTCTTAGAGAAAGTCAAAATTTTCGGCCTGCTAAAATGGACAAACGTGGCCACTTTCCCTATTCTCAGAGTCAGGGCTTTGTGAGTCTGGTGCATCTTGCTTCCTTCCCAGCAACTCTTGCTGCCTGGTGAACTGGGAGGGGATCATAAAGCAAGAGGTTGAGTTAATGACCTTTCCCTAAAATCTATTAGACCTCTACACATTGCCTCCCTAAGGGAATTTAGAAATCATCTTTCCCCACGTCTTTCCAGTTCATAAATGAGTGAGCTGGACTCCAGAGCCTGTAGGAGTTCATCTAGCTATTAATGGCAGGACGTCTTGACCCCAAATCTATCATTTCTCCTCTTATTACTCTTCTGGGCTCTAAAGGCCCTCCATGACCTGATCTCCGGCTGATCTTTGGTTCTTACAACTCTCCAACTCCACCTGCTGTCCTGATCAAGGCAGATTTTTAACTGTGGTGTGAAAGTGAAAATCCTGTGTCTGTGACTATGTTCTTAGCTTTTCTTTTGCCTGCAATACTAGTCCCTCTTCCTTTTAATGGTCTTAAGTTTTCCTCATTTATGCCATGTGTTGGAAAGAGTGTGGATTTTATAACCAGATATTGAATCATCTGCAACGTGAGTGATCATGGGCAAGGTAGTGTGTTTGTTTCCTCATAGGATGGTTGGATTAACTGAAGCAAAGTGAGAAATGGAGTTGTTTAGCTCTGGACACGTAGTAGGACATCAAACGAGGTCTGTTTCTTGCCTTTATTCCCATCTCAGTGTCCACACAGTCCCTGGCGCCTTTTTTGACCATCTTCTCTCTCACCTTCTGAGGATTTCCACAGTCTCTCAGATCAGCCCACAGTTATATTTTCTGATGTTTGCTCTTTGTGGTAATTATTAGTATTGTGTACAGTTTATTCCCCCTTCCCTGTAAGGGGGTTATCCATCTCTACCTCATTGCTCTTGGGCTTGATCATGTGACTTGCTTTGGCCAATGGAATGTGAGCACATGTGACAAGTACCATGTTCTCCTTAGAGAAACTGTGTTTCTGCTAGCTCTCTCTCTCATCCCCGCTGCCACAAGACTGGTTTGTTGCACACAGGAGTTGCTTGAGTCCTAGAATGAGAAAACATGTGATGCTGCAGGAGTTGACTTAAAACGTGAGCACAAAATAAACGTTTGTTGTGTGTCTAGGAGATTGATGGGATTGCCACCACAGAAGATTTTCTAATCAATTCCTGTTTCCCTGTGGGAGTTCTGTTTCCCAAAGTAGAGTTAAACTTCTTTAGTTCATTAATGCAGGTCTTCAAGAAATTTAACGGATTTTATTTCTATAATAATTCTGTCTCTAAGCCTCTATGCTGCTGGGTAAGTAAAAAATCCAAACAATTTAATCCTTTCTTGGAATCCCCTCTCTGCAAACACATCCCTAGGATTGTGCTACAGTTATTATAGGCCCCAAGCCCAGGAGTAGTGGGTTTTGTTCAGATGGCCATCATCCCTGTGGATGTGACCTCCTTGGCCATGCTTGGGGCGTGGGAATCTTCAGCAGGGCTACCTAAGATCCAGATGCAACCCATGAACCACTCCTGTCTTTCTGGATCCCTAGGAGTGTTTCCAGTAAGCAAGGCTTAGGTTCCCTCTGTTCTTTTTTTAAATATTGATGTCTGGGTCCAAACACTGGAGATTTTTTTTTAATTAATTAATTTAATTTTGGCTGCATTGGGTCTTCATTGCTGGTCGTGGGCTTTGTCTAGTTATGAAGAGCAGGGACTACTCTTCGTTGCAGTGTGTGGGCTTCTCACTGCAGTGGCTTCTCTTGCTGCAGAGCATGGGCTCCCGTAGTTGCAGCACGCAGGCTCAGTAGTTGTGGTGCGCGGGCTTAGTTGCTCCACAGCATGTGGGATCTTCCCGGACCAGGGATTGAACCCATGTCCCCTGCATTGGCAGGCAGATTCTTAACCACTGCACCACCAGGGAAGTCCGGTCCCCTCTGTTCTTGAGACACATCAACCCTCTCCTTCTCTTCTCTCTGCCCCTAATCCAGAAGCACATCTTTCTAATCTTGGGGAAATCCTTCCACTTTCAAAATTTTGGAAGAAACTCTGTCTTTGCTCTCAGATTTTCTTCCCATAAAAATCGCAAACCCTTGTAAGCTTCTGTTTCCTGGCTGTGAGCCTACCTGCCCTGAGGCAAGGAGCATAGGGCTGACTGTACCTATTTGACTGCAGTGGAAGGAAAAGGGTAAAGTCAGGGACAAAAATAAATTAGTATTTCAAATTATTATGTAGCCACATTTCCCATTTAGGGCAGGGTTTCTCAACCTCAGTACTACTGATACTTGCAGCTGGATAAACCTTTGTGTGGTGACTCTCCTGTGCACTGTAGATGCCAGTAGCAATTCCCACCACCTCCACTGCTGTGACAACCCAAAATGTCTCTAGACATTGCTAAATATTCTGGGGGGCAAAACTGTACTCAGTTGATAACCACTGATTTGATGTATGAACTGAGTTATAACCTTTGCTTTCCCCAAGACTTAGCAGAGTATTTAACCCATAAGGAGGTACTCAACAGATATTTTCTGACTGAAGGAATTAAAGTAGTGCGTTTTATTTCTATTTTGGCTGGGGGGCTGTAGTTCATTTTAAATGGGGAAGGGAAGGAAAACAAATGAATTTGTCTTAAAAACATTTCCCTTTCCCTGCCCTTTTGCAGGTATGCAATCTCTATGGGTGAATGCTCAAACTAATTATTGTTACTGAGGGATTCTAATGAAATGCTGAATTCAGTCACTCAACCAGTGTGGTAATTAACAAAAAGTTGCTTGGGGAAGAACATTTATGAAAAGGAACTACAAAATAAATACTTTACAAACCAAAGAATAGAATTCCTGGGGAAGCGTGAGTCAATCATAGGGCTCTGCCAACATCACAGTCCCAGAGTTTGCTGCTTGAGGGATTTGTGAGAGTGAAGGATGAAAAGGTGAATTGAAATCCCACGTGCAAATAAAGCTGTATACGCTGTTGTGGCTCCCGTGCATCTGAAGACCTTTTAAAATGACCGGAGTATTAGCAGGGTGAGGATTCCATATTGGGCAAGAGAAGAGATTCTATATTCTTTGAATAGGAGAGTTGAGTCTTGGATGTGTGTGTATGTCAGAGTTGAGGAAGGCATTACAGAAAAATTGTTATTTATGTTTTATAGGAAATTAATCCCACCTCTTGTCTTGGACACAACAGCAACCCAATTATGAAAGGAAGAAAGACTAGTGAGGGATTAGCATTACTCATGTTCTGTGCTGCTTATCGCCTGGTTATAGTGAACGAGGTGCTTTTATCTTCAGGCACACAACAGATCGTCTGTCATCCCGGATTTCTGGAAATTTATATATGCAAACACTTGGCAGAGCTGGGATCTTTGCAACCTTTCTTAATAATAACAGACTGCCATTCAGCGCCTGGGGTACAATTTAGTGGGTACATCTCATTTTGGCATGTGTGTGAAAAGGAAAACCTCGCGTGGTAGGTTTACTTTACCAATATGATATTTCAGAAATTGCTGAGATTTAAATTACCATGGGGCTGTATTATTAAAGTGAGAGATTTATTCAGTTTACACTGTAAATCCCTGGAGAGATAAATGTGCTTATATTATAGGTAAAATCAGAAAGGTAAATAGCAAGTGTGGACACGATTTTCTTTTATGTAGTATTTTAGTTGTATGACGATTTTTTTTAAGGACAAGAGCAGATGGAGGAGTGTGTAATCAGAATGTGAAAAATTAGGCTCAGAGGGAACCAAGATTTTGAAAAGAAGTTTATTTTTTAGATACTAAGCTATAACTACTGACCTTAGAATAGCCTATTTTTTTAAGTAAAACATTTTTTAAAAAGACTGTACCAAGTGTGTTATGATTTCTCCTCCTTTCCAACTCTCACTGCCAACTCTAAGAGTTTTCAGACTTACCTGTCCTAGACTTATCTTTCTCACTACCCTGAAAGCATCCCTTACTTTGTCTTTCCTAGTTGTATCCATCACTTTCTAGAGATCAACCCCCAGACTCCCCTTGTTCCCAAGTCTTCCTTAATTTACACTAATCAGATACTGATGACTTTCTTGCTGGTGTGGCATCCATACTTAATTTCAGAATTTTCTCCTGGAAGAGGGTTATATCAGTGTATTTCAAAATGTGTTGTAGGGAATAACGCTTTATGGGATGTTAATGTTCATAGGTGTCACATGACAAAAGGTGCCCATGTTGAAATAAGTTGGAAATCCTGTGTAGACAAAGTTTTGTCCCCTTATCCCCCGACTTCCTCACCAGAACTTCTCAGTGATGTGAATCTCCAAGATGGGAAAGTAATACATGGCATTTCCACACATTGCTCATAGATTTTTTTTTCTTGTAACAACTATTAACATCCCACGGAATTAGCATTCCATAGAACAGAATTGCCTTTGGGAATGCTAAGTTAGACTCTATGACTAGATGGTGCTAACTGTGCACATACTGGGATGAAGGGGGGCAACTGAGCTCAGAGGTGGAGAATACAAGCGTTAGTTGGAAGTCAGTAGGGGAGCACTTCTACGAAGGTACCAGCCACGGGAGATCCAGACCAAATGGTCCATAAATCTGACCCAGTTCCAGGTAGGCACTGAGAATCTAGAGGGCAGGGTGACACAACCAGGGGCTTGTGGAACAGAGAAATGGCTTTGAAAATGCTGTGCTAAAATTGTCAGAAAGTCAAGAAGGGAAAGAAATGGAAATGAGCATGAATATTCATAAATGCATAAATTCATCAGATATTTACTATGTATTAGAGCTAGGGTTTGTAGGAATGAAGTCACCAAGTAGAGAGCCTCCCAGCTAGTTTGTTGTTCAGATGGAGTGGAGAGGAAGAAGAATGGAGAAAACCAGATACTCAAGACATCTGTGCAGGTGTTCAGAAGCGTGGGTGGGGGTGGTCTGCAGAGGTCGACTGTTCAGGAGCACACTGGCGCTTCTGCCTTGGGGCCAGGGGCATTCTCTGTAATTTCCAAACCCCATTACATAGAAGGACATGGGTGGTTAACATACAGCCTGGTGACTTAGTAAGAGCACAACCAGGTGGAGTCAGCCAGGGGCTGACATAGCTATCCATGCCAGGATGGAAACAGAGAGCAAACTCCTTCCTCCTAATGACTTGGGTTTCAAGAGCAGAGAGCCCCGTTGTAGGAGGTGAACTCCCCTTCCAATTTCCTCTTGTTTGAGAAGCACCTATCACATTTCTACAACCATTTGTCTCTTTTATCTCCTTCTTGAATTAACTCCCACTCACATTCTTTTATTTCCAATCACTGTTCAAAGACAGGCATATTGAAGTAGGTAAAAAAAAAATTAGGCAATGTGAGCCCTCTGGAACAGTTCCTTATTCTTCCTGCCAAGAATGTCCTATGTCCACAGCAGGATGTTCAGTTAGCAAATCCATGAATCAGGATTTTAATTATACATTGATCTGGAAGGAAAGTGCTAGCTTCACTTCTACCCTATACTTTACTTGTGGGAGTCACAGCGTGACATTGACTGAACCTGGGTCCCTGTAAAGAAATGTGAGATGGTGAAATGCAAAAGTGTTGGTGGAAATTCTTTATTTTTGTTCATGGTCGTTTCTGTATTTAGCAAGTAGCAAGAATTCTTGGTTGTATGAAAAAAATTAGAATTGGCTCTAGAAGGTTAAGAAGTATCCTAATTAAGAAATTTGCTAATTGTTATTCCCTGCTGTGTCTATAGACATATTTGGTTTTAAGTCATGACTAAGCATCTGAATGGTTGCCTTACTTGAACATGTTCTCTGTTGTTATCCTGCCTTCCCAGCTGAATGATATGCTCTTTATGGCTGGGGGTGTTCTTCCTTCTTCCCCTATTCCTCCTCTTCCTCTTTCTCTCTGCTCCCTCCTCGGCCCCCTCCTTCCTTCCTGATGCTGCTTCTTTCCACGGCAGCTCTTGAACCTAGAGGCCCCCAAATGCTCATTGAGTGCCTTCCATTAATATCTATAAGGGAAAATTGCTTTCATCGCCTCTATGGTTAGATACACCCTAACCTGAGTAGTAGATATTGGGGTAACCAGGCCCATCCTCTCTGAAGGCTGTGGCCCACACTGTCAAGAGTAAGAAAAGAGAAACACCATTTGTCAGACAGGAACTTAGGAGATTTTGTTGACCACATGAGCTCAATCAACTCTCAGAAGCTAGAGGCAGTTCAGAGAGAGAAAGATCTAAGCACCAGACTTAGAGTAATTCCCCAGATCCTTTCTAAAAGCCAACAGATCCATCCTTCTCATGAAATTGCTGGACTATATTCACCGTCCAGACCTTCGTTGTATATATGGCAACCCTGACCCTTGGTCCTTTGAGGTCTAATCTTGTTTTTAAAGAGTCTGAAACCATGATCAGACTCCTTGGCTCCCCATGCCAAATCTAAAAAGTATTAAATCATTGATTTTATATATCAGATGGGGGACACTTATATTCTTTTCCTTTTCCCCCTTATCCCTGTTGACAGAGGGAATTTAACTGGGCTCAAGCTTTACAGGCATATTTGACCTAGGGAAAAAAAGGAACAAAGGAAAGCCATTAAGGGATGTCTGGTCACTCCAAGTCATCTGCCTGAAGTTGTTCCCTAGCAGTGAATGGGAAGAAGACCAAAGAGTGAACATTTTCTGCTCCCCTCTGGGTTCACTGCTAATTTATCTTAACATGACGTGTAATAACACACGTCTACAGTGGCTAACCATACCTAAGACAGAAGAGAATTTGTGGGCCAGTGAGGAATGAGAACTATCTCTTCAAAAGTGTGAGTCTGAGGTGTTTAAACAGGAAATAGAAAAAGATGTAGGAATCATAATGTAGTTCTCCTAGATGCAGTACTGGGCTAAGATTTAATCAAGACATTGTGAATTTTTCGGTTATTTCTGCTAAAGACTATTCAACTTAGGCTTACAGGAATAAATACTAAGAAGGATAACGAGAGCTTTAGAGTTGGCTGAAGAGCTTATCTTTAATTTTTTCCCCTTGTGTACCTCTAAAGAATTTTGAAAAACAAAATATTCCTTCCCACATTTTAAAGTTAATTTCTAAAAATTTTAACATAAATTTGAGTAAATGAAAAAATGTACTGTACCACCTGTGAATGTGGACTTTTCAAAATAAGACTGTTACATTCTTCTTATTTTACTTTACTGCATTTCCCTTTGACTCTCTGAGTCTAAAGACCATAGCAATTTACATTGAAGTTGGATTTATCTTATGTATTTCTCTCACCATAAGTCTCAAAGTGTTAACGTTTTTTCTGTGTAGAGTTATTATTATTGTTATTATTTTTGGCTGTGCTGCACAGCACGTGGGATTGTAGTTTCCCGACCAGGGATCGAACCAGAGATCCCTGCATTGGAAGCGTAGAGTTGTAACTGCTGGGCCGCCAGGGAAGTCCTGTACAGGGTTATTATTACAGGTTGGGATAATTATTAAATAAAAAATTAATTGGAGGGCTTCCCTGGTGGTGCAGTGGTTGAGAGTCCGCTTGCCGATGCAGGGGACACGGGTTCGTGCCCCGGTCCGGGAAGATCTCACGTGCCGCGGAGCGGCTGGGCCCGTGAGCCATGGCCGCTGAGCCTGCGCATCCGGAGCCTGTGCTCCGCAACCGGAGAGGCCACAACAGTGAGAGGCCCAGGTACCGCAAAAAAAAAAAAAAAAAAAAAAAAATTAATTGGAAATGCATCACATAATGAGACAGAAATTTAAAAAATTAGTTCTTGTATCTGTGGATGAATTTTGCTAGAATGAAACAGAGTTAACATCAGTATAAAATCTGTTTTCATTTTTTATATTTGTAAGCATTTGAAACCTTGTTCATTAGAGAAGAAATGGAAAGCTGGTTATTTTTGTGTCAGTTGATTCTTTGGACTCCTTTCAAGTTAAATGCCAAAGAAAAATCAACTAGTGCTCTTTCATTAGAATAGGGGAAAAAAGTTTTTATCAGTGAGTTGTTTGACTTGGTCTTTATTTAACAAGCTTAAAAACAGGAAGTTGGAAATCATCTGATTTATAAAAGGATACATAGCTCAGTTAGAGAGTGACTTTCTCAGCAGTGTTTTGAATTGTCTCTTTGTTGCCTGAGGTTTCTACATTGCAGGGCAATGCACTGATGTGAGATCTAGCTCGGGAAGGTCTGCCTTTCTTTCATAGACTAGGAAAGGGCTCTCCTGAAAGGGGAGGAGGGAACGGAGAGTCAGCATGGTGCCCTGAGGACATTTGTTCTCAGGAAGATCGCTTTTAGACCTTTGAGGATCCTGAAATGGGCTCCTCTAAGGACTGCCTGAGAGCTTAAGGGAAAGCTTTTGCACACTCCTACCCCAGTTAGAAGACCACTCACTTAGGAATGTGAATGAAAAATATTGCCTGCCGTATCAGTTAACAAAGAATGTTGTAGCCATCAAGCAACACCACAGCCTCCATCCCCCTCCCCCAAGGTGAGCCCTGCGGGAGCTCAGGATGGAAACATAATGCCCACCATAGGATCATCTGCCACTGTAGCCATCCCTGCACTGTCCCCCCCCCACCCCCAAAGCTGTACTCTGAGGAAACTCATGAGAAAACACAGGTTACTGGCCCCAGATAGCTGAGGTGCATATCAAAGGAATGATTTCAGTGAGCCCAGACTCTTGCATGTTCCCATACATAGAAAAGCACTAAATTCCTTAACTTGAGATATCTGGTTTTCTTTTAACAGTGATCTTTTGATGTTCCAACTACCTGGTCTTTGTTGCAAAAACTCCTATATATCCTGGCTCCCCACCTTGCCTCTTCTGAGCTAGCAGTCTCTCAGAGTAATCTGAGATCCTGTGTCCCGGGCTTAAGTCCTCAGATTTGTCCACTGAATTAAACATAACTTTCGACTTTTAGGTTGTGCATTTTTCTTAGTTGACAGGAACAATGTAGATATGTTTACACTATTGGAAATGGGCCCTTTTGGAATAAAACCTTAAGGATTTGGAGTTGTTTAACGTGTGAGAAAAGCAAGAGAATGGAAAGGAATATAAAAGGATATAGTCCAGTGGGTGGTGAGCAGTTACTCTTCATTTTATTGAAAACATAATAAGAATCAATATAATGAATTTAGACCAGAGTCCAAAAGGGTTCTACCATTGGGATGTATCATTAATCCTTTTTTCTTGAGAGATGTTTTAGAAAGTTATAATAATAAAATTTTCAAGCTTTGGGAGAATGCTAGTAACATATTTCCTTTGATCAAGGATGGTCCAGGATAAAAGGCACGGATAGAGTGAAAATTATTTTCAATAAATTTTACTTGATTTGACTGTATGGGGGAGGAGTTACTAACTGATTATAGCAGTATATTGGGCTCTGTTTTCAGGTAAAGTTCTGCTTTGGTCACTTACTAGCTGTGTAACCCTAGCAGATTTATTAATTGTCTCCAAGCCTCGGTTTCCTTATCTGTAAAGCAAGACCTACTTCATACGAGAGTGAGGATTAAATGAGATAATATGAAATAATTAAATGTAAACTGTTTTGCATGCTCCTGGCACATACTAAGTGCTCAGTAAACAATAACTAGTAGCCAAAAACTGGAAGGAATTTCAGTAAAAAAGCCTTGTTCATTAGAGCTTGTAAGAAGAAATCTTTGACTTTTGACAGTCTCTTAATTTTCCAGTTTTAATTCAGCTGTCAGTTACCTGGTAACTTCTCTGTGAATAGGTGTGGATGTCAGCGTCCCCGATATGAGAAGCAGTGCTGAAATGCATGATAACAATTAGTGAATCTTCAGTGAATTCATCAATAAATTTAAGATATTTATTTTATAACTAGTACTCATAGAAAATGTTTTATTAAGAAATAAAAAAATTGAGGAACCTTTTTCTGCTATGACCAAAGATGAATTCATTTTTAACCAAGAAAATTACATTTAATCATCGAGGGAATATTTATCAGAAAATATCTGGTACTGAAATTGTGACATCCTTCTCCTCAGATGTTTCATATACCACTTCTTGGCTCTCCAATACTATGATTTTTTTTTTTTTAGCATCAGTTTGCCTTCACCAGACTGTAAGTTCTAAGAATGTATGTTCTGCTGTAACCACAAAACATTTTAATGTAATTTGAATAAATAAAAATTGATTAAATGAAAAAAAGAATTAGTGAATCTTTCAGTCCCTTGGATGTGGTGAAGGCAGTAACAGCATGGAGAGGATTGAGAGTCTCTGGTTCTCACCCTTGGTACAGTCACTAACCAGCAATGGTCATGGGCAGATGATTGGACGGCAGTGCCATTTGCTAAGAAATGAGGCTGTTGGTCAAACCTGTGTGCAAAGGGCATGTGGCATATGGTTAGTGTAAATGGGTGAGGTTGCAGGAATGTAATACAATAGATGCAAAATTGCCTGGATTGTGGTCAAAGGTGATACCTGCCCTATTACACAGCCTTTACAAAGCCTGGTCTGGCTTTGCAGAGCAGCCAAGCAAAAGTCCCTGTGGGAGAGGCGTACTGAGCAGGACTTCCAATATATGCTCTCAGGGGTAGAAGGGTCTTAAAGCTCGTTTTCAGCTCCGTAAATCTTATTCCTTGGATACATTTCATCCCTTAAAAAAGAAAACCAATTGAATTTGATGTCCTCCTGAATTTTTTGTTATCAATACTTGCAAGGAGATCCTTTCATATAATAGACCAAATAATGCAAAAAAGAAAAAAAATGCAAATATAAGAACATAAAAAGATGTGTCAGCAAAAGAATTAAAATTATGTTGGCAGCTTTCTTTTTCCTTTTAGGAAAAGAGGAACTTTTCTAAAAGATGAAAATGGTTGGTGATAGGAAGTCAACATTTAATAAAATGAATATAGGCAGAAAGTCCTTTCAGCACTGTCAGATTCTGATGAAAACATATTTAAGAATAGATGTGATTTCTCAGCCTGCAAATTTATATTTGTCAAAGAAGCACTTCTGTGAGGATTCCAGAGGTACTCTGATCTTATAGGCCTCCCTTGTCTTTTCTTAGAATAAGTCCTCAAACTGAAGTAGGAACTGCTAATTAGCACAGACACAAATCTTCACCTTGTAACACTACTTAAATCTTCAAAAGAATAAACTGGAGCTTGTGAAGACTGCAGAGCAAAGGTAATTGCCCAGTTTTCTTAAAAAAAAAAAAAGTGAAAAGCGGCGTAAGGTTAACTTTCTATTTCCTGGGAAATCCTACAGTAGGACTCTTGACGTGGCTACCTTCCCTTTGAAGAGAGAGGTAGATAAGATTGATGGTCTGGTCACTTTCAGGATGTTCCACTTGATAATTTAGAATACTTGCAAAAGCATCGTAGCTCATCTAAATACCACTTTAGAAATTTCCACTTTCTCTCACGAGGGCAAGAGAGGCAAAGGTGTGCTCATTATCACTATACCTGGCTTCTGACAATTAGCCATATTCCAGAAGCATCATCAGAAGTCAGGGTAAGCCTTGTTGCAGGGCGAGTTGGGGGTTCCACACACCTAATTAGCCAGGATCAAATTATTCAGCATCAAACGGGAAACCAGCTAGGACTTCCAATTATAGTTCAGAAATGTTTTCTGTTTTGCATTGCAATAAAAATAACAGTCTGGAGTGATAGAATCAGATAAGGCACAGTTACAGGAAATGCTGAGGGAACAATTACCAAGAAGTGAAATTAGAAAGCTGTAAATTGATGGGTGAAACCTGACTGGAATAAACAGAGCCTTCCTCTCAATACATGGTTCTCACGAAGGCAATGACATCTTTAGCCTTGTAGGTCATGAACATTCCAGGAATGGACCAGTTTTTATAAGACTGGTTTAATCATGAATGGGGTGGTGCCAGGCATTAAATTCTCACTTGATATTACACTTTGAATCTCCAGTGAGACTTAACCAGGTATGCAGGGTAGAAGCTTGTTCCTGGCAAAGCGTATTGTATTTTAATAAATGGCAGTGGTGTATTTCTTAAACTAAGGAGCTTTCAGCTGAAGCCAACTAGTGATTATAGTTGATAACGGAAGCGTGTCCTTTCTTAATTGGTAGAAGTATGAATGATTCTCTTCACGTTGGTTCAGGTTATTCATTTATGACAGAGATGTTTAACAACGCATATAAAAATCCTTCCTTTCTGGGCGATGGGAAGGAGGAGGCAAGAAATCCCATGACAATTCAGAGTTTTAGAACTGGCATCTGGAGTTATCAAGCCGATCTTTAGACTTAATTCAATTGTTTGCTATCCAGATAGAGCAACTTGGTGAGAGAGAAATGATATTGCACTTCAATGATTAAGCACTTAGAAAATGCTTAAAACTGTTGTCTGTATCTTAAGCCAAAATGTCTAAAATTGTGTATTGAAGGCTTCTCTTTACATAATTATACTTGAATGTATTTATCATAACTTATGTAATTGTATAATGAAGGGCTATTTTGAGTGGACTCTGCGGCCAAGGGCATTGAACTGGTCAGACATCCTCATACAGGGTGGTAGAGAATGCTTATAATGCTTTGGTCTGTGTTAAGAACACTCTCACACACACTCATTTAGAGGTACGCAGTATTTCTAAAGGGTAATAATGTATTAGCTTCACATTTCTGCTGTCTCATTGCTACAAACCCAGTGGCTCAAAACAACAAACATTTATTATCTTGCAGTTCTGTAAGTCAGAAGTCCACAATGGGTCTCCCTGGGTTAAAAATCAAAGCATTAGGCACAGCCACCTTCTTCTGGAGGCTCTAAGAGAGAATCCGTTTCCTTGCCGTTTCCCGCTTCTAGAAGATTCCTGCATTCCTTCAAAGCCAGCAGTCAGTAGAGTGTTGTTTCACACTGTATCACTTGGAGAATGACTCTTGTATCTCTCTTTTCCAAATTTAAGTACTCTTGTCATTAACTAGGGCCCACGAGCTAGTCCAGGATAATCTCCCTATTTTAAGGTCATCTGATCAGCAACCTTAATTCCATCTGCAACCTTAATTCCCCCTTGCTATGTAACGTACCATATTTACAGGTTCCGGAGATTAGGATGTGGACATACTTGGGGAGGGCATAATTCTGCCTTCCACAGTAAGTATTATTATTACCCATTTTCAGGTGATAAAATGCAGAGAAGTTAAGTAATTTGCACAAAGTTATATAGCTAGGAAGGATCGGGGAAGAATTTGAACCTGACACTGAAATCCATTCTTTTAATCACTCTACTATACTATGTCTATTGATATTTTACCAGCAGGAGATTGGATCATCCAAGTTCAACAATATCAACATACCCCTTAGCTAGAACCTGCACGTGCTTCACATAGTGGCCATGGGTCTCTGACCTAGAGGAGTAACTAGGGATGACTGTATCTCTTTCAGGATAGTACTTGCTGGCTTTGATCTTTTGTAGTCCCAACCTACGTAAGACAAGGTAGTTGCGTTTTTCTACCTTATTAACATACATAAAAAAATAAATTTATTTATTTAATTTATTTTTGGCTGCGTTGTGTCTTTGTTGCTGTGCACGGGCTTTCTCTAGCTGTGGCGAGCGGGGGCTACTCTTTGTTGCGGTGCGCTGGCTCTAGGCAAGCGGGCTTCAGTAGTTGTGGTGTGCGAGCTCAGTAGTTGTGGCTTGTGGGCTCTAGAGCGCAGGCTCAGTAGTTGTGCAGCAGTTGCTCTGTGGCATGTGGGATCTTCCCGTACCAGGGCTCGAGCCCGTGTCCCCTGCATTGGCAGGCAGATTAACCACTGCACCACCAGGGAAGCCCAACATACATTTATCAAATCCTTTTTGAGGGTTTATCAGACTTTATGGTTGTCTCTGAGGAACCCAGGTTAGTAAAATATTGCTCCTGCCTTCAAAAAGTTCACAGTCACTGGCAGAAAGAGACAAAGGAACAGTTACAAGGAAGTGTGGTAAGTGCTATTACAGAATAGTGTACAAGATTGAGTTCTATTAATTCTGCCTCCAAAGCATATCTTGACTCTATTTCTTCCCCATGGCCTTCCCATAGTCCAAGCCACCACTGTCTCTGTTACCTGGACAATAGTTTCCTCATTTGTCTCTCTGCTTCCCCTTTTGAATTCCTACAAGATACTCTCCAAAGATCAATTAATTATCTAGAAAATGCAAATTAGATCTTATATCACCCCTGCTTAAAACCCTCCAGGAGCTTCCACTGTACTTAATATACACTAAACTCTGTAACAAGTTCTGAAACCCCCTACAGGGGCTGACCCTTGTTCCTCTCTGTAAACATGTCTCCTACTCCCCTCCATCTTGCTCACTGTTCTCTCACCAGCCTACCTTCTTCAAGTTCTTTTCAGCCTGGCCCTTGCACATGCTGTGTCCTCTGCTTGGTGTGCTCTCCCTTCTTGCTCTGCTCATGATGGTTCCTATTCCTCTTTCAGGTCTCAGCTGACCTGACCACTTACATAGGGGCCTCCTCCCCTCATTGTTTCTTCCACAGCCCTCTGTTTCTTTCCTAAGAATTTGTACTGTCTGTAAGTTTCCTGAAGGCAGCAACCATAGCTAGAGTCCTGCACAGTGCCTGGCACACACAATACCTGCACAGGTACACAATGAGTATTAAAATAAAATCCCAAGTAGCAGAAAAGGAAGCAATTAATTCAGTCAAAAGAGATAATACTAGTACCTTCCCCTAGGGTTGTAGTGGGGGCTAGAGGAGAGTTGGACGAAAGGAGGGAATTCACAATGCGCTTAGCATGGCATCTGGAGTAAATGGGGTGTTAGCTACTGTTACTTTCATAAATGGATCAGGCCGTGTTTAAATGCAGACTTCTATACCTACTTATCTTTTTCAAGGGCATTTTAATTTTTTAAGAGTGAGAATAAATGGAGGCTTTGTCTCCACTAAAGCTGTGTTTCATCCCACTTTCAGGTCTTTGTGTTAAAGAGCTTCTCCAGAGGACTTTCCCTTCCTCCTTACATTGAGGGCAGCTTTCTCTCTGGTTCCTGTTCCATCTTTTGCCCTAAGAACTGTCTGCCCTAATTGGACACAGACCACTGCTTACTTAGCTTAACAATTACTTAGCTTAACAATAACAATTCTGCTTGTTAATAAACAGAATTAATCTTGATTAAGCCAATTTATTCAAATAATATTCTATTCTGATTCCTTGGGGGTCTGTTTCCTTAGGCCTTTAGGCTTCTGTTTTAAATTCACAATTTTTTTTTTTTCTCTCTGAGGGCATTTCCTTCCTTACTTCATTCTCAAAGTAAACATGTTTAATGTGTAAAAAAAGAGCTTATGGGGGCATCCCTGGTGGCGCAGTGGTTGAGAGTTCGCCTGCTGATGCAGGGGACACGGGTTCGTGCCCCGGTCCGGGAGGATCCCACATGCAGCGGAGCGGCTGGGCCTGTGAGCCATGGCCGCTGAGCCTGCGCGTCCAGAGCCTGTGCTCTACAACGGGAGAGGCCACAACAGTGAGAGGCCCGTGTACCGCAAAAAAAAAAAAAAAAAAAAAAAAGAGCTTATGGTTGGAAATAAATGGGAGGCAAAACTCCCCTTTGTTCCCTTGAATCCGGCTGGTTGTATTTCCTTTTGCTTGTTATTTGAACTAAGAGGTGTATTAATGGCAAAGGCAGATTTGTTTCCTTGCTTGGAGGTGGTTAGTCAGCTCAGAACAGGCCTGATTGGTTTGTTTTTACTGCCAGATGGCCCGGGCTCACCAATCCACCGTCAAAACAGGGCTCGTAGGTCATCATTTCCCTGCTGAAGTCAATGGAGATCAATTTTCCAGCCTCTAGAAACAGCTTCCACAAATCTCTGAAAGCCATTTGCAGAAAAAACTGTCCGGCCTGATTCAATCAGCCTGCTTCCAAAGTTCATCATCTGTCTTGACTCCTGATGTCATTCTTGTTCATAGTCTGAGCTGCTCTGGCTGGTCCCCTGCCTGAAGAACATTTTTTTGAGATGTTCTCCCACCTGGAAGGACTGGAAGGCACTAAACTTTTTACATTATCTTCCCTGGTCCCCACATAATGAAACATGTGGTTTCAATAGGCATATAGTCTGAGGTTATTAGTAGACTTTTTCTTTTGCTGCACTGATATATATAGAGGACTTAACCATAAGGCATTGCCCTTGTTAAGCTTGACACCTAAAAAACAAGGTTACTGTTGGAGAAGTAACTGTAAATGGTCATGGATTGCCCACTCTTTAGAGGAGTCATTTATTCAGGTCTGATATTTTGTTTTAATTCTTAAGAGGAAGCAGTTATTTCAGGAGGAGTTGTTATTCTGCATAGTAGGTCTAACGTAAGCTCTCTCATATGCATTTAGTTCTTCTCAACCAAGATTCCACAAAGGAATTATGCCCTAATGTGTTAAGGAGTCCAATGGATATAATGAATTAACTTCTTGCCTATGTCTCTAGAATGGTACTAGCCTTGTTCCATTCTTGGAAGAATTGAGGAAAAAGTTACATACCAATCATATTCTGTAGGATTCAGTTCTCTAGTGGAACTCTGATTGAGAAAAACTGTAGGGAATCTAGTGTCTACTTTAGAATCAAGTTTTCATAGAATCACCTGTTTGTGTAGTTCTCAAAGTCTTGTGTTAGAGAGGAAGCCTCTATTCTTATACGCAAGGCAACTTCAGTTGTTTCTCTTGGATTCAGGACAGTCTCTGGTCTTTATTTCCTCTTAGCGTAAATACAATACACTCACACTGTAAATTCTTGTTCTAGTCTTTGTTCTGTGAGTTACTACTTCTCTGACATTTTCTAATCCCTCCTAGTCCACATTAGGAATAATAATATGAATCCTTCTATCTCAAAGGTGGATCAAAGAAGAAAATATCCTTGAAAGTACTTCATAAAATATAAAGCCATATAACTATTGTAATGATTTAGGCAACTAGAACTGTAGGAATGGGCAGTGGACTTAGATGGATCCACATAAACATGGAGTTCAAGTCCAGATGGACATAGCAGGTTATACACCCAATTTAGACAGCCAGAAAAGTTGGCACAAAGCATCAGTGATCAGGACACTTGATACTGAAGAATGGGGTTCCATCAGCCATCTTGAAGAGGTGGTACACAGAGCAGAGGTACTGAATCTGAAAGAAGATGGGTGATAGCACCCAGCTGTAGTGAGGGGAGGTCCTGTCGGCCTGAGGAAAACAATAGGGGGACTCCTTTGGGCCAACCTGTGTTATGTTAGTAAAATTCACTAGTGGAGCAAGTGCAAGAGTAGAGCATTGAAGCTATTTAAATTAGCATATGCCTGAGTATACTAGGGGCCACAGAACCAAGCTATATGCTCAATTCAACTTTTACTTAAGGGATGTATATGGAAGTCATCTCAAATTGATGATTGTCTTAGATTCTGACATATAGGAATTTACTATCAAGGAGGACAAACAGCAAATGTATATGAAAAACTATATGTCACAAGTTGGAAATATAATGATAAAAATAATACTTAAAATTATTGAGCACATGTGATATGTTAGGTAGCATTTTAAGCGCTATTCTTATTTAATCCCTGCAACAACTTAATAAGAAAGGTATCGATTTTATCTTCTCCATATTACAGTAGGGAAATTGAACCCTAGAAAGTGTAAGTGACTTGCCCAAGGTGACGCAGGCAATGATTGGCGTAGCCATATTTTGACTGCAGAGTGAATATTCCTATCCTCCATTCTAGGCTGCTTTAAGGCAGATGTTAATAAAGTGCTTGTCAGTAGAATGACCTTAAAGAGCTGGGATGGCAAAGCCAGATAAGACCATGAGAAATAACCAGAATTTAATTGAACATCATTTTAATATATTTATGAGTTATAAGGTCCTCTCAGATGTGGAGGATATGAAAAATTGCAGGATTCTGTCATATGCAAAGATAGTTGTAACTAGATGGAAGGATATTTAAAATCTTAAGAGGCAAAGAAATTCAAAATCCAAACAAGTAATGTATAGCCTGAGTTGGTTATGAAGCACTCAAGATTCACTTCTCTTGCTTTGAAGCTCCCATTATGGACTGTAAACAGGACTCAGTAGACCACATGAGGAATTCACTGAGCACTGAAAAAAGTAAAATAAGCTTGAAGAGAAAAGGATAAAGAGCTAGAGATGAGTTGAATAAATGTTGCAAACATTATGAGTTTGAGATATCTGTTGAATTTAACATTTTATTTCAGAGAACAGAGTGTAATTAAACCAAATAGTTTAAGGACTATGAATAGTTTGGGGTAATCTTTTTTTATGAGCGTTTAATGCATTAATTTATTTGCCTACTTCGCGTCTTTACTTAATTGTCACCTTTCTAGTGAGTCTTTCTTAGCCACCCAATTAAAACTGTACACTCCTTCCCAGCATCACATAATACATGGGACTCCTTATCCACCCTCTCTGCTGTATTTTTATTCATAGCACTTATCATCTTATAATATTCTTTTTTAAATTATACTTGATTTACAGTGTTTCAGGTGTGCAGCAAAGTGATTCAGTCATCTATCTATGTAACTAGTCTTTTTTCAGATTCTTTTTCATTGTAGGATATTACAAGATATTGAATATAGTTCCCTGTGCTATACAGTAGGTTCTGTTGTTTATCTATTTTACATATAGTAATGTGTGTATGTTAATCCCAAATTCCACATTTATTCCTCCACCCACCCCCTTTCCCCTTTGGTAACCATAAGTTTGTCTTCTATGTCCATAGGTCTATTTCTGTTTTGTAAACAATTTCATTTGTATCAATATTTCAGATTCCACATATAAGAGATATCATATGATATTTGTCTTTCTCTGTCTGACTTACTTCACTTAGTATATAATCTCTAGGTCCATCCATGTTGCTGCAAGTGGCATTATTTCATTCATTTTTTTTTTTTTTTTGGCCATACGCGGGCCTCTCACTGTTGTGGCCTTTCCCGTTGTGGAGCACGGGCTCCGGACGCACAGGCCCAGCGGCCATGGCTCACGGGCCCAGTCGCTCCGCGGCATGTGGGATCCTCACGGACCGGGGCACGAACCCACGTCCCCTGCATTGGCAGGCGGACTCTCAACCACTGCACCACCAGGGAAGGCGTATTTCATTCGCTTTTGTTGCTGAGGAATATTCCATTGCATATATATACCATATCTTCTTTATCCATTTTTCTGTTGATGGACATTTAGGTTGCTTCCGTATCTTGGCAATTGTAAGTAATACTGCTATGAATATTGGGGTAAATGTATCTTTTCGAATTACTGTTTTTGTTTTTTTTTGGATATATACCCAGGAGTGGAATTGCTGGGTCATATATGGTAGTTCTATTTTTAGTTTTTTGAGAAACCTCCATACTGTTTTCCACAGTGGCTGCACCAATTTACATCCCCCAAAACAGTGTAAAAGGGTTCCCTTGGGCTTCTCTGGTGGCGCAGTTGTTGAGAGTCCGCCTGCCAATGCAGGGGACACGGGTTCGTGCCCTGGTCCGGGAGGATCCCATGTGCCACGGAGCGGCTGGGCCCATGAGCCATGGCCGCTGAGCCTGAGCGTCCAGAGCCTGTGCTCCACCACGGGAGAGGCCACAACAGTGAGAGGCCCGCGTACCGCAAAAAAAAAAAAAAAGGTTCCCTTTTCTCCACATCCTCATCGACATTTGTTATTTGTGGTCTTTTTTGATGATAGCCATTTTGACAGGAGTGAGGTGAGATCTCACTGTGGTTTTGATTTGCATTTCTCTGATGATTAGCAATGTTAAGCATCTTTTCTTGAGCATGTTCGTTTTTCTCTATTTTGCTTTAGGCAAATTAAAATCCCCTAGGAGGTCTTAAGGTAGGTAGGTGAAGCTATTTGGCTGACTGCTTATTTTATAGGTAGAGTGAGAAGAGTTTTGGTCTGTAATTTTCCCATGATAGAGCTGGTGGTAGGGCCTGCGTTCAATGATCAGAATTGCTGTGTCAGAGTATGTAGTTTCCTAGTGAAGCTATATTAACTTTAAGTTGAAATGCTCATGGTACAATGCCATGTAATATGATTATAGAAAGATCACATCACCCTAATATTTTATTCACAGGGTCATGCTTTGACTAAACCACTCAGAAAAATAATTTAAGTGGATGTACCCTAGTAGACTCAGTTTAGAAAGTATGCTATTTCTTATTTAAATATTTTTATTTTTATTAGTTAGGAAAAAATACAATGTAAACTGTGAAACTGTACTGAGTGAATTTTATTTTTTCCAGAATCAATTCAGTATGATGGTTTCTAGATTGGGTTCCCCAGGAGAAGAACTTGAGATGGCACCTTAGTAAATCATATGATTTATTGGGGGGAAAGTACTATCTATAGAAAGGCAGGGAAAAAAAGATAAGCAAGAATGTAGTCTCAGCTGTAGGCCAGCTCACTCTGAACCCACAAGGAAGCCCTGGAGTGTAAATTGTTTTGTAGAGTCGATCCCATCTTGAGGCACGTTCTATCCAGTCATTGACCAAGATCTGCCTCCTGGTGGCAGTGGGTGAAGCTTCCTGTGCAAGGCAACTCACATTTGACAGAGGGAAATTCTCCTAGAAGGGGGCAGAGTTGTCATTACTCAATACTCATAGCTAAGGGTAGGTGTGCTGGCTTAAAAAGGACATTTGGATGGAGCTGGAGGAATCAGGCTCCCTGACTTCAGACTATACTACAAAGCTACAGTAATCAAGACAGTATGGTACTGGCACAAAAACAGAAAGATAGATCAATGGAACAGGATAGAAAGCCCAGAGATAAACCCACACACATATGGACACCTTATCTTTGATAAAGGTGGCAGGAATGTACAGTGGAGAAAGGACAGCCTCTTCAATAAGTGGTGCTGGGAAAACTGGACAGGTACATGTAAAAGTATGAGATTAGATCACTCCCTAACACCATACACAAAAAATAAGCTCAAAATGGATTAAAGACCTAAATGTAAGGCCAGAAACTATCAAACTCTTAGAGGAAAACATAGGCAGAACACTCTATGACATAAATCACAGCAAGGTCCTTTCTGACCCACCTCCTAGAGAAATGGAAATAAAAACAAAAATAAACAAATGGGACCTAATGAAACTTCAAAGCTTTTGCACAACAAAGGAAACCATAAACAAGACCAAAAGACAACCCTCAGAATGGGAGAAAATATTTACAAATGAAGCCACTGACAAAGGATTAATCTCCAAAATTTACAAGCAGCTCATGCAGCTCAATAACAAGAAAACAAACAACCCAATCCAAAAATGGGCAGAAGACCTAAATAGACATTTCTCCAAAGAAGATATACAGACTGCCAACACATGATAGAATGCTCAACATCATTAATCATTAGAGGAATGCAAATCAAAACTACAATGAGATATCATCTCACACCAGTCAGAATGGCCATCATCAAAAAATCTAGAAACAATAAATGCTGGAGAGGGTGTGGAGAAAAGGGAACACTCTTGCACTGCTGGTGGGAATGTGAATTGGTTCAGCCACTATGGAGAACAGTATGGAGGTTCCTTAAAAAACTACAAATAGAACTACCATACGACCCAGCAATCCCACTACTGGGCATATACCCTGAGAAAACCAAAATTCAAAAAGAGTCATGTACCAAAATGTTCATTGCAGCTCTATTTACAACATCCCAGAGATGGAAACAACCTAAGTGCCCATCATAGGATGAATGGATAAAGAAGATGTGGCACATATATACAATGGAATATTACTCAGCCATAAAAAGAAACGAAATCGAGCTATTTGTAATGAGGTGGATAGACCTAGAGTCTATCATACAGAGTGAAGTAAGTCAGAAAGAGAAAGACAAATACCGTATGCTAACACATATATATGGAATTTAAGAAAAAATAAATGTCATGAAGAACCTAGGGGTAAGACAGGAATAAAGACACAGACCTACTGGAGAACGGACTTGAGGATATGGGGAGGGGGGAGGGTGAGCTGTGACAGGGCGAGAGAGAGTCATGGACATATATACACTAACAAACGTAAGGTAGATAGCTAGTGGGAAGCAGCCGCATGGCACAGGGATATCGGCTCGGTGCTTTGTGACTGCCTGGAGGGGTGGGATAGGGAGGGTGGGAGGGAGGGAGACGCAAGAGGAAAGAGATATGGAACATATGTATATGTATAACTGATTCACTTTGTTATAAAGCAGAAACTAACACACCATTGTAAAGCAATTATACCCCAATAAAGATGTTTAAAAAAAAAAAAAGGACATTTGGGCAGAGTACTGATAACATCCATTAAAGTACACACCCCTGCAGTGCTCAGATCATTTTGTTCTCACATTAAGTTCACTCCATTCAAATACATCATGAAAATTCTGGGTGGTTACAATTTCTGGAAAAACTTAGAAAAGGAAAGTTAGCAGGATTAGATACAGCCCTCCACTGCAGTAGTTTGTCCTAGATCATCACTGATACTCATAGTTTCCCTCCCTTCCCACCCTTACCAGACTCCTATTCCCTTTTGGTGAGTACTTGGTGAATACTTCTGCTGGTCTAGGTGGTTTGCTTGGTGAATCAGTCCAGATCCCACTGGCTTTGTTATCCTGTCTGCTTAGTTGTTTGGTGCCTTTTCTGAGAGGTCTGAGCCTTTGGCTCCAGGTCCTTATTAATCTGTGGTTGCTGTGACCTGTCCATTTACAGTTGTGATTGGGCATGGTAATAGCTGGATATGTCCATTGGATCACTTTAATGCCTAACACATTTTTTTCAAGCACCTGTTATGTTGTTGCAGCAGTCTTACCTCCCGATGATTATTGCAGTTTTTCTGCAAGTATGGTAACCTTTTTCTTTGCTGCTGGTGTATTTTATGAGGATCCCAAAGTGACCAGGAATTAGCTGTAGCTTTCAGTTTAGTGGAGCTCTCACTTTTTTCCCTAGTGGAAGGGTTCCGCCTCTGGAAACCAGGACCTCTTGACCCACGAAGACTAAAATCTTGGGGGTAGAGAAGGAAACACTCCCTAAGTGGGTCACTAGGAGTTTATAAGCGGGGTCTCTCCTATTCTGTCACTGGGTTCCTGAACCTGTGTGTTCTGGCTGTTGAGGCACAGTACTATATACTAGCCATTGGTTTAAGGTCTGCTGTATCTTGAAGAATAATGTCCCATCTCTCCAGGTGTCATCTCCAAGCTGGCACATCAGCTATGACTTCAAAAGGCTGTTTCATAGCTCTGTCAGGTTGGCAACGTCTGAATGGTGTGATACATGATAGGGTCTATAGATGCCATGGTTGTCAGCCTATACTACTTAAGTGCATTCCTGAGTCTGAGGTGATGGTATATAGGATCCATGTTGGTATATCAGAAACTTTGTGAGTCCTTGGATAGTGGTGCTGGATGAGACACCTGTAGGTGGTAAAAGCAACTCCACACCTCAAGTATATATCATTTCCAGCCAGCATAAACATTGCCCTTTCTAGGAAGGAAGGCGTCTAATGTAATTAATTTGCTACTAAGTGACCCATTGGTAGGGAAGATGGTACCATCTTAGGGGCTCATTGTTGGTTTCTATGGCTGGTAGGTCAGATACTTCTCAGCAGCTGTAGCCAGATCAGCCTTGGCGAGAGGGAGCCCAACTTGTGATCCCAAGAATAGACTCCAGTTCTGCCAAGGTGATGACTCTGCTCATGAGAACATTGTGTACATGCGAGGGTGGCTCAAGACAGAGTCTGGCTGACATCCACTGGCCGACTCATCCTGTCTGCTTGACTTTTTAGTGCTTTTTCTGAAGTATGTTCTCTCTGGTGGACATTAATGTGTGATTCAAAGGTCCTCACATTTGTGCCCACTCCCATAGGTCTATCGGCTTCCCTCTTCCCAGACCTCCTTGTTCTCGATCTTCTAGTCTTCCAGGCCCCTGACCAAGCACCTATGAGTCTTTGAATATCTTTACTTCATGCCCTTTATTCTCCACACAAATTAGGTGACTGGCTATTGTGCCCATTGGGAGAATTTCCCCTCTCCATTGTCTTTCAGGTCTACTTGAGGGGGCTACAGTGCAGCAGTGGTCCATGTCTGCCTGCCCACACATACTGAGCTGACCCACCCGTGACTCAAGCTTGGGAATTTTTGCCCTCCATCAGCTGGTCACAGGGAACACCCATTCCCACCCCCCAAGAGCTGGGAGGAAGGCATCAGAGCAACAGTGGTAGATGACATGGGGATCTGGGACCCTTGTTAGGCCAGCTTACTTGAGACCTAGGGATCAGCCTGAGCCTGATCTTAAATGTACTGCTTCCTTTTATTCTGAATTGTTGCTGGGCCCACTGGAATTTATGGTGAGTTGAATAAAGATTTAAAGAAAGTGATGGAGTGACCTGTGTGGGTATCTAGGAGAAACTTATTGCAGCTGTAAAAAAGCAATGAAGAGACTCTTTATATTGATAATGGAAAGATCTGAAAGATGCTTAGTAAGTAAAAAAAAAAAAAAAAGCAAGGAGTAAATAGAAACTGTTTAAAACTGATAAATGATGAAGTAGGCATAATTCACCATTTAGCTATATGGTGGTAACCAACAAAGGAACTACAAGCAGAAACTGATGGAAGTGAGTTTATCTGAGAAGAGAGATTATTGGTAGGTCAGAAAAGGGCCATGAACTGCTACTTTTCATTTAGTAGCTTTCTGTACTGTTTTAGGTTTTTTCTTTTTCTTTTTATTGTAGACATGGAGCAAGAAGACAGTGTAAGAGGGACTGAGGAAAAGAGGAGCAGGAGATGATATGGTTTTGGAGAATGTTCCAGGTCAGAAGCCTGGTGCGCTTTTCTGATGCTCATGCTAGAGTTACTGATCTTGACTCTATTTCAGATAGACTCTTCTGCCAATGTCCTGTAGTGGCTGTTAGGATCCATGGAAGCCCCTGGTGTCTCCTTTCCAACCCATTCCCCACCTGGTAGCATGGATGTTGGCAGATTCAAGTCTCAGTGCAAATGCTTCCACTGATGTGCTCTGTTGGGAGAATAAGCAATCATGCATTTACAAATCCTTTCATGGTACCTAGGGAAGTGTGGGGTCATTACACAGTACAGCTTCCTGCAGGAATGTGGAAGAGGCACCTCCAGTTACTTAAGTGTAAAGCATTATCCACATGAGGATCTTTGAACCTGCTTCTGCTTGAGTTGTCTTTTCCTGCAGCCTTTTCTATCTTATCCCTTAGGCCTTTGCCTTCCATGATGCTGATCCAAAGTTGCCTTGCCATCCCCCTCCTCCTGCCTGCTAGGCTCTATCTCAACCCTTTATTGCCTCCATTGTGTCTCCATTCATCCTTATTTATCTGTTTACTTATTTTTTGTCCATCTTACCCGATAGAACCTAAGCTTCACTTCAAGTTTATCATTTACTTAATATTTGTTGAGTGTTGAAAGTGGACTTGAACAAATTTACTTATTTTTTATGCCTTCCTTTACTCATCAGTGAAATGCAAGAGTTTTAAAAGCATTGGAAACATTTACATTAAATGAATAAATACTGAACTCTTTTTGCATTACTTGTGTATATATATTTGCTGCAATTCATTCATAGCAGTTAATGCTTTAAACAATCCACAATAAATGTGTTCTAAAAGGATTTGAAACAGTAAAACTCAAGCAATTTGACAAGTTGTCAGAAGGAACAAATTTCACGTGTGGTTGAAAATGTATACACGTGTGCGTTAGGTTAATGTTTGGCTGACAGTGACAGTAAACCCCAAATAACAGTGGCTTAGGCAAGATAGAAATTTACTTGATTTTCATATTAAAGTCTAAAGGTAAGTGGTGGGCCTGTGCTCTGTGGTTTCAGACATCTAGGCTTCCTACATTTTGCTTCTCTGCTCTGGATTTGCATTATGCGTCTGTGTTAAGATGCTCTTCTTAAGGCGTGTCATGCTCTGAGACATTAGACATGTCATGTAACATGACATGTAACATGTTCCTGTTCCAGCTATCATGTTAGTCCTCCAGCCAGCAGGAAGGAGGAAGGCAAAGTGGAAGCCTCCTTCCTGGAAGGACATTTCCTGGAAGTTGCATCTATTATTCTCCTTTACATCTTATTGTTCATAATTTGTCATATTGGTACATCTATCTTCAATGGTGGTTGGGAAATGTAGTATTTATTCTGGGCTGCCAGGTACTCAATTAAAAACAAAGGGTTCTTGTAATGAGGTGGATAGACCTAGAGTCTGTCATACAGAGTGAAGTAAGTCAGAAAGAAAAAGACAAATACCGTATGCTAACACATATATATGGAATTTAAGAAAAAAAATGTCATGAAGAACCTAGGGGTAAAGCAGGAATAAAGACGCAGACCTCCTAGAGAACGGACTTGAGGTTATGGGGAGGGGGAAGGGTGAGCTGTGACAGGGCGAGAGAGAGTCATGGGCATATACACACTAACAAACGTAGTAAGGTAGATAGCTAGTGGGAAGCAGCCGCATGGCACAGGGATATCGTCTCGGTGCTTTGTGACAGCCTGGAGGGGTGGGATAGGGAGGGTGGGAGGGAGGGAGACGCAACAGGGAAGACATATGGGAACATATGTTTATGTATGACTGATTCACTTTGTTATAAAGCAGAAACTAACACACCATTGTAAAGCAATTATACCCCAATAAAGATGTTAAAAAAAAAAAGTCATGAACCAATCCAAAAAAAAAAAAAAAACACAAAAACAAAGGGTTCTGTTACTATGAAAGAGTGTAGAATGGTTGTTGAGGGACAACTAGTGGTATTTGCTATAATACATGCCTACAATCATCTTTTTAGCAATGTCCTTTATTTTTTATGTAACAAGTTTTGGGTACATTGGAAGTTCTTTATGGTTACTCTGCTACATAGAAAGTAAATTTTGGAAGAACACTGTTGCTTCCATGTGTACCTTATGGTGTTGCTTTCCTACCTTTCCTGGTTTGTGATTTTCTTTTACAACCTGTTTGACATGCGTTTGACAATACACATTGTAGATGTGTTATCCGTCAAAGTATAGTTGAACCATTTTTAGTCTTGGCATTTGACATTGTATAAAAATTATCTTCATGCAAATTTGCAAGGTTAGGAATGCTAATCAGGGTAGGCTTACATTCCCTTCATACCAATTGTTTTGTTTTCATTATAAAAATCGTATTTGCTACTTCTATTTTTCTGTTACAAACTGCAGAGTTGCTATGTTACCTCAAATTCAATCTTCTCATGTTATTAAAGTAAGAACGAAAATAACTTAGTTTAATTGTATTGTTCTATAATTTGTCTTTATTGGAGCAAGGTAACTATGGCTTCTAACAGTGCATTTCACTATCACTGGGAAAATTTAAACAGTCTGAAGTAATTATAGTGTGCCTTTGTAGGGAGTAATGAATAGTGTCTCTGTTACTGAGAGCAGCTTCTCCTTTTCATAATGGTAATATATGGTAGAGAGTAATTCCCAGCTAATGGTGCATGACTCCCTAAGGTATGTGTCTTAGGAAAACTCCAAAATGGGGAGTTTGTAAAAGCATATTTACCAGAATACAGTTCCTCAGATGTCTGTATGTGGAACCCTATTTTTAAAATACAAACAGTGAAACATAAAGCATAAAAAACATTTTTTTTTTTTTTTGGTTGGTGAGGCTGCTTGGGAGATAGTATTTTTTTTTTTCTTATTAGTGATTCTCTCTGGAAAGCTTGAGATTTTACATTATGTAGAGGAGGAATGACCTAAGGGGTTACAAAGGGACTAAAGTAGTCTTTGATTATATTGGTGTTGATTCAAAATTTACTCATCCCTGCTAGAGTTTTTCTGTACTATCCAAAACCCAAATGCTTTTTCCAATTTTTTTCTTCCCTCTGTCTTCTAGAGTGATATTCTTTGTGGCTGCCTACTTATGTGTTCTTAGCTTTTGGAACTGACAGTGGTAAAAGTGAGTTATTTACCCTCTGTGGAAGCTCATCTCTATAAAGAGCTTTTCCCTAGGATAGTGTTTCCAAAACATATCTGTTATGATTTTCCTCTCATCTGTACTATTATTTACTTATTTTTCTTTAAATACACTCCCTTTCTAAAAATCTTTAAATTCATTTAAAAAAGAAATATTATTATTACAAGTAAAAACCAGTTTCGATTGTCACAAATAGGAGATAACTATAATAATAAATAAAATGAAAATAACCCCTACTCTGCACTGTCATTAAGTAAAGAACAAAGAAAAACAATAATTTCAAGTTATAAATGTAATTGATTTACAAAATGCATACCTAAAAGTAAGTTCCTTAAGGAGAAGAATGGAATTTTTTAGCAGTCAATAATAAGGAGATAGTAGGTTTAAAGTCACCTAGTTTAAAATAAAGTTGAAGTTCTACTTCAGTAGTATTGTTGTTTGATTTTGGTGTCACTTAGCACTGAGAGTGTCACTCACAGGTATATGTCGTCCGAAAGAGCCATGTTTCCATACCCTTCACTGAGTTCTTGTATGTATAAACATGGTATGTGGGGATCTATGTTAGAGATCTAGGCCATCATCATTAGTAATACTCCCAAGAAGTTAAGCAAGTCAATTCCTAAAGATGTGAAACATTCAAGCTCATGCCAGGGCACAGTGCCTTGTTCAGTCAGAATAAGATGGGTTACTGCAGTTGCAATTATTGTCTCATTCTAAGCCACAAGACCCTTGGGTGTGCTGTACTAGTTATATATAATATTTTTTCCTAAGATACTTTAAAATAAATACAGAATTATAAAAAATGTTTTCTGGTGTAACTCATAACTCGATGGTCACTGACCTCATCATATTGCCCATGAAGGAAGAGGTCCACATATATTTGGGTCAGGTAACAATCTGTAGAAGAGCACTGATTTAAGGAACTATTAAGAAATTTTCATCTGCACCAGGGTCTTTACTTGCATTTTTGTGCATGAGAAATTTCAGAGAATGATATATGTTTTAGGATATTTCAGAAAAAATTCTGGATCTCATCCCTAATGTATTTCTTCTATGCCTCATTTATCCTAAATGCAGAGGCAGATACCATTGATATTTGATAAGGCAGTGAAGATTCCTGGAAGTGTGTGGGAGACCCTATCATTGGATATTACTTTTCATACAAACAACTGCTAACCCAGAGTTAAGGTTATAGCATATGTCTTAGAGTGGTATCAATCTTCTGAGGGCACAAAGAAGGCTTCAAAACTCTCCAATTTGCAGCTTGTAGTAGCTCTTAGTATAAAAACAGGGGCTTTGAAATTCTGTTATAAAGGTTGGAAATTAGAAGATCTCCTTGCACTCTCTTAAGATCTTGTAAGGGGACTTCCCTGGTGGTCCAGTGGTTAAGACTCTGTGCTCCCAATGCAGGGGGCCTGGGTTCAATCCTGTGTCAGGGAACTAGATCCCGCATGCATGCAGCAACGAAGATCCTGTGTGCCGCCGCAACTAAGACCCGGCACAGCCAAATAAGTAAAAATAAAATAATAAATATTAAAAAAAGGATGATCTGGTAAGAAATCACTTGGCTGTGTCACTTCTATCAATAAATGACCTTCCAGTGAGCATGGTTAAAATACAGTATTAAAATCTAGAAGCTAGAAGGCACTGGCTTAATAAAGATCATGTTTGAAAATACTTTTGTCTGGAAAGAGTCTCAACTTTTGTCTGGAAAGAGTCTCAACCCAGTCTCCAGAGACTTCTTTGAGCTCTACAATTCTTATAATACTAAGACTTAGAGATCTAAGCTATTTCTACTTTCCAATTCCCCCCATGGGTTAGGGGACAGAAATGATTAGAGATGCCTATCTTAAATTTACAAGATAGTGATTTAAAAATGGTTTCTCAAATGAATTCCACGATCACTTATTGGAGATATTGTTAGTATCATCTGGCTTTTGTCCTAGAGATGTTCACTGTTGAGGATGGAGGCAGGCATTTACATAAAGCAAACCAAACTGTGATAAGTGATCTATAGCGATTTAAAATGGGAAAATGTGACAAAGAGGAGGAAGTGATTAATTCTTGGTGGTGGACAGGTTTAGAGAAGTAATAGTTTAGCAGAACTTTTGAAAGTAAGGAGTTTGCCTTTTGGAAAATGAGAGTAAGTCATTTCAGGTAGAAGGAGCTGCTCAAGCAAAAGCATGGTGGCTTCCAACACCTGTGGGGTTGGAAGTGGGTGTTGTTAGGAGTGAGGGGAAGAGGAATCTGGTGTATGTTGGAGTCACTAGGGAAGGCCATTGAATTCCACACCGGGAGTTTGGATATTATATTTTAGAAGGTGATGAGCCATGAGGAACTTGAATAGTGGAATGATACCATTCAATTGATTTTTAAAGATAACTGGGAGCAATTTGGAGGGGGGTGGGATTGGAAGCAGAAATTAGGAGCTTATGCAGTCAGGCACCTGAGAGGTTAAACTGAGCTAGTGTGAGGAAATGAGGTGAGACAGATGTGAGACACATTGAATATGAATCAATAGGACTTAGCTATTGAGGAACATGTAAATAAATAATTGTAATTTGTTGTTGTTAGTCCTGTAATAAGGGCATGTACAGGGTACTGTAAAAGGTCAGAGAGAGCTTCACAGATGAGAGGATAGTCAAGAAAAGTAGAGGCTCACCAAGCTTTAAGATCTTACAAGTGGAAGAAACAGGATAACACAATATGGTTGAACTGGCAACCAGATGTCAGGGGTTCTCAGTTGTCTTCCAAATTAGAGTTACTGGGTAGGCTTTAAAAAAAATCAATCAGTGTTTAAGGCCCACTGCTAGAGAGTCAGATTTAATTAGTCTGGTGTTGAGCTTAATTACGTACACTTTTGCAAAGCATTCCAGGTGATTTTAATGTGCAGCCAGCATTGAGGTGCACTGTCATAAGCAGCTTGTTGTGGTTGAGTATGGTGTGTATACCAGAGTGGGGTAGATGAAGTCAGAGGTTAGCCCTTAGATTCCATACTAAGAAATCATTATCTTCTAAACTGGGACATTTCTGAGAGTAAAAGAAAGATGTTAATAATAATTTATCTGCAGTAATAGGTTAAAACCAGGACTGTTTCAGGGAAATGTGGTTGTATAGTCACACCATCATATGAACTATGGGAAAACTTTGAAGGTTTCTAAGTAGGGATAGTGTATGATTAAACCTCATTTTTGGAACTATTTTGGCTACAACAGTGTAGGGAGAAATTGTAAAGGAGGAAGACTGAAATCAGGGAGATGGGTTGGGAAATGATTGTAATCATCCAGATGAGTGAGACTGCAGCCCTAATTAAAGATTTGGCTATAGAATGAGAGAAATGAAAGAGGTGTTAAGGGGTTAGGTTGGCTGGTATAATAGCAAAAGTTGTACTGGGCTAAGTTAAACAGGCAAGGAAGACTTTGTTCAAAGCTATTGCAATAGGGGAGAGAGAGCAGAGCTTATTCTGAGCTCAGCTCCCCTAAAACAAAGGTTGGGAGAATTAAAAAAAAATTTTTTTTATCGAGGTATAGTTGATTTACAATATTATATTAGTTTCAGCTGTACAACATAGTGATTAAAAATTTTTAAGGATTATACTCCATTTAAAGTTATTTTAAAATATTGGCTATATTCCTTGCACTGTACAATATATCCTTGTAGCTTATTTATTTTATATGTAGTAGTTTGTACCTCTTAATTACCTACACCTATCTTGCCCCTCACCCCTTGCCTCTCCCCACCGGTAACCTCTAGTTTGTTCTCTCTATCTGTAAATCTGTTTCTCTTTTGTTATATTCATTTGTTAATTTTAGTTTTTAGATTCCACATATGAGTGATAACATACAGTAATGGTTTTTCTCTGTCTGTCTTGCTTTTCCCTTGCTGTTCTTAACGTTCTCTATTTATTTTTAATCTTTGCTGTTTTAATTACAGTGTATTTTGTTGTGGAACTCTTTGGGTTGATCCTGTTTGGGGCTCTCTTTGCTTCCTGGACTTGGATGTCTGTTTCCTTTTCCAGGTTAGGGAAGTTTTCAGCTAGTATGTCTTCAAATGTGTTCTCAGCCCCTTTCTCTCTCTCTTCTCTTTCTGGGACTCTTTTGTTAATGTGAATGTTAGTATGCTTAATGTTGTCCCAGAGGTCTTTTAAACTGTTTTATTTCTTTGTATTCTTTTTTTCTTTTTAGTGTTTACCTTCAGTGATTTCCATTACTCTGTCTTCCAGCTTGCTGATCTTTTCCTCTGTATCATTTAACCTACTATTGATTCCTTCTAGTTTATTTTTCATTTCAGTTGTTGTATTCTTCATATCTGTTTAGTTCTTCTTTTCTAACCTTTTGTTAAAAACTTCTAACTTCTTACTCTGTTTATCCATTCTTCTCCTGAGTTCTTTGATTATTTTTATGATCACTACTCTGAACACTTTATCAGGTAGATTGCCTATCTCCACTTCACTTAGTTCTTCTCTTGGGGTTTTATCTTGTTCCTTCATTTGGAACATGTTCCTCTGTCACCTCATTTTGCCCAATTTGCTATTTTTATTTCTGTGTATCTAGTAGGTTAGTTATGTTTCCCAGGTTTGGAGTAGTGGCATTTTGTAGGAGATGTCCTGTGTGTCCCAGCAGTGCACCCCACTCTGGTGACTGGAGCATATTCTCTAGGGGTGCGTGGGTCCTTCTGTTGTGGTGGGCTGACTGCTGTGGGCTGTCTGGTAAGCATTGCTGGCCCCTGTCCAGTTGGTTGCCAAGGTCTGCTTTGTGCAGAGGCTGCCAGCCACTGGTTGATAGGGCTGGGTCAGGAGGAAGTTGGCTGCAGAAACCTGGGGGACCTGGGGCTACTGCTGGCTCACTGGTGGCTCACTGGTGGATAGAGCCAGGTACTGGGGTGGGTGGCTGTGGGGCTGGGGTTCCCAAATCTCATGTCATCCTACTGGTGGATAGGGCTGTTTCCTGCATTGGCTGACTGTGGGTTGCAGGATGTCCCAAAGCTTGTTCTGGCCTGCTGGTGAGTCAGCCTTGATCCCAGGGCAGCTGGTTGAGGAATCCAAGGTATCTCAGAGCTGGTGTTGGCATGCTGGTGGGTGGGGCCAGGGCCTGGGGGCTCCTGGGGCTGACGTTGGCCTGATGGTGGGTGGGAATGGGGCCCAGGGGCGTCTCAGGGCTAGTGCTGACTCACTGGTGGGCAGAGCTGGGTCCCTGGGTCTCTGGTTGCAGGGCCCTGGGAGTCCTGAGGCTGGTGCCATCCCTCTGGTGGGTGGTGCTGGATCTCAGGGCCACTGGCTAAGGGACCCAAGGTGTCCCAGAGCTGGAGTTGGCCTGCTGGTGGGCAGGGATGGGGCCTGGGGTGTCCCAGGGCTGATGCTGCTCTGCTTGTGTGTTGGCAAGTTTCTGACAAGGCAAGCTGCAAGGCTGTGGTGGTCTTGGGGCTGGTGTCTACCCACTGGTGGGTAGGGTGGGGATCCAGGATATTCTGGGGCTGATGCTTACCCATGGTGTATGGGTGTGTGAAGCCAGGTCCTAGGGCTACTGCTAGTCCACTGGTGGGCATAGCCAGGTCCTGGGGTCTCTGGTTGTAGGACACAAGGGTCCCAGAGCTGGTATGGAACTGCTGGTGAGACTACTTCCTGACACAGCTGGCTGTGGTGTCCAGGGTGTCCCAAATCTTGTGTCAGTCTGCTGGTGAGTGGGCCTGGATCCTGGGATGGCTGACTGAGGGGCTCAAGGTGTTTCAGAGTTGGTGCTGGACTGCTGATGTGTGGACTAGGCCCTTCCATGGCAGGCTGTGGGGCGGCGATAGTCCTGAGGCTGGTGTCTGCCTGCCGGTGAGAGGGGCTGGGTCCTGGGGCTGATGCCTGCCCACTGGTGGGCAGAGCTGGGTCCCAGGGTTTCTGGCTGTGGGGCCCTGGGTGTCCCAGCTCTGGTGCCTGCATACTGGTGTGTGGGGCCATGTTCTGGGCCCCCTGATAGACAGGGCCGAATCCTCAGATGGCTGTGGGCTTGGGGTGGGGGGCTGTCTTAAGACAGCCTGCCTGCTGGTGTGTGTAGCTGTTGCCTCCCCCTTCCCCCAGCTAGTTGGTTGGCCTGAGTCATCCCAGTACAGGTGCCTACAGGCTGGCTGGCAAGGGAGGGACCAGGCCCCAAGGCTAATAAGCTAGAGGGAGAATTCCAAAATGGCGCTTGCCAGTCCATGTGGTAGAAAGAGCTCCCCCAAATGGCTGCCATCAGTGTCTATGTCCCCAGGGTGAGCTCCAATTTCCTCCTGCCTCTTTGGGAGGCTCTCCAGGATCAGCTGGTGGGTCTGACCCAGGCTCCTTTCAAATTAGTGCTTCTGCCCTGGGTCCCAGAGCATATGAGATTTTGTGTGTGCCCTTTAAGAGTGGAATCTCTATTTCCCACATCCCTCTGGGACTCCTGAAAGTAAACCCTGCTGGCCTACAAAGCCAAAAGTTCGGGGGGCTTGTCTTCCCAGTGCAGGACTCCCAGGCTGGGGAGCCCAACGTGGGGCTTGGACCCCTCACTCCTTGGGGTGAATCTCTGCGATTGTAATTATTTTCCCTTTTCTGGGTCGCCCACCTGGGTATAGGGGTATTAACTATACTTCAACTCTGCCCCTCCTACTGGTCTCATTGTGGTTCCTTCTTTATGTCTTTAGTTGTAGAAGATCTTTTCTGATAGATTCTGGTCTATCTCATCAATGGTTGCTCTGTAAATAGTTATAATTTTGGTGTCCCCATGGGAGGAGGCGAGCTCAGGGTCTTCCTACTCCACCATCTTGGCCAAGCTCCTTGCAATGGGAGGATTTTAAGAGAAAACACAGGTCATCTGTGTTTACTAATCGGCTTTACCCACCCGCCTCCCCCAAAGTAAGCTTTCTTGTATCTCTGTTACAGGGTGTAGTTGTCTTTTTTTTTAACATCTTTATTGGAGTATAATTGCTTTACAATGGTGTGTTAGTTTCTGCTTTATAACAAAGTGAATCAGTTATACATATACATATGTTCCCATATCTCTTCCCTCTTGCGTCTCCCTCCCTCCCACCCTCCCTATCCCACCCCTCTAGATGGTCACAAAGCACCGAGCTGATCTCCCTGTGCTATGAGGCTGCTTCCCCCTAGCTATCTATTTTACGTTTGGTAGTATATATATGTCCATGCCTCTCTCTCGCTTTGTCACAGCTTACCCTTCCCCCTCCCCATATCCTCAAGTCCATGCTCTAGTAGGTCTGTGTCTTTATTCCCATCTTGCCCCTAGGTTCTTCATGACCTTTTTTTTTTTTCTTAGATTCCATATATATGTGTTAGCGTACGGTATTTGTTTTTCTCTTTCTGACTTACTTCACTCTGTATGACAGACTCTAGGTCCATCCACCTCACTACAAATAACTCAATTTCGTTTCTTTTTATGGCTGAGTACAGGGTGTAGTTTTATAATGTGGAGCTAGGTGCTAGCCAAAGTTAGGGTTCTGCCCTCCCACAGAGACCGGGAGATGGGGGCACACTTCTTGATGATTACAGTTCAAAGAGGTGGTTCCCAGGTCCTGGAGAAAGACAGTCCTGGGTTGTAAAACTGGCCCTAGGGTTTTTAAAAGATTTACATACATCTCAAATGTGCAGAAAAAGAATTTATAATTACAGGTTTTCTAAAGGAAATGTTCTAAGAAAAGGGAAGTGAAGGCCTAGAGTGAGGAAGAACTCTGCCTAAGGTTACGTCCAACGGGGAGAGTGTTAAGGGTGTCTTGGTCAGTGGACTTGGATGTGGAGGTTGAGGGGAAGAGAGGTCAGATGATTCTTTGGTTTCTGGCTTTGGTCTTGGATTTGTTGATGCCATTTACTGTCATAGAGAACAGAGGAGGCATAGAAGTTTGCTAAAAAAGACAAATTAAGTTTTGGATAAACTGCGTTTGCGGGGCTTGTGGGATATCCAAGTTGAGCTGGATGTCTATGACCCAGAAGAGGTGTGGATTGGAAGGTAGGTTTGGGAGTAGTGGATATATGGAGCTAGTGGCGGCTTTTGTTTGAGCTCACTGATTGTACAACTTATGTTTAGGTGAAAATAGCATTGCCCTTCCACACCCCCAGTTGAGGGAGAATCTGTGTGGATTAAACAGAATTTTGTGAAATAGTAAGATGCACCTAATAAATGCCCAATATATTTGGTTAGTTCTGTTATTATGGTTAGCAAGAAGCTAATGTAAATTAGAACATGTGAATCAAATGGTCAATGGATGACAGTTACTATAAAACTAATTTTCATTGTGTTCCAGAGGCTGTGACAGCTCAGGAACAGGGGTTATTTACCGGAAATACATTTTCCTTAGAATCAGCAAACAAATAAAAACAAATAAACAAACAAAAAACAGAGAGAGTTCTCCAGAGTTCTTTTTTTTTTTTTTTTGCAAGACCATGTTGCATTCAATGCAGGATTTGGACTCCCCCTGAAAGAGCAAAAGAAAAGCCCCTAATAAAATTCAAACCAAAAGTGGTTTGTTTTCGGACCAAATGGTGAAAAATGGAAAACCACATCAATCGGTCTGTTTTCTGTGACCCAGTTCCTACCTACTTTTCCTAGGGCTTTAAGGTCTGTTTCTTTGCTGGAAAAAATTTAAAGATGCCTACAGGGTTGGGGGTGGGGTAGGGAAGGACGCAAGCCTTGTTGATGTCTTCCCCTGGATTTTCACGGAGCTTCAGATGCACTGGGGAGCTGTGACTTAGGGGCAGGAATTTTTTGAAACATGGGGACCATGGACAGTTTTGCACTTTTTGTGTTATGGTTGGACAACAGCAGCAGAGTTGAGTTTAGCTGTGACAGCCTGCCACAGCTGTTTGTCCAGTAGTAGCTGTTTCTGACATTTAAATGATGAGGGATGGAGGTGTGTGGAAGGTCAAACTCTAACCTGCCTTTGACTTCAGGGACCAGTGACGCTGGAATTTGGCATTGGGATTTGTTTACCGCTAATGAAGCTTTCCTGTTATTGATACACATTTAGATTGGTATTCCAAGAATTCTCCAAAAGCTATTCACATGCATTTTGAAGAGCCCTTTGAACATTAAACGGGTCTCACAAAAGAAGGCTTTTTATTAACTGAATGTGAAGGGGAACATGATTCAAAGGAAAAAATATGTCCTCACAGCCTTTTTGTGTGGTAAACTGCAAAGGGGAGCTCTGGGTTGGAAAATTGCGTTCACTTAAGTTTATTATGGCACAAAGACTGTAGGGTTCTTATCTTCTTCCCTGTGTTCACTGGGATCCTTGAAAAAGATAGTTTTTTTTTTTTTTCTTGGCCCTGAAAAATGTCTTTCGGATTTTTGGTGTATTTTAGTGGCTGTGCCATTTCTGAAACAAGTGGTTATTGACCAGAAGTTTGTTTTCTTTAGAGTTAGTGAACAAACAAACAGAAGAACAGAGGCAGCGTTCTTCTCCAGGGGCCATTTTCTGAACTTTGCAAGCAAAATGATGAATCAGCAGGGAATAGTATAGCTCCTGGACAAGTCAAAACCAGGGAAAACCAAAAATAAAATCCCCCCAAATAAAAACAATTCTGCTGTGTGGAAGATGCTGCCCATTTTCAGTGGGAGAGGAGGTAACATCTGGAGTTTAGCTGGGAGGGAAAGCAGGCTGAGCTGGATCCTCACTGCTGGGGTCTGTCGGAAGGAAGCTGTCAGACAGCAACATGATATATTATCCTTTGCAGATAAAACAATACATGTAAAAATAAATAGCCATCAACGTTAAGATCCTGTAATGCAAGTCGACACATGCAAGTACAAACCTCACAAACAGGTTAGTCTGCCTTGCTCCCTTGGTCTCATATGATGATGGAAACCAGCATAGTACAGAGAGAGAGAGGGGAAGGGGGTGGGAGAAGGGGAGAGAGAGAGGGAGGGGGAGGCGAGAAAGGAAATGAAGAAATGTTGCTCTCTAATGACTCTAGGTGCCCTTGTGCAGCTGTGGTGGGTAAAGAAACGAATAGTCAAACGTTAGGGGATTCCCTGGTGGCGCAGTGGTTCTGAGTCCACCTGCCGATGGAAAGAACACGTGTTCGTGCCCCGGTCCGCGAAAATTCCACGTGCCGTGGAGCGGCTGGGCCCGTGAGCCATGGCCGCTGAGCCTGCGCGTCTGGAGCCTGTGCTCCGCAACGGGAGAGGCCACAATAGTGAGAGGCCAGCGTACCGCAAAAAAAAATAAATAAATAAAATAAAAAAAAATGTCAGGCGTTTTTGGAAGATAGAGTCTATTTTAAAACAATTGACTCAGGGGATATGGTTTTGAAGTGCCAGGGTGCCTGAGACTGACTTAGAGCTTCAGTAGTTGTTTTCTTTTAAAATAAAATGAGGCAGTTTAGTTTTTACCATTGTACTGAGTAGAAGTCCTATTAACTGAAGTCTCAGTAAAATTGTTTAAAAAAGGAAAACCATTTTCAGGCAGTCTTTCCTTTTGGTCCCATAGCTGACACCCGCCGACTTTTAGTTCAGCATCATTTTGTTATTAGACTCCAAAGCCTGACCTCAAAGGACCCTTTATAATGTGTGCATTTTTGACATACACCTTACTGGTAATGGCTGTGTTAATCTCCTGAGTGGTAAGAGCCAGTTCTTTGTTCCTCGAGTTTCTAAATACCAGAAGTATGTCTTCCTCTTCAAAAAAGGTGGACTATGTAATATGGAAATTCACTCCAGATGATCAATTATACAGAATGGATTTCTAAGGGATTATTTTTTTTTCCTGTTTCTGACTCATTCTATGTTTTCTGATCTGATTCCTGAAGAATATGAGCATGTAGGGGGTGGTAATAGATGCTGCAAGAAAAGAGTTCTGTGAACAAGTCAGTTTGCAGCTCTCTCACTAAACACAACCACCTGGGTGTGTGTGTGTGGGTGCGTGCTTAAAGAGCAGGGCAATTCAGAGCCTTGTTTTGTCAGTATGCATTGGATTCCAGATGCGGTACTTTCCAAATAGATTTGACCGTGGAACTTCTAAGGAACCCAGTTTGGATTCTGGATAGATGGATCTATTTTTCTTACGGTTTTTACAGAAGGATTGCTATAACACAATTTCCATAACCTTAGGTTGTTTATATTTGTAGCATTGCCAATGTTTTGAATAAAAGCAAAGAATCAGTAAAAATGTCAGAAAAGATTTTTTTCCAGGTAATCCCAAGGCCTGGAAGGACATACACTAATTTTGTAACACTTTGTGTAAATGTTATGATTCATATTGCTTCATATATGGGTTGGCTAATACTTTGTCTTTATTTCTAGCCAAAATTCTTAAATTCCAGCTATTCTATTTTCAGTGGCAAGGATAACTATTGAACTCTTAAAAATTCAAACAAAATGCTTTTTTAAAAAAAATGAAGAATGATATTTTTCATTGTAGACAGTACAGAAAAAGCTTAAACAACAAAATGGAAGAAATAAAAATCACCTGAAATCCTGACACCCAGAGGTAACCTCTATTGACATTCTGCATAAATCAGAGCTGCTAACAGTAGTTTGCAGAAGTGTTTTATTTGGCTGTGTAATATTTACATTAGGGTGTCAACATATAAAAATTGGGTCTCATAGGGCTTCCCTGGTGGCACAGTGGTTTAGAATCCGCCTGCCAATGACACAAGTTCGTTCCCTGGTCCAGGAAGATCCCACATGCCGCAGAGCAGCTAAGCTTGTGTGCCACAACTACTGAGCCTGTGCTCTAGAGCCTGTGCTCTAGAGCCCGTGAGCCACAACTACTGAGCCCGCATGCCGCAACTACTGAAGCCTGCGCGCCTAGAGCCCGTGCTCCACAAGAGAAGCCACCGCAATGAGAAGCCCGCACACCGCAACAGAGTAGCCCCTACTCACCGCAACTAGAGAAAGCCTGCACGCAGCAACCAAGACCCAACTCAGCCAAAAATAAATAAATACAATAATTTAAAAAAAAAATTGGGTCTCATAAACCCACATATCTTCTAGCTTCTGAAATATTGAGGATTAGTATCATGTGACCTGCATTCTGCATTCTGGCATATCAGGGCTCAGAACTGAGTAGGAGTTGCTGTCTTTAGGAAAGAACCCCCTAGTCCTAGTTTATCTGCCTGTATGGTGAGATATTTGCGTTTGAAATCCCAGTTATAAGTCTTTCCGGTCTTTTCCCTCTTGGATAACAGTTAATTAGAAGAGGGACTTATCCTTTCATATTCAGGTATAAGCTTTTTCCTCTTAATACTTTAGAGACATTTTCAGATGTCATTAAATGTTCTATATCATTGCTTTTGTCTGCATAACATTCTACTCTATGGCTATACCGTACTTTATATAGCCAATCCTCTACTCTATTGGGCTTTCATGTTAATTCCTTGTTTAGTCTATTAAATATACAACACAGGAGGATAAACATCCTTGTGGGAAAATCTGTGCATGTGTCCAGGATTGTTTCTTTAGGATAAAGTCCTACACTTGGAGTGGCTGAGTCGAAGACTATAAATACTTGAAAGGCTTTTGAGACTCACTGCTAAATATATGTGTTTTCACATACTTGACAATGAAGTAATCTCTTCAGAGCTTTTAATAAGTTAATGGGACTTCCAATTAACACAGGACTCTTTCTCACGGATCTCCTAATAGCTCAGGACACAGTAACGTTCTGTAGAGGAGAGTCTGAGAAATTTCAAGCTGAACTGGTGGTTGTGAGAAAGTGCTAAAAGGTGGAGGACATTCAAACGAGCTGTATTTACATTACAATTCTGTTTAGCTGTCAACCAGACTTAATGTTTATGTATATTACATTATGAATTCCTATCCAAAGGAAAGTTTTCTTGAAAAGCCTGCAAACTACTCCGGGCGGGGACTGTTCTCATCCATTCTCACTCTTACTAGCATCCTGTGACCCCCTCTTTCTGCCTTCTTCCTCACCAGTGCTGCCCTTATCACCTCTGATCGTTTTTTTTTTTTGCTTATGTGTGGAGAAACAAGTAGCCACCCTCAATTTTTTTTTTTTTGAGACCACAAACAAACTGATAAATAAATAGACTCACTGTAGAAATTTGGGAGAAACAGCCTGCTTTGCAGTGTAGAGCCATAAGCAGGTTAGTGTGTAGAGAGTGTTGAGGGTGAAGTCAGAGAAGAAGGCAGGAGAGGTGATCTGAGAAGACCCTGAAAGGGCGTGAGCTAGCGCCTTGTGGAGAAGAGGCTTGAGGGGGGCAAACCTGAGGAAGAGAGAAGAGTTAGAGGTCGTTGGAGTGGTTCAGGTGAAAGATAATGTGAGTCTGAGTGGTGAGGGTCTTGAACTTGAGCTTTGGTGGCAGAGGGATATGTGGGAAAACTGGAGAGGGAGGAGAAAGCACTGAGGAAGACTTTTCAAATATCTCGACCATCAGTGAGATATTAATTTATGTCTATGTATAACTTCCCAGAGCTTTTATATCCAAATACATTCATGGAAAGGGTCAAACAATTTTAAGTACACATGCTTAGGGTTAAGAGGCTCTTATGTACATAGTGGTCTTAAAGTTTTTTCAAAGTTAAAACAACTTCATTGCACAGGGAGGGAGCTCTAACCTTCAACACAGGGGAATGGGACACTTATGTAGGGGAATCTGGGATTTTAAGGTTTCAAAGTGCTTCAGCCTAGATGTCTACATCTCATTTCTCAGGAATCTTCCCACCCAAAGCTCTGACTTTGGCATAGGAAACTTGTCAGGGTTGAGAACTCAACCTTCTCTTTAGCTCTGCTATCCTTGTAACTAAGTCCTGAGACTAATTCTTAACTCCTTCTATCTTTTGGCTGCAGATAAAAATGTGTTTATACCTTATCAACTAGGATCTTTGATTTTCATAATTCACCTTAAATTAGTGATTAATTACCCTCAGCTTTTCATTGTCTTTCTCCAATATATTGATAAAACTCAGTAGTTGCCATCTGATTCCATTGTCCCTATAATAGCTACTTCTACACCTGTCAGTGCATTCCCTTCTGCCAGTATCCCATCCTGGTTCACTACAGTGAAGATTTTAACATTTGTACTCCTACCAGGGAGTATGCCAGGGGCTTCAGTCTTGCACCTTCCACCAGTGATGGGGCCTTTATCGCCAGCCAATTAGCAGGTAGACAAACTTCAAAATCCCATTTTAGATTCTGCTTTCTCAGTTGCTCCTGGCACCATGTACCTTAGGTTGGGTTTCCTGGGAAACAGATTGTGAGACAGAGATTTATATGCAGGAAGTTCAGTGGGGAGTGATCTTGGGAACAATTCTTGTGAGGAAGTGAAGGAAGCAGGTTTGGCAGAGGGAGAAGATGAGCTACAACACAGTCACAGCAAAGGCCTCAGCCAATTCCATGGGGAACTCTTGGTACAGGATGATGCTTCAAAGTAGTTTCAAACTGAGGCAAGGAGCCAGGCCATTGCACCCCTGCATCAACCAACTATTGGATGTGGACCATCCTCAAGGAGAGGGAATAACCTTGGATGGAGCAATTTCCTTCGGCCAAGGGCAATGTCTATGGAGGAACTCAGCTATGAGCTGTGAGCAGCCATCATTCCTGGCTGGTGAGGGAATTCGTACCTTGATCTTGATGAGGGAACTGGGACATATCATAGCATCCACTACAGTGTGATCTGAGATTGCTACTCAGATGTTCAACAGACATCAGAGGCTTAATGTACAGAAAGTATAGCCCTTGTGTTTTTTTCTCTCTAGGCCTTTCAGAGTCTTCTTTGTAAATGCTATTATAATGAATCTATGAGGTTCAGACCATAGCTCTCTTTTTTTCTTTCCTGTCTCAACCCCCACCTAATATGCCAGCAAGTCCTCCCAACAATAACTCCAAAATATATATTTTGAGTTCATTCACCTCTGCATCTCTACTGCTGCTATCTTAGTCAAGTCACTATCGTCTCTTGCCTGTTTTACTGCAACTGCCTTCTAAGTCCTTGTTTATACTCTTATCTTCTACAATTAATTTTTCATGTGGCAACACAGTGATCTTGTAAAGATATAAATAGGACCAGGTCACGTTTTTACTTAGATACTTCATGGTTTACATTGTATTTAGAAAAATATCTAAACTCTTTACCATGGCTTACAAGGCCCAATATGATCTGGTCCTTCCTAGTTTCTCTGACCTCATCTTTACTTCTCTCCTCTATCATGGCCGTCACTATTATGGACTACCTAATAGTCATTTCCTCCCCTTCTTAGCCACAGAATTTTGAGTTTTTTTCCATGGTGTCAATATTCCCAGTTGATATAACAAGACTAATCGAAGCCAATTATGAAAAATCCCTGCTTTCCAAGCCTACTTCCCTGCTAGATGGGTGGTTGGGTGGGGGGATGTTTATGAACCACTCAGGCCAATAATGCCAAATTGAATTTTGCTAGAGGGTTTCTGAGAAGGTTTTCTTTGTCCCTTTCTTGTTGAAAGGAGGTGATACATCTAGCACACTGGTCCTTCCCCATTCTTTCTGCCATGAATATAGATATAATATCTGGAACCATAGCAGCCATCTTGTGACCATGAAGAAAAGACCTACAGAATTACGGAGACGTTGACTCAAATTATTTGGCCTCTGAACCAGTCTCTTATCTTTATCACTCAAACACTAAACTCTACCACTTCCCAGCCAGGCCTATATACTTGTTCTCCCCAAGCCTGAAACTCTTTTTTCCTGTATCATCACATGGCTGGCTCCTCTTCATGAAGATAGATCTCAGCTTAGCTCCTCAAGGAGGTTGTCTCTGACCATCCAATCTCAAGTAGCACCACTCCTCCGAGCCCTGCCCAGGCACGCTATCAGGATATATATATATATATATATATATATATATATATATATATATATACACACACACATATATATGTATATATATTTAAAATAGCAATTAGAATTTTGTGAAAGTATCTTATTGGTTGTCTACTTTTTAATAATCTGTCTCTCTTCACTAGAATGTGTTTCACAAGAGTAGGGATGTTGTTTGCCTTGTTCCATGGTGTTATCTCCAGCACTTAGACTAGGGCCTGGCAGATAGTAGGTGCTAATGAATATTTGTTGAATAAATGACACCAAATATGAATCATATTTGGTCATTCTATTAACCTTGCTGAGCTTCATAGTTGTTTTTTTTTTGAATAGAGATCCTAAGTAGTACCATTTAGACGCACCACACAGTGCTATGAAAGTTGAAGAGGATCATGTGTGTGGAGGTTCATGGGAACAGAGACCACCGGACAGTGCAACCTCTGAGATTGTGAGCGACAGCTGCCCTTTCTCATTTCTGAGTGTCTGTGCTGTAGGTGTTGCAAATTCCCCTCTTTTATTAAACTCATATATGCAGAAAAGTTATGAGCTTAGGAACCTGGGACAGTAAAATCAAATGAATTGATTGCAGTGTTTATCACAGCAGGCACGTGGGAGTACTCTGGTTGCTATGTTTGAATGTGGCATTACTTGGTCTGGGGACTACAGAGTGAATGAGTTTGAATTTAATGTACCAAGGGTAAAGTCAACATATAGGCAGTTGCTAGCAGAGTGGAATGATAAAGGAGTGATTATCTGAGGAAAGTGATTGGGGATTTAAAAATCAGACTAATCATAATAATAAAGTCAGAGATCTTTTTATCAAAAGAAGGGGAAAAAAAACAGAAGGAGGCATTTGGGAAAGATGTCATTGAGTTGGTAGAAACAAGTATATAGAGGTATTTTTGACTGCTGTTTACAGAGTTGATGACAGAGGAAAATTATGAAAACTAGGGAGATTATTTTTGATAATTTAAAAATGAAAGTAGACTGGGCAACATCCATCTCTCCATTGTTCTCAACAATATATAAGAGCTTAATACAGAGAACAAAGATTTAATTATCCAGATATGAACTGATGGAAATCTAAGATGGAAGAAGTAGACATAAAAAAAGGAAAAAAAAACCCCCAAACACTTCTCTGATATTACAGTGGAAGGAGGACTGGGCTTAGAATAAGATAGTGATTAGTTAATTCACTAAATAATATTGTTTAGGTATCTTCCATGTCTAGACATTGCTGGGTGCTGAGAATACAGTATGGTTACTACCATTAGGGAGTAACTCCGGAGGAGGCTATGGGCAAGTTAGCAAGCAATCTTAATAGAGTGTGATAATACTGGAATGAGGGAGAACAGGATGCTTTGAGAACAGCTAGAATCTGCCCTTGTGTGTGTGGGCAGGTTGGGAATATGCACTAGAGGAAGTGATGTCTAAGCTGAGACAGTAAACATGCTTAGCTGTTTTTTGCCACAGGCCTTTGTACCACCTGTTTCCTCTGCCTGGAATGCTATTCCCTCTGACCTCTGCATAGCTGACTCCTTGATAATCAGTTTAAAGGTCACCTTCTCAGAGAATTTTCCCTGAGCAGCCAATCTAAGGACATCTCACAGAAAATCTACCAAATCACTCTTTTATTTTTTTAGAGCATTTATCATTATATAGTGTTTTCTGGTATTTTTATTGTTTGTCTCTTTTTAGAATATTTGCTCCAAAGAGCCTGAACCTTGTCTGCCTTTTCCATCACTGGATCTTCAGTGCTTTTAACAGTGCCTGATTCAGAAGAGGTGCTCAACAAATATTTCTTTTTTCTTTTATACATTTATTTATTTATTTATTTTTGGCTGCGTTGGGTCTTCGTTGCTGCACGCGGGCTTTCTCTAGTTGTGGTGAGCGGAGGCTACTCTTCGTTGCTGTGCGTGGGCTTCTCACTGTGGTGGCTTCTCTTGTTGCGGAGCACGGGCTCTAGGGGCTTCAGCAGTTGTGGCTCGCAGGCTCAGTAGTTGTGGCTCATGGGCTCTAGAGACCAGGCTCAGTAGGTGTGGTGCACGGGCTTAGTTGCTCCACAGCATGCGGGACCTTCCTGGACCAGGGCTCGAACCTGTGTCCCCTGCATTGGCAGGCAGATTCTTAACCACTGCACCACGAGGGAAGTCCCTAGGTACTCTCCCTTTTGTGTGCTTGAGGTAGAAAACAAAGTTTTAGCAGAGAACAGAAAAAACTTTATTTGGAAGCTATTACCTGATGGAAGTAATACCTATACATGTCTTTTATGTACATCAAATGGATATTCTTCTATACAGGAAATCTCCACTCTAATCCTGTCCTTTCTTGCTTTTCACTGACATGGGCATCATTGTCAATACACCAGGGCTTGCAAATAAATTGTGAGTCCAGAATTGGTGGTGAGATGGGGAAGAAGCTGTGAAAATCAGGAGCAATTTAGGGGAAGTGAAAACTCCTTCCCCAACCCAGGCTAGCTCCCAGGTAGGACCCTTCTAGTTAATGTTGATCCTCCAGCCCCATTATTTCACTTTGTAATTCAGCCTGAAATCCTGCCATTCAGTTACTCATTTGGGTAAATAAACACCTGTTAAAAACATGCACTTATCTGCAGAAAGCATGAGTGATGTTTTCACAGGTAGAATTAATCTCTTCCTCCTCTCTGTTTTTCTGTAGGTTACCTTAATTCTGTAAGTTTACCTCTTGTTGTATAACAAATCACCCAGGGTTTAGTGGTTTAAAAACAACAGTCATTTTATTTGCTCATGATTCTGCGTGTCAGCAATTTGAGCTGGCATTAGATGAGGGGTTCTCCTGCTGGTCTCTCTGGGGACCACCCATACCGCTGCAGTTATCTGGGGGTCTTAAGTTGGACTGGCTTCTCTCTGAGGCCTGTGGACCTATCTTCCCGCAGGCCAGCTTGAGCTTCCTCACATGGTAGCGTTGCTTTCCAAGAGGACGAGACCTCAGTCTGCAAGTCCTCTTCATACTGTGGCTCAGACATCAAACAATGCCATTCTGTCTCATTCTATCCGTCAAAGTCGGTCAATGGTCAGCCAGAACTCAAGGAGTAGAATAACAGACTCCACTTCTTGATGAGAGAACCTGTCTCATTCCAAAGGAGGCCTGCCTCCAGGGATGGGTGGAATTGTTGCCGCCATCTTTGCAGATAATCTAATGCAGCTTCTATGACACGTGGCTGGCTTCATCTCTGGGCTGCCTGAGAGCGGGAACTTTTACTTGATCATCCTGCACCACAGGGACTGGGGCTTTTCACAAAACATGTGTTTGATAGTCATTGGCTGAACTGAATTCATATGTAGAGAAAGGTTAGCTTGAGTCCCACAAGAAGCCAAAATTTGGGTGTCTGAACATCAGGTGAAATTGGGGAACTTGGGGTAGGTTCAAAGGCTAGAAGTCAAAAGCATATTGGGGCAATAGCCTCTGGTTGTCCTTGGAGGGCAGGGAAGATCAGGCTGGAGTAAGGGTCAGGGTTGAAGTCAGGCATCAGGAAATGGGTATGAGCGGAGTTCAGTGAAGAAGCCTGAGAAGGGGGTTTCAGGATCTTGGATAGGTTGATGGGTGGCTTCACCCAGTAGGGCCATCTGGGTGTGCCTATGGAACTCAGGACCATGAATCCCAGGGGTCCTCAGCTATGACTTGAAGAGGCATGGGTGGGTAAAGCCTGGCTGTATTTACTATTCCCCAGAATGAGGCAGGGTTCTGCTGACTATTTCAGTAGAAGCTAAATAGGTCCTTGAAAGATCCCCTAAAATTCTGCTCACTTCCACACTTCAGCATTCCTTCTGGTTCAAACAGTTAACATTTCCTCCCTCTAAAAAGTCTCCCTTGACCTCCCTTCTCTCCACAATGACAAAATTCTCCTCTATTTTCTTAGAGGCCACATGACCCCTAATCCTCCAGAATGCACGCTTGGGTTTGTTCACATGGTGGACTCAGGATTTAAAGCACAGCAAGGAAGAGGGAAAGCCCCTATGATTTTTGTCTCTGCTGTGTCACATTTGCCAGTATCATTTCCCAGAGCAATCATATGATTGCAATGAGAGGAATGTGAATAACTGATGGCCAAAAGGCAGGCTATGCTTTGATTGTAATAATGGCCACATTATTACAATAATAATGATGGCCCAGATTGAAGAGTGAAGAAGTAGAGTCTACCTCTTAATGGGGGTAACTGTATAGTCATACTGCCGAACTCAGGTTCAGCTGCTCGCTGCTCAAAAGCCAATACTCAAGAGGCAAGTGTTGGCTGGAAAGGAAAGGTTGCTTTATTCAGGAGCCTGGCAACCTGGGGAGATGGCAGACTTGTGTCCAAAAACCAACTCCAAAGATTCTGCTCGACCATGAAAGTTTTTAAGGGGAGAATCATTTGAGGAGGGAGTCAGAGTCTTTGTTATCTTCCACTGTGTGGATTCTTTCTTGTGATTGGTTGGTGGTGAGGTAACAGGGTGGTGCTCCAGGAATCTTGTGCTCAGCCTGAAGTTACCATCCTCCACCTGGGTAGGGGTCTTAGTTCCTAAAGAAGAACTCAAAGATACTGTTACGTATATTCCTTCAGGAGGAACCAGGACCCTGTCCCATGGCTGCACTATTGTTTCTTGACTGCTCCTTCCTTGTCTCTGCATTCCCTCCCTTTCCTGATAAGCAACTGTTTGAACATGCCCTTTGGAACTCAGGGAAGTTCAAGGAGGCTGAATGAAGCCTATTTCCTACAAACAAGAAATAGGAGACATGGAGAGGATTTGCACCTGGGAGGGCCCCACGGGGTCCCACTCGGTTTCAGTCACATTGCAAAGGAACATACTGAAATGGAGATAACTTGTGGCCATTATTACAATCAACCCATAGCCTGACTTTTGGCCATCAGTTATCCACATTCCTCTCATGCAAAATATTCCCAGCTCAGGACCCCAAAACTCTCTTCTTAATTATGTCACCAAGCTTGAGTCTAAGATCTTGTGATCCACATCAGGTCCAGATGAGGCTCTTTGCGTGGAGATGCTCTTGGTATAAGGACCTATGAACTAAAAAGATAAGTTACACAGCTGCCTTGTAAGACAGAGCCAGGATAACCACAATGGAGATATCTGTTCAAAAGGCAAAAAAGAGGAATCACATAGAGCTCAATAATAGTCCACAGCAATTCTGAAATCCAACTGAACACATGCTGCCAGGATACATTCCCTTTGGGATCGTGGAATGATCCTTGATTAGGGCTGGTTCTGCTCCCTGGTGTGGCTCCTGAGCCCATTGCTCTTCATAGCTCCCCGCTCCGCCCTTTAAGATGTCTTTCATTTCTGTAAGCAATGGCTGGTGTTAGCAACTGCATCACTTTCTGAGTCTGCTTTTTGTTTTCTTATAGACAGCTGGAGGCCCAGAGACTTTTCTTCACTTATGTCTCAGTCCATGTTAGTCCCAGCTGACATTACTTGCAACAAAACAACTCTCCTAAAATCTCTGTGGGTTTCTCTAAGACTCCGATTCAGATCTACTCCATTCAATAGAAGTCTCACCTGTGATTCTGAGCTAGGGCTCTCTCTTCTATGGGAGCTGTACTGGGCTTCAGGGGGACCTTAACTTTAGTGAAAGCACTTTGTACAGCTGAGGGGGCTGACTTGGCTGAGTGTCTTTTGTTTCTTATACTGTGGTAGCTGCAATTTACTAAAAGCAGCAGAAAAAGGCAAGCACTTTTTGAGTCTCTGCTTGTATCATGTTTGCTATTATCCTGTTGGTCCAAGCAAGCCAAATGGCCAAGCCCAGAGTCAGTGTAGATGTGACTACCAAGGGCAAAGATAGGGAAGGCACCGATTGCAGCCATTTTTGCAAACAGTCTCCCGCATTTGATATGGCCAGTGTCCTTTTCAGGATTTTAATTTGGTTCAGTATTTGTTCCATTCCACAGAAGGAAGTTCCCAAGAAGTAGCATATAATATTTTGTGATTGTATTTTTCAGTACGGCCCAAATCAGTGTATGTTTACAAGATTCATGAACAATAAAGGGAAATTTCTTATCTGTACAGGTGGTGAAGTACATATTATGAGATTTTTCTAAAAAATTAATTAATTTTTATTTTTGGTTGCATTGGGTCTTTGTTGCTGCACATGAGTGGGGGCTATTCTAGTTGGGGCAAGTGGGGGCTACTCTTCATCGTGGTGCACGGGCTTCTTATTGCGGTGGCTTCTCTTGCTGCAGAGCACAGGCTCTAGGTGCAGGCTTCAGTAGTTGTGGCGCATGGGCTCAGTAGTTGTGGCTCACGGGCTCTAGAGCGCAGGTTCAGTAGTTGTGGAGCACGGGCTTAGCTGCTCCGTGGACCAGGGCTCAAACCCATGTCTGCTGCATTGGCAGGTGGATTCTTGACCACTGCACCACTAGGGAAGTCCCAAACATTATGAGATTAAAAGAATGTTTTTTTCCCCAGTTTTTGTAAAGATCTTATTTGTGAGGAATTGCACATATTTTTATATTCCTTTCTCACAAAGAGTAGGCTTTCAATTCTTCGAAAACATTGCCGTTGATATTTAGTTAACATAAACATCTGTTTTTTTTTTTTGTTTGTTTGTTTAAGAAGCAAGAAAGGTTTTAAAGATGCTTTCACATTTACTGCTCTGTGGTATTAACAGTAATAGCTCTTACTGCTTAAAAAACCAAAAACGTGAGATCTTCTAATTTTTTTTAAAAATTAATTATTATTTTTTATTTTTGGCTGTGTTGGGTCTTCGTTTCTGTGTGAGGGCTTTCTCAAGTTGCAGCAAGCGGGGACCACTCTTCATCGCGGTGCACGGGCCTCTCACTATCGCGGCCTCTCTTGTTGCGGAGCACAGGCTCCAGATGCGCAGGCTCAGTAGTTGTGGCTCACGGGCCTAGTTGCTCCATGGCATGTGGGATCTTCCCAGACCAGGGCTCGAACCTGTGTCCCCTGCACTGGCAGGCAGATTCTCAACCACTGCACCACCAGGGAAGCCCAGATCTAAGTTTTATACTGACAGTGCCCCATTAAGAATCTGCAGAAGAAGAAACTCATAGTGATGATATCTAAATGGAAAAAAAGAAGCAACAGGGCAAGGTGGTTGACGAGAAATGGAAATCAATATGCAAGCAGTTTAAAAAAATATAGTCTGATGAAGAGGAGGTAAACCAAAAGAGTTATTTAAAAAACCAGCCTTGGGCTCTGTGATGGTTATGTGTCAACTTGACTAGGCCACAGCATTCCAGATATTTGGTCAAGCACTATTCTGGGTGTGTCTGTGCAGGTGTTTTTTTGGATGAGATTAACATTTGAATCAATAAACTGAGTAAAGCAGATCTCCCTCCTTAGGTGGGTGGGCCTTACCCAATCAGTCAATAGTCCAAGTAGAACTGAAAGTCTGACCTTTCCCTTTGTAGGAAGGAACTCCTGCCTGACAGCCTCGAGATGGGACACCAGTTCTTTCCTGCCTTTAGACTCTAACTGAAACATGGACTCTTTTTATGTCTCAAGCCTGCAGGTTATCAGACTGGAATACACCATGGGCTCTCCAGCTTGCTGTCTGCAGATCTTGGGACGTGTCAGCCTTCATAATCTCATGAGCCAATTCCTTATAATAAAGTAAACACACCACCCCCCCCCACACACACACATACACTCACGTGCACCCTACTGGTTCTGTTTCTCTGCAGAACCCTGACTACATATAGGTTAGAGGGTTAATTGGAAGGAAAACAAAAAAAATAGAATTAGAAAGAAATTTTAGTGAAATTGTCTCTTAATGGAGAAATTAACAAGTGTTATGTAGAGAGAAAGCAACTGTGTCACCTCTCCCAAGGCTCTTCTACTCTAGAATTGTAGCGAGGAAGATATGAATGAAGGTGCAGTAGCCACTATTCAGTTCACTCAGTTTTATGCCAATAAATTATATAGGTTGGAAATGATAGAAGAAAGCAAATTACAGGTTGATTTTCAGGTGCTTGGCAATACCCACCACCGACGGGGGAAGGCATGAAAACAGCGGCAGTTAGTGGGGAAGCCCAGCAGGATGGATGGCGGGGTGGCTGCAGGGCAGGAGAACTAAACATATTCAGGATCAGCTTCTGCATAAATGGGAGTTGGCATGACGGTAAAATCTCCTAAATATTTCAAAGAAAATATTAACTACTCGGGAAGCCAAGCTGACTCTTGGGCTTGAGGAAATCAGGAGATAGAGAGAATTAGGAGTTCCCTTTTAAGGGTGGACATTATCTCAGAAATGGTAGCTTAAATGTTTCTGTGTCGCTGTTGTTCACATTAGAAAGTGCCTTGAAAAATAGGAAATGATTACAATTTTTTTTGTGTGTGGTTGTGGGAAAAATTGTAGAAATAACTGCTCCAGATTTAATGAAGGAGTACTTTTAAAGGCAAGTTTTGCTGCAGTGAGCACGCAGTTATGACAGAGGGCTATTTTGTTTAATTATCCTGTTCATGGGGAGTATTTGTGCCTCATATGTAAGATGAATATGGACAGACTTTACAGATTATTTTGGATGTTCAAATAAAGAAAGCTGGAGGACTATGGTGATGAGAATTTTAAAAGAATTTATATAAATGGAGTTTGGAATTCTTATAATTAAAATATTGATATCATATAAGAAATTTGTTCATATTATAAAAGACTTAGAAATTAGGGGAAAAGGCACCAACAGTCCCAAGACCTCAACTACAATCACTATTATTATTTTGATGTATTTTATTTCTCATATTAAAATTTTTTTTTTTTTTTTTTTTTTTTTGCGGTACGTGGGCCTCTCACTGTTGTGGCCTCTCCCGTTGCGGAGCACAGGCTCCGGATGTGCAGGCTCAGTGGCCATTGCTCACGGGCCTAGCCGCTCCGCGGCATGTGGGATCTTCCCGGACCAGGGCACGAACCCATGTCCCTTGCATCGGCAGGCGGACTCTCAACCACTGCGCCACCAGGGAAGCCCTAAAATGTATTTTTAAGCACAGTTTTAGTTGTAGTCAACTGGCTTTTGTCACTAAACATTGTGTTATAAACATGCAACAGGGATTATAATTTAAAAATATTCAACATCCTTTTCTCTTTTTTTGCTTTAATGGGTACCCAACTTTTGTGCCTAACTTCCCTAGGCACACGATAGTCTGAGGTTGCTACAGAATAAATGCCAGGCCCCAAGCCAGAAGGCCAGATGCTTGCTGGTTGCTTACTCCATGTCTATTTCACCAGTCTTCTTTGCTAACAGAACCCTGATTTTGTCCGGGTATTGTCTTCCCTTACATGATTCAGGGGAGGGTGACCCAATCTGTGGCTTAAGAGTCAATCCTTAGTCTGCCTCATAAGATGTGCTGGTGGGGAGTCTTTTCTTGCTCTTATGAAGATATCAGAAGAGATGGACCTTTTACATCATGTCCAGCATTGTACCTGTGGATGGCAGACCCAAGTTATGAAAGAAACCTAGGATGGTGTTGATGAGCCACTAAATCAATTACCTCTGAAACCTCTGGCTTCTTCACTGTTGAAGCACATCTGTTTTTTTATTTTATAAATTTATTTATTTATTTATTTTTGTCTGCATTGGGTCTTCGTTGCTGTGCGTGGACTTTCTCTAGTTGCGGTGAGCGGTGGCTACTCTTCATTGCAGTGCACAGGCTTCTCATTGCGGTGGCTTCTCTTGTTGCAGAGCACGGGCTCTAGGTGCGCGGGCTTCAGTAGTTGTGGCACGTGGGCTCAGTAGTTGTGGCTCATGGGCTCTAGAGCACAGGCTCAGTGGTTGTGGCGCATGGGCTTAGTTGCTCTGCGGCATGTGGGATCTTCCTGGACCAGGGCTCGAACCCATGTCCCCTGCATTTGCAGATGGATTCTTAACCACTGCACCACCAGGGAAGCCCTGTTGAAGCACATTTGAATTGGGTTTTTGATATTCAAGGATAAAGGATCCTAACTGAATGCTGAAGGTCATATTTTGGTTTGACATTCAAAATAGAATTATGCAATAGGTCAAGAACAGTGAGAGATTGATTACATTCTTAGCTCCCCTCACTCTCTGTGTGTCCACCTCCCCCCCCCCCCCCCACGCCAGCACATCGACAAGTGAATCTGGAAGATTCAGCTTGCAGTGTTCTCCAACTGTATAGTGGAGGTATTCCTGCCAACCCCTAAGCCTTAATTGGGAATTAGAAGAAAGAAGGTATATTTTAGGGACAGTAAAGGAAAAGGTACACCTTTCTGGGCTCAGGAGACTGTGGGACTGTGGGAGGTATGAGCAGGAGAGAGAGAGAGAGAGAGAGAGAGAGAGAGAGGGAGGGAGGGAGGGAGGGAGGGAGGGAGGGAGGAAGGGAGGGAGGGAGGGAGGAAGGGAGGGAGGGAGAGGGAGGGAGAGGAAGGGAATGAGAGGACAAAGCATTCAGATATGAGTTTCCTGAGCTCCTTTCTCTAGGTTAGTGGTGGAAATACATTCTTCAGGGTAATCCTGAGCAGAAAGAAGGGGATTATTGCCTTTTCTCCCCTTGGCTATAGCCAGAGAGAAAAGTAGTGCAAGATGCTCCAGCAAAGGGCAGGGAGCTGAGATTAACTTTTGGGGGAATAGTTGCTATGCAGCACAGACGCTGAAACAAGATTAACCTTTGGGGGAGTAGTTGCTATGCAGCACAGATGCTGAAACAAGATTAACCTTTGGGGCAGTAGTTGCTATGCAGCACAGATACTGAAACAAGACCAGCTGGCTTGCCACAGCCCCACTCAAGGCAGAGGCTGGGATGCAGGCTAGGCCTTTGGGCTGGATGGGGACCCGGCTGAGGCTCAGAGTTCTGCAGTGGTGCACACTGAGGTGAGGCCAAATTACCCAGGGGATCCTAATGCACTGAAGTAAGAGAGACCAGGCTGCGTGTTATACCAGGGGCTTATCTCATCCATGAATGCAAGCAGGGCAGCGTAGAGAGCAGAGGAGGCGAGGCAGCAGTTAAGGAAGGTCCAGCCAAGGCTAGGGGCCCCGTTTGCTCCCTTCATTGCCACCATATACCCCAGTCCATTCCCTTATAGAGAGGAACAGGCTGGCTGAGAGAACAAGAAATTTTATCCAAGAAAGCCTGAATAAAACCTGAAGGGAATATTATCATTGTTATTATTAAATTATTACATTGGACAAAATCTCAGAACTGGACAGAATAGAAAAAAGTCATTTTTTTTCTCATTTTAATCAATGAGTGGGAGTTCAGTAAGATGACCAAATTAACTGTAGATAAAATAAGGATATTGCATTTTCTCTGTATTTCAAAACAAAAGTGTGAGTTAAATTATTTTTTTTCTGTGCTTCAGCAGTCTTCATCACTGCAGTTTATAAGAGTAGCACAATAGTCCATTGATGTTATATTTGATGATAAATTTTAATGACTCCCAAGCATTTAGGTTAATGTAAATAATACGATGACAGACATCTTTGAGCAGACAGATTTTTCTGCATTTTGGATTATTTCTTGAATTTGATTTCTGCAATGGGTTTGCCTTTTGCAACAGAACGATCATTTTGTTTTTATGCTGAATTACTCTCCATAAAAGCAATTCTAATTTACATGGCTACGAGCACCAAAGTATCAATTACAGTTTCACATCTTCTCTGGTATTTAATATTGTTAAATATATTTTTTTAATATAGTAAATGAAAAACGTTGGTGTCATCTTAATTTGTATTTCTTATTAGGTCAGTAGAATATATATTTTTAAAAATTCATTTTCATTTGTAGTGATTATTTAATGCTTTTAATTTATTATTTCCTGAAATGTAATATCAAACATTTTGTAACTTTAGAAAGCAATGCTTGTTTACTATAAATTAGTTAGTAGATTCAATCTTAGTACTGTGCACCTGTTGGAGGACTTTAAGAAGGACGGCAAATGGGTAGGGCTTTTCAGAAGTCCATGGTGCAGCTCTGTTTGGGGAGGGTTCATTTGGACTTGTTCTAAAGCCCATCCATGAGCTTTAGAACATTTCTATCCTGAGTTGCCCTGGTAGCCTGGCACAGTATTCTCATTTTTATTTCCTGGCCACAACTTAGAAGAAGGAAGTTTTATAAAACAAACAGTATAAGCTCCCAGTCTTGAAAGTCATCCAACAGCCGATATTGTAAAGATTCATGGCTTTGATCTCTTTTCCTTTGCTTCTTTGCCTGCAATGAGTGTGTCCCAGCAGGCGTGGGCTGCTTATTTGACCTGCTCTGTGGGCTACTGTTCTTCTTATCACATCACACCACACGGTGTGTGAGGTGCCTGTGTCATCCGACAGAGTGTCAGCACTCTCCTTTGGAAGTCAGCATCTGAGGAGACTGTAGGGAAGTCACAAGGGTGACTGAGACCTCTCCCTAACCCTGCCATCCTTCTCAACTTTCCACAAATAGTGTGATGTGACCTGTCCCCACTTATCTCAGCGACCCTCAGTTCTCTCTCATTGGACAGTGACAAGAAAATAAAGTTGCTGTCAGTGCTTGCCGTCCAGGGAGCTTACCTCCAGCTTCTTCTGGGACAAATCTGCCCTGGGAAAGACCATCCAGATCCCCAGGTACTCAGTGCTGAAGGGAGAGATTAGAGGTCCAAGTTTTGTGTCGAGTTAAACTGGGCTACGTATGGGAATATTGAAGTTTATCAGATAAAACAAATTCTAAAACAATCTTATAATGTTAAGGAAGAAAGTGACAACAGAAGGAAAAAGAACTTTTATCCCACCTAACAAAGCTATTTTAATTAGTGTATATTCCAGGTCTTTTTTTTGGCCAACTTTTATAAATCTGAATTATAATATACACAGAACCTTGCAGCTTGCATTTTTGTTTCTGTGTCTATACAAACAAGCTTTCATGCTGTTACGCAGTGTGTTACGCAGATGTGGGTGAGTTCACAGATCTGACATTGTGACCCAGCTGTGGCCAATGTGATGTGACATGGGTCTGCTGGGTTTGCTTTTAGGAAAGTGGAGATGCAGAGGAAGAGCCAGGCCTTCTTCTGCAGGGCACAGTTGTGTTTGCAAGTGGTGCTAGTTACTGAAAAACCATCTTGTTACCACGAGGCCAACTGCAAAGCCAGCAAACACACTGAAGATGGCAACTATTTCCTAAGCAGTGTTGTGTCCAAGATGTGCTGCTGTGATTAAAACGAACACACCATGGTCCCCTCTTTCCAGAATGTTACAATCTACTGGCAAGACAAAGAGTCCCAGAGAATGATAATACAAAGCCAGTGTGACGCTTCCTTTAGTGCTGTTATTATTGATTGGTGCATGGAAATAAAATTTTCCAATGCTTTGCCATTAGCAGTTCTAGGTTAGTTAGAGCCACCTCTCTGATCTGATTGGGTCACCACATATCACTGGCTTAGTCATCTACTTATTTGTAGGATGAGGAAGCTGTGATATTTGAGCTCTAAGTCTCTTTTAATTATTATTATTATTTGCGGTACGCGGGCCTCTCACTGCTGTGGCCTCTCTCGTTGTGGAGCACAGGCTCCGGACGCGCAGGCCCAGCAGCCATGGCTCACGGGCCCAGCTGCTCCGCGGCATGTGGGATCTTCCCGGACCGGGGCACGAACCCGTGTCCCCTGCATCGGCAGGCAGATTCTTTTAATTATTAATAAAATAGTATTTTATATTTCTCCCAGACTGGTAATAATAACCTGGCATGTGAACAATTGAATGATTGACTCCCCAGAGGTTTTTTTTTGGGGGGGTGTTGTTTTTTGAGTGGGTCAGGAAATTATATAAATGTAAAACAGAACAATGAGAGAAAAAAATGTAAGGTACACAGATGTTTGGTAGGCAGGTGGAATTAGATATACTTTGCGAATTGATAGAACAAAAAACAGCCAATTTTATTTTGGATTATAAAAATAAGGTAGACAATGTGTTTGGTAATAGAAAAATCATGTGTCTGGGAAGAGATAGGAATTGGAGCGTGTCCTGACTGACATCTTTAGGATAGTGAAGGGCACAGAGCTAATTGATCGTCTTTGTTTTGTGTTCCCTCCCATCAGTTCAGTAGGTCAGTGGCACTGATTGGATGGTGAGTTGGAGCAAATAAAAGGAAAACTATTTCTACTCTGGGTTCTCAGCACATAGATTTGTTGTCCCTGTAGTTATTTCAGCAACAAACATAGAACCCAGACTCAAAATGACAAGTTTACAAGCCAAGCAGGGCCTATAGTTGAACACATACCCCAGAATAATGAAATTTCCTCCTAGAAACCAGCTGTTACCCAGAAGGTTAAGGAAGAAAACCTCTGTGCAGCATTGTCTAGTTGGCTGGATACACACGTTAGATGTATAAACATGGCTTTGACATACTGTAGTTTCAGATCTTTTGATGTATCAGCTGTTGTAAGACTATCCCAAATTGCCTGACCTTGCTTTGAAAACACTGCATTCCTCAAATTACTTATTGGTAATTTATTAGAATAAAGAAAGTAAACCAATCAAATACTCACTATAAAAGCAGAAACAGAAGGAAGAGAATTTAAACTTACATTTGAAGACAGCCTTCCCTCTGTGGTGGCATGGTGGCACTTATCAGGTCAGATACTGCTCTGCACTGAGGTATATTTCTTTTTTGGTGGAAAGCTTGGAAGCTGATGACTGACATTTGGAAGATTTCCCTGACTGAATGTTTTATGATGAGCCCTAACCAAACCCTGCTGCTCTCTGGCAAAATGGAGGGTCTTTCCCTCTACAGAGCTGTTAGAATGTTTAAGCCCTTTTAGGCCACAATATATTGACCAATGAAATTTGTGCTTCAGTTATGATTGGGTTAAGAGTGAGCTTGAGTGCTCATCTGGATTGGAAACATTAAGACAGACTGAATTTAAATCACTGGATGTGACCAGAGATGAACAAAATGACAACATTTAAAGTACCATGGAGAAAGCATCTTGCTCTATGCCAACACTGCCGTACATTTTCGAGCTGCCCTGAAAAAGCAGCCTTTTTCATTTAAAGAAAGCAAATGCAAAGACACATGAAACAAAACAAAATGTTAAAATAAATGCTAATCAGAAAAATAATGCTTCAAGGCCAAAAAAAAAGCCCTCTAAATTATGACCACATTTATGGAAACAGTGTTTTGTTTAGTCTCTGTACTCACTAAAAAACAAAACAATATAAAACAGAACTTATTTTTTTCGAATTATAAAAATAACTCATGCCTGTATAAAATTTATATTACACAAATACATAATGGAGGAATGAAAATACCTCACAGTGCTCCCCTCGAAGGTAATCGTGATTGTCAATTTGCTGTGTATTCCTTCATAATTTATTATTATGTATTCTTTTAACACTTTGTTTTTCAACATATATGTTTATTTTCTTTGTTTTATCTTTTGTTCAACTCTCAATTTTTTTCATTTAATTCTTCTTTTTAATGGCTGAAACTATTTCATGGTAAGTGGTCTGTCAGTTTTGGTAGCCTATATGAAATTGTTTGTTTGCTTTTAAAAATAAAACAGGTGAGAGAATTTATGGAAATATGGAGGTAAGTTCACGGGTCTAGGAAGAATAGTCTACAATGCAATGTCCTCTTTCTCATTGCCCTTTGTGTTCCAACCTGGTTTTTGCTAGAGTTGCTAGTGACTGTGCAGAAGCCAATGAAACATTTTACCAATGTCTGCTTACTTGCCTTCCACCTAGTTGTTTGTGCCTTCCTTCTTATAAAATTCTCCTTTCTTGGGTTTTGTGACACCACCACCCTTTCCTGATTTTCTGCCTTCCTAGCTTGCCTCTCTGCTCTGATCAACCCCTACTGGAGGTCCTCAGGGCTGGATCCTGGAACTTCTTCATGTCTTTACTCTCTCCCTTGATGATGTGATCCTTTCCATGATTTTAAGTATCATCTTTATGCTGATGACTCCAAACTTTTTATCTTTAGTTGGATATTTCTTCAGGGCTCGGGGTTCATATGTGACTGCCTTCTTGTCATCTCCCTTTGAATGTCTCACAGGCAACTTAAACTTAGCATCAACACTGAGCTCTTGAGTTTCCCCTCCAAACATGGCTCTATCCAGTCTTCTCCATCCTGGCAAACGGTTTCCTTATCCACCTGGTCACCAGAGCAGAAACCTGTTGGTCCTCCTTGACTCTTTCTCTAAAATGTCTTGGATCCATCTACTTTTCCTTTACCAACCCCACGTGGTCCCAGTCACCGTAACTCTCTACTTGTCCTTTATATTCTATCCTAACTCTATTCTAATTCTAACTGTGGTAATCAGAGTTAAAGCACAAATCAAGTCATTGTACTGCTACAAATCCATCAGAAGCTTCCCAATATTACCAAGAGTACAGTCCACCTCTTTACCACGGTGCACAGGATGCTGGGTTACCCGGTCCTTGTTTCATCTTCACCCTTGTCTCATGGTACTCTCTCCCTTGCTCACTCTGCTTTTTAAAAAGGAACCTCCCAAGCTCCTTTCGTTCAGAGGGCCTTTGCAAGCATTCATTTACTTATTCATTCACTCAAATCATCCATTCAGTCAACAAGTGTTTACTAAGCCTTTCCTAAGAAGTGCCAACCACTGTTTTAGTTGTGGCCACATAGGGTGTGGACCCTGAGATGAATTGATCTACAGAGATTGCAAACATATCTATCACTCCAAGTTTGTCAGTTCATTTTTAAGATAATAAAGAATTGGCATATTCTGTTACCCTTGGTTTTGTGGTATTAGAGTCATAACCCTATTGTCTAAAAAAATTGCTTTAACAAAAACTGTGATTTCAAGAGGTAACCTATTTTCATGCCAGTTTTCTGTGCTTTAACATATGATACATATATCATAATGGCTCATGTTTATGTTTTCTGCATTGTTAAGAAGTTTTCATTAGGGGGAGGGGATTTTCTGTTTATCTTCAAGGGGACATCTTGGTTCTGTACTTCACAGTCACCAACAGAAAGTCACTGTTACACTAGGAAAGCTAATGAACCAGGGCCAATGTAGAATTTTGGCAGAATCTGAACGCAATAATTACACATTCAAACCTCATTGGCTGCTGAGGTAGCATCTAATAATGCCCGACAGTTGGCTCCCCATCAGGTGCTCTCCAAATGCAGTGATGTTCTTGAAGCTTCTCTTTACAGAATCATTTCTCGAATGTGTACAAATTGCCTTGTGCCAGCATGGAGAGCCCTTTTAGCATTTCAACTCAGATTTCAGAGGAAGACTCATTAATTGGGACTTTTTCAGACCAATTCCCTCACTGACAGGGAAAGCTGTTGACACATTACTGAGATGATACTAAAGTTCAAACCTCGTGTGTGTGTGTGTGTGTGTGTGTGCGTGTGCGTGTGCGTGTGTGTGTGTGTGTGATCTCTCTGAAGCTGAAATTTTCATTCCCAAGTTTTTGATGCTTCATTTTTGTTGATTTTATGTCTGTGTCTCCAACTAGGTTGAAAATATCTTGAGGTCAGGACAATATCATGGTGTATTATTTTTTCCTTCCTTCCTCCCTCTCTTCCTCCCTTTCTGTGTCTCCTCAACTAACGCACCCACAGTTTATATCATAGAACAGTAAAGAACAGACACTTGATGTAATTTTTCCTGTTAGACTATAACCTTGAGAGGAATTACTGACTATATTTTTCATCATTATAACCTCAGTGTCCAGTGCCTGGATATAGTGGATACTCACTAAATTTTCTGAATAAATAAGTGAAGAAGTAAATTCTGTTGGTTAGTTGATTAGCTGTTTATCATAAATATTGCTTAAAAAGCACTTATTAAAACCCCTAGAAACCCTGGAGAAGCCCCAAAGAAGTGGATGCTAAATACATAAATGGCTGCTTCTAGTTTACAGGGAAGACAGATTTCTGGCTCAGTTGAACAATTAAATTAAGACATTTGGGTATAACTACCTTCTGGCCCAACTATTTGTATAGAACCCCTCCAGAGAGAGGCAGGAAGCACCACCATATATGGGTTAGATTGGAAAGCTGTTTTTACCCTGAAGCTCTTTCAGACTCTAGCATTGGACCTACCTATGCTGACACTTTCCCTTCTTATGTCCCTTACCTTGGCAATGAGCTTGCTGTGCTGGTCTCTGTATGTTCTTGGGCATGTGGATCTGGCATAAAACTGTGCATGTTCTTAACTTGGGTGCAGCCTGCTGCCAAAATGAGCTGCCTTATTGTCTTCTTCATGTCTTTACTCTCTCCCTTGATGATGTGATCCTTTCCATGATTTTAAGTATCATCTCTATGCTGATGACTCCAAACTTTTTATCTTTAGCTGGATATTTCTTCAGGGCTCGGGGTTCATATGTAACTGCCTTCTTGTCTGCTGCAGCATCACTTTTGTGTTGTCTGCTGCAGCATCACTTTTGTGTCAAGTTAATGTATCCCTGGTTTTGTTCCTCAGGTCAACGGAGTTTCTATTAAAATTAGCTGAGCTAATACACCAAAAATTTAAAAACATATAATATGGTGAGCTCATTGAGACTTTGGTACTATAACCATCTCCTATGTGGATTTTAAAGGCCATTCAGTATGTGTATAAACATAGTTCATCAGAGTTTTGGTAGACATTTTTTTTTTTTTTTTTTTTTTTGCAGTATGTGGGCCTCTCACTGTTGTGGCCTCTCCCGTTGCGGAGCACAGGCTCCGGACGCGCAGGCTGAGTGGCCATGGCTCACGGGCCCAGCCACTCCGCGACATGTGGGATCTTCCCAGACTGGGTCACGAACCCGTATCCCCTGCATCGACAGGCAGACTCTCAACCACTGCGCCACCAGGGAAGCCCTGGTAGACTTTTTGGTGGTTCTTTTCTTCAATCATCAAAGTCTTTTTTTAAAATAAAGTAACATTTATACATTTAGTTACCTTAAAAAGAGTGTTTGCTGTGAGTAAAACATCAAAACAAAAACCTGGAAAAAAATCTTAGGCTCTCATAGGGGTAAACCACAGGGAATTCATGTAAATTTGATTGAAGTTTATTACTTGGCATTAGACCCATTTTTTTAAACATAGAACGTTAAGTTCCTCATATTATAATCCTATTTTAATGTTGAATTTCTTAGCTATGGCTCATAAAATAATGTCCAAATTCCTCACTTTTAAAATCTGGGCTCTTTAAGATTGGGTCCAAACCTATCTCTAGAAACTTATTTCTCATTACTCTCACTCACGTACTTTTCATTTTAGCCCAAACCTTTACTCTCCATACATATGCCTTTGACCATGCTATTTTCCCTACCTGGAGCTGTGTCTTTCTTGGCTTTCCTTTTTCTTATTCCTGGACCTGGAAGCACTCTTACCTTTTCCAGCTTCTCTTTTGCTGTCTGTGCTGTTTTAGCTTTATTCAGTTCCTTGCATATATCTTATCCCCACTAGACTGTAATGAGCCGTTTCAGGGGAAGATGCACGTCTTGTTCTTACTGAGGCCTCCCAAGACCTAGCACAGCATCCTGCACTTAGTAGGTTCTCAATGAATCTTTGTAAATAGATTAAACTTCTAAACAGTTGGAATTAATGTCATGTGCAGGAAGCATCCAGGGAGCTGCCTGAGCATGAGTAATCTGAGCTGGAAATGACAGTACAAATTCATATATTTCCCATTATCCAAATCCCAAACTATAAACAGCTCTGAATTAGTGACATACTTTCATCACTGACCAATGCACCTTTTGGAGGAGGTATTTAGTATAGAGTTTGGTGTCAGAAAGCCCTGGGTTAGCCTCTTGGCTTTGTGAAAATTACTGAAACCTCATTCCTCTTATCTGTAAAACTGGAAAATAGTAGTTCCCACCTAATAGAGTTCTTGTGATGACTAAATACATATGTAATGACTTTCACAGTGTCTGCCATTGCAAACAGTTAGTAAATGTCAAATAGACAAGACTTAGAATAACAGTTCAATCTAGTCCTTGGAGAGACACTAATGTCTTCGGGGCTTCTACATCATCATCTGAGCCTTGACTAGAGTTTTCATGGGTAAAATCCAGAGATTCATGGGCTACTTTTACCTTGGTTTGGATTGGGGATCAATCTGATGACCAGCTGTTTTTCACTTAGAAGTGTTACCTTTTATCCCCTTTTAGGATCAGTGCCCTAGGAAATGACGGTGGTCTTTCTCAGTGGGCACACAAAGCTCTGCAGTCCGGTGCTTCTGTCTGATGGGATCATGGGACTCTGACCTTGATCCACTGCACCCTACTTGTTCGCCCAACCCTGTACAAGAGAACTCAAGGGACATAGGGAACTCTTCCTGACACAGGACCACACTCTTCTAGGGGATGCTGAAATGTGCGTATGGTGTTTTCATGAGGCACTGTTATGTAGCAATCACATACACAATCATAAGGGCTGATGTATGATTCTATATGGGCTTATTTTATTAATATTATTCTATATTATTCTATAGAATACATATTATATTATATATTATGAATAATGTGTATACTGTTAGCATTATAATATTATTCTCTTTATTCTTATTTTATTATTTCCTATCCTATAACGTTATCTATTGTGCTAACAAAATATACTTTATTATAGTTTATATATATTCTAGCTAAATAGTATAATTTATTATTATTATTCATCCTTATATTTGTGAGAGATAAGCTGGTATTCCATTCATTCTCAAAAGATGAAACAGTCACAGTAGTGAGATAACTTTTTGTGTGGGAAAAACTTCTTATGAAAGGATTACAGCTAGGAACCTCCTTAGCTGAAGGACCATGCAGTTCCCAAATCCTCAAGCCAACTTTCTTGTCATGAACTAGATCCGGAACATGGACAAGAGGCTGTTATTACTACAGTGTGGAAACATGAGAGAATTATCACTTTAAGTGACATTCACTTCTCATGCACTCAACATTTTCATAACAATTTCTTCAAACTCTACAGAAAAAAATGCTGAAATGTGAATGCTCTGAATAAGTCATGCTGCACTCAAGGGAATTAAGTTATCCTTATTTCTGTGGGTTATAGAACCCAAGCATTTGGTTTATTTCCTGTCATCTGTTCTGTATATTGGAGTGAGTCAGGGGAGTGAATTTTCATAACACCTTAGAGTTGGAAAGAACATTAGGGATTGTCCCCAATACAAGAAGCCCTGCTATACTCTTCCTTACAGGTGGACCTGAGCTGCACTTTGCACATTTTCAATGATGAGCTAGCTTACCGCTTTGGCCTATTCAGTTTTCAAAAGGTTTGAATTGTTAGGAGATTCTTTTCCTTCTTTCCCTCCTTCCCTTTCTCTATCTTTTCCTCCTATTCCTTCTTCTGTTGTAAGGGAAAATCTCGACTTATTTATACTTCCACTCACTGGTTCTCTAAAGCTATATAGAATGATCCAGATCTTTTTTTCCACAAGTTAGCCCTTTTTGTGATTGATGCCAACCACCATGCTGGCCCCATGGGGTCTGGTGTCAGGGATAAATATCTCAGTTTCATCAGTCATTCCTCAAGGACAGGATTCTTGGCCATTCGTGCTCCTGGGAACACTTCTCTGGATGAGCTTTAGTTTATCAATGTCATGCTCAACACTTGGAATCCAGACTGGAAGGTAGTGTTGTGAACAATGAGCTATGCCTTCCAAGTCCTCAGTACTATATTCTATTAACTAGTAATAGAACTATTAAGCACTATACTACTAGATTTACATTTGCATCACTTACATCATATTATGATGGCAACTGAAATCCATGGGTCTTTTTCTTTAAGAAATAACTTCATTCTTATAAAAGATATAGAATACTGTTATTGTAGAAACTTTAGGACATGTAGGTAAAAAAATAGAAAAAATAATCACCTCATTAAATTCTTCATACTTTTAGAATGTATATATTCTTAAATATACCCACACATTTTATATATTTTACAAAAGTGAATAATGCTAGACATATCAATTTATAATCTTTTTCAACTTTTATACCATAAAAAAAATCTGTTTGAGTCAATATGAAATTACTTTATTATATTTAATGTCTTTATAGGATTCCATTGTGCAGATGTACCATGGTTTATTTAACATTTTCCCTATTGTTGGTTATTTAAGTTGTTAAAATTTTCCTTTTTATAATAAACAGTGCTGTAATGGGTATTCTTGTACATACATGTTTGCATATTTATTTGATAAATTCCCAGCAGGGGCATTGCTAATTCAGAATATGCACAACTCCAGAAACGGTCCACCAGTTTACACTTCTTCTAGCAGCACAGGGGATTGGGCTCCTGGTTGACTCTAATGACAACAAGGGTGGTTGGGGGCCAAGCGTACTACAGGAACTTGGAAATGTGGAAATGGGGACAATGTGTTTGACAAATGCTCAGGTTCACCGTTGTTGGTGTGTGTGTGTTTGCATATGTGTGTGCATGTGCGTGTATCTGGCAGATTTCCATTCATGTGGAAATAGGCAAACACCTAACTAAGTACATGCAAATGAGAGACAGTTATGTACCAGGGTTTAGGGGAGGCGAGGAGAAAGAGGACAGGGTTGATGATGCCATGTGGAGAGCATGGATAAAAATCACTTTGATACAAAAGAGAAATAGACTCACAGACATAGAGGACAGACTTGTGGTTGCCAAGGAGGGGAGGGAGAGGAATGGACTGGGAGTTTGGGCTCGGTAGATGCAAACTATTACATTTAGAATGGATAAACAACAAGGTCCTCCTGTATAGCACAGGGAACTATATTCGATATCCTGTGATAAACCATAATGGAAAAGAGTATATAAAAGAATGTACATATGCGTATAACCGAGTCACTTTGCTGTACAGCAGAGGCACAACATTCTAAATCAGCTATATTTCAATTAAAAAAATGAAAAAGAAGAGCACTCTGAGGGGATTCTTTTAGGTGTGGGCAAGTGTCCAGTAGGATCTAGTTTGTGCACCTGGATTCCTTGGTCGATCTTAGGCTATAGGGTTAAAGAGCTTTTCTGAAATTAACATCTCTGCTCAGTTCCTTCTGTTGTTCCCACGGCTCTGGCGGCCACAACTACTGGAGAGCCACCTGCCACTAGCCAGGCCATTTACCAGCCTGCCTAGCTGAACGTCCTCCTGAAGGCTGGTATCCTGTTTTCAATACCATGTTCTGGACTCCTGGATTTCTGCAGATGATCGTAACTTCTTGATGTGAAGTTTTACTCCCATGTTCTTTTAAAAATTGGAGTTTTGTCTCTGGGAACAAGAACTATCTTTCCATTGTCATATTCCAGAAATTAATATGGTATCTGTATCATAGATTTTTTTTAGGGTATCCCTAAGGATATGAAAAAGAAACAAATATGACATTTAAAAAATCTTTGTAAATATTTTTATAACAATTTATTTAAAAAATAGGAAAAATTCTTTGCTAGGCTTTCCAAGAGGCAATCCTTTGTCAGGCTAAGTAAAGCACGTTCTTAGTTTGTTAAGCATAAACTGTTATTCTTAAGTTTAACACCCCTCAGTAGCATCCTATCACTCTTAGGGGAAAATACACACTGCTCAGTGCCCTCTTCAGTCCTATGTCCCAGCAAACCCTGCCTTGTTTTTACTCCCAGTTACTCCACACTCCCTTTATCTCAAATATGCACCTTTCCTCTGTCTGGATGCTCTGCTCTTCTTTCTCTGCCTGCAAATTATTACTTAGCCTTCTAGATTGGGTTTCGACATTACCTCCTCCAGGAAGGCTTCCCTGATTTCCCCCTTACTCCAGGCCAAAGGGACCAAATGGTCCAGAGTGTCTAGTGAGACCGAATTGAGCACACACTCCTCTGAGTTGCCTTAGCTGCATGGTCTCCCCTGCTCCACCATGACGATGAAATCATGGTAAGAAAAACCATAAGTAAGTAAAATGAATATTAATCAGAGGAGGAGCGGCCGTGGTTTAGCTAGCTCCAACCAGTGGTAAGGTCTGGGAAGGAGTTTTGGAGGGGTTTGAGCAGCAGACAAACAAAATCACAAGGGAAGGGGTATTGGTTGTATGCATAAAAGGATAAAACAATCCTGCTGGATTTAGTTGTGGTCAGTGCATTTTCTGACCACATGCATGACCATTTAGTTGTGAATATGTGCATGTTCACGTTACCTCACATGCCCTGTCTGATGCCACTCTGCCTGGTGGGGAATCTGGAGGGAGAGGGGTCGTGAATCAGCACCACTAAGGCCTGGCTGTGACATATAGTAGGCTCTCCTAGAGGATTGGGAATCATGCAGGGCTAGCTCAGAACAGAATGGGAAACTATTTCATATTGGTTTCAAATGTCTGTGTTCCTAAATATGTTGCCATCATTCCCCACAACAGGCATTCTTTTTCCTAAGTCCTTTCTTGGGCTCTGCCATATTGCTGGACCCCTTCTCTCATCCCATGATGATTTTTCCTCTCCTTTATTCCTTTAAGTCTGGACACTTCAAACTTTCATTCCTTTCTTATCCTTCTGAGCTTGCCAGTGAAAAGCTCATAATTCCTCTCAATCTGTACCCCAGACTGGTGTCCTACCTTTGCACAACCAGAAAAGATCATTAATGAGCTTTCCCAAACAAAGGACTTGGTTCTCCTGTTAACCTATACAGCTGCTTCAGAAGCAATTGTAGTAATTTATTTCCAAAAGCAAATTTTCTTGGGCCCATTAGAGTGTTTTTAGGGGTGGGGTATACAGAGAAATGGGAGAGGAATCTGGTGTAGGAGAAAGAACCTTGGTTTCTGAGTCGGAAGACTTGGTTTTAAACGCCCATTGAACTGTTTGCAGTTGTGTGACCCCAGGCACACCCTTTAATCTCTCTGAGCTGTAGTTGCCTTATACTGGTTACAAAGTGGGATAACAATAATGGTTGTCACAAGGATTAAAGAAGATACGGCATGTAGGGTGAGTAGGACAGGGGCTGGTTCAGAGCAGGTGCTCAAAATTGCAGTAAAAAAAAAAAAAATTCTAATTTCTGTGCTATCGTTAGCCATTATTGTGGCGATGGTCTTATTTATCTTTTTTTAATCTCTTTTGGGTCTCATAGTCTCACACCCCAGCCAACATTTGGCATTATCCAGCTTTCTAAATTTTAGCAGTCTCGTTGTAAAGTTGCATTACATTGTTGTTTTAACTTTCCTTTGTCTGATTACTTGTGGATTTGAGTGTCTATTCTTATGCTCGTTTGCCTTATGGGTTTCCTTTTCTGTAAATTGCATTTTGTAATCTTTGCCTATTTTTCCTTTGAGACTGCTGTCTTTTTATTTTGGATTTAGGAGTTTTTTAGACATTCTAGGTATTAGTCTAGAACAGGCAAAGCTTTGTGAGTGTCTTCTCCTATTCTGTCAGTGCTCTATTAATTTTGCCCATGGTATTTTTTTTAACATCTTTATTGGAGTATAATTGCTTTACATTGTTGTGCTAGCTTCTGCTGTACAACAAAGTGAATCAGCTATATGTATACATATATCCCCTTATCCCCTCCCTCTTGAGACTCCCTCCCTCCCTCCCTATCCCACCCCTCTAGGTGGTCACAAAACACCGAGCTGATCTCCCTGTGTTATGCAGTGGTTTCCCACTAGCTAACTATTCTACATTTGGTAGTGTATATATGTCAACGCTACTCTCTCACTTCGTCCCAGCTTACCCTTCCCCCTCCCCGTGTCCTCAAGTCCATTCTCTATGTCTGTGTCTTTGTTCCTGTCTTGCCCCTAGGTTCATTAGAACCAATTTTTTTAGATTCCATATATATGTGTTAGCATACGGCATTTGTTTTTCTCTTTCGGACTTACTTCACTCTTTGACAGACTCTAGGTCCATCCACCTCACTACAAATAACTCAATTTCATTTCTTTTTATGGCTGAGTAATATTCCATTGTATATATGTGCCACATCTTCTTTATTTATTCATCTGTCAATGGACACTTAGGTTGCTTCCATGTCCTGGCTATTGTAAATACAGCTGCAATGAACATTGTGGTACATGACTCTTTTTGAATTATGGTTTTCTCATGGTATATGCCCAGTAGTGGGATTGCTGGGTCATATGGTAGTTCTATTTTTAGTTTTTTAAGGAACTTCCATACTGTTCTCCATAGTGGCTGTATCAATTTACATTCCCACCAACAGTGCAAGAGGGGTCCCTTTTCTCCACACCCTCTCCAGCATTTATTGTTTGTAGATTTTTTGATGATGGCCATTCTGACTGGTGTGAGGTGATACCTCATTGTAGTTTTGATCTGCATTTCTCTAATGATTAGTGATGTTGAGCATTCTTTCATGTGTTTGTTGGCAATCTGTATATCTTCTTTGGAGAAATGTCTATTTAGGTCTTCTGCCCATTTTTGGATTGGGTTGTTTGTTTTTTTGATATTGAGCTTCATGAGCTGCTTGTAAATTTTGGAGCTTAATCCTTTGTCAGTTGCTTCATTTGCAAATATTTTCTCCTATTCTGAGGGTTGTCTTTTCATGTTGTTTCTGGTTTCTTTTGTTGTGCAAAAGCTTTTAGGTTTCATTAGGTCCCATTTGTTTATTTTTGTTTTTATTTCCATTTCTCTAGGAGGTGGGTCAAAAAGGATCTTGCTGTGCTGTGATTTATGTCATAGAATGTTCTGCCTATGTTTTCCTCTGAGAGTTTTATAGTGTCTTGCCCATGGTATTCTTTGTTGAACTGAAAAGCGTAATTTTGTTGAAGCCTAATTAGTCAATGTTTTGCCTCTTGGTTTGTGCTTTTGCACTTTGTTTAAGAAGTCCTCTCCCATCCTTATGTCATTTTAGGTATTCTACATTTTCTTCTACTAGCCATTGTAGCATTTAGGTAATTGTTATGGGATGAATGTTTTTGTCTCCCCAGAATTCATATGTTGAAGCCCTAATGCCAATGTGATGGTATTCAGAGGTGGGGCCTTTGAGAGATAATTAGGTCATGAGGGTGGAGCCCTCATGAATGGGATTAGTGCCCTCATAAGAAGAGACATGGGGGAGGTTGCCTCTTCTCTCTCTACTCTCCACCACGTGAGAATACAGTGAGAAGATGACCATCTGTAAACCAGAAGTAGGCCCTCACCCAAACACCAGATCTGCCAGCACCTTGATATTGGACTTCCCAGCCTCCAGAACTGTGAGAAATACATACTTGTTGTTTAAGTCAGGCAGTCTATGGTATTCGATTATAGCAGCCTGAACTAAGACAGTAATTAATCCAGTTACAGTTTGTGGAGGGCTTTGCATGTGGTACTGAGTAGGGATCCAGTTTTATTTTCCTCCTTATTATCCTCTTTATATTTCTAGAACTTAATTGGTACACAGTAGTATTCAGTAAGATCTGTTGAATGAAGGAATGGAGGTTTCCTCAAATGTAAGGGAAAGGGGTGTGTGTGTGTGTGTGTGTGTGTGTGTGGTGAATGTGTGTGACTCTGTGAGTGTACGTGTGTGTACACCCTGTGAAAGATATTTCCCTCTGACTGAGGAGCAACATGGTTAGAGCTGGTGAGCAGAATCCTTCCTCTCTGCTCCAGCTCAAATATTGACTTAGGGTGTGTGGGGGAGCATGGGATGGGAGGATAGATTTAAGGAAATACTTATCTATTGATTGAAATTTACTCAGATTTCTCTTTTCAATTCAGTGTTATTGGAATCAGAATGTGATAGTCAAGGTTTATATTAAAAATGTCTAACAGACATCTAGCACAGACACTTACCAATTAGAATGACTGCTTTTAGTATGTATTACTGGTGTGTTCTGGCTAGATATTAACCATGGAAACAGTAGTTTCCTAGTTATTATTAGATATTATTAAATGATAATACATATAAAAGTGCTTTGTGAACTAAAGATTCACACAAATGTTAGGCAATACTATTCTTACCTCTATTTGACTGTTTAGAAATACAATTTAAAAACCCCTCCTTTTCTATATAATATGGATTCTGGTTGCTAAAATACAACTCTTTGGACCAGTGGTTGAAAAGAAGGTAATTAATTTAAAAAGTTTCATTTGACTTTCCTGAAAAATTCCCTGCACCTCAATGTGACCTGACATCAGGGTCAACCAACACCTGTTCTTTGACCTCTGTTGCTGCTGAAGTTTTAGTTCAGAGAAGTTTGAGGCACCTCTGTTGTTCTTCAGTCTGATTTATGAGTGTTTTCCTATTTTTAGCTGGATTTAGGGAAACCGGTTCCAGTAGGTGGAGCTCTTTCTCAATGTTTGTTCAATTTTCACCAAGATGGGGACTTGCTTCTTTTTCACCTTTCTTTTCTACACTGGCTTAGTCATAACTTGGTACAGATACTTAAAACAGCGTCTGAAATTAGCATCAAATATAGGTTATGTGTTTCTGTAAAGTGAGTTTTTCCCCAAGATGTTTAATGGAACAGCTAGAGTTAATTTCCTTCTGAGATCTGATCAAACACCATTGGCTTTTTTTTTTCCCCTTTGATTATCTGCATCAAAGACCCAAAATACCTACACTTTACTATGAAGCTGTGTCCAGGTCTAAGATCAAATATGGCATCTTTTGATGTGAATTCTAGTCGTGCGTATCAATGCCCTGGCTCTTGTCTTACATGGTCTGTGTTGCCTCACTCCTCCTGTATATTAACAATTTTGAGTGTGGGGTTTAGAAGCTGCAAATGTATTTGATCATAAATATGAATACAGCAAGAGAGTTCTTTCTGGTCTGGATAATCCATTTAGTGCCACATCTACAGGCCTCTCTATCAACTTGGAATTATTCATAGGAAACAGAATTAAAAAAAGAAATGTCTAGAGGTGGTCACTTTAAAAGCAACAGTCTAAGTTGTAAAATGGACATCCATGAAATAATGAGCCAATTTCAGGGCTTAGTAGAATTTTAATTTTTTGAAAAAGTTAGTAATGTATTTACTTTAAGAAATGTCATCTGAACTCTAGACTTTGGAGTGTAGCTTAGACTAATTTATTAGTAAACATTAACAAAATTTAAAACTTACGTATGGAAATCTATAGAAAAGTTATGATATTGTTTCTTCAGTGAACCTTCAGGAATTTTGTGCAGGAATAAAAAAAAAAAACCTCTAGCTAAAGTATCCAGCATCTATGACCACAGATGTGAGACCAGAAAATGTAACACATTCTGTTTTCATTTGTCCTGTTTTATTTTTCCCCTTTCCTGCTATTTGATTTGTGGGCAATATAGAAAGCACATCTCAAGTATGTGGTATTTTTCTACTATTAACCTTGAAGCATGAGGAGTAGATAGTAACAATGCATTAGTGGGGTGTAGTGGACCAGGTATATTAGGCTGTCTGCTAAGATGCTGAGAGATGTTTAAGGAGATTAAGATAAGGAGGAGTAGCTGCTGCTATAATGCACTGAAGTTTCTGGGTATTAGGCAGGAAGACTGGATAACACCCCAATAATCTCACTGCTGTCCACTCTTCATGCTTCGAGGCTAATAGTAGGAAATACAAGTAAAACTAATTCAACAGTTACTAAGCACTCAAAAAACAGTGATAGTAGCAAGACACAGGAATAAACATGGATTTTGCCTTTATGAAGGATACACACAAATGCATAATTATAATTGTAACTATTGTGATAAGTGTTATAATAAAGATCTCTATCTGTATCTATATATATGTATAAAATTAATTTATTTCCCTGACTCTTGGTTTTCTCATATACTGTCCCCCACCTCATATGCATCTATTATGTTCCAACCAATATGCCAGAGACTTTTCACATCTTTTAAAAATAAGTTAATTTGGGGCTTCCCTGGTGGCGCAGTGGTTGAGAGTCCGCCTGCTGATGCAGGGGACACGGGTTCATGCCCTGGTCCGGGAAGATCCCACATGCTGTGGAGAAAAGTTAATTTAATCTCCACAACAAGCTTTGAGGAGGATACTATTAACCATAGTTTACAGATGAGGTTTGAAGCAGGTAGAAAAGCAATGTTCCATTGACCACATCTTATTATCTGTAATGTTCTTTTCCAGTGTCACATACTGGGACCTAGAGAGTCAGGGGCTTGAGTATTCAAGACACAGTAGGAGCTGCCCCAAATTTTGAGTCTCTAATTCCCATGAAAGTTTTGAGTGTAAGACTGTCCTTTTCCTTCAGTGAATTTATCAGAAGGACTTCCATAAACATATCAAAAGAGCAGTGATCTCCCATTTCTTTTTTTTTAAAATTGAAATAGATATGACGTTATAACATTGTGTAAATTTAAGGTGTATAAACCCATTTCCTTTTGGATATTGCAAGAGTGTTATTGCATTGGGGTGGCATGGAGAGCTGCAAAAATCCCTCAGGAAAAAGTTTCCTATCCTTTCTTCCTTAGTCTGAAACTGCTACATCCAGGGACAATCCTGTCTGTGGGAGTCCCAGCTGAGGGTCCTGTCCCATGATTCATTGGCATTTGTTCCCAGTGACAGCAGCTCAGTGGTGAGTGGTGGTGGCACTTTTTGATCATGGCTCCTTTTGGAAACCTCTGTGGACTATAACAGCAACTACTCCTCCTTATTTCCCATCTCTTTCAACATTGCTTTTGTGTCTTGTCATGCAGCTCTCATATTTCAGCACCACCAGTGGAGGACAGCTCATGGCACCTTCAGTGCTTACTGAGTTCTCAGGGGCAGATCTGAGAAGAAAGATGGGTTTGCCAGGGAAGTGAGCCTAAGGTACAGATCTACTGTGAGGTTTCCTTTTAGCAGTTTTGAAACTCTGAGGCAAGGCATAGGTCTTCAGATTTCCTTAGTTCAGAATAAGCTTATAGGCTGCTTATGGGTTACTATGAAGTATCTACAATTTCCTCCAGGCAATATCTGAACTAAAATTCCTCTTCATAAGCCTCCTCAGTAGATCATGAAAGCTGGGAGTAGCCATAGGGAACCTCATATTTCTCCAAACTGGGTGCATAGCACTAAGCTTCAGAAGGGTTTCTGGGTTAGGTAGATGGAAGCGGCCATCTTTTGATTCTTGGTGTATGACTTCTGAGTTGTTTGCTCTCATTGACTTAGAGAACAAGATAAAAAAGTAGCTTTCTATTGTAGACAGTTCTGCTGTGAACAGTGGGGTATATGTATCTTTTCAAATAGAGTTTTCATCTTTTCAGGATATATGCCCAGGAGTAAGATTACTGGGTCTTATGGTAGCTCTATTTTTAATTTTTAAAGGAAACTCCATACTGTTTTCCACAGTAGCTGCATCAATTTACATTCCCGCCAACAGTGTAGGAGGGTTACCTTTTCCCCACAGCCTCTCCAGAGTTTACTATTTGTAGACTTTTTGATGAGAGCCATTCTGAATGGTGTGAAGTCATACTCTACTGTGGTTTTGATTTGCATTTCTCTAATAATTAGTGATGTTGAGTACCTTTTCATGTGCCTGTTGGCCATCTGTATGTCTTCTTTGGATAAATGTCTATTTAGGTCTTTCTGTGCATTTTTTTGGATTGAATTGTTTGTGTTTTTTTGATACTGAGTTGTAGGAGCTGTTTATATATTTTGGATATTAACCTTTTGTTGATCATACCATTAGCAAATATTTTCTCCCATTCTGTAGGTTGTCTTTTTGTTTTGTTTATGGTTTCTTTTGCTATGCAAAAGCTTTTAGTTCGGTAGGTCCCATTTATTTATTTTTAATTTTATTTCTTTTGCCTTGGGAGATTGATCTGAGAAAATATTGCTAAGATTTATGTCAGAGAATGTTTCGCCTATGTTCTCTTCTAGGAGTTTTATGGTAAAATGTCTTATATTTGGATCTTTAAACCATTTTGAATTTATTTTTGTATATGGTGTGAGGGAGTGTTCTAATTACACTGGTTTACATGTAGCTGTCCAGCTTTGCAAACACCACTTGTTGAAGAGACTATCTTTTCTCCATTGTATTGCCTTCTTTGTTGTAGGTTAATTGACTATAGGTGTGTGGGTTTATTTCTGGGCTCTCTTGTCTGTTCCATTGATCTTTATGTCTGTTTTTGTGCCAGGATGTGGCAACAACCCAAGTGTCCATCAATACACAGTTGGTTTAAGATTGGTATACAAATGCAATGGAATATTACTCAGTCATAAAAAGAGTGAAATACTGCCATTTGCAGCAACATGGGTGACCTAGAGTATATCATACCAAGTGAAGTAAGTCAGACAGAGAAAGACAAATATTATATGATATCACTTATATGTGGAATCTAAAAAATAATACAAATGAATCTATGTACAAAATGGAAACAGACATAGAAAACATGGTTACCAAAGGGGAAAAGGAAGGGGGAGGGATAAATCAGGAGTATGGGATTACCAGTTACAAACTACTATACCTAAAATAGAGAAGCAACAAGGATTTACTGTATAGCACAGGAAACTATGTTCAATATCTTATAATAAAATATAATGAAAAATAATCTGGAAAAAATTAACTGAATCACTTTGCTCTATATCTGAAACTAACACAATATTGTAAATCAACTGTATCTCAAAAAAACCCCAAAACAACCAAAAAACCAAAAAGTAGCTTTCTGTTGGTGCAGCTCTGGCTTTTCCTCCTGTCTCTTCTCTCCTTTATCCACCAGCTCAAAAGTTTGAAAGACATGGCTTTTTCTTAGGAGTTTGTCTGTGATGTTCTTGTTTAGTTTACCTCTTCTTCATTCCTGGGAGGACCTTCTTTTTTTCTTCAGTTTAGCTGAAGAAATTAATTTTCATGTTATTGTTTTATTCCATAGTATTGCTAGAACCCAGTAAATAGTAGGTAACTATTTAACCATTTCATGTTAAAAACTATTTAACTATATAACTATTCCATGTTAAGAAACCCCACAAAGTGAAAATGGCAGTTTCATACAGTGTTACCTGTAGAACCCTATATAATTACACATTGTAAATTCCAAATGAACAGGTAGCTGTGTGAGGTGTTGCTAATAGCATTGGCACTGAGGCAATTCCACTGGTCAACTTCTACAGGCCATTTAAGTTTGGGATTATTTATAAGGCAGAGGGAAAGTCGTCACAAACAGTCTTTCAAAAAGCCTTGTGAACCTAAGGCTCTGTGGCTCCAGAACCTGCTATCTGAATTAGGTTTTAAATTAATATTCAAATTGAAGAGGTATGTGCATCTGCCACGAGGCAGGACATAGATCATAGGAGGTTAGGGGTTATCTGCTTAAGTTTTGGTTATTTGAGAAGAGGTGACTCCAGTGGGTTCAACTATATTCACACATTTGGTCAATCTTACAGTTAAGTTCCCTTATTGGTAAAGTAGAGAGAATTAGTGCCCCCAGGGAGCTTTGGGACAGATCCCAATGCAGAGCTCTCCTCTGCTCATGCCATAATTTTTAGTGGGAGTTTTGAATTCTGCTGTATAATATATCTAGGGTTGTTTTAAAATAAAAATAGCACTTGAGTTATCCATCTAGGACTATCGGTATTCTATGTGCCATGTTTATCTTGGGGTTTTGTATATTCCTTGGCACACCAGGCACACAAACACAATTTGAGAGTGTAACGCTGGGCCAGTCCCAGGCTGCATCCCTTGGTCTAAGCCTCTTGGGAGGGGACCCAACCTGCATGGTTCCTAGGAACCACCATGGTTGGACCATATGAAAACAGCACTTCTGTGGTTGCTGAGCTTAGTTATGATCCTTCACTCTGGCCCATCTCAGACTTAACTTGTTGACTTGCTCTTATCACTGCTGGCTTTTGTTGAGCCATTTGTCTTCCTGGTTTGGTCCTTGCCTCTGTCCTCTTGCCTGGGTTTAGGACTGCTTCCTAAGCTTGGCCTTTTCATCTCTCTCATTGACTTCAGTCTTTCCTTTGCATACCCATCATTGGGCAACTAGGCAGTCCATCCCTGCCCCCAGGATACCCTATTTCCACATAGCTCACTCCCAGCAACATCTCCTCCAGATTGGCTAATGTCCCAGGAAGAGGGCCAAGGGTGGGTCCCACTCTCTCAACAAGGAAGTGGACACAGAGGACAAGAATTTGTGATTGGGTAATGCGTTTTAGCCACAGTTTCTTTCAATATGTCCTGGAGCATTGAACTAGACTAACTTTTATATAATTTTTCCAATTAGGGTACTGTTCTCAACCAAACATTAGTCTGTGATAGTTTTAAATTACCATGCCTGACTCACAGTGATTTAATATTAACAAAATTCCTGCCATCTTAATATGTTCTGGAATAGGAAGTTGATTGGGCGTTGTTTCATGAGTGGAGGAGAGCAATTTAAAATTGTTAGAACATTTCATGTATCTTAGCACTTGGTTTGGAATGGTTTGGTGCCTGCTTAATATAGAAGAATGTGAAATTTCTGCAATGAAATTTCAGTCAGGGGCTCTGTACCTGAGGGGAACTCTCCAGAAAACAGGCTGGAGTTTTCTCACCAATGGCTCTCTTTGGGAAATCTCTGGCCCTCCCTTTCACCTTGTTTGGGTGTTTTGTGCACATTTCCAGCCAACATTTAACTAGGCTTAGAATCGTAACAAGCTCCACAGTGATCTAGTCTCTCAGTTTTCAAACCTCAATTCCCTCTGTATTTTCTGTTATTTCAGAAATGGAAAAGGTCGCAACCTACAATAGTTGTGACAAAAACCAACTCCATTTCCCAAACTGCAGAATAATTATTTATTTCTCTGAAAATTTAAGCCCTTTTTTTTGGGGGTAGTATGTTAAGCATCAGTAGTATAAAGGTGTTTACACAACCCCTGGGAAGCAAAGGGTGGGTAAGCATGAGATTTTCTTCAGCTTGTACATTACTAAACATTTTTTTTTTTTTTTCCGTTACGTGGGCCTCTCACTGTTGTGGCCTCTCCCTTTGCAGAGCACAGGCTCCGGACGCGCAGGCCCAGCGGCCATAGCTCACGGGCCCAGCCGCTCCACGGCATGTGGGATCTTCCCGGACCAGGGCACGAACCCGTGTCCCCTGCATCGGCAGGCGGACTCTCAACCACTGCGCCACCAGGGAAGCCCCTTACTAAACATTTTGATATCAGTTTTATTTTAAGTTTATCACAGTGAGCTAAAGATTTCCACCTAGCTCCAAACTGTGTGAAAGGTAGATTCCAGTAGACTTGAAAACGAAGGGGCTTGTTTCTCAGTGGCCTTTGAGAAATAAATCCCTGACTTCAAAAAAATGTTCTCCTCCGGCAGCTCATCTCTGTTTGGTATGTTAAGACCTACACTGGTGGAAGTATTAGCACCTTAGGTAAAATTGAAACACAGATGAGGATATTTGTAAGGTGTCTCCATCCCCTCTTCTTTTTCTTCCCCTCCAGTTTTAACCCTAACCCTAACCCTCGCCAACTTTTCTGCCCTTTGAAATGTCATCTCAGTCTTTCCTCTTTAAATCAGTCCTCCTTCTTTCCTGTCAAAAGATTTTGGTTCAATACTTGTCTTCCAGGAATTCTGATTCCTCTTAGTACATTCATGGGTACTAATGGATTAATCTATAGTCTGTAACAGCCCACTTGTCTATTTTATTATTATTATTTTTAGATTTTATTTATTTACTTATTTTTAAAAAGGTATAAAATGTGATGACTTAATATATGTATACATTTGGAAATGATTACCATAATCAAGTTAATGCACCTATTACCTGGTTACCAATTATTTTTTTCATAGTGAAAACACAAGATGTACTTGCTTAGCAAATTTCAAGTTTCAGTGTTATTAACTATAGTCACCATGCTATACATTAGATCCCCAGAGTTTATTCATCTCATCGCTGAAGGTTTATAGCTTTTCACCAATATCTCCTCATTTCCCCCACCCCTCAGTCCCTGGTAACCCCCATTCTCTCTGGTTCTATGAGTTCAACTTTTTCAGATTCCACATATGAATGGGATCATACAGTATTTGTCTTTCTGTGTTTGGCTTATTACACATAGCATAATGTTCTCCAGCTTCATCCATGTTGGTACAGCCATTATGGGAAATGATATGGAGGTTCCTCAAAAAATTAATAGAACTACCATATGATCCAACAAATTTGCTTCTGGATATGTGTCCAAAGGAAATGAAATCAGTATTTCAAAGAGATATTGAGCTATTTGCACCCCCAGGTTCATTGCAGCATTATTCACAACAGTCAAGATATGGAAACTACCTCAGGGTCCATGGATGGATGTCCATCATGAAAATGTGATATATTGATATATATATATATGTGTGTGTTTATATATATATGTACATGAACACATATATATACTCACATATACAAACACACAATGAAATATTATTTAGCCATGAAAAAAGGAAATCCTGGTGTTTGCCACATGTTTATTTTTTACATGACACCTTGGAGACAAGGTGTTAATTCCCAGCAGTGACTCTGACCCTAGTAGTGGATATTCCTGCCCCACAGTAGTTTGAGTGATTTTTTTGGGCAGGTGGTCTTTTCCTGTGCCTTCCAAAGCCTTTGAGAAGGCCTTTACCCTTCACTGTTGACCTCAAATACAGTGGCTTTATGTAGGACAGTGGGCTTCTCGGGGCTCTTTGAGGAAACAAAGTTGAGTGCATCCAAGTTTAGGTGAAGCTGTGGAGAAAACCAAAGAGCAGAATAGATGTTGAAAGGAAGGGAGATAAGGGAAAGAGTGGCACATGTTTGCTGGAAAGAAGGGAGGGAGAGGTAAAGCTATGGGAGTGAAGGAGGCGCTGAGGCTTTGGGGCACAGGGAGGACCCCATGTCTGAGCACTGGGTTAACGCTCTACATCAGGCCACCATTCAGTCTCACAGCATCCTCAGGAGGCAGGTGTTATTGCCCCAACTGACATGTGGGGAAAATGGGACACAAGGAGAGGTTAAAAGCAGCTTGAGGTCACACAGCTAGAATGTTTCAGAATTAGAATTTTGACCCAAGATTTTCAATTCATGATTCTGCTGATTCATAACAGAAAGGTACCAGAGAAGTTTCTTTTCCTTAATTTGACCACATCTCCAAAGGATGCTTTTCTCCTTTACCTATTTATCCCTTGAGATGTTCACACATAGTGACCAGGTCTTATCTATGGGCTGGCTGTTCATGGGGAAGTTTCCTGATTTCTGTTCATCATGATGAAGGTTTTAGCCCACCTGGCCTGTACTGCTCCTCATTCAGATTCCAGGGAGAGGAGGCGTCTAGCTTTTGGCAACCCCAGCTTGGCAGAAGCTCTGAGGGGCTTCTGGAGAGAGACAATTTCAGAAACATCAGCCATTCTCCCAGAGGTTCAGGGAAGGTGACGTGAGGAGGTCTAGAATGTGTATTCCTGTGACCAGCTGTGACTTCTCCTGCAGCTGCTTTCTTCCCCTTGCTGCTGCTTCCTGCAACAGGCAGGAGCCATGGAAAGCCAGCTTGCACCTGCCGCTCTTGACAGGGTGAGTCTCTCCATGAGGTGGGACAGCCAGAGCAGATCCACCAGGCTGCAGGCTCCCTACTGCCACTGATCTGCTCCCAGAGCTCTCCAGAGAGGGAAGGATGGGGAGAGAGCAGCTGATGTACTAACGAGTTCTGATCTTGCAATTTCTATTTGGAAAAGGCCACTAGGGGATGAACATGTTTAGAGCTATACATGTTCTCCTGGGTGGGATGGTTTCAGTGCTGTGGTTGCCACCACTTTACCATGGGCTTCTGCTGTCTTCAAGAGCTAACATTGTGGACTTTGGTCTTTGTGGTTATAGGACTCAGGGAATGAGTCTTGTTTCTGTGTCCATAATGTCTGGGTCGTTGTCAGGCACATGCAGGAGTCAGGGAGAATAGTAAATATTTGTTGAATGAATGAATCAAAAATGAATGGCAAACACCATTCACTGGGATTTATTAAGAAGTGTTCTTGAAAAAATATTGTAAGAGAATAGTGGGGGAAGTTGGACAGGGAATAGAAGGAAACCAAGCAAGCAGGGTCCCACAGAAGCCAGCTAGCTTTGGCTCAATCCCACAGAAGAGCTCTTGAGACAGCATCAGACAGCATCTGTCGTACATCAGAGTTGTCCATATCAGCGGTGAGGTCACTGAGGTATTTATACCTGTATCACTGATTAAGAGCTGCCCCCAGGGCATAAAGTCTCATGCCCTCAAGGTCTCAGTGTGCTCCTGCAGCTCAAGGGAAGTCTGCTGATAATGAGACACAGGTACTGGCTGTTGGAAGGGAGTGTGCTAGGGTTTGGTGTGCACAAAAGACCCGATACTTAAAGTTTTGTCCCTGGACCAGCAGCACCAATACCACTTGGGAGTGTGTTCAAAATGCAGAGCCTCAAGCCCCACCCCAGAGTTTTGAAATCATAAGATACAATATACCAAGATTCCCCAGGTGGTTTTAAAGCATAAAGAAGTTTGAAAAGTGCCATGGTAAAGGGATCTGAGAGATGGAATGGAATGCCAACATTGCATGCTATAAAGCTAGGCTTGACAATTCTCCAAACTTTGAGAAATTCCCTGCCAACTCCCTCCTCAGGGGAGAAAATATGCTCCACACGTGCCTCCTCCCATGGGTACTAGCAGTAGAAGAGGGGTTGATGCTTAAAAACCAACCAACCAACTAACCAACCACCACAACAAAATTCTTATCCTTGAATTGCAGTCACCAGGAAATCAGTGTTCAGGTCTCTAGGAAACAGAATACTATATGTATAGCAAGTTTTACTTGTCCGAAGACCATAAACTCTATAGAGGCTAACCCATTCAATCCTCATAATAACCTTGAGGTGGGTACTTTTATAATGATTACCTACATTTTACAGGTAAGAAAATAAAAATGCAGAGAAGAAACTTGCTCTAGTCACCTGGCATGTGGTGGAACTTGTGTTACCAAGTCCAAACTCATACTGCTCGCTGCACGGCAGGCCAATAAATTAAGAGTTGAGTTGTTGGGGCAAGGAATAGCACTTTATTCAGAAAGCCAGCAGACGGAGAAGATGGTGGACTCGTGTCCCAAAGAACTATCTTGCCTGAGTTAGAATTCAATCTTCTTTTATACTAAAAGGGGAGGGAGTAAAGTCCAACATTTCCTGGTTCCAGTCACCCTCTGGAGGAGATGTGTTCATTTCTTCTTTCCTGCAGTCATTCACAGGTGGGCCTGGTTAGGATGTCTCCTGTGAGCTAAACAAAAGTATTTTAGCTTAATGTTCATTACCTGGGAGGCAGTGTTCCCAGAGATGGGCCATTATGTATAATTTAAGCTTATAGGCAACATCCCCTTAGTGATTAACTTGTAATATTGATAGAATATAAAGGTACTTTCCTGTTACACTTGGAATCAAATTTAGGTCCTCTGGCTATAAAGTCTATTTTTTGGCCACTAATCTATGCTACCTCTTGGAGGAGGGTGGGGGCTGACAGCAACCTCTTCTAGAATCCTTACGGTCACATACACTAGTTACCTTGGCTGCCTATGCGCAGAGTCAGTCTTGAATTTTACTATACATTCCCTTTCAATGACTTAATTTCAGGAGGTATTGCTCCACCTTTAAAAATTCTCGAAAGTTCCTGAAATGGAAAATCATTCAAGGCTAAGATGACTGACATTGATGCCATTGCAGCTGGAGCCTTTTTATGCTGGACCTGGAGGTCAGGTTCATGCGTTCATCTGGTCAGATGCTTCTGGGAAGAAATGACCTGTCTCCAAGCCTTGGTGGCTGGCTCCCAGGGGAAGCTGGAGGGATGCAAGTCCTTGCAGAGAGGTAGGCTCATCACCCTCACCCCTCCTTTCAGAGCTCCAATGCAGCTCCCCAACCAGTTGCCCCAGAGGCATAGCATTCTTCAAAACACCATGGGACAGACATAGAGAACAGACTCATGGTTGCCAAGGGGGAGGAGAGGAGGGGGAGAGATGGAATGGGAGTTTGGGGTTAGCAGATGCAAATTATTATATATAGAATGGATAAACAACAAGGCCCTACTGTATAGCATGAGGAACTATGTTCAATATCCTGTGATAAAACATAATGGAAAATAATATGAAAAAGAATGTATGTATGGATATCTGAATCACTCTGCTGAAATTAATACAACATTATAAATCAACTATACTTCAATAAAATAAATTAAGAAAAAATCATGGGAAAGTCTCCCTGACTGTAGGCATGAGCCATTTCCTCATGGGCCAAGCTGACTTGCAGCTGGCCTGGATGGCTACAAGCCTAAATGGGAAACACAGGTAAAGGGAGTAAAGCACCGTCTTGCTGCACATGCTGACGGGGGTGGTGATGGGAGCCTCTCCTGTCGCCTTGGTTTAATTAAGTGTGGCTAGAGGAGGACTTTCTTAAAGGAAATGCCATGAGTGTCTAAGGGATTTTTGAAGTAGGCAGCTCATTTGCAACATAAGGAAGGACGATTTCATTCCATTGAGCAAATAGGCAGGGAGATGAAGAGCGGTGGTGACTTTTAATTTTCTTTAAGGAGATTATGGAAAGCAACATGGTAATGATTCCTGAGAGGCAGCCGTGAACCAGCAGTCTCACTGTTAACGTCAGGGACTTTTGCTTACATTTAAATCTTGTTATTTGTCTCTGTTCTTCCACTTATGGGTTGTGCAGCCTTGATCCCATTCCATTGCCTCCGTTCTTCCATGAGGAAGATGGAATTATTTCAGTTCCTGGGGATCTGGTGATTCATGGGGTTCATCTGGGGAAGAAACTGGAGAACGTTCCTTCATAAACATTTCCTGAGCCTTGCAAATAGAGTGGGTTGTGGCCTTTGGTCTGGAGGCACTCCCAATCCAGCCTTGCCCACTTGTTTGATTTTGAAGACAGGAAGCTAATTTTAATTAGTATTCTTTTTTCAATTAAATTTTTGCTGCTTGGCTTAAGGATCCACCCTGTTGCTGGAAATCTATGCTTTCTTTAGAGTATGTGGAAATCCTGGTGATGCCTCTACCTCTTCTCCATGAATGGGGAGAAGAGGTTCTATTGCCTACCTAGTTTTCTATCAGTAGAATAGCGCTCTCAACGGTCTTCTCAAGTCTTCTCTGGAGGGAAAGGAAAGTGGAAGGGCTTTGATTTTACAGCTGTTTTCTTCCCCAAAGGCCTGCTTGGGAAGGGTATTGCTCCTAGTTTTCTTGAGTTCCTAGGTTGCTGGATGGATAATAATGCTGTGAATTCATGTAAGTCTGGGCACCTGGCTCTTCAGTCACTTTTCCATAATGAATTACCTCCCCCCAACACAATTCATCGGTAAGAATGAATGATTCTGTTATATAGATTCCTGAGGGCTTTCACTTGTGTCCTCTCCAGCTCTTATTTCCCATGTCACTCAAAGTCCAAAAAGGAAAACATAAATCACTCTAAGTATCAATATTTAAAATAAAACTAATTTAGTACAAGGTATTGGTTATTATGGGTTAGGGAAGAGATGGGTAGTCAAGTGGAGGACAGTAGGTATTCAAGGGATTAGAAACAACCAGAAGCTTCCCTATCCTTATGTGGAGAAACAAAGGGAGAAGGTGATGGTATTGGAGCCCATGGGTTGGGGTCACCCATAGCTGTCTGTCCAGTGTGAGCTGCGATCAAGGCAAAAGCATAGCTTCTGCTGGAGATGCTTCTTAAGACAGACAGGGAATGGAAGAACTTCTCTGGCTTCTCCCTTCCCCCTGCCTTCCAGTCATTTTTAGTGCTCCTGTTGGCCAAATCCAGCTGGAAGCCAGTTGATGAGGGGGCATGGGAAACAGCCTACAGGGGCTGGTCCCTCTGCATCAGAGTAGAGCAGAGGAAGGCTGAAAAGGACTTAGGAGCAAAGGGGCCCATGGCTGGCAACCCGGGGCATGGTACCAACATGGGTCTCACCCATAGGGTCTTCCCAAAGTCCCTAAGCAGTTCCAGCCCTCTGGATTTTGTGCATGCTTGGCTACATGTGTTTGGGAACTTGACACAAATGTCTGTGTGAGATCTTCCTGGTTGCTTGTTTGGAGAAGTGACAGGATCTGTCACCTCCCCAAGCACTTTCATCTTCTATTTCCTATTTAGTCTTATTTTCCACGCCACCTCCACATCTTCCTGCTTACTCTGGCCACACACTTCCTACTAACTAATCCAGAGCTGATCTGCCAACCTTCAGAGGATTCAATTTCATCCTAACTAATTTGGCCCTGATTTCTCTCTGCACTCCCCTATCCCCTCCTTGGTCATTAGGAATTATTTTCTTTGATAAGGTAATTGAGATGCTGGGCATAATTTATCAGCTAACATAGCTATATAAGGATTTCATATTAATGAAGACTCAGTGGTAAGACTGTGATTCTGGTTCCTGTTAAATACAAATGCATCCACGGCATTGACACTGACTGGCAGTAAACTACCATTCATTAAACACACCAAGCTTATATTATTCTCTGTAGAGACAGCTGGAAAATTATCCTTGGGTACCACAACACTAATTTTAATTTTAAAGAAATGAGTCATGAACTACTGAAAATAATAATTCTCAATGATGACACCTGAGGGGTTGTTGTGGGTATCAAACAATATATTAATTTTATCTCTGGTTTCCAAGCTGCTGAAATCCTCTTGTGCTTGTTATGCAAAAAATGTGTTAAGGCATGGCACACACAGCTATAAACACAAAAAGGTTTTTTTTTTCTTTTTTAAAAAATAGCTCTCCACTTTGCTGAACAAATCTCTGCTTCTCCTTTATGGGGTCTTCCCATTTGGGATGGTAGGGAATTGACCAGGTTCCTGTCTTTCTGATAAGCATGTTACAATAACAGTGCTAATATTCTTGTTTCAGAAGAAACGTATTTTAAAAAGATGCTATTCCTATTTAGAGAACTGTGTTTCTTTGTTTGGTTGACTCGAGCAGTTGCTCTTAGAGACGGAAAGAATCTATTTTGCAACCAAAATGAATATCCCACAATATGTTACTACCAAGTGCTATCCACTGCTAGTCTCTGAAATAGTTTGAGATACAAAAGCTAAAAAGAAAACAACTTCTGAATTCCAAAGGAAAATGAGTCTGCCTTATATTTTAATTTCAATTCATCATCACCATCACCATCCAAACTCGTTTGCCTCTCTTTTTACAATTCTTATCAGAATTTGTCCTTTTTTCAGACTCAACATATTGGAGTGGTTTCTTCAATCATCCTCAGGGTAATGACCCCTGGTACCAGTGTCTATAGCTCCCTGTTCAACTGCACCATAAACTACAAGATGGATCTTATTAGGGAGTCAGTGCAAGCCCTAAACAGTGAGAGACGGGCGCTGAATTGTTGCAGTCTTGGTGTACCCCGTGTGGCTGTTTCCGAGGCAGGAAGGGTGAAAATCGAATAATTGAATCCCCTAGGGCTGAAGGAGAAGGAGCTGCAACTGCTTGTTCTCTTTATTATTTAAATGTCTGACTTTTCCCATCTTGGAAGCACCCTCCATGGGACTAACAGTTGAACCACCAAGGAGAACATTTATTTCTCTTCCCAACGATCAGGTGGTTTACTCAGAAGCAAGCGGCCACTGGAGATTTGGATGAGTTTGGTAAAAAGCTCCCCTTTGAAATCAGTGCTTTGGTCCTCCTGCTTCCCTGCAGAGTTGCACTGAGGAGATGGGATTTTGCATGGAGCGTTTGATTTGCTTCAGAAATCATGACTTTGCAGCTATAGATAATCTTATAAGAGTTCCTTTGATTGCCCTTTATTCAGCCCAGCAAATAGTCCTAGAAACATTACTTGTTTTTTTTCCACATTAGGAGGCCAAAATCTATGCCAATGCCCAAGATAACTATGCTCAAAAATTTCCACCCAAACACAATTTTTATATCTTTGCTAGAAAACACACTTTTTTAAAAAATAAATAAACCAGACAAAAAGGACATATATTATTAGTGTGCTAATAACTCAGTTCAAATCTCTCATGCCCTGTTTCTTTTAGATCCCATAGGTCAGAGTCTTACAACTGTTATTTTATAAGTTTCCTCAGGATACAGGGAATCTAACAATTATTAATATCCTCTATAGTACCCAGGACTGTTCTGGGTATAGTGTGGACCTTGGAATATGTTGATTAGCTAATTGGATCTGATTTCATTGCAATGATGCAGATTAGTGAGAATGCCTCCTTCTTGGAGATCAGGATTCAGTTGGTTAGTGTGCTTCATTTCGCCTGTGAGAAAAGATCCAACTCAAGTTAGCTTAGAGAATAATGAGGCTTTTATCAGCTGCCGTCCTTGAAAAGGCCAGAGTCAGGTGGGCAGGGGGAGGGGGGAGGCTTTAGCTCTGAGATTCTCTGCTCTGTTTCTAGTTGGTCTTGTAAGATGGCTGCCAGCCTCAACTGGGACTGCAGGAAGAGAGAGAAAGCACTGCTTCCCATAGTCACTGAACAGAGTCCTGAGTTCACCAAGTCATCACCCCAGAGATTCAGTTTCAGTTGATCTTAGGTGAGACTCAGGAGTTTGGATGCTTGAAAAGCTCCCCACGTGATTCTAATGTGCAACTTGAAAGCCACTCGCTAGTAGAGGTATACACCTGAGTCAAGGTGGCTTAATAAGATTTTTGTCTCCTTGGAATTTGATATATGGCATGGAAATACCCAGAAACTTAATGTTGCCGGGACTGAGTCATATTGATGATAGTGATAAATTCTCCTGTTGAGGTTTCTGGATTTACTGTGGTACCTGCTTTTCTCAGTTCTTTCTCATTCTTTGGTCCTACTTTCTTCAGTTAAAGTATTAAATTCTCCCTTTGATTCTGTGAGATACCTTAGTTTTCTTCCTTCCATCCATCATCCATCTATCCATTCATCCATCTACCCATCCATCCATCTACCCATCTACCCACCTGTCTATTCATTTTCTGTCCAACCATTATCCATCTATTCATCCATCCCTCCATCCATCCACCCACCCATCCACTCATCAAACATTTATTCCGTACCTAGCTAGTTGTTCTCTCTTTCCTGGATTTCATGCAAAGAATCTATGAAAGTGGTTTAAAGTTTGACTTGAGTAAAAATTTACAGCCCGCTGTCCCAGCTCTCGTCTTGATTAACCCCAATACGTTCTCATTCTTTGGTCCTACTTTCTCCAGTTAAAAAAAGACATTCCTTATTTTGTTTTGCACTGTGTCCTCCCGAGGTCCAATTTCTTGCCTACCAGAGTAGTCGCATCCCCGAATCTGGAGACAGTTTGGAGAAGTGGTTATTAGTGGTCTGAGCTGAGCTCTCGAGCTGGTCTGTCTAGGTTTGACTCTGGCTGCTCTTACAAGATACCTAGTGTGTTTGTTTCATTTCAGCTTTATTGAGGTCTAGTTATATTGACACATAAAATTGTAAGATATTTAAAGCATACGTCATGGTGATTTGATATAGGTATATACTGTACCTAGTTTCTTTCTTAAAATGAAATAATAAAAGTGATTATAACTCATACGTTGGTTGTGACAATTAAATGAGATAATACGTGTAAATCATCGAGCATCTTTTCATGGTAAATATTCAGTGAGGAATAGCAATTTTTGGTGTAAACATCAGGTGTTGTATTGTGTAGAGCAGGTCTACCTATTGTTTCTGTAAAGGGTAAAACAGCCTCCGTGGCAACTACTCAGTTCTGCCATTGCAGCGCAAAAGCAGCCACAGACAATATGTAAGCAAATGGGCATGGCTATGTCCCATTGAAATTTTACAAAACTAGGTGTTGTGGTGGATATGGCCCTTGAACCATAGTTTGCCAGCCTGTGGTTTGGAGTCATAGGAGCTACACGTGTGAACTAATATAGTTGTGGAGGGAAGCTCTTATTCTGGATAGTGGTGGCTTATAGAAACCTGTAAGAAAACTTCTATTATTTTTAAGAACTAATAAAATTCTGGGAAGAGAAAGGATGGGTCAGGACTCCAGTCTTGGCAGGACTTTAGGCCATAAAATACAGGCTTCATCATTACCAGTACATAGTTATTGCTTATACTGTGCCAGCCAGTGGGGATGGAAAGGTCTGTAGGACCCAGTGCTCACTGGGAAGGGCTGCTCATCTTTCCCCCTCGATATACTTCTTATCACAGGCATGGGTTCTAATCGCAGTGGTATAACTAGGATTCCTGGGGCAGATAGTTGTAGAACCAAAGTTGTCTTGTGGGAAATCATTTAATAACAATAAATATTTTTCCTTTGAAACACTGGTTTAACTATGTGGAAGCTACTCTGGGGCTGTACCTAGAAAGGAATTCTTTAAGGACCTTCCTGCATGTTGTTACAGTTTCATTTTTCAGTGCAGTGGAGCAAGGCTGTAACAGTTTACCCTGCATTTAGAGGGGAAAAATGTGACACCTTGCTGTCCCATTTACCAGAAGCTTGGCACTTTTTTGGGCAGCAAGGAGACTTGTAAAAAAGACAAATAAAACCACTGGGAACAATAGTGATTCATTCCCAGAGAACTCCTTGCCCAGCTGTATCATCTTATTTCCTGGAGAGTAAAATCAGTACTGTTCCCCGTAAAGCAAGAAAACCCAAATTGAAATACCAAAGTGAGACAAGAAGAGAAGGAGAGACACTTGAGGGATAGAAACAGGGGAAGAGAGACCAGGGGAAGGAGACAGAAGAAGAATTCTTCCCCTTGTTCCAGCCTTCACCATCCACAGATGGAGACACGGAGAAAAGATACCCAGAAAGAAAGGCGAGAGAGAGAGAGAGAGAGAGAGAGAGAGAGAGAGAGGGAGGGATCAAACTAATTTTCATCATTTATGGCTTCATCTTACAGGGCTGAAGTTTAGTTTGCTACCTCATGTCTCAGAGACAGATGGACAGACAGTTAAAGGCCGTAGGATGGCATCTCGAATGTGCTTATATACTCATCCATCCTATTTAAAAAACTAGTTCATTGGTAAAATAACGGTTGCCCTGGGGGCCCTAAAGTTCATAAAATAATCTTTATTGGCTATTCATAGTTAATTCTTCTCTCTGACCAGCAGGTATCACTTCTTAAGGAAAACGCATAGCATTGAAACTTAAAATACCTTTTGCTTCTCTGGCAGCAGGTGAGAACCAGCAGTATGTGTGTACTACTTATAAATCATGGACTTTTCACAAAAGCCTTGACTGAGTCAGGGGAGGGCTATACTGTTTGTTTCAAGTTTTCTTTCTTTTCCTGTAACTTCATTTATGGAAGAAAATGTTTGTGCTATATTGCTTTAACCAATAGAAACATATTGGGTTTTTTTCCCCTTATAGATCTTAGAATTTAATAGGAGCTAGCCTTTGGGGTTTTGCATTTGTAAAGGGTAGCGGTTAGGGTGATGAGAGGGGAGAATTTTCTCCAAGGGAAGTGTAGAGAAATCTGAGATAAACATTGCTTTGTTTTTCAGATATATTTTGGGAGTTTTAAAAAGCTTTTGATGAAAATTTTTGGATTGACAGTTTTGAAGGTCAGAAAGTTTTGTTTACTCATGGAATAGATCAGCCATAACATCAATAGTTACACAGGTTCGTAGGCCATAGCATTTGAAAGACATTTGCCTAAACCTAAAAGGAGCTAGCCCTTAGCCAATAAAGGATTTCAATAAAAATTGATGGTGGTATTTCCTTGGAATACAGACTTTACTTCTCTTAGAGTCGGGTCCCACATTTGATCCTAAAGTGTGGTTGTGGCCTGATTTTCAGATTGGAATGAATTAACTAAGAGCTACTGAATAACTCACTTGTGTCTGTGTGCTGCATTTCCTGTGGTCTGTGCTTGGGATGTGTCAAGGCTATTTCTATGAGGTGGCAAGAGGATAAAGAGCCTGAATGGAAACAAGTTTTCACGGACACTGTTCATGGACAGAAGCCAAAGTCTGATGCTTATTTGGGACTAGAATAACTGCTTGGCTGGAATTGCTACTGTGCGCTGAGTTTCATACACAATCAAAAAGGAGTGGTAGGGGAGAGACAAGGAGCATTTCCACACTTGGAAAAATGGTATAAAAGCTCTTGGAGGTGAGAAAATAAACAAAAGCAGGTTTGAATCTCCTCTTCTCTAAGGACTCAGAATATTTCAAATTTCCGCTGTGAGCTGTGTTGTCTCATTAGACTGCTATAGAATTTCCCTTCCAGATATTCACTTCATTAACAGTGAAATGAAAATCAGATCTTTCGTCTGCCTCTCATCATCCCCGTGGACCACTGGTGGAGATGTTTGTCTCTTCCTGGAAATGGAAGGCACACTACCTGCTTAATAATTAACCCCTTGAGTGTCATTTAAAACATGAGACTCAACTTCTTGGCTCTGGAAATCAGTGTTTATCCAAAGGATATCCTGAACTGAGCAATATACTCTTCGTTGATTCTGAATCAACAAGAAAGTACAAACAGGAGACTGGTTCCAAAAGGGGTTGGCAAACCAAATGAATTTCTTTTGGGCTTTGTGGTGGTCTGTATAGAGTCTACCCCTGCCCTTCTTCTGAAGGACATTTTGTAGATGTGACATTCATGACTCCTGATGAAGATCCTTGTCACAAAATCAAAGCATTACCCCTAAGACTTTTTTCTTCATTGCTTTACATATTCTAAATACTTAAGAAAAGTATTCAAGCAGGAAATATAATTTTATACTTGATTAAAACCTGTGGATGTTTATTTATAATGGGAAGAGTTTCCTACTTTTAATAGTTTTGTGTTCATACTCCATTTCAGACTAAAATATTTCTTTGGGGACCAATATTCATCCCTATCTCTGTAGTCATTACGGAAATAATGCTGGAATTCTCTGTTCTTAGAACTCACTCATCATCACACAGCTGCTTGTACTGTTGTAAAGAAAACGATCCCATTATGGCTCCCGGGAAGTCAATTTTGATGCCATGTTTGATATAAACCATCAGCAATGAAGAACACACCCCAGTTATACCCTAACAGTGCCTATGCGTTGCTATCCTCTCTACCCACTTGCCCACCCTCACCCTGTTGCTGGAAGGTTATATATTTTTAACAGCATGGAAGATATTTTTACTTTTCTCTTTTAAGCAGAAGTCTCTTCTGTCCATATACCTATTTTGGTCCAGCAACTAAACAGTTACAAGCGCTCTTGAACCTGGTCTTTTGGTGCTTCTGAACCAGCAGGTGCTATGATCACAGATATGTAATAACAGAATGAGATAAAAATGCTAGCAAGTATAAATCTGGTAATCCTGGATTCGTATCTCTTCTTCCCATTTGGCATAAAAGAACTTGAGTTCTTGGGGGAAAAAAAGGCTGAAAGATATCACATCTGATGTCCTGATCCTCTAGGTGATGTTTGAATGAAAGATATTAGCGATTTGGGGAACTTTGACTTTTCCTTGTTATCCTCTTTAAGTGTAAAAATGACATAATAAGAAACATAAATCTGCCAGGAATGTGGCATTTGCTGAAAGAAACTATTGGTGTTAAAATCAAACAAACACCCTGTCTTCCCCCATTCACATCAGGGAGCATCCCAGTGACTTTAGCTCACCCAAAGCCTCCTCTGATGTCACAATGTCCCCTTGCTATGGTGGGTCAAATTTCTCTGTTTCTGAATGAAAAAACTTCTGTTAAAATTCTAGTAATTCCTATTCTTATAAGAAACTCTAGGCTCCTTGAGGGTGAATGAATATAAGTTCATTTTATTTACCTCTTTGTGAAGTGGAAAGAGGGAAAAACTGAAAATAATCATAGAGAAAATTAATCATTTTATGTAATGGGTGACTTGTTTAAAGCCATGGACATAATTTTACCTTTGAGAGATTATTTTCTTCTCTGATGTCATTCCTGATATTCCACATCCCTGACTTTCCCTCTCTGATCAGAAAGAAGTGGGTTCTCTCTCCCTGACTCTTCCTCATGCCAGCAGCTCTTTAGTGGTGTTTAAGCGTCTGTAGTCCGTTAGGTACTGTAATTTTTTGTGTTTGTATCTCTTATTGAGTCATAAACTTCTTGAGGGAGTTTTATTTATCTTTGTATTTCCTCAAACAATCAAAAAGAGTGCTTTATACCTAGTAAGCACACAATAAATATTGAATAAATTAACAGAGGTGGTTTCTCCTTGTCCATTTGAGCATTTTGAAACGATGCTTCAGTTTTCTTCTTAAGATAAATACCTTCTTTTTTAGTCTTTTTAAATTAAAAAAAAATTTTTTTATTATTATTTTTTTAAGATGAATACTTATTCAAAGATGTTATACTATGTGCCAGATACTGTCATATGTTCTGGGGATACAGCATGAATAAAGCACAGAAATCATCCCTGTGGCTAAATAAAAAAGAAGAAGTATATATATATTATTTGAGATGGTGGTAGGATTTAAGGAGAAGAATAAGTTGGGGGAAGGGGATAGGGTTGCAGAGGGGCATTGTGGGAAGTCCTCCTTGCGAAGGTGACAGTCAAGGAGAGACTTGAGGTAGGTGATTGAGGGGGCCAATGGGAGAAAGGTCTTCTAGGCTGAGGGGACAGCAAGTGCAGCCTGAGGTGGGCATGGGCCTGGAATGTTCAAGAAAGAACAAGGGGACCAGTGTGTAGCTACAGCCCAGTGACTGAGGGCAGATGGATTGGGAGGCAAGGCCAGGGAAATAACATGGGGTGAGATGGGCCCTACCGTCCTGGGCTTTTGCACTGAGATGGAATCTGGGCTTTTGCTCTGAGGTGGAAGGCTCACTGGCTGAATATTGAAGTGACATGATTTGACATATGAGGTTAAGAAAAATGTTGTCAGCAGTGAAGGTTGTGCTTTAATTATTAGAAATTTTGACTTCACGTGTGAACATGAAATTTCACTCTAGCATGGAAGGCGGTTAAACGGCTTTAGGAACCTTTGAATTGAAAGCATACTTTAGACAGATCCAGAGTTTCTAAATGCACTTAAAGTAGAGTACTGGAAACATCATGGGCATCCCGTTGTGATTCTGCACATGAATACTTAAAGCATATATTTCGTGGCCTATGTTTTAGTGTGTCTTATTTGTCTTAATTGAAACTTGATGGACGCACTACTCTGTTTTTGTTTTTACTGCTCTCTTACTTACCTGCCAAGGTGCTTCTATTTGGTGCCTATGGTAGGCACCATAATATGTTGGAAGTAAATTCTCACCAGGCCAGAAGCCATTGTAGACCAGTGGTCCCAAATCTTTTCAGATCTTGTGCCTCTATCAGTCAAATATTTTTTCAACATTCACCCATAATCTGCATATATTTACCATTTACATGTACTACAATAGCCATATATGTTTATTATAAAACATACACTTAAAGGAATTTAAAAAGATGATATAAATTAGTACCTTAAACTGATATTTAATTTGTTTATGGTTACAAAATATTTTTGCTCTCATTAAAATACTATTACCATTTTAAAATGAGAGCAATGTACTTGAATATGTTTTATTAGTTTTTAGACTGTTAGTAATAAAACTTTGTGATGAAGTAATTAGAAGGGGTGTTTCAAATTCAAGTTTGAGACTTGGTTTTCAATAGTTGTCATAGTTGAAAAATATTCCGCAAAGTATCGAATAGAAGGAATTCATCACAGACCTCAGTCACTTCATCATGTAAGTCAATTGTCAACCCCAAATTCATCTTGCAATGGTTTTTGTTGAAATATGGCTAGCAAATTTCTGTATTTTGTGATCTCAATCAGATGTTTTTGCAAAGCTAATTTGAAGGTAATGCATTTTAATGTTTTGAACAAAGGTATTCAAAACCCACTGAAACTTTCCACTTGGAAGATTTAAAAACAGTCTTCAGACAGGAGAGTGTTTATAGTGATATGCTTACAGTATTTTCTTCAACAAAATCATATAATGATGGAAAGATTTTCAAACATTCATTTTTCACAATGCTCTTTCCATACATGAATTTCTTTTGAAAAGCAGCTGCTTTCTTGCTTATTGTTGAAGCATCTAATTTACATTGAAGGGACGGATTAGGTATGTAGCTGACAAGCAGCTAGTACTGGAAGCTGGAGAAGTGTTGGCTTTGTTAGTGCCATCTTCTTATATTTTTACTTGCATTGTTAGTATGTTGGTTTCTGTGCACAAATATCTTAAAGCCATCAGAGCATTTGAAGAGGATCAGTTTGATTAAAATTAGATAATACAATCTGTGAGTACACTTAATTGGGCACATGTAAAGTGCAATATGGAGAAAAAATTCTGAAAAGCAAGGAACAAGCAAGGGCAGGGCTGACTGCTCCTCCCACACCTCTTTTAGATACATCTCCTAGAAAGGTGACATCAGACATCCTGGTAGTCGGACATCTGTGCCGAGTGAGGATGCCAGAGCTGATCCATAGATTAGATGTCAGCAGATCTTGATTCCTTTCTTCTTAAGGATTAAATATATTAAAATATAGAAGTCCTAATATTTTTTCAGCACCCTAGAGGATCACCTGGCACACCCCTGGGGGTTTGTGCAGGCCACGAGGGAGACTCTGTCCTGGGTGCTGGCATTTTCAATGGAGGGCTTGAAAGTCCTGAGGAGACACAAAGCATTAAAAAGTTTTGCTGCCCCATTGTTTGTAAGATCCCATCAACAGAAGCTCAAGCAAAAAAAAAAAAAAATGGTTTTGGGGACAGAGATAATTAATTGCATCACACTGGTAATTGAAAGCAAAGTTAATTAAACTCCTTTGGCTAGTCATCGCTTACCTTCAAATGCAAATGAGTGTCTACAGCTGTCCAAAAAGTCCTTGTGTCCCTTATGCTTCTAATAGCTTAGGCACCATGCAGATGGCTTCCAGTAAGCCTTCTTCCTTTTATAAATTCCATTTTCCAGCTAGTTTCTGTCTTGCCTCTTTTTGAAACAGGAGGGAAGGGGGCAGGGTACAACCTTTGAAAGAAGGACATAGCCATAGTATATGATGAAAACTAGTGAGAACCAACTGGGTCCAAGATGGCGGAAGATTCGACTTCCAGTAGACCTTGAGCCTCATTACACCCTCAGTGTGATACATTAGCATATGCTAAATGACACACCCACCAGTGCCATGACAGATCTGAGGCTGACCATAAAAGGCCAGAAAGTGTGTGGTGGCCCAATTCCTGGAAATCCCTGCCTCTTCCCCCAAATAGTTGGAATAATCTTCCCACTCACTAGCTTATGAGATCACCCACCCCATAAAAACTAATGATGCCATATTTTGAGGCCTCTTGCCTTCCAAGATGGCCCACACTCTCTGTGGAGTGTGTTTCTCTCTAAATACATCTGATTCTTACTCATCACTTTATCTTCAAATTCTTTCTCGACGAAGAAAGAACCTCAGATTCACTGGGAACACTTTTACTTTTCCCAGATTGGGTATGCCATTGCCCAGGGAGATGGTAGGTTCATTCATTCCTTCCTTGCTTTTGGTATCAGGCTGTCAGTGTCATCTCAGGAAGGAGAGTGGTTGGAGCCCAATCTACCAGTCATCTTAAATTAATGATATGTTTTCAGTGACATTGAATTCTGTGATGCTTTTGTTTTTTCTTTCTTTCTTTTTTATGGGCTATGGGAAAACAAACCTTTTCTTGTTTGTTTGCAAGCTTAATGGTGTGAAGGTATCTCTCAGTTTAAAATTCCCAGGGCTGCTGCAGAGCAAAAAATTTTAACCTTTTCTTTTTCACTTTTCCTGAAAAATATCTTGGGAGAAGAATATACTGTTAAGAGGTAGAGGAATTGAAAATGGTATGTGGCTGCAGTGTTGATGTGTTGCCACAGCTGAATAATGTTGGCAGTCCGGGGACATAAAAAGGCAATAGAAGGAAAAACATTTATTTTATGAGCATAAAGAGGTGTGTGGGCAGAAAATGTCCCTGGACATTTCCACCTTCCCCCCTTCTTCCCTCCTTCCTTCCTCCTTTCCTCCCTTCCTTCCCTCCTCACCTCCTCACTTCCTTCCTTCCCTACTTTCTTTCTGTAGAACATAATAACAATTTACAGCAAATTCTGTTCTGGGGGGAGAAAGAAACTATTCCAGATATGAGGAGTTTAAAGGAACCCAAGAACCCCAGAGATATTAGAGCCTGAGTGAGGTTAGAAGGGTGATCCCGTGACAGGGCAGCCCAGGGTGTGTATCAGATCCAGAGAAGGTTTTAGGTGAGCGTCCATACAGGTGGGAGACTGGTGGCCTGACATAGTGTGCCAGAGCCCGATTGGGGTTATGGGGCGTCCACAACTGATGCCTGTGGGCAGTCAGCACAGGGTAGCAGAGCCCTAAGCAGGCTAAGAAAAGTATTCACATGGGAAGAGTGTGACAGCCTTTTGTAAAACTCAGTTTTCTACCTTTATGCCTTGTAAGGGACAGGAAACATTTTTCTACTTCTCCAAGCCCAGGGAGGCATTGCTAAATCAATGAAGGGTTGCCCTGCTGCACCTTTACTTTAGACTGTCACAAAAAGGGATGTGAAAGATTAGGAGGGAAGCACTGGACACATAAAGCATATGCTGGGGGAAAAAATAGGAAACTGATATTTCAAAACGCTTGGATAAAAACATAAACAGAAACCTACAGTTCAGGACTCCCAGTAATTTTGTGTTCACGCTTACAAAGCATGAACAAAAATAGAAAATCTCTTACCTTGAACATCACCTTCAGAATGGGAAACAAGAAGCTACCTTTTTTTTTCTTTTTTTTCCCTCTCCTCAGCATGACTTTGGTATGACAGAGAGAAAAGGCTTTGGAATCAAATTTTGTATTTATACTTTACGAAGGGCATCGTTGTGGAGCTGTGGAAAGGAAAGACATTCTGGCCTGTGAAACTGGGTAGGTGTCATATAGAAAATGTTGGGTCCTTCTTGGGAACCTAGTATATGGTCCTTCCTACCTGACTTACCTATGGCACCATGTGGAGATGGTGCAAGTGGAGACGGTGAGGGGTCTGTTGTACCTTCACCATAATTTCTCTGTGCGCCTCCAGAGTGTCAACCTCTTTCCATACTATGGCTTCGTTTGTGCTCCTCCTCTTTGAAGAGGCATCTATTTTGAGCTGAAATACAGAGCAGTTTTTTATTCCTTCCTATTCTATCACTGTGGTAGGAAACATTTTGCAATCTCTGTGCTCCTTTGGCCATTTCACTGATTGTAATCCTCAAGACTCTTATTTTTCTGATCCAGAATTTACCTTTTATTTACTTATTAAAAAAAAATAGGTGGTGGGTTAGAACAAGTGTTGTGCTGGTAAATATTTAACAACCAGCTTTCAAACTAACTAACTAACTAACTAACTAAACAGTCCTGATTTCTAATGCCAATTTCTGTGGTGTAAATACTTCCACCATGACTGATTTCAAGCTACAAATGTGACACATGCAGCTCACAAAATTTAGCAATCAGCCATTGCAGGCTGGTACAAGCCAGCTCCCCACACCCCTGGAATCTCTACCCAGAAATGCTTCCTGTTTAAAATGAGCTAATTTCACTTTTATCCATTTCTCAGTAAGAACTAAAAGAAGAAATAGAACTTAAATATTCTTAGGTATCTTTTAAGCCTGATGTGGTGATGAGTTATTCCTTTTTATTTTTTTTTTCCTGGAGTGAAATGAAAATAGGGAAAAAGGGAGAGCTATTTAGATGAGACTTTCTGATTAGATTTTAAAATAAAATGAAAACTGAATGAGCCTATAGTTACCTTTTCTGGAGAATTTATAAAAATAAGATTTGAACCTATCCAAAAGCAACCATATCAAGTCTGCCTAGTGGCTGAGAATGTTTTAGAATGAATGCTGAAACTTTTATCCAGTTCTTTTTGATGTTTGATTTTATTAAAAGAGAGGTCTGTATTTTATTTTCTTATGCAGTTCTGAGACTACCTTTTCTCTTCATTGTTTTCAAGTCTTATTCAATGTGCCTTGACCCATCTGACCGCCATATGTGCTATTTTTATTTTTTGCTTTTCTTAAGGGAAGGTTCACAAGAGAGGGTTATTAATAGTATAATGAGCTCAAATTCCAAAATGGAGGCAAATTGTTAGTCAAATAGCTTCCTTTAGCTCAGATGTATTCTGGGCTTTCTTAGGGTCATTGACCTTGGATTTTCTAGGAGCTTTAAGTGAGTGGTTTTGAATCAGCTCATCTGCCCTGATTTTTAAAATTTAGAACTAAAATATTTTCTGAAGTGATGCATGAAGAAATAGCTCTTTAAAGGTACATGTGGAAGTTTCTTTGTTCTTCTAGCATTACATTTTTATTTTGAGCAGATGTGTATCATATTTTCCTAAAAAGGTTAACGTTCAAGGTTAAAATCTACACATCTACAAAATCTACAAATTTATTCTCCTGGCTTACTTTTTAATCTACTCCTTTATTTCTTTTTTTTTTTGTGTTACGCGGGCCTCTCACGGTTGTGGCCTCTCCCGCTGCGGAGCACAGGCTCCGGACGCACAGGCCCGGCGGCCATGGCTCACGGGCCCAGCCGCTCCGCAGCATGTGGGATCTTCCCGGACCGGGGCACGAACCCGTGTCCCATGCATCGGCAGGCGCCCCCAGGGAAGCCCTCTACTCCCTCTACTCCTTTATTTCTGTTTCCCTTGACTCTTTCCTTTTTCTTCCTGGGCTGTTATAGTGCTAGTGGACTGTGAACACTCTGAATGTAAGCTTCTCTTCTTATTCATCTTTGATCCACGACATTTGAAACTGCTTGGCATGTAGTAGGCTTTTAATAAATTTCATTGAAATCCATTTTTAACTTTTTCAGGTAATCTCTCTGCTCGTGAGTCAATATCCCCTGTGTCTTAGATATTTTTCCTGGAATACTTTGGATAGGAAATGAGATGTAGCATAAAGAGCATATATGGAGAAGGTGAGAAATAGTGAATTTTGATTTGAGACGGTTCATCACTGGCAAGTGTAAGAAACAGTAAAAAAAGACCTCTTTTTGATAGGGCTGAAATCTAAGTATTGAAAAAATTGTGTTCAGTATTAGATTGATCAACTCTCCTGGTTTGTTTGGGACTGAAGGGGTTCTGGGATATGGAACTTTCAGTGCTAAAACTGAGAAAGTTGCGGGCAAACCTGGATAAATTGGTCATCCTAGGACTAAACTCATATAGTAGGACGGAAAGATACTCGGCTGTAGTGGTTCTCAACCTTGAGTACACTTTGAAATCACCTAGGGAGACTTGAAATGTAATGACACACCCTTGGAATTCTGACTTACTTAGGATGCTGCCTGGGCATCTGGATTTTAGGAGCTACCCAGGTGATCCTAATGTGTAGCCAGGGTGGAGACCCGCTTATGTCAGGCAATGCTTGGTGTGGGGCAAAGTTGTTCTCATGGCTTTGGCAATGTACACATTGTCTGGACTTGGTGAGCTAGGCCTGATGACAGACTTTGGTTTGGGTTTGAAGATTGGTGAGAAGGGTGACTTGGACTATGTTAAATCTTGCCATGACTTTTACCGCTGTTTACTACTGAAGTAACAAAAAAGAAATCCAAAGCTATACTCTAGATCAGGAGACAGAAGAGTGGATGTAGTTCATCAACCTCCTCATGTGCTCTTCTTGGGAGGCATCTTGACATGGTCCATGTGGCCCTGGTGGACTAGGAAACTCTCATCAGAAGGGGTCAGAGCTGCGGGTTAGCCACTTGGGTACTGTAAGGGTGGATAAATAGTCACCTCAACACTAAAAGTCCACTGAACATGTAAGGATGTTTCTAAGGATAACCCTTAGAAACACACCTTCTGCATTCTTTTTCTTACTGAATCATTGTCTTTAACAGGCTTGGCCATGGCCAGAAAACAAGAGAAAAATATAGCTGTGAATTTTTTTTATACATTTTTCTTATGGTGCATACAAACATCATTAACCTGATAAAGACTCTGTTGAAGATGGGTTGTTAGAGAGGGAGTTTCTGTTTTACATCTTCAGAAATGGAAGCGTGTCAAGGTTAAATTTACCAAACCCAGCCAGCGAAGATGAGGATAGAATCTGCTTTCCTGGTTGCTCTGGGAAATTCTGCCCAGCTCTTTCTTCATAAAAGCTTTATGTAAGGTTGAGCTATTCTGTACTGTGTTTGTAAAGGGGCCAATCCCTTCCTAATGAGCGATGGATGGAGATAGCACACTCATTATTCATAGGCTACCGTAGAGTCATTATGTGGAAATGACTTTCACTCACTTTTGATCTGGGTGGTATGGGGATATATAAATCTAGTAATAAAAGGCCTTAGATCTTGTGGATAAGCCCAGAAGTGTTCATTCCCCTAATGGTTTACCCTTTTCAATTAAATTAGAATTATCCCTTTATCATTTAGGCAGCAACATTGCTTTCTGGTCAAGCTCTGTGAATTTTTCTAGAGGTGTGGGCATAAGAGCCTGTCCAAACTCTGCCCTCTTTCAATTTATTGAAAACTAATTGAACAGCTAAAAGTTGAAAGGGGTCGTGAAGCTTTGCAACACTCCAAATTGTACTGCTTTCAGGGTCTCTTTAGGACAAGTGGCAGGAGGAAGGGACATGTTTGTCTCTGTGTAGCCTGCCTTCTCTCCTGTGGCCCATCTTCCACCCAGCATGGTTTTTCTGCTTTGGCATCGGTTAATGGGACTGTTACTCACATGGCCACGTGGACGCAGTTTTACTGTAAATACAATTATCTTGGCTTCAGTGCGTGATTAAAATTTGGACTTGAAGGCTACTTAATGTTTGTCAATATTTTATGTCCCTTTAAGCACCTATCCTTTTTAGTCTGTCATCTATTTTCTTTTTCATATTGGAAGCACAGATTTCCTACAGTGTAGAGTTTAATAGAAAAATCAACCAGCTTTTCCTGAACTTTGACCTCTCCAGGGATGGCCACCTTTCTCTAGGATCTGTCCAGCAGTAGCAGCATCTGGGTTTTTCCATAGCAAAACTCCTTAGTAGAGGCCCAAGCTGTCTCCTGCATATCATTTGCTTTCGCACAATGCAGCTGGGGCTCTGCCTCTGATGTGGAGGGTCAGCTGTCAGAAAATTCCTAGAAAATGATCTGATTGGCTTTAATTCTTCTGGAGAGGGGCACGGGGTCTTCTTCTCCCCTCTTAAGGGCATCACCCCCTGCCAACCAAAAAAAAGGTGTAGAAGGAGAGTATTTTGCTTTAGTAATCTTCAAGAGTGATGGAGGAAAGTGTGTCTTAGACAGGAAAAAAAATCTCTTACATGACGAGGGTGACAGAGGTTCAAACTGAGAAATGATTATAAATTGTTTCAGTCTTCAAGCTATTAAAACCCTGCCCTCCTCAGTGGGTTTTCTGGAGCTTCTCTTTAGATAGGGTCACGGAAAGCACCTACCATGCCAATAACAAACTCTGCCTTTCTGATGAGATGGCGAGTAGCAGGCAGTGGGCTCGTGACTTCTATATCTGTTGTATAGGAAGAAGGATGTTTTCTCACATGTTGAATATGTTTACTATATTGTCATAATAGAAATGTCAAAATCTGAAGGACCAGGCTCTAGGCTGAAAACCAATTTTCCCTTCCAACTGCAAATCCTTATTACGAAATGTGGTCTCCAAGGAGGATTGACTTCTCTGAGGGACTTACTTGGGTTTAGAATGAAAGCCGTAATGAATATGTTGTGATGATTCGAAGGAAAACTAGGATGCGGTAAGTGGTGAAAATTTGGGAACTAGTTAAAAGGACCTTGGCTTTGCCCATCCTGCCATACAGCCCTTGAGTGTTAGACAACTTAGAAATGGAGAAATATGTGACTAGTGATTTAGAGTATTTGCTAAGACTTTTCAAAAACTGATTATTATTTATTGAACACTGATTATTTGTAAGCACTTGTTATTTATAAAAAATTATTGTAATATTTACACATGATTTTTGCTATCAAGAAACTTACAAACCAGTAGGACAGATGAATTCTATCTCCACATAAGCAGAGTTAAATTTGGTTTCTGCAAAGCACCGTGGGGTGGGTATAGTCTGAGTGCTGTGGCTGTTTGGTGGAGAGAAGACTCATCACTGTCGATCTGGAAAGTTCGTAGAGGAGGTGGCATTTGAATTGGGCCTTGAAGGATGAGTAGGTTTGACTAGGTGGAGATGAAGGAAACCAGTCTAGGCAAAGGTGACAGCATCAGTGAAGTGCAGCATGAGAGAGTGAGGGGCACGTTTGGGAAATGGCTAGTAGCTAATAAATGAGATTGTAATGTTTATATGAGGGAGGTGTGGAAGATGAAATGGGCAGATGGTAGGGAACCTTACTTCAACATGTAAGAATTTGTTCTTAATTCAGTAGTAATCACCTGGTTTCCAGCTGGTGTAGGTCAGGACAAAATGATCCCTTTAAGAGGGCAAGTCTTGACTCGCTCTATGTACTGAGTCTGGCTTGGTTGTGAGGAGAGTCAAAAGTAGTTTGCAAAGACTATTTAAGTAGTAACTAATTTACTCTAAAAAAGTACATTAGGTTTGATTAAACATTTAACTCTGAAACGATGTCCTTTTTATTCACAGCGTTCTGAATGCTTTCTGGAGGGGAGGAGGAGGGAGGGGGGAGGTGCAGAGGGTTTTGATTTCTTGGATAAGCCCAGAGACAATCACTGATTGTGCTGAGAGAGCTTGGAAGATGAGCATGGCCTTAGGACAAGCCTCCTCTAAAGATTGGAGAGATTGATGTCAGAGCATCCCAGCTGACCTTGAGATTTAGAGAAATGACCTGTAGTTCAAAATCTTGGATAATGGATAAGGAAACAGAATACAGGCCTACTAATCACCAAATCACTGAATGAAATGAAATAAAAAAAATGTTTCCTACAATGTTAAATCCTTTAAAAAAATAAAATAAAACAGTTGTTTAACTGGTTCTGAAATTGGGCATGTAGAAGTGGGAAAATCCCATTAGTTTTCTAGTGTTAAGAAGGATATTAGTGACAAAATCTCCTAATGTCGGGAGGGAACTATACTAGGGATTACCATAACCTCATTCTTTTCTGGAAAGTCTGAAACAAGAGTGACACTGGCTGCCTGTTTTATTCACCCATCTGTCAGATAATAATCACTTGTGTGATTTCAGGATTTCTCTAACTCCTTCAGAATATGTTAACATATTAACTTGCTTGGTCTTCTAATTTTCACATTGATTCTTTTTGCTGAAATATTCAGTGCTAGCACACACCTCCCATTCATGCTATTTAATGCACATTTAAAGGACATTTTGACCAAAGAGTCAGAAGATCAGAAGCCTCTCGTGGGAAGAAATGAACATTCGTTAACTATCTATAACTACTAAACGCCAGACAGTTGAGTGAGCACTTTCCATCCTAAGCATTATCCCATTTAATTTCCACCACAAAACTGTAAGGGAGATATTAGATCTTTTTTTTTGGATGAAGAAATTGAGGCTTACCCTGTGGAAGTGATTTACCCAAGGACATGCAGCAGTAAGTAAGAACACCAGGGTTTTAATCCAGGCAGATCTGAGATCCAGCTTCTTTTTTCCACCATGCTGTCTTTCAAGGTTTTGAAATCCATGAAAACTGTCTTTTCTGACCACAGGGCTTCTCACTGCAGTGACTTCTCTTGCTGCGGAGCACGGGCTCTAGGTGCGCGGGCCTCAGTAGTTGTGGCACATGGGCTTAGCTGCTCCGCGGCATGTGGGATCTTCCCGGACCAGGGCTCGAACCCCTGTCCCCTGCATTGGCAGGCAGATTCTTAACCACTGCGCCACCAGGGAAGCCCATGATTCAGTTGTATGCCATCTCTTTTTCTCCATCATCTGCGTCTCACTGGCCTGCCCGTGGACATTTTTATCCCCAGTGGTTTTGAAGGTAGGAAAATAGGGAATAATGATGATTACCACAGGCCAGGGGTAGACTTACATGTGTGCAGTTGTGGAGCCTGGAAGTTCCTTAGCAACAGAAGGATGTTTTAGGAAAATCTTCTCACTACAGTGCCAATTCTTTTACACTTGGGGCTTCCTTGAAAAGGAAGCATCTTTTGATGACAAACAATCACCTCGTAATATTTAGCTGTTTCCCCCACTGTGGGGATTATGTTTGCTTGGCTTTAGCTGCAGACAGGCCTTCTGTGTGTAGTTATAACTATGCGTGTGTCAGTGCTGATTTTATGGTGGGTCATTGACAGATAGAAGCAGGATAACGGAGAATAGAGAATGGGGTTGAGGTTACTGCCTTGACTCTCACCTTTCTGTCGTAACCAGATTGTCAGAGTTGTCAAGCATGCTGTCTCAACTTCCTGATCCTGTAGCCCCACCAGTCCATGGGAGCTGCTCTTACAATATTGTCTGACTTGTAAGTCCAGTGGACAGTTCTTACCTCTTGTCTTCCTTTACTTTTTTACGTGCTTTTCACATATTCACCACTCACTCCTTCCCAGAGAAAACTCTTTTCTTGGCTTTCCTGTGCTGCCATTGTTCTGTATTTTTGTCCTCTGACTTCCCTGGACACATTGCAACCACCTTGGGATTCTTTTGAACTATTCAGTCTTTTCATGATGAAGATTCTCAGGACAAAGTTCTCTGTTCTTTGCACTGGACATTTGGACCCTAGGTGATTTCATTTGTTTCTGTGGCTTTAGATCTTTTTGCCACTGATCCCTAAAGTTAAAATTTTAGCTCCGACCTCTCTCCAGGTCCAGGTCTAAATGATATTTCTTCTTGGATGTAAAATAGACACCTCAACATGAACATGTTCAAAATGGAACTCACGTTCTTCTACCTCAAACTCGCTCTTCCATGGTATCTCCAGCTCATCACATGGCTCTACCACTTACCTGGTTGCTCATGTCAGAAACCTAGCTGGCATCCTTCTCCCTCACTACTCACATCCAACTTGGTCATTGGCATCATATCCTACTGAATCTACATCCTAGATATTTCTGGCATCTCTCTCCACCATCCTATTTTGAGCCACCGCCATCTTTTCCCTTAGCTGCTGCTGAAGCCCCCTACTTGATCTCCAAAAAATCACTCTCTGTAACCTTCTTAATATGCAATCTGATCATGTCACACCTCTCTCTAACATTATCTCCAAGCTTCCATGTGCGCTTATGATAAAAGCCTACATTCTTTTTTTTTTTTTTTTTTTTTTTTTTGCGGTACGCGGGCCTCTCACTGCTGTGGCCTCTCCCGTTGCGGAGCACAGGCTCCGGACGCGCAGGCCCAGCGGCCATGGCTCACGGGCCCAGCTGCTCCACGGCATGTGGGATCCTCCCAGATTGGGGCACGAACCCGTGTCCCCTGCATCGGCAAGCAGACTCTCAACCACTGAGCTACCAGGGAAGCCCACTAAAAGCCGACGTTCTTGATGGGCTTGATTTCTCCTACCTCTTTGACCTCATTTTTTTTTGCTACGCTCCCCCTTATGCACTACGCCCTCAACTCATGGGCTTTCGTTCAGTTCCTTGCCCTCATCTGGTCCTCAAGTGCTGCCTGGACCACTTTTCTCCCGTTTCCACCCTTCTCCCAGCCTTCAAGCTTGATCAACTTCTATTTATCCTTCTAATCTCAGATTAGACATCGATTTCTTCACTCCTTCTAGCTGATAGGCTCACACTATTCTATACTCTTGCAACACTTTATGCATTTCTCTTATCACACTCTATCATAAACATTTGCTTAATATCTGTGTTCCTGCTAAGATGATAAACTCCAACCTCTGCTTGAGCAGAGATGTGTTAATTCTTAACCCCTTGCACAGTATTCAGCACAGAGTAGGCACTTATTATATAGTAACTGAATGAATGAAGGAATGTTCTTGGGGGGCCTACAGAGCTATAGTGTCTAGTAAAGTAACCACTAACCACATGTGGCTATTGAGCAGTTGAAATGTGACTAGCCCGAATTGAGATGTGCTATAAGTGTAATATACACATTAGATTTCAAAGACAGTAAGAAAAAAATGTAGAATACCTCATTAATACATTTTTCTATTTACTGCATGTTTACATGATAATATGTTGGGCATATTGGGTTAAACAAAATGTAGTATTAAAATTAATCTCATCTGTTTTTTTTTTTTTACCCTTTTAAATGAGGCTTCTAGAAAATTTAAATTACATGTGTGGCCTGTGTTATATTTCTGACAGTGCTGTTACAGAATATCACTTGGAACTGAAATTGAACATCAACGCTTTTAAGCTCCCTTGTATTAAAATGTTAAAACCTCCATTTTAAAACTTTTTGCATTGATCATACTGCAGCCTCATTGTTTCCCTTTCCAGTGTGCTTGGTCACCAGGCTTGCGGGGTCATCAATCTCCCTGTCTTGCACCTCCCTGCTCCGTTGCTGATTTCTCTGTGGTCACAAGGGGGCTTGAGAAAGATCTGTAATTGGCAGTCCCCTTAACGGTGACCGTGGGGAAAATGTGCCCTTGGTGCAGTGATAGTGCCCACTTGTCAAGGGATCTCTGTACTCTTAAGTCTAAAGACTACGTAGCTGGTATGTGAGGAAGAAATAAAAGGTGACGTTTGTCCTTGAAACATTTCTTTCTCTGAGTCTGACTAAAGCCACGTAGGAATGGTTTTGGCATCTGATAATAACCCCTCCCTCCTCCACCCCTCCACACTATTGCTTAGATTGTTAAAAGAGTTATTTGAAAGTATCTGTTTGATTTTTCTCTATTTTCCCTTAAAAATGTGAAGACTCTGTTGGGATGCTTTAAATTTATTAAACACGTCATATTGTTTTTGCTTTTGCTGCATTTGTGCTAGTGATCTATTTTGAACATTTGCCGTATATATATATTTTTTAATGAAAACAGTCTAGTAGCTTGACTTAATTTGAACATTGCAGGGAGAAAGTGTAATTTTCCAGTTATTTATTACCTCAATGATATTTATTATATTTGAACACTATGTGTATTAGTTAGAGTTCTCTAGAGAAACAGAACCTATATATATATATATTATAATATAATATATTATATATAATATAATATAATTATATATATATATATATATAGGTATAGATATATATGAGGAGATTTATTATAGGAATTGGCTCATGTGATTACAGAGGCTGAGAAGGTCACAATCTGCTGTCTACAAGCTGGAAACCCAGGAAAACTAGTAATATAATTCAGTCTGAGTCTGAAGGCCTAAGAACAAGGTGAGCTGATGGTGTTACGTCCTAGTTTGAGTCCGAAGGCCCAAGAACCAGCAGTGCTGATGTCTGTGGGTAGAAGATGAATGTCTCATCTCAGGCAAAGAGAGGAAACTCTCCCTTCCTCTGCCCTTTTGCTGTAACCAGGACCTCAACAGATTAGATGATGTCCATCCACATTGGGGAGGGCACTCTTCTTTACTCAGTCTGTGTATTCAAATGCTAATTTCTTCCAGAAACACCTCATAAACACACCCAGAAACAATGTTTTACCCGCTATCTGGGGGCCCCTTAATCCAGTCAAGTTGATGCATAAAATTAACCATCACACTATGGATGCTATATGGCATTCACAAAATAGAACAGAAATGCTTTGTCTTTGTCTTCAAGGAATTTATACTCAGATTCATTACACTATCAATCTGGACATTGCATATAATCCTAGATAGACCTTGCCCAGGATGGGATGCATTGCACAAGAGAAGTACACTGACAGAAATTATCTGGGTTTCGAATGGCTTTGTGTTTGCGTCCAGCAATGTCTGATTAGGCTCATCATGAATGTTTGCATTGTAACTCTGATCATGATCAGAAAAAGTTATCCTTGGTCCCTATTAATTGCCCTATTAGCAGGGCTGCTTTTTCAGTCTTCGGTTGATCAATATCCAGGACATGCATAATCCGGTTGTCTCCTTTCTGTGACTATTGCCAGCATGAAGCTATCAGAATGGAATGTTCTAAGCCTGAAGTGGTGTAAGAGAACCTCCTTTACAGGTCCCCTTGCTCTTTGTGTAATATGCTTATGAGAAATAGTTGAGTTGTTTTTAACTCTGTAGGTGTTCTGGCTGAGTGAGCTGTTTCCCTGGGGAGTTACTATCCATGTTGCCTGAGCAGAACCCAGGCCCTTATTTATTGGCCCTTCAGGTTTATTGCTCTCAGACTCACTGACTTATCTAGGTTGTCACAGTGTGAAGAGCCACCTGAAGAAAGGTCTTGCAAGCCAAGTCCCTCACCACACATCCCTTTCGTCACCGGGTATGGCAAGAAGATAAATGCTACTTGGGTATTCAGGTACTTCAGGGGTCAGTAGCACCTGTGCAATGGAGCCGTTGTGCTCCGCATGCCTGGGTAGAGGGGGGGCCTGTAGCATATTTTTGTGGGTTGAGGTGTTGGTAGGCAAGTAGCACCTGACTCTTAAGGAGATAAGAATGACCATAGAGAAAAGAATTTCCTCCAATAGAAGTGAAAATGTATGGCTTGCTACAAACTTCTAAAATATGCCAAAGACAAAATATTCTAAGTAATACACACACACGTGTGTATATGTACATTTTAAAGCTTTGAAGTGTAGTATATGTGCTCTTTGAAGATCTCTGCAGTGTTCAGTAAGTTTAGGGAGAATGTCTGAACTACCGTGTAGATGTCATTAGTGATGCAGAACTGATTCTGAAAAAAGAAATGGAAATGGATGTAATGAATGATTAAAAGTGAAGGTATAGAAAATCAGTACAGGTATATTTAACAAGTGAATGAGGAGAGATTTTACCTGTCCTAGTGTACTTTCTGATTATTAATATTATTGCAGTACAGAGTATATCGAGGATTTTTAGTTGCAGAGATTTTTCTTGTATGTGTATTTATTTAGCCTGCCTCAGAAAAGCGAGAGAGAAAGTGAGAGAGAAAATAACTCAAGTAAGCATATGAGCCCACTGATTTGTGGGCTAGTTGACTATGAATTTTAGGGCATCTCTTGACCCATTTTGCCTTACAATGTCCCGTGTAGAAATATGACTTATTTATCAAGTCTTTTAATTTATTTTAAAATTCAATTTATTTAAACCGAAACAAAGCAAAACAAGAACAGTTCACCCATTTCTCTCATCCCCCACCCCCCTGCCTGTATTTTGATTGTGCTTTTCTCCCTCTGATGCTTTATTTGCAAAGAATAAAACATGACAGTTTCCGGAAGTAACTTGTTTGATTCTTTTTCTCCCGTTGAAAAAGGAGTTTTTTTTTCTCATATCCTGAAGAAGTAGGAGTTGTGATATCAAGTAGGTGAAAACAGAATAAACCTTATTTTAAAAATGTCCATCATTAATTTGATTAAACCCATGAAGCGAAGGACAAAGTGATATCAAAGATTTGGAGTCAGGCCTGAAAAAATTAAAACAAAGCAATTAAAAAATATCACGAGCTTGAGAGAAATAATCTTCCCCCCACAAAGACTCTTTTGATCTTCACTATGCAATGGAATCAGACTGTTTTTATGGACTTCTCATCACTCTCTCTTTTGTTGGAAACTCCTTTTTTTTTCTCAGGGCAGAATCCTGTGGTAGGTGTCATGTGCTTTCAAAATCCCTGGCCAGACTTGGCCTCCTGACCTGAGCCTGGGCATTCATTTCTTCCTGGGATTTTTACATTTGCAAAGTGAGAGCTGGTGAGGTGTTCTGGCCCTGGTGGTGAAAGTCATAGGAAGTCACAAGAGATAAAGCACAAATGTGGCCCAGAACTTGGGATTTGGAGAAGTTAGTAGGCAGTGAGAGGGGATTAAGCGGGGTGGGGGCGGGGGGAATGAGAGAGAGAGAGATTTTCCTCCAGGCTGTGGCCAAGCTGCTGGGGTTAGCTCTAGCCCTGCATATTCTGCTGTTTGATGGGATGATCTCCTTGGATTTCGTGAGCTGGTCTACTTAATCAGGCTTGAATTGTCTTCTTCCCTTTTGCAATCAAGATAGCCCTGATTCACACACAGTCTTTAAAACTATTTTCAAAAGACAGTAGGGATTTGACAACATATCTTTCAAATTGCTTATCTATCAAAGTAAAAGACTTGCTAATTTAGCTTTCTTTGTTAGTAATTTCCAGTTATAGATACTCATATGTTTCACTTTAACATAACACATTACAGGATAGCAAATATTCTCTCGTGTACATTTTGGTATGGTGTTTAGTAGACAATGCCAACTAGCGTAGATTGGAAATCTCTTTCATATAAAGTCCAATTTTATGACTGGCCTTGGATATTAAATTAAATTTAGACATTAAATCATGAAGCCATTAAATCACTAAATCTTTACATCACATTGATTTCATCTTTGCTGTAAAAATGAGAGAGCTTTTGTTTCCTGAATCTTTCCGTTGCAGCTGGTGCAGGTGGAGTGAAGAAGTTCCTAGTGTTGCAGTAGTTGAGGTGAAGAATGTTGCCCAAGTAAAGCCTCAGAGAAGAGGAGAACCCAGAAGAGATTGTACTTCCAGTTCCCAAAACCCTGGACCCACCATCTTGGTAACCACACAGGTAAGACTGGTCCACTCTCCTGATGGGGGTCTCAATTTAGAAGAAAAATTACCTGCAGTAGTTGGTGGAGAATCAGTGTCTGGTTTGTTTCTTGATTTTGTTTATTCTGAAAGAAAATGTCTCTGATCCGAAATTTCAAAAGATGTCTTTATTGCAACTGAAGCAAACATGATCAATTTGACTGAGCTCAAGATGAGCAATATATAATTCATAACATCTGAGGCAATTTTTTTCCTGCAACTTCCTGAGGGTAGAGGACAGTTGCTATTTAAAGATACATTTTTCATTAGCATTCAGACCTTTACCAGAACATGAGTATAAGCGTAATAGTTCTGTCATATATCATCTTTCTGTTGTATATCATCGACACATTGAACCGATGTCAAAAGACTTTTCTTAAAACTAACAAACATTATAAAGCAATTATACTCCAATAAAGATGTTAAAAAAAGAGACTTTTCTTAGCGTTAAATACTTCTGTACTGTTTTTTTTTTAACTTATACCTACATTTTATTTGTTAAAACCTATTTTTCTAAGTTTAAGTTGTAGCATACTCAGACAAGAGTCAGCCTGCCTAAGACTTTGCTCATTAAGGATCCTCCTTAACTGGGTTTGCCAGGCCTTGAGAAACAATAGTGAGAGCAAGGCCCATCCACTATATGACTCTGTGGATCATCATATCTGGTGGAAGTGCTCTTTAAATCAGGTAATAAAATATTTGTAGAGACTTGCTGAATTAATGTGATCTACAAACAGTCTACTATATACATTTATATATGACAAAATATAAGGTTAAATAGTATTTTTGAAACAAATTTCCAACTCCTTCTTCAAAGAGGTGATAGTCCAAAACCATAGAGTTAAAAATATAATTTCTATTATGTTGTTCAAATCCTTTTCTTTGTGCCCCAATGCTTGTGTCCTGGAGTATGTGCCCTGGCTGTCCACCTCTTGTCACTGTGTCCTGGGCTTTTCTTAAATGCTCATGAGGGAGTTCCCTGGCAGTCCAGTGGTGAGGACTCTGTGCTTCCACTGCAGGAGGCACGGGTTCAATCCCTGGTCAGGGAACTAAGATCCTGCAAGCCGCAAGGCTGGAAAGAAAAGAAAAGAAAACAAAACAAAAACAAAGACACTCATGAATCACTTATTAATCAATTGATTTCTGTAGAAGATTTTACTTCCCTCAAACAGGCTACAGAAAAAACTAACTGCTTTATTTGTTTCAGCACATTGAGACTATTCTCTCTGGGGTCTTTGTTCTCTTTGTGGAAAATAAGAATTTTCTGTGTTGAGGGACTGAGAAAGAAAATTAAAAATCTTCATTGGTAAGAAGAGTCACTTCCTTCCTTGAGTCTGGGCCAGAAATAGATTTGCCCCACTTTGCATACCACTCTGATAAGTTTTCTAAAGCCCCAGAAAGCCTTCTCCAAACAGCAGCACCTCAAAATCATTGCTTAATTATTTCATGACCCGTATTATGTGGGCTTTAAAAATGAACTTTTTGGGGCTTCCCTGGTGGTGCAGTGGTTAAGAATCTGCCTGCCAATGCAGGGAACATGGGTTCTAGCCCTGGTCTGGGAAGATCCCACATACCGTGGAGCAGCTAAGCCCGTGCGCCACAACTACTGAGCCTGCGCTCTAGAGCCTGCGAGCCACAACTACTGAGCCCACGGGCCACAACTACTGAAACCCACACACCTAGAGCCCATGATCCGCAACAAGAGAAGCCACCACAATGAGAAGCCCATGCACCGCAATGAAGAGTAGCCCCTGCTCGCTGCAACTAGAGAAAGCCTGCATGCAGCAACAAAACCTCAACACAGCCCAAAATAAATAAATAAAAAGAAAATGAACTTTTTTGTTCCTGTGAAAAATGGCCATACGCAGCATTTTTTTCATGTGGAATCTAAAATAGTTGAGCTCATAGAAGCAGAAAGTAGAATGGTGATTGCCAGGGGTTGGGGTGTGGAGGAAATTTGGAGATGGTGGTCAAAGTATTCTATACTTGAAATCTTCTAAGAGAGTATGTCTCAAGTGTTCTCACCACACACAAAAAATGATAACTATGTGAAGTGATGGATGTGCTAATTAATTTGACTGTGATAATCATTTCACAATCTACATGTATAGCTAGTCATCCCACTGTGTACCTTAAATATACACAATTTTTATTTGTTAATCATACCTCAGTAAAGCTGGGAAGAAACCAGCAGTGACTGTGGTGCAGTTTCAGCTGTTTCAAAGTTAGCAGCAGCAGGTGCTGGCAGCACTCGGCATGATGTGTGCAGACAGTGATGTGGGATAAATGATACTTTCTGAGGCCCATGGCATGTGGTGATACGGTTAGGGCACTGCAAAAGGATGTAAAGGTAAGGTTGAGTGGCTTTCTTTGTCTCCTTGAATTTGTTTAAGCCATAAGACATCCTGTCTGAAATGTCTTGTAGACTGAAAAGTATGAGGGACTGAGGCAAATGGGAAAATTCAGAGGAGTTTGATGGATCTAAATTTAGATGGTAATAAGTAATTACTTTGGACGGGGTTCTTGTATGAGACCAGGTGACAAAGGACATAGTGGGGAGGTTGATGGAGAGCTTGGATGGAGAGTCTATTGAGCGATCCTGGAAAATGTTCCACAGTGTTAGTTCTGTTAGTTGAGAAATGGATTTTCTAGATATTCATTGTTTAGAAAAAGATGGTACCAGTGGGAAGGATAGAAAGTGGTGAAAGTAAATAAGACATTTTGAGATGGAACTGAGGACAATACCATGGAGGGTCATGACCATTTTCTGTAGAATGGTTCTGGAAAGTGTACAGTTTAGATTCCAGGATGATGGATGGGTCCATTGAATTGACCTCATATAGAGGCTGGTTCTTAGGTACTTGAGTGTTTTTTTTTTTTTACATTTTTATTGGAGTATAATTGCTTTACAATGGTGTGTTAGCTTCTGCTTTATAACAAAGTGAATCAGTTATACATATACATATGTTCCCATATCTCTTCCCTCTTGCGTCTCCCTCCCTCCCACCCTCCCTATCCCACCCCTCCAGGCGGTCACAAAGGACCGAGCTGATCTCCCTGTGCTATGTGGCTGCTTCCCACTAGTTATCTACCTTACGTTTGGTAGTGTATATATGTCCATGCCTCTCTCTCGCTTTGTCACAGCTTACCCTTCCCCCTCCCCATATCCTCAAGTCCATTTGGTACTTGAGTGTTTTTATTTTGTTGTTTGGTTTGAGGTATTCTAGTGACCTGCCCTTTTCTTATAATACTTACATGGTCCTTCTTACATGCAACTCAATATTAAGTAATATCAATTATTAGTATATTGGTTATTTCCATTCGTATGTTGAGAATTACTCCTGTGTACATTGTGGGAGAGGGAGTGGTTAGGGTTCATGTAGAAAATATTAGAACTTTCATTTAAATTTATTATATGTATATTATATATGTGAGAAAGAAATTAATATTTAATATGCAGATTGGTATTGGCTCCTTTCCTTAGCATATATGTCACACGTCAGGTGTCACAAAAAGATGTGATAAGAGGGCTTCCCTGGTGGTGCAGTGGTTGAGAGTCCGCCTGCCGATGCAGGGGACACGGGTTCGTGCCCCGGTCCAGGAAGATCCCACATGCCGCGGAGCGGCTAGGCCCATGAGCCATGGCCGCTGAGCCTGCGCGTCCGGAGCTTGTGCTCCGCAACGGGAGAGGGCACAACAGTGAGAGGCCCACGTACCACAAAAAAAAAAACAACAAAAAAAAACAGATGTGATAAGAGACTCAGGGGCTCCACAGGTCAGTGCTCTAACCCTTGTGTTCATGTTCTCCTGGTTAAGTAGATCTATGGGTTATCGTCTAGATGTAAATAAAAACTCTCACAAAATGGGCAAGTGGTTTAAAAAGATTCTAACCAAAGAATTTTGGCTCAAGATAAACTAGAAATGCCAGGAACTACAGGGAAATCACTGCGCTGACACTCCTTGACCTATTTTAACCCTTTATCAATCACTTCACAAAACAACCACAGTTTAAAAGCATGAAGAAGAGTTTAAAAAGTAAACTACTACGTAATCTCAGTTATTAATGATCTTATTCGAAATGTGTATTATGCCAAGTAATAGTAGGGAAGAACTACTAGGTACTTCCATACTATTACATGCATATATGTATATGAATAAATAGTACATGCATATATGTATATAAATAAATAAAATACATGCCCTGGGAGTGGATACTCACAATTTTTTCCTGAGGGGATAGATATGTGATTAACAAGTTTGGAGACTGCTGCTCTTTGTTATTTCTATATAGCATTAATACTACAGGCATGTTTTCAATCCTCTATCACCTGTTTAGAGTTATTAAGATACTTAGAACTTGCGGTTCTGTTACACGTATGTTATGAAGCCTTGACTCTAATGAGGCTAGGGTGATTATTGCTTCTTTGAGCTTCTAGGCACTGGATCAGTTACATTTTACTTTAACAGTTTATACTGTTCGGCTGTGTCTGGTCTTCCTAGGAGGCCTCCTTGCCATAACAGCCCTCCGTTTTATGCTATTAGGAAGACTGCATTTTATTTCCGTCTAAAAAGCAGCACAGGGCGTGTAATAGTGGAACACTTAAAATCAGACATGTTTTGAAAATATGAGATGTATGATAGCCATGATTAAAGTGTTATGTATAATAAAATCTCAAAGTTACTCTGTTGATTGAGACAAAGACTCTTTTTTTTTTCGGTACGCGGGCCTCTCACTGTTGGGGCCTCTCCCGTTGCGGGGCACAGGCTTCGGACGCGCAGGCTCAGCGGCCATGGCTCACGGGCCCAGCCGCTCTGCGGCATGTGGGATCCTCCCGGACCGGGGCACGAACCTGTTTCCCCTGCATCGCAGGGGGACTCTCACCCACTGCGCCACCAGGGAAGCCTACAAAGACTCTTTTTAAGTGTTAGTCTGTGTGGAAGGATTGGCTATCTGTGTTGTTTTGTTCAACACCGCATGCACTCAAACTACAGTGCAGTAATCCCCCAGCTTTTCAGGGCTTGGGTTCAGTTGGAATATGACTCACACTATGTAAATGAGTCAGTAATCATGTCTGCACTTTAAAAGGTGCTGGATCTGAGATCAAGACAAATTTGGCATGTTTCATGTCCTATGTTCTTAATTATTTGATTAGAGCTGATTACTCTTCAGTTCCACTAGGGAATGTAATTGGGTAGGCATCTGTATTTTGGTTTTGTGTGTTTGTTTTGGTGCATGTGTTTTTATGTAGACGTTTGTGTGTTTTCAGTTTTCCTCCCAATACTTGTGTAAAAGCAGACACTAAAAAAGAAGATAATTTCCATTCTGCCATGATGGCTTAGTATGGATATAAGTAGTTTTTACAACTCATGTTTCTCCCAGTTCTCAGCTGATTTATTGTAGTCCTTTCAATAGCTTTTTTGTTGTTTATTTTATTTTTCGGTACGCGGGCCTCTCACTGTTGTGGCCTCTCCCATTGCGGAGCGCAGGCTCCAGACGCGCAGACTCAGCGGCCATGGCTCACGGGCCCAGCCGCTCCGTGGCATGGGGGATCTTCCCGGACCGGGGCATGAACCCGTGTCCCCTGCATCAGCAGGCGGACTCTCAACCACTGCACCACCAGGGAAGCCCTTTGTTGTTTATTTTATAACCCGTCTTCCACATCCACTTTAAAAGTCATACTTTGCTTTTAGGATGGCTTAGAAAGAATATTATTAAAAAAATATTTTCTCCAGAGATTATTTTATGCAGTGAAAGTTTTTTTTGTCAAACAAAATTTGTGTCACTTAATAAATTCTATAATAGAAAAATATAATGAATTATACTAGATAGGTAATAAGCCCGAGGCATATCTTTGAAAGAACTCAGAATCCTTAGTTCAAAGAGAAGTGTCAATTTTAATTTAATTAAGACTTTCTATCTTAAAACCAACAGATTGTCTTTTTCATTTTACTTGTTATGAATAATATTACAGACTCACTAAATGGGTTTTCTTTTCTTTGTTACAAATGGAAATTAACCAAATGAACAAATGTCAATTGTAATAGGTTCAGATTGATCAGACACAGATCACATTTGGGTAAATCAAACAAGATTTTTTAAATCTAGAGTTTATAGAAAGAGGTCAGAGCAACATTATTCAGTGACAGACGGAGGTGTAAGTTTCCAGGTCATCTACAAAGACCTCCCCAGTAGATACACTGCTGTGGGTGAGGAGTCTGAGTGACCAGTGGTTCCATTAAAACCTCTGGAAGTTCAGCCTGTTATACCCGTGACTGGAGCAGTTCTGCATGTGTAGTTTAAATGTGAGCTGGGAACGCTCATCTGAGCCAGGTGCATTTCATCCACGCTGGTATTAAAAAATATACAAAAGGTCTCCTCTGTGTAGTTCAGTAAAGCACACTTAAGCTTGAACACGATGCTTACTTATCACTGTCAAGCTCCGTAGATCCTCACAACCTGGGCTTCCAGCTTTCCTGAACTGAGAGCGGCAAAACAAGGATGGGGTCAGTTACCCAGGCAACTCCAGTCTCAGGCTAGCAGATCTTGAGACAGTTAGGAGGGTTATCCTGCACATATAAATATAAACTACCTATAATCACCCCACCAAGAGAATTCAGCATTTACATTTCAGGGGATGTTTTCCTAGGCATTTCCAAAATAAAATCCTACTAGCATACTACTTAATCATTTGCTTTTACCTTAACAAAGTATCAATACTATAGATATCGATACCTTTTCATATTAATAAATATTGATCTACAATTACATAATTATTTTAATGGCTACATAATAGTCTATGATATGGTTTTATATTACCAGTTGCCAATCAGCTATTGATCAGCATTCATGTTTTTATCTTTTTGTTATTATAAAAATGCTACATTGAATCTCCTTATAGTTATGTTATCAAATTAATTTTTTTCCCCTCTCTCCTGTCAAATTCTCTTACCCATTTTGTGGGATGACAACTCATGATGTAATGACACTGCTGGATGTTTCATGAAGGATATTTTAACTCTGGATAGGCTGCTAAACAAATAAAGCTTAGAAACCGGCCAAGGGTATAGGGTAGTCTTAGACTAAACTAATTAAACCAAGAAAAATGATGTTCAGAGCAGGAAGGAGTTTTTTTTCTTTTATGTCAAGTTTGTCAGGTATAATTTATATACAGTAAAATTTACCTTTTTTAGGTGTATGTTTCTATGAATATCGATAAAGGCACACAGCCAGGTAACCTCTTTATTTCCTTTTTCCCTCATTCTGAATGTGCCCTCATGCCTCTTTGTAGTCATTCCTCTCCCCCAACCCCAGCCCCTGGCAACCACTAATCTATTTTCCTATTATATAGTTTTGGCTTTTCCAAAATGTCTTAGAAGTGGAATCATACAGTATGTAACCTTTGGATGCTGGCTTCTTTTAGGTAGCACAATCCATTAGATATTCAAATGTATCATTGCGTATATCAGTAGTCTGTTCCTTTTTATTTTACTCACCAGTTGATGGACATTGGGTTTTTTCCAGTTTTTGACAATTATGAATAGCTCTGTTAAAAACATGTACATACAGGTTTTTTATATGGACACATGTTTTTATTTCTTTTGGGTAAAAACTTAGGAGTAGGATTGCTGGATTGTCTGGTAAGGGTATTTTTAACTTTATAAGAAACTGCCAACCTTTTCCACAGTGGATGTACCATTCTGCACAACCACAAGCAGCGTATGAGAGCTCCAGTTCCTCTGCGTCCTCACCAGCACTTAGTATTGTCAGGGTTTTTTCTTCCTTTCTTTTTCAATTTTAGATATTCTAGTAGGTGTGTAGTGGTATTTCATGGTGGTTTCAATTTACATTTCCCTAATGACTAAAGATGTTGAACATCTTTTCATGTACTTTTTTTTTGCCCTCCATATATCTTCCTTGATGAAGTGTCTGTTCAAAAATTTCCCTAATTTTAAAAAATTGGATTTTTAAAATTAGCTTTGAGAGTTATTTACAGATTTGAGATATAAGTCCTTTCAAACACCACTTTTTGAAAAGGCTGTTAGATGCACCTTCGGAGTGGAGTAGTTAGAACTCCAAAAATCTTCTCTTCCATAAAAGCAACAGAAACACTGGCAACAATTATGAAAATCAACTTTTTTAGAACTATGAAAATTAACCAAAGACTTGCAGCAATCTGAGAGTTATTTATTCAATAAAAATGACCAACTCTCTGTAAGAACAACAAGCTTTGTGGCATTTTAACTTGCTCTATTTGCATCCCCTTTTCCAAGCTCTATGGTAGCCTTGAAACCCAGCAGCCTTGCAAACACTGTAGTTAGGGAAACTAGTAGCCTCCAGCCACTGAAGAGGAAGATATGCAGCTCCTCTAAAACCCCATTCCTAGGGAATTTTTAGTATTTGATCTGTCTAGCAGGTCCTTGGGAAGGACCACTTCACAGGGCTTGTCTCCATTTGATTTCTCTTAAAGCTCACTTAGTGTAAAAGCCTTTTACCTAGGATGTGTGTCAAAAACAAAATAATCAGTGGCAATTGTTTAATGTCCAGCTACCTGAGACAATAATACCAATTGGGGCAAACAAGAGGCTGGCCAGAAAACTTAATAGTAAAATATGGGGAATGAGAGGTACAGAGGGGGCTTGGGAAAGCTGACTTATTCCCTGGGATTGTAGAAGGCCATGTGCATGTGCAGGGCTGTGTAGTGCCCAGGAAAGAACTGCGAACATTCTAGTTTCTCACCTCCAGGGGCTCTTCAGGAAGTAAAGGCTGAGACAGATTTTCAAACTGCTAGAGTGTTGAAGTCATACCCCAACACACACGCGCATAGCCTCTCAGCAAAGGTTGGGAGATTTACTGGTTCAAGGCATTCAAGGAAATTTCGGTTCAGCCGTCAGCTGACCACTAAGCTAAACAAGCAGAGACTTCAGGGGCTGCACATGACAAAGGATACAGACTTCACAGAATTTATAGTCCAGGAAATTCACTAAACAAATAGATAGCAATAGCAACAACAACAATAAATAGCAAAACCAAAATACCCGGGGTGTGTTTGTGTGTGTGTGTGTGTGTGTATGTGTAAATCTTATTTTCAGAGTTGCCATATTATGTTATTTATAATGTCCTATTTTCAACCAAATATTATGAGACACATAAGAAACAGGAAATTATGGCCCATTTATAGGAAAAAGCAGTCAGTAGAAACTGTCCCTGAGGAAGACTTCAACAACACTAAATATAAACCAACCAGACCTAAAAGACATAAACAGAACCCTCCACCTTCAAATAGCAGAATATAAATTCTTCTCAAGTGCACAAGGAACATTTCCAGATAAACCATATGTTAGGCCATAAAACTTGTCTCAGTATGACCCAGGAGACTTCACTGGTGAATGCTATGAATTTTAAAGAAGAATGAATACAAATTCTTCACAGTCTCTTCCAAAAATATAGAAGAAGGTCACTTCCCAACTCATTCTATGAGGCCACTGTTACCCAGATACCAATATCAGACAAAGCCATCATGAGTAAAGAGAACTAAAGGTCGATATCGCTGATGAATATAGATGCAAAAATCTTCAACAAAATACTAGCAATAACATACAAAAGGATAATATACCATGATCAAGTGGGATTTATCCCAGGATTGCAAAGCTGTTCAACATATGAAATCTATTCAAAAGAAACAGTCAACAGAGTGAAAAGTCAACCTGTAGAATGAGAGAAAAATATTTGCAAACCATATATCTGATAAGGAGTTAATTTCCAAAACATATAAGGAATTCCTACAACTCAATAGTAAAAAAAAACCCCTCAGATAACCTGATTAAAAATGGGCAAAGAACTAGAGTAGACATTTCTCCAAAGAAGACGTATATATGTCTGAGAGGCAAATAAAACGTTGCTCAACATCACTAATCATCAAGCAAATGCACATCAAAGCTATCTTTTAGGATGGCTATTATCAAAAAACCCAAAAGATAACAAGTATTGGCAAGGCTGTAGAGAAATGGAACTCTTGTACACTGTTGGTGGGGATGTAAAATGGTACAGCCTTTCTGAAATTTATTATGGGAGTTCCTCAAAAAATTAAAAATAGAATTACCATATGATCCAGCAATACCACTTCTGGGTATATACATCCAAAATAATTGAAATTAAGATCTTGAAGAGAACATATCTCCTTGAACATTCTCTGTGGTTGAGGTGTTGGGAGGGATAGATAGCAGTGAACTGGATGCTCGGATGAGGCTGCCTAAACCTCTGAAAAACATCGGTCAAAATACCTTAGTATGGAAATCACAAGCTGGGAAGTTACTATGCTCCCATTGGGACATAAGATTGGCTAGTGAAATCTCTAAACAGAGATAGACTCAGTTTTTGACCTTTGTCATGGGTTAGGTAGAAATTGCCTCAATGTCAATTGCCTCTAGAGCCAAAGGGTAGACTGTGTTTCCTGAAATAAGGCCCTGAATATTAGGGTTGTGTCTGATGTTTCAGTATTAGATCCTTCTAAATTTGGAGCCCTTTTTGCTGTGTCTAATAGTTTTTATCCACTATTCCATGTACAGGAGAGCTCTGTACTATGGGAGAAACAGATGGAAAAGACTTTATGGTTAGTGTTTAATTTTGTGTCCTATTTGCCCAAGTAGAAGAAAAAGATTTTTTGGATAGTGATAACCATGCAGCAGTAATAATGACTAACATTTCTTGGGGTACTCTGCTTATACTGTCCATGAATTATCCCATGCAATCCTCAGAACAGCCCTATGATGTAGGTAGCATCATGATTACATTTTATAGATAGGAAAGTGGAGGCATGGAGGGGTTAAGTAATTAGCCCAAGGTCATGTACCTAGTAAGTGCTAGAGCTGAGATGTGATTGGACACAGGTTGATTCCAAGGGCACATTTTTTTTTTTTTTTTTTTTTTGCCGTACGTGTACCTCTCACTGTTGTGGCCTCTCCCATTGCAGAGCACAGGCTCCGGACGCGCAGGCTCAGCGGCCATGGTTCACAGGCCCAGCCGCTCCGCGGCATGTGGGATCTTCCTGGACCAGGGCACGAACCCGTGTCCCCTGCATCGGCAGGCAGACTCTCAACCACTGCGCCACCAGGGAAGCCCCCAAGGGCACGTTTTAAACTATTCATCTGTATGTGTTTTATGTGACATTCTCTCTATAGTACTGTTCAGTATCCACAACTCACAAAGATTATAATTATTTGATAGCCTACAAAATAAAAATAGAAGTCAACAGTAAATAAGGTCGTAAGGCAGCAACATGGCATCAAGCCCACAGTAAGGACTCAAATTGTTGAATTTTCTAGGAGGAGTGGGGCTTTAACCAGGTTTAAAAACAAACATGTTCTCGTCATCCCTGTTCAAAAGAATTCCTTTGGAACTGCCAGCCAAAAATGCAGATCTTCTCCCAGAGATTGTAATTCAGATCTGAGAGCAGTAACCTGGGAATCTACCTTTTAACAAACAACCCATATCATTCTGATGCAAGTAGTTGGTGGCCTATAATTTGAGAGACAGTGTCTTAAAGACTCCAAGACTTGACTCGTAAAGAGGAAGAAAAAGCAGGGCATTCAGGCAGTGATAATGAGGTGGGCCATGTAGGTGAGTAGAGGGAATAATGGGCAGACCAATTTGTACCAAGCCATTGGTTCTGACTGTTGTTGCTATATCACTTATTTATTCAAACATTTCAAGCACCAGCTATGTGCTGCTTACTACAAACACCCCCCCCCAACCAAAATACAAAGATGAACAATGGCATAGTCATCTTCCCCAGAGAGCTTCATCTTATAGAGGAGAGGAAGGCATACACGCAAAAAATAGAAATATAACAGCACAGCAATAGATGTATCTATTTGCTGTGGTGATGCTACAAAAAAGGGGCATGAATAAAGCTAAGATGAACTTTAAAGGATGGATGGGGTTTGAACACAGAGAGATATGGGTATAGGGCAGTCCAGGCTAAGGGTACTATGTGAACAAAAACATTGTGGTGGAAAAATGCAGAAAAAAATTCTGGAATGACAAATAGTGTGGTTTTGGCACAGAGTATGTGAGAAGCAATAATGAGGAAGATGGCTGGAAGGATGTTTGTAGACTAGATTGTGGAGGGCCTTATATGTCAAGCCAGGAATTTGGACTTGATTTTACCAGCAATGGGAGCCATGGAAAATTTTGGTCAAGGGCCATGAGTGTTTAATATTAATGCAGCTGGATCAGTCTGATTGACAAGTCTGATAGTACTGAGTAAACTATATTCGTCTGATTAGAGTAATCTCTGGGGACACTTAGGAAAATATAAGTTCTCAAGCCCCTCTGCTACAGATTCTGATTCAGTAGTCTTGGGCAAGGCCTAGAAACCTGTATTAAGAAACCCACTCATGTGATTCTTATCATCAGCATTATATGAACAACAGTGAAGTGAGAAAGGCCTGAAAGCAGGGAGAGAAGTTGGGAGCCCATGGCTGTACTTTAGATGAGAGGTAATGGACAGTTCTAGACTTGGTGGTGCCTGTATTGATTGTACTGCAGCAAATAGATCCAACAGCTGTTATAGAGGTAGAATTAATAAGGTTTAGTGCCTGGATATGAGACAGAAGGGAAAGACAGCGACTAAAAAGATTCTTTGCCTGAATTTCTGGAAGATGTTGGTGCCATTAACCTCATCAGGGAATCCAGGAATAGGAGAAATAATCTTTAAGCTTGAATCGAGGAATGCCAGTTCTGAGATGCCATTAGTACATTCAAGTGGAGATTTCTTCATGTCGTTGGAATGTGGGGTCTGCCTCTCTGGAGAGGGTTTGGGAACGAAGGCAAGTATTTGGGAGACATCAGATTAGAGGTAACGATTGAAGACATGCTAATAGACACCAAAGGGATGGGAACCCTCTACGAAGCCTTGGGGAAACCAGAAGGAGAAAGAGAGGAACAATCTGAGAGCAAGGAAGGCTGTAAATGAGTGCAGTGTTAGGAAATCAAGGCAGAGAACATTTTAAGAGCGAGGCAGGGGTCGACAGTGTTAAATGGTGAAGGCAAACGCGTCTGTTTCATGCTGTTGGCCTTGTAATCTAGTTGTGAATTAATTCTTAGAGCTGTGGTAGACATGAAAATTTTTAATATTAATGCAGCTGGATCAGTCTGATTGACAAGTAACTTTACAGAGGCTCCAGAATTGTAATTCTCCCCCTTATAGTCTGTTGAGGATTAAAATTGTGTATAGATCTTTAATTGTCTGCTTAATTCAAGGTGGTTTATTTGTGTGATATACTTCATTCTTTCAATTGGCCAGTCATCTATATATGTGTAGTTTTGAATGCTTTCTTGAAATAACTCAAATTTATGTAATTTAAAAAGCTTGTCCTATGAATTGCTATGCCATTTTATATCTTCCTGTTGTCATAGCAACTAGTTATATTCACCTACTTTTCACCTGAATCTCTCAGTCTGGTCACTGAAAATTACATGCAGATGTGAGCTTTCACATCTTATAGGAAGGGTAGGAAGAATGGGGAACTTATGATTTGTTTTTTTCTCTGATAAGAAGGTTAAAATTCAGAAGACTCAAGGCCAGCTTCTGTTTTATAGAAGGTTAGAGAAGAGAAAAACCTTGGTCGGAAGAAACAGGCAGTGGTAGTGGAAGGGAAGGAGATGGGCCAATCCCTGGGGCCTGAGGAGGAAAAGTAAGAGTGTGACAGGGGACCATCCTAGACTGAGGAGTGACATGTGGCAGGAGGCTGTGGACCCCCAGGCTCACCCGCTCTGAGCCCTGAAAATGTTGGTCACTAATTCAGCTTGTGGGAACAACAACCAGCACAAACTTGGAGCTGGAGGCATCCTCTTGTTTTCCTGGAGGTAGGAAGCCTGGTGAAGTGAGAGTGACTCTGCCCTTGTTCCCTGCAGGGCTGCAGAAGGGAGAGGAAGGAGGGTTTCTGCATTGGAATACAATTTGTACCATTTCTGAAAGCTGTAGGTACAACTATGATATTGTATTCCACTACATTCTGAGTTTAATAGGCTCTTGTAGACCAGTCTGACAGGTATAGTACAAGGATTCCAAGCATGGTCTTTGGAACCACATGGATCTGAGCTTAAAATCCTGCAGAACCACTTACTCCTTGTGTGACCTTGGGCAAATTACTTTAAATATTCAATGCCTCAGTTCTCTCATCTGTAAAATGGGCATAGTTACATATTTCTCATAGTATTTTAATGATTTCCTGAAATTATACAAAGCACTAAACATAGTGTCTAGCATACAATCAATGGTTAAAATGGTAATTAATGTGGTAAATGTATTCTAACAAACAACTGACAGACTTCTGTTGGAAGCTGCATGCACATGCAGTTGGTGAATGGCTAGTCTGAGACATACAGATGCACTGGACTGGCTTATATTTTTACAACGATTTAAATGGCAGGGACTTCCCTGGGCTCAGTGGTTAAGAATCCGCCTGCCAATGCAGGGGGACATGGGTTTGAGCCCTGGTCCGGGAAGATCCCACATGCTGCGGAGCAACTAAGCCCGTGTGCCACAACTACTGAGCCTGTGCTCTAGAGCCCATGAGCCACAACTACTGAGCCCACGTGCTACAACTACTGAAGCCTGTGCACCTAGAACCCGTGCTCTGCAACAAGAGAAGCCACTGCAATGAGAAGCCTATGCACTGCAACAAAGAGTAGCCCCCACTAGTGCACAGCAAGGGAGACACAATGCAGCCAAAAATATTAGAATTAAAAAAAATAAATGGCATTCTTTATTTGTTCAACATGTATTTAGTAGGGACGAGGAAAACCTGACTTTCTGGTAGCAAAAACTGACTTTCTCTTAGCAAAAATTATATAACTTGTTCTTCATGTTCAAAATAAAAGGATTATTATTTGTACTGAACACTACCCAACATTTAAATTTACTTAAAATGTTCTTATTTTATGGTGTTCCATCCTTTATAAGTGGGTAGCATTAGCCATATTCACCAAGGACTGAGACACCTTACATGGGTTTAGTTACAAAATCTTCATAAAAATAGGTGCAGCAAGTCAAACGATTTTTAATTACACATCTCTCTGGGATGTCTGGACAAAACCAATGTGCCCTTTATTTTGTTTCTAATTAATCTGGCCCTGAACAGTTAAAAAATGAACTGTTAACTCTGATTTTACTCTGTCTGCCCTCAAGATTTAAACAATTTGTTTAGGTGAAGTTCAATTTCTAGAGGTAAAAATGGTTAATCTCTTAGATTGAGTCCTTTCTCCCTCCTTGTCTCCTTTTGAGATTGTTTCTGGGTGGTGGGGAGAGGAAAGTGAGGAGTGACCACGTGGTGATGGGGGTGTCTGTGGCTTCTGAGGTCTCTGGGATGGTGGCCACCATCATCACACTGGTTACTGTCTGCCCCACATGACCCTTGCTCTTTCCCCTCTGCTGGGTAGAGGGAGTGCTACCCTAGTTCTCCTAGTGTGGAAAACAGACCCTAGGGTGACCTCCAGTAATTTCAGTGTTCATGTCTTTGTGTAATCCCTCCTCTTGATTTGGAGTGAGACCTGGGAATTGCTTCTAACCAACCAAATGTAGTGAAGGTGATGTGATGTAACGCCCATGGCTATGTTACTTTATATGGCAAAGGTGAAGGGATTTTAGATATAATTAAGGTCAAATCTGCTGATTTTGAGTAAATTGAAAGGATGGTTATCCTGGGGGGGTCGGGGTAGGGGCTGATTTAATCAGGTGAAAGCCCTTAACAGAAGGACCTCCCTCCTGGAGGTCAAAGACCTCAAGCAGGAGAGACTCTCCTCTGGATCCAATGAAATAAGTATCAAATGGTGAGGATGCCCATGGACAGAAACTGTGGGTTGTCTCTAGATCTGACGGTGGCCCCAAGCCAACAGACAGGAAAAATCAGGGCTCTCTATTTTAAGGCCACAATGAGTTGAATTCTGCCAACAGCTTGAGTAACGTTGGAAGCTGATTCTTTGAGCCTTCCAATGAGAAGGCAGCCTGCCAACACCTTGATTGTAGCCTGGTGAGACCCTGAGCAGAGGACCCAGTTAAGCCACGCCTAGACTCCTAACCACAGAAATTGTGAGATAAAACATGTGTATTGTTTTAAGCTGCTCAATTTGTGGTAATTAGTTGCACAGCAGCAGAAAACTAATACACCTGGGAAGATCGACCCTCCCACCAGCAGTTCTGTGGCTCTTAAGTCAGTTCTGATTCTTGTTCCGTGGGGATCTGGTCTTCTGCTCTGCAGCTCTTGCTTCGGCTCCACTTTGCCTCCCACCATGATGCCCCTTCTGACAGGTTCCTTGGCCATCCTTCAGCTGCTTCTGGGTCTCATCTGTGCCACAGGAGAACCAGGTAAAGTTGCTCAGAAATGCTAAATTTAACACCTTTCTTTGTCTGCCCACACCACCCTGGCAGACTGATGCGGCAACGCCTCGGGTTGGTGTGAGACCCACACAAGGACGATCTTTTTCAGAAGTCCGAAACAGAAAATGGGGTCAGATTTTCGTCTGCCTTCAGTGTTATACTTACTCATTCAATGCACAGATATCAGGGCACACACTTCCGGTTGTCTTGCACCCTCTTTTCTTCCACAGTCTCCTTGGGGAGGTCACGGTAAAACCTCCTTCCTCCGCCCCGCCACCCCCCCCCCGGTAGCACATTCTTTCTTTCTTTCTTTCTTTCTTTTTTGCGATACGCGGGCCTCTCACTGCTGCGGCCTCTCCCGTTGCGGAGCACAGGCTCCGGATGCGCAGGCTCAGCGGCCATGGCTCACGGGCCCAGCCGCTCCGCGGCATGTGGGATCTTCCCGGACCGGGGTATGAACCCGTGTCCCCTGCATCGGCAGGCGGACTCTCAACCACTGCGCCACCAGGGAAGCCTGCACATTCTTTCTTTGATAGAACATGCCTTCATTATTACAGAAGGTTGTATCTTCTACTCTATGGGAGAATTCTGAGTTTGGCAATTCCAGCCTGAACTGGCAACTCCAGACTTGGTTGCTGATACGTTAAAGGAGGAGATAAAAATATAAACTCCCTCGTTCATTCATTTGTTCATTCAGCCACTAAATACTTGTTGAATGTGTGCTATTTGTTGAGAGTCTACTACTGAGCTCTGTTCATAGGGGATGCAGCCGTAAACAAAACAGAGAGAACCCCTGTTCCCCTGGAGATTATAGTCACTCGATGAATGCCTGATGTTCAAGGTTATTTCTTGCTGCATAATCATATTTTGCATGTTAGATGCTGGAAATTACTTCATTCTTTCTCTTTGCATCTTTCAGTGAAAAAATCCTTCTCTATACCCCCTCCCCCACAGCCAGATGTCGATGAATGGGATGGTCTCATACTCAAAAAGGCAGAAGAAAAAGCACATGAAAGGCTTTCAAAATATTACCATCACTGAAAACGTTTAGAAGTGTTTATTTCCTCTGGATTTAGTGTTAGCAAGTGTTTTTTTAAAAGTATTTTTTAAAATTATTTTTCACCTTCCAGGTTTCTTTTGTAACTTTTAAAATAAGACAATTAAAACGTTTAAAATTTGGATAGTAGAGCAAGAGATCTTTTTCCAGTAACTGTATTATGCCATTTAGAGTTTCCTCAGTTTCAGGTGATTGAGAGCATGAACCCAAAATAACCATCAGGTGGCAGGAATCAGGACGGCTGGGGCTTGTGGTTGTACTGTGAATCTTGTATATATGCTGCAAAAATACTCAATAGGGGTCAGTTGGTACTGATGAGGAGTGTTTGTTTTTAATTAATTTTATTAAAAAATTTCATTTAAGGTCACTATTTTGGCAGGAATGAGGCCAATTTCCATTTCAGTAATTATGTAAGGAATTTCATGTGGAAACTTGAGATAATTGATACAATATTTTCAATTTATTCCAGTGATATTTTAGTACCTGTATGGATTGAATGTTTGTATCCCCACCAAATTTGTATGTTGAAACTCTAATTGACAATATGATAGTATTGGGAGATGGGGCCTTTGGGAGGTAATTAGGTCATAAGTGTGGATCCCCTATCATGGCGTTAGTGTCTTTATAAGAAGAGACATTAGAGGACTTGCTTCCTGTCTCTCCCCCCCCCACCATGTGAGGACACAGCAGGAAGGCAGTCATCTGCAAACCGGGAAGAGAGCTCTCATCAGAACCCGACTACCCTGGCACCCTGATCTCAGACTTCCCAGCCTCTAGGACTAAAAGAAATAAATTTTTGTTGTTTTTAAGCTCCTAGTCTGCAGAAGTTTGTTCTAGCAGCCCGAGCTGACTAAGGCGTACTGCTGCAAGATTGGTGCCTGACTGAGCCATCCTCGAATTTTCCTCTCTAAGTGGGCACATCTGTGTGTGGGGTTAGGGGGCCATAATAAAAGCATGAGACTGAGCTCTGGGTAGAGGTATTCCATTATTCCATTTCTTCTAGTCAGTGCTTAAACTAGCACATGGTGTCAGCCTATAGTTATGGTTTTGTTTCTATCATCTTCTGGATACTGTGATATTTTAAGCAAAGTAGCCTTTATAACTAGTCTAGTACAACAGCTTATAAGATTAGGATATACTTAATGAGAGAAAGAAATGCCAAAAGGAAAAATTGATGAAGACTCTAGGAAACGCCATCTCTTTTCTTTATACCGCACAATGTGTGCTGAGTACCTTTTTCATGTAAAAACATTAGTATGGCAGATTCAGGCAAGAGGGGAATGAAGGTAAAATGGCAACATGCAACCCAGTGCCATTCAGAAAATTTGGAACACTCTAAGTTAGTTACATTTTCTGCCATTGGTGGAAAGTTCCAATTTTCATATTCCTCATGGGCAGAGCAACTGTGAACAGAAGGTAAACAGGAAGGCTTATGTGATATGCCAATGTGTATTTCTTTCTGGAGTAATAAGGCAGAAAAAAGAGATCTAGTTGGTTTTCTAAATATACTACATCAACATCCCACGACTTGGATTCTCTTAAATAGAAATAAACATCTAGTGCACAGATGAAATGGGGAAAAGAAACAACTCAATAAATGAAGCATAGGTGAGAGATTTTGGTCTTTGAAGGAAATCGGCTTTTAAATTTTCAATTGTAGCCCAGTATTTAAAATCTGCAGTTACCAGTGATTAGTCTCCTCCTAATTTGAATCTTTCCTATGCTCATTGTTAACCAAATACAAGAGTTGTTAGAAGTGCAAAAGGTGGTAAGTTCTAGAAATAGGTAATAACATGATACCTCAGAGTTACATAATATAAAGATCCTTTGAGTTATTCAGTGCTTTGGGAACGTTGTCTGTTGTTTTTATTATACATTGTTTAGAGGTGTGTTAGAATCCTGATTGGGTGGTGGAAACACTGGGGACCCAGTGAAGAGAAGGTGGGTCCTGGGTTGTGATAGATAAACTGATAGTGAGACAATGAGAGCAAAGATGGCTCCTACCAATAGACAGAACGGTTTCCTTACTCCTGGTAGTAGAGAGGGCTTTGTTATTGATGTACCTCAGGTGGAGAGCAGACACTATTTCCAGTACAGCCTGCGGTTCTCTAGAAGGGGAGGCATTACATGCCAGGTTTTCATGGAGGAGAGCCAGCAACGAAAGAAAGAAGGAATGGCCCTTTGAGGAGGAGCTGAGAGAGATTTTCTGGCTTTTTTTTTTTTTGCGGTACGCGGGCCTCTCACTGTTGGGGCCTCTCCCGTTGCGGAGCACAGGCTCCGGACGCGCAGGCTCAGCGGCCATGGCTCACGGGCCCAGCCGCTCCGCGGCATGTGGGATCTTCCCGGACCAGGGCACGAACCCGCGACCCCTGCATCGGCAGGCGGACTCTCAACCACTGCTCCACCAGGGAAGCCCTTTCTGGCTATTTTTAAAGATTTGGCACAGACAGCAGGGTCCTGGCAAAGCTGGGAGATAGAACACAGAAGCAAATCTTGCTGCTGGGTCTCGCGTGAATGTTAGAGGAAAGGAAGAACACGTGGTCAAGGACGAAGATATGGCTTTTGCAGGCTGAGGTCACTTGAATTTTCAAGGTCAAGGAGCAGTGTATTCTCTTAATGTATGATCCGTGGATGTATCTGGGAATTATTTTCGCTGTTTAAGTGCTCATAACTTTCTAACTCCTTAGCCTGTTTTATCATCATTTTTTGACATGGCATTTATCACCACCACATTATATATTTACCTGTTTTCTCTTAATTTCTTTCTCCTTGCATTATAAGGGCAGGGACTTTTTTGGCTTCACGTATTTGTGTGTCGAATGGTATCAGATGCACAGTAAATACTGAAATAAGTGTATTTATATATGATTGTGGTTAATGCTGCTTCAGGAAGTCCAATACATTGGCAGGGGTCTTAGCAAGAACTGGCGGAGGGGCAGAAAAATGTGTTAGGGGGTGTGGCCGTTTAAAAAGATGCCCACAAACTATTTGATACTCCTCCCTTCAAAATGTGGAGCCGTATTCCCCTCCCCTTGAGTGTGGACTGTACTTAGTGATTCTGACACGCTGACTGTGGCAGCACCGATGGGTGTAACTTCTGAGTCTGGGCCATGAAAGACACAGTGGTTTTTCCTTGGTTCTCTCTCTGTCTGGTACACTCACTCTCTGTTTACTCACGCTGGGGGAAGCCACCTGCCGTGTCCTGAGGATACATGAGCAGCCCTGTGGAGGGGCCCAGGTGGCAAGGAACCGTTGCTCTGGCCTATGGCCAGCGAAGAGCTGAGGCTCATGCTAACAGCCACATGCCTGAGCTTAGCGGCGGGTCCTCAGTTCTAGGCAAGCCGTCAGCTGCCTGCAGCCCCTGCCGGTACCTTGTCTGCAACTTCATGAGAGACCTTGAGTCAGAACCACCCAGCTAAGGCACTTCCTAATTCCTGACCCTCAAAACTGAGATCATAAATGTTTGTTGTTTTAAGCACCTAAGTTTGGAGGTAATTTGTTCTGCAGCAGCAGATAACTGCTATAGGGAGGAATCTGCCACCCAGAAATAGTTCATGTAACGTTACCTCGGCGATTAAAGAAAAAATGCATGAATGGAAATGCACACACCTACTCCTACATATTTTTATTCTTTTTTTCCTTTTGATCTCTTTTTTTTGGAGAAGACCATATTTTTATAACATTCTGCAATGCCTCCTATCCTGCAAGTTATCAATGGCTAATAAGTGGTGATGACAAGTTTTATATATTTATGATAAAATTCTCAGATAGGACAGAAGTCAGTTTCTACATCAAGATGTCCTTCCCTTCTTCCCTTTTTCTATTCGGTTCCATTACGTAGATTAAGATTTGTCATATCTGGGGAATGAAGAAACATGGCTGTGTGTGTGTGTGTGTGTGTGTGTGAGTGAGGGGGAGAGAGAGAGAGAGAGAGAGAGGGAGAACAACCTCTAACAACCACATTGTAGCTTTTCAGACTCACATCACATACATACAGCTTGAAAACATGTACAAAAACTGATTTAAACTGCTTCGCAGTCAATCAGTATTTTTTCTTGAAAATTTGCTGGAAACATGGTTCTTACCTAAAGGGGATTTAATTAACTCCTGGCCAGGAAATTTTGCTGCAGAAATATGTTTTCTTTTAACTAACAAATATGACTTATTTCAAAATGTGAATGCAGAGTATTGAATGATAGTACACATTGTTATGGATTTGGAAAAGGATTTCTCTTAGATTTTGGAAGGAAAAGTGTATAGTCCCTTTTTGAGAGCTTGTTACCCCACGATCTCCTTCTCAGCATTCAGAAATGGAAAGCACAGAAGTCATCTATCTTAAACCTGGGCGGTGATGTTGGCCTTGGGGTCGGAGTCATCTGGGTCTCACCATTTACAAGTTATGTGACCTTAGGCAAGTGATTTAGCTTTGCTGATGCTTAGCTATCTCCTCTGTGGCGCCTCTCCCAACCATTCACTCGAACAAGTCAATGGAAAATAACAATGATGATATATGTACTATATTTGAAGCCAAGTCACATGGAGATGGGTTGTTAGTTGGTCCTTAAAATGACCTTCAAATCGGAAAAATGATTCTACTCCCCTCAACCCCCCCACTCCCGGCCACCCATGAGGTAATCTATAGGAGCAAAAGAGTATAGTTTCAATTATACACACATGATATGAAGAAAGGCTAAGTGGGCTGAACACAGTCTTGGGGTTAGAATTGGCTGTTATTTGAATGTGTCAGCAGAGCTGTGGTATAAAAGGGCGCAGCAGTGCTCCTTCCATCACTCTTGACATGTGTCATGCATGTTTTAGAGTGTGAACCCAAGTTAGGTTTAGTCATATAATTTCAAAGTTGTGGGTAAATATGAGTGACCAAGAAAAAGTGTGTGTGTGTGTGTATATATACACACCAGTATGGTATGGCTCAGCAAAGCCTAGATGGTGACTTAATTCCATCTTGACAAGCTTGGCAAATCCTGATTTCCAGACAAGCATATTCTGTGCTTGAGGCTTCCTTATTACTGAAGAGATGAGGATTTTCCTCTCATCTGTAGGCTCATCCCTCTGACCAGATAGCAGTGTGATATGGACTTAAGAGCGATGAAGTTGCCTTAGCCCTCAGTGTCTCTGGACCAGAGCAGTGTGAAAAATATAGAAAACGGCACCAGCTAACACTTACCACTTAACTATGTGCTGGGCAACACTGGTTTTCACATGTGTTGTGTAGCTTGACACTCCTGATCTCTCTACCCTCTGACTTTTTTTTTTTTTTTTTTTTTTTTTGCGGCACGTGGGCCCCTCACCACTATGGCCTCCCCCGTTGCGGAGCACAGGCTCCGGACGCGCAGGCTCAGCAGCCATGGCTCACGGGCCCAGCCGCTCCGCGGCATGCCGGATCCTCCCGGACTGGGGCACGAACCCGTGTCCCCTGCATTGGCAGGAGGACTCTCAACCACTTCCCACCAGGGAAGCCCTACCCTCTGCCTCTTGACCATCTTAAGAGTGAGGTGGTATTTGTAGCTCCTACTGGCATGGTGGTCATTACCCTGTGCTTCATCATTTCACTCACCAAGCCCAGTGACCCCGCTTTCTACTAGTTAGCATTCTTGAACCTCTCTTTTCTTTGGATTTCTGTCACTATTCACTCTGGAACATTTCCATCACCTATTTTTTTTTTAATTGAAGTATAGTTGATTTACAATGTTGTGTTAGTTTCAAGTATACAGCACTGTGGTTCAGTTATACATGTATATGTATCTATTCTTTTTCAGATTTCTTTACCTTTAGGTTATTACAAAATATTGAGTATAGTTCCCTGTGTTATACTCAACAAGTAGGTCCTTCTTGGTTATCTATTTTATACATGGGAGTGTGTATATGTTAATCCCAAACTCTTAATTTATATGTCATCTATTTTTTTCTTCTGCTTCCCCCCCGCCAAATAACTCAGTGCTATTGAAAAAGTCATTTAACTTTGATAACTGTCTCTCATACAGAGGCAGTCATTGATTCAATGTGCTTTGTGCTAGGCACTGAAGAGAGAGTGGTGAAGAAACAGACAAAAATCCCTGCCCTTGCTTACATTCTGGTGGGCGGGGGGAAATGGGTAATAAATAAGACCATAAAGTAAAATATAGCCCAACAGAGAGAATAAGTACCAAGGAGCACCTATAGGTAGTAGTGAAAGCAGGAAGCAGGAATAAGAGGTAGAGATGGGTGGAGAAGTTGCAGTTTTAGATGTGCAGGGAAGATCTTACTGAGAAAATGGCTTCTGAATAGAGTTGGAGGAAGTGGAGAGCAGGTTGTTGCTATAACCTTAGTTGGGCCCCCACGAATGAGCGGCGATTATTTTATCCATCTCATTTTAACTCAGTGTCACATACTACAGAACTTTTCCAAATCCCTCTCTTTAAGCTCCTGCCAAGTCCTTAGCTTTATGAGATCAAGATGCTTCCACCTTTATCTGGTAGGACTGAGAACAGGGAATTTATTCTGCTGATAGTTATTGAAAGCCAGTCAAACAGAATGATCAAATAATCCTGATCTCCTGGAGCTTATATTTTAGTTTATGGAGCTTATATTCTTTAATGGAGCTTCTATTCTAGCGTCATTATGCCATCCCTACTTTCTTTCTTTTTTCTTGAAAATGTCCCCATCTTTCTATCTTCTCCTCTTACCCTGCCAGATTTATTGTGGTGTAATTGGCAAAATAAAATTGTAAGATATTTAAAGTGTACCATATGCTGATTTGATATACATTTATATTGTGAAAGTATTCCCACCCATCTAGTTAATTAACCCATCTATAACCTTACATATTTTTTCTTTACTTATTGCTATTTAAAAGAAGTAACATACCATCCATCTGTGCTATCGATCTCAACTTCTTCTGCCTTCCTCTGAAACTTAGTGCCGTCAATAAATGCCCTTTTGTTAGTCAAATCTTTACTTTCCTGCTTCACTAGTTACTCACTTCCCTACTGCTTACAAATGTGTTGAGGACTTCCTACTCCTAAAACACCTTCTCTTTATTCTCCTTCAAATGATAAGTACTTACTGCTCACTTTTCTTTCATTGACAAGCATCTTGAAAGCTTTAACTGCATTGTTTCTATCTCTTTACTACGACGTTACCATCATTTCAAATGGAAAATCAAAAAACATGGTGTATTATGAGACAGAATAAATTGAAATTGGGAGTATTCCAGAAAATCTAGAACAGGTTACCCTGATTCCTATGAACTGAACTCACCCACAATTTTACTGAAAATGTTCTCTTAATAGTCCCCAGTATCCTTCTAGCATCAAATCCAAAATAATTTTATCTCATTGCCCTTGAACTCTTTCTGGAAATTTACGATTGTTGATATTTTTGATATCCTTTCCCATAGTATGTGACAGTTAACCCTCTCTTCCTCCTCTTGTGGCTTCTTCATCTTTCACTAACTTCCTTTCCTCTTATTCCACAAGAGTGCACATTCTTTAATGCTCCTATTCATGGAACTCTACTTTCAATGTTTGATGAATAAATCTAATGTCTTTAACTAGTTGTTTGACAGCCACATTTGCAACTGCGTCTCCCAGATTTGTATCCAATTGCCCGGATTTTCTGTGAACTCAGGCCAACGTTTCTTTTTCTTTTTTTTTTAAAAAATTATTTATTTATTTTTGGCTGCGCTGGGGCTTCGTTGCTGCGTGAGGGCTTTCTCTAGTTGTGGCAAGCGGGGGCTACTCTTCGTTGTGGTGCACGGACTTCTCACTGCGGTGGCTTTTCTTGTTGAGCACGGGCTAGGTGTGCAGGCTTCAGTAGTTGTGACTTGCAGGCTTCAGTAGTTGTGGCTCGCGGGCTCTAGAGCACAGGCTTAGTAGTTGTGGCGCACAGGCTTAGTTGCTCTGTGACATGTGGGATCTTCCCAGACCAGGGCTCGAACCCGTGTTCCGTGAATTGGCAGGCGGATTCTTAACCACTGTGCCACCAAGGAAGCCCCAGGCCAACATTTCTAATTGTGGATTATTCCCACAATTTAAGTATCTCCAACTTAACACACCAGAGGTTAAATCACTCTCTGTTGTGCCGGCCATAAAATCAGTTTATCTTTATTTCTGTCAATGATGCCTCCATTTGTTCAGTCATCCAGGCTTGAGTACTCAGTGGCATTTTTTTTTTTTTGGCGGTACGCGGGCCTCTCACTGCTGTGGCCTCTCCCGTTGCGGAGCACAGGCTCCGGACGCGCAGGCTCAGCGGCCATGGCTCACGGGCCCGGCCGCTGTGCGGCATGTAGGATCTTCCCGGACCGGGGCACGAACCCGTGTCCCCTGCATCGGCAGGCGGACTCTCAACCACTGCGCCACCAGGGAAGCCCCTCAGTGGCATTTTTGATGCCATTCTTTTTCTATCTCTCCACAACCTATCCATTGCCCTGGCCATCTTATCAGCCTCCCTTGTGTTCTTTATTATTTGTTTTCTTCACAGTTTGTAAATATCATGTTTATTTGCTTGTCTACTTATTTATTCCCTTGCTGGAAAGTAAATTTTGTGAGATCAGGGACAATACCTACCTAACTCAACATTGTATCTCCAGCTTCTAGCACAACGCCTGGTTTGTAGTATTTCTTAATAAAAATCTGCTGAATGAATGAATGAATGAGTGGACGTTTGTTGATTATTTTCCAGGATGTTTCCAATTTTTCCATTCTTTTGAGTTGCCATTCCCACCACTTTAGTTCAGCCCTTGTCACTGATTGTTGAGATTATTGCAATAGCATCCTACGTGGTCCATCCTCATTCCTTCCCCTGAGCTGTCCCTGCTATGGGACAGAATTCCTCTCCTTTTTTTTTTTTTTTTTTTTTTTTTCTGTACGCGGGCCTCTCACTGCTTTGGCCTCTCCCGTTGCGGAGCACAGGCTCCAGATGTGCAGGCTCAGCAGCCATGGCTCACGGGACCAGCCGCTCCACGGCATGTGGGGTCTTCCCGGACCGGGGCACGAACCCATGTCCCCTGCATCGGTAGGTGGACTCTCAACCACTGCGCTACCAGGGAAGCCCTTCCTCTCCTTTTAATAAAAGATGTTCTTGTAGGAAAAAAGTTAGTTCAGCTCCTGTAGATGATCATTAAAGGTCTTCTGTACTTAGTGCCAACTTTTCCATTCACTGTCCCCATTCGTCCCCATTCATACAAGTCAAGAGGTACTTGGCACAAGACCACTTATGTAACTTTTGGTTAACTTTGATCAAGAGTTGTTATTCCTGGGAAAGGGACTTTGACAAATGTAGTCCAAAGGCTAATATGATCATTATCAACTCTGTAGTTATGAGAAATTATTAATATGAGTTAGAACTCCACCTTTATTTTCAGACTCTTCTCTAGAATCTATTTTACCAACAATAGGAAGGGGAAGTATAGGAGGAATAGAATTAAGACAATACTTTAGAAATATGTAGTGGTTATGGAGGGAGGAGCTATAAACAAAACTGCAAAACTGCCAGAAAAGTACGTGAGCATATATTATTTCCCTAAATAGCAAGGAAGAAGGGAAATCTGTGTGTTTGGGAAGGTTGGTTACAACAAGGAGACTCTGGAATAAATTTAATGTAACTTAATCACTTAGATGATTCTTTTCCTTTCTAAAATTGCAATTGCAAAATCCCACTTAATTTTATTTATGGTAAAGTCACCTGAACCTGGATGGAATTAATGATTTGGCACATTGCTGGTCAAACAGATGGTCCCACAGTAGACATAGAGAAACATTGTTGAATGAATAGATAACTCTCCTATCTAGGCACAGTGTTTGGCATAGCAAGTGAAGAAAGAAAATGTAACTGGTGAATAAGTAACTTGGAATTCTAGGAGGGGCAGATTAAAAAAGGTCAAGGGCACAGTAATATGGAGACTTTATAAATGATACTTAGAGACTGAGTATTTATTTATTTATTTTTTAGAAGATGTTGGGTGTAGGAGTTTATTTATTGATTTTTTCTGTGTTGGGTCTTCGTTTCTGTGCGAGGGCTTTCTCTAGTTGTGGCAAGCGGGGGCCACCCTTCATCGTGGTGTGCGGGCCTCTCACTATCGCGGCCTCTCTTGTTGCGGAGCACAGGCTCCAGACGCGCAGGTTCAGTAGTTGTGGCTCACGGGCCTAGTTGCTTAGCAGCATGTGGGATCCTCCCAGACCAGGACTCGAACCCGTGTCCCCTGCATTAGCAGGCAGATTCTCAACCACTGTGCCACCAGGGAAGTCCCACTGAGTATTTATTGAGTGAAGTAAATGTAGGGAAACTGATTGGGTAGCAAGACTTTGGAAGACTACAGTGATGTTTGGAATTCTGATCTGTCCTTTACTTTCTCTATTGCCTTGGATTTTTATTCCTCAGTTTTCTCATCTGCAACATGGGGAATATTTGTTCTTGCAGGATTATTATAAACTTGGGATGATAAGTAAAACACCCAATTTGGCACCTGGTACTTTGCATGTCACCTTTTACCTGGTCGACAAATGGTAACTATTGTCGCTAGTATTTACCTAAGAAGTCTAGAGAACATCTCCCTGGAAATACTCAAGGTGAAAATAAATAATAGGTGATATGGATAGTTTAGATTTCCTCACTTCCCTGGTGATAGACCAGGTAATCTTTTATGGTGCATCACAACTATGAAGTAGCATTTTATGTGAAACACACAAGCCAATTTACAAATAATACTGTGTAATTATTGTTTTGGTGACTTTCATCTAAAATTTGGAGATGTGGAATTAAATCGTGGGTAAAAATGTTGCTTGCCAATTGCACACATAACTGAGTGCAACAGTGTTGTTAGGATGGAAACGGCCAGGATAATATTTCTGTTCTCACAGAAAAGCAGTGAGAGGTGGCTGCCCAGATAACATCCTATGGGATAACTTTGCAGAAGATTCTGATATTAATGACTGATTACCTTTATCTCTTGTGCCCTTGTAGCAGATCCCCAGAAGTATTTGCTTTCCCTTCATTCCAAGGAGTGATTGCTGAGTAAAGCTAAGGAATCTTGTGATATGCAATTTCAACTCTTTGAGAGACATTTTGAAATATCTTTATAGAGTGTTTATTTCTAAAGAATCTAATTGTGCTTTAATGGCTAATAAATCACGTTCACCTGAAAGGATGTTCAAAACCATCATCCCCTCTTCAAAGGTTCAAAATTTGCTTTACTTATCTCTATCAACCACTTTTCACTAAAAGGTTAATGGTATTTCATTGATTTCCCAGTAAAGATACTCTCTACAGACTGTGTGAATACCAATAAAATTTTATATGTATTATAGCAGAAATGTATCAAGACTAATAGATTTTTCTTTAACTGAAACATATTTTAAACCACAAAACATTTTAAAGATTCATGTACTCTGGAAAATATTTAATACTATGCAAGGAAACATGAATTTTCATAGCATTCAGAATGTATGGTAGGCTGTCTACGTTGTTTTCTTAAATATATTTTTCTCTCCCAATACACGTTCCGTCCTCTGTACTATCACTTGAAGTTTGGAAAATATGTCTTGCTTTAGGAAATTGTGATTAAAAAAACCTGAATTCATAAGCTAGGTACATTTCTTTACCAAAGAATTCACCATGACTTGTATGATGTGATTTTGAGAGTCACAAGTCCTTGATTCAGGTCCTCCTTCTACTACTTATTAGTTGAATCAACTAAAGAAAATCATCTAGTTTATGTTTGTTTCAGTTTTCTAATCCATACAGTAGGGATAATGATATATTTGCTTATTTAACTTACACAGCCAGCACAGCCAGCATGAGGATCACATTAGAAATGCTTTGTAAAATTTAAGTATAAGTAAATTAATGGTGTCATTTATTATTATTTGTATTAATTAACCCACCCCCCAGTCTGAGATATAATTGACATTTAACATTAAGTTTAAGATGTACAATGTGATGATTTCATGTATGTGTATACTGCAAAATGATTACCATGTTAAAATTAGTTAACACATCAACTCAGATAATCACCATTTTTTGGGGGGTATGGGGAGAAGAGTTTAGATCTACTCTCTTAGCACCATTCAAGTATATCAAGTATATCATACCATATCAAGTATATCAAGTATATCAAGTATATATCATACCATATGAAGTATATCAAGTATATCATACCATATCAAGTATATCATACCATATTGTTAACAGTAGTTACCAGATTTTCTGTCTGGATGATCTGTTGATTGTTGGAAGTCAGATATTAAAATTCCTATTATTATTATATTGGTGTCATTTCCCCCTTCAAACCAGTTACTATTTGCTTAATCTATTTAGATGCTCCAATATTAAGTGAATATATATTTACAATTGTTATGCTCATGATAAATTGACCTCTTTATTATAAAATAATGACATTCTTTTTCTCTTGTTATGGTTTCTGATTTAAAGTGTATTTTGTCTGATATAAGTATAGCTATCTCCATTCTCTTTTGGTTTCCACTTGGATAAAATATCTTTTTCCATCCCCTCAAAGGTGAAATGATTGTCCTTAAAACTGAAGTGAGTCCTCTGTAGGCAACATTAGTTAGGTCTTGTTTTTTAATTCATCCATCCATTCTGTGCCGTTAGATTGGAGAATTTAATCCAGTTATATTTAAAGTAATTATTGATAGGTAAGGACGTACTAATGCCATCTTATTAGTCGTTTTCTGACTGTAGTTTCCTTGTTTGTTCTTCTCTTGCTATCTTCCTTTGTGAACTGATAATTTTCTATAGTGGTGTGTTTTGATTTCCTTATTTTTTGTGTATCTACTGTAGCTGTTTGCTGTGTGGTTACATCTAAAATATCTTTAGATATAGTAGTCTATTTTACACTGGTAACTACTTAACTTCAGCTGCACACAAAAACTCTACACTTCCCCTGACATATTATATTTTGTCGTGCTTTACCTTTTAAAATTCTGCATTAACATATTACTATGTAGCATAGTTATTTTTAATACTTTTGTTCTTTAACCTATATACTGGGGTCAAGTGGTTAACATACCACCATATCACTTTAGTAATCTGAATTTGACTGTATATATATATATATTTTACTGTTGTTTTTTATATTTTCTTGTTACTAATTAGTATCCTTTCATTTCAGCTTGAAGAAATCCTTTCAGCATTTCTTATAAGGTAGATCTAGTGGTGATTAACTTCCTCAGCTTTTGTCTGTTTGGAAAAATCTTTATCTCTCCTTAATTTCCAAAGGACAGCTTTGCTGGGTAAAATATTCTTAGTAGCAGTTGTTTTTTTTTCTTTCAGCACTTTGAATATATCATCCCACTCTCTCCTGGCCTCTAAGTTTCTACTGAGAAATCCACCGATAACCTTATTGTGGTTCTTTTGTATGTGGGGATTTTTTCCCTTTTGCTGCTTTTAAAATTCTCTTTTGTATATTAAATTTTACAGAGCTTTATTATAATGTGTCTTAGAGAAAATTGGGTTGAAATTTTGTCCTATTAGCTTTTGAATTTGGAAGCTCACTTCAGATTTGGGAAGTTCTTAGCCATTATTTGTTTAAATAATCTTTCTGCCCCTTCTCCTTCTCTTCTTCCTCTAGGACTTCAGTAACATGTAGATTGTTTCTTTTAATGGTATCCTGTAGTTCACATAGTCTGTCTTCCCTCTTTTTCATTCTTTTTTCCTTGTTCTTCTCTGACTGAATATTTCAAAGGATTTGGCTTTGACTTCACAGATTCTTTCTTCTGCTTGATCTAGGTTGAGATATTGATCCTCTCTATTGCATTTTTCATTTAATTCATTGTATTCTTCAGCCCCAGAATTTCTATTTGGTTCTTTTTTATGACTTCTGTCTCTTTGTTAAACTTTTCATTTTGTTTATGTATTTTCCTGATTTTTTTGAAATTGTCTTTCTGTGTTTCCTTCTAGCCTACTGAGCTTCCTTAAAACAACTATTCCAATTCTTTACTGGGTAAATTGAGGGTATTGGAAAATCATTATATTACTTTGGTGTTGTTTTCTTGGTTTTTCACGTTCCTAGATTCTTGTTTTGCTGGCTTCACATTTGAAGAAGCAGTAACCTTCTCAAGTCTTTAATGACTATCTTCAAAAGAGAAGTACCTTCCATTTGCCCTGTTAGGGATTCTGAAGCTTTCTCAAACTTTTTCTATGAATATGCCTGCTAGCAATTTTTTCTCTCTTGTGGCAGAATTCTTAAGTTTGTATGCCTTATCTTGATCCTGTAAGGCCAGGCTGGGTGCTGACAGCTTCCCTTTTGCTTTCCCTAAGGTGGTGCCATATGCTCAAGTTCGTGTAGTTTCTCCCATGTCTGCAAGGTTGGGCTGCTTTCTGTGGATTCTCACTAGCTGTCTGCAAAAGCTTGCTCTTCCCACCCTTGGAGGAGTGCACAGATTGCTGTTCTTGGGTTTGGGGGTTCTGTGGGTTTGGCGCATGGAGTGTTGGTGGTTTCATGGGCTAGATGCTAGAATTTGCAAGTGAGGCATCCCCAGTGATTTGTTGGCAGGCTTCCTGATGGAGTCTGTGAAACACCTGGTAGGACCCACCTACCTTTGATAATTCTGTTCTGACCCTTGGCTGCTGTTCTCCCAGCCACTCTCTGCCCTAGTCCTGCAGTTCATGACTCAGTATTCTGGATGGGGTGAGAAAGAAATTGGTCTCTTTAGCAGTGTCCCACACAGCTGGGGAAGCTGGGGTGCTCACTCATGCATTCTCATTTTCCCTCATGTGAGAAATATGGGACAGGAAGGACTCTTTTGGCACTAAGCTGTGCTGTTTTGGGGGACAGGTGTTGCAGGTAAAGTGAAGCTGTTCCTCTTATCCTCTTCAGTACTTCAAATCTCAGATTTTTTTGCTCCAGTGGTGTGCTTGAAGTTCTCTGCTGAACTCCTGGATTTCCCCAAAGGCTCCCTTGTCCATGGGAGATTTTCTAAATTGGTGTTCTTCAGGGGCAAGATAGTAGAAAACTCTTATTTTGTCATGATGATAACATCATCACTCCATAATTTAAATGAAACTTCTGGCTTGCTTTATATTAAAAAATGAGGAACATTATAATGTTATTAGTTAACAAAGCCATTTTTATTTCAATTTAAAGTGACATGGGGCCTTGACTCTAAACTCTAATTCAGTTTTTGTTTCCATTAATAGTGAGTGACATGAAATTACATGAAATGAAAAAGTCTTGCATTTATTTGAATCAGATTTAGTTTTGCAAAATTGCATAGGGACTAAGGATATTCCTTTTGAGATTCAAAATTATTAAAATATCTCTGATGGTTGGAAGTAGCCCCAACTAAGGTCAGCTGTAAGAAGGTACCGGCTCTTCAGGAAAAACTCATTATAATGTAAAGGCAGTTCTGGACTAGTGACTTGGGATCTCTACTAGGTCCTTGAGGGTTAAGGAGGAGGAATGATATGAAACTAAGACTATGAGGATGTTTTCTTATCAGTTCACCTTACTGTCAGCATGCCTTGAGAAAACTGGCTGTACATATTTGCAATGAAAAATTTTAATGCTCATGGAAGGAATGACCTCCTTCTGCAACCTGAGGAAACTTGCTACCTTGGCAGAATCTCGGCAAGCAGGAGGTGGTAATGACAAGGATAAGAATCTTAACCCCAGTTGCAAAGCTTCAGCTTTCTAGGTTTTGTCAAGTGAAGACTAGAAAAATTGTCATTAGCAGGGACAAGGGGAGGAATATTTTCTGATTACCCAAATTTTGACTGTGTGTAATTTTTTGAGTGGTAGGAGCAGCATCTGGCAATATGTTCTAGACTTATACATATCCAGTGCTTTTCTGGACATCACTTCACCCTGAAGACCAGACTTCAGTGTGTATATGAGTCATCTGAGGATCTTGTTAAAGTGTAGGTTCTAATTAACCAGATATGGGGTGAATCCTGAGATTCTGCTTTTCTCACAAGTTCCCAGGTGTTGTTAATACTGCTGGCCTAAAGACCACACTTTGTGTAGCAGAGAGTGGTAGAAATATTTATGACCCCCAAGAAGATCCTATGCCCTAATCCCCAGGAGTATATTTCCTTACATGGCAAAAGAGACTTGGCAGATGTAATTAAGTTTACTAATCCATTGACCTTAAAATAGGAAGATTATCCTAGATTATCTGAGTGGGTCTAGTACAATTACGTGAGCTCTTAAAAGCAGAGAGCAGAGGAGAAGAAGATGTCAGAGAGATTCCACAGGTGAGAAGGACTTGGAATATAATTGCTGGCTTGAAGATGAAAGGACTAAGTGGAAAGTATGAGAAGGAATTGAATTCTGCCAACATCCTGAATGTGTTTGTGAGTATTCTTTTCCAAAACATCCAGTAAGGCATGGAGCCCTGCCAACCCCTTTAGTCAGAGTCCAGTTGAGCTATTCTGTGCCCAGAGTTATGAGATACAGAAACTATGAGGTAATAAATAGGTATTGGTTTAATTGCTTCATTTGAGGTAAATTGTTATGACAGCAACAGAAAACTAATACACGAGGTAATCTAGAGCACCTAGAATCTAGGGGAGCATGAAATCCTCTTGCATTAACAGGGTGAATCTGAGTTCCAGATCCAGGGAAGATGTGAGAACAATCACAGTTGGCCTTTGCATTGACTGACCCCTAGGTTTCTCTGAGTTATTAAGGAAGGCAGGAACCTGACAGACCAAAGATCCTCTCACAATAGAGAGGTAGGGCCTTGGAGTCATATTAAAATAGAATACTCAGAGAAATAGGAGGTTCTCCAAGTTGGCAAAATGGGACTAAAAGGTCATAAACTCTCTGTATATTACAAATAACATCTATGTGCTGGGAGACAATTCTCTGTGAGCCTCTTGTATTTTTGCACTCTTGCAAGCAAAAGCACTGACAGCTTTTCCTGCAGACAGTCCTTTCAAGGATGTTTGTATAGTGAAAAGCCTTGGTAGATGGAGCTAGTGATGTCCTCCTCTGGAGCAGGGGCAGGTTTATTTACTGTCCAGTATAATAAAGATAATGTTTCCCTCTAGGGCAAAGGTAGAGCAGATTTGCTTGCTGTCTATTATAAAAGATTGGGTTTGCTTTAGCTTAGTATCCCTTGGCTTGATGAAAACCAACTCTGTGCATAGCATTTATGTGAGATGCTCAACATTACTGTGTTGGGACTTGGGGAGCAAGGAGAACCAAAGTAAATGTGAAGCTCATGCTTGCTGTGCTGTGAGTAATCAAGTCCTTTGTCTCTGACCTAGAAGTCTCTTCTGTCATTGGCCATGAAGCAGTGACAGGCTAATATGTTTGCTTGCAGGTAGGTTATAACCTCAGACCTTCACAGTTCTTAAGTACGTATGAGTAAATTTGTGTGTGTCTAGGCTTGTGTATGTGTGTGTGCATGCATGCAGATTCCAAATTTCATTTTTTTATCTGTCAACAATTAAGTTGAAGAAGATTTACATATCGTGGGTTGTCTGAAGTTTCTCAGTACCATGAATTTAATAGGTTTTTGGCTCTTAAGCCGTGCAGCGTGTACTGAATCTATTGCCATTAAAGAAATATTACATTCAATTAGCAAGACTCCAGCAGTTTTACTGAAATAACCACCTATTTTTAAAAGTTATAATAACTTTTTTGATATTTATTTTATCACCATGGTTAGCATTGTTAAGTACCATTATCTTTCCCAAATATTATATTATTTGAACTTTTTGGTTTTCTTGTAACCTTCCCATTAGTGGTTTTTTTGTTGTTGTTATTGTTGTTGGAAATACCTTTGCTTCATTTAAATAATAATGATAGTAATGATAATGAGCTAGGGTTTTTTTTAATATCTTTATTGGAGTATAATTACTTTATAATGTTTTCTTAGTTTCTGCTGTATAACAAAGTGAATCAGCTATATGTGTACATATATCCCCATATCTACTCCCTCCTGAATCTCCCTCCCACCCTCCTTATCCCACCCCTCTAGGTGGTCACAGAGCACCAAGCTGATCTCCCTGTGCTATGTGGCTGCTTCTCACTAGCTATCTATTTACATTTGGTAGTGTATATGTGTCAATGCCACTCTTACTTCATCTCAGCTTACCTTTTACGCTCCCCATGTCCTCAAGTCCATTCTCTAGCTCTGCATCTTTATTCCTGTCCTGCCCCAGCTTCATTAGAACCATTGTTTTTTTCTTTACATTCCATATATATATGGTAGCATACGGTATTTGTTTTTCTCATTCTGACTTACTTCACTCTGTATGACAGTCTCTAAGTCCACCCACCTCACTATAAATAACTAAATTTTGTTTCCTTTTATGGCTGAGTAATATTCCATTGTATATATGTGCCACATCTTCTTTATCCATTCATCTGTCGATGGACACATAGGTTGATTGCATGTCCTGGCTATTGTAAATAGAGCTGCAATGAACATTGTGGTACATGACTCTTTTTGAATTATGGTTTTCTCAGGGTATATGCCCAGTAGTGGGATTGCTGGGTCATGTGGTAGTTCTATTTGTAGTTTTTTAAGGAACCTCCATACTTTTCTCCATAGTGGCTGTATCAATTTACGTTCCCACCAACAGTGCAAGAGGGTTCCCTTTTCTTCACACTCTCTCCAGCATTTATTGTTTGTAGATTTTTTGATGATGGCCATTCTGACTGGCGTGAGGTGATACCTCATTGTAGTTTTGATTTGCATTTCTCTAATGATTAGTGATGTTGAGCATCCTTTCATGTGTTTGTTGAGGATTTTTGCACCAGTGTTCATAAGTGATATTGACCTGTAGTTTTCTTTTTTTGTGACATCTTTGTCTGGTTTTCATATCAGGGTGATGGTGGCCTCATAGAATTAGTTTGGGAGTGTTCCTCCCTCTGATGTATTTTGGAAGAGTTGGGGAAGGATATGTCTTTTCTCTTTTCTAAATGTTTGATAGAATTCACCTGTGAAGCCATCTGGTCCTGGGCTTTTGTTTGTTGGAAGATTTTTAATCACAGTTTCAATTTCAGTGATTGTGATTGGTCTGTTCAGATTTTCTATTTCTTCATGGTTCAGTCTTGGAAGTTTGTACTTTTCTAAGAATTTGTCCATTTCTTCCAGGTTGTCCATTTTATTGGCACAGAATTGCTTGTAATAATCTCTCATAATCCATTGTATTTCTGCCATGTCAGTTGTTACTTCTTTTTCATTTCTAATTCTGTTGATTTGAGTCTTCTCCCTTTTTTTTCTTGATGAATCTGGCTAATCGTTTGTCAATTTTGTTTATCTTCTCAAAGAACCAGCTGTTAGTTTTATTGATCTTTGCTATTGTTTATTTTGTTTCATTTATTTCTCATCTGATCTTTATGATTTCTTTCCTTTTAGTGACTTTAGGTTTTCTTTGTTCTTCTTTCTCTAGTTGCTTTAGATGTAAGGTTAGGTTGTTTATTTGAGATTTTTCTTGTTTCTTGAGGTAGGATTTTATTGGTATAAACCTCCCTCTTAGAACTGCTTTTGCTGCTCCCCATAGGTTTTGGGTCATCGTGTTTTCATTGTCATTTGTTTCTAGGTATTTTTTGATTTCCTCTTTAATTTCTTCAGTGATCTCTTGGTTATTACTAGCATATTGTCTCCATGTGTTTGTATTTTTTACATTTTTTTTTTGCTGTAATTGACATCTAGTCTCATAGTGTTGTGGTCGGAAAAGATACTTGATAGATTTCCATTTTGTTAAATTTTCCAAGGCTTGATTTGTGACCCAAGATATGGTCTATCCTGGAGAATGTTCCATGAGCACCTGAGAAGAAAGTGTATTTTGTTGTTTTTGGATGGAATGTCCTATAAATATCAAATAAGTCTATCTTCTTTAATGTGTCATTTAAAGCTTGTGTTTCCTTATTTATTTTCATTTTGAATGATCTGTCCAGTGGTGAAAGTGGGGTGTTAAAGTCCCCTACTATGATTGTGTTACTGTCGATTTCCCCTTTTATGGCTGTTAGCATTTGCCTTATGTATTGAGGTGCTTCTGTGTTGGGTGTATAAATATTTACAATTGTTATACCTTCTTCTTGGATTGATCCCTTGATCATTATGTAGTGTCCTTCTTTGTCTCTTGTAGTAGTCTCTTTTTTAAAGTCTATTTTGTCTGATACGAGTATTGCTGCTCCAGCTCTCTTTTGATCTCCATTTGCATTGAGTATCTTTTTCCATCTCCTCACTTTCAGTCTGTATGTGTCCCTAGGCCTAAAGTGGGTCTCTTGTAGACAGCATATATATGGGTCTTGTTTTCGGATCCATTCAGCCAGTCTATGTCTTTTCATTGGAGCATTTAATCCATTTAAATTTAAGGTAATTATCCATATGTATGTTCTTGCTACCATGTTATTTGTTTTAGGTTTGTTTTTGTAGGTTTTTTCCTTCTCTTGTTTCCTGCCTAGAGAAGTTCCTTTAGCATTTGTTGTAAAGCTGATTTGGTGGCCCTGAATTCTCTTAACTTTTGCTTGTCTGTAAAGTTTTTAATTTCTCTGTGAATTCTGAATGAGATCCTTGCCAGGTAGGGTAATCTTGGTTGTTGGTTTTTCCCTTTCATCACTTTAAGTTTGTCCTGCCACTCCCTTCTGGCTTGCAGAGTTTCTTCTGAAAGATTAGCTGTTAACCTTATGGGGATGCTCTGGTATGTTATTTTTTGCTTTTCCATTGCTGCTTTTAATATTTTTTCTTTGTATTTAACTTTTGATAGTTTTATTATTACGTGTCTTGGCATGTTTCTCCTTGGATTTATCCTGTCTGGAACTCTCTGCACTTCCTGGACTTGCCTGACTATTTCCTTTTAACATGTTAGGGAAGTTTTCAACCATAATCTCTTCAAATATTTTCTAAGTACCTTTCTGTTTCTCTTCTTCTTCTGGGACCCCTGAAATTCGAATGTTGGTGCATTTAATGTTGTTCCAGAGGTCTCTGAGACTGTCCTCAGTTCATTCTTTTTTCTTTATTCTGCTCTGTGGTAGTTATTTCCACTATTTTATCTTCCCAGTCACTTATCCGTTCTTCTGCCTCAGTCATTCTGCTATTGATTCCTTCTAGAGAATTTTAAATTTCATTTATTGTTCATCATTGTTTATTTGCTCTTTAGTTCTTCTAGGTCCTTGTTAAACGTTTCTTTTATTATCTTCATTCTATTTGTGAGATTTTTGATCATCTTTACTATTGTTACTCTGAATTCTTTTTCAGGTAGACTTCTTATTCTTCATTTGTTTAGTCTGGTGGCTTTTTACCTTGCTCCTTCATCTGCTGCATATTTCTCTGTCTTCTCATTTTGCTTAACTTACTGTGTTTAGGGTTTCCATTTTGCTGGCTTCATGTTCGTAGTTCCCGTTGTTTTTGGTGTCTGCCCCCAGTGGGTGAGGGTGTTTCAGTGGCTTGTGTAGGCTTCTTGGTTGGGGGGACTGGTGCCTGTGTTCTGGTGGGTGGGCCTGGATCTTTCTGGTGGGCAGGCCCATGTCCAGTGGTGTATTTTGGGGTGTCTGTGAACTTAGTATGATTTTAGGCAGGCTCTCTGCTAATGGGTGGGGTTGTGTTCCTGTTTTGCTAGTTGTTTGTCATGGGGTGTCCAGCACTAGAGCTTGCTGGCCGTTGAGTGGAGCTGGGTCTTTGCATTGAGACACAGATCTCTGGGAGATCTCTCGCTGATTGATGTTACATGGGGCTGGGAGGTCTCTGGTGGACCAATGTCCCGAACTCAGCTCTCCCACCTCAGAGGCTCAGGCCTGACAGCTGACTGGAGCACCAAGACCCTGTCAGCCACACAGGTCAGAAGAAAAGGGAGAAAAAAAGAAAGAAAAAAGTTTATTAAAATAATAATAAAAAAAAGAAGAGAGCAACAAATTCAAGAAACAAATCCACCAATGATAATAAGCTCTAAACACTAAACTAAGAAAAACATAAAAATCAGAAACAAATCAGTTGCAGACAGCAAATCCCAAGTCTACAGTTGCTCCTAACATCCACCGCCTCAATTTTGGGATGTTTCGTTGTCTGTTCAGGTATTACACAGATGCAGTGTACATCATGTTGATTATGGAGATTTAATCCACTGCTCCTGTGGCTGCTGGGGGAGATTTCCCTTTCTCTACTTTGTTCACACACCTCCTTGGGTTCAGCTTTGGTTTTGTCCCCACCTCTGCGAGTAGGCCACCCTCAGGTATCTGTTACCCACCCAGACAGGAGGGGGTTAAAGCAGCGGCTGATTAGGGGACTCTGGCTAACGCAGGCTGGGGGGAGGGAGGGGTACAGTAGTCATAATTGGAATGCAGGGCGAGCATTTGGTGGCAGAGGATGGCATGATGTTGCAACTGCCTGAGGCATGCCGTATGTTCTCCCAGGGAAATTGTCCCTGGATGACAGGACCCTGACAGTGGCGGGCTGCACAAGCCCCTGGGGGCATGTGGTATTGACGTGTGCTTTCACACAGGATTCTTGGTGGCTGCAGCAGCAGCATTAGCATTTCATACCCTTCTTTGGGGTCTGAGCTTATAGCTGCATCTTGTGCCCATCTCTGGAGCTCACTTAGGTGGTGCTCTGAATCCCCTCTCCTTGTGCACCCCGAAACAATTTTCTCTTGCCTCTTCAGCAGGTCCAGACTTTTTCCCAGACTCCTTCCTGGCTAGGTGTGGTGCACTAGCCCTCTTTAGGCTGTGTTCATGCAGCCAAGCCCAGTCCTCTCCCTGGGATCTGACCTCTGAAGCCTGAGCCTCAGTTCCCAGCCTTCACCTGCCACAGCAGGTGTGCAGACAAGCCTGTCAGGCTGGTGAGTGCTGGTCGGCACCGATCCTCTGTGCGGGAATGTCTCCGCTTTGCCCTCTGCACCCCTGTTGCTGTGCTCTCCTTTGTGGCTCCAAAGCTTCCCCCTGCCACCCCCATCTCTGCCAGTGAAGGGGCTTCCTAGTGTGTGGAAACTTTTCCGCCTTCACACTCCATCCCAGAGGTACAGGTCCCATCCCTATTCTTTTGTCTCTGTTTTTTCTTTTTTCTTTTGCCCTACCCAGGTATGTGGGGAGTTTCTTGCCTTTTGGGAAGTCTGAGGTCTTCTGCCAGCATTCAGTAGGTGTTCTGTAGGAGTTGTTCTGCATGTAGATGTATTTTTGATGTATTTGTGGGGAGGAAGGTGATCTCCACATCTTACTCCTCTGCCATCTTGAAGGTCCCCCTAAAAAGTTTTCTTAAATAATACATTCTAAATTTTGGAACTTGAATAAGCCTTTATAAACATTGTAAAAGGTAATTATTATTCTTAACATTTTTTAGGAATAATTAATTTTGCAGGAGGGTCTCAGTATAATACTATCTCACGGTGAAAAATATGAAAATTTAGCAGATATTTATTGTTCTTTTTTGGTAGACTGGGAAATTCTCTGAACTGTAAGAGCCCTGTTTTCACTTTTTCGTCTATCAAGGAGGAATATAAGTATGAGTATAACCTGAAGAACATTCAATGAGTTTCTTTTTTCAAAAATGTATACTTGAGTGTGGAACATTTCAGCTATTCATAGTTTAGCATGTTTGCTATCAGATGCTACTTGATGTTTTTCCTTGTCAAAGCTGTCTTTTTTGACTATGCCTATTGAAAATTCATTATGTCTTCCAAGACAGATGAAATATTTGCATGCGGAATTGTTCCAGTTTTTTGAAGACTATAAATGATTATATGTGTATTTGTGTTTTTAACCACCACTATGTCTCCATCTGTTCTTTGTAGGTTTCTGCCAAGAGGAAAAACATGACAAAGAATCTAGACCTAGTGCTACCATGTTTCTGAAATTTTGTGTTTGTTTATAGAGGAAAAGCAATTACACGTAATTGTATAATAAGGCATTGCTCCTTTTTACTGAGTGGAAGATGATTGCTACCAGACCTGGCTGAAATTAGGGTGGAGATGGTGAGGGAGATGATGGAGAAATATCGTTCCATCCAAAAAAAAGTTGTCCTCATTGTTTGGCTGGGCTGACCTGATAAATCAGCTTTTTAATTTAAAAATTTCACAGTTAAAAAATAATTAATTCTTTTACTAAGTATTTTTTGAGCACCTTCTATATACAAAGCACTGTCAGCTAAGCAATATAATTATTTTCTTTTAAGAACCTAGCAAGTCTTACCAACTTCTGTCTTTATTCAGCAAAGGAAAAGAAAAGCCCAACCTTTCTTTGCTGCAATGGTACAGATTTGTTTTCAGTATATTGAATCCAAACCTTGAATAAGATAATTTTTCTTTTCCAAAAGATCATTGTCTAGATGCAGTTTGTTTTGGCTGTTATATAATATCTTCCTGGAGAGGCATTCATTCACTATTTCTAGATTATTAAATATCGATTTAGGAGATTAATAAAAGGTCCCCGAAATGACCTGATAGTGGAAAAATCATTTCTAAAAAGAAGAGTAGTTCTTGTTGCAATAAAATGTTAGAACCATTAACCTTATTTTCAATGTTCTGTCTCCCCCTTTGATTTTCATTGGGCTAGTAAAGTGCTGTGATTAGAGACTGGACGTATTTTCAGCTGGTAATGTGATATTTTAATATTATGAATCCTGCTTCTCTTTTTCTTTGTTGATTTGTTTTTTCCAAACTATTTCATAACATGTGAAATATGAATTTGACACACATTTCTGAAAATATAGCAGTGATTTTGCTGTTAGTTTGATATCCACTGCAACCTGACAGGGGTGCTTTTATTCTGTGAATTATTAGGGTTATGTAATATTCCTAGAAATGATGTTTTATAAAATCATGAAAATGAGCCTTATACAATTGGAGGAATGGAGTTTTGTGCCTTTGTTGGTCTCTGGTGTCTCTTATTGGCCCAAACTAATAGAAGCCAGGGTGTCTTATTTGTATTGTCATTTCCACACAAAATGTAATTTGTAAATACCAGTAAAAGGAGCATTTTTTTTCATACGGGAGAGAATGTTCTCTCTTTATGGTAGTTTGTAGAAGGATAGTAGATTAAAAGTTCAAAGCACTTCTGTTATTGAAATAATGGAATAAGATGGAAGTTGAAAATGTTAATGTTCCCCCCTTAAAATAGAAAGTAATATTTCCTTTCCAAGTGTTACTCCATGAGTAGTTTTTCACATACCCTATCCCCCCAGGATATTTTCTATATTGTCTTAGTTTGAGAGAAATAGTTTCTTTAGCAGTTTCTTTGATTAAAGTGGAAAATATCCTAGGCAGCCTTCAAAATGCTGTGCAAATTCTCATCTCAGCACTGGCTCCTGTGTTTTCTTTTCCTGTAATGCAATCCAATACTTCACCACACCAGACAGAATGCTCAGCTCAAGCAACAGGTCTTCTGGACCTCCTATAGCTTATTTGGCTTAGTCCACATTGAACCCTTATCTACCTTGAAAGAAGCTTTTCACTTGGCTCTTTCTCTTGTTCTTTCATGTTTATGCATTTTGATTTTCTGACTGCTGTGTAAACTCTGTGGGAGCAGGAACCATGTTTTATAAGTCCTCTGTAATGCTGTGATGCTGGGAAAAGAGTAGCTATTCAGGAAATTATCTTTCTTGATTGGGAGTGACATCTGGAACCCCAGTATGAGCAGTGGTATTGGGTCCCATATGCTTTTGGCTTCTGTCTTAGCTTGGCTGCTGCAATGAAAATACTATATAGATTGGGTGGCTTGTAAACAACAGAAATTTATTTCTAACAGTTTTGGAAGCTGGGAAGTCCAAAATTTTATATCTGGTGAGGACCTGCTTCCTGGTTCATAGGTTCATCTTTTTGCTGTGTCCTCGCATGGTAGAAGGGACAAGGATCTCTTTGAAGTTTCTTTTATAAGGGCGCTAATCCCATAAATGAGGGCTCTACCCTCATGATCTATTCACCTCTGAAAGGCCCCACTTCCAAATACAATCACATTGGGGATTAGGTACCAACATGAATTTGGGGGGATAAAAACATTCAAGTCTATGGCAACTTCCTTTCTGAAAAGGCCCAGTGCCTGTATGCAGAAGGAGGTTAAAATGTGTTAATTCCATAAATGAATGAGGTAATGGATGGGATGTAATTGGTCTTTGTTGAATTAGGTAAAATAATCTCCTAAAGAAAGCCTTAGAAATGGTGTAAAACCTGCCTGAAATGGACTAAGCCTTGCAGATGGGCATGTCAAGTGTGATGACAACCAGTAGTATAGGGCACTGGAAACTGGGAAAAACAGTGAGATGGCAACAAGTTTCTGCTTAAAGGTAGAAGATAACTTGCTTGGACCCATGCCCTATGGGAAATACAAGCTCTGATTAAGAATCTAAGTTTCCTAGTACCATACCTGAAGCCTGACCATTAAAATTTTTTTTTATTATGTTTTAATAGTCTGACCTTTTTGTGTAAAAACAAGCCTTTATAAGTATTGTTGGAGAAAGTGACTGGAGAGAAAAACTAAACAAATGAACCTAAAGCTGCTGATTCAGCAGCAGGTGCTTCCACTAGCGCTGTTTTGATCCGTTGTTTCTTGAGGGGGGAGAACAGCTCTCTTAGAAACATGGACTGGAGGAGAACTTCTGCGTGAGCTTTCAGAGCGTGTTCCTTGCCAGGTGAGTTGTGTTGCCCTCTTAGAGCACATTTTTTCTGTAAAGTTCTTTTACCATCAAAATCTGTCAACATCGGAGGCTTTTTGACTCCACAACTAGGGTAGGGAGTAGTGTCAGTGAGGTACCTTTATATTGATGCTCTTTGAGGTGGTGTCTCCGTAAAAGTTTCCTAATATTCTTTTATTTCTGCAGCGTTTTGCTTGTCATCTCATCACCACTGACTTAGTAGGGATGGGATTTTCTAGTAAACCTGGGTGTGTTTTGCTCATGAAAAATACATTTAAGAGAAAATATCTGAGGTACTGTGGCATCACAAGTTCTGGAATTAGGACATGGACATGTTTGGAAGGTCATTATTTTGCCTACTACATAAGCTGTTTGAATTCATCCTGAAGGCAAGGAGAAGCTATTGACGTATATTTATCCAAAGAATATGGTGGTGCTTTAGAGAGTTATGCTTCAGAGGGGTCACTTTGTTGGAAGTGTAGATATTTGAGGCAAGGTGAAAAAGGATACTGCAATTTTCCATGCAAGCATTATGGGATCCTGAAACATGGCAGGTAGCAATGTGGCTGGAAGGGGACAGGGCAGTCTTAGTTAGAAAATGGGTGTAGGGACTGATTGAGGTATTTGGAATGAGTCATCCTGGATGACTCTGAAGCTCCAGCCATAGGGAGCCTAGGTAGATGACAATTCCATTAGCCAAGATAGACAATAAAGAAGGAAGTGCCAGCTTATCTGGGGAGACAAAAGACTTGATTTCAGTTTTGGTTGTGTTCAGTTTGAGCTGAGAGGTATGGTACCCAGTTGAAAAAGATCTGGAGCCCAGGAGAGAGGACTGTATTTGGAATCATCAGACAACAACTGCATGGAAATGGAAGAGGTGGCTTAAGGATAGAATATAAAATGAGAAGACTTGAGGCTACTTCTATGAATAATTTCAAGGTCTATATTAATGACTGGTTTTACAAAGCTCTTGATATACTTTTACAAGTGCTATTGGACATAAACTCATGCGTGCTCCATATTTTGTTCAAACTCATGATAAATAAGAGTTGAGGTCCTTTAGGATGTGGCTAAACCTTTATATATCTGAATTGCCTCTTGTGTTCTCCCATTGATTGAATGAATACCTATCCACACTCAAGCATAAATTTAGTTTGGAGTTACACTGGAATTCTTTGTGTTAAAATATAAATCCCAAATTATCAAAATCAATTATTTGTCTTTGGTTTATTGATGCCTTTTATAATATAACTTACAAGAGGAATATTTGGTGTTTCTCTGTTTGAGATTTGTTTTTCAAAGTTACAATAATTACCCCTGTTACAATCAGGTTAAATATAGATACTTCCTAGGGCAGTATTTGAAATGTGTGTGTTGTCAATGCTGAACACTCAAAGTGTCTTTTCTTTACCTTAAATCAGTGGATAGGGTTATTATCACAAAGTTTTATACTAGTTCCACACAACTTTATGATCCTGTTAGTGTCAGAAAGAAGCTGTGAGAGACAATCTGAAAGTTCCTCAGGAATGAGCACCTTTCCCAGGATTTATTTTCTCAGCTGATAACATCATCACTCTGTCTTTTTTTTTGACTGTAGACCTTCACGGTCAGCTTTGGCCTCACTTTCCTTCTCTTTGTTCAACAGGCCACCACGTTTTGTTAGTTCCCCTTTTGAATTGACTTATCGTTTTCTACTCTTATTTTTCCCAAACTCTTGAAATAGGCTGGATGCAGGGAGAATTATTAAAAGCTTATCTCCAGCTCATTTATTTTAAACATTGTCACTAAGTAAGTTTTCTGAAACAACTGATCATATCCCGTATAAACCCTTCGGTAGCTCTACTTTGCCTGTAAAATAAAGCCCCAAGCCTCTGACATCCGAGGCCCGGTTTGCCCTCCTCCAGACACTTCCCACTGGGGACCTCCCACTCTGTGCTTTGTCACTTTTCTCCTACTGTTCTGATTGGAAGAGCCTTTCTTCCTCTGCCTTCCTGGCCTCCACATTGGCTTGGGGAGCGCTGACTTTTTTTCAAAAGTCCAGCTCAAAGGGCATCTCCTTTGTGTGACTTTGACTCTTACCTATGACTGCTCTAAGTGTTCTCACCATATTAACCCTTTCTACTTTAATTCTTTAGGTGTCCACATCCCCCCCCTCACTGCTCTTGCCTCTGTATCCTTAGCATATAATTAGTATTTAATAATAATTTGAGTGGATTGAGTGGTTTGATGGAAAATCTGGTGAGAGTCTAGTTTCAGCCCCTCCCCTGATTGACTATGCATCTCTGGGCCTCTTTTCTTTGCCTATAACATGGGAGGAAATTCAAGTACATGTATATCAGCTCAATTCATGATATCCTGAGATCTCTACTATAAGTGTTCAATTTACATCATGAGGTTTTAAGATGAGGAATGTGCAGGTTAAGGTTACTTGAGTTTCAGAAGCAGGCATTCTTATTATTTTCTTCCAAGAATGCCTGGTGAAACAATTCCACAGGACTCTCTGTTCTAACCTTATCCAGTTTTCTGGGTTTCTCAGGAGACTTGCTCTTTCATGTACACAAAGGCTATTGACCAAGGTTAACGAGCAGGTGGGGCTGCAAGTAACCCTTGTTAGTAAAACCTGGCTTCCGTTCAGGAACATGAAAATCTAGCCTGTCCCAGGCTTTGGGAATCTGTGGGTGTCCAGCCTTTTTTTTTTTTTTTTTTTTTAACCTTCGATTCTCAAATCCCCTTTAGTTCCTAAAGGTGCTGGACTTCTGATTGAGTTATGAGAATGTACTCAGACGGCTGCACAATAATCTTTTATCTTCCCAAGATTTGAGGAATTGTGCTTAGGTTTTATGAAAAGTCCAGGAGGTATATACCACCTCATGGAAAGGTATAATTAGAAATGTTGTATTAGTTTGCTAGGGCTGTCATAACCAAATACCACAAGCTCAGTGGCTTAAGGAACATGAATTTATTGTCTCACAGTTCTGGAGGCCTGAAGTCTGAGATCAAGGTGTCAGTGGTGTTCGTTCCTTCTGAGTGCTATGCCTCTCTCCAAGATTCTAGTGGTTTACTGGCAATCTTTAGAGTTCCTTGGCCTGTAGAAGCATCATCCCCATCTCTGCCTTCATCTTCACATGCATTCTCCTTGTGTGTATATCTGTCTTGATGTCCAAATTTCCCCTTTTTATGAGTACACCAGTCATATTGGATTAGGGCCTGCCATAATAACCTTACTGTAACATGATTACTTCTGGAAAGACCCTATTTCCAAATTAGATCATATTTTGAGGTACTGGGGGTTAGGACTTCAACATATTGTTTTTTTGGGACCTAATTCCACCCATAACAAGTGGTATGTGCTGGTATACATGCTGGCTGCAGCTCTGGAGTCAGTCCTGGAGGTCCCTGGCTGAGCTTGTGTCAGGGCTTAGCCCTTTGGTGCTGGACTGTGGCGGTGTCTGGGGGGCTGGAGGGGTGGCTGGGGACATGTGTGAGGCAGAGGCTATTTACCAATTGGTAGGGAAGTATTTTAAACCTTTTCTAGCCAATTACCATCCTTGGGTTGAGAGATTGACTTACTCTGCAATATATTTTAGGGGTGCTGGAAAGACCATTACTTCTTAAAATTCCCATTTGTTGGTTGATACCTGAATTTATATTTTCAGTCACTCATCACAGTAACTTAAAATGTCTGATCACTGCTAAAATGTGAATTCTTCAGTTATGTTTTAATCTGAGGCCCCAACTATCAAGTCTCTGCTCATTTGTTTGAAAGTCTAGTGCTTGTTTTCATTCCTCGGTTTGCATTTATGTTGTATGAACCAAAATGGCTGGTAGCTTGACTGATTACTGTCTAGTTTTCTTGAGTTTCAACTAGAGAAGTTGTTCCTTACTAAGTGTACATTTTGTGCCATGCACTATTCTTCCTCATGGCAACTCTAGGAGGAAGGTGTTTTACTGTCTCCTAAGAGATGAGACAACAGAGGCACAGAGCAGTTAAGCAACTTGTCCAAAGCCACAAGTAGTAAGGCTTCCGGAGTCTGTGCTGCTAACCAGTGTACCATCGTGCCTCTGTGTAAATAACCTGTGTTAATAATAAGCAAGAGTGACTATTTTTGTTTTTCTTGAGTCGGCCTTGTGATATATTTTAAAATGATTGTGGCATAATCTATTTTAGATTTGCTTGGTAGTAATGAAGAGCATAACAGAATATATACAGAAATAAAGAACAAATTCCCCTCTTTTCCCTTTCTCCAGCAGAGGTCACAATGTTTGGCTCCAGGCATAGCCTTGTGGATTAGGGAAAGGTGTCTGTGATCTGAGGGATTCCCCTGGCCTCAGCTTTTGATAATATCTGAAAATTTAACCCTGGACATTCATTGTATTTATGGAAACTGTCAGGTAAAAAGTTATTGATTAATTTATCTACCCTGGAATAGTCAAATTTGAGTGCCTCCCCCTGTTGTGAGCATTTTAATGGAATCTGAGATGACTTTCTGAGGATGACTTTCTGTGGTAAGTTGTGATAGTGGCCATGTTTTATTGCTGCTGTGGAACTTGGCTGATGGTGGCTAAGGAATCCAGGAATAGAAACTACGTATTAATTACTCAATTTGTTGATCCTACAAATATTTATTGATACTTCCTCTGGGCTCCACATTGTGCTGTCTGCTGGGATAGAGCCAGCCCCTACTGTGGATAAAATGACATGCTGAAAGGATTATGTAGGGCTCTGAAAATAAACTCATTACCTTGGGAGTTTTGCCTCAGGCTAGCTTGGTCTTCTCCAGTACAATACTTACCACCAGTGGATAAAGTTCAAGACAAGACTTTGCCAGAGAGAGATGACGGGTGGTGATCTGTAGAATCCTGTAGTTTTGCTGCCCTTCTTTTGTCTGACTTTCAGTTCTGATACAGCCCATGAGACCAGAAGGGAAAGAGGCAAGGGAAGATGAGGACTCCCACCAACATCAACAGGTCTGGAAAAGACCTGGTTCATCAGTGGTTAGTTTGCAACTTTGGCTACAATAAAGTTTTGGAATTAACTGTGATTAGAGTTTTCTGTGTTCTCATGTATTATGTTTCCTGTTAACAGAGGATGTGACACACAGTAAGCATTAATTAAATGTTAACTGATTTACAATTGAGTTAAATATCATTTCTCTTGTAGGTGCAGATAATTGCTTTTGCTTTCAAGCATACCTGAGTTTTTCAATTCCATAGATTATGAAACTTAAAGACCTACAATAATTAAAGAAGTAAAAAAAAAAAGACACACACACACACAAGTGAAGGGAAAGGCACATCCCTTATTTTAACACTCATAGAATGGGTGGGATAAAGATAGGGCTACAGAGGAGTAACAACTTACTGGTCTAAGGCTTTCATACTAGACTCTTCAAGAAGACTGCTTAATTTCAGCATGGGAATGCAATAGTGTTAAACTTTGCTTCTTTTCTGCTAGTACCTTTATGAGTTAACTACTCAAAATTTCTAACCGTAGTTAACTGTCCCAATTTTCTCATTTAAAATATTTCAAATAGGAGAACCATGAAGGCACACTCTGAACACTTGCAAACAGTAGATGTCAAACCTGGATGATGAGTTTGGCTTCTTATGCACTGCTGAGTTGATGAATGGGAACTGCTGATAAATCCGTACATATGAGAACTTTCTGGAAGGTGGGACAGTGATGAAAGACAACTTTTTTTGTTGTTGTTGTTGTTGCCTGGTGATTCCAAGTTAGCCTGTTTTACTACACTCTTGTCTCTGCTTGGTGTATACACATCTCTGTGCTGCTAATGGTTGATTTCTTTTTGGGAATGCTGGTTTCCAAAAGAATGGTCTAAGTAGGAATTTGGGGGTTAAGGAAATTCTAACTCAGAGCTATCCTTAATATTTTTGATTCATTTGCTGCTTACCCTATATGATGCTTTCAAAATAGTCCTTCAAACATACATTTTTAATGAGTTAGGTGACCAAACCAATTTAAAGAAAAACCTGTATCTGCTGTGCTGACTGTAGAATAGTCATTACTCTGTCTAGCAGTTAACTCCATCAATAATGTTCATTAGTAGAATTTATATATTATTGGTTTTTACTTTTACCAGGCATCTCTAGTTTTCTTTATGAATATTTAAAATACAATTGTAGAAAATGCCTTATTTCTCTTTCTTGAGAGAACTGGTTTTCCCCTCCTTGAATCTCCTATTTCTAGGGTATTTTACAGTGCCAAGCTGCCTCTTAGGGGTCTCTTATTACCAACCCTTAAGCTCATTAATAATTCATGCTCCAGCTGTGTGAATTGGGAGCTTTAATTAGCTATTACTATTTTCCAGAAAAGACAGTTTCATTTATGAGTTTTATTTCATGGGACAAACTACTTAAGGAATATGGACATTTAAAAATAACTTTATCTGAACTGTGTTTCAGGATCCAAATTCATTCTTCATTGTATTTCCATTTTATTTTAGGTTTGAAAGCTTATTTATAAAATATTATTTTTGTAGATTAGCATATTTTTTCCATTTAAATGCTTACAGTATTCGACAAATGCTTTTGCTTAACCTTTTCCCGATATCCCATTTTGATTGCCCATCAAATCTCAAGTGGTTAGTTTTATGTATATTTTTTTATGGACTGTAAATTTGTGAGATGTATAAAGAGCCGCTTCTGTTTCTGTCTAATATTTCATGAGCTTTTGTACTTAGTCTAAACACAATTAAAGTAGCCTTTAAAGATTTGAAATGATTACTTTCTGTTGTCATATTTTGACATTAATCAACGCTAAGGGTATTGGACCTTCAATCAGGCAGAACTTGGTCTCAAGACCAATACAGTCCATGCATCTCCGAGGAAACACAGTTAGGGTCACTCTGAGAGGGCTCTGCACACGCTGATCTTGTGATCAGAAGGTATGGCTGTCCAATTATTCTAAAAGCACTCATAAAATTTTTTAAAAAATTAAATTACTTTGAATTCAATTTAAATGCTTCAAAATTCACAGGAAATAGGAAGAGCAAGGATGTTGCAAAATCTAATACCACAGTTTGCCAGATCTTTGGGCTTTGAGCCATTGGGTCTGACCAATATTCCTCTGAGCTCATCTTTTTAAAGAGATGGTGAGATGATTTTATAAGGTAAAAGTGCTGCAATTAAGTGTAGTACAAAAGAAAACCTTTGGAACTGGAGAAATTTAGAAAACTGTGTAAATTTGAGTTTAATTTACTTGGATGAATTAACTCTTTATTTCATCTGAATAAGTGTCCCTAGATAAACTTGAGAAAACCCAAGAACCCATTCAACAGATATATTTTTATTTGCCTCTGGAATGACAGTATGTAAGTCAGTCTGGGAAAACATTCCAACTAAGGCAATTTCTTAGACATTTGAGATGTACACATATTTACTTTCTTGTGAACTATTATATTCAGGCTGAAGACATCTTGGAAAGATTGTCCCATAAAAAGTAGCTGATGTTTACAGCTACTTTATCAAACAATCTCTCTTCTACTTTTAATTTCACAATATGCAGAATTCTGTACATGGTCAGTTCTCAGCTTCTTTTGCTGCTATTTTAATTGTTTACAATGAAAACTTTTACTGTTAGGCAAGTAGTTTTATTTATTGACTGATTAATCATCTAATTTCAAGTTAGGTGTGACTGTGTGTGTCTGGTTTACCACTAGGACATTGTATGTGGATTAAATGATTACAGAAAGGACTGTGCTAAATAATGATTTACTGAGTACCCATGAGTGCATTGACCATACCAGGGAAAGATATATTCCTTTATCTGGCTTCATTTCTGTCTCTGCTATAAATAACCTTTAAGTCTTTTGGGATCTTGGTTTGGTTTTTGGTTACTTGCTAATTGGCATTTGAATTATAATTTCACAAATTATAAACAGAGGACTAGGTCTCAAGGTATAAAGCCAGTTTTTTCCTTATGCAAATATTATTTCTGTGAAAAAGGTGACATTAATTTTCACACCGATTTTAGTTTCTTGCGATAAGTGAAACTGGAAGAAGGTCTGTTTCCTCATTATGCTATAATACCCCCTGTTCAAAAACCATGGCCATATTACATTTTATATTCCTTTTGCTTCTTTACCTTGGTGAGGTTTCTGTGAAAGATTTCAAGAGCTGATTGTATTTCAGAGCATGTTTTAAATGGAAATCTGGATCCTCCAAGGAATTTGTGTTATCTTGGAGGTACTTTAGAAGAGGGGAAAGAAGCAAAGATATAAGTGAGGAGAAAAGTAGGTAAAAGGACTTTCACATTTAGGTGAGCATAGATTGATGGAGGTTTACTTTATGGGGACTCTAAGTGGTAACCGTCAAACTGTCATTTTGTATCTTCACCTTCTATTTTAGTCAGAATTCTTTTGGTTGCAAGTGACTGAAAACCCAACCCAGACTGGCTTGGCTTGTTTAAAAGATGGAATTTATTGGTACCTATGAGTGAGATGTGATGGAGTCTCAAGTGTGCCTTGATTCATGGCTCAACCCACACTACCAAGAACTGAGCTCCTGTTATCCGATGTTGGCTTTATTTGGGGACTTCGCATAGTTATGTGGTGCCTGTCAGCAATCCAGAGATTTAGATCCGGGGCGAGAAAACAAGGATCCTTGTCTCAGTGTTGCAAGAAATATCCTGAGAGTCACAAGGACTAGACTGGATTAGGTTACCCTCCTACCCTACGCCAGTGATTGTGGCCAGGGAAGGTCTGACTCTGACCGAAGGAGCTTTACCCCCAGAACTGCAGAGGCGGCCTGTCCAGATCACGTTATTTGAGAGGAGGAGCTGACCTCCAAACAAAAATTGAGGCAGTTTCCAGAAGGCGAGAAGGAGTTTGGGGAGGCAAAGGGCAATGTCCACTACACACACCATATGGACCCCCCTTCGACTGGACTTACTAGGTAGGCATTAGGTTATGTTTTTGTTCCCAGGACTCCATAAACGTCCAAAACCTGAATACCATCTGAAGTATACTCATTCAGTAGGAGGAGAATTTATCCCTTATTTACTTTCAGGCTCCCAAAGAGCAAGGATTAATCCTAGCTACAACTTTTAACCTTTAATTATTGAATACCAAGTAAGAAAGGAATATTTCCCAAATCCAAATATTTGGATTAATATCCAAAATCCAATAAACATGCATATAACACTTGAAGAGGGCTTCCCTGGTGGCGCAGTGGTTGAGCGTCCCCCTGCCGATGCAGGGGACATGGGTTTGTGCCCCGGTCCGGGAAGATCCCACATGCCGCAGAGTGGCTGGGCCCGTGAGCCATGGCCACTGAGCCTGCGCGTCTGGAGCCTGTGCTCTGCAATAGGAGAGGCCACAGCAGTGAGAGGCCCGCGTACTGCAAAAACAAAAACAAAAACACCTGAAGATGTTTGGAAGTTCATCTAAAACTTCAAACCTTTTAGAATCTGATAAAAGCTGTCAGCTTTCTCTCCAGAAAAACGTGCATGGGCTCATACACACAAAATATGACATATAATTGGAGGGCTTAGCAATTTCAACTGAAAACTGACAAAATCCCATTACTTATCCAAAGATGGCATACCTTCTATGATACCCTAGCAAAACGTTGTCCAGTTTAAATTTGAAATCTCCAGGACCTGGCCCAACTTTGGTCCTGGCAACCCTGGACAATATGGCCGCCTCAGTCTGCTAGTCACCTCAGAAGCTTCCTCAAGGCTTCACTTTCATCCTTCACTTAAATCTAGGCTTTTGCTTTTGTTCCTTTGTCTTTGAATAAGGATTCTCTCCCCTGTGTCTCTAAGCGATTGGACGTCCACTGATGGAGACCTCATGGCCCCTGGAGGGTGTCAGCACCATTCTTAGGCTGCTCTGTTAGTTCCTGCTTATATTGAACCCCAAATTGCCCTTTTGTAGCTGCTGCCCTTTTGGGTTGCCCCACCTCTTGAGGCCGCATGGAGTAAGCTCCAGACTACAGAGCGGTGTGGGGTGGGGGACACGTTTACTTTGTCTATGTTCCTCTGGTAGCTTCACCTCCAGAACTGAGCAGGGCCTCTACCCAAATAACACCTGAGAGTTCTCCCACCCCGTGTTCTTTCTGATGAAAATACTCAGGTCTCTGTTACAGGAGAAACATTACTCTTTTTAGCTGCTGCCTCTGCGATTCCTTTTTCTGTCTACGCAAACCAGTGCTTCTGGAATGGGAGCTCAGTTTGGAGGTGGTCTCTTAATTACTAGTAATCTACCTGCAAGTTGTATTGGTGGGTATAGGAAGCTGGTGCTATAATCTTATGGGGTCAGTGGTCCATGTCTGCTTGAGGTGAAGTGATTTCATTTTCACTTTAAAGAGTGGATCACATAGACTTTTAACATGCATTCTTCTCTTTTAAGCCCTTATTTGCTCTGCAATCAGTAGATAAGTGAAGGGCCACAGGTGCTGCCAGCATCATTGCAACCTCTTGCTCTTTGTTTCCCAGACAGACTCTCTGTGCCAGTGGAATGAGCTTTATTTTTGAGAATCTAAAATATGGAGCTGCTTAAACATACTGGCAGGGACGCCAGTGGCAGTAGCTTTTCAAGTGGTCCTCTAGACTGGTTAGGAGAGAGCATTCAGGGGTAGCTGCTGCCAGAGTGTTACTTGGACATTCCTCTCTGCCCATGGTAAACGTAGCTTCTCAGCTTTGGGCTGGAACTAACCTGCTGTAGGAATTCTTTGAGCACATAAGCAGGATTGACAGGGGGCAGACATGGAAGCCCAGAGGCTTTTTGTGCCCTGTATTGGAGTCAGCATTTCTAAAATCCCCATCGGGTGGGTACCAACATCACATAGGAAGAGGTGTAAGCTAGGAGGCAACTCAGGGGGAGTTAGAAGCGAAGCCAGATGAAGTTGGCTCACAGCAGGCACCACAGGAAATAAGGGAAGAGGGAAGGTAATACTGCAGGGAGAAATTCTAAGGCAGCACTGAAACTGGATAGTAACGAGGAGATGCACAAATATAGAAAAAGTTAATGCTAAATAGCTGAATGGGAAAAAGCAACACAACCCTAACTTGACCAAGTACTTGGTAGGAACCAAGCTTGAACAGATAAAGCTTACATAAATGTGGTCAGTTTCAGGCCAATGCAAGATATTCATGTTTTCTCAGATCCTACCTACTGTCTGATCTTGCCTCAAATAAAAGTAGGACAAATGTTTGAAGAAATCCTATCTGGGAGATTCTGGCTTACACAGGGCAGCCTCAGAGGTGGCCAAGCATGTGGGTTCCCAGGGAGGGTAGAGCGGACCTGTTGACAGCCCTCCCCATAATCAGCTCCTATCCCACTCTTAGTAAGCAAATGGGCTCTTCCCAAGTTCCACCCTAATTCCCAAGCCAGTCCTGAGACTTAGGATACACATGAATAGTCTTCACCACATTCCTTCCTTCCTGCCTCCTTCCCTTCCATTATTTGTTCTTTCTGTCATCTACAGATATTTATTAAGCACCTACTAGGTGTCAGGAATTGTGCTTGGTGTTAGGGATTCCGAGGAGAGAATGAAGATGCAGTCCCTGCCTTTCTGGAGCTTCCAACTAAGTAAAAGAGAGAGAGAATCAAATAATCATATAAATCCATGTGTAATGATAAACCTTGATAAGTGCCATGAAGGGAAGACACAAGATGCTATATAAGTGTCTAACAACAGGGCCTTAGTTTTAGGGCTTAGTGGAGGCTTCTATCAGGATGCACCATTTGAGCTGAGGTTTGAAGGATGGATAGGAGTTGCTAGTTTTACAAACTCATAGGTCAGGGTTGCTAAGGAGAAATATGCCTGTTTCCCTCTCCTCTTCCTAAGTACCCAGGGATGTATGACTTAACGCTGCTCAAGAGTGCAATTCCATGCCATGATGTAGCAGAACCTGTCAACCTGCTCATCCAGCACCTTCTCTAAGACAGATAAGAATGTAGTCCCAACAGGACTCCTCTCTGTCTTATTTTGCTTCTGTTTCTTTCTTTTTCCCGAAGCTGCATAGCAAAAATATGTACTTTGGTTCTTCCATTCACTTTAACTTCATTTTATTTTGTCAGTTCCAATATTCATCTTTCCTAATCATTACTGACAGTGCATGGGTCACCTTGCACAATGCCTGGCATGTAGAATCTACTCAGCAGTCATCATTCCTTTTTCAGCAGAAGCCCAATGTCTTGCATTTACAGTGACTTTCTTTAAGGACTTAATTGCTCGCATCTGAACGGGTAGATAAGTCACCCAGGGGAGCAGAGCTTTCCTCCCACATTTAGTCTGACATTGGTGTGAGATGCTTTATAAATGGTAGAAGATCTTGAACCGTGGTGAGATTCTGCTTACAAGTTGGGGTCCCTAAGCCCAGTCTCCTGCTTGGCCAACTACTAGACTTCAGAGATGTCGTTGGATTTCAAGGCTTCCAGGGATATAACAGGGCCTGGGGGAATTTTAATGCGTTGCTCCTGCAAGATGGTTTTGGCCATTCTGTATGGAGCCTGGGCTTCAGACCAGTCTTTTGCTCTAGGAAATTTCTCCCAAGTCTTTACATAACTATTAATATTGAATGTTGAATTCATCTTTGTTGACTCAGTAAATGCTGCTGATGCAACAGTAAAATCCTATTCTTGTCAAATTTAGTTCTGTTCTTTACATATATTCCTAGTGCTGGGAAATTTGACATGATTGTATCTTATTCTCATCAATGGGAAGGTGCGGAATTATAAATTTTCATTTACATGTTGCTAACTAGATACCTTGACGTAACATTTTCATGGTCTCTTGGGTATTAGGCATGGGACTTTGTTCTTGCTGCTTGATTTTGGAACGGAAGGGTCAACAGGGAAATATAAAATAGGTAATTCAAATTTGTTTAACAACCGATTTACTGAAGATTAGTTTCTTGACACTGTTCTTGCCCTTTTCCATGAATGTTAGAAAATGTTATTCCATAGGAAATTTTAATGTAATACGTAGCCAGTCTCCATGCAAATAGGAAATTTGCTTGTAGTTTTGTGTTCCTCACTAGAATTATTTTTCAACTGAAAGGCTTTTCTGAAATCAGAGTTTGGCCTTTTTAATCCTGTGTGATTTTCAGGGGGAAGACCTCTCTCAGTGTTTCCTGAAATCCTTCCCCAGTGGTTGAACCTCGCACAGCTCCCATTGGCCAACACATTTCTGAGCAAGGGCTTTACAAAAGTGGCTGCAAGAGTTTTCTTTTTAAACCAGTCTAAACACCAGGTTCTACTAAATGCAAATGGGATGCACATGATTGGAGTGATATCATTTTATTAAAACTCTTCTCATAACCCATCTCTAAAAGGCCTTTATGATAGCTAAGTTATTTTTTATGATAGCTAAGTTATTGATGCTGAATAGTTCAGCAAATTGGGTTGTTGTGAAGCACACCTGCCATGCCTTATGCATGAAGCATGTCTTTCACAGATCAGCGCTGTCTGTTGCCTGGTCCTGGAGTCCCAGTAGCATCACTTCCCAGGGTAGGGGAGTGTGCCTCTCTTGGGAGCCAAGAACTGGTGTCACAGACACAGCCATCAGGCCAACACTTGGTTACACTGTTGTCTTCGAAATGTAGTGCATAATGGGGAAAAAGTTTAATTAATGTGCTACAGTAATGTGTCTGTTTATAAAGAAATAATGTACTATAAAATTAAGCCACGTATAGTGAATGTCCCTCCTAATGGTGAGGCTGACATTTTAAGTGATCAGTAAATCACTTAAATATTAAGACTTTCTTGAAGAAGGGTAATAAAAGGAGACATTTGGAAATGGTAGATACTGGTACATACAATTATCCACGAAATAAAACATTTTTATTGTGATCCCAGTGTTAATCACATTGTAGAACAGGCTGATCGGGAAATGTGATAAATTGTATCTGAACAATTTCATTTCCAACATGATTAACCTACATGAGAATGTAAGTCCCAAATATTTAAACCTGACTTTTCTCAGAGGGCAGCCGTGCTTTAGTTTCCTGAGGCTGAAAGATTACTTGTAAAGCTGCTAAGGCTACTTTGTCACATGGTTTAATCCTTCTTTATTTGGATCATGGTATCTAGGTTTATAACTTCTCCCAGCTTCCTCCCTCTGGGCCGTCTTTCCAGCTCGTTGGGCAGAACTCTATTCTCAGGTCTTTCCTGCTCCCCTCACCATAAAGGGTTCTCCCCCACTTCTGGCATCTGCTGGCATGATCAGTCCTACGTGGTCTCCTTGGCCTAGTTCTTTGGTAGGTGATGCCCTATTGCTTCTAAGGAAGTCATCTGAGGGCTGACCTATAAGGCTTTATGTTGCCCAGCTGTCCCCTGGAGCTGTTTAATACTTCCTCTATGACCAGCCTCCTTGGATCATGGCGTTCATATCCAAGGAAACCAAATGGACCAGGTGGCTGTACCATTTTTCTCCAAGGGTTCAGGCTTTTCCACTAAACTCCTCCTTTCTGGCATAATACAATTTGATTATCAAAATCATCTACTTTAAGCCTTATTAGACAACATGCTCCCAAACCATCATGTGTATTTCCCTCCCTCATTAAAAAAATTTTTTTAAAAAGTTAACATATGGTTACACTAAGTAGTTATAATCAAAAAACAGACAAACAAGAACTTGGATTCTCCAGCTTTGCATATTATATATGATTAAGTGTATTCTGCAAATGGAAATTGTAAGGTGTTAAGCCAATAATAATATATTCAAAATGTTTTAGAAAACATCCATTTATATTTAATCTTTTTCTAGGTTACTGTATGCAAGCTAGATTATCTTTAGGGGGTTTTGTAAAACAAAATTGTAAATTTCAAAATGTTGTGCTTAATGGGCTGTGGTCCTGAATCCCGGATCTCTACTGATGAAAATTTGGCAGGTTGGGAAGTGAGATGAGGGTTTAATGAACAAAATCTAATCTAAGAGATGGAAATGCTGTTCCTCTTAAATACAGAGAAATTAATGGGCTGGAAAAGGCACAAACAATTTCCGCCACGGCACAGAGTGATTTCCGTAATGGAGAGCATGGAGGCTGGCTGGTTGGGGTGTATATTAGGCAAGTACTGCTGGTGGCCAAACCTGGCCAGTGGGAATTATGAAATCTTTGTCATTCCCACTCAGGATCCCTTGCTTTAGTTCATACTGGTGTTCCAGGGCCCTGCAAGGAGGTGCTTTTGATTGGTTTAAAGGCCAATGGATGTTTGTTTCTTTAACTCAATAGAACATCATGTAATCAGGAGCTTTCTTATTGTGACCTTGAGTAATTAGGACATGACCACTGTTAGAAGATGAGGATTTAGAGATTTTTTTTTTTTTTTTTTTTGCGGTACACTGGCCTCTCACTGTTGTGGCCTCTCCCGTTGCAGAGCACAGGCTCTGGACCTGCAGGCTCAGCGGCTATGGCTCACGGGCCCAGCTGCTCTGCAGCATGTGGGATCTTCCTGGACCGGGGCACGAACCCGTGTCCCCTGCATCGGCAGACGGACTCTCAACCACTGCGCCACCAGGGAAGCCCGGATTTAGAGATTTTAATCAATGGAAAAGATTTTCTCTTACCTCCAGTTAACTTTCTGCTCTAAATGCTGATAGACTTTCTCTTCTAGTATAAGTTAACCAAATCTCTAAGAAATATCTCTAGTTGCGATTTAGTTATGAGCCAAAGTCAGTTGCTAGGGGCAACCAGGACAGAAGCAGTTAATTAATTCACTTCTGTCATTGTGTATGGATTAAGCCACCGAGTCCTGGTTTGAGAGAAAATGGACCGGGTGGGAGTGCTTAGCTGGGCTTGGGGAGTGGTGACGAACAGCCTGGCTTCAACCCCATCCCACCCTTTTCCACCTCCATTTCCCAACAGGAAGTTAGTAGCTTTTTTCTAGGAGTCGGTAAGGGAAGTAGATGAGGAGGCAGGGCATGAACTCAGCATGCTTGTGGAGAAAAGATCCTCAAAGGGAATAAAACAAAGGCATGAAACTGACATAAGCTATTGGTTAGTGCCTAGCAGGTGGCAACGGGGCCCTATTAAGAGTGTGTGTGTGTGTGTGTGTGTGTGTGTGTGTGTGTGGTAGGGGATGGTGAGAGCTGTGAAACTTCTGGATAGCTAGGAGTGAATTCCAGCTCTGGCAGTGAAGAGCATACAGCACTGTGCAGTCCAGGAGGCCTGGATTCACATAGTATCAGAGAATCACAAACATGGCCCTAGAGAGCTAGTGACATAGGCACAGGTATTTGCCGACTGGACTGTCCTTCTCCAGGTGGCCCATTTGGGTGGGGAGTGGTGAGTAGTGGGTGGTCCAGGGCCTGCAGTGCTAATTTTCACCAGAACAACATCAGAGGATGGCAGGTGAATTTGCTCCTGAGAGGAACAAAGCAGAAATATTGGGGGCTTTGAAATCTTAACCTAAACCAAGGACAAAGCCAGAGAAGAGAGTAATGGCTTGCTTCCAAGTTAAAATTTGGAATGAATTAATAAGAATTATAAATGAGATGATGACCAGCAGTCCTGGGAACTGTTGGAAGTGGTCTGTATCTTAGGCTTCAGATTTACTTTTTTTTTTTTTTTTTTTTTTTGCGGTACGCGAGCCTCTCACTGTTGCAGCCTCTCCCGTTGCGGAGCACAGGCTCCACATGCGCAGGCTCAGAGGCAATGGCTCACTGGCCCAGCCGCTCCACGGCATGTAGGATCTTCCCGGACCGGGGCACGAACCCGTGTCCCCTGCATCGGCAGGCGGACTCTCAACCACTGCGCCACCAGGGAAACCCCAGATTTACTAAAAAGTAAATGTTACTTTTTAGTAATGTTACTCCAGAGAAGAGTTATTTTTCCATTTGAAGCTTTTTTAATTGTTCATAATGTTTTCTAAAAAACATTTTAAACTGAAGTATAGTTGATTTACAATATTGTGTTAGTTTCAGGTGTACAGCAAAGTGGTTCAGTTATGCATGTATATATGTATATATATATCTATTCAGGTTCTTTTCCATTATAGATTATTACAAGATATTGAATATAGTTCCCTGTGCTATACAGTAAGTCCTTGTTGTTTATCTATTTTATGTATAATAGTGTGTATCTGTTAATCCCAAACTGAAGTTTGTTTTAATTTTGCTAATGATTTCTTGCTTTAACACAAATAGAAATTCTTGACATTAAAATGTGTTTTGCTGTCGTTACTGTTAAAATACACCTGATGCTCTACATTGGCTCCCTATGAGCTGTGAGATTCTGGGTCAGCTATGCTCAGGGAAAAATGGGGGCCAAGCCATTTTATTTCCTGTAGAATATGGTCTTGCTTCCTCTACCGACTGGGGAAAGATGATGAAGTTGCTGGAGGATTAGGAAAGGGTGAGGAAAGGAAGTGGAGCGTGTGTGTGTGTGTGTGTGTGTGTGTATCTACTAGGAGTAAACTCTGTATAGCAGGGACCTTAGCTGTCTTTTTTGCTGCCATGTCCTCAGTGCCTGGCTTACAGCAGACACTGAAGAATAGTTCTTTACAGTCAGCTGCAAGGCCCTGCACGATCTTGTCCAGCCCTCTGCTTACAATCTCTGTCCTCATTTCCTACTGTTTTTCCCACTGCTCATTTCAGCATCAGCTACGTTTTCCTTCATGTAGCTCCTTATACACCCCAATCCTAGTCTCACCTCAGGGTCTTTGCACTTGCCATTATTTTAGCCTGGAATATTCCTCCTGGATTTAGGAATGGCTCTTTTCTCCCCCTTGAGGTTTCTGCTCAAATGTCACCTCATCAGTGAAGCTTCCCTGACCTTCTGTTTAAAATAACTCCCTCATTCATATGGCCTTCCCTGTCTCTCATTTTAGCTTTATTTTTCTCCTTAGCATTTATTGCCTCTGGCATAAACATACACATGTCTGGCTTGTTGACTGGTCTGTTTGTAGTCACTAGAACATAAACTGCAACAGGGGAAGGGGTTTTGTCTGTTTTCTTCACTGCTACTTTTCAAGGCCTGGTACAGAATAGGCCCCCCAGAAAATTTGTTGAATGAATAATGGAATGAATGAATCTCATGTATTGTTTTGACTATACTTACACATATTAATAATATAGCAATTCTTGCTCTATTTTTCTACTTTATTCACATGTAACTTAAAACGAGTGATTTCACTGGGACTTATTCCACAAACATATTTGACAAGCTTGAATGGTTATTTACATAAATATTGCAAAATAGATAATTACTTCAAGAATTAAAAAAGTGATGCAACTGAAAACACAAAACAGAAGTTCAAAATAGAAATTTAACTTCCTAGTCTGCTAGTATGAGATGAGAATCAATTAAAAAGCACCACCTCTGTCCTCCAACAATGACTTTGACTGCAGTAGGGTTTACAGTAGGTTTTCCTTATTCCTGTGCTGGTTATAATGCTTGTTCCTGAACACGGAGTAGAGACCTGCTATCCTGTCTCTCCAGCAAAACATAACCTCTATTTAGATCTTGGGTATGAGTGACTTTCCATTACTATCCAGTGACACCACACTCAAATTGCAGAGGATAAGACTGTGAGAGCTGAAATTGCAAAAGACATTTCAACCAAAGAGTGATTCTTTTGTGATATAAAATTTCCTAAAAATATCCAGAATTAGAAGTGAATAAAACTATTTTTAATTCTTTTAAACCAAAATCTTGCTTTAAAAAAGTGTGGGCAATTGCTTTCTTTTGCTTAATTTCTAGAAACGTTTTCCCTATATAATTCTTTGAGAGAGTGCGTGGATTAAGGCGTTTAGAAACACATTCTCCCACAAAATAATCTGCCTCCTGATAAATAACTCCTGGGAACAGTGGAGAATGTGGAATCCCCCTTTGCGGGCAGGGTGATAGGGTGATGGGCTCACGTGCACTGTGTGAACAGGCATTAAGATGCTTTAGCTCTAAGCAGTGATTTTGAAGTAAGCTTCTCTGCATCTCATCTGATATTCTGCTCCTGGCAGCATTTGCTGAGTTCAAGTAGTTACTGACTCCTGTGAAGCTGACAAAGGAACATTTCGGAGAGGGGAAACTAATTTATTCTGACTGCTTGTCAAGCATCAGCCTAACTAGCCTCATCTTTTTTGCCCTGAAAGTTGCAAGATTCTAACCTTTGCTTTTACAGCATCCACATTAAATAACAAAATGGCCGAGAAGTTCCTATCAGGAGGCTTATGCATTAGTACAGCACCATTAAGAGCTGGGAGTACTTAAAAGCAGTACTGATCTTTTGAAATCAGGGGCCAGATTGTCAGATGAATTGACCTTCATTGTTCTCTTATTAGCAAAAGACGTCTTTTCTTTTTAATTCAGAATGGTTATCAGGAAAGTGACTGAATTCTCTGAACTTTTAGGTTCGAGAGGCAGAACTCTTGATCACGTGGCTAATTGAGACATATTTGGGAGTAATATTGTGCCAGTTGTACTTCCCATGACTTTCTTCACAAAGAGCTTGAAGAATGCATTCCTGAAGTGGGGTGTGTGGGGCTACGGATTTGGGAAGTTCTCTGTTAACCAGAGGAAAATTCTTTTATTAAAAAAATTTTATTGACGTATAGTTGATTTACAATGTTGTGTTAATTTCTGCTGTACAGCTAAGTGTTTCAGTTATATATGTATATATTCACAGCTAAGTGATTCAGTTATATATGTGTATATTCTTTTTCATATTCTTTTCCATTATGGTTTATCACAGGATATTGAATATAGTTCCCCGTGCTATAAGTAGGACCTTGTTTTTTATACATTCTATATATAATAGTTTGCATCTGCTAATCCCAAAGTCTCAATCCTTCCCTCCCCCAGTCCCCCTCCCACTTTGCAACCACAAGTCTGTTCTCTACGTCTGTGAATCTGTTTCTGTTTTGTAGATAAGTTCATTTGTGTCATATTTCGGATTCCACATATAAGTGAAATCATATGGTATTTGTTTTTCTCTTTTTCACTGGCTTCACTTAGTATGATATCTCTAGTTGCATCCATGTTGCTGCAGATGGCATTATCTTGTTCTTTTTTATGGCTGAGTAGTATTCCATTGTATATATGTACCACATTTTCTTTATTCATCTGTCAGTGGACATGTAGGTTGCTTCCATGTCTTGGCTATTGTGAATAGTGCTGCTATGAACATCAAGGTGCATGTGTCTTTTTGAATTATAGTTTTGTCTGGATACATGCCCAGGAGTGGAATTGCTGGATCATATGGCAACAACCAGAGGAAGATTCTTGAATCATTATCTTTGTTGTTGTTGTTGTTGAAATTCACTCTAACTGCACTTCATATGCTGTTAATTCAGCCATCTCAGGGGGCTGGTTATATGTGCTGTGTGGTAGTGGGATCTACGGGGAGCCACAGGGTCTGACAGCAGCCAGAATGACCTTTAAAAGAAGTGGATTGGATCATGTCTGTGGCTCGGCTGTTTAGCGTGAAATTCAGAAAAACCCTTCCCATGGCCCCAAGGGGCTCTGGGACCAGCTTCTTCTCACTTCTCTGAGCTCATCTGCTCTAGCCACTCTGGCCTGGGGTGTCCTTCAAGCCCACTGAGCTCCGTCCAGCCCCAGGGTGTTCCCACCTGCTTGTCTCTCTCCTTGGAGAGACCCCTTAGGCCCTCATGTTCCAGGGCAGGTTCCTCTTACTCATTCCAGTCTCAGCTCAGCATCCCCTCATTCCTTAGTCTTCCCTAAACATCCAGTGTAATATTGTCTCTTCTTCCCTCAGTCTCTGTTTCACACTGACTTCTCCTCCCCATTGCATTTATCACTCTCTGAAGTGCCCCCCGGACAAAGACTTGAGTTTAAGTCATTTTTCTAGGAGGTGATCCCAGGAGGTGCAGGTGGGGGAGTGTGGAGGGAAGGATGGGAAGCAAAAGAAGCCGATGCAGGGTATGTTATTGATCGGGTGCCGGCTATGGGCATTTGGGGCTCATTACCCCTGGGGAAGCTGGGTTAGAGTATAGAAGTACATACTTCAAAGCTGTTGCCTCCTGAGAGGGAGGAAGCTGGAGTATTTACCCACTGACTCTAATCTGTTCTTGGCCCAGAGCTGTTGCTGAGGCTATCAAGTCCCCAGCGCTTTGGGCCTGTCCTGAATGAGGGCCGGGTAAGGCAGAGAAAGCCTCAGGTGCCAAGTCACAGGTGCTTACAGGAGGGAGCTTGTGAGTGGCAGGGGTGAGAACAGTGGGTGCAGAGGCATAGGTGCTTGCAGGTAGAGCCCTCTTGCTCATTTAGGTGTTTTCTAGTTTATCAACCGTTCTCCTGCTCTAGAATGTAAGCTCCATGAAAGTAGGGATGTTGACTATTTTGAGTCCCCCAGACATGGTGCCTGGAACAGAATAGGCACCCAGTAAGCATTAGTTGAGTAAATGAAAAGACATGAAGTTTCACTGGAAAATACATGGCCTCTAACATGTATTTCATTCTGATGTGGCAGATCCAGAAGGTAAGATGCATCACATGAGACTTGGAAATGGCCAACCAGATTGAGGATGTCTGGAGAGGGAGGAGGGGATTCAGAAGGATTTGCGTGGTATATTAAAGAGGGTATTGGAGTCAGGTCCCGACCAAGATTTAAACTTCATAGGAATACTTTCCTTTGTAAGTGGTCACGGCCTAATCCTTCATTCTCTCTGGAATTCTGTTCCTTCACCTACTTCACCTGCTTCACAGAGATGTTAAGATAATAAAAGGAGATAATAGATTTGAAAGCACTTCTGAAAAATGTACTCTTATGGAGAAAGCTACTATTTAACTGTTGAAAATACCTTATATTCAAGTTAAAATTGTTCCCAAGTGCTTAGTCCCTTTAAAAAGTGATTGCTGCTGCCAAGAGCCATTTTAATGGACAGTTATTGCCTCTCAACTGAAGTGAGTAGAATAATCAATTTCCATGGTGTGTCTGATGACCTGTGGCTGAAAAGAGAGCCTCAGGGGTGATCGGCTGACTCTTATCTCATAGGAAACTGGCAGCCTGGGAACAAGGGGCCGTGGGAGAGATGTGCTCAGGTAACAAAGGGAATCCATATCTCTGGCTGATCTGGAAATCCATTTCGATAAAGTAAATAAGCCAGGGGAGTAGGGAAAGTAGAACTGCAGGGGAAACAGCTTCTTGTTGCAGGTAGAACCAGGTGGAGAGGAGAGTTTTCATTTTTAACTTTTGGCGGGACAGTTTGAGTATTCCGGTTGATCGCTTGAAAGGCTTTGACACCTAGTCCACTGGACACTTGAAGGGCGGGGGCTGGAGTATGAGTGGCTCCACCCACACCTCAGGGGGCCTCCAATCAGAGCGCATGGTGCCCCTGCCCCAGCCTGAAAGACCAAGCTCTGTCCCCCTGCAAGCAGCAGCTCTTGGCCATCCTTGGCCTGGGGGTTTGCACACTGGGGGGTCTTGGCCTGGCTTAGGGAAGGTGGACCAGGAGAAGAGGGCTGCACAGGCCCTGGGCATGAGAGGCTTCTGTTTGGGTAGAAAGTTCCTGGGCATTGGAGTGTGGTCTAGACAGAAGGAAGAGGATCTGGGTGAGCAAGTCCCTTGACCTCTTGGACTCCTCACCCCAGGGGGAGAGGTGCCACTAGGAGAGGGCCAGAGCAGGATGGGATCTCTAAAAAATGGGACCCAGGACAGGGGCCTGGGTTCCAGATCTAAGGGAAGAACATCGGATATGAAACTGACTTTGGCCTTGGTAGTTAAAGCTATAAAAGACAGGTTAACTGCAAAAGCCCCTAACTGACCAGTGAGGGATAGGACGGCAACTCTAGGAAGCTGTTTATTGGAAGGGAAAGGAAGCCAAGGAAAACTCTCCGAAGGATTGCCACGTGACTCAGAGGAAAGTCGTAGTCTTTGCAGTGGCTACAAGGCTGTGCGTGAGCTGCCACCCCTCTGTCCCATGACCTCCCTGACCTTATCTACCTTCTCATTCCCTCCTGCCACCCCTCTGTCCCATGACCTCCCTGACCTTATCTACCTTCTCATTCCCTCCTGCCAGCAACTGGGCTCTGTCCGCACTGGCCTCCTCACTGCCTTTCGTGGGTGCCGAGCCTGTTTGCCGTGGCTATTCCTTCTGTGTGGAACACTCCCTGAGAACTGCTGGTGTACTTTGTTCAAATGCCCCCCTCCCAGTCACCTAACCTGACCAGACTATTTAAAATTGAGCCAGGCACTCTCATTCCCCCATCCCTTCTGTCTCCTCCCCCTGCCCCACTCCTGACCCCATCTGTTAGCTAGTAATTTACTTATTGCTTTTTCAGTCTCTGTCTGCCCTTGGGAATGTAAGCTTCATTAGGCAGGCTTCAGTCCCCAGAAGAATGCTTGGCACGTTGTAGGTGCTCAATAAATCTTTGTTGAATGAATGAAGTAAACTTGATTAAGGTAAGTAGTAAACAATGAGAGGAATTCCTGAAAAATCATCAGAGATCTTAAAATGCATAGAATGTACAATTTCTTAAATTCTTGCCTTACGAAGAGGGATAATATCTAAATATTTAAATGAAGGCTTTTCTTTCTCACCACTTTTCTTGTCGCTTCATGGGTCTCACTTATTGAGCCAGTAGCATTCACTGTCTTCTGAGAGTGAAAATTCAGACCAGAGCGAAGAGTCAGAGAATTCCAGGGGAAGCTCTTGAAATCAATAAAAGCCTCTGAGAACAGAACCTAGAAATGTTTAATGGCGATTAGATTGTGCACAGTCTGCCTCTTTTCTCTCTATTCCTCTTAATTTTTCCTTTTCCCTTTCCTCTGCTCTCTTTTCTCTTTCCCTTCCTCCTCCTTCAAATTTGGAGCAAGGGGCTGTGTTAGGACTGTAGGACTCAGAGATGGTTGGGGTCAGTTCTCAGGAGTGGACAGTTAGGTGGGGGAGATTTCTGTGGGAAGAAATCGTTTCAGCATCATGTGCAAAGTGCTGTCATGGAAGTATGCCCAGACACTGTAGGAACCAAGCTCTTGAAAGATAACTAGATTGGCCGATGGAGATGTAAGAGGCTGCCAGGGGAGCCCTGGGGTACATGGGTGGAATTCTATACATTGGAGACTGGGAAGAATGTAGAGTTATTGTTTAGAAATTCTGAAACCACTTTAGGTGTGAAAGACAGTCTTTGGTTATTTCTAAAATTCACTATCTTTCAGCCCCCTTTTCTACCCATTCTGCATAAATTCTCTCTGTCTCTGATTGTCTCTCTCTATATATAGATAATATATATACACACATATATACATATCAATTGTGCTATTGGTAAAGATGTTATCAATATAGCAACAGCACTTATAGTAAATAGTAATTTTAGCAACCGCCATCAGGCACAGTGCCAAGCCCTTGACATTGATGACCTCATTTACTCCTTATGACATGCCTCAGCAGAAGACACCAACACCATCCTCATTTTATAGATGAGGAAACCAAAGCATCATGAATAAATAACACACAGAGATATCATTATTTGAGTCTTTCTGATTTTGACTGTCCACGTGTTCTTTCACATCACCAATACGTGTCAAAAATACATTTACATCCTAAGATGTAGGAGAAACACATATGCGAAAATATGCTGCTGAAAAAGTGACAGAATGAACAGGCAGCAAATGTATCCATTCTGGAGAAGCAATAGCTGTAAGAAACCCCCCAAGACTGAAGAGGACTTGGTGACTGCTGCCTGTATCTTAAATGCCATGAACTTTCCTATGCCTTACTTTTATGAACAGAAACATCTGCTTTATAATTATGCTCACTTTCCTTATAGGAGAGTATTTAAATGAAGTTATAAAAATTTTATTTGATGGTTTTAGACAATTTTAGTGCTCAGAGTTAAAGAAATGGTGGCAGGTCTTTGGGCTGGCCTGCTATAGTGGGCATTTCTTTGCGGTCCTTTGTCAATGAGATTTAATCATGTTATCTAGGCACCTCAGCTTTTCTGTTCTTATGCCTTATGCCTATTGAATTGTGACAATGGATCGTGGTTTCAAATACTTTCTAATTATTCCCATGGTACTTCGTGCTAGCCAAAATCTCTAAGGACACACGCTCACTTTTCAATTATTATTTCCCAAAGCTTTGTAATTCACATAACTGTTTGATAACCAGACAGTGATTCCCAATCATGGTGTTTAAGACATTTTAGATGATCTCCAGTTATTTGCAGGGATGCAGGGAATTTAATATTTTCTAATGAAATTATTAGAATTTGTTTATTATTTTTCTAAACATAGGATGAATTGTCTATATATGGCTGAAAAACTCAATGAGGGACCAGTAGCCCTTTTTGCTTTAATTACAAGTAACTTTGGCCACTATTCAAAGTGCCCACTGCCACTTGTCCCACTGTATACCTGCAGCTATGTAATGTTTTTAATGAGAAGCTGAAATCTTAGAGAACCTGAAATACAGGATTGTGCTCAGTGGGTTTTACTGTATGTGTCTTTGTATTGGGGGTTTCTATTATGCATAGAGTTGTTGACTAAACAGTAATTTTATAGCCCATTGATGGAATCAAGATATGTACATTAGTCCCATCATAGAACTTTCTTAAATTCCATCCCATTCAATTCTCTGCTTTGGCCCACATATATGGTTGTGTTTAACGAGAATAACTGAAGTTTCCTATTCCCACATTGTTTTACCTGTAACAATAATATGCTTATCAAGATTATGTGACAAAGAGGTTCTATAGTGACAACAGTAGGTGTATCCACTGAACATTATCCTGGAGGAAATAAAAGAGTTTTTACAATTTATTCTGAAAACTGTAAGAGCAGATACAGAAATAAAGTGTGAACCCCTTAAGCATAAGGGCCATTTATGTCTCATTCACAGTTGGATTCCAATATGTGACACATATTAGGTGCTCAAAATGTTTGAATGAACGGCTCACTTATAAAAGTGGTGTTTAGCATGATGCTGGACATGTGATAGATTTTCAGAAACTATGTATTGATCTAGTTATGAACCTTGGGCCCTCGCCTAGGGAAACTGGATCAGCTTCCTAAGGCTTGGACGTGGGCATGGCTGCTGTTGGGGAACGCAGTGAGGTTAGACATAATTTTTCACATACTCTTTTCTTCCTCTCCTTCTTCCCATTCTCTCCATTTATTATCATCCTGCTGTTGCAGCCAGCTAATACAAAATCCTTTGTGATTCACGACCACAGGCGAGTATGTTTCGAAGTTCCTCCTTACAGTAAAACCTTGAACTTCCTAACGTAGTATATTTGAAATTTACATCTCAAAACTCACTGAGAAGTGACCCCTTCAATTCTGGACTCTGCCCAGTGCCCAAAATAGTGTGAGTGCTAAAAATACATGCACTCTGCCAAAAAGAGTTTGCTATGTTCTCAGTAGAAGCTTTAAACTCACCCTTAAAGGTTAGAGAAAGTTGGCTTGATGGCAAAAAAAAATTTATTTAAAAACCATTTTTACACTCATTTCATAATAGTAACATTTTATCTTTTTTACAATGATTTATAGGCACTGGAGCGGAACAGGGGAGTCATGGAAAAAAGCAATTAACGAATAAAGAAAAAAAGTACCAATAGTGAAGGGGAAAAGAAATCTGAAAGCTAAAGAAGAGAGAATAATTGATGGTTCCATTTTAACTTAATGTTATTTCTGGATCTCTTTTATATACTGTGTTATTTACTGCATAGTTTATAGTTGACAGAAATAAACAGCATTTGCAATATAATGTCTTTAGCCCTGCCATCCACTTGCTCATCCCACTTGCCTGTCAAGCTAGAACTTCAACCAACATCCGTCAAAGTCTCCTGTGATGGAGTCTGTTTCCAACATCCGTCAAAGTCTCCTGTGATGGGGTCTGTTTTTAATAAGCCCAGCACTATAATTACCTTATTGCAAAGTTAAAGCCAAATGACACTTACGATGAAGGTTTCATGGCTAAACAGTAAAGTCAATGAAGCATAGGCATACCAGCTGTCAGACAGGAAATAGCTGCTCAAGGATTTGTTTCTTTATTGCTTGATGAGGGTCACTTCATTTGTACTTGGAAACTTTGTCACATCTACAACAGGTAGGAGAGAAGGAAAAAGAATGAGTGTCATGGAAGATAACTTAGAAACATACCCTTATTCATAGATTTAGGGGAGATTTGTACTGGGCTTCTGTGCTCAGGAACATCTGTGCTAAGTGTTTCCACAAATATTTTCTAACTTCAAGCTCTAATGATCCAAATGGTTAAAGTATTGTCGGAATTGCATAAGTGAGGAACCTGAGGCTCTGAGAGTTTTTAAACTATGGGCTTGAGGCTACCCAGCTGGTAAGTGATAAAGCAAGGCCGTGAACCCAGGCTAAATGTTTCCAAGTTTGATGCAGTTGGCCCTTGTATTATAGCTGCCATCAGGTGAAGTGTTTGGTCTAACACGGTCCAGATTGTGGTCTGGATGGAAATGGAAGGCAGTTTAGACATGTCCGCGTGCTGAGTTACTGAAACTAAGAGGGCGAGACACTCAGACGAATGATTATCCTCTGTGTTTTACGGCAGAGATCTATCTCTATTTTATAGTGTTTGAAGTTTTACATTTCTGTGACAATCACAACCAATTGTGAATTGATATGTCAGTGAATATCGCATCACACATGGCATCCTTCACCAAAGCAACTCTGGAGATAAATGGAGTCTTGCTCTCATCTTAGTGTGTGTGGATGACAATGACAGAATGTGTGTCTAAAAGCTTAGGAGCATCATTTTTACTTAATGGATAATACAAAATGGCTCATTGAATCATTTGGCTCATTCAGAGCCCCAGGACTACTAAATCTGGGATCCTTTTTTTCCATCCAATATCTCAAAGCAGAAATATGGGGCTTCATTTCTATTCCTCTCTTGAATTACTTCTGGGCAATACTAAAAGCGTCATTCTTTTTCCAGTTCACTTGAGAGTTAACATTGCATCAACCTCAAGAATCTCTCTGCTGGCACATCTGGGAAGAGGAGTGCCCTGTAGTGGCTGTGCTTCTCAATGGAATGTTAACCTTGGTGGCAGCGGACCTGTAATTAATTTACTAAACAAGTAGGGTATTTTGATTTTCTGGACTAAAGCCTATAAGGACAGGGTTTTAAAAGAATGAATTGATGAAGTGTAAAAATAACTTAACTATTTGACTCAGTCACAGGTTTATAAAATCTATGTAAAAGAAAGTTGTATTTCAGGCTATGGGAGTTAACATTCAGTCATTGCCATGCTATATTGGCAAAGATGGAAACTGTTGAAATTGAACTGTTGACTCTTGGGTGACATCTTTGTACAGTGCCTGGAAATGTCCTCAGCTGAGCCATCAAGTACCATGCAGCATACAAAGGGCAATGAGGATGTCAGTTACCTCGTGTGTTGTTTGAAAGCTGGAGGTTCCTCACTAGACAGAACACTTACTGTTCTCCATTTCCCCTCCAGCCCTTAGCGGGTTGCCTCTCAGGTTGAGCGGGGGAGAGGGTCTGGGGATTGGAGTGATCACTGGGAGTTTCAGGACTGGTTTTTCTTGCGCTTAGTAGCCGTGGAAGGGGGATCTGGCTCTCAATTTTCTGCAGATTTCTCTAAAAGGTAGAATATTTAATGTCTCTGTCATCAGCTTTGTCTTCTTTCTACCACTTCTGAGGTAACTGTCTAAATTCTTCCTCAATGTTTTGCTATATTCATATGCTCTACCTAGATACTCTGAGGTTTCCTACCATTTCTAGTAAGAATACTAGCACTGTAGCTACAATTTTTAGATCTGGTAGCTTTACATGTTTCTCTACTACTTCCAGTCACATATAGTCCCTTTGTAGTGTTAAACTTGCTCATGAGTAGACCAAATGTGTTCCTGATGTGAACAGGATGCAGTTAGTTTAGAAGGAGAAACATTGGTGAGGCGCTCATGGGGACGCATTCCAGCCCAGTGTCAGAGGGAGAGTAGATTCACTTCTGTTTGTGCCCTTCACTTGGATGAGCAGATCAGATGTCCCTCGCTGTTGCAGGGGCAGAGGCAGGGAATAAGGAGCTAGTGCCTGGGACAGAGCGAAGTCTGAATTGAATTCTAAGGCTGTAATAGTAAAAGTCTGTAATTACTATTAAAAATAAGATTATAAAAATCACTTGATAATTCCACATTAATGCATATGCCTCATTTATGGACACCATTTTTAGTGTTTACATTGAAGAATGTTTCTTAAAGTCACATCAGCATCACCTGGAGTGTTTGGAAGAAAAAAAGCATATTTCTGTGCCCTCTCCCAGACTTTCTGGCCTCTCTTAGGATGGGGCCCAGGATTCTGCATTTAAGATAATCTCTAGAGATGATTCCTATACTCACTAAAGTTGGAGGATCACTGGTATAGAGTAAGCTGAAAGTCCATGTGCATTTATAATGGAAGTGACTTAGGAAGATGTTACTGGGTAATAGAAATCTTGTCACATGAGGGCTAAGTGTTGCTGATAAATGGCTTTTCTTGCATCTAAGAATTGTCGAAGAGATATCATTTGGCTGCTTCAGGCAGAGCCTAATGGGATGGAGTCTTCATGGGTTTGGGGCCTGGGCCTCAACCTTGCATATGCAAAAATTAAATTGGATATATTTGCCTGCAGGGAGACTGACATGCTAATAGATTCGCAGGGGACTTACTGATTAACTAGAATACTGCTCTATTAATTTGCGGTAGAAGTTACGTCTGACTCAAGAACCAGGACCATATTGGTAGGTCCTCAGGAGAGACAATATACATCAACAAGTGACTCAGTGAACAAAGAGTTATCACAGTGCTTTGAAATTGTCTGAGTACTCATCTCCTTCTCTGTCCAGACTCATTGAGCATCTTATTCCTGGTATCCTCTTCATGTACTGTGTGGCTGGCCACAAAGTCAACACTTAAGAGAGCTGTTAAATAAACAAGTGATTCTAAACCATGGGGATTATATAAGCATAAGGCACAGGTACGTTGCTCCAGGCCAGTAGGATGGGTTACTCTTCTGCACACTGGATATTTCTGCCTAGTAAGAGAGTATTCTCTGTCCTGGGCTTCTGTGGAAACTGACAGATTCTTGCTTCAGAATCTCCTTTACTTCTCTCTCTGCAGACTCCTGCTCTGTGTTTTATATATATAGCTCTATCTCATATTGCCAAGGTAAATTCTGAGTAGTTAATTCTTTGTTGATTTGTTTAATAAGTTATGTGTCAGTTGCTTGCCTGATGTCAACCCTGACTGCCTTATTAAATATGAGAACTGTAATCTCATTTAAATAAACATTCTTTTTAGGGTGGCTTTTTGCTTCTCACTTCAGAGAATATAACATTTCTGGCCTTGCTTTCATATTCTGAAACATTTTTAATTTATAATTTTCACTTATAACAGATTGTTTCTAGTGTTTTTGATGAACAATTATTTATTTGTGCAGAGGTTTTAAAATAAGATATACCAATGGTAGATGCACAGGGACAGAGTTATAAACGTTTTAAGGTAGGGAAAGAGTTGAATTGTTCAAAAGGACAATGCATGTTCTATGTCGGATATAGGTTTGTGTATTTATACATAGGAAGATTTCTCCCTTCTGAAATCTAGATGGTGAAACCCTCTTAAAGTGATGAAAATCTCCTTATCTTGTTGATTCTTATAGAGATGGGGCCTTTCTCACAACCTTCATATACTTGAAAATACTTCATAAGGCTTGATGCCTTCTCATCCTCTTCATTGTCTAAACTCATCTGGAAGACTTCAAAGAACAAAAACAATCTGAAGAGGAACTTCTCCAAGAAAAGAAAATTATCATTGCTGAGACACTGATAAAATCTTTAAAACATGTAATATACAGAAAAAAATTTTGAAAATGACTGAATATCTATCTATCTATCTATCTCTTAGGTTAGCAGAGAATCTTTTTTTTTTTTTCATTTAATAACAGCAAGATCTTACCCGCCCACAATTTCTAGCCATTTGGGCTAGAGAATAGGAAGTGTGTGTGTGTGTAAAGGTAATAAATAAATAAATAAGTCTAAAACATGAAAGCATTGAAACTCAGTGAGGCTATTGCATATAATGTAGTAGAATATCTTGTCGGAGTAGAAAAAGAGCAAGATTAAGTCAGTTTTCTTTAGCTGTTGGTAAATAGCTGAGTTTTAGTAAAGAACACAGGCAACTTTTTTTTTTATCAAAATAGGTATAAAAAATAGATTCTCAATTTTTGAGTTTGCCTATTTCATAATAAAAGAAAAATATGAAAATAATTTTTGTTAGGATTTCTGTAGGAGATATTTCCTTTACTTCCTATTTCTTCTTTTGACTGTGACTTAGCTGGTCAAAAACATAAAAGTGCAAGTTCAGGAAGTGATGATGTGCATAATATGCCAGACTAGTAGTGACGGATGAACCAAAAAAAAAAATTTTTTTTTATCTACAATAGAACTGTGTTTTTTTTCCTCCCCTGATGGTTTTTGAGTTATTGGATTTCCTTATTAGATGTTATACAGTAAATTGTGAGGTGCACTTTTCAGGAAGTGACATATTTATCACTGACAAATACAGCAAATGGCATGTTGGGAAACATTTATTAAAAGAGAATCTATATCTATTAGTGCTGTTCTTTAAAGAAGAAAAGAATCCAAAGACGTTTTCATGGTTTGCCTTTGTTTGCAAGTCTATTAAGAGCTAAGTATTTCAGCTGCCCACATCTTGGTAGGGGATTGCAATTGTGGATGGCATTGAAATACTATAATTTCATAAATACCTCAATTGACTAAACAGCAGGAATTTACTGAGCTTTTTATTAGATGCCTGGCTTAGTAAAGTCTTGTGCATGTGGAGGAAGAAGGTGAGTTTCAAAAAGAACTGAATGAATTGAAAACAAACTGCACATCCAGAAGTATCTGTGGAGTTTTGGAGGTGAGAATATCAATCTCAAAACTCTCCTGTAGGGCTTCCCTGGTGGCGCAGTGGTTGAGAGTCCGCCTGCCGATGCAGGGGACACGGGTTCGTGCCCCGGTCTGGGAGGATCCCGCATGCCGCGGAGAGGTTGGGCCCGTGAGCCATGGCCGCTGGGCCTGCGCGTCCGGAGCCTGTGCTCCGCAACGGGAGAGGCCACAACAGTGAGAGGCCCGCGTACTGGGAAAAAAAAAAAAAAAAAAAAAAAACAACTCTCCTGTAAATCCTTGCTCTGCAGCAAATCCCTGGACTATGTTTTTGTTGGTCTCTGTGAAACTCTGCAAAAGTACATTCTATTTTGTGAAACTGTTGAAAGAAACACCAAGAAGCATCCCTGGGGAGGAGGATCTGGAGTTGGAATTGGGATATGTCCTGGCTGAAAATGTCCCATTGTTTTAAACATAGTTCAGCTTGTTAAATGCCAGAGTTCTCACTCACTTGGTAAAAAAACAATTAACGATGAATGCTAAGCCTAGATTGGCACTTACATCTAAATAAATTTGACTCCATTGGAGACTGCTTTTCAATCCATGTTTCTGATAAGTTCCTTGCATTGTAATAAAATTAATGGGGCTTAAACAGCTGGATTTCTGATTATGTGACCCATAATTGAAAGTGTATGACATCTTGAGTATGGAAGTTCAAGGCCAAGAACATTCAGTGTGTGCTTTGGGCAAATGCAGAGGTGTGCTGAGAGAGACAGATTGACAGCAAGGCTCTGAAACGAGGGCACGATTTTGGAAAGACTGAGGGGGCAGAAATAGTGGGGGAGAGAGTAGCAGAGGTGAAAGCATAGAGCTGGAAATGTGAATTGTATCGGGTGTGTATGTGTGTGTGTAAATGGACTTGATAGGAAGAGACAGTTTCTAGTGACTATAGACTACAGGTTGACACTCTATGGTAGAGGGCTTTAAGGGCTTGTAAGAGAAGATTGTATTCAGCAAGGTAGGCAAAAAATATTGCCTTGTAAATTATTGAAGGAGAGAGAGAAGGCTGTGAAGAATGTTCTGGCCTAATGATTGGAACAGATGGGGAGAGACTGAAGTCAGTTTTTTTTTTTTTTTTTTTTTTTTTTGCGGTACACGGGCCTCTCACTGTTGTGGCCTCTCCCATTGCAGAGCACAGGCTCTGGACGCGCAGGCTCAGCGGCCATGGCTCACGGGCCCAGCCGCTCCTCGGCATGTGGGATCTTCCCGGACCGGGGCACGAACCCGTGTCCCCTGCATCGGCAGGTGGACTCTCAACCACTGCACCGCCAGGGAAGCCCTTTCTGTTTTTTTTTTTTTTTTTAACATCTTTACTAGAGTATAATTGCTTTACAAAGGTGTGTTAGTTTCTGCTTTATAACAAGGTGAATCAGCTATACATATACATATATCCGCATATCTCCTCCCTCTTGCATCTCCCTCCCACCCTTCTAGGTGGTCACAAAGCACCGAGCTGATCTTCCTGTGCTATGCGGTTGCTTCCCACTAGCTATCTATTTTACGTTTGATAGTGTATATATGTCCATGCCACTCTCTCACTTTGCCCCAGCTTACCCTTCCCCCTCCCCATGTCCTAAGTCCATTCTAAGAGGCAAAATTAATCAGACTTGAAGAGGGAGATTCCAAAGATGATTCTCAAGGATCAGCCCTAGGACTTCTCTTTGTGAGCATTAAGTGGCTGGTAGACTAGAAGGCCTACAAATAAAGACGAACAAATAAATACGAACTAGAGGGGGAGGAAGAAAACCAAGGGAGTGTGATCCAGAGGCAAAAAGAAGGTAGATTTCAAGAAGAATGTTTCTGAGATAGTGAATAAGACAAAGAGTGAGAAATATCCTTTGGATTTAACAACGTGGAGATCATTGGTAACTTTAGCAAGTATTGTTTCAGTAAAGCAAGGGAGGCAGGGCCCAAAATTAATGGGTCAAGAGGAAATGGATAAAGTAAATATGGGTAACTCCAGAAATCTGGCTGAGACCTGAATATGATATAAAGGTCTATATGGGTGTGAAGGAGGATTTTTTAAATATCATAGCGACTTGAGGGTGTTTAAATTCTCTTGGAGCAAGACCCTAGAGAGAGAAAGAAATTGAATATACTAGAGAAGGAGGCCTCTCCTTATCTCATTGTCCACCAGTAGTCATTGTTCCACGAAAGCCTTCTGTTCTCTGGAAGAATTCTGAGGGTAGGAATTGAGAACTTTGAAGCAATAGCAGTAAGAGTAGGGATTTTGCTGGGGGCAGAAAAAACATCAAGGAGAGGAGTGACAGCTCTGATAACTGAAGGATTGATTTAGAATTCAAACATTGTTTTGCAACAGCAGAGCTTGTGATTATGCTGAGTGGGAATGTGACTTATATAGACCTTTTTCACAGAGTCTTTCATTCCTTGGGGTTCCCGGAACAGTGCGACTGTAAGTATCTGTGCTAGTTTCTGAAGCTTGACTTACTCCATTGAAATCACAGGAAGAATGTTATTTGATTTATGAAAGGAGTTAGCCAGCCATTCACCTAATTTTGAAACAGTGACAGGAATAGGAGGAAAGAAAAAGGATATTGAACCAGAATTGTACAACTTGCAAGTTATTGAAATGCCTAAGGAAGATAAAGATTTTTTAATATTTAGAGTCATAATTCATTCAAATGAAGTTAAGAAATCAGTTTTCAAGACAATGCAAACTCGCTAATGCAGACAAACTTTGAGTGGATATCTTTTAAAAAGTTTGAGCTATAGAATAATATGGAAATCTAGGTTAGTTACTTTAAATTCTTCTTGAAATGAGAAAGGGTATGAAAAAGAAAAAGGATATATTTCTTTAAGTTCATGAAGTTACTCTCTAACTGTTAAAGCAAAGCATTAGCATTTCTATCTAATAAGTTGGTGTGACATATTTGTGTAGTAATGGTTATAACCGACCATTTGTGATCTCTCAGTTTCTGTGGGAGAGAAGTTGGGTATGAGCTAGCTACGTTTACTGCTCAGGGACTCACAAAGCTGAAATGAAGGTATTGGCCAGGGTTGTAATCTTATCTGGAGCTTGGGATCTTCCTCCAAGCTTCTTCCGGTTATGGTTGTAGGATTGAGGTCCTGTTTTGTTGCTGGTTGTCTGCTGGGCTGAATCTCCTCGAGGCTGCCTGCCATTCCTGGCCATGTGGCCTTTTCCATAATATGTCAGTTTTCTCCTTCAAGGCCTTCAGAAGAGTATCTGCTGTAGCTTTGAATCTCTCTGACTTCCTTCATCTCTGACCCCTAGACCCTCTTTTTAAAGGGCTCATCTGATTAGGCCAGGTTTACCCACACTCAGGAGTAGGTGATTACAAAAGGAGTGCACACGAGGGGGTCAAGAACCTTGGGACCCATTTTAGAATTATGTCTCCCACAAATGGTTCAAATGCATAGATGTTAATAAAGAGACCATGTACAGAGTGAGCAGGGTAAAGGGAGCAAAGGAGGAATGATGAAGCAGCCAGAGATTAGCAACAGCAGGACATCATTATCAGAACCTGGTGAGAGTGTGGACGGTGGGGGACAGCTATAGCCCTGGAAGAGGGCAGCTGCTGCCAGGGTCTTGCACTGAAGCGGGGAGGGAACAGAGAAGAAATCCCCTCCCTCTCTTTTCTTGCCTTCTGATCTCCTGTGGATGGCGCCCGGGGCCAAATCGAACTTGAAACCGAGGGCTCCAAGCCTGGGTCAAACAGTCCTCAGAGGTCAGCCTTTCAGGGCCCAGAGGGCAGAGAAGGTCAGTGAATTGACCATCACTGTGCCCAAGAATTGTTAGTTGTTGTTATTAAGGGATCTCTGGTTTACGAACATATTCATAAGTCTAGAAGTATGAGGGACTGGTCTCCCCTGTCAACATTCTAACTGGTTCTGATAGGTGAGTGATGACATAAAGGTGGGAGAAAGGAACTGGCCAAATTGTTGTGAGTAGAGCTGTAATAATGAACTACCTCTAGCACATTCCCTTACATGGAGGAGATCCTTGACATATATTTGTAGCAACTGCCGATGTAATGATGAAATTGTAGAAGTTCTTAAAGAATAGAAACTTATTTCATAAACATGTGCCAACAAGAACAGAATGCTAACTTTCTTTTTTTTACTTAAAAAAAAAGCACATTGATATTAAAAAAAAAAAGAATTCATTGGGCTCCACTGACAAATTTTGTGCTACAGTATGGTATGAACTTGTTCAGAGGCAGGAGGCGAGAGTGTTTAATTTTTGAATTCCACTGACTGAAATATATAATAGTATTTACTATATCCATAATCAGTGGCTTATTGAAACTTTTGAGTAAATTTTGGAATCAAAATTATAACTCCTACAGCAATCACATTGAACCCACAGCTATCCAATGAGAACACTCAAAGTTAAGATAAAAGTCTCATTTATGAATTCCTTCTGTTGCCATAGTGAAAGAAGAAGCATCTATAATAAAGTTTTCGGCACCACGATTATAAAAGTTATAGGAATCCTTCCTCTGGCAGAATTTAGTTTTCACCTTAATGTGTAAAACACAACGCATTTCTGTTTTCTTTTGAAAGTCTAATTTTTAAACTCCACTGAGTCTCTCTGTAGGGAGAGAGCAAGAGGGGCATGGCTTGTCAGTTTCCACCACAGTTAACAGCTGAATCTGGAAATTTAGTCATTTACATTGGACAGGTCAGAGGGAGACTCAGATTCTGATTTTCATGTAGCATCTCTCTCTATTACATATTAGAAATTGAAAATAGAAACAACTTTACTGTGGGACTTCTTGTTTAGTATTTCCACTAAAGTACAGATTATTCGTTGGCCGTCAATGGATTTAGATTTCTGGTTATTCGTTGGGCATCAATGGATTTAGATTTCTAACCAATTAATCATGCATTTAGTATAGTTAGAAATAAAAGAAATAACACATATTTCACATTTCTCTCCAAATGTGCAAAGGCTGATTTAAGAACTTTGAGTGTTCCACCACCTGTAATGCTTATTTTTATATTCATTTTGCATTGAAAACATTGCCTTAATGTTCTAATTAGCATTTCCATCATATTTGCTAACACACTTTCACACTTATCTTATGCAGTAGAAAACTACAGTTAAACATTCCCCTCGGAAAATTAAAAGGTTCTTCATCTGGATACATTTTTCTGATGAATATTACAGCAGGGACCGCAGAGGGAACACTGGTTAGGTATTCTGAGGACAGAACAGAAAGTCTGAAGCATGGAGACAGTCTAATATTATGTTAATTTCATTTTTTAATATTGGACTTGGAAATTTTTCTAATCTACTTTCTGCTTTGCCTATACCCATTTATGTTATTTAAATTGTCCCAGTAAGTGTAAAAATTCCTCTCTGAAATGTATGTAGAAAATAGGATTGTACCAATGACCATCTGGTATTGTTTGAGTACCAGTGGAAAAGTTGCTCTGTCTTTACTAAAAAGACTTATTCTTTACTTCCTTAAGTTTGATGAGTTGTTCAAACCAATCTAAACCTTTCCTTTTCTCTTCGGATTTTCATTATTCTTGGATATCTAGCCTGGATAACAAGAATATAATTTTATTTCATGATTACTGCTACTCTATTTTAAATTTTCCCTCAATTTAACTCTAGTTATTATAGAAACAATGATCATCCTTAGGTAGTTAGAGTAATTCAGCATTTTATGGTAACATAACCTATCACTTTATAATTTAAAAACTGTATTTTAATATATTTTTAAGAATGAAAACTTTAAAAATGATGAATGTTACACCTTTGTTAACAACGTAAAAATCATCAAGTATCTTTTACTCTTTGAACTTTTTGTTTTCTGTTTCCTTCTTCAGATTTCAAGTTCTCTCTAGATAACATTCACCAAAATAGGTTGGAATAACTCCAGAAGGAAGCACTACGTTAGTATAATTGGGTAGTTCTCTCTCTTTGCGAATTGGGAGGAAGGGCAGTAGAAAGTAGCAATATTTTGTGTCCTTGGAAACACTGTTCAAGAAGTTACTATTTTGGGAACTTCCTGACTTCATTTGGGCAGTCCTGTGGCCATATAGATGGTGGAAGCCTTGTTTTGCATACTACTTCTGTCATGGATTCCGAGGGTTCACAACCCTTCTGGAGGTGGGATTTGTGATCCTCCTGTCCTGGGATCCCACCCTCATTATACACAGTGTGATTTACCTTTAGCCCTCTGGTGGAAAAAATGTGGTCGTGTCATAAAATGGAAGTTGTAATCTTTTGAAAATTGAAGGGAAACTGGGTAGCCAGATTATAGAAAATCCATTTTTCTTTTTCAGGCTGTTTGACTTCAACAGAAGTAATATGTCTGTGGGTGCTAATAAATTGTAGCCAGTCAGGGTTTAACACTGATGTATATTGTGCAGATTTAGATTCCCTTAATGTTTGCTTAACTTGCTCTCTGCACCAGAATTGCAGCATTTCAGATGTGATAAGAATGTGAATATTTCCATAAAGTGCAAATGCAGGTGACTGTTTAGTAACTGTTATGATGAGTGCTTGGCAATGAACTTCAGTGTTTTCCTATAATTCTGATTTCTGGAGAAACAATAAGCTTAATTGTTTTAGGAAAACTATCTAGGGGCTTGGTATTTATACTCTAGAAACTGTGAAATTTAGGTAGACAATTGAATTGGCTAGCCCTGCATTTACTCATTAAATTTGTCTAGGATAATCTTATTTTGATTAGTGGGCTAAAGCTATTTTATCTTTACGCCCTTGTTGTTTCTGGCATAAATTCTAGGTCAAGGTAACTCTCAAACTGCTAAATGAGTATTTTTCAGTGGAGTCTTAGAAATTGGGGACAGTGCTCTTAAATCTTCTCGGCTGAGTTGCCATTCATTAAATTACTGGGCTGAGATAGGATCAAAGTCATTTTTTATACCTAAAAATTTTCTATTTGAAAAAAAAAAAGACTCAGTCCAGAGAGTATCTTCAGTCATTGAAAGGGAAGGTCACTCGGTATTTGTCATTCTTATAAATTATTAGCTGAAGCATTTGGAACAATTCTAGAGAAGAAGAAATTCACATTTCTTTCTATGAGAAATTATAGCTCACACTAAAGCATTCTCATGATTTGTGTTTTTAATCAGTTTACGGTTACAGTTAATCTGCCTACTATCTCTGAGAAGTAGGTTAAAATTATTAACCCTATTTTACAGATTAGGAAATGGAGACGCACTCTTGTTAAGTGGGACCACAAGCTGCCACAGTAGGTCACTAACGCAGGGAGGATTGGTCCGATATTCATGTGTTGTGTTTAGTCCACAATGTCTTTGATTTTACTTGTAATGAATCACACTGTTGTACCCTGTTCCTGTTTGGAAAGGAAGCACTGACATTTGACCATCTTTCTTTTTTCCCCTCAATGATCTTTATGAGCCATTGAAGATAAACAATTGCGGTTTTTGATAGACTATAGCGTCTTTTAATCTTTTGTAAGATGTGCATATATTATGGTTATAATCAACTTTCACTTTCATGTTAATGTTAAAGATCTTAGACAAGTTTGGAAATTAAATTTAACCCATAGGGCTTCCCTGGTGGCGCAGTGGTTGAGAGTTCTCCTGCCGATGCAGGGGACACGGGTTCGTGCCCTGGTCCGGGAAGATCCCACATGCCCATAGGTATATTTAATTGCTAGTCTTTTCATTTCTATATATTTGGAGACAGTTAACCAAATAGTGTTTACTGAGCAGCTACAGGTTAAAATTTGTGTTGAATGGTTGTTGACCACAGACTTTGCTAGGTAACTGTTGTGACATCTTTCTCTCAGGCGAGATATTGACAACACCTGTGGCAAATTTGGGGTCATAACTCAGCCTTCCTCAGATGGTACTGGATGACTTAACTAAGATAAGATCATGTTATAAAATTTCAGGGTTGGAGGGCTTAAGAGCCATTAGTTCATTCTCACATCATATTGCTGCTCTCTTCCCCCACCGCCCTCTTGGAGGCACAGCTTATACTTCAGATACAATTTGTTCTGCTTGACCCTTCACACTCCAAGCTCCAGCCATCTGGAGCAGTGCCTTGATGATACTATGCTCTCTCCTCTCACAACCCGCTTCTGTACATGAGTTTCTTTAATCAGATCACGTTTCCTCCCTCCGTCCCCCCCACCCTCTGTCCCATGTCCCAGGCTGACTCCCTAACTCTTAACTCCTATTCAGTTTTCAAGTCTCAGCTTAAGTGCTGAGATTTTAAAATCAGATCCTGGACAGTGTAAACAAAAATTTAAATTTGTGGTCTATTTCATAATCCCAAACTGAATCTTTCCCTTTTCTTTCTAACCAGTCCTCTATGGAATTTTTCTTAGAAGCAATTAACCCCAAATCCCCAAATCCTTTCTCTAGTAGTTGCTGCTAAAAAACTGGAACTCTATATCTCATGTCCAGGAAAGATATGTAAATGAACTGCTTCTTTGTCCACTTTGTCTGATATTATTAATATTATCCCTTTGCGTTCTTTGTTCCCCTTTGGTTGGTTTACCTTGACTATCTGTTTATTTTAGTTTTGTGATTTTGTTCTAATGAGATTGGTTTTGGCTTTTTACTCTGACAGTTGTCATCTTTTAACTGAATTAACTATTTAAGACTAACAGGCAACATCATGTTTAATGGGAAAATATGAGTGGCTGCTCTAAAATCAGATATAAAGCGGGACTCTGAAATCACTATTATTGTTTGAACATACTCTTTTTTTTTTGTAGTCTCTGTCCCAAGAAGTTTATAATTTAATTGTGAAGATAAGATTAAGATTTATGGACAAAATAAAACGTTACAAGACACTATACACATCATAATATTCAAGAAATACAGAAATTCCTTGTCTGCCTAGAATTCAGTCTATAGTCAACCTCACCTCTTACAACCCAGGGACCAAGCACAAAAAACTTTTATCACATTGTACATTTCAAGGCCTTTACAAGAGGGGAAGCCTTGAGTCCTGCGATGAGTTATGAAATAGAAGTAGGAGATATCAGTATTTGAAAATTATAGATTAAAATATCATCTTATCTAGATGATATGAATTTTTGGTTTCAAAAAGCATGAGAGAACCATTTGAAACTATTATGATTTTTAAGTAATTTCAATAAGCTAGGGAAATAATATGTTAATAGTTTTCTTATAAACCAGCAGTAACTAATTAAAAGACAATTGATAAAAAGTACAGTAAAGTTTCCATTAAGAATAGCAACATCCATTCTATCAACAAAACTTTTTGAGAGCCTTCTGTGTACCTGCATTGAGCTACAAAGTCTTTGCCCTCAAGGGCTTAAATTGTGGTGGGTGAGACTAACGTGCAAACCTGCAACCACAGTACAATATGTTCAGTGCTATGGTACAGATAACATGCAGGATGAGGATGCTCCAGCTGAGTTCCAAAGGAAAAGTTGAATTTTAATAGGGAAATGTTGTTCAGGTATAGGGAGCGATGATGGACAATAGTATCGAGGTGTGAGAGGGAACCTCATCCATTTGGTAAGGCTGGACCATCGGGTGCAGGGGAGGGACTAAGAGTGATGAAGCTGGTGAGAAAATGTGCGGTCAGTTCACTAAAGGTTCTGTGAGCTGTGTGGAAGGCTATAGGGAAATCTCACCTGTGACCCTCTCCCCTTCTGTGGGCATCTTGAGGGTGGCAGTCACTTGGATGATATTTGTTCAGTTTCTGTCATTCTGTTCTGAAGATATTTGGTGTAAGGCTGGTTGTAGAGTTTTCCTTGCTCCTAGACTCTGCCTATATAACCAGGGTAATGTATCTGAATTACCTTCTGATTGACCGGTGTGCTGAGCAGGGTGTTTCTACCGCACCAAGTTCCTTCCCAGGGATTGGGTATCTATTGATAAGAACCTAACAGTGAGCCTTGGACCCTGAAGCAAGGTTTTAAGATGTCTTTATAGTCAAGATGTCTTTATAGTCAACCCGTTGTGGTGCCTCTGAGGTCACCTGAGGTCCACAAAAAACCTAGAAGAGGACTTAATACAGACTGTGTGATCCCACTGGGTCTAGCAGACCATGGCATAATGGAACTGTAAATTTCTGGGTTTGCCTGATAGCTACACTCTGGAGAAATGCATGTATGAAAAGTCTTTTGCTTAGGGAAGTGCTATTCAGGTCTGACACTGGGTTTTCACAAAGAATAGTGAGTTGCTGTTGAGAAAGTAGGGTGGTTCATTGCTTCTGCCAGTTGAAGGTAATGAAATTCTAGCTGGGTGAGAAGACCATGAGTTTATGTGCATGGTTCTATGGTGGTCAGACATGCCACTGGCCTTCTGGCTTTTAAGATTTATAAGTTAAATTTCACAAGAGAGGTCATCCATCTTACTTGGCATTGACTGAGCCACCTGATGGTAATATTAATAATAGCAGTTAAACTTTATAGAGCACTTAATATTTTTCAAGGCTCCATGCTAAATGCTTTCTTTGAATCTTCACACCCCTATGAGGTAGATATGAATCATTATCCCCATTCTACCAAATGAGTGGATCGAGGCAGGGGAGATGGTATCTTGCTCATGGTTATATAGGTAATGCTTTGTGGGAGTGGATTTCACACCCACATCTGTCAGATTCCCAGATGCATCCCCTTAATCAGAATGCTACACTGCCTCAGGTGTGTTTGGGGTTATGCGAAGTGGAATTTTGATATGGAGTGGTTGGTCAGGCTGTCATATTTTATTCTATAGATAGACATCAGTACGCAAGTTGAATGTGACTTTGTTGACTAGGAAGTTTTTCTCCACCCAAGAAATCTTGTTTTTGTCCACTTTTTAATAAAAAACATGCATATGGAGTCCTTGGGTTAAGATGGCACTGGTGATCATTATGGATATATTTGTCTTCTTTCTAAATAGGTTTTGTCAACTGGTCTGGAATGGAAATGCAGAGTGGGAGGTACAGATATAGATGAACAATGAATACAGATGTGCAGAGCAGGATCTGAGATGTAGACTAGGTGTGGCTGATAAGGGTCAGAAAGAAGAGCTCATGGAAGAGCTCACAGCTTGCCCCAGAAGCATGAACGTGTGTTCCTATGAGCAGGCATTCTCCCTATGAAATCCATGTCCATCTAGCCCTGCTGATTAGGCAGAAGGGACTAAAGAATGCACTTGCTCAATAAAACCTCAGTGGTACCTGAAGTGCCAAGAACCTGTGCACAAAGTGCTAAACACAATAACCTTGTGCGGGAGTTGAACTTGGAAGCTGGGGGAGGTAGGAGAGTCATGTACTTGGTACAGAACTGTGACTTTGTAGATTGCTGGGAAGCTTGGCAATTCTGCCCAGTGCATACTTTTTTTGGTTACCCGTTTGTTGTATTTTTGAAGCCTGCCGATCTCTATATGAGGATGAGCCCTAAAAATGTAGAAAGACTATTTTATAACGTATTGGGTTGGCCCAAAAGTTCATTCGGGTTTTTCCATCAGATGTTACAAAAAATCAGGAACGAACTTTTTGGCCAATCCAATATCACCTCCTTATTTTAGGCACAATATTGTTTTGGGCAGTGTGTTTAGCTAACTTTCAGATGTTTGTCTTTTGAAATAAAAATAATAAGAAACAAAATGAAGTTTAGTTATTTATTAAGAGAAAGTGAATGTCACTTTATTATAGTTGACATTAATAAAAACCAAGTACCGTGTTAGAAAAGTTACTGTCTCAGGACTCTTTATTTACCTATTTTAAGTGGAATTGTAAGATCATCTTGATATATATATGTATGTTTTTTTTTTTCTAAAGGGTAATATTTTAAATCTACGACTTGATGGGGTTAAGCTAGGCTTGAAGTGTCCTGTGTTTTTACGATCTGAAACACACGGTTTGGGATCTGTGGACAGGTATCCTGATGATGACAGCTCATGATTTCTGAGCCATGATGAGAATAATGCATTGGCTGGAATACTTGGAAATGGTGGTGGTTTAATTCCCACTATTAAGTTTATGATGTTGTCCAGGGTTAGAACTTATGCCTATAATGGCAGCAATATCTCATGTTTACAAGGCACTTTCCTCATGAAGGGTCCCAGAGTGCCTTTTGAGCATATGTTTACCGGAATGACTATTCTCTGTGATGCAGCCATTTCTTCAGAGAGCAGCAACACCCATAAGGTCACAGCTGTGTGGTACCCACCAAGACAAGGGTGATGATAACAGTCACTCAGGCCTTAATTTTAAAGCAACATAATCTACTCACCCAATGTGACTGGCATACCAATATTAATATCCTTCAAAAGGTTTTGAGAGAGGCTGTGATGATTATGAAATCGTCTTTGACTGTTATATGGCTCTTGATAGAACACTGTCTCTTAACATCTTGCCAACTTAGTATTTGTATTTTCAGAGGCAATATTTCTCTCTTCTGACTTAATAAAAAAAGTAGATATCGTATGTCCCCTCTATTACCCAGGTGTTCTTTGGAAATATCTAATTTCTGTATTGCCTTTGTGTTTGAGTGGGTTTCCTCACTAGGAAATAATTGTCATGTCCAGGAAGGATACCAGAGAGATTTTAAAACTCCTCCCAGATATCTGCCTTCGTAAAGGCAAATACAAATAAAAAATAAGAGGCTTAATTCTACCTGTTGAAAATAAAGAGACTCGTCTTCTTCCTTTTCTTAAAGGATTTATTTTAGAAAATGTGTAATTTCCAGTTCCTTCCCTGTCCCTTTGAAATGCACGTAAACCCTTTTTAAAGCTAAATGCATCTCCTATCAGTTTCTTTTTTGACCCACGAATGTCTTTCGCAAGGACCTTGGAAACAATTCTTGGAAATATCATCATCAAGGAAGTTGGTGCCCCGAATTTCCCAGTTTCTGTGGGAGGCTGGAGGCCCACTTCAGAGGGTACCTGCCTCCAAACCCACCTCACAGCATAAAGATATGAGCAAATTACTTTTCCTTTGGATAAAACCATCTAGCTAACACAGGGGGTCACCTCCATTACCGGATGAATCTAAGACGAACTGTGTGTGACAAATGGTGCTGTCAAGTCCTCTTACCTGAGGACTAGTTACTTCTTTTGAGAACATGTATGTAATGGGTTGTGGCTGTTTGGCTACATAAAAAGGGTGAGATTTCTTTCTGTCTTTGCAATCTCTTAGTGGATTAGTGTGCTTCACATTCTGGTTTAATGTTTATTCGGTAATAAAACTGATTTCTTTTTCATTTACCTTTGCTGAGAGCTTTTCTAGGTTGGCAGGAGATTTTGTTTTTAATTCTATTTCCCCAACATCGTCCTTTGTGGCAGTGCCATTGGGCGATTAGTAAAGTTTTATTAAAATAGCCTAGGCACAGCTGTTAGAATTACTCGTGTCATGGAAAATTAGTAGCTAAACTTGCTGGGGACTGTTTTATGTGCTTAATATATTTTTCTTCTAATTCTGTGAGAAAACCTGAGAGAGGTCAGTTTAATTTTCTCGTGCATTTTAAAAGATAAAAAGGTAACCATTTAAACAATAATACATTAGTTATCATTATACACAAGTTATATATTTTATAAAATACCATGCAGGGCTAGTGTGGAAATTTCCTAAATTTCACTTCTGAGTATCTTTTTCTTTTTTAAAAAAATTGAAATGCAGTTGATTTACAGTGTTGTGTTAGTTTCAGGTGCACAGCAAAGTGATTCAGTTTATATAAATATATATATATATAATATACTTTTTCAGATTTTTTTCCATTATAGGTTATTATAAGATATTGAATATGTATCTTGTCCTATACAGTAGGTCCTTGTTGTTTCTCTATTTTATATATAGTAGTGTGTATCTGTTAATCCCAAACTCCTAATTTATACCCCTGCCCCCACTGTTTCCCCTTTGGTAACCATATATTTCTTTTCTGTCTGTGAGTCTATTTCTGTTTTGTAAATAAGTTCATTTGTATCCTTTTTTTAAGATCCACATATAAGTCAAATCATATGATATTTGTTTGTCTCTGTCTGATTGACTTCACTTAGTGTGCCAATCTCTAGGTCCATTCATGTTGCTGCAAATGGCATTATTTCATTCTTTTTTTATGGCTGAGTAATATTCTATTCAAGTGTCTTTGATTCAGCCTTTGACTCTTTCTCTGGTCACCTGCCTCCAAGCCTTAACACTTGATTGGAATTCTTTTCTTCCTCCCTTCCTCATTGATTTTGGGGGAAGTCACCTAGATGGGAAGAGTAGAAGGAGGGGCAGAGGCTACATGCCTGTAGGCTCTACTGTTGCTTGATGGCTATGCAATATGCTATGTCATTAGACCAGCGTAAGGCTAAAGGCTACCTAAAGGAGATTCCTCCTGATCTTATGCCAGCAGCACTTGGGCAGGATAAGCACACCTCTTTTTATTTAAATTTTTTTCTTTTGCCATGTTAAAATCCTTAATTAAAAAATTTTCAAATCTTTTCCAATAACTTTTAGACTTCCATTTTTCATTAACATTTACTAGGATTTAAATAATAATCTATACAATATAGTCAGCACAGAGCACATGGGAGGGGTTCAGCGTTAGCTGTTATTTATTATTATGGGCCAAACAATTGGGGACGTAGGGGTGGAGGGAAGACAGGGGGGCACAGAGTGACCTTAAATGACCTGCTGTTATATCACTTTTATGTAAACTTAAGAACAATTCTACAATCCCCCTCTGAGTCTGTGTCCTCATTTTCTGGGTACAGATGATGCTAGGTGACATATTAAAATCGACAACAGTTGAGGGGAAGGTCAGAAAGCAGAATGGCAGAGTTGAGTTCCCAGAGTGGGCTTCGGTGGGCTTCCCGCTAGCTTTCTGGATAAATCCCAGGCACAAAGGTCCAGGGAAGTATGTGATTCAAGCTTCCTCCTCAGCCGAGTCCGCTGACTCACACACAGGTTTTTACCACCAGTGCTTGAGGCACTTAATAGTGCCCCTCAGCACTGGTCCTCAAATGAACTTCATCAGAACGGTGCAGACTTCCAGTTATAGACGATGTAATGGGGATGTATGGGGATGTAAGGTACAGCATGTATGGGGATGTAAGGTACAGCATGATGGCTGTGAGTTAACAGTACCTACTGTACACTTGAAAGTTGCCAAGAAATCTTAAACATTCTCAACACACACACACACACACCACGCAAATGGTAACTGTGAGGTAATGAATTTGTTAATTGACCTTACTGTGGTTATCAGTTTGCAATATATAGGTATATCAAATCATCACATTGTATAACTTATACAGTGTTATATGTCAAATATGTCTCAATAAAGCTGGAAAAAAAAAAAAAAAGAATTACCTGGGGGGAGGTTGCCAAGCTGATGAAATCAGAATCATCAGGGCTGGGGCTTAGATATTTGCATTTGAAAACTGTCTCAGTGATTCTTATGTTCTTTGTATTTGAAAATTACTTTTTTCTTTTATTTTTTTTCCAGTAGAGGTAGGCAACTAAGGTGAGCCAGCTCTCCACATTAATCTCAGTCTGGTTTCCTTCTGCTGTTCGGTATCCCTTTTCTCACCACTCATTGGCATTTGTACTTAAATGTATGAACTAATTCTAAAATCAGCTTCAGCTCATTTAGCAATTTTGCTGTTAAATTTTTTTAATTGAGGTATAGTTGACTGACAATATTACATTATTAGTTTCAGGTGTACAACATAGTGGTTCAAATTTTTCTAGATTATACTTCATTTAAAGTTATTATAAAATATTGGCTGTTTTCCCTGTGCTGTACAATATATTTTTGTAGCTTATTTATTTTACACAGTTAGTTTGTATCTCCTAATCCCTACCGCTATTTCACCCCTCCATGCTTCCCTCTCCCTACTGGTAACTACTAATTTGTTCTCTATATCCGTGAGTCTGTTTCTGTTTTGTTAAATTCATTAGTTTTGTTTTTTAGATTCCACACATAAATGATGATATAGAGTCAAGCATTGTATAGGATTCATTCTTAGGTCAAAAGTCTGTCTTACATTTGAATGCACTTCTTTTTGTGCTGTGTTATCACCCAGTCCAGGCACCCGCCCCCAACCCTTTCAGCTTGTTTCAGGTGTAGAACAAGAAACTGCATTCCTGAGACCCGCCTTTGCAAATATATTTGTAGCTCTACAGTGGTAGCACTGGCATGAGGCTAAACGTTAAAAATGGAATTTTCTCGGTGAAGCAAGCAAGCAGGGGATTTTTCATTTTATCCATCATTCGCCACTACCACAGCAGTTTCTCACAATCCCTCCCTAATTGTTTAACACAAAAGATGAAGATGGGAAAGTGTGTGAGGCATTGATGCCACAGTTAGAGAGTTCAATATATTGAACAGAAGCAGAGCGATTTCATTTTCCAAACAGCAGCAGCAGCCAGCCCTGACCAGACAGCTCTCCTGATTTGATGGCAGTAGCAGGGAGAGAGTCTGCCTAGTTCCTGAGGTGACTGCCACAGAAGGAGGCTGGAGAGAGGCTGGCCTGGTCTGCGTGTGTTCCGACACATTGAGAAAACATTACTCCATAAAGTAAGTTTATTTCTGATATCATTTGGTTTGTTCAGGATCATTCCTTTGCTTCACGCTTGAAGACAGATAAACACAAGTGTGGAGAGTAATACTAAGAAGTACTGTTTATTGAGGGGCCGTATTGTGCCAGGACTACACAAGGAGGAATAGGATACAGCCTCGTGGAGATTCTGGCAGAAGCTACTTCATGACGTTTTAAACATGAAATGAGACAATGAAAGTGAGATGTTTAACGTAGTACCTGACACAAAGAAAGCGTTCAATAAAAGCCAGCTATTTGGTTTTATTATTGATGCTTTGAGAAGCAGCCTAGTGTGGTAAGGTTAAGAGTGCAAGCTCTGACTCTAGCCTGCCTGGGCTTAAATCTTGGCAAGTGAAAGTCACTGGGCCTCAGTTTCCTTATTTGCAAAATGGGAATAATAATACTGTTTACATCATGAGACTGTTAGAAGGACTAGCTGTGTTTAGAACAGTGCCTGGTATGTATTGCAGCATAGAGTTTGTCATGTAAAAAATGATCTAGGGCTTCCCTGGTGGCGCAGTGGTTGAGGGTCCACCTGCCGATGCAGGGGACACGGGTTCATGCCCCGGCCCGGGAAGATCCCACATGCCACGGAGCGGCTAGGCCCGTAAGCCATGGCCGCTGAGCCTGCGTGTCTGGAGCCTGTGCTCCACAACGGGAGACGCCACAACAGTGAGAGGCCCACGTACAGCAAAAAAAAAAAAAAAAAAAAAGATCTGTTTTAAAACATGATCTGACTGGCCCAGACACGTGGTTTATAAGTGCTAGAGGCACAACTTGAACTGTAATCCTCCTGCTTCCTAAGCTCACACTGTCTCCAGAAGCAGGGCTGCCATTCCAGCAAACAAAAAAGCATTTCTAAATTCCATTAGTGTTTCTTTTCTTTTATCCCACATTTGATTTCTTTGACTTATTAGCCAGAGAAATTACTGGATTACCTTCATGAGAGGTTTTGTCCACAACATCTGACTAGGCCATCACTTGATTTATTTGAGGGTGAGCCTGAGTTTTTATCATCATTGTGGTGGTTATTATGACTATTTTTAGAACTTGGTTGTATGGGCCTCTAAAAAACAAACTTAATTTGTTTTTTTGGTTTTTTTTGCTGTACGTGGGCCTCTCACTGCTGTGGCCTCTCCCGTTGCGGAGCACAGGCTCTGGACGCGCAGGCTCAGCGGCCATGGCTCACGGGCCCAGCCGCTCCGCGGCATGTGGGATCCTCTGGGACCAGGGCATGAACCCACGTCCCTCGCATCGGCAGGCAGACTCTCAACCACTGTGCCACCAGGGAAGCCCCCAAACTTAAAATTTTTATTGCTAAATGATAAATCTTTTGAGGGGGCAAACTGAAAATTAGTAAAGTAAATTGAGAGATATTTATTTTTTATTTTAATAATTTATTTTTACTCTTTTATAAGCATATTTTATGACAGTTGAGCATTATTTAATACTTTGTATTTCTATGCAAATTTTCGGAAATTAGAATATTAGGAAAGGTCTAAGAGAGGTTTACCCTTTTTTGGTCAGTTTCTATTTGATGAAGGGATTGGAGAAGAAGGACTTAATGGCTTTGAGGACAAGTTAGGTTATAATAAACTCATATGACAAGCTAGAAAATTGGAAAGAGCAGTTCATTCATACACCCAAGATTGGGGTGACCTCAAAGTGCAGATGCCAAGCTTGGTGAGGACCACGTTACCACGTTATCAAGGCATGGCTCTGTCCACAGGGACGCCGTGGGAACTGAGGTTATGTAAAGCAATACATCCGTGTTGGGGGCTGTTAGCACCACCTAGGAGAAGTAAGGCTACTTACTCATTGGTTTCTCTCATCCTATTAAACACCTAAAACCTGGGCTTCAGAAGTGAATTATTTTTTTCCTCATAATGGTAAGGCCATGAGGTAGCTTAGCTACCAACTTCCTCCTCACATCCCATTCTTTGTAATGGATAATGATAGGTCTTAAGTCTTATGTAAAGTCTACCCAAACACGATTTAAGATAAGGCTCTTAACCTCACTCTCTCCCAACTAGATAATTCCCCCCAAGTCCCTACTGTAAGGAAATTCCTGAGCTGCCACTGTTTCTCACTGTTAGAGCATTTCTGTAGAAATTCAGCTTGCAGAAGGGATCTAACTTTGGTCTCTATTATTTAAGACACTGTAATCTGATCTTTTATGGTGTTTTCCTACCCGTCTATTTTGTAAGCTAAAGTTTCGCCTCCCAGTTACTCTGGAACATGTAGGTATTGATGAATTTGAGCTGATATTTTTTTGGAACATTGCTGCTTTATTACAAAGCTCCTGGATTTCTCCGCTTTTGTCAGCTCTTGGGTGAGCCTTGGTGATAGAGTTATGTTAACAGAATTAACTGCCCTAACTCTTTGCTTATGAGGAAAGTAAATTTCAGTGATAGATCAATTAAGCAGATGTATTGATTTGTTGTGAATGTTACTTTAGTCTTCTTTTCTCATATTAAGACATTGTATAGATTCAAAAATATATAGGTTATCAAAATTTTACTTTCCATAGATTATTATCTCCATCTCCTCCACCCCTGTCCTTGGCTCTGTATTTGTCCTTCTAAGTTAAAATGCACACATATACTATTTTACTTGCAGAGTTAGAGATAAGATATCCATATATATTTTCTATCTCTACCTCCAGTCTTTTTTTGAGCCTAAAATTCAGCCTCATTTATCACTCATAAAGGTACTTTGAATAAAAGGGGCATATAGTATAAATGCCAACAGTGTGTCATTTCACTACACCTGTAATGAAGTTATTGCTAATAGTTCTGTCTATCATCCATCCATCCACCTATCTATCAAGTGTGAAAAAGATAGCAAAAAATTTATAAGAAGTCATCTTTGTTACTTTTAGAATTCTGTCTCATCATAAAATCTTATAAGAGGTTGAGACAGCTTAGAGCAAGTGAAACATCAGTGAAGGATGCTATATTAATGGTTGTAGGGACAATGAAAATGATGTGTCTGAATGAGGAATAAATTGGTTGACTTTGGTGGTGCATAAATTCTATCAGGCCATTTGGACACACTTTAATAACCTTTGTTTCGTTGCATGAAATGCTTACCCATTAGCTGGAAAGAGTGGCAGTGTCTCTGAGAAGGAAGAAACAGCTACAAGAGTAAACTACAGAATGTGCAGAGATCAGATTAACCCACCAAACTGAGTCAGTAAGATTTTGAGGAAGAGAAAACATGGGGTACAAAGCAATGTATTGCTGGTGAAGTCTGGTGCAGAACTGGTCTAATATCCTGGTTTGGCATCTCTACCAACTGAAGTCCTCTTATTTTAGGTCTGGTTAGTGTATTAATTTTCTATTGCTGTGTAACAAACTACCACAGATTTAGTGGCTTAAAAGAGCACACATTTATCGTCTCACAGTTTCTGTGGGTTGGGAGTCTAGGCAAGACCTAGCTGGGTCCTAAGGAATAATACAATCAGAGTGTTGGCCAGGGCAATGGATCATTTTCCAAGCTCACTCAGGAAACTGACAAATTTCACTTCTTGCAATTGGAAGACTGAGAGCTCCACCATGTTGCTGGCTGTTGCTGAGATGACCACAGCTCCTGGAGCCCTTATAGTTCCCTGCCACACTATTTGTATGGGATTTCTCACAACATGGCAGTTCGCATCTTCAAAACCAGCTAGAGACAGAGAAAGCAGCAAGTCTGTTAGCAAGATGGAATTTGATGTAACGTAATCTCTGGAGTGACATCACATCCCCTTTGCCGTAGTCTGTTGGTGAGAAGCAGGTCACAGGTCCTGTCCACACTCAAATGGAGAGGGCAAGAAAACCAGGAAGCAGGATCATGGGGTCACCTTGAAGTCTGTCTGGCATATTTAGTCAGGACATGTTGAGTCACACAGAGAAGTGGAAATCACCCCCTGTGTAGGGCATAAAATATCTCCAAGACAGTGATCTATATGCAAAGTCACTTGCCTAGGGAAGGAAGAGGAAAGCCCTCTTTGGGGGCGGGGCTGTAGAGGAGGCAGCTACTCTTTAGCTTTTCATGCTTTAATACCTGAATTTATTATTATCAGTTGCTATGTTTATGTTTACAGGTTTCATTGAGTGAGAGAGTGGTAATGAACTAAAAGCTGCCTTAGACAGCTTCTATATATTTGAGATTTTCTTAGAGGAAGGAGAACAGGGTTTTGTTCTGGTTTCTTTTTAGGTTTATCAAGGCGACTGGTATTCTCTAGCAGGCAGTGTAATTCTTACCTAGTTACTGGAAAGAATCGATGTACAGTGATCTCCTCAGATGTAACCACTGCCACTTTGGCTAACATCTTTTGCAGAACCTTTGGCTAACATCTTTTGCAGAACCTTTGGTATACTTTGTTTTGTTTTTGTTTTCTTAAAAATAAAGGTAATCATTTGCAATCAAAGGTAGTAAATTTATTGACCCTAGGAACAAGGAAGCTTTTACTGACTGATGTTTAGTCTGGTGATGATTTATAGCCAAGATGGTGATTATTTAGCTACTTAAGGATCTGAGAGTGGTTTATTGCCCACTGAGGGCCTGGCTTATATAATGTCGCTCCTAACTATGTTTTGATGGTTTTTCTTTCATAACAATTAATCACATTTTTTCCTCCCCATTCTTAGTTGCCCCATTCCCTGTCATTTGTTCTCCAAATTGCTTTTGGGCACTCCTCAATGCTTCTGTTACCACATCTACAGACCTAATATGAATAGCACACTCTGCTTGGAACGTGAGCACTAATTGAATTTGCTTACATTCAGTGATTTTAATGGGGCTCTGGAGGGTTGTTTAATGACAACTTTTATATGGAAGACACTGAAAAAATTAACATGTTACATTTAGTAAATTGGCAATTACTTAGCTCCATTATATCAAAACCAGTCACCTACATTTATTAATATTATATTCAAAAAGCACAGCTTTAATGCTAGGCTCCAGGTGTCTGTTTCCATGGGGCAGTGTTTACGTCAGCATTGTATTTCCACCCACCCACCACCAAAAATGTAGTGACTGAATTCTTAAGTGGAAAAACTCTAAAATGCAGCAACTACTGTAACTCACTTCACCCTTCTTTTCTGACAGACCCCTCCAAAGTGGTCTCATTGAAAGCTGATCTATCCCCAATTACAGAAATGATTGTTGGTTGTCTCAGCTCATCTTTGGGCCACATTCTTCTCACCAGTAATGTTTAGGAAAAGGTACTGAGATGTGAGATGAAGTCTGCATGTAGGCTTTTGGGAAAATTTATTTTGCTGTTGTAAAGAGGCATAGGAAGAAACAGTCCCTTTTTTTCTTTTTGAAGTTGTATCTACATATGACATCTGGAACTCTGGCAGCCATCCTGAGGCCACGAGGGCAGTTGACATACTTAAGATGTCAGAGTGGAGGCAGGGAAGGAAATGGAATATCTATGACATCATTTAACTTCTGAGTTAGCCTATCCCGAGATGCCCCACCTTGACATCTTAATATCTAAGATAAATATATTTATTATTTAAGCCATCCCAGTCATTATTTATTTCCTTCCTCCCTCCCTCCCATCCTCCTTCCATTCCTGCTACCATGCCTCCTGCTTTCTCTCTCTCCTTTCTGTCTTTCTGTCAACTAAAGGCATCGTGATTGAGTCACAAAAGTGTCTGGGAATCAGATTATAAAAGTAAGTATCTTATCAAACTTTCCACCTTCCTTCTGCTTTTCTCACTGATTATGTCAGTGAGGATTTGTTCATGCTTGTTTATGGAATGGGTGAAGGGGCTACCGCCTACTTTATATTATTGTGAGAATGACAATAATCAGGGCAAAACATAAGCCTAGTACTCAATAAATGGCAGCTACAATAGTTATATTAAAAAACAAATAAACAAAAAATCTAGGACCTGGAAACTTCTACTCATTGCTTATCTTTAGATCAATAGAAGCTAGAAAATTCTCATTGCTTATTTTTAGGTCCATTGTCATAGCCACTGCCCCTCAAGTTTTTAATATGTGAATAAGACTAAGTGGGAAAGACCAAATGTATCCACTGCCTGTATCTACCAAGCAGCTATTTATCTACTGAATGGATTTAGAATCAGCTCTTTTTTGGAAAAAAGTTTCACAGAGTTTTTTTTTTTTTTTTTTTTTTCAAACTCTGACATAGGCTTAATTAGCTACCAAAGCCCAATTTAGAGCCAGTAAGTCTGGGATCCATTTCTGCTCCTTCTTATGGATCAAGGGCAGGTCGCTTTCTAAACTCTGGGTTTTGGATTCCTGTCTAGAAAATGAAGACTACATCAGTGTTTCCCTGATACTAAAAATCACTTTTTCAGTTTGGGGTAGTGGTGGGATTGTGGCATCCAGCTTGTCTACTTACAAACTGTGTAATCCTGGGCATATCAGCTAACTTCGCTGAACTTCAGAGTCCTTGTTTATAAAATGGAAATAATGCCTCACAAGACTGTGGTGAGTGAGAATCAAATATAATGTGTATGTGAAAATGCTCTTATGAATAACAACGTGCTATATATATGTGAGGTGAGAATGTGTTAGGATTATCATCAAAGACCCTCTTTTGTAGTTCCTTGTGAAGCCTGTACTGTCTTTTTAGCTTGCTTTGTTACTCATTATCTCACAATTGGAGTTTTCCAGAGGCTCCATAGTTGATGATACCATGACAGATTGAATATAGAAGCAGATATGAGACTTCTTTCTTTTTTATGCAAGCAAATTTTTAATAACAAAGATACTATTTTTAACATGGGCAAACATACTTGGCTAAGTTCAGATCTTAACCAAAAAAAGTATCTAGCCCAACAGTGCAACCATACAGCTTCGTACAGAACATTCCATAGATCAACACAAAATACATCTGAGCACAAAAATAAAAAATATTTAAAGAGAATCTCTAAGGAGTATTTTATTTCTGCAAAGCAGACATATAGTACTGATTAAATATCTACAAGTGCTTTTCCTTTACAAAAATACATATATTCTTAATAGACTAAGTCATTAATAAAGACCTGGTAATCTTTCACTTCAATTTGAACGATTTATAAGCTAAATCTGACAACCACAAAAAGGTTTTTATCTGTATTAAGATGTTACCACTCTTGACCAAAAAAAAGCTTAAAATATTTTATATTTCAAAAGAAAATTGGCAACATAACTGTACAATATAGTCTATGATGGTTTTAGTTAGTGTGAGGGCTACTCTGTTAAAAATTGGTACTTGCTGTTGTGTTGCCAGATGCAGAAATGCAGCAGAACACTGGTGCTCCCTCACAAACTCTTGTCGACCACAGCTTCATAAGGACACTTGGGCCCCCATCCCCATTCAAAAAAATACAGCAGAAGAAAACCAACCCCAAACAATGTTATGCTGATCCCATTCCATTTCTAATGTGCAGAACTCCTGCTCTTCTGGACTGATGTGAAGTCCACGGATACATAATCTATTCACTATCTCTGCATTGCCCAGAAATATTTAATCTTCAGTTTGTACTAGATTAGTCTCTTTTTTTTTTGGAATAATGAATGTTTTTATTTATTTATTTAATACATCTTTATTGGCGTATAATTGCTTCACAATACTATGTTAGTTTCTGTTGTACAACAAAGTGAATCAGTCATATGCATACATACATCCCCATATCCCTTTCCTCTTGAGCCTCCCTCCCACCCTCCCTATCCCACCCATTCCAGGTGGTCACAAAGCACTGAGCTGATCTCCCTGTGCTATGCTCCTGTTTCCCACTAGCTGTCTATTTTACGTTTGGTAGTGTATATATGTCAGTGCTACTCTTTACTTCGTCCCAGCTTACCCTTCCCCCTCCCCGTGTCCTCAAGCACATTCTCTATGTCTATATTCCTGTCCTGCCACTAGGTTCATCTGTACCATTTTATTTTTTTTAGATTCCATATATATGTGTTAGCATACGGTATTTGTTTTTCTCTTTCGGACTTACTTCACTCTGCATGACAGACTCTAGGTCCATCCACCTCACTACAAATAACTCAACTTCGTTCCTTTTTGTGGCTGTGTAATATTCCATTGTATATATGTGCCACATCTTCTTTATCCATTCATCTGTCGATGGACACTTAGGTTGCTTCCATGTCCTGGCTATTGTAAATAGAGCTGCAATGAACATTGTGGTACATGACTCTTTTTGAATTATGGTTTTCTCAGGGTATATGCCCAGTAGTGGGATTGCTGGGTCATATGGTAGTTCTATTTGTAGTTTTTTAAAGAACCTCCATACTGTTCTCCATAGTGGTTGTATCAGTTTACATTCCCACCAGCAGTGCAGGAGGGTTCCCTTTTCACCACACGCTTTCCAGCATTTATTGTTTGTAGATTTTTTGATAATGGCCATTAGGACTGGTGTGAGGTGGTACTTCATTGTAGTTTTGATTTGCATTTCTCTAATAATTAGTGATGTTGAGCATCTTTTCATGTGCCTTTGGCCGCCTGTATGTCGTCTTTGGTGAAATGTCTTTAGGTCTTCTGCCTATTTTTGGATTGGGTTGTTTGTTTTTTTGATATTGAGCTGCATGAGCTGCTTGTATATTTTGGAGATTAAGCCTTTGTCCATTGTTTCATTTGCAAATATTTTCACCTGTTCTGAGGGTTGTCTTTTCATCTTGTTTATGGTTTCCTTTGCTGTGCAAAAGCTTTTAAGTTTCATTCTGTCCCATTTGTTTATTTTTGTTTTTATTTTCATTACTCTAGGAGGTGGGTCAAAAAAGATCTTGCTGTGGTTTATGTCAAAGAGTGTTTTTCCTGTTTTCCTCTAAGAGTTTTATAGTGTCTAGTCTTACATTTAGGTCTTTAATCCATTTGGTGTTTATTTTTGTGTATGGTGTTAGGGAGTGTTCTAATTTCATTCTTTTACATTTAGCTGTGCAGTTTTCCTAGCACCACTTATTGAAGAGGCTGTCTTTTCTCCATTGTATGTTCTTGTCTCCTTTGTCGTAAATTAGGTGACCACATGTGTGTGGGTTTATCTCTGGCCTTTCTATCCTGTACCATTGATCTATACTTCTGTTTTGTGTCAGTACCATACTGTCTTGATTACTGTAGCTTTGTATTATAGTTTGAAGTCAGGGAGCCTGATTTCTCCAGCTCCATTTTTCTTTCTCAAGATTGCTTTGGCTATTCGGGGTCTTTTGTGTTTCCATACGAATTAAAAAAAAATTTTGTTCTAATTCTGTGAAGAGTGCCATTGGTAGTTTGATAGGGATTGCATTCAATCTGTAGATTCCTTTGGGTAGTATAGTCATTTTCACAATATTGATTCTTCCAATCCAAGAACGTGGTATATTTCTCCATCTGTTTATGTCATCTTTGATTTCTTTCACCAGTGTTTTATAGTTTTCTGAGAACAAGTCTTTTGCCTCCTTAGGTAGGTTTATTCCTAGGTATTTTTTTCTTTTTGTTGCAATGGTAAATGGGAGTGTTTCCTTCATTTCTCTTTCTGACTTTTTGTTGTTGGTGAATAGGAATGCCAGAGATTTCTGTGCATTAACTTTGTATCCTGCAACCTTACCAAATTTGTTGATTAGTTCTAGTAGTTTTCTGGTGGCATCTTTAGAATTTTTTATGTATAGTATAATGTAATCTGCTGACAGTGACTGTTTTACTTTACTTCTTCTTTTCTGATTTGTATTCCTCTATTTCTTTTCTTCTCTGATTGCCGTGTCTAGGACTTCTAAAACTATGTTGAATAATAGTGGCAAGAGTGGACATCCTTGTCTTGCTCATGATCTTAGTGGAAATGCTTTCAGTTTTTCACCATTGAGTATGATGCTTGCTGTGGGTTTGTCATGTATGGCCTTTATTATGTTGAGGTAGGTTCCCTCTATGCCCATTTTCTGGAGAGTTTTTATCATAAATGGGTGTTGAATTTTGTCAAAAGCTTTTTCTGCATCTATTGAGACGATCATATGGTTTTTATTCCTTAACTTGTTATTATGGTGTATCACATTGATTGATTTTTGTATATTGAAGAATCCTTGCATCCCTGGGATAAATCCCATTTGATCCTTGCATCTATGTTCATCAGTGATATTGGTCTATAATTTTCTTTTTTTGTGATGTCTTTCTCTGGTTTTGGTATCAGGGTGATGTTGGCTTTGTAGAATGAATTTGGGAGTGTTTTTCCCTCTGCAATTTTTTGGAAGAGTTTGAGAAGGATAGGTGTTAGCTCTTCTCTAAATATTTGATAGATTTCACTGTGAAGCCATCTGGTCCTTGACCTTTGTTTGCTGGAAGATTTTTAATTACAGTTTCAATTTCATTACTTGTTATAGGTCTGTTTATATTTTCTAATTCTTCCTGGCTAAGTCTTGGAAAATTGTACCTTTCCAAGAATTTGTCCATTTCTTCATGGTTGTCCATTTTATTGGCATATAGTTGTTTGTAGTAGTCTTTTATAATCCTTTGTATTTCTGTGGTGTCAGTTGTGATTACTCCTTTTTCATTTCTAAGTTTATTGATATGTGTCCTCTCCCTGTTTTGCTTGATGAGTCTGAGTAAGGCTTTATCAATTTTGTTTATCTTCTCGAAGAACCAGCTTTTAGTTTTATTGATCTTTGCTATTGTTTTTTTCATTTCTGTTTCATTTATTTCTGCTCTTATCTTTATGATTTCTTTCTTTTTACTGACTTTGGGTTTTCTTTGTTCTTCTTTCTCTAGTTGCTTTAGGTGTAGGGTTAGATTGGTTTTTTTTTTTTTTGTTGTTTTGTTTTTTTTTTGCAGTATGCAGGCCTGTCACTGCTGTGGCCTCTCCCGTTGCGGAGCACAGGCTCCAGATGTGCAGGCTCAGCAGCCGTGGCTCACGGGCCCAGCCGCTCCACAGCATGTGGGATCTTCCCGGACCAGGGCTCGAACCCATGTCCCCTGCATTGGCAGGTGGACTCTCAACCACTGCGCCACCAGGGAAGCCCTAGATTGTTTATTTGAGACTTCTGTTGTTTCTTGAGGTAGGATTGTATTGCTGTAAAATTCCCTCTTAGAACTACTTTTGCTAAATCCCATAGGTTTTGGGTCATCATGTTTTCATTGTCATTTGTTTCTGTGTATTTTTTGATTTCCTCTCTGATTTCTTCAATGATCTCTTGATTATTTAGTAGTGTATTGTTTAGCCTCCATGTGTTTATGTTTTTTACAGTTTTTTTCCTGTAATTGATTTCCAGTCTCATAGCATTGTGGTCAGAAAAGATGCTTGATACGATTTCCATTTTCTTAAATTTTCCAAGGCTTGATTTGTAACCCATGATGTGATCTATCCTGGAGAATGTTCCATGTGCACTTCAGAAGAAAGTGTATTCTGCCACTTTTGGGAGGAATGTCCTATAAATATCAGTTAAATCTCTCTGGTCTACTGTGTCTTTTAAAGCTTGTGTTTCCTTATTTATTTTCATTTTGGATGATCTGTCCATTGGTGTAAGTGGGGTGCTAAAGTCCCCTACTATTATTGTGTTACTGTCGATTTCCCCTTTCATGGTTGTTAGCGTTTGCCTTATGTATTGAGGTGCTCCTATGTTGGGAGCATAAACATTTATAATTGTTATATCTTCTTAGATTGATCTCTTGATCATTATGTAGTGTCCTTCCTTATCTCTTATAACAGTCTTTATTGTAAAGTCTATTTTATCTGATAGGAGTATTGCTACTCGAGCTTTCTTTTGATTTCCATTTGCATGGAATATCTTTTTCCATCCCTTCACTTTCAGTCTGTATGTGTCCCTAGGTCTGAAGTGGGTCTCTTGTAGACAACATATACATGGGTATTGTTTTTGTATCCATTCAGCCAGTCTGTCTCTTTTGGTTGGGGCATTTAATCCATTTACATTCAAGGTTATTATCAATATGTATGTTCCTATTACCATTTTCCTAATTGTTTGGGGTTTGTTTTTGTGGGTCTTTTTCTTCTCTTGTGTTTCCCGCCTAGAGAAATTTCTTTAGCGTTTGTTGTAAAGCTGGGTTGGTGGTGCTGAATTCTCTTAGCTTTTGCTTGTCTTGGAAGCTTTTGATTTCTCCGTCGAATCTGAATGCGATCCTTGCTGGGTAGAGTAATCTTTGTTGTAGGTTTTTCTTTTTCATCACTTTAAATATGTCCTGCCACTCCCTTCTGGCCTGCAGAGTTTCTGCCCAAAAAGCAGTTGATAACCTTATGGGGATTCCTTTGTATGTTATTTTTTGTTTTTCCCTTGCTGCTTTTAATATTTTTTCTTTGAATTTCATTTTTGTTAGTTTGATTAATATGTGTCTTGGCGTGTTTCTCCTAGGGTTTATCCTGTATGGTACTCTCTGTGTTTCCTGGACTTGGGTAACTATTTTCTCTCCCATGTTAGGGAAGTTTTCCACTATAATCTCTTCAAACATTTTCTCAGACCCTTTCTTTTTCTCTTTATCTTTTGTGATCCCTATAATTCAAATGTTGGTGTGTTTAGTGTTGCCCCAGAAGTCTCTGAGATTGTCTTCCATTCTTTTCATTGTTTTTTCTTTATTCTGCTCCTCAGCAGTTATTTCCACCATTTTGTCTTCCAGCTCACTTTTTCATTCTTCTGCCTCAGTTATCCTGTTATTGATTCCTTCTAGTATATTTTTACATTTCAGTTATTGTGTTATTCATCTCCGTTTGTTTGTTCTTTAGTTCTTCTAGATCTTTTTTAAACATTTCTTGTATTTTCTCACTCTGTGCCTTCATTCTATTTCTGAGATTCTGGATCATCTTTACTATCATTAATCTGAATTCTTTTTCAGGTAGACTGCCTATTTCCTCTTCATTTATTTGGTCTTGTTAGTTTTTTACTTTGCTCCTTCATCTTGCTCCTTCATAGTTTTTTGCCATCTCATTTTTCTTTTTTCTTTTGATGGGTGGGATTTTGTTCCTATCTTACTGGTTGTTTGGCCTGAGGCTTCCAACACTGCAATTTGTAGGCTATTAGGTAGAGCTGGGTCTTGGTGCTGAGATGAGGACCTCCAGGAGACCTCACTGTGATGGATATTCCCTGGGGTCTGAGGTTCTCTGTTAGTCCAGTGGTTTGGACTCAGAGCTCCCACTGCAGGAGCTTTGGCCTGACCCCTGGCTCTTGAACCAAGATCCTGCAACCTGTGCGCAGTGGCAAAAAACATAAAAAGGTGAACAATTACAAAGACTGAAAACTAAAATTAGACTAGGAAACTAACCGATATGTTAGAAAGAATATAAAAATAAAAATATAGATGAAACAACAACCGGAAGGTAAAACAGAACCACAATAGTAAAAAAGAGTAGAAGAAGAAAAAAATAAGGTGGAAAAGGCCTTGGCGGTGGAGAGTGGGGCCTAAGTAGGGGTGGGATTTGGGCAGTGGGCACAGCCTATGTTAGGACTCACAGGGCTGGAAAAGGCCCTGGGGGTGTGGGGGGTGGGCCTTAGGCTCAAGGGAACAGAATGGGCCAAGGCTTGCCTCTGGTCTCAGAGGGTGGGGGACCCCACTTGGGAGTCCACCTGGCTTTCTGGGCCCAAGTGGGTGGGGCAAATGCCCTCCTCTCCTCTCCCACTCCTCTGGTCCTGGAGGGCCCCTCCCACCTGCCTCTCTTGCTCTTCTCTGCTGCCAGGACCAGTGTAGCACAGAGGGGGCCTCTGAGGGCATAGGATCCATCCCGAGAGCCGGGCAGACTTCCCTGGCCGATTGGGCAGGAGAAACGCTCGGCATGCTCTCCCTGATCCGAGCCCCCAAGGGTCCTTCCATTCATGGAAGTCCCTCAGGGGCTCCGGTCCTGTCTAGCCTTCACTTCACCCCACTCAGTCTCCCCACATCCTACCAGTTCATTTGGGATTTCCTCCCTTCTCCTTGGGCATGGAGGTCCCCCACCAGCATCTGGCAGGCGCCCTAGTTGTGGGGAGACGTGAACTTCGCGTCTTCCCATGCCGCCATCTTGACTCCACCCTCTAGATTAGTTTCTTATTCCATGGAACCTGAAAGTTGGAAGAAAACTGGACGCAGTAATTAATGTTTCACTTGATTCTAGATTTAAAGATAATTAAAATTAAAAAGTATTTCTGAATAATGACTCAAGTTTTGAATCCTAGGAAAAGGGGCATAAAAAGTATTTGGACACTTTCTAATGAGCATCTAAAATAATTTATTTTTGTTTAATTTCATAACTTTGAAAAGGAAGTGTTTGAGCATGTTAATTCTATTTGAAAGTATAGTAAGGATAGCAAATAAACACAAAACCCTGTAATGTATATTTGAGTACATTTTAATGAACTTTCAATCTGAACTTTTTTCAACAGAATACTACTGAACTAGGTATATTAATTAAATCCAGAATTATTTGGTTATTTTGTGCTTTCAAAGGGTTTGAGTTTCTAGTATATTTAATATTTTTCAATTTTTATAAACCAGATCTGGCAGACATTTTATATTCCTTATTGTAGGGATAGATATATATCTCAAAATAATAGCGTTTCACATTTTTATGTTTCTAACCCAGAAAATTAAAGTTATGGCAAACTCACTCATTTTTGTAATTCCCACAAGCAATATCTATATCTCACTGGTACAGAGTATAGCCTGCTGGAAAATTCCTTATGGTATACCAGAGTATGTAATGGAGTGCATCCATCTTTATCCTATCCAAGGAGGTTTACCTAGTGACCTGTCAGGAAGACTTCATAATGTGAGCTTTACTTGAGGTGGCCCACAGCATGGGCTCCCCAAGAGATTGGTGTGAGGACAGGGCTTAACCTGGTCTATATGCTCTTCATCTGGGGCTTATCTTGCTGAATTTGGCTGTATGGCTAGATTCTAAAAGCAAAGTAATTGCTGAGAAACGAGACAAAGAATTACTTTTAAAAAACCACAGGCTTTTAGGAAAATTTTGCTTTTGAGTACAGAAAAAGCATTTACTTATGTGAGTCCAATAGAATGTACTGTTTTTTATACAAGTAAGCATGTTTGCATTTTTACCAAAGTCTGTCTTTAATAAAATTTCTCATATTACTAAGAACCCAGAAACTAAATAAGCATAATTTTAGTCTATATTGCCTCCATGGAATAAAAAGCTTCTCAAATTAGAATTTAAAATCTCAATTTCAGTTTTCTTTTCAAAGTATGTATTTCTCCCACTTTTCATCCAGAAGGAGGCTATTTGTTGTGTTAATCTCTTTTTCATCTTTGAGGATTTCCTAAGATCTGTCAGATGGTGCTGGAGAAACAAGAAATAGAGCTGAAAGGAAGTATGTTCTGATTATTGCAAGAAAAACCTGCACTTGATTGATGTTACCATGAAAATTAAGTTTAAAGTCTTTCTTTGGTGATATTTTAGCAATTACTCAAGGTTATTGCCTAATTATATAGAAGTAAATTGCAGTCTAAAAATTTCCAACCTCCAGACAGTTAAACTGTCTCTCTAACATGGTTATTAACAGTAAAATGTCTTTGGTGAATTATTTTCTTATGAAAATCTTTCAAAAAGAGATTACTGTAAGTTACAAGAGCCTATTTAGATACAAGACCATTGATAAGAGACAGGGACAGAAAACTCAAAATATATGCAGTAAATCTAAAACAGAAATGCACTTTAGCAATTAGGCACTTTCTCTTAAATAGTTCAATAAAGCTAAACAGTTCACAATATTATATAACATACTGTTCTTCCCTTAAAGAGTCATTTCAAGTTACATATAGTTGAGCAAACTCATTACATTTATAAAATGTGGCCTATTAATATGGGATAGATTTTTAATGAATAAAGAAATATACTTTTCTAAAAGTAGTTAAAAGACATCACCCCAACGTATCTGGACCCCAGACTGAATGACCTAATACTGCCTCATCAGTGAAACTTTTAGTTTATTTGTTTTTATACTTTAAAGCATAATCTGGAGAAAGGGCCATATTTGGATTTTTCTATTAACTAATGTAATTTCTTCAGTTAAAGTGATGTCTGTAAAGTACAGTCCTTCTTTAGATCCAAGGTTCCTTGACCCTTGTGCATCTATGATATCTAAAGCAGACAAAACAGATTACAAAATCTTTTATGGAAGTAAAGTTCTTTCAGTTTGTTGCTTAAGAAACAAGAGATTAAAGAAAAACTTAATTTAGTTTTATTCTCCAATTTTGCAGATTCAGATGATTATTCCTATAGGCTATTTGTCTAAGGAGTTTATCTTATTAGCACCCCAAGTTTGTAAAACTAACCACCTGTGTATTTTTGCCTTTAAATTTTTCTATACCTGGTTTCTTACAAATTCCACAACCTGACTAGGGATAATTAACTAGGGATTAGTGTATTACTAGATATGAAAATAGTACCATACTTAGAAAACCATAGTTGAGTATATGAAGAAGTCTGTGGTTCTAATAGTAATACCATGTTACTTAGGACCATCATAAAATGTGTACCTTTCCCCATGTAACTGATGCCCTTCTTTATGCAAGGTTTTCACATGTTTTGGCACATACTCCATTGCATTTCAATAAAAATGTTAATACATTAACATTAAATAGAGGAATTTTATATAAAACTATTCTCAATGCCATAAATGCTTCCTATATGTTTCCTTGGAAAATAGTGACATTACATAAGATGAGGCAGCAGGCCAAATTTAATAAGATCATGTATATAAAATTCATTTAAGGCTTTAAGTTTTGGCTGGGAACCCCAAAACATCCAGGTCTCATTTGTGGTTTCTTAAAACACACTCTCAATTCATTTTGAGTTAATTAAAATCAACTTCCATAAGTAATCAAGGACATTATCATAGCTCTGACCTTAAAGAACTTATGTATAAAAAAATAATCCCAGTTCCCCCTGATTACTACAGGATCTAAAATGAAATATCCTCAACCCATTAATTCTGGTTAAGCATATTTATCTATGACACTGCATTTTTTCTATTTTATACATATGGTATGGGAATGTGACAGGTTACTAACAGTTTTAATCTACAATTGCTTTGAGATTTTTGAAATCCATAAAATAGCTAATGTTATCTGCCCTAAACATCCTAATACTTAAATCATCATAACCTTCTGCATGCCACAATGACGCACACTTAAGGCCAACTGAAAAAAGGGAAACAGTGTACTCATTAGATAAAAGCCACAATATAACGATGCACCACGTTTCATGAAGCAGCACTGGCTCGTCATCAGGCCTTATGAAGGATTAACCTCACTTACTCATTAATTTTGTTAGAAGTAAATGTGATCAGCTGCCAACATTTCAAATGGTTGCGAATCTCACTTCAGCTCTCCAAGAAGTCACGTACATTTTCTGGAGGGTGAACAGGCCCTCCCTGTGCGACTGGTAGACAACACAGACAGATGACGCAAGATGCCTATAATTATAATGGACTTTAAAGTAAAGAACAGTTGGAATTCTTCCCCAAAGGACTTGCACACTCAAGAGTGAACTGTTTTGCACACAAAAAGCTTACTGAGAACAGGACAGTGGCTCAAGGACCACTTTTCTAAATATATTTCCCATACAAAATAATTCCAAGATATAATAATTATTAGTTCCTTGTACAGTACTCTATTTAAACAAGAATTAATCAAATAGTAAGTATGTGAAAACTGCAACACCACAAAGATTGAGGCATGTTACTAGTGTAATCAAACAATAGAACAGGCAAGCAAAATATTTAGAAGGCTGGATCATGGCTGCATATCTAACTGATTTCAAGCGTGACTTGTACACTGTGAGACAGCACAGATAACTTATGCAGATGGTTCAGTAGCAGAATGGCACTTGGTTTGCTCTTAATAGAAACAACATAAATGCAGCTGACAATTTAGAGACAGACAGTAGCCTTATTCGCATGCTGAAAATCTGGTTGTGTCCCTCTAGTCCACACACCGTTCACTGTGCAATCTGTTGATGAGTAAACACATAGTGCAGGATTCCTTCAGTGGGATCTAGGCCCCTTGGTCTAACCGAAATCAATTCTTGGTCGATACTGCAATACCATGGGGTATGACTGATACAAAGGGCAATCCTGAGGGCAGACTTGCGAAGCTGAGCAGTTCAGACACCGAAAGTTTTCGCCTCTTAGTCGCCATCTTGTCATGTCGATGAACTCCACAGTATGGTCCTTCCCCATAATTTCACCATTGCACAGCACATCCAACTCATAAGAACTTGGAAGTTTTAGTTTTAAACTTAGAAATTTTTTAATAGTTCCCACAGTTACACGTGTAGAAAACCAAATGAATTCCTTCATTAAACCTTTTACTGCATTGTCCCGATTGTCCATTATTTTGTAAACGATCTAGACATATAGCAATTTGTGGGTCAATTCTGTGATAGCCTTTTTTTTTTTTTTAATTTATTTAATTTACTATTTTTGGCTGTGTTGGGTCTTCGTCGCTTCGTGCAGGCTTTCTCTAGTTGCGGTGAGTGGGGGCTACTCTTCGAAGGTTCGGGGGCGTGGGCTTTTCACTGTGGTGGCTTCTCGTTGCGGAGCTCAGCTTCTAGGCACGTGGGCTTCAGAATTTGTGTCACATGGGCTTCAGTAGTTGTGGTTCGCGGGCTCTAGAGTGCAGGCTCAGTAGTTGTGGCACACGGGCTTAGTTGCTACATGGCATGGGGGATCTTCCTGGACCAGGGCTCAAACCCATGTCCCCTGCATTGGAAGCGGATTCTTAACCACTGCACCACCAGGGAAGCACTGTGATAGTCTTTATCATCTTGATTTTCATCACCTTCTTCGTCTACTTTAGGTTTGTCAACTTTTGAAGTATCATCTTGTCCATTTTCTTGAGGCTTGTTTTTCTTCCAAAATTCACTCTCAAGTTCTTGTTCTTGTAGTCCAGGGACCAACTTAAATATAATTTCCTCTAATGTGTTATCCAAGCTCAACCTTTCTGATGAGTTTGTCTCATGAACCTGGTTGCCACACCTTGGACAACCATTGCTATCTTCAAAGTGCTGGATGGTACAGGTCTTACAGAAGGTGTGGAGGCATTCCGTCACTGTAGTTGGCTTGATCAGATACCCTTTATAGATACAGCAGATGATGTAAGGATTGAAATCTTTTACCAAGTGTTTCCTTTGGGTAGCCATTTGTGGTTAGCTAGGACTGGCTCTAGTAGTTCAGGCAAACAGGGGTATTAAGTGGATGAGAGTTTGATCCCAGGAGTTCCCAACTGCATGTCCCGAGGCATTAGAACTAACATCCAGACTTCTCATGTAATCGCTGGTCATCACTCCTTTTGGTGGTTCTGCTTTTCCGTATCCTGGGGCTGCGGCCACCGCTGCTCCTCAACGCCAGCATGCCGGCCTCAGAGGGAAGGAAACAGAGAAATAGCACCTGCTGCGGCCTGGCCAGTCCCTGGGCCCCGTGGAGACTTGTATTTTCTAAATTTAATATTTACTTTATATTGGAGTAGAGTTGATTTACAATGTTGTGTCAGTTTCAGGTGTACAGCATAGTGATTCAGTTATACATATACATGTATCCATTCTTTTTCAGATTCTTTTCCCATATAAGTTATCACAGAATATTGAGCAGAGTTCCCTGTGCTATACAGTAGGTCCTTGTTGATTATCCATTTTACATATAGTAGTGTGTATATGTTAATCCCAAACTCCTAATTTATCCCCCCCATCATTCCCCTTAGGTAACCATAAGTTTGTTTTTGAACTCTGTGAGTCTGCTTCTGTTTTGCAAATAAACTCATTTTTGTCATTTTTTATTAGAGACTAGAATTCTAATAAGCCAGAGTCACAAAGAGATAAAGCAGTACCACTCTTCCCATTACATTTTTTTGGAAGAAAATATAGTTGTTTTCATGAAAATATGTCATTTATGTTAACATATATATTTGAATTATTTTAAAATGACAATATAATGCTTGAAATTTATTGGTTTAATTTTCAGTAAGGCAAGCATCCAGTGATATCCATATAAACACCCACATGGAACTCCACATAAACAAAGGATCTTTGAAGTTGCAGCAATCTTTAAGATTGTGAAGGAGTCCCAAGACCAGCATATTTGAGAATCACTGGTCTAGACTAGGCTCCTTTTCTCTGACTCTGGGAGAGCCCTGTGCTCCCTATGTCCTCTGCCTTCTAGGCTGAATTTCTTTGTCCACTACACTGATAGTTCCTACTTAATGGCCAGCTTCTAGTTTCTTTCTCTTTTTCTGTGACTCTTCCATGAACCCTTGTGGCGTGGATTTTGATCTCGGTTTTCCAGATCTCACATTCCTTCTTCTTTCTCTTCCTTGATGGGGGTCAGGAATTTCGGGTAAGTTCTCTTCCAGGCAATTTAACACAGTAGTAGACTTCTGTTTTGTTTTTTTCTGCCTCACATCCAAGCTCCCTTCCTGTTTTGGGGAATCCCATATTGTTGAATCTTGGTGGGAGACAGCTGCATCTCCCACTTCAGTAACTAACGGCAGCAAATACCCCTCCATACTCATGTTCCATTGGATACAGCCATGTGAACTGGGCTTGACTAACTGAAGGCCCTGCCTGGGGCTTTGACTCTGGAGTGGGTGATGGAAGGAGGAAGGATGGATTCAGACTTATTTGTGGCAGCATAAAGTATTCAGTGGTTAACAGGGGCCACACGCAGTGCCAGCAGTAGCAGTGTCCTGCGGTGATGTGGACAGTGCTGTTGGCAGTGAGGTTCTGCACAGCCTGGGAATCCTAATGCATCGATGCCTTTGTCTCCGCCCATTTTATGTGCTTTCTCCAGCTTTTCTGTCAATTCTGCAAGCTACCTGATTTCCTTTCAATATATTCCTTTTCTGCCTACGTTAGCCAGAGACCATTTCTATTTACAATCAATAATAGCTAACACTTCAATAGTGCTTTCTGTGTGCCAGGCACTGTTCTTAGTACTTTGCATGTATTAGCTCCTTTAATACTCACAGCAGTGCTGTAAGAAAGATACCATTATAAACCTCTTTCTACGTATGGGGAAAATATGATAGAGGTTAAATCCTGTTCCCCACATCACACAGCTAGTAAGTGGCCATGCCAGGCTGCAGGCCCAGGCAGACTGGCTCCAAGCCCAGGCTTTTATACTCTCTGTACCACTCTGGCTGAACACATACGTGACTGAGACAAAGATATAAGTCTAAATTACCACTGAGCAAGCAGTAGGGGCCAGTGCTACATGAAATCTGGGTCTTTCATCAGCTCTTACAAATATCCTTTTGACAAACAGGCGTGGGCCTTCATTTGCATATGAAGCCGAATTTAAAACAGTAATAGCAAATTAATTTGTGGTTAGCCATGGCAGGTATTTTTCTAAATATTTAAAATTTTCCTTTCTAGCTGGGCTTTATATGGATTATAACGAGAGTCTATTTAGGATCTGTCAAATAAGGTGGTAACATGCCCTGTACCTTTAAATATGTGTACATATGCATACATACACATATATATTAAATGTATGTTAACTGGCAGTTGCATGTAGTACTGATGGCTTGCTGGTGGTTGAAATGGAGAAATGACCAATGGTGTAATGTATCAGCACTTCAGTGTGTGCTCCTCTGGAACTCAGAATAATCTGAGTTGGTTAGATCCTCTCCACCTCCTTTCTCACATTCCTCCACTCTCCAGGGCTAAGCAAGGGAATATGGATGCTGTATTTTATTTTATCTAAACCATAAAATGAACATCAGGCAGTGATGTTCAATTACTAGATGTTTAATTACAAGAAAGGAAAAAAATCAAACAATAAAAAGATTTCAGGGCATTAGCTCAGTTCTATACACTGCATTGTATAATTACTACCCACCCAGCTTCTCAGCAATTACATCATCACAAGCAGTGAAATTACATTTCAGTGATAATTTTAAAAGTATAGCAGTAGCAATCCAGTATTAATAAATCTGAACATGAGTACGGAAAACTAGTGTCTATGGTTCAGTAAATACTACCGCTTGTAGTTGGAGTTAAATCTTCATTTAGCGTAGATTTAATATGTTACCTCTTCACCAGTGTGTTCCTTGTTCTCTAAAAATTTCATGATCCCATTCAAACAAAGACCAGATGTAGTGCCACGGACCTCTGACAGGGAACGGAGAGCTTGACTTTGAGAGCAATGGAAGGGTACTCAGGGAGCTTGTTTTGCAGTGTTCCAGGGAGATGGTGGTGTAATTGTGCCATATTGAAAGCTTTGATAGCTTGGGGAGGACGAGGCAGCAGCAGCAATGAATTCTAGTATGATGAAAAGAGATGTGTTTTGAATACAGGCAAAGCATTGAACTCGCTGGTCAGTCTCTTGCTCCACGTGAAGATAACAGCACACCATGTTGTCTTTTGGAAGACAGAGACACAGGACTTCCACTCATTTGAGTGTTCATCATTTTCCCATTAATTTTCACAAACTATTCGGCAGCCTAAAACTCATATTCTGAACTTCAAGAGTGGCCAAAGTAAGGGCTTCAGGCAAAATTTCACCCTAGGGATATTGAACCATGGGAGGGTTCAGTTTAGATTTTGGTGTTTGGTCCAGTTTTACCAGAGGGCCACTCTTTGATCAACACTGTGGTCAAGGCTGTGTAATTCTGAGCCTTTCAAGTGCTGCTTGTGGAATGCCCTAGTGGAGGTCAAGCATAACTATGCTTCTCATGGAAAGAATTTCATAGAAGTATTCTTCTGTCATGACTACGGAAAATCAGGAAAAGTTCTTGAAATAATACAATTGCTTGATGGCACTTATGGCTAATGCAGAGTAACCATATTTCTCTATTAGCCACAGAGAAATCAAACTAATATTCCCTGTCTTCCTTATTGTGTTTGACCATTACTCCTCACAATGCACACACATATCTCCCCTAAGCATTCTTTAGTTTTACAGTTCCTGGTCTGTTTTATCTCTGACCCTGTGTTAGGCACGTCTTCAGAATTTTAAGAGGGATAGGAAGTTGATGTTGTCTACTCTGTCTTGTTCCCTTCCACTGTGTTTTGAAAAGTGTCTTGGGACTTCTGTATGTCCTTCAAAAGTGTTTCTCCTGTTGACTTTTCTAGAAGTTGGGTCACCCAGATATGCCAGGGTAGATAAGAGGACATTGAATTGGCTCCCTGGAGTAAAGAATCAGGGTGATAAATTGGACTTTCAACACCTACAGGACTAGGAATTGCTTTTGATTTATGTAGCTTGTTTACCTGAGCATACCTTTCAAACCAACGGCACATTTTGCAACAGATGCTCACATAAGACAAAAGCAGTGTTGAAGTTTGAGGGAGGAGATCAAACTAAGTTCAAGCATTTTGAAATGGAACTGATGGGAATCCCAGAAGATCCAGGATAATAAAAGTGGTAAGATGAGAAGGAACCCATGTCATAGATTTAAAAGAATTAATGTCTTAACTGTAAGAATCCACGGGCCTTGGAACTTGGCAATGTTAACAAAGTACTGCAACCCATTGTGGGGTGATCATGAATTGTTCAGAGCTCTGGGTAAATCAGTGCAGTTGAACTTATAGCAGCTGAGTAGAAGGAATGGTAGAAAAAAATGGAACAATTCTCCAGTAATCTCCATGACATACTTTGAGAGAGGGAGTTGCTATCTGCTAGCTGTTGGGAGAAACTGTCACACTAGTGGTAACTGCTGAAAGATTTGCCAGCAACTGACAGTCCAACCCATCTGGCCTGATAGCCAACGCAAAGTTGGAAAGTATTCAGAAGTAGAGTCTAGCACAAGGGAATCAACACAATTAGTTTGACGTGGCAGACATCAGTGGGATCTGTCAAAGAAATTCATTTAACAAACTCAGTAACAAATACTGAGTACCTAGAATAGGTCAGGCATTTTTCTAGACACTAGAGATACAGCAGTGAACAAAATAGTGAAAATTCCCACCCATGGAGCTTACGTTCAAGTAGGAGGACACAGACAGTAAATAATGTAAGTAAACTATTCAATAAGTTAGATAAGTACTGTATAAAAAATAAAGCAGGGAAGATGGATTAGGGTCATTGTGGGTAGGGTTGTAATTGTACGTAGGGTGGATATTGAACCCAGCCCTAAGCAAGAGGAACAGCCAACGTGGGAAGTGTACTAAACCATACTTAACTTTTGTTTTCCTGGTTTGAGGAGAAAGTGAAAAATGTTTAACAGTATGTTCTTTCTTTTCTGGCTTATTATCTAGAATAAAGAGGAAATCTGAGGAAATCATAAAAATGAGGATCCAGGAAATGGAAGATTCTGAGGCTAGAGGGGGAGAATCAGAGTTAGAAATAAAAGGGAATGATGGGAAGAGACAGAGTCAGAGGAAAAACCGTATCACAGGAGTTTCACCCATAGTGTGGTATTCCCCAACAGTGGAGATATCAGGATCTTCTGGAGCAGATGAAGATTTAGAATGTGGGACTTAACATGTAAAGGGAAATGAACCTTGCCCACCTCCTCAGTGCGCATGTCCCAGTAGTACCTCCAAGTCAACCCCAGATGCATTAAAATAATGTGAAAATCAAAAGAGCAATCTGTGCTTTTCTTAACATGTCAGTCTCACTGTATATGCAGTACTTTGTCCAGTTCTGGATGTCACAGTTTAAGAAAGACAGTGGCAAACTAGTGTGTATTCAGAATAGCCTGATTAGTATGGTGAGGAGAATTGAAAGCAGATTACAGGAGGAATAACTGAAAGCGTTGGAGATGTTTAATGTATTGAGTAGCGTTAGGGGCGCGGCCTGTTAGCTATTTTCAGGTATTTCAAAATTTTTGTATGGTAAATAGTTTCAGTTTGTTTTATACAACCTCAGAGGAGAAAACCAGGATCAGCCAGTAGAGATTTCTGGGATATAGATTTCAACTGAATACTAGGAGGTACTCTCACAGCTAGATCTCTCAAAACTGGAATGACATGTCTTAAGAGACAGTGTGATTTTTGCTATGAGAGGTGGCATCTTGTCAGAGGTGGAGTGGCCACTTGAGGGACTATTCGAGTGGGTCAGAGCCTCTACTGCAAGAGTCAAACCCACAGTTGAGAGAGATGATGGTGGCGTGGATCAGGGTGGCTGTTCTGGAAGAAGATCAAAGAGAAAGCTTTCTCTTTGTCTCATGTTGCAAGGGTTGGATTTAATCTTTGGCCTTCGCATAGCCACTGTCTAGAACTGGTGTTCGTAAACTGACTGCATCAGAATCATCTGGTCCCATACCTGGGAATTCTGATGATGATGGTCTGGTGGGAGTTCTTAAGAAGCTCTTCAGATGATTCTAACGTGCAGACAGAGTTGAAAACTACTAGTTAGAGGAAAGCCCATCCCTGGCGTTCAGAACCTTCCACAATTAAAGTCCCACCCTATTCTTTTCACTTTGTCTCCCACCATTCCATGAGGAAACCTTGGGCTTGAAACCAGTTCTACTCATTTGCCGTTTCCCATACTTCTGTTGAGGTTTTCTGTGCTTGGCGTGTGATCATGCCCTAACCTCTGCCAGGAATATGGCCCTCCCACACCCTTATCCTGCTCACCACTGCCAGTCCTTCCTAGTCATGGACACACTTCTCAAAATCCTCCAAACTTTCAGGTCCATCTTCTTAACTGCCATGTCCTATGCGAGCTTCTTCAATTTTTTGCAGAGTTTGAGAAGGATTTGCATTAATTTTTCTTTAAATATTAGCTAAAATTCACCAGAGAAATCATCTTGTCCTGGGCCTTTTTTGTTGGAAGGTTTTTTTTTTTTTTTGTTTTGTTTTTGCGGTACGCGGGCCTCTCATTGTTGTGGCCTCTCCCGTTGCGGAGCACAGGCTCCGGACGCGCAGGCTCAGTGGCCATGGCTCACGGGCCCAGCCGCTCTGCGGCATGTGGGATCCTCCCGGACCGGGGCATGAACCCGCGTCCCCTGCATTGGCAGGTGGGCTCTCAACCACTGTGCCACCAGGGAAGCCCTGTTGGAAGGTCTTTGATTAATGATTTAATCTCCTTACTCATTATCGATCTATTCGGATGTTCTATTTCTTCATGATTCAGTCTCGGTACATTTCTAGGAATTTATCCATTTCTAACGGAGTATCCAATTTGGTGTCTTATAGATTTTCACAGTAGTGTCTTATGATCTATGTATTTTTGGTGGTATCCATTTTAAAGTCTCCTCTTTCATTTCTGATTTTATTTATTTGTGTCTTCTCTCTTTTTTTCTTAGGTAGTCTAGCTAAAGGTTTGTAAATTTTATCTTTTCAAAAAACCAGCTTCTAGTTTCATTGACTTTTTTTTTTGTCTCTATTTATTTCCTTACTTCGGCTACCTTTAGGCTTTGTTCTATTTTTAGTTCTTTGAGGTGTCAAGTTAGGTTGTTTAAGATCTTTCTTTTTTCTTAGTATAGACATTTATTGTTATAAACTTCCTTCTTAGAACTGATTTTGCGGTATCCCATAGTTGTTGGTATGTTGTATTTCCATTTTCATTTGTTTTAAGATATTTTCATTTCCCTTTTAATTTCTTCTTTGACTCATTCACTGTTCAGGAGAGTGTTGTTTAATTTCCTCATATTTGTAAAATTTACGGCTTTCCTTCTGTTATTGATTTTTAGTTTTGTACTACTGGAAAAGATACTTAGTATTATTTCAGTCTTCTTAAGTTTGCTAAGACTTGTTTTGTAGCCTATCATATGATATACACTGGAGAGTGTTCCCTGTGTGGTTGAGAAGAATGTGTGTGTTGCTGCTGTTGGATGGAATGTTCTATATATGTCTGTTAGGTCCCTTTGGTTGAAGGTGTGTTTCAAGTCCAGGGTTTCCTTGTTGATTTTCTGGATGATCTAATCTTTGTTGAAAGTGGAGTAGTGAAGTCCCCTACTATTAGATTTTTTCTACTTCACCCTCTAGATGTATTGGTATTTGTTTAATATATTTAGGTGCTCTGTTATTGGTTGTGAATATATTTATTATTATTTTATCTTTTTGATGACGTTGTCATAATGCAATGACCTTTGTCTCTAGTTACCATTTTTGGCTTAAAACCTATTTTGTCTGATGTAACTATAGCTACCCCTGCTCTCTTTTGGTTTCCACTTGCCTGGAATATCTTTTTCCATACTTTCACTTTGAGTCTATGTGTGTCCTTAAAGCTGAAATGAGTCTCTTGTAGGCAGCATACAGTTGGGTCTTATTTTTTGAAATCCATTCTGCCACTCTGTGCCTTTTGATAGAGAATTCAGTCCATTTAATTTAGAGTAATTATTGATAGGTAAGTACTTACCAATGCCATCTTATTAATTATGTTCTGTTTTGTAGGTCCTTGTTCCTTTCATCCTCTCTTGCTACTTTCCTTTGTGATTTTTCATAGTGGTATGCTGCAATCCCCTTCTCTTTTATCTTTTGTGGATCTAATATTGGTTTTTGCTTTGTGGTTACTATGAGGCCTACATTAAACATTTTATAGATATAACAATCTATTTTATGCTGATAACAACAAAACTCTACCCTCTTACTCTCTCCATTTAATGTTTTTAGTGTTACAATTTATCTCTTTTAATATTTTTTGTTAACAAATTATAGTAGCTATAGTTATTTTTAATACTTCGGTCCTTTAACCTTTATACTATCATTAAGTGGTTAACACATCACTGTAGCACACTCTTAGGGTATTCTGAAGTTGACTATATATTTACCTTTACTAGTTGTATATTTTCATATTATTTTCACGTTACTAATTATAGCATCCTTCTATTTCAACTTGATGAACTCCTTTCAGCATTTCTTGTAAGGCAGGGCTAGTGGTGATGAATTCCCTCACCTTTTGTTTGTCTAGGAAAGTCTTTATTTTTATTCATTTCTGAAGGATAACTTTGCTGGATAGAGTATTCTTTACTGGCAGGCTTTTTTCCTTCAATACTTTGAATATAGTATTCCACTGTCCCCTAACCTGTAAGATTTCTTTCTGCTGAGAAACAGATAACCAAATGGGGGTTCCTGTGTAGGTTACACTTTTTTTCCTCTTGCTGCTTTTAGAACTCTCTCTTTGACTTTGATTTTTGACAGTTTCATTATAATGAGTCTGGAGAAGATTGCTTCAGGGTGAAATTATTTGGTGAGCTGTTAGCTTCAAAAATTTGGGTGTCGAAGTCTTTCCCCAAGCTTGGAAAGTTCTCAGCCATTAGTTCTTTAAATAATCTTTTTGGTCCCTTTCTCCCTTTCTTCTCCTTCTGGAATTTCTATAATTTGTGCATTGGTTCTTTTGATGATGTCCTACTTTTTATTCTCTCTCTCTCTCTCTTTTTTTTTTTGGTTCTCCCTTAACTGAATAATTTCAAAGTTCCTACCTTCTAACTCATTTATTCTTTCTTCTGTTTAGTTTTTCTTATGTTGATGCTGTCCATTGTATTTTTCATTTCATTTACTGAATTCTTCAATTCCAGAATTTCTGTTTGGTTCTTCTTAATAATTTGTATCTCTTTGGTTCATTTCTCATTTTTTGCATGTATTATTTTGCCATTTCATTGAATTGTCTCTGTGTTTTCTTTTAGTCATTGTGTTTCCTTAAAACAGCTATTTTGAATTCTTTATCAGGTAAATCATTGATCTCCATGTCTTTGGGTTCAGCTACTAGAAGATTATTGTGATCCTAAAGTGATGTCATGTTTCCTTGATTTTTCATGTTCCTTGGAGTTTGGCACTGCTCTCTTTGCATTTGAAGTAGCAGCTACCTCCTTAATCTTTACTAACTTCCTTCAGGGGAGAAATACCTTCCATAAGTCCTGCTAAAGATTTTGAGGCTTCTCAGACCTTGTATAGAAACATCTGCTCCATGCTTCCTGTTCCCTCTTGTGGCTGAATTCTTAGGCTTGTATTTCTTGATCCTACAAGCACCAGCCTGGCTACTGATAGCTTCTTTTTTGTTTTCCTGAAGGTGGCGTTACAGCTCAAGTTTGTGTTTTCTCTCTGGCCTGCTTTTCTGTGTTTGTGCTCTATAGATGTCTGCCGAAGCTAGCCTTCATAGCCACTCTCAGGACAGTGCCCAGGGAGCCTGCCACAGAGTGGGAGGATGTGTGGGTGAGGCACACAGAATGCTGGGGATGACTCTGGGCTAGTTCGGGGAATCTGCTGGGTAATGCTTTCCCACTGGCTCATCTAATGCCACCATGATGCTGACATCACTCCAAAACTCCATGTGAGACTTAATCTATAGATGATTTGGGGTTGAGTTACATCTTAAAAGTACTAAGATTTCTGGGCTTCCCTGGTTGCGCAGTGGTTGAAAGTCCGCCTGCCGATGCAGGGGACACGGGTTCGTGCCCCGGTCCGGGAGGATCCCACATGCCGCGGAGTGGCTGGGCCCGTGAGCCATGGCCGCTGAGCCTGCGCGTCTGGAGCCTGTGCTCCGCAACGGGAGAGGCCACAACAATGAGAGGCCTGCGTACAGCAAAAAAAAAAAAAAAAAAAAAAAAAAAAGTACTAAGATTTCTAATCCATGGACGTGGTTTTTAAGTTTCCATTTATTGAGATTGTCACGCTTTTCTAAGCTCTGATACTATTTTATATGCTTCAGTATCTATCCAGTCACTCCATCCCCACAATCCTGGCAACAGACAAAAGGAGAATTTTATCTGATCTAGAAGCTTTTTTTCCCCTTCATAGTCCAAGGGTTTCTAACACCACCAGTAATTAGACAATGTCTAATTGAATGTCTCAGCTTACCAAAATTTTATCTCTCGGGAGCTAAGTTCCCATTTGAAGATTTTTGAAAATATCAGAAGTATTCTAAACCAATGAGTAGAGAAAGAACAAAAGGAACTGGGAAGTCATTATGCAAACATATGGACAGTTGAAGCTATTCTGCCTTGAGGACATGATGTCAGATATCAAACCAATGATCTGAGTGAGCAGATTAAAAATTATTTTTGCACTTCTTGTCCACCTCAGTTCTTGTTTGAATGTTGATCTGTTCTATGGTTTCCAAAGAGCTCCAGTAACATCAAACTTCTACAGCTGTAACTCTTTAATAGACCTCAGTATTTCCATTCCAACCAGGCAGCTGTCCGTTGATGGCTGCTTTTTTCATTCTTCTGAAATCCAAACTTGCTTCTTTACTGACATATAAGAACTTGGAGGTATTTCTCTGCCCTCTGGCTTTTTAGTTTTTATTCAGGGAAAGCCTTGTTTGAAGTTGACTGTAGACAGATTAGCTGATGGGACTCTACAGCTGTGATTTTTCAAAACGTGTACCATAGGAAGAGGCAGTGTTTTCCAGCATTAGGTTTAGTGCTTTTTAAATGCAAGTTCATTAAGTGGTAATGGACCTATAGATTGGTTTAGCTCTTTGTTCCTACTGATGCTGTAAAACAGACTCATAGTCTTTTCAAGCACAGAGGTTGTTTGTAGCTTTTATGCAAGGCTAGGGTGGCCAGACTTTTAATGCTGCCTAGCATTTCAAGGCTCATGATGGATTTACTAATATTATTGTACTTTGGTAGGAGAACTTATGTTTTGAGATATTTGTTATTCATTTGTTGTATCCTTTACACGTGAAAATTAAAGAGAGACCCAAACACACTTTTCCAGTTGGGAAGAAGTTATGTTTTCTGTCTCCAGTGTGAAACATGTATCTTAATTTTGGCTAGCATTAAGCTAAGGTGGAGACTGAGCTGGGCCTGGGTTAAAATGTCTGAGTTCCCCACTCTTTGCAGCCTCCTCTGGTGACTTGTGTTGCTCAGGCTAAGGTCACAAGTTTTATGGGATCTGCCAGGTCAAATGGTATTTTCATACTTTGTACTGGTTGGGAGAGGATAGTGGTTCCTGTCCTAGGGAGTATAGGGATTTCTGAATTGTATGTTAGACAAAAACTATCCTAAGAAGAAGTTTTGTGAGTAACAAAGAGGGGAAAGTCAGAAACTGATGGACAGAAGTAGGGAGATTTAGCATAACTCTAAAGGAAATCTGCAATTTCAAAGTGGGATTTTTATAGACAATAGAGCCAATTTGGGCACGCTGAAGCAGGAGAGTTCATTTTCTGGTTATTTAGGAGTTTATTTCTCTCTTTCTTCACTTTCCTTATTTCTTTTTTAAAATATAGCATAAGTAAACTTTTAACCCACATAGGACAAAAGTCTAATTTTGTATCTTCTGATTTTTCAATATTTTGGAGAGTTTAATACCTTTTGCGTAAGAATACAATACAAAATATCAAAGTTGTGTCTTGTGAATCATATAAACTTAACGATTGTCTAAAAATGTTATTTGCTTTACAAAAAAGACCAGGGAATGTGAAGTGCCATAGAGTTCACAGTCCTTTTCTTTACTTATAAGCTTGTGGGATCCTGCATTTGAGAGTCCTGAACAATTTATTCATTCTGCAGTGGACAGAGGAAAGGGAGAAGGCCAATGGTAATAAGCACGTTTCTCTGGGACTAGACTAATGTGAGAAACCCTGCTACGGTCAGTGACTCATTTGTTATATGAAATAGTCATTATAAGGGGGAAAGATTAGATTTCAGGACTTTGGTTTCAAGGAGGCAGTTAGCAGAAGACCTTTGAATGTTTCTATTTCTGTTTGGTCAGCACAAACTATTTAGGGGGCAAGTTCCTCCAGGCATCTCTTATAGTCACTTCTGTGCTGGGGGGCTCTAAGACCACCCTCAGGTTTGATGCTTTGCTAGAAGGATTCCCAAGACTCAGAAATGCTGTCATACTCATGGTTGTGATTTATTATAGGCAAAGGTTGTGGATCAAAATCAACATGGGTCCAAACGCCATGTGGGTGAAATCCAAGAGAAACTAGACATAAACTTCCAGGTGTCCCCTCCCAGTGGAGTCGTACAGAGATGTCCTTAATTCTCCCAGCAGTGCTGTGTGAGAATATGTGTGAAGTGTTGCCAACCAGAGAAGAGCACATAGAGCCGTGGTGCCCAGGGTTTTTATCTGAGGTCAGCTATGTAGATATGGAGCATCTTCGTGACTGACCTTGGCTATTCAGTGTCTAGCTCCCTCCTCAGCACCCAGAGGTCAAACAGATATGGGATGGCCCAGTGCCTCAGGCATTCAAAAACAGGAATTCACCATAAGTCACATCGTTAGCCTAAGCTATCCGGTCAAACTGATAGAGGGTGGTCAAAGGACTCAGGAATACAGAAACAGTCTGAGAAGGCAGGATATTCCTAGGAATCAGAAGTTATCTCCCAGGAGCTGGTTAGAGGCCAGTCTTCCTGAAGTCAGTCCTTTCTTGGAAATGTACAGGGTTTTGAAACAGGAGGGAAGCGGGCAGGGTACAATCTTTAAAAGAATGACGTAGCCGTTGAGGATATGACATAAACTGTTTAGAACCGACTAGGTCCAAGATGGCGGAAGATTTGACTTCCAGTAGACCTTGAGCCTCATTACACGCTCATCATAATATATGAGCATCTAAATGACACACCCACAGTTGTCATGACAGTTCCAAGGCCGACCATAAAAAGCCAAAAAGTAGGTGTGGCCCGTTCCTGGAAATCCCCACCGCTTCCCCCAAATAGTTGGAATAATCCTCCCATTGTTAGCCTATGAAATTACCCAGCCCATAAAAACTAACCACCCCATATCTTGGGGCCACTCTCACCTTTTGAGATGGACTACATTCTGTCTGTGGAGCGTGTATCTCTCTAAATAAATCCACTTCCTACCTATCCCTTTGCCACTCGCTGAATTCCTTCTGTGCTGAGACATGAAGAACTTGAGCAACTTCGTTAAGTCCTGAGGCCACGTGTGCGATTTCAATTAAAAGACAGTGGGTTTGAGTCCCAGTCTCAGTTTTGGTTGGGTTCTTGTCGCACCTGAGTTGTGTGGTTTCAGTTTGAATACCCAGGGCCTGATGAGTTAACCCTTTACTGTACAACTTCAAACCTGAAATTCCTGAGAGGCGAGTATGACAGATTAATCACAAAGCCAAACACAACAGAATGGAGGTTCAACTTCTGTGCTTGCTGCCTCTGTTCTTAATTATTTTCTTTTCCTTTTTTCTTCAATTCTAACCCATCTTCCTTCAGATCAAGGCAGCCTTTCTTCCTACTTCTGCTCTGGTTCTCTGAAATAATAGTGGCTTTATCTTAGTCATAACCCAAAAGAAGACAGAGATAATATTTATATCTCTTTTCTGTTATTCAGATTTTGTAAGGATAACTTAAATGATATAACTAGAAATGCTTTCCCTCTGCATGGGAAAGGTGCTGGGTAACTCGGAAGGAATAATGTGATTGTTGGGCACATACTTAGAGAAGCTTCTTGATGGCTAGATGTTGCCCTTTTTCTTTTTCTGAAATAACATTTTCGGCTGCTCCCAATGTAGCAACATATAATGAGAGTTTTCACTTACTGTGCATAAGGAAAATTGCAATTTTGCCAAACAGTTATCCTAAATGCAGCAACTTAACGAGTTATAATAGCAATGAGTTGGAAGTATAAAGACAGCTCACTGCCTTCAAGTAGGGGTAATGTAAAGAGGGGTGTGTGTGCTGGGTTTGTGTAACAGACATTGTTGACTGGAATTAGAAGAGCTGCTATTAACCCACTGGCAAAATACATGTTTCTTGAGCCAAGTACGTCCGTGATGGTTCCAGATGGTTTGCTTCTGAAAAGCAAAATACAAAAACAAACAAACAAAATGTGTCTAGTTTACAGTAATAGAAATCAGGCTTTTTTGACGTGTGTGTGTGTGTGTGTGTGTGTGTGTGTGTGTGTGTTGCAGGTGAGGGGGCAGTGCTTGACCACACAGATCCTGATTAAAGTCACCTTGGCACACACTTTTGGGAAGCAGAAGCTCACTATTGTAGGGAAGCAATGGTCTGACTGACGGGGAGACCTGGCTCTTAAACTAAAATCCAGGCTTCACTTCTCAGGAGCAAGGTCTGTTTCATTTAACAATTCCCCGTGGTGTTGAAAGTGTATTGTGAACTTTTGAGGAAGGTTTTATTATCTCGTGACTTTTATAATTAGCACTTACATTGTGCAAATCTCAATAATTGATTAAATAATGTCCCTCTCCCCCCAAAAAGAAATTGATATCATGGTACTATTTTCTGATTCTGAGAGTTGGTCTTCAGTGCAATTCTCTGAGGGCTGGGATAACAAAATCTCATTGTGTTGTTTACTAGGGCTGAGAAAAAGGCTCAAATATAAATTTAAGAATAGTATTTGTGTCCCAGAGAGTTCAGAGGCTTTTGGGAGATTGTATTTAAAGAGAAACCCCAGGCCTAGTGTATAGGGTGTGATGGCTTAAATTCTAAGGCAATATCAGGCCCTAGAAACCGTAAGAATAAGAGGTATTCTGAAGCTTTGAAACCCCTAAAAGGGGACTCCCCTTCCATGGCCCTGTCACGTATTGCCATGGAGATCATGGACAGCAGAGGTGCTCCAGGTGAGTGGAGTGACCCACCCAATGAAGGAACTCACTTCAAAAATTTCCCTAGGATCAGACTTGAGTGATGTGATGATCAACTCTGTGTACTCTGGTCTAAGGAGTCCAATGAGTAGCCCTTTGGTGAGCATTGCAATGGGCAGTGCTAGGCCACTGGGGCAGGCTTTCCTGGTGCCCATTTGTGCTATCATGGGACTCCAGTGACAGCTAGAATGTGTCATGTTTCTTGATACTATTTTCCTAATTCTTTAACCATTCTGACCCTAAATACCAGCTATGACCTCATACTTCATTTCTCTTGATATTCAGTAGCATTTTTGATTTAGCTCAAAAATATCCCCTTTGTTTAACTTTTGAGGTGTTTTGATGACTTTGGGAAACTATTCCAGTTAGGCACCCTGTATTTCCTACTTCCTCTGTTTCCTTATGATCAATCAGAGAACCAGGTCCCACCATTTTCAACTCACAGCTTCCAAGGTCACCCTAATCATTCACATTTTGACCAGTAGGAAGGCGAAAGACTGGAAGTTCAAGATCATAGAATTCCTCTTAAGCATGAGATGCAGAAATTGCACACATCACTTTTGCTCAAATCCTAGTAGTGAGAGCTTGGCTGCATGGCCTCTTTTCATTGCAAGAGAAGCTGAAAACTGCAGTCACTACCTGTGACCCAGCCACCAGACTATCACTACAGAAGAGGAAGGCAACAGATTTTGGTGGCTACATAGTGGTCCCTGCCACAGACAAGTTTATATAATTCCTTGAATCTGCCTAGGAGAACCATGTTATATCAGAAACTCCCTCTTTTCCTTGACTTTGGGAATGTTTGAGCTAAATTTAGTGACACTTAGAGTAACTCATTTTCATTTTTTGGTATGTTTATTCATTACTCTGAACCGGTTTTTGACCTCCCTTTTATACTTTTAATGGTCTTGTCTATCATACACTTTAATATCTTAAGCCATCTCTAATCCTTTTGGGAAGTAGGTAGAATATAAACAATAAATGGGATAACACAGTGCAGTAAGGAACCTGCCCAAAGAACAGGTTATGTAGGAAGACTAAAAATATGCCTATGTTTGGTAAATTCAAATTGTTGATCTGCAAGAAGTGTGGGGAGAAGAGTTCCTTTGGACGACATTGTACATACATGAGGTGGGCAAACAGTAGTAGCAAAAGTCCAGGCAGTGTAACAATTAAGGAATAGGATGACTCAGTGTCTGAGAGGCAAAGTTACTTATCAATATATATGTAATATGTATCTTGTCCCATAATCTGTAAGAATTACTCTTTTTTTTTGTTTTGCTACTAAATGACACATTTTAGAGTACAGGAATTCATTATTCATATGTCAGCAATCACCACCAGGATCAAAAAAAAAAAAACAACTCTGTGTTTTGAGCCCCTAATATGAACTCAGCCCTCTGGTAGTTTCAGTGGGAGATCTAAAACATGGTGCCCTTCCTTATGGATCTTTATACCCTTATAAACCTGAGAAACATAATGTATTACGTTGTGAAGTATTTTTATTTGCCCTTATGAGCCCCATCCCGAGCCCTGTGCTTGGCACAGAGTGGACTCTCACCGACTCAGGCTGAATGAATGAACAGTATTTAGGATGTCACTGAATGCTGAGCTGAAATTTGAAATAGGTATTAGAAGTCTCAGAAATATGCAGGATTTCTACTGATGTTCTGTATACCAAGGTTTTGCTTGTGTGCACTAAGAAAAAACTAAAACTTGGTCCCCAATTTGACAGGGAAATTCATAGTAAAATCCTATTTAATAACGCGTTCTAGAGTTGTCAATGAACATGCCTGTTCACTATCCTTATAGCTGTGAGAAAATGTATGCCCTATTCCCATAGCAGCCCTTCTCCTAGGCATTTTGTGACAATATGCAGACACCTATGATGTGGGTACCTTGAACTTTGAATAATAAGAGATTAAGCTTTTAAAATATCTCCCCACAGGCATTTATTAGAAGTTATGTTTAACATGTTATTAAATTATAAGCTTTCCAAAATTGCTCATAGGTTGAGCATTTTCTATGTTTGTGGTTGTTTATCTTTGTTTATTCTGCCTAGCTTCTGTCATATTTTTTCCAAAAACTTTCAAATTCACTAAAGACACTTGAGTTGCATATAAAATCTGACGTTTATATAGCTAAATACTTATAACTAATGTGTCCAAATCTGTGTTCATATATTTTTTATATAATACAGAGCATGGAGTAATGGTTGCTTATTGGAAATGATAGAGTCTCGTAACTTGCAGTTTCTGATATCTTTACGGTATGGCTTTGGGCTGATCATTCTTTATCCTTTGGTGACAATCAGAGTGATTTTTCATCAGTCAGCTTTATATGGCATTGTTTTATTTGATGATCTAACATTTGGGAAGCATTCTGAACCTGGTGAAAGAGAAAAAGTTAACAAGTACAATTGATGATAATAGTATTGCTAGGCACAATACTCTTATTTCCTATGCTGATAAGTGAATTCTTGCTCTTCACATCGAAGAGGATTAAGGGGGCTTTTGATAATGGGGTATTTATTGAATGTGTCATAGATGTGAAGTCAATCATTTACCTAGGCTTAATAACCTCTGTAACTTTCTGCTAGTGAAGCAATTCAAATGGGGCTTTAAGAAAATTTTATTTCTCTGTACTCTTTGAAAGTTGTTCACACTATAACAACTAGGACTATCTCAAAGGCCCATGTAGTAAACATATAGGAATTTACACTCTGCATAAGAACTGTGATTTAAACTGATAGCTTCCCCAGGTAACTTGAGGTCTCTTCTCTTCTGCCAGGGAAGCCCTGTGAGTCCTCTGAGAAGAAAGCATTCAGGAAAGAAAATAACCCTTTCCCAGTCACCTGTCAATATATAGGCATATTTGACTTGACATTTTAAAGTAATTAAACTTTATGGACCATCTAGTCTCAAAGTTTGGTTGAAAGATAAATCTTAAAATGTTTTGTATTTTGAGAGATTTCTACCTTCCAAAATCTTGGACTAGTTGAGTTTTGCTTGCCTTGAGTTGTGTTAGGTATGGGATTCTATAGATAGACTTCTCAGCAAAATACTGCATATATGTGGGGCAATCAGGCCACCTTCATCAGGCCTCCAATGCCACACAGGAGACCTCATTCTGCACAGGCCTTTCAAAGAAATCAGGACCTTTATCCCTCTTCTCTCTCTCCCTTGCCCCTCTCTACCCACTGCCCCATCTTAAGCCAGTGAATAGACTCTCAGGTCCCCTATTCCTTGGTTCTTCCTTTCACAGTGGTCTTAGTTTAAATTCCCCAGAAAGCGAGGCTGAGGTAGTGGATTTGTTTGTTTCTAGAGATTACAATCCCAGGAAGCAGGAATGAAGGACAGGGGAAGTGAGGCCAAGGAGGAAGAAGAGCCACTACAAGGACGTGGCATGGAGCTGGCTGTTATGAAATAAAAATGATTGCTTGTTGCTGGGGGCTCTTCCCTGGGCAGCCGTGTAAACAGCTTCTCGGAACTCTCCATCAGAGGACAGAAAGGACACCACTGGTCCCCCACCAGATGCTCTTCACTGGGCCTGTTCACCCACCTCCCAGGTGCTGTGTTGGCTCATCTCTGCTCTCTGCTCTGCAATGTTGCCAGAAAGTCACCGCAACTCGAAGTTTTGTCCCCAGAGCCCACAGCCCCTGGCTCACTGGCAGGAGGTTCAGAGGACTGGCCCCTTGCTTCAATTCATGTTTCAGAGTGCCCCATGGGTTCAGACTGAGGTTAGTCATCTTCTGAGGTCAAATCTTTGCTTGGTTTCTTCTCCTGCCCTGATCTGATTTCCTCATTCCCTTTCTCCTGAGAGCATTCCTTTCATAAATCACCTTCTAGAGCTCCTTATTGGTGTTACTTTGTGCCCTTTATTCATCAAAGACATTGTTCTTCTGTTCGACCTCAACCCTGCCATCAGCAAGTGTTCCTACGAGTCATGACACAACATAGCCTCGGTGGTCGGTTATATTATTGTTCACTCATATTTGGTGCCCCTCGTGCTGGTGATCCTCCCTGTGGAAGAATTATAGGTCCCTGCTCTGTGGAACCGAGGCACAGACGTATGGCTTGATTTGGCCAGGAAAGTGTGAAAAGAAGTGATGAGTGTCATTTCTGAGGAGAAGGTTTGATAGCCAAGTCAAGGTTTACCATACTGTTTTTTTCCTCCTATCAAAAGGCCTATAATTTTCCAGATGGAGGTTGCTTGGCATGGGTCACAGTATAATGGAGCAGAGCTTTTTCTGATCTGAGATGGACATGTAGTCTAAATAAGAAATAAAACATTGTTATAAATTAGATACTTTGGAGTCATTATTACAGTATAACCAGTATTAAGTAATCAGAATTCCCAGATTACCTCAATTCCAATAATTTACTCTCAAGGCTACATCCAGATGTCTATCAATCTCTGGAATCATTCCAGCTCTAAGATATTACGTGTTGATATACATGTCTGGAGTCATTAGCCTTTTATTCTTCAAGCTCTCTCACTTTCTTACTTTACACTTGATCTTAGGTCTTGTACCACTTTACATACATTCACACTCTCCTCTCTAGTCACTGCTATAGCAAGGTTTTGGTTAGGATTTGGCCAAATTTCTGGAGGTACAACCTGCCAGCATCTCATCACATGTCCTGCTTTGCATACCTCTCACTTCCCTCTCTAAGACTTCTCTGATGCTGCAGCATGGGACATTTCAGGAACCTGTTTGGTACTCGCGCATGTGCAGATTGGAAATGTGATGCAGCTAATGCCCATGGAATCACCCTTGACCAATGATGTCCAAAAGTGCATGGAAAATACTTTATTCTTTTGTCCCCTGGGTGAACAGTTACAGACACATTTCACAGTTCTCAGAAGATCAAATGAGATCAAATACCAGTTATATGTATCCATGATTAAGTTGATAACATATGCTTGTATTGACTTCCCTTTCTTCCCTGCTTAATTCTCCCTGATCCTCATTCTGGTTCCCTGGAGTTTCTTAAATAAACTGTCCACCAACAAGCCTTTGTCTGAGGCTCTGCTTCCAGGAAACACAGATATGACTGTTTTCCTCAAGCTCTCTAGATTATCCACCCCTCAATTTTCTCCTTACTGCACTGCCCACTCATGGCTTCATTTCTTCCAAATATTACCTACAAGCTTGTGGTATATCACTCCAGTCGTTTTCTTAACAGCACTCTCAGTATCAGAGTTTCCGTGTGTTTCCCTCTGTACTAGACCCATTTTGTTAACTCTGATTTGGATCAACCCTCCTGCCTTCCCTACTCTTATATCTTAGGTGCTGAGAGATGCTGGATGAAATCAGAGTTGAGGGAACTGAGATCAAGCTGATGGTCTCCACTGTGACTTGCAGCCTCAGTACTGCCCTTAATCAGCTCTTCTTCTACACCCCACCCCACTACTATTGCCCTTTCTCTCAGGAGACAAAATTTCTCTTCCATATAGAAAAAAAATGTACTTGTCAAGACAGGTGTACCCCTTGCTGAATTATATCTCCATCCATTCCAATTTATCTATGTCTGTTCTACCACCTAGTTTCCTCTTAACCTAGAGGAGATATCTCTTCTGATATCTAGGACTAATTAATAATGTCTCCATTGGTGGTCTTGATTTCATCAATGCTGGTTCTTTTTTCATGGTTCTGTGTTCTCTATTATTCACTGCACTTCAAAGTATAGATATGGCTGAGTGCTTCATCCAGAGAAACCCTCATAGACCCTGTCCCTCCATTTGTTATTATTTCCCTCCACTACCAGTGTTTTCAAAGGATGTCCCATAATTGCTTTCTTGTCATTTTAAGGACCATTCTCTGCAGCCCATTATAATCTAGTTCCAGCTGCCCTATCCCACTGAGTCTCTTATCAGTTACTTTCTAAAAGACAAACCCAAAACACTATTTTTATTTTTGTTTTTGGTTTGTTTGTTTATACTTCACCTTTCACAGCGTTTACCAAAGCTGATCTCTATCTACTTGAAAATCTTTTTTTCCCAAGTCTTCAAAGGTATCACTGGCTTTCTTTCTACCTCTCTGAGTTTCCTTCTCAATATCCTTTCTTTCTCAAGTCCACATCTTCCTTTGACCAGATTTCATGTTTCCTAAACCAGTTTCTGATTATAATTTGGTTTCTCAAGTAGGTTGCATACAGGGACAGAATGCACTGGTCAAGGGATTTCAAGTAAATTTGGAAGACTTGTTTTAATTCTCATTGTAATGTATTTAATTGGCATGCTAATTTATTTATCAGTCTCTCATCTGACTGTTAAGTGTGACTCATCCTCTGTGAGGCTGCTAATCTCTTTGAACCTTCTTGGAAGAGAGCCAGTGCTGAGACATGGTGACCATAGCTCAGCAATGTCACTCCATGAAGCACAAGTAACAAGCTGACCTACTGTGGGGAACATAGCTACCTCATTTCTCTGTACCTGCAGTAGTCTTATGAGAGAGGTAAAGTGGAAACTTTAAGGGTCCATGTGCGATTAAAAAAATGAATTATCAAAACTAGCATCTTGTGG